>NW_027211670.1:17344000-18749500 GCF_022749685.1 Semicossyphus pulcher | reverse complement strand
TCTCGTCTCAACCTGTGCGAGGGTGGACAGGAATGTTAACGATACAGCCTGCAAGGATGTCCAACGATGCAAATGTTTAGCGATTGCCGTGTCTATGTCGCTAACAGGCGTAGCACTGCGGTGACAACACATAACAAAACCTGATGCCTGCAAAGCCGTCACTGTGGTCACTCTCATCAACATTCTGTGTCCAGCACCGCCAGGAGAGAGGAGAAAGGAAAGAGAAGAGAGGAGGGAGACAGAGTAGAACATTAATGCATAAATCTAAATGTAAGAGGCTGCCACTCAGAAGAACAAGGTCGGTGGTTGGCTGCGGTGTTGTGTGAGCAGCGGCGAGCAATCTGCCTGCAGAGTAGGCAGCAGTACCCATAAGAGTCCTCTGATTACAAAGCGATGACACTTCCTGCAGCAGTACTGGGCCTCATGGCTGTTCAAAATTCACCTTATTGATCATTAAACACAGATTCAGTGACTATATAATGAACAGTGTTTGAGTGAAGCACCCACTATGCGTTCAGAAGGACAAGGCTTTGATGCGACCTCCAACTCCCCCGGGGAAAAGGACACTCACGCAAAATATTATGCAGCTACTTCAAGTACAATGGCTCGCTTCCTATAGGGGCTGCAGCTGGCAAAAGGCAGAGGTCAGTTGGGACAATGAAAGCAAGCTGTGCGCAAGGGGGAGTGAAGTAAGGTAGAGGTGGCTGCATTGCATGTATACAAAGTAGATAGTTTCAATAACAGGTCATGGATGGAGCAGTTTCATTAACCAGAAAGGACGCCGCCCTGCTTCCACGCAATTCCGCAGTCGCTGCTGGAAGTATAGAGCATTATTTCACCTCCATCACAGGGGGGGGCGCAGATATAGCACTTAGTATAATATGGCAGAGAGTTCAGATGCATGTGCCGCCTTCATGAGTGTTGAAAGCCTTTGAGACAAAGTGGTAGGTAGTATACGCCGATCAGCCATAACATTATGACCACTGACAGGTCGAGGGAATAACATTGATATCTCGTTACACTCACCCCTGTCAGCGGGTTGGATATGTTAGTCAAAGCATCTCCAAAACTGCAGCTCTTGTGGGGAGCTTCCCGCTCTGCAGCGGTCAGTACCGACCAAAAGTGGTCCAAGGAAGGGACACCGATGAACCGGCGATGGGGTCACGGTTCAAGGGTCAAGTTCACCCCTTCATGGAAACAGTATTCCCTAATGGCAGTGGCCTCTTTCAGCAGGATAATGCGCCCTGCCACACTGCAAACATAGTTCAGGACTGGTTTAAGGAACAACGAGTTCAAAGTGTTGACTTCAAATTCCCCAGATCTCGTTAGAGAACGTTAGCTGCAGCTTGGCTAGCAGTTCCTACTGACTTCCTGTGTCCACCAAAGAGAGTTGGACAAGCACAGATTTTTCACATGAAACAACATAAGTTCAGTGTTGTTGCCTCACAGCTAGAAGGTTCCTAGCTCAAACCCTAGTTTGGACGAAGTGGGCCTTTCTATGTGGAGTTTGCATGTTCTCCATGTGCATGTGTGGGTTCTCTCCGGGTACCCCAGCTTCCTCCCACAGTCCAAAGACATGCTTGTCAGGTTCATTGGTGACTCTAAATTGCCCGTAGGTGTGAATGTGAGTTGTGTATCAGCCCAATGATTCAGTGGCGACCGGTCCAGGGTGTACCCCGCCTCTCACCCTATGACAGCTGGGATCTGCTCCAGCACACCCACGAGCCTGAGCAGGATAAGCGGTATAGATAATGGATGGATGGATGGAACAGCTTAATTTCATGGTTTTACTGGTTTTATGCATCTTACATTGAAATTGAAGTACTGCCATAAAGTGAGCATTTGTCGTTTTGCTAGCTTTAGCTAACTTTACACGCTCTCTGCTAGCAGTCAACTTTCACACATTAAACTGATCTGAAACATGTTGTTCTTTGCTGCTCAAACAGTAGCTGAAAACGGCAGCCATGTAAACATTATGGCTGAGTAGACTTTTATTTTGTAGAAGAAACAAGTCGAAATGTTGGGAGGCTAATAAACGATGGTGTCAGATCAGGCCATTGACTGCTGTTCTTGCCAACCCCTGATACCACAGTTCAGGCCGTATCGGTGGCCTTTCTGATGCTGGTATCTTTATCAGAAGAACTCTTAGAGATGATGAAAAGACCCCACAGCCAGAAAAAAAAAACATCTTTTCTAAATCCAACTTTTTAAATTCTGTGACCATGAGCCAGACTGGACGATGTGGAGTCTGCATCCTTGGCATAAAAATGAACAGATAGCAGAGCGAGTGAAAGTGGGAGTCCCAGACCCCCTCCAGGCAGCTGGCTGTGAGAGACGCTTCTGCAGAGAGGCCTCAGCTTACATAGGCTTATATTATGCAGGGTGATGCACGCTGGTGATCTGTTATACAACTTAGACCTCCCCATTTACGCCATTAGCTCAGTGCATCGCTTAAATATACTCAGACAGACGTGAGGATGGAATTAGAGAACATCTAGAGAATCTCTTCCACATTAAAATCACTTCACTGCAACTTCGAAAGAGCGGAAGCATGAGGGAGAGAAAGTAAGGACTCAGGAAGAGAGTAAGAGGACATGGGGGACAAAGGATGAGTGCTGCAGACGTATTATAGCACTGTGACATAACACACACACACAGACTCACAAACACACACTGGATGATTAGTGTGTGATAACTCCGGGTACTGTTGGCTTTATTAAATCACTCTCTGCTGGTGTGGCTCAGTGACGGGTAATAAAAGCAGATAAGCTTCTATTTAAACAGGTGATGCTGCTTCCTGCTGCTCCCCAGATGGAGAGGCTGCTGTGCGTGCGCACGCTCAAACGCACGATACATAACTAGAGGTAAGAGGAGAAGGATGCCACGCCAAACATTTAGAGTATCTATATAATCAGTCAGCATCGTATGACTCCCTGTTTTCCTACTTGAAGTCAAGAGAAAAATGTCTCCCTCATCACTTGGCTGTATTTAAATAGGCTGTAAAAGAACCTTTAAGTGCCCTCAAAGGAATCTCTGTCATAAAAGATTGCGTAAAAACTGCATAAGCTTATTACCCGAGTCTCGTCTTCAAAGTCACATCACAAGCTTACGCAGCCTTAATGAATAAAAGCATCAACAGGAAGCAACAGAACCAGTCCAGGAATAAGGAAGTTGGCATTCATTGGACTCTTTGGACTCATGAAAATGGATGACGGCTTTGTCACGCAGGCAGGCAGCACATTTATATGATGACCGAGACGTGCTTTAATTGTAACCGAGCTCTTGCTACCAGAGTGATTGGAGGAAGGTTGCTAACTGACTAGGGGGAGTTCACTGATTAGATTGCAGCACGTAGCGTCGGAGCCTTTTTAATAAGTGAGGGATCATACTCGCATACACACATACAACAAAAGCATGAAACAGCAAAACCCACACACACGGTGGCACACAAACAGCTGGCTGGAGACTGATTCGAGCAGATCAAAGAAACTCTCACATTGAGGTTGTGTGAAAGCTTTCAGCCAAGGTAGACTTTACCTTTAATGATAGCTTTGGAGCACAATTGGAGTAGCAGTGCACCTGTGGGAGTTAAACTGGTTGCGGAACAGTAGGCTCCAAATTGGCGAGTGTGTGTGTGTGTGTGTGTGTGTGTGTGTGTATACAAGTGTACGAGTAAGTATGTGTGCGAAAACAAGAGGAAAAGACTGAAGGAGAGTTGGTCGTGGGAGTAGAGAGAATAGCTGCAGACAAACTTACGATGTGAGGAGAATCGCGCCCCATGGAGATGACCGTCCTGTTAACTGTCCTCAGCAGCTTCTCCATGATGATCTGAATGTGCCACTGGGTGGGACCCTGCAGAAAAACAAACTCATTAACACACAAGCAGTAGCCCCGTTTTACACTGCCAGTTCAAGCTGGGATCGTTACTGTACGCCTCGTCTTTAAAGGGGGGGTATGATGTGCAGGCCCTCATACAGCCTCTGCCTGAAACGACTCAGTCAGCTCTGTCCCTTTAAGAAACCCCGCCCCTACAAGCCCGCTTTCTTCTTATTGGCCGGCTCTCCGAAGTCTGCTGAGGCTGCACTATGTCACAAAGTGCAGCCAAGGTAGACTTGACATCACAAAGTGCAGCGTGTAGAAAAAACAGTGTGAAACCTGGCGTTCACAGCAGCCCGCAGACTGAGCTGAGAAGCCTGGGGATTACTGCAACATACTTTCACCTACTGATTTGAAACTTCACCCATGTTTAGTCTGGACATCCAACATTGTAACATGTCTTAAAATGTGAAACAGCATAATACCCCCTCTTTAAGGTAAAACAAGGCGGAATGGTCGGGCGAAGTCGTTCCACCTCTGTTGTTGGAGGTAGTAACAGAGGCTAAACGGCGTCAGGGTAAACACCAGAGCTGGGAGGGCCGAACAGCGTCGTGTGTGTGTGTATGTGAAGCTTGTGCTGACTGTTCACACGTCGTGCCTCTTTTGCTTCCACAACTCCGGAACGCTGTGTAAAAACACACACTGGGGCGGCTTTACTCTGGCGGTGTTGGGTTAAATGCAAAACGGCAAAGGCGGCGTTACAGTGGATCTTCGTTACGGCGCTGTGGTGGAACCAGTGTAAAAAGGGCTTCAGAAGAGGCAAGAGTAGCATTATTTTAAAGAGAGAATCAACATGTTAAAAATAACATTGATGTTCACTGCATTAAAAGGCATATTTTGTGATGTATCCATTTTCCCACGATCTGCTTTTTCTACCTAAGGTTTTTATTCTCCACATTTCCCACAATGACAATAAGCATGTCCTCTGCGTATTTCCATGAGTCACACAGGAAATCAGCATGAAGGCAAAAAGAAGGAGGTGGGTGTTGGCCTTGAAAAGTCTCTTCATCTGTGCAATATTCAGTGCTACCAAAGCTACGTCTGTTTTTAAATTTGGCAGCACACATCTGTTTCCCAACAGATTCTGAGTCCAAACAGAAACCTGAAATACTTCGAGGCTGTTAGTTATTCAGATGGATGTCAAAGCTTGTCAAGGTTTTGTAGCCGTGCGTCGGCACAATTTGAAATGTTATGCCACAATGGAAAAATGGAAAATTCACAAGTAGCAAGAAAGAGGGCAGAATTAACTAGCTAGTTTTCAGACAAGGTTTAAGGTTGGTTTATTATGCTCATTTCAAGCGTCATATTTCACTCTGTGATACCTGTGGAGTAGCTTAGCATCATTTACAGTTACAAAAACACCTAATTTTTCTCACACTGGTGCTCTATGCAGACCCTCATACAACGAATCAGTCAGCTCTGTCCCTTTAAGAAACTCTGCCCCTACACGCCCACTTTCCTCTGATTGGTCACCTCTCAGAAGCCTGCTGAGGCTGCAATACCTACAGATTTGAAACTTCACCCACAAAATGACATATGTCTTAAAATGTGCAACAGCATAATACCCCCTCTTTAACAGTGGTTTCAGGGTTAGTCCTCCTTGATAGATCACCAAACATCAGCTGCTTGTTACTTGATCCTGCTCAAATGTTTTCAACACATCTTTTTAACTTAAAACCTAAAAGGTGGGAAGAAGAAGGCAGCCATGAGCATGCTCAGGCTCCAGAAGAAGCTGGCCTCCAGTGTTCTGTGCTGTGGCAAGAAGGAGGTCTGGCTGGATCCTAACGACCAATGAGACTGTCAGCACCAACTCTCTACAGAAGGACTCGTTACGGTCCACTCCTGGGCCTGATGCTGCAAGAGCACACTGGCAAGGTAAGGGAAGACACATGGGAGTTGGTAAGAGAAAGGGTACAGCCAATTCCTGTATGCCTGAGATCCTACGTCGTTGGAGTCAAAGAAAATCGACAGGCACATGTACCACAGCCTCTACCTGAGTGCCAAGGGTAATGTTTTTAAGCTTAGAATCTCCATAAGGATGCGCTTCACCTTGATCCAAAAGGCAACTGGACTTGGTTGGAGTTCTTAAAGAAGAACTTATTCTTATTGAGTGGTTTGCGGATGATAAGACCATCCTTCACCAGGAAGGACCAGTTTACGGATCTGCTGGCGAATGTTGGCGTTGGCAATCTCATTGGTCTTGTTAGGATCTAGCCAGACCTTCTTCTTGCCACAGCGCAGAACGCTGGAGGCCAGCCACTTCTGGAGCCTGAGCCTTCTCATGGCTGCTACTTCAATAGGAAATTGTGAAGTTCTTGTTGAAGAACTTCAGCCAAGTTCTTGAAGAAGAACCTTAACCAAGTCTAGTTGCCTTTTGGATTAATCCTAGAATTACCATAAGGCAGAAAAGGCTCGCAAAAAGCTCCTGGCCGACCAGGCCGAGGCTCGGCGTTCTAGGACAAAGGAGGCTCGCAAGCGCAGAGAGGAGTGTCTCCAGGCCAAGAAAGAGGAGATCATCAAGACCTTGTCCAAGGAGGAGGAGACCAAGAAGTAACCGGGTTTGTCAATCCTGCCTGACCACCAACTGTCAAGTGCTGACAATAAAAATGTACATAAAGACAAAACCTTGAAACTCTCAAGTTACTTTGACGAAATGTTTCTGCTTAGAGACCTGACAAGAATGACTGATGCATTTTAAAATGATTTATACATTTGCAGATTCCAGCTTTTGGAGGGGTAAACACCCATGGGGCAGTTGAACCGTCGTCATAAATAGGATAATTTTCCTTGGACGTGCTTATTAGCAAGTTAAAGTGAGCTGTGGGGTGTTTTTAACTCTCTCTACCTGTGTGTGGGGGGAATCTAAGCAGGCCGAGCACTGCAGCATCAACCTAAACTTTCAATAATTTACACAGCTCTTTCTGCAGTTGAAGAACTTGTGCACGCCGCTCTGTGCATGTATGCACACACCATCACAGAGGAGCGCAGGGGGAGAATAAACTATCTGAGGAGGGCGTTTCAGTTACTGCCTTCCAACGCAGCAAGTGTGGCACACATTTTCGAGAGAACCCACAGGAATCCCACAGTTTTTGGAGGAACATCCTGGCCTGTTTAAACTTCCAACTGAAACTCAGTGCATGAAGAGAAAGCCGAGATTTTCCTTTCTTTGTTCGAACCTAGAAACGTTTCCTTTTCTTATCTAAGTGCATCTAAGCGTTTGGCAGGGTGCAGTGCAGCACAGGTATAAAAGACAGAGCAACGCAAGGCAGGCAGCAAAATGAGAGAGAGACAGAGAGAGGAGGAGTGAGAGGAAGTAGGAGAGGTGGATAATCCAAGCAGAGTGGAGTGTGGGAGGCCTGGCTGTGGTGATCAATGTGGAGGGTTTGAGAGGGCCTGAGGGAGGACATCAGGAGTCTGGCCATGGAAGAGGATGAAACACACTTGTAAAGCAGCTGAGTGTTTCAGTGCGTGTGTGTGTGTGTGTGTTTTTGCGGTTATCGTGTGTGCATGTGAGGCCTGAGACTAATGCCTGAGTGTGAGGGATATTGGGTTATTGAAAAGAAGCAGTAACTAAACAAATACTGTGGTTGGGGATTAGCTGAGGGATTAGCATACAGAAATTTGACTGAAATTTGAGAATTAACAGTTTTAAGCTCTGAAGCAAGAAAAATCTTAAAATATTGGCTGTTTTCAGCATTTTGCATCTGAAAAGTTGCCGCTTTCAACGTTTTACGTAATTAGAAATGGAATGTTTTGGGGAGTTGAAGTAAGCCTGCGCAACATGAAGAAAATCTGCAATGTGCATATGACGCTAATGCATGTGATAACTATTACAATTAGCATATTAGCTATAAGTTACAGTTCCTGTGTCTGTATGCACCTGCTGTTTAACACAGTGCCAGTGCTTGTAGCAAGTTGTCCCTCCTACAGCCAAAAGATTTTCCGACAGAATGACATCTTACCTGGGCGGCCGGGGGAGGGGGATCACGTTTTCACAGCAGCAGGTGAGCCAAAAGTAAAAGACGAACTACGCCACAGCACTCGCTTTTAAAACGGCGCCATAAGACGGGTCCAAATTTAACAGCTGACGTCACCCCTCAACAATGCATTTACAGGATGCACGGACCAGTGAACGTCTCTTTGTGTGTGTGTGTGTGTTTCTCTGACGAGCATGTGTGTGCCCTCTGATGCGGATGTATATACATGTGCAACAGAGCATTTTTTAACCTTCACAAAAAGAGGCACTCATTTGCGATGCATTTATGTTGATATGCAATATGCGAAGATGAAATTGCGATTCATCGTTCAGCCCTAATTTGAAGTGCTCTGAAAGCATCACCTTGGGCTCAGGCAGCGTGTAATGGCAATTTTGTGGCCTTTTTCTGCAACTTTATGAACTTAAATATATAAATGAAAAAAACAAATCAATAGATAATGGAAAAACCCTTTGCTTTGACTGGCTACATAATTGTACAGCACGTTGCTAAAAGATACACTGGCTCTTAACAAACCGGCTTAAGCAGAGCTCATCTCCATGTTCTTGGAACACGTTCATGGAGTTAAAAATGGCCTCCAGCCATTCAGAGCAATGAATTTCTCAGCTCAGCCAGCTCTACAGGTGAGTAAATTAGCACTGCTGTAAAATGGGCTCCTTTCAGGGCATGCAGGGCAATAAAACAATTCAAGAACAGCAGACTGATTAGTAAAATAACCACAGCAGTGCTTCAAATGTGCTTAATCCCCTTGTTATGCTTCTGTTTGTCCCAGAGGTGAATAAAAAGCACATAAAGCTGCGTTCCTCACCACATCCTTCCTGTAGAGCACCTCCAGGATGTCGCTGAGCAGCTGGCAGCAGGCCTTCAGCTCCTCCCGCTTCTCCAGGTGGAACTTCAGCTGCTCCGTCATCAGCGGCAGGAGGATCTCGCGGCAGTCTGCAGGGACACCATGAAACAAACACAGTCACAAGGCGGCTCAGCACACGCAGCAGATGATGGATCGCAAACAAGGCAGCATATGCTCTCGACACACTTTCTATGAAGATGCACGCAGCTTGTTAATGGCTTCCTCGCAGCTCAGAGGATTAAAGTAAAACAAAGTAGAGAATTAATTTATTAATCAAACTGAAGGAGGAAAAAGATGGTGCAAGCCAGTCAGACTAATTGAACACTGTTTCAGTGCCCATAATTGAAGCATTTTAATGCCTCCATCCGTCCCATTCTTGTGAACACGATATCTCAGAATCGCCTTGAGGGAATTTCTTCAGGTTTGGCACAATTATTCAGTTGGACTCAAAGATGAACTGATTACATTTTGGTGGTCAAAGGTCAAAGGTCAAAAGTCAAGGTGACTGTGACCTCACAAAACACGTTTCTGGTTATAACTCCGGAATTTCTATGCTAATTATAATAAAAGTTGGCACAAATGTTCTCTGGGACTCAAGAATAACCTGATTAGATTTTGGTGCTCAAAGGTCAAGGTCACTGTGATCTCATGTACATCCCATTCTTCTGAACACGATATCTCAGAAACGCCTTGAGGGAATTTCTTCAGGTTTGGCACAATTATTCACTTGGACTCAAAGATGAACTGATTACATTTTGGTGGTCAAAGGACAAAGGTCAAGGTGACTGTGACCTCACAAAACACGTTTCTGGTTATAACTCCAGAATTTCTATGCTAATTATAATAAAAGTTGGCACAAACGTCCTCTGGGACTCAAGAAAAATCTGATTGGATTTTGGTGCTCAAAGGTCAAAGGTCAAGGTCACTGTGATCTTACATCCATCCCATTCTTCTGAACATGATATCTCAGAAACGCCTTGAGGGAATTTCTCAAAATTTGGCACAATTATTCACTTGGGCTCAAAGATGAACTGATTACATTTTGGTGGTCAAAGGTCAAAGGTCAAAGGTCAAGGTGACTGTGACCTCACAAAACATGTTTCTGGTTATAACTCCAAAATTCCTATGCCAATTATAATAAAAGTTGGCACAAACGTCCACTAGAACTCAAGAATAACCTGATTACATTTTGGTGCTCAAAGGTCAAAGGTCAAGGTCACTGTGATCTCATGTCCATCCCATTCTTGTGAATACGATATCTCAGGAACACCTTGAAGGAATTTCTTAAAATTTGGCACAAACATCTACTTGGACTCAAGGATGAACTGAGCACATTTTGGTGGACAAAGGTCAAAGTTCAAGGTCACTGTGACCTAACAAAACACGCCATAACTCAAGAATTCATACGCTAATTATGACAAACTTTCACACACATTTCTAATAGGTTCATAATGATGAAGTGATGATATTTTATACCCAAAAGATGAAAGGTCAACCTCACTGTGATAGCATTATGCTTCATATTGTCACTCCAATCTAATACTTATTGATTTAAACCCCAAGGCACTTGTATGAATCCACCCTTTTCACTTCCTCTCACTGGATGACAACCAGCACAGGGGGCCTCCTGTTCCTCTGGTAATTCACAACAAGCTCTTTGATTTGCTAATATTGAACTTAAGGTGATGATAATTGCATCATGTGTCAAAGCTCTTCATCAGCCCTCTCTCCTACTCTGGAAAAATAGTCTCCAAGTGAGGGCAGCATATTTCCCACTGGAAACTATTCACTAGAATCATACATGTCGCTATAGTGTTAACTACCATTTCACCAGACACTTAATACATACATACACTTAATACTTTTTGTTTAATAACTCCAACATCTCAAGTCTCAACAGACAGAAATGTAATTTCAACCTGACTAGTTGGCAGAGGCTTACTAATGCAAGGGGGTAATTCTAGTTCTACCTAGCTTAGATAAGTTGTGATTTATATTCTACACAATTTTCAACCAAACACAGCCACAATATTGTAGCTGATGTTGACAGTAATATCAAAGTGAATTTCAATATGCAGAGAGTTGAGCTTTGGTTGGCAATTAGGCGTGTAGGACAGGACTGATAAGCCCGAGAGGATTCTCGTAGAAGCCACAAAATTATCATATTTTTTATTAAACCTTCTGATTCCAATCTCAGGTGGGTCTGTATTTGTGTGGGGGTCGCAGTTTAAAGCCTGGGGACACTTACTGGAGCTAGGGAGGTTGAGTTCAGACAGAGATAGGAAGTAAAAGGGGGGTAAGTGCATATTTAGTAGAACTACAGACAGGAAAAGCAGCATTCTGTTCACTGCTACATATGACGCACAAATATAAATTGAAAACCTGTATTCAGGGGAAGAAAGCACCAATCAATGCCCCCCATGCAGTGCACTTAGTCCCTCTCACAAATATAAAGGCAGAGTATTGATATCAATGTCATATAAAAAGAAAGGGACAACAAAAGAGAGGTAGCACACTGAGTTAAAGCCTCATGAATACAGCGGCGGTCCACAAGGAAAACAGTACACTTCATATCAGTATGCTTATAATGACAAGGTGCAGATGCACCGCTGGTCTAAATTGCCACATTGCCAATTGTCAATACAGCTCAAGGCTGAATGATAAAAAGCAGGACATAAGGCGTAATGAATTGCATGAACTTTGACGACCTCTTCATAAACAATCCCCAGAGGTACAGAACATGAGTTCAATCAGTGTTCGACCCCTTTCTAAAGGCCTGACACAGTCAATTATGCAGAGCGGACTGATTCCATGTAGATAAATGAAGAAAGAAAACATTTTCATGCCAACATGCACCAGGAAAAAAAACCTTCATACCCTCAGAAGCTGTATCCATTTCACTGTCAGTATAACTGGAATTAAGCATGAGCCATTAGGCAGCAACATTTACACACAGGGTAAATGTAATAAAGGGTAATGAGTGTGTTATGTACTAATTAGCAATTTAACAAATAAAGATTTCTGGAGAATCTGATATTTAATTTTTAATGACTCAGACATTGATTAGTTCATCACATGATGGTTCCTTAATAAGCGATGTGGGAAATCTTTCTTATGCTACTGGGCTCATTTGGAATTGCTTTTAATAATCCCAATGTAAAACTAATTAGGAGGCTCCTTCTAAAAAATCCAGTTTTAACTAAAAATCCAAAGGGATTAGAGTATTATTGAGGTCTTTATAGAGGGAGTAAGTTGTGGGTTTTATTGGCATATTATGAAAACGCTTAAAATAAAAAATATGAAAAGATATGTGTAAGAAATTAATTAACAGAACTATAACTCTTAAAGGGCCAGTTAGCCAATTCTCAGACTTAGTCCTATCATGCTATTATGGGGAGCTAATGCCATTATGGTATGAAAAAAATGCAATTTGGCTCTGTGCCTTTGGAGGACGCTATCCGCTTCTCCAATGGGCCCTGGAAAACCTCCACCAGACTCCACCAGGGAGCTCACTAAACTACACTTCCTCAATCTAGGACGCCCGCCTCCGATGTCATGTCTCGTTCAAAATCATCAGGTTTGAGATGTAGACTGCAGACCTGAAGATTTCTTAGCCGATCCACTGGTATATTCTCGTCGTATTTCAATTTCTGTGCTGCTCTGAGCCATTGCCTGCAGCGATCAATGTCCTTGACTGGAAAACGGTAGTATTTCACTCCAGCGTCTCTCGCTGGGCCGTTCCTTTCAGAGGGAGGGGCGCAATGCACGCTGGGTGTTGTAGGAATGTAGAATGAGCGAAACCACGAGCTGTTTGTACAACTTTCTCCACAGCTATGGCGCCAATTTCCAATATTATTGCTTCTATTGATTACAAAGAACACCAGCTGTGACTGACAGTGGCTTTTTCCAGGGGAGAATTGCTCCTTTAATGTAAAGAAAGACATTAAAAAAAAAAAAAAGTATTACTCATTAAATCTCTGAAAAAAAATGGACGAAAAAAGCAAAACAAATGTAATATCCTTTTCAACTTTGAAAACAAAATGGAATGTTTGGCGTGGAAGTGGCGTCACGGCAATCCAAAGAGTTTATCCTCTGGTGAGCAAGAAAGAGCACCGATATTTACATGACAATTTTTCTCAAAGGAAAGGTAACATTGAGACCAGAATACATGAGGCTCCTTTAAGGATCATTAAATTGCTTGCTCAATTTCACAGTAATTTCCCTATTACATTTTGACACAGGGCAAAAGGGTGGCACAAGATGAAGGTTGAGCTGACACATGAATCAAAAGGCTTTGCTCTTTGGGGAGTGTGATTTTACTCGGGGAAGGTCACGATACTTTTCTGTTAAGTTTTTAGACCCCTTGTGTATAAAGGCGACAATCTGGCCTGAGTTTGGTGCTACAGGACAGGGGGAGGACCATGATTAATCGATGCATATTTCATTTAAATCATTTGTCAAAATATCCATTGATTGGATTTCAGAGTTGGAGGAGCAGAGTTAGGTTAGCGATCTATCAAACTATCCAAATGTAGTCTAGATATTTCAATTTGGACCAAAATATTGGATCAACCCTGCCATCCCCAGGGCCCCATTAAAATAACTGTAGTATTCCCGAGTCTACTGTCTGCGCTCATGTATTTTTAGCACTGCTGATTTCCTGTCATTTTGCCAAACTTTGATTTTCAGAGGACTCCGAGTGGACATGCTGCTCCACAATTCAGGGATTTTTCCCATAAAGCTTTCACCGGCAAACACCTGAAAAGAGACGTTTTGGATGTTGCTTCATGTTGGCCAGCCCTGACACAAAGTGACAACCATGTCTGCACTGAAATATTTTTGGTGCTGTGGAAAAAAGAGCACAGAGCTATCTGTCTGAGACAGCTTAAAGCTAAAACTGTGTGTATGTATGTATATGTGTGTGTGAGTGTGAGCAACCTTACAGAGCTGCGACACAAAAGTAAATCTCCTATCTGAGGGCGTCTAACATTGTGTGGTTTAATACTTGTTTTTTAAAGGGGAGCAATCCTCTTTCCCTTTGCATCTCCTCAAAATAAACACACTTGCTTGTATAGCCATAGACATGGCAGGGCGTGAGCGGGACAAGCAGACTGGAACTATCAAGCCAGGCCATGAGCGCTCTCCTCAAACTTTCAGTGCAAACAGATTTTAGACGCTACAGTGATTTTTCCCTTTAACACAGACTGTGAGAGCAGCTGACATATTTGTTCTCTCCCAATGAGCTAATTTGCGAGTGATTTATGCGTCCGCACCGCTCTCTCCTTTTACATCACGGACGGTTAAGGTGACACGACGTTGCGCCTCCAAAACAAAAAACAAAACTGTAAACTTCTTTCTTTTTTGAGTTCATTAAAATGCACTCTGCGGCGGGGATGTGTTCGCATACCAATCACATTCAACACACAGCATTTCGACCTTAAAGGTAGGTATGAAACCAGCAGAGAGAGGGAGGCCATCTTTTGTCTAAATGCTTCACTTTGAACATAATTAAGAAACTCTGGGTCTCAAGGTTGTGATGTAAGACCAGCTTTTACATGGAAACAGTTAATATGATAATCACTGCTCAGCCTTCAGTAGAGAACATGCATAATGATGAGACCCCTTGTTGGGCGTTAAGCATCTAGGTAGAGGTGTCTTGCTGGGAATTCATTTTCTCTTAGAATTCCAGCACATTTCACTTCTAAATCGGCTGTCAGGGTACCGCCTGCAGATCAGGATGCCTCCAAGACTGAGTCCCATGAGCTTATGCACTTAATACAGCTGATTTGCCACCTTAAAAACTGCCTGGCGAACACATTTTCTTTTTGTAGTGGTCATTATCTGTGATAAAACATCTTTAAAGTGGAGCTCTGCTTGATACTGATGTGGATAGGAACTTTTTACTTGCCAATTAAGCTTTTTCCATCTCTTCTTTCGCACCATCTTAAAACACATGCACCTCAAAAGGCTCACTGTGGAGCTGCTGTTAGAACGAAGCAGCGGGTTAGTCCATATCTACATCCCGGCAACAAGTCCTCCCGCTGATCAGCAGGCAATTCACAAGCATCAGGGAGGCTTGCCTGTCCACAATTACACCAACAGATCAATAGTAATGACCGGAGGACCAAGCGCTGAGCACTGCCCTTCAATAGTTGCTCTCTAAACTGACCAAAACACCAATCAGTGTTCAAGTATGAAAGCACTGCAACATTAAAAGATGATGGGTGAGACATTTACGCAGACATTATTCAATAGAAAAAAATACATCGCCTTAAACCAAGTCCAAATTCCATTTCATCTTTGTGTTTCGTACACTCATGCTGAACTGAACATCTGCTGATGCATGATACAGAGCGCAGCCATGCAAGTGGATAATTGTTGTCCACTTCCTTTGGTTATTAAACTGCTCTGAGGCATGTGGTGTGCCTGCCAGCCACATTAAATCACTGTTGCTGTTTAATTGGTTTAGGAACTTTGCATGTAATTTACCAGCACGAAACGGTACGTGTGTGTGTGTGTGTGTGTGTGAGAGAGAGAGAGCGGGTCTGTCCCTTACTTTAGGTCTTAACCTAACGTGGCCTAAGAGGACTGTAGCGGACGTAGGTTCTCATGAACCACCTTCACATCCTTGCCATCCATGTTTTATAATACAATACGATACTATATTTTAAGACATGATACGATATTGTACGATACAATATTGTCATTAAAATATATAATACAGTATTATAAGATATAATATGGTAAAATATGACACTACGGTACAGTAACACAATACGATACAGTACGAGATGTTATAACACAATATGATTCTCATTAACTTTCTTTACATTCCTGCTCTCCATGTTTCATGATACGATACAATACTAATATTAAGATATAACACGATATTGTACGCTATGATAGGATATTATCATTACGCTACAATACAGTGTTGAGATAGGGTTCAATATGATATGATACAATACGGTATGCTAAGATAGGATAAGATGTGTAATGATACGACACGATACAGGACGAGATGTTACAATACAATACGATGCCCATTATCATCTTTACAGCCCTTTATGTTTAATGATACGATACATTATGATACATTACGATATGATACACTATAATACGTTACGTTACCACATTCCACAATACAACCCGTTACGATATGTTACGATATTTTACGATACGATACGTTCCGATGCATTATGTTACGATTAGATACATTACATTAAGCTACAATATGAAACGATGCGATACTTTACGATACATTACATTACGCTACGACGCGCTACGACGCGTTACGATACGCTACGATACAATACTATATGTTACGATAAGATACGCTATGACACGTTACGTTACAATATGATACGACACAATACGTTACGTAAGGATGGAATATAATACAGTACAATATGATATATGTGACAATATGGTACAGTAAGACAGGAAACGATGTGGGACGGAACTTTACAGTACAATAAAATACGATAGTTTAAGATACACCATGATACAGTATGATGCAACATGGTACACTATAATACGCTACGATACACAGTTCGAGTCCTCAATGGGGACATTTTTCTTACTACACCATGTCCAAAATTTACAATAACTATGTCCAAATGCAATATGAAAATGTTGATGAAGGCTGTTAGGGTGATACAAGTACAGGGAAACAAGAACAGGAATTATCTGACAAGACTTCAGGAAAAAGGATGAAATAGTAAAACATAGGTGAAAGGAGGGACTGAGGCTTTGAGGCTTGAAGGCTGAGTAGACAGGGACCCTGAAATTCTTATACAGACAAGTCCATGTGATTTGAGCAGCGAGGATTCTTAATTCTCTTAGATAACAAGAGGGCTTCTCACTACACCTCACCAATGACCTTTACTGTGGGCTCCCATAGGGCTGCTTAAGGGAGGCAGCTGGCGTGTATGATTGCCTACATAACTGTTCTGCGAGTAAAGGTGCATGCACTTGACACTGTGAGTACATCTTGTGTGTGTGTGTGTGCTCACCGTGATGAGTGAAGAGATCGCTGTGGACGATGTCAATCAGACAGTCCAGCTTCTGTTTCACCAGGCGACCCAGAGGAACCTTCAGGATGAACTCGGTGAACAGCTTGCTACGGAGACAGAGGGAGGACAATAAAGACAAAAAGGTCAAACTGATCAGGCTTCTTCGGCTGCTCGACTGCTTCCCATCATGAGCAATCATCCAAGATACAATTAAAGGTCCTGAACACCCACACAGGTACTTTTTCTCCATTCTCTTTATAAGGTAGGAGGATGTGTGTGAGGCAATATAGAGTTGTCAAACCTCCCAGAGGAACTGACCTTAGAAGAACTCTGCTACCAGAGATAGATTTCATGATCCTTGATTTTATTAGATAATGGCAATCGATGTTGCAATTCGATGACAATGATTGATTAAGGTTTTTTTTGGTCCCAGTATACTTCTCTGTTAAAAAACAACAACATTTTCTATTCTTTTAAACCTACACGTTTTCCTGTCTCAATCCAGAGAACAGCATTATTTACTCAGAATTTTCTGCAGCTTTCAGCCACATCTCATGGACCGTAATACGAAATCACGAGGCATGAGATGTGGCTGAAAGCTCTAGAAAATATCTGGTAAGTATATCTCATGTAACATATAGTTGTTTTTTTTTCAAGATAAATGCAACATTTAAAAGAGGAATACAATCATATGGTTTATTCCTAATCCTGTCAAATTCTGTCAAAAGGGGGCGCTGGTTTAGCTCAGTCGGTAGAGCAGGCGCCCCATATACAGAGGCTACAGTCCTCGTCGCACTGATCGCAGGTTCGACTCCCGGTCTGCCGATCATTTGTGCACGTCAGCCCCCACGCTCTACTCCCCACATTTCCTGTCTCTCTTCAGCTTTCCTATCGAATAAAGGCAAAAAGCCAAAAAAATAATCTTTAAAAAAAAAAATTCTGTCAAAAGATTAAAGAGGGGGTATTATGCTGTCTCACATTTTAAGACCTATACAATGTTTGATGTCCAGCCTAAACGTGGGTGAAGTTTCAAATCTGTAGGTAAAAGTATGTTGGAGTAATCCCCTGCTAAAGGAGTCTCCAGATGCTTCACTTTGTGATGTCACAAAGTGGAGGAACGTTATATTTGGGCATCTGCCCGAGACGCAGCTCCAGACATTCATTTCAAATCTCTCTCTTTGCAGGGTACACAGCCACAGGTTAGGAGGCGCGCCTCAAAAACTGAGTTCTGCCCCTCGGCAGGATTCAGAGAGCTGGCCAATCAGAAGAAAGTGGGCTTGTAGGGGCGGGGTTTCTTAAAGAGAAGAGCTGACTGAGTGGTTTCAGGCAGAGGCTGTATGAGGGCATGCACAGAGCACCAGAGTGAGAAAAATTCTGAGTTTGTTTAACTGTAAATTATGCTCCACAGGTATCACAGAGTGAAATATGAAGCTTGAAATTAGCATAATACCCCCCCCCCCCCCCTTTAAGCTAGACAGAGCTATGCAATTTGACTTTGTATCCAGATTGATTTTAGAAAGTTGGGGAAGCAAAAGTCATGAATCTTAACAAAGCTGCATTTGGAGGTGGATTGTGATGCGATTACAGATGCTTTTCTACAGATCAGTCTAAGCTCTGGATACGCAAACTGGATTTTAAGTGTCTTCACACCAACAGCAACATGAAACAACCACATCATCAAACCCAGAGGGATGGTTTTGCTACTAGCTAAACCAGCATGCTCCATCGCTGAGTTTGTCTGTTGGAATGGATGGAGGATGTTTGTAGGGTGAGATGAGGGGTCTCCATTTCTGATGCTTCCATGTTGTAAAGCTGTGCCACCAAAGCATGTACTTACTTACGCCTACAGCTACCAATTTCATTTGGTGATATCTTGACACGCTAATCAGATTTGATGACTTGCTAATAGCAGTGAGGAAAGTCTGTATGCTTCTTTAATCAGATCTTTAAGACAGTTTACTTCTGTATGAACAGATTCAGAGTTCCCAAAAATCTGCAACAGTCAGAGTCAGACAAATACCAATCAGTCTGTACTCCCACACGGCTCTGAGACGAGTCCTAACAGCCAAAACCAGTGAAAACAGCTGTGTGGGCGTGTGTGCGACCAGTTGATCTAAAATGCTGCTTCTCTTGTTCACAGAGCGGATCCTGAAGGGTTTTTCTGCTCTTCACAGCCTTGTTTGCCACTGAATACTACTCTGCTAAATATCTTTTTTGAACTGATGATTCATTCATTCGATTATGACAGCCAACATGTGGCTCAGCGAGATCAACCGATGTGCATTCAACAGTTTAGAGCCGGAGAGATAAATCCAAATTCATGTACGCACATATAGCTGACAGGTTTCTCCTCCTCAATGAGGAGGCCGGATGCTCGTTACGCTGGCAAGCTGAGGCTCAAGGAGGAGAGAAAAGGTTCTGGCAGGGGATGAAACACCCCCGCCCCCAAGGCTTCAATTTAGTCGCCTCCAGCTCAGCCGCTCAGCCAGGTTTGTGCTAACAGCAGGAGCAGCTGATGCCACCTTCGCTCAGGCAGGGAAAAGAGCCAGGCCTGTGATTAACAGCTAAGTGAATGGTTCATAAAGGAGCACAGCTTTCAGAATTAAAGCTCAAATCAAAAGCGTGTCTCGAGCCAAAACTGCAGGAAAAATGGCAGAGAAGGGAGCATCGCACTCGTTATTTTATCTCTACTCATTCGTACGAGAGGTTAAAACCATAAAACCAAAAAACCTTTTTACCAGATAAACTCAATAAAAGTTTCAATTACTTTAACTTAATAACATTAAAAGAAAGAGCTGAAGAGACAAACGGCGCATGGAGGACACAGCAGTCTTCCACCTTTGACCAAAGAATCCCTCTTCAGTCTGGCTGTGAGAGTGCTGGAGTGGAGTGGAGGCCAGAGGCGGGGATTGGCGGGCTCGTGTGGACCTGAGTCTGCTTTGGAAATGGCAGCTGCCCAGGTGCTGCAAACAGAAGGGGCTCCTTGCCGTGCAATTGCAAATGAAAAGGCAAAGCACATTTCAATGCCTGGAAAATACCCACATGTTGCAGCACTGCCTGTGCTACTGTTTGAGCTCGCAGTGACAACAGTGCCGCGGATGGATTACAGCGGCATTCATGACAGCAGCTGGTCCGATTGCAGAGGTCGGGAAGCTGCGTTCCAAGTTTGTGGTGTTGAAGAGCTTTAGGTCAAGGAATATTTTGGATATTTGATATGTGATTTTTAATCATTTTTCTCTCCGATATCAACTCTAGTTCTCTAATGAACACGCGTATATGAATGCCTCATGCTGCTCCACTAGGTGTTGGCGATCTTGTATGCACCAAATTAGACTTTGGGATGGGGAAGGATGTCATGATTTTTCTTTTGTATGTCGTTTAATACCAGCCTAAGTTAGATTTAGCTTAAGACGGTGTAAATGTACCCTTGCTAGTAGCAATGAAGTTTCATCCAGCTGTATAAAAAGCTACTGATTTATCCACACAATCTCTTTGTCAGTAGGCTAGGGAGGGGACCCCCTTTTTGAGAGTTTCCTCTGTGCTGTCATTTTGCATGCATGTTGATGCTGAAACAAAGTAAAGCAGAGCTCTAAGTGAGGTTCCTGCACTGTTATGATTTTCTGTTTGGTTCTCAAAATCTCCCAGAACAGCTGGAAACATCCTGATTTACAGGGTTATAAAATCCATATCCTAACAAGCCTTATATCATGTTACAAACCACATGTGAGCAAAAATTGATCTGCAATATGTGTAAGTCTTTGACCATCAACCCTGCTAGCGTAGCTCCATATACAGAAGCTCCAGTCCTCGACGGCGCATGCCATCCCCAACTCTCTCTTCCCCACGTTTCCTGTCTCACTTCAGCTTTCATATAAATAAAGCCAAAACATTTTAGATTTTTACTTGTGTTCGCCACTTTCTGCGTAAGTGACGACTCGTTTGCAACTTAGCAAGTCGTGTACTGAAAATTCTAACACTTTCCGAGTTGTTGTTTCAGCCTTGAGGGTGTGTTTACGTGAATTCTCCCAACCACAATCTCATTTTTCCCTCATTATTCTGACCCCACATGAAACACATTACTTGCACAGTAACTTGTAACAATACAGGGTTTCCAGTGGACAGATCCTGTCAGCATGGTGTCTCATCTTTTCTGATTTATTTAGTAACTATAGGCTATCGACAAACAACAGCCAAAATATATGGCTTTGTGAAAAGTAGTTCTGTTTTTATTTCACACAATACATGTTTCTACTTACGTTAGTGGCTTTGGCAAGCAAAATACACGCCCTCTTTTGGTCCAAAATGTTAAGCTTTTGAAGAATTTCTTTGATTATTTAACTGAAATTGGAGCAGAAAATGTACTTACTTACTTTAAACAAAAGTAATATTGCATCACTGGGAAGATAAAGTTTAGTTTTTACAGGTAAAAACAATTAATTTTCCCAGAGTGTCCTTCCAATTGATATTCCTTTCTGTGCACATATTTCACTGTGAGAGACTTAATTCATTTGGGACCATATTCTACACTAAATATTCATTATAAAAAGTTGTTGAAGCAAAATGTGAATGAATTATTTGTTTTAAAGATTAATTTGCAGATATAAAAAAGCATTTTACTGAATATATTATAACTTTCTCCAATATAATGCTCCATAAATGAGGCCATCCTATTTTGTTTTTGTGCTGTGTCCTTTCAGCATAACTGATTAAAGACTTTGAAGTGGGACAGAAAATCAAGGGCAGACCCACGAGGCATTCCTCATAAATGCAAAGTCCTTTTAGGTCTCAAAAACAGTCCAGGAAAAACACATCAAAAACACATGAAACTTGCACAAAGGTTAGGAAGTTTATGATTCATTCATTTCTATAATGTCTATAATAACAGAAATAAACTTCATCTGTTCTTTGTTTGTTCCATGTTCTAATGAATATATGATTTATTACCACAGTAGTATAAGCATGTGGTTCTTCAGAACTCAATTATTATTAAGCCAGGCACTAAGCTATACCAGATGACAGCCCTGGTAGACAGCATTAACTGAAATGGACACTTGAGTGAAGCAGTTTGTGGGTTTCCAAGGCAACCTGAGCATTAACCGGTGCAGAACAGCTACTGAATGTTGAGTTGTTGAATAAAAAGAGACAGAGGCAGCGAGACAGACACAAAATAATAGATGGTGTCTCAATGTCTGTACAGCCCATCAGCTGAGGGAAACGTATACCACAAGAAATTTACTTTCAAGCAGCCGCTTTGGGAAAACAAAGGCAATAGACATTTGTGCTTTCGTCCAAAGAAAACAACGTTTAAGTCCAATTAGAACATTTCTCAAACATGGGGCGCCTGTTTAGCTCAGGCAGTAGAGCTGGTGCCCCATGTAAGACCCGACTCGGGGCCCTTGGTTGCTTGTCATTCCCTCTCTCTCTCTCTTCTTCCCCATTTCCTGTCTCTCTTTGTGGGGGGGGTTTCAGAAACATCCTATTTGCTACTGTATTATAATATTCGGATGTGCAACTGAGACCACTGTTCCAGTGTTCTTCCTCTCACTCATATTCTACAGTTATTTATTTATAATTATTAAGGTATCATTTCTATCTATTGTTGCATTTTCCACTTTTTTTTTTTCTTTTAAACCGGGACCTGAGTACCTAATTTTGTTTCCAAGACAAGAAGTTAACAAGTCATTTCCCTCAGATTATCATTGTGTACTGCTGGTGTAATTGTATCAATAACAGGGCATGAGATCAACAGATCATATGAATTTACCTCAGTTCCTTTGGATCAAAGACCAGCTTGACATCGTTGACAATGGTGGGGATGTACTTCAGTGCAGCACCCTGTACCAGAAAAATCAAAGAAGCGGGTCAAGTTAATGAGTTCAGCCATTGATGATATGTTGAAAGCCACCTCATCCCGCATATACATTTAAGCAATATCACACAAGAGGGAGTGATGTTGTACAGCCAAGTGTGATATCGGTTGGTCGAACCTCGAGTGCGATATCGGTCGGTTGAACTTCGAGTGTGATATCGGTTGGTCGAACCTCGAGTGCGATATCGGTCGGTCGAACCTCGAGTGTGATATCGGTCGATTGAACTTCGAGTGTGATATCGGTCGTTTGAACCTCGAGTGTGATATCGGTCGTTTGAACCTCGAGTGTGATATCTGTCGGTCGAACTTCGAGTGTGTTATCGGTCATTTGAACCTCGAGTGTGATATCGGTCGGTCGAACTTTGTGTGTGACATCAGTCAGTGGAACCTTGCTTGTGATATCGGTCGGTCGAACTTCGTGTGTGACATCAGTCAGTTTAACCTCGCTTGTGATATCGGTCGGTCGAACCCCGAGTATGATATCAGTCGGTCGAACCTTGCATGTGATATCGGTCGGTCAAACTTTGCGTGTGATATCGGTTGTTCCAACCTTGAGTGTGATGTCGGTCAGTCGAACCTCGAGTGTGATATCGGTCCACCAAACTTTGACTGATATCAGTTGTTCGAACCTTGCATGTGACATCGGTCGGTCAAACTCCGCTTGTGATGTAGGTCGGTCGAAACCTCGAGTGTGATATCGGTCGGTCGAACTTAATGTGTGACATCAGTCAGTGGAACCTTGCTTGTGATATCGGTCGGTCGAACTTCGTGTGTGACATCAGTCAGTTTAACCTCGCTTGTGATATCGGTCGGTCGAACCTCGAGTATGAAATCAGTCGGTCGAACCTTGCATGTGATATCGGTCGGTCAAACTTTGCGTGTGATATCGGTCGTTCCAACCTTGAGTGTGATGTCGGTCAGTCGAACCTCGAGTGTGATATCGCTCGGTCAAACCTCGAGTGTGATATCGCTCGGCCAAACTTTGACTGATATCAGTTGTTCGAACCTTGCGTGTGACATCGGTCGGTCAAACTCCGCTTGTGATGTAGGTCGGTCTAAACCTCGAGTGTGACGTCGGTCCGCCGAACCTTGAGTGATATCGGTTGGTCGAATAATAGTAATAATAGTACTGTGGGAGTTTTGTTTTTATGACTTGTGTGTAGGTAAGTGCAAATTTGATCATGCCCTCATTTTATGTCACTATCATATCAGTTCAGCTTCTTAGAACCATATCATTTAAGTTAAGTAGTCCACACATTTTCCTTCTGTGGGACACAAACTATCCTTGTAACATCCTATTATAAAAATCAAAAGCTATATTACAGAACCATATGATTGGTTGCTAAATCAAACCTTGAAATTTAAGCTCAACTCTTTCTGTATCTATATATCTTCATTTATATCAGCCAGTCAACCTGAGGGCAGGGGGTGCTGTTAAAATCTGTAATAAATAAACTGGGGACCAGAGGGAGACCTCACTGTAATGATCCTTTGATAGATACAGCCAGACGGGGTCTACATTTACCCATCGATACCATAATAAAGCCATCAAGCGCGTCCGCCCGGTGGCTGATTACAGAGCCATCCATTAATAATGGGAATGATTAACCAGGCTGACACTTCCCTCTCTCACTGACTGCTGCTAAACGCCGGCCAAGGTGGGTTAGGTTGTTTATACAGCATCTGTGCAAATTAGCAGCGGTGCCAGTCTGTTGCATACAGGTTGATTAGCCGTACCGATGTAGCACGTTGGGAGTCAAACGCTACAATGGAAGACGTCAGTAAATGGGGGTTGTTTTTAGAGTTATGAGACTCTCTGAAAAACATATTTCTGAACATTTCTGCATGTACTGGTAGCAACAGAATTCAGAGGAAGAAACCGTATCTTTACCTTGATTTGGAATGTGGATATAGTCACGACCTCTACATAAAACCTGCTTTAATCCACTCTCATCACAATAGATATTTCTCATGCTTTAATATGCATAACTCACCATCTTCGCCTCTCTGCATTCAGAAAGAGCTGCATTCAAAGCTGCTGTTTGACCTCGATTAAGTCAGAATACCTGTCTCTTTCTAATAAAAATCAAACAGCAACTGTTTACCTCTTCAGAAGTTATTTCAATGGAATATTTCTTTTTTCACTTTGTTCTTTAGAAAAACAAAACTCCCACCTGATATGTGCGGATTGGTGTTTGGTGTGAAGTTGCGCTCCAAGTTTCGATAGAGTCTCTTGCACCTGCGTTTGCATCACGGGTCACCAGAAAGCGTTTGTGTGCGAGTGTTTGTCAAAAGATTTTTAATAAGCGTCAGTGTGTCCAGATGTTCATCAGGACTCAGATTTAAAGGGGGGGTATTATGCTTATTTTAAGCTTCATATTTCTCGCTGTGATACCTGTGGAGTAGCTTAGCATAATTTACAGTTAAAAGAACTCCTCACTTTTCTCACACTGGTGCTCTGTGCAGGCCCTCATACAGCCTCTGCCTGAAACGACTCGGTCAGCTCTGTCCCTTTAAGAAACCCCGCCCCTACAAGCCCACTTTCTTCTGATTGGCCAGCTCTCTGAAGCCTGCTGAGGGGCAGAACCCACTGCCGCCATGTTACAGAGTTGTCGGCAAAGAGTAAACTTTTTTGATTTGAAATAAATGTCTGCTGCTCTTGTCCTTTGGAAAAGTAAACACTGATGTCTTTCCTTCACAGCCAAAGAAAAACTTTCTCCAAGACACTCTTAACCCACTTGACGAGCAGAGCCGTTGAGCAGAGTGGGGGAGTGTAAAAACATGTTGAGGCAGACTGAGCTGCTGGGTGGGCCGTGAACTGTGCCAGTTGCAGGAAGTTCTGCTGTGTCTCGGGCAGATGCCCAAATATAGAGTTCCTCCACTTTGTGACATCACAAAGTTAAGCGTCTGGAGGGGTCTGTCGGAAAACTGGCGTTCACAGCAGCCTGCAGGCTGAGACTTTTTTAGCCGGGGATTACTCCAACATACTTTTACCTACAGATATGAATCTATACCAACGTTTAGTCTGGACATCCAGCATTGTAACGTTATATATATGTCTTAAAATGTGAGACAGCATAATACCCCCTCTTTAAGGTTAAATGGGACCGCTCATTAGCTTCCATCTGTCACCGAGCTTCCATAAGGGGAGGATATGGGAAGAAACCAGAATTCCCCGCTTTCCTGCTCGTTCCTCTAGATCAGTTTTTAATTTACTGACAGTAAACCTAATATCTCACCCAATTACACAGCAACTGACTCCTAATTGACTCCTGAGCTTCTCCCATGGTTGAGCGTGCACATGGATCTACTGTAAGGTGTGCCAAGGTGCATGTACGCTGAGATTACATTATCTCAAAAACTCATAGGGGTGTGCACATGAGCGTGTTAGCGCATGTGTGGCTTGGAGTATACCTGAGCAAAATGATAAAATATGTCGGTGTGTTTGTTTCAGAGCTGAGTGTGGGGTCAAGGACAATGAATGAAAACACAAAAGGGAGAGATTTAAGGCGGAAGGAGAAAGAATAAATACCTTAAGGAGCAGCTAAAGAGCAGAAGGCCAGAGGAGCCGCAGACCACAGGACAGTCAAGGTCAGAGAGAGGAGAAGGAGGAAGACACATGCAGAGGTACAGAGAGACAAGAGACACCAACAGAGAACAAACATTCATAATCTAGGGATGCAAGGAATATCTGAGGTTAGGGCTGCACATAAAAGCCATGACATATCACTTCTCCTGACTGAATAATAATACCACCCTCCTCCTATCCAATGAATAACGAATACAGTGTCACCTTGAACAGCATTTACATTCGATCTGAAGAGCCTGAGACTCCCTGGGGACAAAGAAACAAATGATCTACTGAGGATTTTTTTCTTCTTTCCTGTACGTAGTGTATTTACAATATTGAAATCTAAAGTTCATGTTTCCATATTGTTCAAAACCTCTTCAAATGAAAAACATTTTGTCCTTTGTGTTGATTTGAAAAGTAAGACAAACTTTTCAAATCATTCGAATGTTGTCTTTGCACAAGAGCTTTACAGTTAATGAAGCTACAGCCAGAAGCAGCTTAGTATAACATCAATATTGAGAAATGCTACCCTGTCTCTACCCTGGACCAAGTATAGTTAAAAAAAACCTCTTGGGGCGCCTCTTCAGCTCAGTCGGTAGAGCAGGCGCCCCATACACAGAGGCCACAGTCCTCGATGGTTCAACTCCTGACCTCGGCCCTTTGCTGCAGGTCATTCCCCACTGTGTCTCTTCAACTGTCCTTAAATAAAGTTTTAAAAATCCCTCTAAAGATGCTGTAAAGCTGACCACCATATATCATGCTTGTACTGGTCGACTACTTGTCTGGACCCAGTAGTAGTTGTAGCAAAAAAAGACAACAACGTGTTGTTTTTACACGTGCTTGTACGTCTTTAATTAATAAGATATAATGTGTAAAATAAGTAAGTTTTACAAAGGTTGGTGGCACATTTTGTTACCTTCGGACAGGACCAGGCTAGCCTAGTCACCCCTTTTCAAAAGACCCCTTAAAGACCTTAGAGTGTATATAAAAAATGGACGACGTGACAGCTTTCTAAAGACAAAAACCAAACATCTCATGTTCCCAGTATATTTTGAAATATTAAGGGTCTGTGTCCACTAACAGCATTTTTTGCACTGGCAGCGCCCAGTACCTCAATTTCAGAGCGCTTTTCACCAGCACTTACTGTTGCTAGGTTACAAAAGTTTTCTGACAGCACTTCCACTTCCTTTGGTAGTGACTGTGAGGTCTGTTTTAAATCGCTCTGTTTGTTTAATATTTGCTTTTATTCAAGGACCTTTTACAAAGTAAAAACAATGGAAAGGAATCATGTCCTGGCATTAGCAGCAGCTCTAGACAGGAAATTGCACCCTCGAAAGGATTAGCTTCTCCTCCCCCATTGTTGTTGACAAAGTTGATATGGTAAGTCCCGCCCCTTCTTGATTTTGAGGGAGAAGTGACATCCCAACTCCATCCCAGCAACCATTAAAGAACGGGTTACATACAGTTTATTTAAAACTCATTTAAAGAGGTTAATTATTACTCATGCCTGTCAATTGCTGTTCAGTCTGAACAGTAAAATATTATGAAATATTAAGATAATTATCTTTTGTTTTGTTGCATATCGTGCATTGCGAGCATCTGTGTAGCATGTTTTGAATTGATTTTAATAACTTTATAATTTAAATTTGATATTATGTTTTTAAGTCTGAGACTCAAAACATCTTTCCAGGGACTACAGATGAAAAATAGCCTCTTGGCTAACTCTGGCACATTTACGGCAATGCTCCTGAATGTGCACTGTCCCTGAGAGGAGCGTGGCGATGTGCCAAAAGTTAAACTACTGTGAGCGCTGTGAGCACAGAGACAAAAAACAGCTGATGCACAGTGCATTTTTGCACTAAACTAAACATTGGTTTTGTATGGAAAATAGGGGAAAAAACGCTGTTAGTGGACACAGGCCCTAATATGGTACAAATGTGACAAATTGTGTGTTACTGTGCTTGAACTTAAACTCACAAAGTTGAACTATTTCTTTAAGTACCCATTAAAGATTCCCTCTAAGACACCTCACTTGTTGTATGTGCAGCCCTAACAAGGTCATATGTAGAGCAAATGAGAGTAAAGATCAGGAAAATCTGCTCAAAGAGACTCATCAAGGTGGAGAAAACAAATACTACAGGATACAGAAGTTATTAATGAACATACGGAGGTCTAATGTTGATGTGTACTGAGCTGCAGTATTGGTTTAGCTCTAATAGGACACATGCAACTCAAATTCCAGAGCATGTCGTCCAAAGAAAATCACAGCAGATTTGTTTACTCCTCACACAGCAGCAGTTATTTACTATTAAAGCTGCAGCAGATTGTTCTTGGCGCTGAAGCTGCAGGCAGTTGGTCTGGCGTGATCGTCGACCTACCTTCACCATGCCAGTGTTCTCCGAATTACTGTTCATCATGTCATTAAAGGACGTGAAAAGGTTCCTCAAGGACTCCATGAAGTCGGCCTCTCCTTTGTTCTCGTAGAGCCTGCGAGGAGATGAAGAGGAGAATTACACTGGCAGACGATCACAAGGCTGTTTGTTTCATCCCCGTGTAAACAGCCCCGCCCGCAGCCCAAAAAATGCCATCAGTTTGATGCTTTCCTTTTGAATGATTAAAAGCAGCCAGCAGAATGGCCCGTGTGTGTGTTTTATCAGTGCAAATATTATTGGATCAGAACCGCAGACATCACTCTCGCTGCCAGCCGGATTAGCATTTAAAACAACATGACAAGACCCTGAAGCACCTGCCTGCTGTCATACGGAAACTAAAGTCAGAAAAATTAATGATCTATGCAAATGACTCTCGCGGAACGGGAAGCAAACGGCACGTACGGGTTCAGTGACTTTACTTTCTAATCTGCCTGCGTCTGCGTTTTACAAATGTCTCTTCTGCTAGCTTGGATATGTGGAGCAAACGCTGCCCCAGCGACTGCAAATACTAAAAGCCAATTATCACACAACAATTGCAGAAAACACTTCCCCAGATTTCAAAGTGCATGAGAACACAAAGCAGGGCTTCCTCCATAATCCCCCCCAAATATGCAAATGCATTTTATCCCCCTTGCAGAGCCCATAAATCTCCACAAACTGGGTATCAACTGTAAATGAGCCATGTTGCGCCGGCTGCGAAGCAATTAAGTGCATCAACATCTTGTATTTGGAAGAATAAGAATCAGGATTTCAATTTAAACTGTTGAAAACACACGCTGAAGCAAAGGCAGGCCCCGTCGAAGTGTTTATTGCTCGCCCTGCATCAGATTTCACACGCTTTCTTCCAGAGAGGCGGGTTTTTGTGGCTGCTACAATCTTCCACGGGGCTGCGGGTATTACATGATCCGGGATAGTCACTCTTGAGGGCTTACAGAAATCGTGGGATTAGAGGCATCCATCTCGGGCGCTCCCACGACAACAATTACTTAAAGCCGCTTCTCACCTGCAGCAACAAGGAGCAGAGTGAGCTCAGGATAGCCGCAAGCAGCTTCAAACCACAGGGGAGGCGGGGAGGGGGAGGGAGCTGTGTGATTAGAGTTTCTCCTCTGACATTTCATACGAGTGCTCCACCGGCCCGGGATGAAAAGCCGAACGCGGGCTGGAGAAGCTGACTGAACAGCTTCCACTAATGCAACTTTAGAGTTTGGAGTTTCAATCTCGGAGTTTAATTCAGCAACAATGTTTCAAAAAAAGCTGATCTGGCAACCTAGCGCAGAAAAGGCCCCAAAAACAACAAAACACAGCTGGCAGGTCCTTTTTAAAGTTGGACGTTGTGTTTCTGCAAACAGGAGGAGCTGATCTAAAAACCCTGTTGCTCCAAAGTTTTTACATCTTTAATGTCGAGACTCTCACACCTAAAGGCCCGAACCGAGCCATCAAACATAACTACAAACAAACTAAAGAGGGGGCGCTGGTTTAGCTTAGTTGGTAGAGCATGCGCCCCATGTAGAGGCTACAGCTCTCATCGCACTGGTCGCAGGCTCGACTCCCGGTCTGCCTACTCTCTACTCCCCATACTTCCGGTCTCTGTTTAGCTGTCCTATCTAATAAGGGCCTGTGTCCACTAACAGCGTTTTTTTGCACTGGCAGCACCATCGACCTCAATTTCAGAGCTCTTCTCACCGACGCTTACTGTTGCTAGGTTACGAAAGTTTGCAGCTTCCGCTTCCCTCTGTAGTGGCTGTTTAATCTGTTTTAAATCACTCCGTACGCTTAATGTTTGCTTTAATTCAACAAAATTTAACAAAGAAAGGATTAGCTTCTCCTCCGCCATTGTTGTTGACAAAGCTGATATCAGAAGTCCCGCCCCTTCTTGATTTTGATTGGTCGGTGAGGGAGAAGTGACATTGACGAGCGCAGCCGTCTTTTTAAAGTTGAACTATTTTCTTCTGAGCGCAGCAGCGAAAATCAGCTGAGGGTGTTCTTGCGCCGAGGACGCTGAACTGCACTGGTTTTGTCTAGAAAATACAGTTTAAGTATTTTCTGTATTTAAGGATCTAGATTGCGCTATGCAGTTCTATATCATGTCTAATTTAATAGTGATGGCCTTTGTAATACAATTTTGCTCTAATATTTTTGTATTTGTATCTTTCCTATTTATTGTAATCAGATGATGAGATGTTCATCCACATGTAGCATCAAGCTTGTCAGCTTGTCAGCCTGTTGGTGTGCACATAGAACATATATAGCTGTAGTTTCCATGTATTTTACATTTACCTAAGAGACATGAAGTGGGGCAGCACAATGTGAACATGCACGGCTCTACAAGTGGCATTACGTCTGCTGTGGTCTCATATAAGAGGTAAAGGACGGAGTGTCCTCTAGACATGGCACAGAAAACCAATCAAACTCTGCACACTCAATTAGACCAGGATCATACATCAGCCCCTCAGCCGCCCACAGCTTCATCCTGCCGCTCTACAACATTATCACCACTTCCACATCCTCCCAGCCGTTTAAAAACACACCCACAGACACCATCTCACCCGAGGACCGTTCACCTTTAACGGTTTTACATGTATCTGCATGCATGCTGCACGTGTTTGTGTGCATTTCATCTTGTGTATCACTCTTTTTAACAACTGCTTGGTGAGGCACTGATGCGACAACACGTTGTCAACTTTCGTTTGAGCCTTTTTCCGATTGTGCAGATTGTGTGTAAAGTGACAAGTCACAGCACCCAAGCTTAAGATCCTGCTCCTCCCAATGCAGAATGATTTAAAGCTACAACACAGTTAAGTGTGATTAGGCCTGCCAGATAAGACAAAAAGCCACGATTTGTGATGACATTGTTCAATATTGAGGTGACTATATGGGATGCGCTAGATAAATAACTATTGCTGTGTGAATATGATGATAGATTTCCTGTGTTTTTCTGCTGCTGGGCAGGTCTGAGACACTAAAAATGTTGTCTCTCCTGATCCAAAATAATCCAAAGGAGCAAAAGTACTGCTCTTTTCACCACATTTTACTTGCTCTTCTCTGTTCCCTCACCCATCCTGCTTCCTAACCTTACTATAAATTAATCAGAGGGCAGCTCAAAGCCAAAGCAGCACTTCATCTGAATGGCCAAATAGCGTGAATACATGCAAGTGTCCAGGGATCAGATTGATGGGTCAAATGTGTTCATGCTAAATGCAAATGCCTGGCACTAATAGATTTAAGGGGGGATTCACTAAGCATAAGTTGCGCATAATTTGCACCCGCTATCTGCTCCGTCTCGAGATCTGACTCTTATTGGTGCTGCGCTCTCAACTCCATGCACAGATCGATGATGAGCAGAGAGAGGAGGGGCCAGCTCTTTTAACAGTTTATTGTAGAGTCCAGACTCGACAGGTGTTTACTCGTTTAACTGTCTGTAACGCAGCTTCAACAGCAGCTCGTGACAGCCCTTATAATACTGCTCTGCAGATACCACCAGCTCTCTGCAGGCGGTAATATTTTCCCTCTAACTGCGCGCTGCTGTTAGCGCTGCTGTTTGTGAATTAGATGCTTTTTGCCATGAGGCTCATTTGCAATTTGCCCTGAATGCCGGCATAAAGACTCATTTAAATACGGGCAAACGGCACCGGAGCACACAGACGCTGTTTGCTCTGCAGCGCACGGGGTGCATTCAACCCTCTGCATGTGCTTGGAGAATGAGGCAGAGTCTGTCTTTGTCATTTGCACAGGGTTAGCCGGTGCAAAAGCCGCGCAATCCTTTAGTGAATTCCCCCCACAATGTTTTTCTCATGTGGTCAGACAAGCCTTAGGCTCAGATAAGGGTCTTTAACTAAAAATACATGATTGTATGTGTGCATGAGGACGTACTGGTTGAAGAGCACCCTGGAGCGCACGATGAACTTGAAGATGTACTCCAGAGCCTTCATGGCCTTCAGCAGCTGCTCCGTCAGCTTCTCCGCGTTGTCCACGTAGTTCTTCAGCACCGTGGTCAGCTTCCTACAAACACAATCATAAAAGAGTCTGACTGTTCTGCTAATGACAAAAAGTAATAGAATTTGTTATTAAATGTCCTTGGTCTTTCTGTGCAGAGGGTAATTAACTCACGTGTACGCCAGTGTGGCGCTGAAATGCTTTCGAATGTAGGTCTCCAGAACGGGGTTAAAGTGCTGGAACTTCCTGTCGGCTATAAGCCCAATTATGAACACCTGTCAGAGAACAAAGACGTTTTCATTAAAATGTAAACCACATGGCTCGTTCAGGGGAGCAGGGGAAAAAAACGGCCTGTCTAACTCAATATGCTGAAATAGATTGGGAAATTAACCAAGATTGCATTTGAGCAGAAAGCCATTTTCTCTCAATTCTCCAGCCTGCAGATAATCTAGGACAGCCGACAACACAATTTCTAGCTCCTCTCTCAGACAGGGAGAACTGCGCTTTGGAGATGAACCACACCATGTTAGGCGACGGCGTGCGAGACACAAATTGGCCCAATACTTTGTCGACATATTGGCAACAAACACTTGAGTTATGTAATCAAAATTGCAGCAGGCTTGTTTCTCTCTGTACTCCATCCGCTGCGTGAACTGAGACCTTTAATGTCAGACAAACAGCGTTAATGAAAATGCTTCTGCGGTGCTACAAATTCATGCAGATTAATGCAGCAGTGAAATAGCATAACATGCAGCGTGTCTACACCTCCATATGTAGACGATAAACCCAGCGCTTATTTACAAACAGCAGGGAGCAGTTTGCGAGTTAGAGTTTGCAGACTGTGACACATTTTCTATCAGCTTTGCTCTGTAATCGTGCACGCAGGGCGTAAAATGAGACAGCACCCGAGGTTTAAGCGCCGATTTTTGATTTTGAGAGAGTTCAGGTACGTTCTGTTTCCTTAAAGTCTAACACTCATATCTATTCGGCAACCATTCGACATTAAATTTCAATGTCAACCATCATATTCATTCTGTAATTTCAAATCTTTACGGCTCAGAAGAGCAACTGCAAAAATCTAAAATATGTAAATGTCCAATTTCTTGGCGTTAAAGAGCTGCAGGTGGGTGCCAAAATGAGGGCATTTTCCTCCGAGGCGTACCCCTGGTACTATCTCAACATACTTGCAGGGATTTAAGGTGTGTACTTAAACACATCCTGTCACTAAACATGTCTGCCCTTTGCAAAGCAATGAGGTCGTTTATCTTCGATTGGACAGAGATGCTAAAAACAAGTTTAAAACATGCGCAGTTGAAAAAAAATCAGGCGCAAACCCGTGTAGTTTAAGGCTTCAACTCAGGACAGAAGCAGGTTTTGATGTGAAATCATGAGGAACGACACCAGACCTCGAGACCGTCGTCTCACTGTAACTCCCTCTTCTCTGGGAATCGACCACAAAGCACTCTCTCGCCTCCAACTAGTTCAGAATGCAGCAGCTCGGCTCCTCACTGGTTTTAACAGACGACATCACATCGCCCCGGTCGTGGCCTCTCTACGCTGGCTTCCTGCCACTTTTAGAAGTGATTTTAAGATTTTACTGATCACTTTTAAAGCACGGATGGGTCTGGATCTGAGCTACATTACAGAATTGTTGACACCCTATGAGCCAGCTCCTAAAGGAGATTTGCAATCAGGAACGACCTGCTCTTTTAAATCGCTTCTTAAAACTCACTTTTATAGACTTGCTTTTACCTGACGTCTTACTTTTTTCTGTGCTTTTATTTCTTTTATAGGTTTTATTTGTATTACTTTATTTGCTTTCTTTTATCTCTTGTATTGCTTTTCTTTCTATTTATTGTTTCTTCTTCTTCCTGCTTCATTTATTCCCTCTGACTGCTCTTTATTGCTCTTCTTTTCTGTCTCCTCTCTCCTCCTCTTCCGTCCCCTTGATTATGGCCATGGTTGGTTGTCAAAGTACTTTTTAAACTCTTGTATAAATAAAGGTTTTATTATTATAATAGAGCAGAGACACCCATCAAAAGAGGCGTTTGAGCAGAGATTAAGGTCTAATAACATTTGCTTCTAAGCCACAAACACGTCTCCATTTTTATTTTCCTGCTGACAAAAACTCGCCACTCGCATGAACCCTACTGTCTGCGTCTTCGCTTACCAAGGCGTCGAACACCAGCGTGTCGAAAGTGTCACTGTCAGAGTTCTCCATCATGATGTTGAAGAGAGCATCCAGGGTGTCTTGCAGAAACTGGAAGGACCAAAAACACGGCATGTTACGGTAGAATGATAAGATAACGTGGGCTCACAAAAACACGGATATGGAATGTGTCAATCATGCTGCAAAACATTGTTATAGTAAAGACATCTAGAGGAACATAAAAGTGAGACATTGACGTTGTTTTAAGAGGATTTTTCTGAGCGTGAAGAACAAATATGTCTCAATAAAGCGGGATGACATCTTTGAAATCATATCCTAATATTGATATCAATTCCGATCTCTATTCTGATCAGGATATTAAATTCTTCCCAAGCCCTAATTCATCATATTATGAAAGCAAACATGTTGAATATGAACCCAAATAACCTGCATGCTGTAACCAATTGACAAGTGAACTCCCGCGCTGACAGTGCAACCCATTACACACCCTTTTCTGCTGTTAACAGGGCCAATACAGCGCTGCGAAGACAGCAATAATTTCCCTGTCAGCAGTACGTCAAGAAACTCTAACTACACACACACCCTCCCTCTCCGGGGAAACATGCTCCATTTACCCGGCCAATTCTGAGGCGACGTGAAAACAGATGTAGAAGTGTCGGGAACAGAGATATCGCTCTATGTACTGTGCTTGGTCTGTCATCTCAGGATGGATGAGATTCATCACGGTGGCGTCGAGGAACAAACAGCGTGCGGGATACGGGGGTTTGAAGCGCAATTCAATTCATACGTGGGAGGAGAAGCCGGTTCGCTCAGACTCAATAAAAACAGAACAGGAAACCTTCTTCATGCATACATTCTAACACACAGCACACACCGATAACAATGTCACCTCGACTGACTGACTGCTTTTTAAATGCAAAGAGTTAAATGTTGTCTAATTAGCCTGGGAGCGCTTCAGAGCTAATGCTGTGGCGATAATAATCTCACCCCCCCCCTGTGGTTTAATGAAGCGATCCTGCTGTGTGTGAATCATCTATCGGGCCTGATCTAAAGCGTCCGGGTGAAGGACTTCCTCAGATACACGGCTATCTACCCATCTCCCACCCGGCCCCACGCAAAAACTTCCTCCAAAGAGGGATTTATTCATCTGCCCCACGCTGAGCACTTAAAGGGCCGGCGTAATCCTCCTGACGGCAGGTCATCTCCTCCCCCGTCTGCAGCCTCCTCCGTGCTGTACGCATTAAAAAAAGAACGTAGCAACCTGCTCTCCCTGACAGGCAGGGAAATCATTTGTGAGATTGCTGCCAAGTAGATGTAGCTTTAGAGAACACTTAGGGGGGTGACTGCATTGTTTATGTCGTCAGCTGTTGAGATGTTCGCTTATTTGTATCCTGGCAAAAGGGTGCAGAACAATTTCAAGGATACATAAATTTAAACATTACCGCGGTTAAAGCAAACAGTTGCTCCCTGATGTCCAAGACACTTTTATGTTTATGTTTATGTATATCCCAAAAAACTTCATTGTTATTTTAAAACAATTAAGCTTTATTGACGTAGGACTCCTGTAGGCAAGAAGGATGATAGCTTCATCCTGAAGAAAATAGCTATACACAAATCCAGCGAACGATTTGTGTCTTCCTCATTGTGCGGCAGCCTCCATTACTGCGGTGGCAAGTCAGAGTGTCGGTCAGGCAGCTGCTGCCTGCTTCCCTGTGACAGCATCATAGGTAGTTGGATTGACGGTGCTCGACAGTGGCCCCGAGTTACTTATGAAGGAACCATATATAGAGTTGATATAAACGTTATTTAAATTTTAGATATTAGTTAGACTGCAGGGATCACAACAGCCAGAAATAGAGAACAATGGACCACTTGACCATCGGCCACATTAAGTAATTCCTAACATTACTGTAGCAGCAGTAAATTGTGGGTTGACTTCCCGGATTCGTGTGAACCATTGACCTGTTTTGTTTTTTATTTCTTTTTCATATTATTCATCTTTCATGTGCTTTTATTTTATTTCTTTAAGAAACCAAAAGTATGTGACATGTTTCTTTCCCTTTGATGGTTGTGGGCTGTCAATGAATATTCTAAATTCAAATATATAATTGAATTGTAATAAAAAAAAACGATATTCGGATATCAAAATTAATATTCGTTGTGACAAAAAAATCAGTACTACCGGCTGTTTGCAAGCTCGCAAGTCCTCGTATGTCCTCACGCGCACTCCTGGTTACGGAGCGTCCTTGAATGCATCACAACGTCACTATGATACATTAATAATTAACTTCAGTCTCGCTGAAACGAGCTACAACAACAACCGTGTGCCCGGGCAAACAGAGAGATTCTCACCCCCAGCATAACAGACAGGTGTAAGTATGTTGATTTTTTTTTTTTAAAGGCTACGTTTGAATAAATATACCTGTCAGAGCACAGCTCGCTTGGAACGCTGAATGTCCGTTTTACCGTAACCTAATTACTTAATGTGTTTATTTTGCAAGGTGTAGGATCTTTTAAAAGGCACGTTTCTGTTTAAATCAACATATTTTTGCAAGTGAGTTTGTCTCTCGTTGTGTCGGTATGTCCTCTTGTGGACATATTGTGCAAAAATAGATATTCGAATAGTTCGAACATTTGTGGGGTTTTTTTGAAGGAATAATCGAACGTCATTTTTGACAGCACTATGTAGAAATACGATTACATGTTTTGCTGTGTGACTAATATAATTAAAATTCTATTTAATAAAACATTTTTTTAGAAGATTTATAACGATCTTTTTTTTATTGCTCTAGCTTTGAATGCACCAGAAGTTTGTGACTTAGCATCGACAATAAAACAACAGAAGTGTAGTCAGCACAGTGTATTTTGGCCCTCATACCTTGACCACCTCCCCACCCTCCACCTTCATCAGCTGACGGAGGTTCTGCTGCAGCAGGCTGGTGTTGGAGCGCCACTTCAGCAGGCCGAGGAGGTCAACTGAGAGAAAACCAAACAAAGCAAAACACGTCATTATCATCAAGAACAGCAGTAAGATCATCCTGCCAATGATAAAAGTTGTTGGGGTCAGTAATTGTTTTGGGCATTTTACGCATTTATTGAAGGAGAGAGGACTGTGGATAGTGTCGGAGGCAGGGGAAGAGAGAGTGTGGATGGCACGCGGCAAAGGAGTCGAACCTGGGGTCGCCACTTCGAGGACTGTAGCCTCTGTATGTAAGATGCATGATTTAACTGCTGAGCTAAGCCGGCGCCCCGTCAGTAATATTTTTAAGATATCCACACACACACAGGTCAGTTTGTAAATCTGACATATACAGCCTTATTAATTCTATTAGATCTCTCACTGTAATCATAAATGTATTTATGCACAGGATGATGAGTCAGGATGTGATTAATCATGCTCATGGGAGCACTCGTTTAAACCACCTCTGGCAGATCATCAAATTGGGAGCTTTAAAACGCACTCATGTCAATTTATTAAGGTGTGGTATACACAGTATCGCAGCTCTGCGCACATTGATCAGACCTTTACTGGGAACAAAAGACATCTGTCTTTTAAATAGGGTAAGGTAAATGAGGTAGTGGTAGGGTGTGGAGAGACATCAGTCAGTTTAGAGGACAACCTCAGCAACTATCAACATCAAGACACAGGAGTCTGACGTGCTCTGTGGCTTCAAGGGAGCTTTGTCAAGCCTCGACAGAGACTGACCCAGGGGTCGTTCTTAGAGGGGTTGAATCAGGGTTATCTGCTGTTGAGCTCTGAGTAACAAAACTCTACACAATGAGAAAAAAAGTTAGGAAAATAATAAGCCATGGCCTTATTTTTCAATCGACAAGTCAGGTCAACCACTGCAACCGATATTCCATTACTGCGATCCGAGTGGATCCGGGAAGACCCAGCTGTGATTAGAAAGCACTGGTCATGATGAAAGAGAAATTGCAAGTAAGTGCAGCTTGACCTGGCCGAGCTAGTGCTCCAGCTGCTTTTGATTAGGAGGTGAAGGGTCAGATCACAGGTCAGACTCGGACAACACCGATGATAGTAAAAGAGAAATGCTAACGTTGGTAGTCGTGGCAAAGAGTAATCGTTGTCATTGTTCAAAAGGACGAATAGTTATAAGTTATCTTTATTATGCCAGATGGAACAACACAGCAACGCTGCTTCTAAATGAGGCGCGCACCTGTCATCCGTCTGTGTGACAGCAAGCAAACTTTTAATCTAATCTTTAATCTTAAGAAGACCCGCCCTTACAAGCCCACTTTCTTCTGATTGGCCAGCTCTCCGAAGATGTGACAAAGTGCAGCGTGTAGAAAAACCTGTGTGAAACCTGGCGTTCACAGCAGCCTGCAGACTGAGCTGAGAAGCCTGGGGATTACTCCAACATAACTTTTGCCTACAGATTTGAAACTTCACCCACGTTTAGTCTGGACATCCAACATTGTAACATTATATATATACGTGTTAAAATGTGAAACCCCCTCTTTAACTACTTTGTTTTATCCTTCCTAAACTCAACCCTGCTTAGAAAAATCAGCTAAGCTCAGGGAAACCTTGTTTACAGAGGAGGCCTTCCTGACATTCCCGACTCCCATTATCTCTCAGGCCTTCCTGGCGGCCTTCTCAGCTACTTCCTCTCTCTGTTTCGGCGTGTCAGATAAGCTTTAGGATGGGTGAAGCCATGGAGACACCGTGATGGATGCCGATCATCTTCAAACCTGACAACCTATATGGGTTCTGTCAGAAGACCATGTGTAAACTAGCAGGGATCGCCGTCCCAGAGGAGATATAGATTTGAAAATTGACAGATTAGCACCCCAGAGGGACCAGTGGAATGAAATGGGAATAAATCAACAGGCTGCTCGGCACGTGGGACAAAGAGTCACAAGAAATAACAAACAACATGTGCTTGAGAATGGATGTCTTTTAAAGGAAGTTTAAAAGAGGCAGGCAGATGGAGAGTGGTGGAATCATAATTCAGGTTTAATTGGTCACATTGTCACTGCACCTCTAAATGCAAAAGACTTCCCATTACCATTCTAATGTTTGTTTACAGTACACCGTTCCCGTCTTAACAGCTTTCTCCTTAATAGTAACAACCTTGTATTTGGTTATAAATGTTAAAAACACAGCCTTTTTCAACCCAGTGATGTAACAGCAGCATCACATTATGTCATTAAATATTTTCTCTCCTCTCAGCCAAGGCTAGAACAGGATGTTCATACATCTTTCACCAGGCCGGCTCCTCTCCCGGCTCGGCTGTCATTAGATCTCTGCTTCTCCTGCAGCCTCCGTTTAGAGAAGCACACTGCAAATACCCAGGGACGAGCCAGCAGCCACTTCACACCGGCTCCCTGCGCTGGGAGACCGCATGCATAAATCGAGCTTAATTAAAAAGGGTGTTTCATCTCAGATGTGGGGATCAGGGATGAGGTGTCATGTGTGTGAGGCGAGCAGTCTGTTGCGAGGGGCGTTCAAGTGCTGCTTTTTTTTTTTCATCTTCGCCGGAGATAGATTTCAGCCTATTATGAGCAGCCTATGAAGCTGTGGTGAATATGAATTATAGAGGATGATGGAGACGTTGATAAATATGTTAATTGTTTGTTCACTCAGATGCAGTGGTTGGTGCTGTCGCCTCACAGCTAGAAGGTTCCTGGTTTGAATCCCAGTTGGGACAAAGTGGGCCTTTCTGTGTGGAGTTTGCATGTTCTCCCCGTGCATGCGTGGGTTCCCTCCGGGTACTCCGGCTTCCTCCCACAGTCCAAAGACATGCTCTTTAGGTTCATTGGTGACTCTAACATCGCCTGTGTGATAGTGAGCGTGAAAGGTCGTCTGTCTCTGTGTGTCAGCCCTGTAATTGCCTGGCCATCAGTCCAGGGTGTACCCCGTCTCTCGCCCAATGACAGCTGGGATCGGCTCCAGCCGCCCGCAACCCTGAACAGGATAAGCAGTGTAGATAATGGATGGATTTTTTCATTCAATCACCTCATTATTTAATTAATTATTATATTAATGCAAAAAAAAATTGTTGTTTTTTTCAACAATTTTTGTTGTTTTTTTCAACAATTTTATTTAGGCCATTTTGCCTTTATTAGATAGGACAGCTGAAGAGAGACCGGAAATATGGAGAGAAGAGAGGAACATACAATTGTGCATCTTCTGCATAACAGTAAAGAGAAACAACATGGTTGTGGATGATCTGGATAAGAGGGAGGATGCAAATTGAAAACAGTAGAGGACCAAGAACGGAGCCTTGAGGTACACCACGAATGAAATCCACAACAGAAGAACTGGCACTTTCTATGACTTCAGAAGGTTCAGAAGGAATTTTAAGCTTCTGTGAGGAGTTTTTCGCTGGTTATGAAACAAAAAGAAATGAATTCTAATTACTCTATATGAGCTACAAAAGCAAACCAGACCATCAGCGACAAGACTGATTATTTCTATTTAGTTATTTTTAATACCTGAAAGCGCTGGCGGGGGGTAGGTGTCAGACAAAGCGATTAACTGCAACGTGCAGTTGACATTTTCCAGAGCAAACATTTAAAGTGAGTGATACATATGACCAAAAACAACCACTTAAGCATGTACAGGACAAAATCAGCAAAGAGATAAGAAGTAAGGCTTTGTCCACAGGGGGCGCCAAAATCGACACAAACCAAAAGTTCCTCACAGGAACTTTAACAGCTTTTTTACTTTTATTTATTCTACTTATGTTAATTGATTTGCACCAAAACACCAAGTCGAATTCCTTGTATGTGCAAACCTACTTGGCAATAAACTCGATTCTGATTGTAAACCAGCACCCAGCAATTTGTGTTTGAATGAATAAATTAGAAACTTGTACAGCGCTTCTGATAAGGCCTTTAAAAATTCAGTCAATTTAGTATTCATGATTGTCCGACACCTAACACAAAAACAACCAGGTTCACTAAATGAGAAACCACTTGAAAGATACAGCCAGCACAAAATGTTGTGAAATCTATCAATTACTCGCCTAAAACAAACACTGTTGGAAGCTTAGGAAGGAAATGTGATGGAAAATTAAAAAAACATTTGAGCTATCGTAGAAGATAGAAGGTTGATGGCGTGTGTGAGTGAGTGAGCGAGTTGCTGTTTGGGTCGGAGTTTTAAAGAACTTTTGGCTTTTAATAAAGCAGACAGGCTGCAGCACAGTCGGAGATAGATCCACTCTGCGTTCCTTTATTAAAAGAACTCAAACCTTTTCCTCCAGCTTTGGCGTGGGATGACATATCCCAGGGGACACACACACACACCTACCTACCGCTCTGTTTAATCAAACCCAGTGCGCGGTGACGAGGCAGTCTGATCCCTGAGCACCTATTGGTTCCTTGCAAATTACCACCACAAAGTGCCGGGTAAATATCAGCAGAGGAGCTGCTCTATAGGACTGAAACGCCGCACAATGCTGCCAAATTCTTCCACACAGGAGGGAGGAAGAGAGTAGAAACTAAAGCAAGGTGGACAAATCGGGAAAGAGAATGGCTCTTATTGATTTTCCCATCTTCTATACTGTGATGCAGTGCAGATTAGGGATTGACTAACATTACTTCTTCACCTTTTTCAGCGTAATCAGTGTGGGCAGGTTTAGCTCCTGCAACTGCGGCTCCTCATCTGCTGACATCCCCCACTGAGCAGAGTAGGAGGGCACACACGGCTGTATTTAAACGTATACCACAGACTACATTTAATAACCCTCAAAAGGAGCACTACTGTAACGCCCCCTCTCTCACACAGTGCATGCAGCACTGTGACAAATGCTTTGTCCTGGGGTGTGCAGTGACCTCACTATAGAGGCTTAAAGGACATTTATTGTGCATGTTAGGGAGCAACAACCCAAATCATCCTCTCTATAATGAATGCAGGTCGTTTTTAGGGTAATTTAAGGCCTCCACATTAGTATGGCAGCAGCTATAGGGGAGGTTTAAACTGAAGATCGATGCTGACAGAAAGAGTTCGCTCTTCTTTTCTGTTTCCAAAATGTCAGCCAAACAAGCTCATCACTTTTTTTCTTTTTTTTTCATCACACAACAAGTGCTGCAAAGGTAGGGATAAAACTTTTGCTGTTATGTGAGCACAGACATTTAGTCACACAGAGGTTTATAAAATCAGATGCCGTGTCCATCTTCTTCCCATCATTAAACCCACAGTGCCTCTGTTAATTGTTGCCTCTACATTTCTTAACATTGACTGCTGAGATTTTGCACATGCAATAGTTTTGCATGCACAGATTTCCTGTGCAGCAAGTGTTTCTCTTCACACACATTTCAGACGCGCTCACTTTCAGATGCAGCTCCAGATAAATTGGTTTGGATATGCTGGCTAAACCTGTCTGCGTGTCATCTTTCTGCCTCACGATCAAGTTTATTGAAGTAATATTGTTGATATTATGTTCCTGCATTGCAGCAGACATTCTTGTGAGGCGTGTTGTCATACATGATAGAACGAAAACAAGGGGAAAGGACAATAATAATAACAAGTAAGATATATTTGTAACTAGAAATGGGTCATGAATTTCAAATAGTCATTCATTTATAAAAAGAAATCGAAAAGCTCAAGCGACTATGATTTTAAAGGAGCCGTATCTTTTAAATGGATATATATTGAGTGATTATTGTTCACAGTGAAAAACTGCATGTTTCAGTGTTTTTCCAGAAGGACATGTTTAAAAAGGTCGCCTCTGAAATGGGCCGTTCAGAACAGCTGCAGGTTTCTACGTAGAACCTAGCTTTCGCTGAAATCGGCCAATCGCCATTCACCGTCATTCACCTCAGGCCACCTGTTGTTGTCAAGATTTCAACTCACCTCTCCGATACCTCCTGGCGATTCTGGCTCGTACGAATAAGGCCGGATAACCGATCCTAGAGCAGCCATGTTTTCTACAACTTTGGAGTGAAAGTGCAGTGCTGCCGCTCCCCCATGTGTGCGGGGGAGGGGCGATGCGGTCACTCCAAATACTGGCTGAGGTCTGACCTTTGAATGGCAAAACGGCTTGTTCGTTTCAGGAGGAAGGAAATGCGGCAATTTTTAAAACAAAACAAACTTTACCAACGTGATTCAAAAACACATTACAATAATAGAAAACTGTTTGCTTCACTATCAATTGTCCCCTTTAAAAATATATTTTCCCATTGTTTTTACCGGCGCCCGGTTGTAATGCGGCACTACCTCCAGACGGTAGCGGTAGCACATCTGAAAGCGGATTGCTAAACGCCATTAAGCATCAGGTGCCGATAAAACAGGTGCAGCGCTGTGAGATTCGGATCCGGCGACATCTGCAGCAGTCGGAGGAGTTCTGAGTGGACTATGACACGCTGATTGTCACCGAAAGAGAAACAATCCATGATGCACAGTTTATTACACGCTGAGTTTTTGAAGTACACACTTTGACATGAAAATAAAAGTTCTGAAAAAGTAAACCGGTCTCTCTCTCTCTGTCAGCGTGTGTGTGCGTGCACAGGGTCGAATATTTCCCAGTGAATATCGAGTAGTATTTTTGTTTTTTTTAAAAAGTGAAGTTAACCTTTAGTCAAATAAAAACATGTTTTTAATACACAACAAGTTGTTGATATTTTCCAGCCGTAACTTATTTACTATTCCTGAAAGTTTGAAAAGGATTACATCATAATTAGCAGCTGATTCAAGGTTACAGCAGCTTGTATTTTTCAGGCATGTATATGAGGATTATTCAGTGAGCGCTCTGATGGTGCAAAAAGAATGCAAAGTGCTGGACCCCACACACACACACACACACACACACACACACACACACAGCATCGATCTACATCAACAGTTCACTCGGAGCATTTCCTTTCCCTCTGCCCTTGCTGGACTATTTAAATGCATCTTCGCGTTACCGTGAATACAAACATAAGGACATGACGCACTTTATTCACACTGTTGCTTTGGGCGAGTCAAACAATTAATTTCAATTCCCGTCAAAGCTGGCCTGCAGTGAACGCGTCCCTTCTTCATTCTCACGCTCTTAAAACACTGAGGAATGAGGACGCTTTAATTTAGGCTCTTATTAAAGCGGTGACTCAAACGCATCAAGTGCAGCAGAGGAAGGAGCAGACGTTTGGGACGGTTCTGTTTAGACTGTGAAATCTCACACGCTGTAGACACGTGTTTTACACAAGCGTCATGTTATGAGCACAGTGTGGAAATATCAACACGTCCAAGAGGGTTTACGATAACGTCTGTTGGGGAACAAGAGAGGCCTAAACCGAAATCCATGAGCCACTGGGCAGAGATTTCCTTAGCTTAATATATTTAGATCCTCTCAGCACCCAGTGTGAAAAGAATACTCCGCATGACTGACAGCAGTTAACTGAGCCGAGCAGAGAGATGGACAGAGGTCTACTGACTGGGACTGACTGATAACAAGGCTGTAGAGGACGAGCACATAGGTTAGAAGGAGAAAAGGATGAAGGAAGGATGCTTCAGTGAGGGGGAGATGTCTGGGATTGTTATGTGCCGTAGTGTTTTCCTTTGTTTTTCTCCCCTCATCAGGTGCTGCCCTAAACTCAGGCTCACCTGTGCCAACTTAACCAATCCAGGTGAGAGGGGGCAGCCAGGGCCGGTGGGCTATTTGGCTGTGTGTGACATCAACTCGCTAGTGTTTACTCCATCTGTGGAAGTTGGATTTAGCTTGTAATATATTTATTATTTTTGCTTATACTTTGTTCCTCCCTTCTATTTCCCTGGGTTTTATCTTGTTGTTACTCCCCTCATCCCCGAACCATCCTCGAGGAACATAACAGGAGGAAAAGGATAGCAGGGATCCTGGAGTTCTACTATGTGATATATGGTTACTGTGCTGTTCAAAATAAGAGTCCAAAGCTGGTTTCTAAACACTGGGGCTACTAAGCTCAAACAGATGTTTTACAATGACAGGTGAGAGTAATTACTTGGGGAATTATGTGTCTATGGACTGCACAGAGGTCAGCATACAAAGGTTTTGTTGTTTTTTGGACAGATTGGGCGTGCTTGTCTACTAGGAAGTAGAGCCTCTTTTAGCACACCTCAATTTAAAGAAAACACAGAGGAGACATGGTCACGCAAAAAAATGAAAGATTGGGGTTCATCAACCTGTGCTCTGGTTTCTTTTGGAGCCCTATGCACGCCCTTCAAATGGTATAAACTATTTTTTTATATATTATAATAATAATTTTGCAACAGTTATCCTGATTATAACATTTGATATTGCAATACAGATTGAGCTTACTACATTATGTTAGGATATGAGGACATGTAGTGCCTCAGACCCCAGTAGTGGGGTATTGGGGATTATTTTATATACAGTAGATATATAAATAAAAAGCTCTATTTTGAAGCCGTTTTATGCACTATTTATTTACACTCAAAGTAATCATTGTACTCAACTGCTATCGTTAAACATTTATTGACTAGAGCTGGAAAAAAGTTAAATTAATTTGTCACCATTATTTTACTGTACTTTTAAAGGGGAGTTTCTTCCTTTATAGACAGAATACAAACTGAGTTTATAGATTGTAGTGTTGCACCTCTCATCATTTGCAACTCTCTCCATTTGTGCTACTTCCTCTCTCTCTTCATCACATGTTTCTGTCTCTCATTCCCTCCACTTTACTATGCTGCTGTCTGTCTGTCTGCATCACATTAAACGCTGTGGGATTGGACGAGTAGGGAAAGCTAATTAGACAACAGGATGTACTATATATGTACATCAGAACACGTTTTACCTGACCCTCCCCTCTATTTAAATATAGAATTAAGAGTTTTTCAACCTGGACCTGAACGCATCTCTCCTCTCGTTTGTCGTGAATAGCTCGGGGAAAAGTAAGAGAGAGCGTCAGAGTGACGGTAAATGCAAGCGGAGCAGAGAGAAAGTTTGGGAGTGAATGTGTCGATCTTGCAGTAGGCTTATATCTTCCATCACACCCAAAGCTAAATTCAAAACGTTTAAAGCTCAAGCCAGCACTCCCAGAAGGTGGCGCCTTTGGCGACCGCCTATATCGCCTATGCCTTGAGCCGGCCCACATTATAATAACGAAAATATGGGCAGCGATATTGTGCCTTGAAGAGGAATTTAGTTTCCTATGTTCTAAGAGACAGTTATCTAAACTCTTAGAGAAAACAATGAGACAACTTCCAAATAGGAGGTGGGATCAATCAGCTAACTTGTCGGGAAAGTCTGCACTTTATTATTTAAGATTTGGGATGTATGACGTACGGTGGCTTATAACATCCTTCCCTGTTTCGGTTCATAGGGGCATGATTCCAGCTTCAGAAAAGGGGCACTTTGTCATGAAAAAGATGAAAGACAACAGAACGGGAAAACACAGAAAAGCTAATTGGCGTGTGGAGGCTGTTACCGTTCTGTGTGAGCTTGGTGGAGCAGACCAGGGTGGAGATCTGGAAGGAGTCCTTGCTGATGGTGCAGTTGCCCAGGTTCTGGGTGCTTTTCCCCGTGGAGGAGTACCCCTTCTCCTCCAGCTCCAGCTTGGTGGCAGGAAGGTTCAGGTACAGAGACGAGTCCTCCAGCTTCTTCGCCTCCGCCTGGTTTTCCGGGGATAACACGGTGAATGTGAAACGGAGGCAGTTCAGGGAGCTCATTAAGTTTGGCAGAATAATTGAAATCCATATCTGCTGTTTATGTTTTAATGAAGTGTTGTGTTCTATTACTGTTTTTCTAAGATGCATTTTTCCTTCGCATACTGTTTAAAATCACCGAAGCACATTTTTCAATTATGTCTTTCTCACAGTTTTTGGCAGCGAGAGTATTAACTTTGCCAGCCTTGACTGACAGGCCATAAGCAGAGAAATAAGAGAAAGAAAATGTAAGTGAAGGAATTTTTCCCACACTGACTTTTTAATTAACATAAACGAGGAGCGTAACGCAAAGGTATCATTATACAACGGAGTTTAATTGGAAAGTAATTTCACTTCACTGCGGGGGTTGATGCTTGCCAACTACACAATTGTCTATAGGAGGCAGTGAAGCTATAATTATGGCAGCGACTAATAAGACAGGTCAATTTTTCACCTCATCTCTGCTGTGGTCATGCCACGAGCAGCGTGGGCAGGACAAGCAGGTAGGCCGACAGTTACAAACATAACAGAGACTGGCTTCTAACCGTGTTATAGGACACTTTAAAGCCGCTTTCCCACCGGTCAAAAAACCCACCAACACCCGCTAACACCCAGATTTTTTGCTTAATAGGAAAGGTTACAATCGGCATTCAGACCCGAGTCAAATGACTCTGCAGTAGACCCGGGTAATTATCGCGATCGACCGGCATTGATGGGAACACAAAACCTGTGTCGACACGCTAATCTCCGCCCCCTATAGCTCCGTCTGTAACTTCTGCCACTCCTTGTCATTTCAGCTACAAATTCCGCTAGTGATGCAGCAGAAAAGAGACCAACATGAGTATACTTCACTGGCAATGGGAAAAGAGACAATCGGCATTTATACGCGGGTCTTGCCGGGTCTGAAAAACCTGCGCCAACGCGCTAATTTCGATGGAAAAGGCGTATAGGTTTACCTTGTAGACGATGAGATCATGCTCGCCGTCCCTCAGAGTCGTCCCGTCGTACCTCATGAGCTTCACAAAAGACAGGGCGAATATCTTCTCTGATTTGTCTTTGGCTGTGGGAGGAAGACAAGAGGAAGAGAGAAATAGAAGGCAGTGTTAATCGCGCTCGTCTACACTTGAGACTGACTGTGTGATTTTTGGGTATATTTGCAAATTAATAAACCAAATCTTGTGCGCATCTTCAAGAAATCCAAGTCAACATGAGAGCTGTTAAGAGACGGGCGCTGTTGCAGTAAAACCCTGCTGCACGGCTGACTTTACAACAAGTCATTTACAAACTTGCAGACAAATAAAACTGAAAATCCCAAAAGTAAATCTCAGCACTGCAGGCCCTGAGTCAGCTCCTGAGTTTGCACAAGAAAGTACTGTTCCCCTGTGACGTGCGTATTAATGCTGTGACTGTATTTGTGCCTGCTCTGTTTACTTTCTGTTCTTAAATGAGGCAGAGACTTCATTCTGAATCTACTGTGTAGGAGCAATTATACAGGGCGAATCATTTGTGGGGCAAAGACAGAAACATTGAATTACAAGCTACAATACAATATTGATTGGTCCATTACATAAACACGTGATATACTATTTTACAAAGTATATTTTCTCATCTTAAAGGAGCAATTCTCCCCTGGAAAAAGCCACTGTCAGTTTTCCAGTCAAAGACATTGATCGCTGCAGGCAACAGGCAGGCTACAGAATCTGAAATCTGACGAGAACATACCGGTGGATCATCTAAAAAATCTTCAGGTCTGCAGTCTACATTTCAAACCTGATGATTTTGAACGAGAGATGACATCAGAGGCGGGCGTTCTAGATTGAGGAAGTGTAGTTTAGCAAGCACCCTGGCCTCTGCCAGATGACACATTTTACGTAGTCTGGTGGAGGTTTTCCAGGGCCCATTGGAGAAGCAGATAGCGTCCTCCAAAGGCACAGAGCCAAAATGCTTTCTTTTCTTTTTTTACCATAATACTTTTACCTTTTTCACTTTTTTTAACTGTATATAAAGATGGATGACGCGTCTCCATCTGCTCTCAATGTAAAAAGTTGAAGCTGAAATAGCCCCCATGATAGGCGCTGCCATCTTGCGATGGTGACGTCATTTGGACCCAGAGTTGCGCAACTACAGATCGGCAGGTGGAGCCACCGTAGCCACTTCCGCTAACCAAAACACACACTTAACGGGAAAAAAAACAGCAAGGATCCAACACGCCGCTGTATTTAACAGCAGAACAGCTTCTTGTGTTGGTCTGAATCATACGTTCACAGACTGTAGTGATTGTTTTAAGTTACGTCTCCTCTCGCCGTTCCTCCTCTATGCTGCTAATCCGGAACAGATCGGCTGCAGGAGCCGGATTTGTCAACAGAGCTGTCAATCATAGTTTTTACAGCATCAAATAACTACTTAAAACTAAACTTCTCACTTGGACATAAATCAGCATGATAAGAACTAACTGTGATGATAGAAACCATGTTTGAGAAACATGTATTTGACGTGTATTTTGATTTTATAGTTTGACTCATGTCCCATCTGTTAACATGGAGGAGGCGGGCTTTATGACCTATACTGCAGCCAGTCAGCAGGGGGCGATAGAGAGGGTTTGGCTTCACTTTTAGGGAGCTGTCATGTCGTCCATCTTTTCATACAGTGTATGCTTTGAATTATGACATCCTGTGTGTCCACCTCTTGTTAATAAACATGTGATCTCAGGACTGCTGCTGAGAACAGTTTGTATTCACCTGCTAATAAGGAGACAACATGCTCGTTGGGACATGTGTGGGACTGCACAGAGGGCTGTTGAGGGGCAGCGCTGCATAAACAAGCAGGAGAGTTATGACTTTGTCCTGTAACCAGGCGTTTGGATGTGGCTGCATATATCATCATTGCGGATCAACAAGCTCAAATTTACGTGCAGGGAGTCGTGATTCATCGAGGTATCTTGTGCATTCCATCTGCATAAATCCCCTCATTGGTTTGCTGCCTGCAGCCTCGCCGGTGAATAATTGCTGGGCTGGCTTCAGAGGAACCAGCGGAGGGAAAACACTGTCCGCATGCCACCCAAATGGAAAAAATGTATTCACGACTTACTAAGGGGGCGCACAACTCGGAGAATTGGGGGAGAAAGGTCATTTGCAGGACAGAGCTGCTTCTGCAAGGCGATCAAAGTGAAGTTCAGGTGGAAAGTCTGCAGACTGCCGCCTCTGAGGTGTGCTGTCACTTCAGATTTATACCGAGTGTACTGTGCCACATTTGTAAAGAATAGCCTCTACCCCACTCGCCAGGTAGTGGCATAATGACAGATGAAACAGAAGGGAAAAAGGTGTCGGGGATCTCTTACAGCCACGGCGGCATCTGTGAAAGCAGCCATCAGTCTGATGAGGCTCGACAGTGTCAGAGTGGTAGTCTGATGCAGTGTGTTAAAGCTGGCCTCGTTCTGAACCAGGGGGCTGAGATGCTGAGCACATGAGCTGGAGTAGTGTCCTTGATGAGCAGCTCTGTCACTCAGTGTTTCTACTAGAAGTTCAGCGCTAGCTGGGAGCAGCGGAGGAAGCACCAAGGACACAGATGACGGCAGAGGCAGACAGGTGAAAGGACTTAATGTGACGGACAGTCCCTGCCTAGTTATTTCCCTAGCACTGTCAGTGGCGTCTAAACATCATATTTGAAGCTACTGTTATGTGTTGACTTTGCCTTACAACGATTAATATCAGTAAGTGGAGATGGAATAGTTTCTGCACATGTAAACCTCCTACATTAGCACATAACACATTAAGATTAAAGTCTGACGCACGGTGCAAAGAAGAATAAATTGCATCAGTTTGCAATCTTATTTTTCATTACTGGTGGAGGAAGGAGAAGCAAACTCCAGCAGAGTGGTAAAAGCAACAGCTTCTACGGAGTTTGCAGGCAGCCTGAAATCAAATTGGGTTTATCTTTAAGTATCAAGGTTGTTGTTAAAGAGCAGAAACCACAAAAAGTGGCTGATAAAATAATCCGATAACTGATATGCCATACTTTCCAACCCTTTTTGCCGATTGTTGAGTTTGATACCGATATATTAGGCACAAGTTATTTTCCACCTAATTGTAGAGAACATCAAATCTCCCCTGTAGTGGAATTTATATCATGCCTCCTTTTATTCTAGTGGCCAAAAACTGCCGACCGCAGATATCTTTCACGCTTGACAGAAGAGGCATTGTACAAAAGATCACGTGTCTGATCGCTCACCTTTCCGAGCGCACCTGAATGCAGCATCCCCCCGAAACACAGTGAGGGAGACATGCCCGGACTTGTTTACAGCACAGAGACATCAGTGATCGCCAACGGACTCTTTTGCGTGTGCGGCCATGAATGTGTAAGGTCGTTTTGCACTGATGTTTATGTTACACTGTTCGTGTCGGTTTTGGCCGCGAATGTATTTTCGGCATGTTTGTTGTTAAGTCGGTAAAATGACGAGAATGTGAGCTAACTGTTAGCTAGTTAAGAGTTGTGAAAGTTGTTTAACTTGTATTCATTGGCTCGAGTTTCTGTGACTTTTTAGTCTTTATTTGTAGGTTGTTGAGAACTTTGCGCAGGCAGTACTCGTACTCATGCAGAATTAATGTCGTAATATTATGCCAAGCTTCTTAAGGAAATCCTCGAGCATTTAGGCAGAATTAAAGCGTTGTTTTAGCGACGGAAAAAGGTATATCTGCCGACACGTCATTTTCAAGCCATAATCTGCAGATACCGATAACGTGCATCCCTAAAAATAATCACAGCCTTGAATAAAGTTAGATTCAGTGTGCAGGGACGTATCAGCCAGGTGGGGTACTAGTGTAAACTAACAGGGAAATAAAAGGCATACATCCTCCCAAATCTATATACTAAAGATATTATATCTTTAAAACTTATCTTTCTTTTGTCAGTGACAAGTTAAAGTTTGGCAGCATCAGCATGCCCCTGCAGTCCCAGTCACTTGAGGTGAGCCAGTTTCTAAAGGAACCGTTACAGGGAGATAACAGCGAGCCGCAGACTTTCAAAGGCTTGTCTCCTAACAGCATTAGCTGCGGGAGCAAGGTGCCGAACATGACAAGAAAACTCTCCAAGTGGATTATAAGCCAGCGCTGAGCTCTGAGACCTGGCCATTTCCTCCAAGCCACCTGCATGCAGGTGAGAGGCAAACAGAGCAAAGGATTTGGGAAGGGGATGATGACAGCAGCTGCAGATTACTTTACCAGGGAGAGAGCTATACTTTCCTGTGCTGACAACTTCCCAATTTGTCTTCCGTGCCATTTGAATAGATTGTTTAATACATGTACACCTGTCGTGGCTCTTACAACCTTTCCAAAAGCCATTTCCCCTCTCCAGTCCTGCTGCTGGAGAAACAGTCTGGCCATGTGGCAGGCAGATGGGAAGGCAGCCTTGCCAGTACCAGGCTTCCCTGCCCTCTCCACCCCCAAAATTAAAAAGGATGTTAAAAAACAGAAGGACGTACAACTTTGCATTCAGCTACACACTGGTCGCGATAAACAAATGAGTCCCCTCAGGCATTTTTCACATCGCAGCTGTAGACTCTGACAAGCCTCTCCATGATGCTGCTTTGTGCCGGGGCAGACTAATGCGTCTGATTAATGTGACAAAGGATGAGCCTTAAAGTATTTATCACTGTGCAACACATCTGCTTGGATTGGATATTTTCCATTAATTTGAACTGTGGATGGATTTGAAGCCAATTGTGCAGCTGGTCATCAGAACACGGATTATTCACTCGCTGACATTTGTACTCACAGTCCTGCGATGAGCGGTGACGGAACGTGAAGCGCAAGTGGCTCCGGTTCACATCTTCAATGGGAATAGCAACCTGAGAATGGGGAAACATGTATTAGACATGTGCATCTGTGAACAAAGACTTGAAATGTACATTTTTAGGGACCAAAGGGGGGAGCAAAAAGAGCCCCAAACACTACAATGATACTAATAACTTTCATTTAAGCTCCTGTGAGGAAATTTTGGTTTGTGTTGATTTTGGCGCCCCCTGTGGACAAAGCCGTACCTCTCATCTCTTTGCTGATTTTGCCTTGTACGTGCTAAAGTGGTGGTTTTTAACAAAACCGCTTCCCCTGACACATACCCCCCACCAGCGCTTTCAGGCATTAAAAATATAGAAATAATCAATCTTGTCGCTGATGGTCTGGTTGGCTTCTGTAGGTCATACAGAGTAATCAGAATTAATTTCAGCTTGTTTCATAACCAGTGAAAAACTCCTCTCAGGAGCTTTGATATAACACTTTTTGTACATGGTTATAAAGGGTACGCTTTCTAGTGAACAAAGCTTACTGTGAAGCATGTTGGAGGACTGAATTTGACCTAAGAGTATAACTTTATCTTCTTCTTAAAATGTTTGGGAGATCAAGCATTTTATGTCACTGATGGGGTAACTACATCAGAGAGGAACATACAATTGTCCATCATTTGCATAACAGCAGAGAGAAACACCATGTTCGTGGATGATCTAGATAAGAGGGAGGATGTTAATTGAAAACAGTAGAGGACCGATAATAGAGCCTTGAGGTACACCACAATTAAAACAACAGAACTGGCAATTTCTGTGACTTCAGAAAAGATTCTATTAGACAGGTATTAAAATAGGAATTTTCCCAGACCTACCCAGAATCGCTAGGTGTGATGTAAAACATGGCGGATCAGTTATAAATGAGCTAAATGTTGCAAAATCACTGGTATGGTCCTTGAAATGTCAGTGGATCACTAAATTCACATGTCTAAACTTTCCTGCTCCACCCCTTACCCCATTAAGCATTTAATCATCTGAATGGTTTAGTATTCATCACTGTCTTTCCATGCTTCAGAGCTTCATGGGTGAATATTCACTGACACCACAGTCTTTATTCTACAAATTACTGATGAAGGAAACCTGTGTTGCAATGAATAATGGATTTAACAACGATATCAAAGGGTGGTATTGCAGTCAAGCTGGGAAATAATGATTACATTATAAGTCTGGATAACAAAGAGGAAGCAGCGGCAAGGTAGAATTAAGGAATGAGAGAAACACACCTTTATTGTTTCGAACCAGCGCGGCTGCTTTACTTGGTAGTAGATAACAGACTTGTACTCATTGATGCCGTCATCTCCAGCTCCGGGGAAGATTACACTCTAGATGAAGAGAGAGAAAGAGGCAGATAAGGATCAAACAATGCATGATGCTATCTGGTTATACTGGCTTAGCTGTGGGTTTATTCAGAAAATCTGAATGGTCGAGTTATTATCACTCTGTCAAAACATTAGCACACTCACAGCATGTGGAAAATCGACTAGCACTTATTTCATAAAACGAAGTCCCTTAGGCACGAAGCCTAAATCTGGCAGAATGGCCTTTCTAAGCCGTGGAGCACTTTATGCATGAGCACCTGCCTGTTGGCTGCCAATCTCATGACAGCATTGTGGAAAATAAGAAATAAATTAGAAATTAATTATTTAAGAAGGAGGGGCAGGAGCTTCCATGCAGTGAAAAGTGGAGGGAAACCAGGTGCGGGGAAACAGACCAGCTGGTGCCAGTGGATGCAGCCATGTAATTTGGTCTTCCTATTGGCTCCCTTGAGTTTCTACAACAGGTCAGGGTGCGTATGTAAAATACTACTTGCCCTCTGGGGGATTCAGCACCAGGGATGGAGTGACAGCGGATGGCAAGCATGCCTTGTTTTGTATCATTTCCCCTGAGCTGGACTACCTCTTTTCCTCCCACTGCTCCAGCTGACTCCCTGGCCTGCTAGTGCGCCGCTGCTAAAATACTCCAACACTAATGGCTTCTGACAAGCAGCAATTATGAGGAATAACAGGCCCTGTCTCCCTCCAGCCACGCTGAGCAGATCTGGGGGGGCAGGTGCTAACTCTAGCAACTTTGCCCCTTCCTCTAAGTGGCCAGGATTCATGGCAGCTTCAGAGTGTGGAGAGAGGAAGACGGGGGAAGTGGCAGGACTGGTAGCTGCAGGTGAGATGGGTTTATGAGGGTGTGCTAATATGCCAAGGTGATAAGAAGTCACCATCCGGCTTCTCGCTGCACAGCATCATAAATCCTCTTTGAGACGGAGGACGGACGACAGAATCCAGAGACACAAAGAGAGAGAATCGCGGGGATAAGAAGGCTGAGGCAGAAACAGCCTCAGAAAGTAAAAGTTGCAAGGAACACCTTTTACACAACTTCCCTCTCTGTGTGAGTAATTACATTTTGCTATTTTCAAGTGCCGAGAGTATAGGGGCTATTTTATTCCATTACATTAAAAGGCGTGATAGAACTCTTTTTTTCTTTTGATGCAGTAGTAGTTGTAACCCCAATCTACGGTTAGGCTGCGTTAAAGAGAAACTTTCTACTATCAAAGATCCTCTGAAACAGCTTCACATCAAACTCACAGACGGGAAATGACAACGTCTTTCATCTCAGAATCACAATTTCCTTTTACGACTATTAAAATCCCAGAAGGAAGAAGGACCAATTAGCGCCGGTCCCTGGAGAACTGGACTGATGAGACTGAGCATTTCTGTGTACAATTTGCAAGATGGAGCTTCAGAAAACACGGACGTGACGTCCATAGATGTGATCAATGTCACTTGCTCACAGCTGACACTGACTCCAATCATCGCTGCCCAAAGGCATCGGCGGCCTTGAACACATGAGTTAAATGTTATCTGACACTGACTGAGTAGGGCTGGGACCCGAAGTGTGATTAACCCCTGAGAATCTGTAGTTGCAACAGACTATCCGTACATAACATGTCAATCACAGAAAAGTAAGGGAGGACTCCTATCTATCATTTATTGTATAAAATATGATATCATTGCAAATAAAAACTAACCTACAGAAATCTAAAAACATTTTGCTTTCTTCAGACAGAATGCGTTTTGCAACACGAGGCGCACCACACTGCCTCTTCTGTTGAAGCCTACGGTTAAAAAAAGAGCAGCTCGCTGTTGTTAAGGCAACCACCGAATCATAAGCTGTCATTAACCTAACTGTTATACTATGAACTGACAGAAGGCCCGCCTCTCCTTTCATCCAATTGGACAAGTAAGAAAAAACGGCAATGACGTCAGGCGCTTTTCTGCTTTGAGTTGAAGTTTATTCAACTCGAGGCGCTCGGAGCGTTTCCTCAAAAACGCGAGGCGCACAGAGCGGAAAAGGCGTCCCTCTCATTGAAAACAATGACAAAAAAGTTGAGTAAAAACTTATTTTCTGGTGAGCTCAACAGAGGTTACAGACAGTGGGATTTGTAGGAAGTTAACCAAAGATGGGGAGATTTTTTTTTTTTTTTCAATTTAAAGACCCCCCCCTCCAGTGAAAATCCTGTGTTTTGCCTCCAGGTGTTTTCACATCTCCATGTGGTGTTTTTCATGTGCTACAAGACATTTCAAGGACAATGTAAGCAGTCCTGTCCATGGCTGGGCCTGTCTGCTTTTAAACTGCAGTGTACCAAGGACAGGCTGAACAACACGTTTTCAGATTGGCAGGTTTGTGATGTCACAAACATAAGGAGCCAATCCTGTTAATGGACGGGGTGACACTATGCATATTATTACGTGCAACCTATGGCAACCACTTTGGCGATGCATGAGCCAGCTGTAACCGTCAGCGTAATTTTTGCAAACTCACTACTGACTTCTAACGCTAACGTTACTACTACTGATTACTACATTTCAGGCTAGCTAAGTTTCAACAAGTTGCCACGAAATGAGCATTTTACGTGTCTTAAAACACGCCTGGAGCTGCTCTTTAACCAAAGCTGTTTTCTTTAAGGACATAAAATGTAGCTGCAAAAAGGTAAGAAAATTGCAACATATCAATATGTTATTGAAATACTGGATATATTGCAAAATATTTACAAAATGGTACTGTGACTAAAGGTTGGGGAACGGGTAGTACCCTCTTTCTACAGCTGCTTATTCTGAGCCTACTGCTGAAGGCAAACAAAACACATGCAACAATCCAGAGGACAGGGCACTCAAATAATGAGAAGCACAATCTGTAATGGAAAAGATGCATCAAAAATGTATTTTGCAATCATAAACAACATGCAGAAATGATAACAAAGAGATGTCTCGTCTAGCAGAGACACAACCAGCCATTGTCTGTATTCTCACACACTTCATCGCCTGACAGAAGTCAGCAGCATGTCCGCTGTCTGCCACCTCAGGATTGCATTTTAAATCGTAATCACGACTGATCCTTCCTCGACCTGCTGGGCCAAATCACTGATGAAGCCTCTCAGTCAAAGACTAATGTGTGTAATTGAAGCAAACGGGGATGATAGCACTCGCTTCTGATTTGTTGTTTGCAGGAGGCCTCTCCGCCAACGTGGTCCTGTCTCCTCTCTCCTGACAAACCATGAGCCCTTTTAACTCTCCCACACCAAGCACACACTTATACAGAGTGTGGACGTATGAGCATTAATACCTGTACGGAATATAATATTACTCGTTGCATGAAATGGCTACAAGCTGTGGCCCCAAAAACCAGGTCAGTTGAGTCAGAAGTCTCGGCATCAAAAGTGAACGCTCAGACGCATGAGCACAACTCCCACAGAAACACACCGCCTGCCCCAGTTCTCATTAATGCCCAACCTTTTATATCCCCCATTAACTGACAGCCTCTGCAGAACAAGAGGTAAAGTGAAGCAGAGAAAGGGGGCACTGGCTAAAGGCTGGATAGCACAAAAGCTGTATCAGGCCATTAGACACTGATGGATGGCACTGATGCAAAAGTAAACATCCTTAAACTTGCCATCTTTTGTGTTTCTGGTTACATTTCCTGGAGAAATGCAATGCAATTTATGCTTTCAGGCTGCAAACCTACATTTCAGACTTCCCTACTAAAGCCTAAAACTATGATAAACAGATCTCTGTGCTGCAAACACGAAGACAGAGAGGAAAATTATACTTCTAACTTCTTTAACAAGGTAAATATATCAGATATCTGATCACCTGCAACCTTCAAACTATGCTGCCCATATTTTCTGACAGCAAACTTGGGTCTGTAACCGACTTTGACAATGATTAAGGCTGATACCTGCAGTGGTGAAGCAAATTTTCGGCTAGTCAATCAACCATAAAGCACCAACACTGCATTCTGTCACTTCTGACAGGCGGCAGGAGCGCACGGTCTGGCCTGTGCATCACGCTGCTTTATGAGAGTCCTGGTCAGTTAGGCAGCGTGCTGAGCTGTGTGAGATTAAAGAAAGCCCGCTAAATCACAGAGTGTCTGAGAGAGCGATCGGCCGGAGCGCTCTCGGGCCTGAAAGCTGAGAACGAGCTACCAAAAGAAGCGAGTTAACATTCCTCAGGCGTACCTCCAGCTTCTTGCCGTCCTCGTCGTAAACAGACATGGTCACCTCGACGTTTTTGGGAACGGTCTTGCTCCCCTTGTCGAAATCCCCCTGCACCAGAGTCACGTAGATGTCATTCCTCACGTCACCTTTGGGAAAGAGAAACAAAGCAGATAAAAAGTGAGGAAATCGTCATTCTTCAGGGCATTAATCTTTCATTTCATCCATTTTTAAAACAGGAACATAAGTGCATAACTCATTAGATTTAGGCAGCATAAGTAGACATTTGGCACCATTTACTCTATGGCTGATTTCAGCCCATTACAGAACTAATGTCTAAGTCAAACCTTAATGAAGTATGATATGTTCTTTAAGATTGTAGACCGAATTCTTAACGAGTGATTAAAACTCTACCTGGCATGATGATCTCAGGAAAGCCCATCTTGCGAGCCACGGCCGTCGACCGGTCCACCAGGTGAGGGAAGTCCTTCCTGATTTGATGGATGTCTCCAGGAAGCAGCTTCAGAGTCACCCACAGGCCTGGTGATGCGTTCAAGGCAAAAAAAAAAAAGAGGGGAGGGAAAAAGATAACGTCAGGAGACGACAGCGTGAGAGAAAACTGCCCCAGGAAAACACTAAAAAGAGATTTCATTGTGATGTTTGCTGCTGTCGGTGACATCTTTCAGCTCGAGGGCGAGACACTAAGTAGAAGCTACCTGCAGGGATGTGATTAAGTAAACATAATAACACAGGAAACAAGTGTGAGTGTTTCCCTGAAGGCCAGTTAAAAGTAGGAGCTGAACTGGAATAAAAAAACTACACATCTTTATCTTGTGACATCAAAATGGTACGTGTTGAGCTCAATGACGGTGTATGAAGATGGACGACATGACAGCTCCCTAAAAGTGAAGCCAAACCCTCTCTATCGCCCCCTGCTGACTGCCTGCAGTATAGGTCATAAAGCCCGCCTCCTCCATGTTAACAGATGGGACATGAGTCAAACTATAAAATCAAAATACACGTCAAATAAATGTTTCTCAAACATGGTTTCTGTCATTATAGTTAGTTCTTATCATGCTGATATATGTCCAAGTGTTTATTTATCTGACAAGTTTATTTTTAATTAGTTATTTGATGCTGTAAAAAGGATGATTGACAGCTCTGTTGACAAACACGGCTCCTGCAGCTGATCTGTTCTGGATTAGCAGAGTGGAGGAGGAACGGCGAGAGGAGACGCAACTAAAACAATCACTACAGTCATTAAAGTTTACATATCTGTGAGTGTCTGCTTCAGACCAACACAAGAAGCCAAGAAGCTGTTCTGCTGTTAAACACGCCGACGTGCATTACTATTTGTTTTGGTAAGTTAAGTGTGTGTTTTTGCTTCGATCTCTACTGCGCAGCTCTGGCTCCAAATGATGTCACCATCGAAAGATGACAGCGCCCGTCACGGGGGGGGATGGAGACCTGTCGTCCATCAATATATACAGTCACAGGGCTCAACCAATGACTATATAGATGGCGTCGGCATATTTAACAGCAGAACAGCTTCTTGTGTTGGTCTGAAGCAGACGTTCACAGGTATGTAAACTTCAATGACTGTAGTGATTGTTTTTGTTACGTCTCCTCTCGCTGTTCCTCCTCCACTCTGCTACTCCAGAACAGATTGGCGATTTGTCAGCAGAGCTGTCAATCATCCTTTTGACAGCATCAAATAACTAATTAAAAATAAACTTCTTACTTGGACATAAATCAGCATGATAAGAACTAGCTATAATGACAGAAGCCATGTTTGAGAAACATTTATTTGGCGTGTGTTTTGATTTTATAGTTTGACTAATGTCCCATCTGTTAACATGGAGGAGGCGGGCTTTATGACTTATACTGCAGCCAGTCAGCAGGGGGCGATAGAGAGGGTTTGGCTTCACTTTTAGGGAGCTGTCATGTCGTCCATCTTTTTATACAGTCTATGCTTGAGCCCCATCAGTTGATGGCTGTTTGACATGTTTTATAACACCTGTATATGGACACATTACTTCACCTTTGTGCAGCTATTGTAATTGCTAAAAAGTCACACAGCCCTCGTCTCAGATAAAACTGCTACCTTTAAGCACTTGTTAAGAAAACACACACTTGGCACCCTCAATGGGAAAATTTGAGAGGAAAGAAAACAAAAAACTCTTCTTTCCTACTGCAAAATTAATATCAGAGTCCCCAACACTTCTTCCGAGAGCACTTTTTCTTTTAATAAGGGAATAAGTGACATTTATGGTAAAATACTGAAACTGTGCAGTTATTACCAGACTTAAATAATTGGTCTTGGAAACCTGAAAGTGTGCAGCTTGAGAGGAAACTCTGTGTCTCTGAATAAGTCTGAAACAAAGGGCCTTCAGGGGTCTTCCATGGGTCATATTTCCTAACAATTTCACACCAGTGGTTGCTTTCATGGTCGGGAAAAGAAGCCTTTATTCTGCAGACTCTGGATAGTGTGCCAGCTTCAGCTTTGTAACCACACTCACTCTTAATATTCTCTCAAGTACCAAACAAAGCCGCACAGATCCATACTTCTGAAAATTACTTAAAACAAGGCATCCAATTAAAGCAGTCTTCCCGTAGCGCGCTCCCTCACGGGGCCACCAAAATGAGTGGTGCTTGTTAACCCCGACGCTTTATTCCACTGTCACTTTACAGGCCCCCACATTGTTATGAGTGACATATCTCTCACTCGCCGAGCAGGACGCCTTTTGATATGCAGGCGTGACCGGAACAGATGCTCTCAGCGCTCCGCTGTTCCTCCCAGTGTGGGCCGGAGCAGACCTGACATTTATCCGAGTACATCTTCATCCGGCGTGACAATACCATGGAGGCTGTCATGTAGCTCCCCTCCCTCCCGGCACGAGCCTCTAAGACGACTTAATGTTGTGCTTCTACCCGCCGATTGCTAATCACTGATAAGGTCTAGTCTATGCAGAGGGCTCGCCGGCTTAATTAACAGCTGGATTACTTGGATCCTGTAGTCATGGTGATGAGGGCAACTATTTATAGAGGGAGCAGTGATTTATAGTGTGAGCACTTGACAAAGAATTATGTTCTTATTAGCAAGATGAACTGTTTCAACGGCCTGCCAGTATGTCAGGGGTAAAGGTGTTTTGTATTAACTAAAAGATGCAGTCAAGGTTATATTTCCTATTTTAGGTACCATAAGTTTTGATACACATAATGTGTTTAAAAAGTTGTTCATATTCTCTCTCTCGTTGTCTCTTGAGCTGCGGCAGAACAGGATGTTTTGATTCGATCAGTGACGCCTTTTAGACGGCGTTACGTTATGCCTGCTTGAGTAAGCATTCCTCGCTGAAATGAGCCGAAACAACACAAAAAGGTTGAACAGCAGGTCTCGCTGGGTCGTGGCTGAGTAGTGCCATTACTCTATAGCTGGGACATTACAACTTCAACAAAGTCCTGACGGCCAACTTTAAAGCACAGATTGTGATTAAAGGGCCGTCTGCATATTTCTGTTGGTTGAGAGTTTTAAGCACAAAGTCTGCTTTATAATAAAAATACATGGAAATGTAACTTTCTACATTTGGGACCTCAGATCATGGCCTTCCTTGTTTAAATTATTTGGAACAAACTAAGTATAAATAACTTTTCTACAGAGATAATATCACTCAAACAACAGATGCAATCTTATGAAACATCAAAACCGATGTCAAGAGTAACCAATGAAGAGCCCGAGGTAAGTGCACTCTTATTCTGGTGAGGTTGATATGAAAGCTGCACACTCACAACTCCAATACAAACCTTGTAATTTATTCTATTGAAATACATTTACATTGTGGCAGATATTGCATTCCTCCATTTCCTGAAGAAGGCAATATGCTATGAGAGCAGCCTAGCGTAGTCTTCAAGGCTCTCTTACCAGGTTCCAAGTGTTTGTACAGAGCCAGGGGAAAAAAGCTTTCTCCTTCTTTGCTGGCTGGACTTAGAACATTCTGCCGAGCAAACATCTTGAAAATAAAAAAGTCCCCTTGGAACAATTTAAAGCCGTGTTAAAAGTCCATGTTTCTGTGACTGCTTCATTTCAGCTGGTCTTTTCCTTGTGTATTTGATGATTGTATTTCCTGTTCGCTATCGTTTTATCTTTATTAGAACTGTAACCGGTATGCTGTCTTGGCCAGGTCCTGCTCGGAAAAGAGATTTTATCTCAGGGGGACTTCCTGGTTAAATAAAGGTTAAATAAATAAAACATCACACAACAGCAATGCAAGAGTGGTGGAGAAGTTTTTTGCAGGAGTATTTCTTTGCAAATAAAAGACCTAAATGAGAATACGTTATTTTTAGAAGTGGTCTCTTTTTGTTTCCAGAGCTGTATGTCAAAAACTCTTATTTATTTATACAATCAAAAATAAATACACGCCATCAGACATGCATAAGTGTGTGGCTTCCTAAAACAAGACTCCAACGTCACGGCAACTTGCTTTTAAGGAATCTAATAATTAGTGATACACTGATTAATCGGTCGGCCGACATTCTGACATAATCGTCATCGGCCGATGTCTGCGCTCACAAGGCCGATTAAACAAAATATGGATACACAGGCAGCCTCGTCTGTGTGGCTGGCTTGGAGCATGCGCTTCACAGAGTCTGCTGCAGGTACTTTCTCTACACTCACTTCTAATAACAAACCTGCCAGACGTCACACATAAGGCCACCGCTCTTAAAGGGGAAGGCTCCGCCGTTAGACACCTAACTCAACAACAATAACTACAACAATGTTGTTTATTCTTTGTGTAAGTTTAAGAATTTCCGTTCTTTCTAAAAAAAACTGCACTAAAACTTTATTTTTCATTCACATATATTAATCTAATTTCTTTACGAAGTTGTTGATTACCAGGGGACATTTGTTAAGTAGATATATGTCTTTATCTAAAATAAGTGTACTGTAGACAGAGTGCAGACCTACTTGCAGATAATGCAGACAACAGTGTTAAATAAATGTTCCATCAGCCGCCCTGCCCTCTCAATATTGGCATCAATGAATTCAATCATCATTGAAAAACTCATACTGGTCGACCACTACTAATAATAATAAACATTAGTGAAATGTTCACATGCAGGTTGGATTTATAGTTCCTAACTTTGCATAACTTTCTGTATAAGATATGTGAGAAACAAAAGCATTGATAAAAGTCAGACAGTGTGCTGAGTTCCCCCCTCGCTCCTGCTTCTTGTGTCTGAGTTTTGCACCGTACCTTGGCCCTTGTGATTGACCTCCTTTGCCGTGATAACTTTGTTGATGACTGTCTGGAGGAAGTCGTTCTCCCCCGCCACCCTGGGTGAAAAACGGGAGATGTTCAGCTGCTTGTGTCGAATGGCATCATCCAACGCTAGCCTGCAGTATGCACACAACAGGCGAACACCACAGAGAAGGAGAGAAGGCAGAGGAAGAGGAGGAGGAGGAGGAGCGGGGCAGAGGAGCCACAGAGCGATGGTTGTGAGGAGGGGAGTGGGGTGAAACAGAGACAGAGAGAGAGAGAGAGACACACCAAAGAGTGATGCGAATACCGTGACAGACACAAAGCCGCTTGTTAGCAGTTAACAGTGATGCAGGATGGGTAATGAAAGAAACACACAGAGAGATCATCGTTTAGGGAATGATGCCCGCTCAGCATTTAGAGCTCCACTGTAGCATTGGGAAGCATGACCTGCACATAGCCAGTCTTTAAATGTTTAAAAGGCTGGAAACTTTACACCAAAGGCTGCGAGCGCCAGACGGTAACAAAAAACATCCACTGTTGTTTAGTGAGAAAATGTAACATCATGTTTTGAACTGCAAAGGGCGTCAGGTGCAGACAGTTCCGGATTGATTGGTGCGATCTGAGACAGGTGACGTACAAAGCATAAGAAAGTAGCAGATGTGATCTGAGAAGCGCCACGTGTTTGGCAGCTGTGAGAGAAATGTGGCAGCTGCAGCGCGGAGAACTCTAAACAAGCAGGAGAAGAATGGAGGAGAAGACAGTGTTGATGTCAGCGTGGAGGAGGCGGTAAAGAATCTCAGATCAGTCTTTGTAGTGACTCAGTGACTGTGTTCAGTGCCTCCATCCTTGAAACCAAAACCATTGTAAGCAAGGAAGTGAAAATAAGGAACAACAGAAGTTCATCACGGGATAAAACATTATGAGACATCAAGAGCAGGGCCTTGAATCTGCAATGAGAACATTTGTTTGGATCAGGTATAGAACGGAAGAGTTGAGTCATTGTTTCAACTCAGTGTCAAATTCTGTTAAACTGACAGCAAATTGCAGTGAATAAATACATTAATTTGGCACTTCACCTTTTTAGTGGCATTTTGTATTCAGTTAATCGGATGATGTGCATTTAGAAATAGTTTTTTGACCAGTTCACAGCCACGCCTAACGGTTAATAACCGGTTAACCAACAAAATTAAAATAGTCCCAAGGTCTCCACCACAGCAGTTAGTGCAGCCGTGAGGTTGTCAGCTGTGTGTCTGGCTGCCATCCTCTGTGTTAGGAGGACGGCCGGTTTAACCTCCCAGGCTTCATCAACATGCGGCCGCTTAGAGAGAAAGCGCTGTACCCAGCGTCTTTTTTTAAAGCGCTCTGCTATTTTTTGAATTCAAAATCTCTCAACTTTTCAGAAAGACGCTGGTGTCGTCACCGCCGCTTTTTTCAGGCAACTAATCAGATGGGGCGCCACTCGTCACCCTGGTTACCAAAGTACTAAGTACTGCATTGCACAATTTACAAGTAACATTTTGCGCTCCTCTCAGGCTCGGCTCAGCAAACAACAACAAAACATGTGTTTCCCAAATATGTACGTATATTTAAAAAAGACACAATTTTATTTAACCATCAAACTGACAGTATTAACTGGTTAAAATTCTTAACGATCGGTTAATGGTTAACCCGTGCACATCTCTTCTTGCAATATCAATTATCGCAGAATCGCTGCATCTTGATATTATCGCTATCGTGGGCCATGTATCGGGTATCGTATCGCGTATCATTTACGTATCATTGGTGTATCGTATCGCGTACCATACCACGTAACGTTGGTGTATCATTGGCATATCATTGATGTATCACGGGCATATCGTACCGCGTATCGTACCTCGTATCATACTGTGTATCATACCGCGTATGATTGGCATATCGTTGACGTATCATTAGCGTATCATATCGCAGATCGTATCATGAGTTACCCTGCTATTCCCACCCCTAGAGAAATCAACACGACATAAAATACTGCTAATACGCAGAGATGATGTCATCTCAGTCTCAGAATTATAATGAAGGAGCGTCTTGGTAAACAAGAACAACAACCTATTTCAGCAGGATTGCGATCTTTCTAGTCCATTATAAAAGCCATTTCCATTTTCAGTTTGGATGCCAAGAGTCCAGCCAAATTATATCACGACCTCAAAACCCTTCCTACATGACTCCTTCACTGCCTGCCTTTGCTGGCCTTGAAAACGCATTGAATAACGGCTTGTAGAACTGGTGTTTCAAAACTTCATTGGGAAAAATTCATTGGCAAGAGTTCACTCTTGGACATAAATAACACCTCGTAGATCCTGTTCTTCTCTACACACTGGAAGACACTAATTTCCATGATTTATGCCCACAGATAAAACCTCTAAGTGAGGTGATCTAGCAGCTAAACTGCCGGAATCTGAAGCATTTCCAATTATGCAGGAAATCACGTTAAGGAAAAGGTTACTCTGGCTCTGTACGCAGTGCTACGAGAATGGCAGCAGTTAATGAGATTGCCTTAATTGAGTCAGCGGGGAATAAGGGAGCGCTTCTGTCTTTAAATCCCCGCTAATCAGGTGTCAAGGATTCAAGACTTCCACAATGCAACTGCTGTGTCTTTAACATACTGTACATACTCAATATAGTGGTATCAGTTATGCAACATTATTCAAGCCAAAAGGAACTCCATGCTCCTGTTTTTACGAGTGTGATTTATTTTGTGCGGCTCAACAATCCACTTACGGCTGAAATGGGATAAAGTGCTGTTTGTCCTCATCGTCCATTTTGCCCGTTATGATGTCGGTGACATCCATTACTGTGGAAAAACAAGGAAACAGGGTTAAAACATTCTCAAGGGCCTACAGAGTGCATCATGGCTGCAGAAGGGATACAGGCAACTGCATGGAAAGGTGACATCATGGGGTGACAGCAGCAGACGTGTGCTCTTTTTCAATTAGCAATTATGAAGGCAGAATGAACATGTTGTTTTTGCCGACCTCCAGTAATTAACATCTCCTTTTGCTGCAGAGACGTACTGTTTTTAATTAAGGAGCCTGTGACGTCATTGATGGGTGTGGTTAGAGGTCAAAAGAGCACATCAGACTAGAGATAGACCGATATGGTTTTTTCAGGGTCGATACCGATACCGATTATTAGTAGTTAAGGAGGCTGATAACCGATATTTGGAGCCGATATTCATTGGCAGTAAAAGTGAAAATATTGGCGTCAAAATTTTGAATAATACAAACTCCAACACTTAACTTTGTTTAAATGCCTTTAAGCATATGTTTATTAAACAAACAAACAAAAAGCGCAGGGAGTTCCCAGGGTCAGCAGCATCTCTTATTAAGTTAACTGAAAATTTTAATAAATAAATAAATAACTTCCTGAAGTTTTATAAAGTAAATAAAACAAAGTTTTAATAAAATTTGCAAAGAAATGAACTTTTTCTCCTCTCCGCCGTGTGTATGAGCACTCTGCATGCACAGCTTTCACTGCTGATTGGCTGTTACCCGTGCCATGGCTCTGCGTGTAACCAATCAGTGCTGTGGGTGGGACAATGCTGGAGACAGAGTAGTGACTGCAGACAGAGAGGCGCGGCTGCATCAGAGCCAAAATAACCCAGTTTTAAATTGATTTCTTATCGGACGTCGGATTAAAAAAAAAGGCAGATGCCGATATACATCAAAATGCAGAATATCGGCGCCAATAATCAGCCCGGCCGATAATCGGTCTATCCCTACATCAGACAACACCAAACCACACCCAGTAAGTAACATTCAACCAGAAGGGCAGCACACATTGATTTGACTTCCAATCAATCTGAACCAAGACTGGATACGATGTCAACAACTATTTGTGACAGCACCTTAATGCTTACACCCCACAGGAATAAGCATCTCCATCATGCTGTGTGCCACCACAATGATGGTGACGTCTAAAGATGAGGCTGTCATATACCATCTCTTCAAGTAGCACTAGGAAAGAGAGACACTGAGTGCGGGGTGTCGTTGTATCTGTTGGATGACGAGGGCAAGACTCTCATCTAGTTTGTTTAGAATATGCCTGGCCGCTTGAGATACATCAAATCCTATTCGTATTTCCACTTTAGTTGGATATCTCTTGAATTTCAGCCAAATATATTAACCCATACGGGCAAGGACCTTTGCCCAATCTTTCCTTTGAATTGTGAGGCAAAACAGAGGATGTGTTTATTCGTAAGGCTTAAACACATCAGGGGATTCAAGGAGAGTTGAGGCTATGCAGTTCTGAAATATGCAGTGTAACATTGAATATTTATATATTGAACCTTTCATAGAAAAATGCAGCCCAAAGAGCTTTACAGAAAAGGAATTGAAACTGTATCATTGTGTAGGCTTTAAAACTGAGGTCAGGATCCGAGATGACCCCATTTATGTCATTTAAGCATTGAACTAACTTATCAACGGGTACAGAATCATCTTGGGATACAGAAATGTTTATTCGGGTGTCGTCAGCGTAGCTATGATGCTTTATTTCTGATACAATTGCTAAGTAGTAGCATATATAGATTAAAAGGGACTGGGCCTAAGATAGAGCCTTGGGGGAACCCACAGTTAAAACCATTCCTGAGAGACCCACCCAAATACTACTGTATTTAAACTTAAGTTCTACATCTGCTTGTGGAACAACCTGTTATAATGGAGTCTCTGTGAAGTCAGCTTTACCTGCCACTCCAAAGGGTCTTCTTAGTCCTGATGTCAGCTTCTTGGTGTTGTTCTCTCTGAGCTCCATGCGTCCGACTCTGACAATCTGACACACAAAGCTGATCTTCTCTCTCTTCAGATCTTCACTACCCAAGTCCTGAGGTGGGGAAAAAAAAGAAAAAGTGATGACAGACTGTTGAGACTGTTATTACCCTATCCATAACCCCCATCTGCCCGTCTTGCTAGGGTGCACAACAAGAACCGATCAATTAAAATGACATTCTTAGGTGAAGATGAGTTTGTGCTGAGGGCAAACTTCACCACAAATTGCTTCTGCAACAATTGCGATTGTGTCTACAGATTCATTTCCTGAGGACAATACCATCCAGAACTAGCAAAGTGCTCCCAGTGGGTGCACGCTGACCCTTCCGCCCTTGGGCTTCCATTAGATAGAGGTGACTGCCTTGGTAAATACATACAGCGAGCCGGGCTCTTTCTGAGAGAGCTCAACAAATACGGGCTCTGCAAACAGGCTCCCACATGCCTCATAACATGGCTGAATAAACAGTGGACGACCACAGGCCAGCGAGCAGACACACACATACACCAACATGGGGGGCGCTCATACAGGCGAGCAAACTCACCGTGAAGACCGATCGGAGGTTATGAAGCTGGTCTATGTCTTTCACCAGACCTGAGCTTGACCACTTCACCAGGTAGTTTTCACTGTGACGGAGTAATGGGGAAAAAAAGCACGATTTGGGTTATGATCTGCCTCAGCAACTTCTCCTGTTTAAGCTGAAACATCTACGACACAGAGAATGAAGGCTAAGTTGCATTAACTATAGATTCTTTTAAAGCCGAGGGCGCTTGAATGTTAATCCTGACACCGATCCGCTTGGGAAACAAAATGCATGAGTGATGTTGAATGCATTTCAAAGACAAGCTGCTCTACTTGTGATAATTTGCTGTCACAATCCGAAAACAATAGCAAATCCCTGGGAAGCAGGCTGGACTTGCTCTTGTCACGTTCTTGCAGAATTTGTGTGTGTGAGCGTGTGAGTGTATTATCTGCTTCATTAAGGAGGCTGGTTTCAATCCTGCTTTGTTGCGGGAACATGCTGACCAAACATCACTTGATTTAGAAATAACAATAGCATTTGGGCACGAGTTGTTAAGATAGAGAAGCATCTCCACTGTGTTAGATAAATTGAAATACAGATGAGAGAAGATCATCTTTACACTTTTTGCCTAGCAACAGAGAGAACATCAATCATTTATTTGCAACAAAGGAAAATCAAAAACTACTAGAAGTGAGAAAGAAAGACAGAACAAAGAAGGAAAGGAAAGAAAGAATGAATTTGACTATGCGCCCATGGGTTTACCTGATGAACTTTGACTCGACGGGGTCGTACAGAGACATGAGCACCTCTGCGTCCTCACCGATCTTACACACCACATTCTTCAGAGTCACAAAGAGGGCGAACGCCGGTGTGGAGGCAAACTTTGCTTGCCTGGTCAGATCAATATTCTGCTTCTGAGACTGTCGGAGGGAAACAGAGATATTGAATTCAATATTGGGCATTCTTCCACGGCTTTCTGTGACATGCAGCGAGACCTCAGGCCCGTCTTGTTTGAGCAATGAGCCCAGGAGAAAATACAAGGCTGCCTGGGAGAACATCAGAGTATGAAGAAAGAGATGCTGCGTAGGTGTGGTTAGCAACCGCACACTCTCTCTGTATCTTCTTACAAGCAACATTTAACAATGCCTATGAAGACATCAATATTCACTATAATGTATTCTATGATGGGATAAAAAGCCTTTATATTCACTTGATCTCCAGAAGTGCATCTGCAGTAAAAGGTGGACTGATCGCGTGTTACCCTGGATGTCCTTCAAAAATATGTCGGAGCCAAAATCATAAATATTTATCGCATTGACCTGCACACTTTCTTATTGCCCATGCATATGCAATAAAGACCCCGGGATGAAAAGGTCACACAAGATGAGACCACATAACTGCAGGGCACTTAGCGTCTGGCACTCCTAAACACTGCCAGCTGACATCCAGGTGAGGTATGCCACTGATACGCCAAGAGAAAAAGACTTTCTGAAGAAGCAGTCGAGCTTGTTTGTGCACCAGGAGAGGCCCCGGTGCTATACTTTAATTATGGAAATGACTATTCTACATCAAACAGGGTTTTTGTTCTTTTCTGGCATTTTTCCCACCTTTAAATGCACTGTGTCAATCTGTGTGATATTGTTAAAGCCTGCGTGGTTGTTATTCTGTATCAGCCAGTCAAGAAGAAAACATCTATTTCAAATCAGCACAACAATAGCTCCCTTGACGGTTTATGTAACCTTGTAAATAGCTTAAGGTCAAATGTAAACAAGCTAATCTAAATGAGTGTGCTCTTACTATTTATGTAAATAAAGCCAGTAAAGGTAATTTAACATATTCAAAACAGGGCTACAGGCATGCTAGCTGCTCTGTGAGACTCAGACTGTGAAGATCTGAAGTAAACAGGCATGTTTAACATGTTAACAATTTAAAATTAGTCGTCATGATAGCTCCAGATGAGAAGTTAGAGCATCAACAAAGTAAGTAGAGTTTTTTTATTTGTATGTCGCAACCAAAATTACCAGAATTTACACAATATTTGGGACATTTCAGTCTGGACTTTTGTGCATAAGGATGGAGCAGAGACTAGATTAGGACAAATGAGGGGTCATCATGAACTGTAACTGCAACTGTTTGACACATAGACTGTATAAAAAGATGGACGACATGAGAGCTCCCTAAAAGTGAAGCCAAACCCTCTCTATCGCCCCCTGCTGACTGGCTGCAGTATAGGTCATAAAGCCCGCCTCCTCCATGTTAACAGATGGGACATGAGTCAAACTATGAAACCAAATACACGTCAAATAAATGTTTCTCAAACATGGTTTCTGTCATTATAGTTAGGTCTCATAATGCTGATTTATATCCAAGTGTTCATTTTTCTGACAAGTTTATATTCAGTCAGTTATTTGATGCTGTCAAAATGATGATTGACAGCTCTGTTGACAAACACGGCTCCTGCAGCCAATCTGTTCCCGATTAGCAGAGTATTGCAGGAACGGTGAGAGGAGACGAAACTTAAACAATCATTGAAGTTTACATATCTGTGAACGTCTGACCAACACAAGAAGCTGTTCTGCTGTTAAACACACACCGACGTGCGGGATCTTTGCTGGGGGGGGGTTTCGGTAAGTTAAGTGTGTGTTTTGGTTAGCGGCTACGGTGGCTCCACCTGCCCATCTCTAGGTGCACAGCTCTGGCTCCAAATGACGTCACCATTGCAAAATGTCAGCGCCTGTCCCGGGGGGTATTTTGGCTTTAATTTTGTACAATGAGAGCAGATGGAGACGCGTTGTCCATCTTTATATACAGTCATTGGTTCAACCTCTGCTAAGACTCAATGAGACGGGAAGAAGGGACGTGACTTCATGTGCTTACACATATTTTTGATATACCATCTGAATAAAAGGCAGGACAAGTCTTCTCCGTCTTTACCTTCTCCTCTTGAATCCGGTCCTCTATTTGTTTGGAGGCTGCCTCATGTGCTCTGAACAGGCTGACCGTGCTGGTGAGCTCCGGGTCCAGTATGTTTCCATCTTTATCTCTGACCACCAGATCCAGATCCAGGTATCTGGAATAAAAATTAGGGAGAGTTAATAAGCGGCAGAAATGACGAATATTCAGTAAGACGTTATATTCAAGTAAACTTCCAGGCGTTTATGAATGAGCAAAAACAGCACACATTAAGCGTTGCAGCTACTCCTGTTTCATCCTCACATAATTTCCCCTGAGCTCCGAGGTTTCTTTCAAACTCCCCTTCACCTCTTTCTTTCTTTTATGGAGGGAGTCGTTGCAGAACACAGCATGCTGCCAACATGCAGTCAGTGTATTTCATCACCTCATCTCTCCCTGCTTCTGCAGAGGCAAAAGCCATTTCTCCACCTGGCCAGAGGTTTCTAGTTTCATCACAGGAGCAGAATGGAGCGTCGCAATTTTCATTCTTTAACCGATTTTCACTGCAGACACAGCACGAGCTGTCGTTTCATGATGGAATACATTAAGGTGTGCCGGAGTTTAATCCCTCCAGTTTGTCATCAAGCTAAGCAATGACCTGCCGTTTTCCACTGACTGACACCGCTGACCTATTCCAATAAGAGCAGCTTTATCAGATAGATACCAGGATAAGGGGATATGAGCTGTGGGGAGGGAAGGACGCAGATATGATCCTCTAAAGACTTGATCCTCACTTGTTGCCGTAGTCGATCTTGGAGGTGACTTTCTGTTTGAGCTCGCTGAGCTCGTCCTGCGGGAGGGTGCCGGATAGGATCTGGGAACGCCACTCGATGAGGTCGTAGATCATGTCGCGGACAGAGTTGAACATCTCGCGCTTGTCACCCTGTCAGAGGAAACAGAGGGATGAACATATGTACAGCATAGCGTCATTATGGATAAAAAACAGCCTATAAAACATTCAGATACATATTATTTTGTATACACTTAACATATATGGTAAAATACAAGCTATATATATGATATATCTGTAATTGGCCCATTTTCTGTTTTAGCTTTACCACCAAAAAGTCCCACTTTGAGTGTTTCTTTACCCTCTTAAATTGCCTTATTTCCCCCAAAACACATATCTGTGTGTGTGTGTGCTTCCTCTTTTGGGAGGTTTTCTTACCACATATAAGTCCCTCCATATTGTCGCCCACTCCCGCAGTGTTGTGGTGACCTCCTGAACCAGGGGCAGCTCAGTGGGAATGACCGTCTCCTTTTGTCTGCAGGCACAGTGAACAAATGTCATTTCTTCTCCGCCACTCCCCCTCCACACTGAGACACTGTCACTGCATGCTGCTCGGTATCACAGAACATTCAGTTATTTAACTGCTTTGTTCAAATCTTTTAATTATGATTCGATGAAAAGGAATATCTGCTCCTCAATGCTCCCAGTTGAATTAAAGCACTTTGAAGTTATGGGTGAATTCTCGTTTGTGTTTTGCAAGTAAAATCACAGAAGACACATCAAAACAAAACGGGGTCAAAAGTTGCGCAAAAACAAACACACTTGTCACATCACATCAAGCGCAGATTTTTCCACTGAACTTCACAGGCTCTCTGTGCACTACTTTATCTAACAGCTTCTTAGTAGGTCAGAAAATCAGATGGTGGTGGGACAAATATCTTAAGCATTTTCCACCTTTTGGATCCTTGTTTCTGTCCGAAGCTCAGTGTTGTTTTTAACCAAAATTATGCTATTTGCTTTATTCTTCCTGTTACAAATGAATATGAAATAGTCTTACATACAAATGTATCAAACTAGAAACACTCCTCTTACTTGTGAAAACTAGGATTACTGTGAAAAGGTTGTATGCACCGCCAACCAGTAGGGCTGGGAATCACAGTGTAACTCATATGATGCGCGATATGTGGCAATAATATCACGATACAGCAATTCTGCGATAATTGATATATTGCAAGACAATCATGTAATGATACATCAAGATAACTTCTTCGCCCAATTAATTTCCATTCACATTACCCTCATTCATGTCATAAGAGCCACAGCGAGGAGTCATGGAGTAGTGACACAGTGAGTCAAAATCACTGGGAAATCAGAACGACCATGTATTGCTGTATCAATATACCAATACCAGTCAAATGAGTGAGGTCACAATGGCCTTTACTTTTGACATCTGACCACCAACATCAGGAGCAAAGGCTAGAATGTGTTTTTAAAGGGAAATTATGATGTCACAGTGGAGTTGACCTTTGACCTTTGTCACAATTTCATATTATCCTATAAGACAGTTCAGGTAAAATCGTATCATAAATTATGAGCTAAGTCTAAAAACTTGTCAGTGCTCCTGACCTTTAAGCCACTAAAGTCTAAGCAGTTACTCCTTAAATCAAGTGGACATTTGAAGCAGTTATCTTCAAGGAGAGAGGGAGGCGTTCACAAGAAAGGGTTGGATGCAGTGTTAAATTTGGCAGCTATTTCAGATATAGAAGTCTTAGTCTTCAGACGAAAATGCTTCTTAGTTTTAGTCAATGAAGAGTCATCACAATTTAGACATTATTTTTCGTTTTTAAAATATGACCCCTCCAGTCTCCCTCTTGTCATGTGTACCTGTTTGCGTCAGGTAAATTTAACACTTGAAATTTCAGCAGATCATCCAAACAGTAGAAGAACGATGAAGACGCAGCATCTCAAGATTACTTTTCATCATCAACACAGCCGACGATGGCTCCTTTTTGTGCAGAAGAAGCGTTAAACGACGCGCAAAAACGCCCCTTTTTCTGTGAGCGCGCACAGAGTGAGAGTGACACAGAGAATGTTCACAACCACCTCCGTGATACCCGTTATCTCCAACCGGGTTATCCACTTACAGGAATGAATTGCTTGTATTTTTTTGTAGACAGATTGGATGCACAGTGGGGTAAAATATGCATTTTGAATGTCCGACAGCACCACTAACATTTTAGTCCTGTCTCGTCTCCTTAACGTAAACAAAACACACGTGTCGTCAGAGTTTTTATTATCAACGATCTATTTTTAGCTCGTCTGGTCTTCGTCATGGAGAAAAGATCTTTGACAAACATTTTTCTGCATTAATTTCGTTAAACGAAATTAACACTGGTCGGATGAGACGGATGGACAACAGGAAAACATTATACCATATAAAAAATAGAAAATCATAAATGTGTGTGATACTCAAAACCAAAAGTGGAAGAAGTACGAACCCGTTGCCCTCGACCGTGGCCTCTTTCAGGTGTATATAGCAAGCAGGAAATATGCCCTGAAAGAGGAAGAGATGACAATGCAAAAAATATTATGGTTTATGGGACCGAAAATGCACAGCTGGACAACTGAATCTGAGAGAATGGAACTTTTATGTCTCGTATACGAGTGTGTAAAACATGTTTAATGGTCACTCACCTTTTTGGATCTTCTCCTCAGCCTATGCCCTCTGTACCAGTCTGATGGAGAACACAAATGTAAGATTATTTTCACATACAGGAACACAGGAAGAATAAAACCTGCACTTAAGTTGACTTTTAACAGGGTGCAATGTTTTATTTATCACTTAACATAAAGAAAGACATTAAAATCGTCCTTGCTCAATGAAACACTGGAGTGTGGAGCTGCTGCAGCCTGCATTTACAGCATCGTAACCATTATTGCTTTTATCCTATTACTGTACACTTACTGAACACGTGCAGACGTTTGACAAAACAAAAGTGGTACAAGTGATGACAGGAAAATAATGCCCAACACTAGACTGTCGGCTCTGATCATGCGCGTCATCAGTTTGCCTGTTCTCACCTTCATATGTCTCAAGTATGTGCACCGTGTCTCCAATCTGCAGCGACAGCTCCTCCTCTCCCCGGGCATCGTAGTTATAGATTGCTGGAGAAGGAGAAGAGAGGACAATATGAGGAGGAGGAGGAGGAGGAGATATTACAGGGGGAGGAAAGAGGCAATAAAGGATTTGGCTCCCTTGTGGCACTAATTGTGTGGCGTTGCAATGTGTAGAAGAGGCATCGCACAACCACAGGATGTCCACCCACACAGTCTGACACAGTGACGGCTGGGCCTGGCACCAGTGAAGCTATAATATCAACACATTTCTGCAACCCACCGAAAGGGAAGCAAGGATGATGGAGAACACAGAAACTAGGGATGCATGATATTGGATTTTTTTGCCGATATCTAATATGCCGATATTTTCCAACCTTTGTTGCAGATTGCCGATTTCCTTTTTTTTTTTTAAGATTATTTTTTGGGCTTTTTGCCTTTATTTGTAGGACAGCTGAAGATAGACAGGAAATGTTGAGAGTAGAGAGTGGGATGACATGCACCAAATGATCGGCAGACCAGGAGTCGAACCTGCGATCAGTGCGATGAGGACTGCAGCCTCTGTACATGGGGCTCTACCAACTGGGCTAAACCAGCACCCCAGATTGCCGATTTCCATACCGATGTATTAGGCACGTTATTTTCCACTTCACTGCAAAGAACACCAAGCCTCCCCTGTAGTGTAATTGATATCATGCCTACTCTTATTGAAGTGGCCAAAAGACATCTTGCACCCTTCTTCACGTTGTACAAAAGGTCACATGTCTGATCGCCCACGTTTCTGAGCGCACATGAATGCAGCATCCCCCCAAAACGCGACAGTGAGGGAGACATGCCCGGACTTGTTTACTGCACCTACTACGGAGACATCAGAGATCGCAGACAGACTCTTTTTGTCATGTGTGCATCCATGAATGTGTAAGTTAGTTTTGCACTGATGTTTATCTTACACTCTGTTAGCGCTGGCTGTGGCCGCGAGTGTATTTTCGGCATGTTTGAAGTTGTAAAGTCGGTAAAATGACGAGAATGTGAGCTAACTGTTAGCTAGTTAAGAGTTGTGAAAGCTGTTTAACTTCTTTTCATTGGCTCGAGTTTCTGTGACTTTTTAGGCTTTATTTGTATATTGTTGAGAATTTTGCGCAAGCAGTGTGCACACTCATACAGAGTTAATGTCGTAGCTTTTTTGGGAATCTTTGAGCATTAAGGCCGAATTAAAGCCTTGTTTTATCGACGGAAAATATCAGCAAAAAAATGACATAACTGCGGATGTTGATATTTTCAAGCCATTATCTGCAGATACCGATAACGTGCCAAAACAACAATAAAACCAGAATAAAACAGATTTCCTCAAAATTACAGGAAAGACACACAGAGATAAAATAAAATCGCAGTGTTTCTCATTATCTTAACCTTTCAGACAATAAAAACAGGGTGTTACCTCAAGTTGGTTTAGTTCAACACTACAAGGGCATGTTTGGTTTGCTAAAGGAACAGGAATCAATAGGATCAACATAACACCACTCTCTAAAAAAAACAGGGAACTTCTTCGAAAAGAAAAACTTTGCTTGTTTGAACATTTTCACCAGATTTAATCAAAATATGCCCACAAGAGTTTTTCATGAGTTGTTCTTACTTGCAGACAAACAGAGAAAAAGTGGGACAAAAACGTTGTTTGCAAAGAGGAGTAAGCATCACATGAAAAGACTCTTTTTGCTCAATAAAAACGTTCTTTTCTACTGAAGGTTATTCTCTCTGATGTCGTCAATTCAAAGGCATCTATTGTGGTAGCTCAATCAACATGTCAAGGTCACTTCAGAACAACAATGATATCCTGACTGCTGACACGTGTTCTCACTCATGTTCAGGACTGTGTGCAACATCTCGCTGTCGAATCAGCAACGACCGACACCTGTCTGAGAAATTCTACAAACACACCGCACACGCACACCACACAAAAGTTACACACAAGCTATACGGCATGACCGACCGGTGGCTGTGTTGAGAGGACACCTGCAGGCAGAAATGACACCGGTGTGTGTGTATGCATGTCCTGCTGAGGGAACGCATGCAGGGCCGCTTCAACAACAGGTTTCCAGAGGTGAAAGATGGCTTAATTAAAAAAGACCCTCGCTGCAGGTAATGGAGCCTTCCCAGCATGCTGCTGGCACATCAAGTGAATCGAGCACTTTCTCCCACAATCACCTGCCATCAGAGGAGTGGATTATGTTTCATTACCACGTCAGGTGGCAAACAACAAAAGATTTTTCGGGGTTTTTTTGGTGCCATTTAGCTCTTAAGTTGTTATGGTGGCCAATTATCGGGAACAAAGTATTTCTGTTTGCTGCTTTTGCTAATGGAGTGAGATAGATGTATGTATTCTGCTCCCACACACGAGTATGTCCCGTCACAGATCATCTGAAAGTGATGTTTGAAGTTAAACTTTTATGTCCTTGAATTAATAATTAAAATAATTACCTCTATAACTATTTGGATTAGAGCCCGACCAATATATCCCTTTGGCTGATATTATCGGACCAATATTGGCCTGTCACAGATATTGGTGTATATGTTTTCCAATATGAGGCATTATGAAAACATTTACTGGGGAAAAAAACACTACTTTGGGTGATTTAGAAATTGTCTTATCGCTGGGTTTGTCCAGAAGAGGGCGATCTGAATCCCAGGTTTACAAGACTCTCAGCACTGTCTTCAGCATACTGTGTAGCATAGCAACAAAGCAGGGTAGAGAGTGATTCACACTCTAATTGGTTGAGGAAGTATAATACTGTAAATAGTTTTTAAAGTTATAATCTCTAAGATTTTCATGTAAAAAAATGTCTGTTACGTCACTATCTATCGCCACATGAGGTAACACAATGGTGATTGAGCCTATGGCCCACTGATGAAAGCCTTTACATTTGCAGTATTACAGACTGAGTGTTACAAGCGGCGCCCAGTTAGTGACGCATTTTCCATCAGCCAGCAGTGGTTGGTCTGCCAGAGAGGGTAGGCGGAGCTAAGCGGCTGCTTTTCCGGTCTCTGCAAGTGTTGCGAGTAAACAGTAATCTACTATGGCTGAACAAACAAAGAAAAGATCGATGACTACAGATACAACTTCAAAAATAAGTGAAAATCCAAAGAAGAAGAAACAAACTCGACGCTCAGATGAAGGCAAACAGTCTGAGATCTTGAGGATTACCACTTTAATAAAGTTACTTATTTAAGAAAGCATCCTTCTGAGTACCTATTAAATGCTCATGTTGGTGCAAATGGGTCCATTCCATATGGAAAAAAACATCTATATCGACCTCTGTATCGGTAACTATGTTTTTTTCCCCCCTTTTAACCTACATCTGTATCGGTCTCGCGAAATCCCTTATCAGTCCGGCTCCAATTTGTTTTTTGATTCTGCACAGACAGAGCAAAAAAAACATTAATGACTAAAGCTCTGTTCTATGGCTCTGTTTACAGAGAATTCCAATTAGCAAAAGAGAATGTGTCAGGTAAAAGAAATGTTGTTTAAGACGGTATGATTAAGTTATAAATGTATGGCTCAAAGAGGCCACAGCTGAATGAGCTGTTCGTCAAATGCAAACACTGTAAAAAAGTTTATATGGCAACAGGAAATGTCTCAAAAACAATGACAACATAGCAACATCCAAAGAGCAATAAGGTCCAGTAGACCCGCAGAGAGACCCAATTAGAGGCATTTCACTGGGCGTTTGCTTAACACCACCACACAGTACAGCCACAAAAATTACCATGCTGTTACATAATACTTCTGACAACCTCTGCGAGTCTGTATCTGATGTACGTTACTCAACCGGCAAACACTTCATCATTTAGTGGATTCAACAGAAACACCATGTTTAGCCTGTTTCTTTCAGCCCCGAGTTGTTTTGTTATCAAAGTGTATGTGGGCGTACGCGTGCCTGCATTTTTCGATCGCCAGAACAATCCAACGAGCCCAGAGAATCCACCAGAACGAGAGCCATATAAGGGCTGACAATGGAACAAAGAGCGCAGGAAATGAATTCAGTGGTACCACGCTGGCATACAAAAGGTTCCCTGCAGGGGGAGAAAGCAACAAAACAATATAAAAGGGAGGTGGGATCAATCTGTGTGCGACCATCACAGAGCAGCCTGCGCTCGATTAAACCATCATTAGGTGTAGCCAGAAAAGTCTGTAAAGCCGTCAGCAGCTGCATGTGTGTGTGTTTGTTTGGAACTGGGTCACAGGTCCGGCTGACTCAGCGCGTTATCCAAACGGAAGGTGCTGAGAGGGATCAGCTCGAACAAACAGCGCTGATTAGAGACACAAAGCATCATATTTCATCGGGAAATGAAAGACTGCCCCTGTGATCCCTGCCAATGAAACTAGGTCTCATATCAAACTAATGGGAGCTCGGAGAACCCGGCAGGATTCTCAGTGGGCAAAGAGTTGCAATCACAAAATGAGCCCTAACGACACCCTGGGAAGATGCTGAGTAAATGACAACCATCAAACACAGCCCTGACACGAGAGGCAATGATGATGGCGCAATTTCGCACAAGAACCAGTGTGATTCTCGTCACGTGGGGGTTGAATGACAGCTCTGATTACTCATAAACCTGTATTTGCATTCCCGGAGGAACAAACTGCTGTCAGTGCGGGAGCAGCGAGGGAGAGAGAAACCCATCAGAGGAAGAAGACGAAGAGGAAGTGGACCGTATTCTCTCCGGAGAATGGCATGCAAATGATTTCTGGAAACGTGATAAACAGGAGCATCATTTGCCGAGCGCTCATTACCATACATAACCTCTTGCATAAGGCTGTGCGAACTCAGAACATTATCATCAGAGGAAAACGAGTCAGGAATCAGATTACAGACCCATCCACTTAGCCTGCGCGCGTCTACGCCCTCTCTACAATTATGAGCAGCCTCATCTAAACACTGGCCTGATTGTAATTCCACACTTCGGGCTCACTAATAACCTGCACTAATCCACGCAGAGTCTAACATATCATTATACTCAGATGAGAATACAGTATGCTGATGAAGGAGGAGGGGTGGGGAAAGCAGAAAAGTTTATAGAAAATGTTCATGGAAAGAGACAGAGGCTCTTGATGTTTAGTACAAAGTCCCTGTGGGCTGTGAGCCCGCAGAGGGAGCCGACCAGGAAATCCCCGACAAGAGGATTCTCCTGCAGGAGAAAGCAGAGGAGAGCATGGGGGAACTCTCCGTCTGGCTGGGCTGGGCTTTTGAGGATGCAAACTGGCAGAAAATCCTCCAGTGTCTAGCAGCAGTGACATCACATCACTGCAGCGACTCAGTCTTGCCAAAGGGAATTGGACTCCAAGCTAAATTTCTCCAGCATGGGAGTCAAAGCGCGAGCAATGAACGGACTGATTTTCTAAAACCCCTTGTCGCTCACTTGTTGTACACTGAGGTTTCAGTGCTGTGTGACATTGAAAGTTTAAAGGAGAAGTTCTGTATTTTTAAACCTGGGCTCTATTTTTACAAATTTGGAAGTTGAAATGACTCATAGGAACAAAAACTTCTGGAATCAGTCCAGCAGATGTCCTCCGCCGTAGCCACGATACGGCTGCAGTGGTTGCAACTTAATCCCGTGGGGCAATTGCGCACCATTGGGATTCTTACTCCAGGTGTCCGACAACGTTATGGAAGCGATCCCTACAAAGATCGTCCTTTTTTAAAGAGTATTTAAAGAGTGAGATCCTTTTTGTGTAACCAGAAACAGAAGTCTATCAGTCGCAGCTACGGTGGACTGATTCCAAAAGTTTTTGTTCCTATGAGTCATTTCAACTTCCAAATTTGTAAAAATAGAGCCCAGGTTTAAAAATACAGAACTTCTCCTTTAAGTTTTTTTTAAGCAACGTTGTTGTCGAAAGGGCACCAGGAGCAACAGCGAGACAGAAAAGCAGGGAAGGTTAATAGAAACAGAGGGCAGCATGAGACTGGACAGAGGGAGGCAGGGCAGCCCAACTCCAGTCTGTTGACCGCTCTGCCGCTCTCTGCTCTGGTGATGACTGTTAGGCCCCTTTTACACATGCACTCCTGACAATTTCCAGAAAATTTCGCATCAGTCTGGCATTTTCCAGAGTGTCTCATGAGGCAGGAGAAGACATAAAACGCACACTGTGGAAGTCACAACGCCGGCTTCAATTACACACACACAGATGCCATTTTGGCATTTTGGCCATTTTCTGTTACTACCTCCGATGCCGGCTAAGAGGCGGGACGACTTCACCCCACCATTACGCCTCTGTGCGTTTTACATAGAAGGCGGAACGTAACATGGGCGTAATAATCCCGCCTTGAACTGACAGAGTTTAAGGGGCTATTGGCTCCCCGACTTCTTGTGGATATTTTACTAGGAGGCTGGCACAAAGAAGTCAGCATAAAGTCTGGGTGAAAAATCTGTTAGCGTGCAGCCCACATGGGCAATGTCGGGAAATTTTCAGGAGTGCAGTGCATGTGTAAAAGGGGCTTCAGTGAAGCGGGCAAACCACATTAGATCCAAACGGAAGTACGACCTCTTCTTCTGCCGTCCACTGTGATTGATTCTTACGCAAGCAGGACGCACACTTAACTTTTTTCTTATTGTGTCAAGGGTCAAACATGACATTGATGGAGTTTAGTGTGGCATAGAGCAGTGGCATTGTCAATCGCTCCAGCCCTATGATTGTATTTTCAACATTTACTGTGCCATTGCAAAGATTTAATGTTAATAAAGAAACACTGAGCCTGTGGATTTCGTGCCGTGTGAATCAGTCAAATCTACCCTTGGCTCTACACCTCATAAATCAGTTTATTTGGCACCATTTGTATTTTATTAATCCCTTATTATTTATTAAACAAAAGCACTAATCAGAGCTGTAATCACCTCTTTGTCTCATGTGATAATACGCTGAATATATTGCTTTTCAGACGGTTGTCTGCAAGGAAAAATCATTTTGAAAGCAAGCAATTTGATTTAAGACCTTACTATTTTCTGGCATTTAGCAGACACGCATTAAACAAACAAATGAGGAAAATATACTGCAGATTAACTTGTGATAAAAGTAATTGCCAGCTGCAGCAGTTTGTTGTCTGACAGATGTATAATGCTGCCTATGAATGCGAACTGTTGTTCTGTGTAGTCAATACTCGGAAGTAGGGATAGACCGATTATCAGCGCCGATATTTTGACGCATATTGGCATCAGCCTTTTTTTTTTTTTATCCGACGGCCGCATACAAGAGTTTGTATTATTCAAAATTTTGACGCCAATATTTTCACTTTTACTGCAAATGAATATCGGCTTCAAATATCGGTTATCGGCCTCCTTGACTACTAATAATCGGTATCGGTATCGGCCCTGAAAAAAACCATATCGGTCTATCTCTACTCGGAAGCAAAACTGACATATGTCAATGTTAAACATCCACTCATCTGAAAACAGATAAAGATTCTTAGATTCACAATTAATTAATCTTACATAACCTCAATCAAACCGGATTGATTCGTCCTTGTTGTGCAAGTCGGCTGTGTACGAAGGCAGGGTGTAATTGCTCATGAGTAAAAGAGAGAGATACAATAATATACAGTAAGACTAAGCAAGTAAATTAACACAGAGCTTAATTTGGATGAGGAGGCGTTCAATACGCAGACTGAGAACGCCCTTTCCCAGGCAGCGGGACTGAATAGAGGATGATTATTACGCTCCAGCTGCACTCTGGGTCTCTGAGGCGGGGATGCAGGAGTCAGCAAAGAGATGCTACACGCGCTCGATGACTAACCCGCACGGACTGACGAGGTCTGCATGTAAAATAACAGACCTCTTATAATTCAAGAGCATGGGACTACATGACTATATTATATACATGACAACATAAATCTATATGAGAGTCAACGGAGGGCTCATTCATGCTGAAGCATTGCCTGACTGCAGAACACAGTGGTAATATCCAGACAGGGTAATATAGGGCTCAATTTAACAAATGTTCTCCTTATTAAGAGGCATATGTTTTGGGTCCGGTGCTGTAATAGTGATATATTTTTCCATCATTATGTCAGTGATGTCGCTACAAGCTTTTTAATATTATAAGTTCATATGTGGGGTTGGATTAAAGTGAGCCTTTTTAGACCTTTGTTGCTTTAGAGGACATGACTAGAGTACAAAAACAATGTACCCTTTACCGACACCAACCTGGTGTGGTCATTTGTATGGGACAAATGTGAACTCGGTGAGGTGCTGCTGCAGGTGTTATCTGTGTTTTCCTGATGAGGCCTGCTGGTGTTGGGACGGGGCTGGCTGCAGCGAGCTCTGCTGCAGCGCTGACGGGTATTCTTCAGGGATCTGCCAAGTGGTGTTAGGATAATGGGAGGAACATCGGCCTGCAGGGGGGCAGGAGGTGTTTCTACTGCATATCGTCAGACAGGATAGTCTATCAAACTCCTTTGTCACACTCCCACTGATGCCCACTGGTCAAAAAACACGCTAACACCCGCTAACACTCTGCTTTTTAGCTTAGCGGGAAAGGTTATAATCGGCATTCAGACCCGGGTCAAATAACTCTGCAGTAGACCCAAGTAGTTATCGCCTTGGCTCCAATCAGTAATGATGGGAACACAAAACCCCTGTCAACATATAATCTCCGCCCCCTTGCTAAATACAGAAGAACAACATACAACGGCGAATTTGTTCTTTGTTTCATGCAAGATGCAGCAACACTGGCAAGACAGCGAGGTGAGAGAGCGTCTTCTGATCCGAGGAGAAGTTTGCTGTTCGGGCGCATTTGTGACGTCAGACGATGACGCAGCAGAAAACAGACCGACAGCAGTATACTCCACTGACAATGGGAAAACAGACAATAAGCATTAATAGCAGGTCTTCCCAGGTCTGAAAAACCTGCGTCAACGTGCTAATTTTGGTGGGAAAGGGGTATGAAGGAAGCCAGGTTTTTGAAGTCGGGTTCCAACCAGTATCAAAACAAAAAGAAAAAGAAAAAGTAGAAAAAATAAGCTTCAAAGCTGCCCTTGGTTTACATTAAATGTTATTCAGAAAAAAAAAATGTATTCAAAAGGTCTCACAAACATGTTGAATGCCTTTTATCCTCAAAGTAATTTTGAAAAGACAACTTTTTAAATATTTAAAATCCGACTTTGTTTACGAGCTTCAAGTGCTCTTCACCACCTTTGATTTCTGAGTAAATGTCTGCCACCTGCAGATCAGTGGAATAACGCATAACCTTTGGTAGGATGATAAATCACATCAAGCACTCATAAAAAAAGCCCCAAAGCACACCAAAAATGTCATGGGGTACATTTAATATCTAAGCTCTTAAAAGAACTCAGAGCCAAAGACCTGCTATTGAAATCTCAATATAATCGGATAAATTATTATTAGCTAAATCCGGCTCCATTGGCTTACCGAGTGTTTTGCACATTGCTCAAAAAAAAAGTGGGAGATGAGTTTATTTGGACGTGCCGACCATAAACCAGGGTCTGAGTACAGCCGTCATCCCCTTACTGTCAACTCTACAGTAAAGGTTAGACAAAAAGCCTGAAAAAAATACCTTCATATCTACTGTATCTCATCCTTCAGGTTAGCACAGAAAAGCACCAGATTTTTTGTGTTTTAGAAATAATCCCAACTAAAGCTGCAACTATTAATTAATTATTATCAATTACCACGCTGATTATCAAAAACGGCATCGGTTTGTTGATAAAAGCAAGTGAAAAACGCCATTTTTCCATGTTCAAAAGTCTTACATTGCCCAAAAGGTTCTGTTAACCGCCATAAATGTCAAAGAAAAGCAGAATTTCCTCAAATTTAAAGTTGTAATCTTGAAGATCTTAGTTTCGTTCTCTTTGGCGCCACCTATGGCGATAAACGTTAATTGCAGGAGCACACTTCCCAGATATTCAGACAGTGTTGCATGTGTGACGTCCACGGTTGGCTCCGGTTGTAACTCTTTATTTTCCTCGCTGACGGTCGCTTTCCTTTTTAGACTGTTTGCCTTCATCTGAGCGTCGAGTGTGTTTCGTTTTCTTTGGATTTTTCGCTTATTTTTGAAGTTGTATCTGTCGTTATCCATCTTTTCTTTGTTTGTTCATCCATAGTAGATTACTGTTTACTCCTTTAGCTCCGCCTACCCTCTCTGGCAGACCAACCACTGCTGGCTGATGGAAAATGCATCACTAACTGGGCGCCGCTTGTGATTTTATCGCGGAAGTCTCCACAGACACTCAGTCTGTGATACTGCAAAAGCAAAGGCTTTCATCAGTGGGCTCACACACCATTGTGTTACCTCATTCAGTGATAGTGACTTAACAGACAATTATTTAAATGAAAATCTTAGAGATTATTATTTTAAGGAGGTATCACCAAAAAATATTTGGCATTATTTAATTATCCACATAAGAGTAGATGTATTGTCTGTCCATCTTATTGAGTACTTGTTTCATCATTGATTCAATCCTATTCTGAGATGATTCATTAAGAAAACCCTTTAGTTAAAATTATAACCGTATGAATAAACTCCCACAGTTAACACTCAGGTGTCCCTGCAGCATAATAGTTGTCAAGACAAAAGGTGAGTAGAAATAAAAGTAAACTAATAATGCTGAAAGCCCTTGGGTAGTGTTGGAGGCTATAATTCAGAACACACAATAATGTGATTGCTTAGGGAGATTGTTTTCCCAAGGACTGGAAAATTTCAATCATTCCAATTTCCCTTAATTACTCTCTGCTCTTAAGAACAAAGGCCTTAAAGTATGTTATTCAGAAAGCATAATGATGTAGTCTGCTGGGATTCCTCTGAGATATGACAACACATTCACTGTCACATATATTAGTCAGCGGGATGCAAAGCGAAAACACACAATCAACTACAGCATGTTTGCAACACTCTGACAAGGGCTTTGTCAGTGACGTACAAGGCAGGGAAACCTGATCATTAATTTCAAGTCCCTCTCTAATAGGGCTTAATAAGAGGTTTGGGCATTCAGACGGAAGCCTGATGGTTCTAATTTGGTGGCAAATGCAGACAGTGAACCCGGGATTGTGAAATACCAACAAAATCACTCTGTTCCCTCTTAAACCAATTACATACAACAGCCTTTTAGCTTTATCTGCGGTTGGGAAGCGGAGATAATGCTATTGTAATTAACCTGAAATTAATACGACAGCAGCCGAGCTGGGAGAGAGGAAAGCCCCAGGTCTGTCTCTCGCTAACTTGCAGGACCAGATTTCTCCTCCCTCTGACTGGAAACGAGCAGGAAATGCCACTTGAGTTATTACTGTATCACAATAGATTGGGCCTTCCCACTTTGCCAGGAGGAAATGCTGATGCTTTTTATCAAGACAGGAAAGCATAACAATACCTCAAAAAAATAAAAGATAAAACAGAACGCTGTAAAAGTGGATCGCAGAGGAAGCAGGCAGGTTTGGAGCACAAGGAGAAAAGTGAGGTGGAGGAAAATACAACGTGCCAGATCTACATGCCAACAGCAGTAATACCTTTTGGCACAACTTCCTGCCTTGCGCTCAGCTCTAACACAGGCCTCAGGGTGCAATCTAACGCAGGCTAATAACTCAGCTTCCATTGCCTCTGCAGGGCCCTTTAATTGAAAATCATCTTCCCGATACAACAGGGAGAGACAGAGCAGAGCCTGGCTCATTACAGAACACTGCGTGAAAGCTTCTCACACAGAGTTTCTCACACGGTTGTCTCAGGTGTTATTTTGGTAGTATATGAGTACCTAAACAGGCTCAGAAAGGCAGGACTTGTGTATGAGTCAAACACTTTCACTAGCATTCGAAATGAATTAAAAAATCATGACGTGTTTAGAAAGGAACCCATTTTCTATCTTTTCTCAAGCAACAGTAATATCAGATATTTGGCAGCAAGTTGTCTCACATTTTGTCAGTTAACTATTAGCAGTTCTGTATTGTAGTGGCGTCATTTTTCACAGAGCGAAACAAAGGAAACGCAGCCGGCTGTGAACATTACAAAACAAGTCTAAAAAGTACCTCCTCATTCACAAGGTTTTTACCGTTAGCCAAATTATCTGCAGCGGTCTCCTCCTCTTCAAAACAAACAGATAAAGGAATTGCAACTGGTATAAACACAGAATAAAGTAGTTTTATGTTACGTTCTATGCACTTCTTTGTTAGACATAGCAGGTCAAGGGGGTCTCAAGTGGATTTCCCGCTAGCTTGTTTGACAGTGCTCAGCTAGCTTGTTTTAGGTTACTGTTCCTTCCATGTTTATTGTTCACAGGGTTTTTACCCAAAGCTAATTTCCTAAGAGGTATCAAGCTTTCCAAATAAAGCAGCCAAGTATTTAAAACCTGTAAAAAAGGCTGAGTAAAGCAGTTTCCAAAATCTGTGTTTCTTTTAAGCTCTACAAGTGGAGTTCCTGCTAGCTTGTTTGACGTGTCCAGCTAGCTTGTTTTAGGCTACTATTCCTTTTATGTTCATTGTTCCGGAAGGTTTTACCCAGAGCTAATTTCAGGACTCCACCTCTAAAAAATAAGTGAATAAAACTAGTAAAAAAAACTGAATAAAATTCAGCAAATTTATATCAAAAACCTGTGTTACTTCTGAGCTACTCTTTATTAGACACAGAAAGACAGGAGGGTCTCTCGTGGAGTTGCAACTAGCTTGTTTGACAGTGTTTAGCTAGTTTGTTTTAGGTTAGGATTTCTTCAGTGTTCGGAGCCAATTTCCGAAGAGGTCTCAACCTCTCCACAACAGACAGACTACAGTTTTTACTGGTAAAAAAAAAAGGCAGTAAAACACTGAATGTGGAGGAAAAAACAATAACTTTATCTTACAAGCTAACTAAAATCCATTTTCCAGTTAGTGATATACTAAAAAAGTGGAGTGAGATTACTTCATACCCTAAGAAAATAGATGGCCGGAAATGTTGTAAAATAAAACATGAGACTCATGCAGGCTGATTTAGTCAAAAAACAGGAACAAACAGTAGAAGCTACATATTGAACAGCCAAATCTGATTTGAGTGACAACTTCTAAGTCGGCTACAGCCCTAATCAGAGATATTGCATCTTTGGTTAAACAATGAGAACAGATCACAGTGTGGTTTTTATTCCATGTATACACCCATACACAGCAGAAGTAAGAGAAGTAACTTGGCAGAAACCGCACAGATTAGCCTTTCGCACAGCAAGATGTAGCTAATTATTTCATACCCTGTGTTACATCTCTTGTGATACGAATGCTAATGAGTGCATAATCACCTTCAAATATTTGAAGAAACTCTGCAATTGACTCAGCAAGTTTACTTTGAAACCTCTTTGGTGGCATTTTGCACAGATGCGACTTCACTGACAAGCAAGTGATACACAACTTGACCTTCTGCAGGTGGCATCTGCTGCATGTTGTAGAGCTGGCAGACATATACAACAGAAAATTGACTTGTTTGTCACGCTGTTATTTATATTCCTACAGCTGAGGTCGCGTTCTACTGAAGCAGACGCTACAATGTCAAAAATGAAAGAGCTGTAGTCATCAGTGCTCTGGAGTGTCCTACACATGAGAGGAAGGAGGTCGGGATGATCAGTGACGATGTTGGGAAAGGTTGCCTGCAGTCACACGCTGCTTCTATCTGCTTAAATCCAACCGTCACAGTGGCGTACAAGTCAGACAGGCATTCTTACACAGCGATGAGCATTCAAAGTCAACTAGTTCCTGAGCAGGCACAGCAGCACAAACAACCTGATGCAATTTAGGTGAAGAAAATGCTCCTATAGCTCGGATTGTGCACACTACTATAATGTTCTACATTTAATTTCTGGATTAGATTAAGGCAATTAACTTCCAGTGTTATCTCCTAAATCTCTTTACCACCCATGGCTACAGGTTTAGTCACCTAGAAAAGAAGCAAGAGCCAACTTTTAATTTGTCCTTACAGCCTGCTGCTGAACTTAACTACACCTCTGCTCTCTCTGTGATTGCTACGTTCATTATTAAAAAACACCATAATTTGGCCTTTTAAAATGGATGTTTGTTAACAGTACCAAATCTTTTGGTAGCGTGAAATCAACTTCCAAATGAATAATGGATATGCATGTGATCTAGATGGCTGCTTATAACTGCAAATAGGGGCGCCGGTTTAGTCCAGCGGTTAAAGCACGCTCTATGTAAAAAGCAGAGACCTTGATGCAGCGGGCTCGACTCAGAACCACAGCCCTTTGCTGCATGTCATCCCCACTCTCTCTTCACACATTTCCAATTCTATCAACTGTCCTTTACGATAAAAGCAAAGCTTCAAAAGAGAAATAAAAATCTGCAATTGTCACAATAATTTCCTTATTTATTGTAAAACTATTGACAACTTCACTGGGGTAGGACAGGCTTCACGTTAGCTAGTGAGAACCACTTGCAGTCTGCAGCCAACATGGTGCACTTACTGATGTATTTATAGGACAGGCTCTTCTGCGGCAGGTACGCAGAGCCGTGTTTGTTTGTGTGTTTACTTTCGGTATCACATAGGTTACGTGGCGTCCCAAAGTTGTTGCTTGTGGTTTCCTACATGACTGTTCAGCGTTTGATTTCAATGGCCAGTCAGATATTTTTTGACTTCTGCAAAGTGCAAGAGCACAGCTGCTAATAATCAAGTTTAGCATGCACAAAATACTCTATTTAGACCAAGTTTGCACCAGAATCATAGCCTATATAGAGTATAAAATACCAAATACATACAAATATAGAATTAAAATTATTTTATGACTTGCTTTTCAAAGTGATGGATCTCACTTAAAGAGGGGGTATTATGCTGTTTCACGTTTTAAGACATATATATAATGTTACAGTGTTGGATGTTCAGACTAAACGTGGGTGAAGTTTTAAATCTGTAGGTAAAAGTATGTTGGAGTAATCCCCAGGCTTCTCAGCTCAGTCTGCAGGCTGCTGTGAACGCCAGGTTTCACGCTGCACTTTGTGACCTCACAAAGTGAAGACTCAGCAGGCTTCGGAGAGCTGGTCAATCAGAAGAAAGCAGGCTTGTAGGGGCGGGGTTTCTTAAAGGGACAGAGCTGACGGAGTCGTTTCAGGCAGAGGTTGTACAAGAGTTTTTTACTGTAAATTATGCTAAGCTATTCCACAGGTATCACAGAGTGAAATATGTAGCTTAAAATTAGCTACATATCCCAATTTTAAGTAATTAAGTATTGTCATATTTTTCTTATGTAATAAACTGAATATTTCTTGGTTTTAGCCTGAGACAACAAGACTTTTGAAGAGTTACCCTTGTGCTGCAGGGAATAGATCGCCGTTTTAACATGATTTTCTGACATTTTAGTGATCAAAACTAATCAAGAAAGTAACGAGAATGATTGATGGTTTATCCCTTTAACTAATTGATGCAGATTAACATCGACAAGCAAATACAGAAGGAGGTTTCTCTCCCCTGATATAAAGTGTTATCTTAAAGGCCAATCAGATCAGCGAAAATGTTAATTTGGTGTCGGTACCAATAATTAATTTCAAAGCTTTCATTTGCCAATGCCGATGTAGTGCCAATATAATAGCGCATCCCAAGGCCAGGTGAAAATGATTTCACGTCTTTAAAATCTCTGCCCTCTTTTCTTCAAACAAAGGGAGACTGAGATGTCAGATATAGCCGTGAGACAACTTCATCTAAATCCCTTAAGGTTGATCACAGAGTAGAGCTGCCACTCACTGAAATCTAAAACTGCCCCCAGGGCCCACCAACATCTGAGCTGCGAGGCTCTGACTTTATCAAGTATTTAGCCACACACACACACGCACACACAAGCAAACACAAACACACAAAAGGCCATTTCATCAAATGCCAGCCCTACTGAAAGGCTGTCTCTCGCTACACGTGGCAATCCCAGGCCTGTCTGCGACCACAATCAATGACTGACAACTCCATTACAAGTCCCCAAAACAACCCAAGGGACATTTTAAAGGTGAGAAACGCGGCATTAGAATGGACTGCAGCTGATATTAATGTTGACATTTTTATAACCTGAATAGCCTCGGAGTTGCCGAGGCCTATAATTCCTGCTATGCATAAGCGTCATCATCTGGGATTAGAAGACTCACAACCGATAATGACTGGAAAACATTACTCAGGGGACGTTTTAGAGGAAAAATAAACATCAGTGGAGAATATAGTCAAGATTATGGGACTCCAGTAACAGCATGCATGTTGATGCCATTGGCAGACACATCTTTAAGTCCTACATACGCCCCAAGTCATACCTGCCAACCGCCCACAGCTAGCTTCTGTCTTCTGGGGTGCTTAGGAAGTGAGTTTTCCCTGGGAGCCTGTCCTTTTAGCCAATGTTTGACCCGCAGACACAGACAGGTCGCCCAGTGTCAGCTCACCCACTGGCAGCCTGGCACCGCCTCGGCTCAGCTGCAAGCTCATCACTCTGGTAGAATAAAAGCCTCAGCCTGAGCGGTCAGCTAGATGTTGTTAAGAATACTCGATGCAGACCGAGTTTACAGTCTTACATTCACTGCCAAATCTGTGCTCCTGTTTTATTCCAAGTCGTTAAACTTTGTTTGCACAAAGTAATTGCATAGTTTATTTTGTCCGAAGACTGTGTCTCCGATGAGGAACAATTCTAGTCCGAGGAAGGAAATGCTAATTGATGTGTATGGCTGAGTATCTTAACAAGTAAACTCATTCATTTGAAGAAAGATATAGAGCTTGCTAGATGTGAGTTTGGTTAAAAAATAAAAGCAGATTCCTGGTTCTCTTTTTTGTTAACTCCTTTCACACCTGCTGGCATTACTCCTTTGAATTTAATTCTGATAAAAGTGCTCAAATAACTGTGGTTGAAATGTCTTTGTTCCTTTGCCAACATAGTAACAGTAATTTGTACTTTGCTATCAGAGAAGAAAAGCACTCTGTCTTAATAATCCACAGGCAATCACACATTTTTGCTAGCAGTGTTTCCATCACAGGAGGTTCATTTGTGGGTTCATTTTACATGAACCTCTTTCGACGTTAAACCAAGCTGAAGTTTATGAATATGAACCAATGCCTTCATACAAGCCTATTAACTGGGTGCCTGATACAGTGTGACAGCTAAAAGGCCGACGAATATTAATTTCATCCAGCTGAATCTAAATTATGTAACAGCGCACGTCTACATCGGTGACCTTTGTTTGACATTGACGTGTTACACACCATTAGCCATCTGTCAAGCTAGCAAAAGCAGCACAGCAGGACTATTTTCAGACAATGCACAAGCTGCTTGGCATGTCCACAATCAATACTGAGGGGACCGGAGGCCGCCTGGCTGAGCAGCCGGGCTACAGGAACGACCCACATCAGTCACTCACAACACGCAGCGTCATGAAACATGAGCAACCAGAAAGACTGTGTTTGAATGTCCTTCACCCTTCATGTCCCACTGCTACAAAAGAGCATCATAGTCTATTGTAGATGTAATTGAGGTCAATGCACGCTTGTGTCAACTTTCACTGCAAAGATACTTTGAAGAGTCAAATTATGTCATCGTCTGACAAGGTCACCATACGCAACCAATCTTGATTATCCCTATGAAAACGGACATCCTGGGGAGGCAAGAGATTGTTGTTTGCATAACTGTGTTTTGCATAATTGTCCAAAATTAAAATTATAGTAGCTAGAGCCATCATTCATTTTGCAACAGGTAACTAAGATTTGAGTTTTTTACGATATGTTATGCTACGGTACGTTACGTGTGGTTTAGAAATAGTCACAACACACAAGCAGTTAAAGGCAGTGGAGACGGTTTTGCACATGAACGTCTTCAAGTAGAGCCAAAAAAAAACAAAAAACTATAGTCGCTAGAGCCATCATTCTTTTTGCAGCAGGAAATAAAGTTTTTCTGTTCATGCTGTGTGTTCAATGATGACATCATTACGTTGAGTTACGTTACACTGAGTTACGTTACGTTACGTAGAGTTACATTACGTTGAGTTACCTTACGTTACATTGAGATATGCTACGTTGAGTTACGTTACGTTGAGTTACGTTACGTTGAGTGTGTTAAAAATAGTCACAACAGACAAGAAGTTAAAGGCAGTGGAGATCTGGCAAGAGGAGATGGTTTTGTACACAATCGTGTTTAAATAGATCTAAAAAAAAAAAAGTCAACTTGCACAATTCAACAATTAGGGAGTGTTAAGAAATATTTTATGTTTCTACATTCTGAATTATTTTTTATTTCTTATTTAACAAAATCTTAATACTTTTAACATTTATTGTGGTTTGTTGACTTAAATAATATTTAAGCTTAGGTTATACATATTCTAGGGCAATGAAGCATATATACTAAAATACTAACAACGGAATAAGCGAAAATACCAATGTAGTCTTTGGTTAACAATATCATTGCAGACTTCTGAAGGTTAAATATACTGAGAAACTACAAGTGTTTTCATAGGTTAGCTTAAGGAAGTGAAATCAGTTTGTTTACGTCTCATCTCATTGAGATGGCACATATTTTCTGAAGATAAGGGTACTTAAAGGTACTACAACATATTTCGTTTGATGAAGATAACATCGTGCAAAAGACAACAAACAGATAAGACTTCTCAGCACCAGCGAGCCTCTCCAGGTGTTACAGTGATCACAAAAACAGGTGAGACCAAAACTGAGGACGTCATTACAAAAGGGTAAAATGTAATATATATCACTAAATCAGCTCCATGTTTTCTTTTAAATACAGCTAAACATTCAAGCATTGTAAAAAAAAAAAAAAAAGTGGCTAAAACAAATCAAATTCAGTCAGTGCAAGGTTAACTTCCAATGTCCCTATTTTCTCTTCTTCCAGCCTTTGCTCCTCAACCTCTCAGATGACAGCGACGCTTAAACAAGATGTAGAAGTGTAGCAGTTTTGTCTCACTGGTGAGCCAAGAAGGAATAGTGTGGAACCACTTAGCTATGCACTGATTAAATAGGCCAGCTGTCATTTGTCTTAGCCACCATCGCACAGCAAGCCACTGGGAGCTGTACTATTAGAATTGCCTCACCAAGCAGCACGGCTCATAGTTAATATATAATTCCTTTTCAGAATGAATAATAGCAAAGACATACTGACCTCCAAAGAGAGAAGAGGAGAAGGAGGAGGATGGACAAAGTTTTGACTAAGAGGCAGTGTCAAGTGAATGCTGAGTTAATGAGGAGTGAATGATCAATGCATGTGCAAGTACCCAAACGAATGCCCAAAGAAGAGTCCGACCGATATATCAGTCAGCCAATATTATTAGCCGATATTTGCCTGTCACAGATATATCATTATCAGCACACATTTTTTCCTTTATGCCGAGAAAACTTCGTTCACAGATTATATAATTCAGAAAACAGTGCTTGGGGCGATTTAAAAATGGTGTCAACCAAAGTTTGCCCAGCAGAGGGCCCCCCAAAATCCATAGGATACAACTCTCAGCACTGTTGGAAGCAAATGTATCAAAAGCCTCTTTCCCACTGGTCAAAAAACCCGCTAACACCCGACTTTTTTGCCTAGGCGGAAAAAAGCATTTGGGCATTCAGACCAGGGTCAAATGAGTCTGCAGTAGACCGGGGTAATTATCGCCTCGGCAATGATGGGAACACAAAACCCGGGTCAACGCGCAAATCTCCGTTCCCTTTCCGACGCGATGCTTCCGCCCATCTCCTTCCAAGCAGCGCCTGAACATCGTTCCAAATTTGTCGGCACCGAGTTTGCTACACAGACTGAATGAGTAATATATACAATAAAGACCTAACCACCGTAACATCTTCACTGGCCTCCATGCTGCTTACTATAGAGTATAATGTAATTTCTTTGTGCGTACTATTGTTTTCTAACTCGGTTTCTGGTGCATTTGTGACGTCAGATGGTGACGCAGCAGAAAAGAGACCAAAAGGAGTATACTCCCCTAGTATCAGCATTTATTAGTGGGTCTTCCCAGGTCTGAAACACCTGCGTTAATGTGCTTATTTTGGAGGGAAAGGGGTAATAGTATCAAAGCTGAGCAGAAATCAACAATGGCCTAAAACATATCACAATGCAAAAAATGTATGTTATTCGATTAAGAAAGCAGCCTCATAGGTATCTTTGAAAAGTAATATCGGTGCAAAATTTATGAAAAAAACACATAAAAAGGTCTATTTTCATTTCAGCTCAAAAAATGTAAAATATCAACCATCATATCGGCAAACTGTGAATTTTTCCCTTCTAAAATTGGCATCAGTATCGGCCTCTAAATTCTGATATCAGTCAGGCTCTAGCATGAATCATAGGCTCAAGCACACTGCGAGCTGGAACTTTTTAGTCAGAAGTTGCCTCACGTTTTGTTTGTACTTCTGTATTTGAGGGCAAGGAGTGCAGCGCAGTTGTATTAAATTGGGGGGGAAACAGAGATAGAATGAGGTCCTAGGTTGAGGCTGTGTTCAGCATTCTGCACACCAGCAGAAACAAAATATTCTAAAGCCACGAAGCACAAGCTCATAAAATTGTAAATAGTGGCGTTAGTTTAGCATTCAGGCTCCAGGTGATCACTCAAGAGAGTTGCACACTCCTCACAGTCAGCGCTTAATAAAAACACTTGCATTTCTGTTGCCAAACATAAACACACGTTGGTCACTAGACCAAAGGAAGGATGTGCGAGACTTCACACTGTAGCTGTGTTCATACTTTTATCCATCTCCTCCCACTGCTGCAAAATATGACCGACTTCTGTTTGTGCGTTTTATTTATGAGCAAAGGTGCAGGGCTGATCGTAAACACCACCTGGATGTAACACAGACGTAACAAAGATGAAAAAAAAAAACATCTTCTGCTCGTCTCTGCGGCAGCTCCTTCCTTCTCTGGACTCCTTCCTATTAATCAGCGTCTTTATTTGCCCTGTAGTAAAAGCACTCTCTCTGATTCTGTCAGCTCAGCTTTTTTTTTTTCCCTCTCTTGGACAAAGTTTGAGCGCAGCAGAGAGAAATCAGGTGCCTCGTTGTAAAGCTCGACCGTGTAGTTAATATTGTCGAAGGCTTTGTTATGTCAGAATTAATGGCGGAGATATCTGGCAGGGAGCGCGGCGATGACAAGAGCCACACATTTTCCCCTCTCTTCATATTTATTGCGCCTTCAACAGACTGGAAACAAGGCATTTGTTGAATGAAGTGCAGTGAAAATAACTCCTAGCATATAAAACCAAGAAATAAACTGAATAAATGAACAGAGTCAAGTATTTTACACCAAATAACTCCAACCAAGGCAATAAGAGAAGGCTAAAATACGAGACAGGGAGTTTTAAAACACATGGTTAGGATTTATGTAGTAACCGACACTGCGTTTTAATTGCGACCATATTTGTTAGCGTACTGCACTTGTGGGTGGGAGATGGTTTTCTTGGGTGCAGGGCGGAGGCTTTCACAAATTACTTACGGCCTTAGTCAAGAGACGAAGCGACTGCTTATATTTCCTGCTACCAATGTGTCATCACGGCTAACCTGTTCCAAATGAAAGCCGTCTAGGGTTGTCAGTCCTGTTAGCCAGCAGTCTGCCACACATCGGTCCAAAAATATGAATCACAGCCACGCCACAGCCAACGTTTAGAGCTCAGCGTGTATGTCAGTGTGCTCAATTGTCCTCTTAGATAAGCTGCTGGTCTGAGATCTGACCAACAGGAAGTAGCATTTCCTGACCGCCCAAACCTGTGACTGCTAAAAAAAGGATTGTGTTCTGAACAACTACAGCATTTAATGTATTCATTCGGACGGCATTGAGTGACTGTGAGGGAAAGCATCAAGTCATGGAAAACATTCCTCATGACAGCACATGCTCTCAAGGGTAATATGTGTTTAAATCCCACCAGCCACATGTAGATCTAGTAAATAGTCCTGTTTCTTAGTTTTCCCTGGTTTGCTTTCTAGAACTCTCTGAAGTCTCTCTTAAGGAACGCCCCGTAGAAACAGAATTAATGAGACAACACTTGAAATCAGCATCAAGAAGTATTTCTGGGTAATTCATTACAGAAAACCAGAGACGCTAGAAAACATATCCCAGAGGCGCTGTTAAATCACTTTTGAGATGCCACTAGAAAAACAAGGCTTTAAACCTCCTTTGATTTCTGCGGGCGCTGGTTGACATTTGACAAGAAAACAAATGTTAAATGGAATTAGCTGAAGGTTAAGAGAGATACGATTTATACATCTTCTGTGGTCCTTTTAACTGATGCAAATACGAATCAAAGACAGAAGTCAGGGCCTGCGCACCAACTTCCATTCAAAAACAGTCAATAGTTTTCGTCTGTGTGCCACCGGCCAACGAATCCAGTCAATTCATCAGGTCAGCTGAGTCAAATCTGTTCGACGGGAAGCATTCTGAGCATGCCAGAGGAACTGAAGACATTGTTTGCAGGATGAAGTCGAGCTCGTGCCTCTGGGTAATAATTACATCCTTAGAAACAATGTAAAGCAATAAGGTTTGTTGCCTCTGGTGGGATTAGGATGATCCCTGATGCATTAGGAAGATGAGTTTCCAAAATCCATTTGAGGTCCTCACATACCGAACCTTAGCCTTTGTGAAAGCCAAAAGTCTTACAACACAAAGGTTTGCATACCAGTGATGGGAAAACTGCACTGATCCTCTAAGCAAGTAAAAGTGGTAAAACAACCATGTGAAAATACAAACCCTTAGAGTATCGAAAGCGACAGTACTCAGGGTGGTTTCTGTCAGTGTTATCTTCAGTGAGTTATTTATGTCCAAGTCAGATTTTACTGTTGTCGCTGGATGAGATAAGGCTTTACTTTCGCTAGTTCACGTGAACAGTGTATTTTATAGACGTGCTATAAAATTCTCAAAGCAAGAAGCACTTTCACGACAGCTGTAAAACAAAAGCAGCAGTGGCTTCTGAAAAGAAGCAAAGTATGGAAATACTAAAACAAAGTATATCAACAAGAAATAATACTTAACAGCTTATATAACTTTTCATAGGTAAAAAAAAATCTCTCGCAGGTGGAATTACATTGTACATTGTAACTTCTGTGCCTTTTTACAGACCATTTATAGACTAAATTATTCATGTTCCCTTTAATTGTTAAAGGAGCAGTTCTCCTCTGGAAAAAGCCGCTGTCAGTCAAAGCTGGTGTTCCCTGTAATCGATAGAAGCAATAATATTTTAAATTGAGGGCATAGCTGTGGAGAAAGTTGCACAAACAGCTTGTGGTTTTCGCCCATTCTACATTCCTACAACACCCAGCGTGCATTGCGCCCCTCCCTCCGAAAGGAACGGCCCAGCGAGAGGCGCTGGAGTGAAGTACTACCGTTTTTCGCTGCAGGCAACGGCTCAGAGCGGCACAGAATCCGAAATATCGTCTAAAAAAATCTTCAGTCTACATTTCAAACCTGTCGATTTTGATCGAGACGTGACTCAGTTATAAATGTGGAGTGTCCGGGGGGGGAAACAGGAGAGCAGGCAGCGTTCAAGGCACCTCACGGAACAAACATTTACATTTTATGTGTTTGTTTTTTTTCCCTACCATAACGGCATTAGCTCCCCATAATAGCATGATAGGACTGAGGTTAAAAATCGGCGAACTGGCCCTTTAAGGAAAAGCATTGTAGCTGTAGAAATGTAGCTACAACACTAATCAGGAAAACAAAGATATCTGGTCGTATGTCACAACATAGATATAGAGCTTATCAATGACCCAACATTAACTAGGACTAATAGGGTGGGTTTAATAGTAAGCTCATCTGATCCTGCTGAAGCTAATCAGCTGGTCGTTCTCTGGTCTTTGGCCCCACAGAGGGAACAAAGCACCAAGCAGAGAACTTTATAACACAGCAAAGAAATAGAAGAAAACACAGATTTGTGTCACAAACCTAATGTGGTTTAATTTCCAATATCGATAATGGTGTCGGAGCTGCCTTGCTTCCACAATCATCCAAATTACATCGTATAAATCTGCTGCTATGATAACAAAGCCCTGTATTATAAGTGCTATGTAAGAAAAAAAAACAGCAGCATTTATTATTAACACTGCTGTGAAAACGCTCAAGCAGACGGGTTTCCTTTCCTGCACACACTAATAAAGCCGTGGGGCCATTATGAGAGTGGTGAATGGTGTGACAAAAGTTGTGCTGAAATAGAAATAGGTCCGCAGTGAGCGCTGCCAGCGTGAGAGATCTCAGAGAGTGCTCATTAGTGCTTTTTGGTCAACACATGAAGTATTAAAAGTGCAATGGCTGTGCACCCTACCAATGCTCTGCTGCAGTGATGTGGCAGCTGACTCTCTGTCTACTAATGACTCATCCACTCTGCATTCAGGGAGCCCCGTGGGAATCTTCTCAAAGATTTCTGAAGAACATCCACTTTCAAGATGTAATGGATTTTTTTTTTTCTGAGAGTATACAGAGGCAACGGCGAGCATCAGAACAACATATTTTTCACACACTAATACAACCCATAGTCAGCTCTACCTGCTCAAGAGACAACATAACAGGTTCATATAGCAGGTACTCGAGTGTAAACAACAGCGCTCATTTGGATGCCGCAGTGCGAGATGCCAATCACAGCTTTAGTATAACCTGCTGAACTCATCCATCACTCAGCATCCCTCACACAGCCACAAACCTGTAACTCGCACTAATGGACGCACAGCTAAAAGGGACCCGTGTTGTGGGGTAAATTACACACATTAATATTACAATCTATTGTCGTTACTCCTACTTTGCTGAGTCAGCAGGACCTGGATGATTCAGGGAATCCCCAGAAAATCAGGACTAATCCATTATGCATTTTTTTCAGTCATTCATGTATAGCACAGCGAACGTGTTTCAACCATGCAACAATACAGAGCGTGATTTAATCTATTCTGCTTATCTGCCATCAATCTGGCTGTTTAACGCGGTTGTTTACAGTTTCTTTATATCAGTTAACTAGTGCAGTGAGAGATGTACTAGATTACTAGAGATGTTGCAATACCATTTTTTCAATCCCAATCCAAATCCATGCCCAGACTTGACTATCTGCAGAACCGGACTAACCGTCCGATACTAGTGTGATTTAAAAAAAGAAAAAACATATTCACAGGCTCTCTTAAAACATGAAAAAGTACTTTTACTGTTTTTGATTGTCTTAACTTTAGATTTTAAAAAAGCCTTGTTGACATTTTGCTAGCCTGAACTAACTTCACACTCTCCGTTATCACTGCACTGTTGTTGTTTGATATTCAAAAGTTACGACCTCAAATCAATTCATATTCACCGCTCTATATTTAAGTTGATAAAGGCAGCTTTAATATATTGCTGCTCAGGGATGCAATCCTAGTGTTTGGCTTCCTAAAATAGGGATCGGCCCGTTTAAATATTTATGCCAGCATTTAAAGAAAAAGAATTAGATCTATCTTATAAAAGAGCCTCAAAGAGGTTTTGAGCTTTTTGAGGAGTATACTTCAGTGGCAATGGGGAAAGAGACAATCAGCATTTATTAGCGTGTCTTCCCAGGTCTAAAAAATCTGCGTCAACACACTCATTTTGGTGGGAATAATGGTATCAGAATGTGCATTGAATGGCATACTCTCCTCTAACATATACCACATTTAAAGTTAAACAGAGGCTAGAACTGCTGTTAGAAAAAGATATTATCTACAGTTTGCTAAAATTGCTGAGAAAAGGAACAGGTAAACAAAATATAAAGAAATACATGTTTTATAACAGAGTTTGGTTTATCACTATGTGAAGAAATGTGCCCAGTCAAAGTACAAAAACATACAAAACTGAACGATAACTGCACTGTAAAAGCTGATAAGTGATGAAAACATGACCTAAAAATAAATAGACTTATTTTTAGGTCTGTTTTACAGTGGCAGACAGACTTTGTGTCGACCTTGTAGCGCTTCTTTAATTAAACCCTTCAGTACAACTGTAGTTACAGATACTTTTTATGATGATGTAATTTGAGTGTGGTTAAATAATCCCCTGAAGGAGAGAGTGGAAGCTAAACGGGATTCTGTTCTCAGGCTAGGTCGGCTGGTTTCAAAGCATATGAGGAAGTGATAATAAATAACCGGCAACAAAGGCTTTCTCTGTGCAAAAGATATGGCGCTAAACACAAACAAACAACAAACTAAACTGTTACAATTCGCGCGCTGCCTCTTAACTAGCTGGTTAGTTTGTAGCGGAGGCCCCATAACACAGGAAACAGCGCTATAACTAGGCGCGCCTCAAACAATTCCCAATCCACACACACACACACACACACACACACACACACTCCTCTTCCTCACAATAGACACACATTCCTTGTTTTGCGTTTCATGCAAACAAGCAGGCAAATTCCCAACATTTGCATTCCCACAGTTCAGGCAAATGAGACCCAAATATCTCGCACACAACCACGTGAGAAACAATTAAGCCGGCCGCTTTCTAATCAAAATCCTTCCCAAACTTGTGCAATCTGAGAGCACACAGAGCTAGGCTGAGCTAGCGATGGAGCATGTAAGTTTTGATACGTACCAACTCCATACTTTTCCTTCTTTGTGGGCACCCAGCGAGACATTATCCGTGACGAGGCTTCCCCGAGTCGTCGTTTATCCTGTTAGAAAAGGTCCAGGTGGGACCTGTTGGTTTTGTCGTAGACTTTTTTTCAGTTTTCTCTGAGCTTTGAGGAGCTACTCCGAGCAGCCATTTTCCACCAGTGACAGGACGCTCCGCAAGGGGGAGGAAGGGAACACAACTTTTTCTCCCTGTAGGCGTTCAGTACAGTAAACGTCCCACAGCTGTTTATACTGAGACGGAAACTGCTGCTGAGCTGATGAAAAGTTCTTAAATTGTTTTTAACCATAACTTAGAAGACTTAATCTGTTGAAATATAAAGTTGATATACAAAGTCATCGTCATCAAATCACTCAATAGAGGAAGACACATTTTTTAAAAGAGAGGATTATGCTCTTCTACGTTAGTAAGCTTTATAGTAAGCAAAGCCTACCAAAACTATTGGATAAAAACGCTTTTTATTCGTACTTTTTTCTATTTAATTATTTTTTTCATCAGTAAAAAAGTTTCAGAAAATAATTTACCAGAGTATGCAACCATTAATTATTTGAAAAGTATGCAATAATCGATTTATTATAATTAAAGAATGATTCACTTATTTCTGTGTAGGCATAAGAGAACTTATAGAACTTTTGGGAACAATAAAGCAGTTGTGAAATATGTAAATGTTCTGCTTGACTTGGTTTATACAGAAGCCCTTAGCGGACATGCATCCATACTTTTTATTTACTCCGTTTCCCGTGGTAACGAGTTATTTCTGGTCGTTTTCTCGAGATCTCAACTTATTATTAATTAATTTTCCAGCGATTTAGAAAACAAGACAACAGGTTAGTCACTGTGATATTACAGACTAGGACATGCCATGCTGCCACTGCCCACACTAATGAGGTAAGTAAAACCTGTTTCTATGTTTGTGTTGTGCTTTTACAACTCTGGGGATAGGAGTTATATGGCGATGCCGCTTCATTATCTCCTGATAACGAGAAAAATATGTCGAGATCTCGAGAAAACGACGATAAAAAAATACATAAATTAAATAAATAATTAGTAGTAATTAAAATAATGACACGAAAGCATATTTTAATCCTATAATTTAAATATAAATGTTACAATAGCAATATAAATATACGTGTTTACAATAATGGGGATGCATGGGTGTCCACATTAACCTTTAACAGGGGTGGCCAGATTGAGTCACGGGTTACTCCAGTTATCGTCAATACAGCTTTATTCAGCTGCAGAAAAGCAACATCACACACCACTAAATACATCTGACCCCCGCTTTGAAGGCGTCACTGTAGTGTTCCTCTAAATGGTTCAACCACAGAATTAGAATTCATGCGGTATATATCCATTTCCTTCTTTCTTTGTGTTTAACAATGATCTAACAGACGCCTGAGCCAGGTTGTTATTCTGAGCAGTGATGTGTTGAACTAATAAGAGTTGTTCCTCTGAGCTGGAGGTGATAAATGAAAGACATCAGGCGAATACACCTGGTGCGCAGCCTTCAAACTGCTCAGTTTATTTCATCTTATCTGCATAAATGTTGCATCTGCTGTGGTTAAATCCCATCTTTTAGGGAAGTCTCTCAAACTGATGACCTAATGCCCTTCTTTGCTGCCACTTTAACCACTTGTCACGTTGGAGTCTTGCCAGCAGAGGGCGCTGCTGCGTTCAAACTTATCCCCATGTAAAAGCAGCGACAGAATTTCTTTTGAACCTTTGTTTAAAAGTGTCCTCGCTCAATTCAGTTTTTGATTTGTTTTGATGTTATCTCCCACGCAGAGCAGACAAAAGGCAGCAATTTGCTCAACATCATTTCATATTCCTTCCGCATGTAGCTTCTCAGCTTGATAAGGTGTCTTAAAGCAGGTCAAAGCAAGTGATATTTGAAATATTTCCTTCTTATCACCGTCTTTGAAAGACATTCGGAAAATGTTATATTAAAGAGTGGGACTGAAGTTGCTTTGAAAGTAAGACATCTGTGGACTTTTAATCCACTGAGAAACACTGACATTCATTAAACATCAAAGCAACTGTCAATTCTTTCATGGAAGAAGTTGTCTCTGTGCAGATCTGCGTTTAACTTCCTCTAAAATCTGAAGCAGAATCTTGCTTCCAGCTGGAGGCAACTTTCCCATGTCTTGTAAATACCCTTCGCTCATGCACTCTGGGACATCATGTGGGTCACAGTTAGTTATTCAAGAGGACACTGGCCCATTTTTTAAGAAAGTCTTGCAAAAGTCACATGTCTTCGACCGAGTCTTGAGGACAGCAGTGCTTCATCATCAGCCACCGACCACGAGATCACAGAAGAAGAAATGGGGAATTCAACAAAGAGGATTCCTGAAGCGGTAAGTGACTCATGGAAAAACATGGATAATCTGCTCATTAGTGACGCTCGATCATTTGTTCCAACGCCTGAATGTCAGGAAGTTCAATTTGCTCTTTTAAACTCTGCATGGTGCGTCTTATTGGCGTTACCCCAAAATTAGATGCTCTCATAATTAAAACTCTGAATGTTAATGTGTTCTTTGTCTAAATGGAGATCTTGCCACGTCAAGCATTGCATCCACAAGTGTTTGTGTTTTTTTCTTTCAGCCCGCCCACCCTTCTGTCTCTTTCCATCTCCCTCCCTGTATTGGATGTTGTGCTGAGTAACTCTTTTGTTCACCAAAGCATCTCTCACATTGCTACATGCCTGACTGGAGACAGTACCCACTAGCACCTAGTTTATATCAAGACAGAGAGTGTTTACACCCTAAACTGAGGACAGTTGGAAATTGGAAGCAAGTGAAAAAGGATGTTTTGTCATTAACTGGTAAGTAAAAGTGTCAGCAGCATATCTGAGGGGTGAAATGAAACCAGGAAGTTGTGGTTAGTCTTATGATCTAGGTTCATTTGCACTTATTTCTAACTGTACTCTGATGCTTTTTCATAACAGATCCCTAGCAAATATGACCTCCAGCATTCTTCTAGGGACTTATTCCTTGGAGTGCATTTCTAGCATGCCTCATGGTAAGAGGTCTATATGAGCCAGGGGATTTTCATTGATACCTCCAGTGTAAAAGGGCTTTCATCGTGGGCTGAAACTCGAGAGCTGCAAGCGGTTACCCGAGCTCCGGAGAGATGACTTTCCGCAGGCCAGCTGCCCACCTACGAAGAGCTCCAAGCTGGCGGATGTCTGGAGATGAGTCCCACTGGGAGAGCTTCATATCGGAGGCGAAGGCTTCGCCCTGTGTTTCTCACCCATCTCGTGCACCTCGGCCCCAGAGTGCAATCGAAGGCGGCCACCTGGACGGCTGGCTTGAGCACCTCCAAAGGATGCAGAGCGACCTTCTAAGAAACCCGGTTCATGATCAGGTACCTGCTTTCAACGATCGGACGACTTCCATGCCTACCCTCGACAAAGATACGACCAGACGTACCTGGAATCCGTCCTTCAGTAGGGGTTCGTCCTCATGTGGGAGTCCCAGCCTGTATGAGAGTTCGCTGGGCAGCCAGGAGTCCCTACAGACTGGGTTCTTTTCCCGTCCGGAGCGAAGAGGAAGCTGGGAGAGAGCTCACATCATGCAGGCCGCAAAGAAGGAACAGGCTCAACTCAGTTCTATTGCTCCAGTTAAAATTGGTTGGCTGCCAATCCAGAGAAGAGTGATGGTGGCTGATGCTCGAAACCAAAACCAACTTTTGGACCACTCTCCTGGCCAGGTAAATTACAAAATACGTAACAAAGCCTAAAGCAGAAACAAGAATTTTGTGATGTTGCAGAACTTTCTTTGAGTAAAGGATTTTTCTTTAATATGAGTAATATTATTTCCCTTCCAATCCAGTTCATTTTGGCACTTTCAGGCCTCCTTACTCTTATTTGTAGTACTGAGAATTATTTTCTCAGAGAAACCTCATAGGACAGCATTGGTGTCTGTTCTTTAGGGTATCAACCTTTTTACACAGGCCTTCATAAAGAAGCAGAACCGATCTACCCTGGATTTAGCATCGACATCCTCTCAAGCTGTGTGATTGTGACTCTTACATGCTAGTCAGACGGTATAAGCTCTTCAACTCCGAGGGCGGAGAAGTGCTGTGTAATGGAGGTGATGTAGCGTCGTACCAGGCAAGGCAGACTGCGACATACAGAGTGCCACAGAGAGACATTTGTAGTCGAGTCTCAGTTACCCAGGGACAAGGCACAGCGCTGGCATCCTTAAAAATCAGCTTACTCTGCAGGAACTCCTCGCATTCTCCGAAGGTTTACTGCTCATTTGGAGCTGTGACGGCAGAGACTGAGCTTTGTGCCCTTAGAGGATGCAAGTCAATGTACACAGAGAATTCAATGGCTGTGTAACCCAGCAAACTGATAATATGACTTTTAAATCCATAAGTTGCTGTGCTGTACTGGAGTTTGACTGTTTTGATGCACAAAGCACTTCCCTTTGAAAATCTAAACTGGAAAAATATAATGTGCTGACATTTCTAGATCTTTTCTCTCAATATCGAAATCAAACATTGATTTAATTGTTATGAGGCCTTGTTTAGAGAGATTATGATAGTGGGGGAAATAAATTCATTTTGGCTTTGCAAAGAGTTGGATGAGAAAACCACTGTCGTGGCTGTACGGTAAACATAAATTAGCCTAGCCTAGCATAAAGACTGCTAACAAGAGGAAACGGGTAGTTGCTTTTTACTCTTAAGTTTTTAAAGTTGACAGTGTTACCTTGGACAGAGGCAAGCTAACTTCTACCTGCTTTCAGCCTTTTTAAGAAGCTAAGCTAACTGGCTGCTGCCAAAAGGGCTAGCTTCTAGCTTCATATTTACCTTGAAAACAAGTTCAATCTCCTCATTTAATCTATTTAATATGAGTTTAACAATACAAGATATTACATGTTTATTAAGCCCTGAAGGTGATTTGTTTTGTTACCTTTAGACAGAGGCAGGCTAGCTGTTTTCAATATTTTTGAGATAATAGGCTACCTGGCTGCCCCAGATCATCAGCTTCATATTTACTTCACGACCATGGGAGTGATTTCCTCTCTTCTAACTTTCAGCAAAAAAGTAAATAAGCAAGTGATTCTACATAACATATTTTGAATAGTAAGCTGGAGGTGTTGGTACATTTGTTAGCCTTCTTGAGAAGCTAAGCGAACCAGCTGCTAGCACTAGCTTTATATTTACCTTACAAACACGGGAGTTACATATTGATCTTCGCATCTAACTCTCAGCGAAAAAGCAAATAAACAAGTGATTTTATACATATCACATTTTGAATTGTAAGCCTTGGAGGTGTTGGTATGTTTGTTAGCTTTGGACAGAGTCAAGTTAGCTTAAGCTGTTTTCAGCCTTCTTGAGAACCTAAGCGAACCAGCTGCTAGCACTAGCTTTGTATTTACCTTACAAACACGGGAGTTATATTGATCTTCACATCTAACTCTCACCAAAAATCAAATAAGCAGTTGATATTATCACATTTTGAATTGTAAGCCTTGGAGATGTTTGTATGTTTGTTAGCCTTTGACAGAGTCAAGCTAGCTTTAGCTGTTTTCAGCCTTCTTGAGAACCAGCTGCTAGCACTAGCTTTGTATTTACCTTACCTTACTTGCTAGCTTTAGCTTCATACGGGTGTTACATTGATCTTCGCATTTTAACTGTCTGCAAAAAAAGCTAATTAGTTTAAACTACAAGATATTACATGTTAAATAGTAAGCCCTGAATATGTGAGTGTGTTTTGTAACATTTGGACATAGAGAGGATAGCTTTAACCCATTTTCAGTTAATGTGAGAAGCTTAGCTAACAAGCTTCTGGCAATATTACTAGCTTTACATTTACCTTACATACATGGGAGTAATATTATAATTCTTATCCAACTACCAGCACAATTACATCTGAAGTCACATTTTTAATGGACCTTTTTTTTTACAGGTGAAATTGAAACAACCCATCACTCCAACCTTTCAGCAGAATCGAGCAACAGGCATGAGGCATCAAGGTATGCTAACATAAAATGTACTGCATTAGTTTACAGTCACTTGTGTAACTGCTGTGTTTCCAGATCAGACCTCATTATTTCTAGAAATGCACAATTATGCAAGTGTGATCATTATGTAATAGTTCTTGCCCTGCCTTAAAGCAATAAATAAAAACACAAAACATGAACGCTCTTGCGTAACTTAATATTCTGAGGGAAGGCTCTGCTTTAATTTAATGTTAAGAACATGATCAGTGCAGGAACAAATGGTCGCATGTTAACTTCAGGGTCCGGGTTAGCCAGAGGGAAAACAGGGGCTGATTTCAGCCTGTCACACCGTTTACCTGCCTCTAATCAGCTCCTTGCAGCATTGCTGCCCCTGTCCTCTTTAGCACACTGACTGACTGGATGATCAATTTCAACAACCTACCTTGCAAAAAGCCAATTCAATTTGAAGTTGACTGGTTTTTACCGTTGAAACATACAAATCAGGAAGGATTGACGGTAAAGAAATGGGTGCTAATAGGCTTGAAAATGTATGGAAAAGAGATTTGGAAGGCAGAAAGATAAGGAGAGATGCAGACCGATCGGAGAAGGAGCCCTGTTAATCTTGGAACATGGCAGCCCTACACTCTCCGGGTTTGATCTGAGGTTTGATCTTTCAACCTCGTCCTTGTTTACACATAGATTATCCTGGCAGGGCTCGGGCAGCTCGCAGGAATCAAAGCAATCTATCTGTGGCAGCAACTGGAACTTTTATAAAAAAAATGCAGGTGTTTTAAAGGCCCTTAACCATAAAAAACATTAAGTTAAAAGCCGCCTGCACAGACTGTGTTGACATAATTATAAAGTATAATTTTCAGACTATAACAAATGTACCATCTCCATATGGTCTATTTTTATGAGCCGTATTTATGAAGACATCTGTTTATCCATCGAAGAAACTTGTTTAAATTGGACAGAAACTTGCCAATGATGCTCTCAAATCTCAAACGAGCCATAAATATTCAGATTTTTCCTCACATCGCATTCAGTAATAAAAAAATATGCAGGTGCATGTACACAAATTGGCCATGGCTCATATCCCAAGAATGATGAACAAAACAAAATTCAATGCAGGACTGCGTCCAAAAAACTGTCTTGTTTTGATGCTCGTTGCTTTTCCTCAACATTTAAATCCACGGCTCCACATGTGAAACCAAATGAAACTATCCGAAATTCTAACAGCAGTTTTTACAAAAAAAAAATTGACTTGGTTACACTCCAGCTAGCAAATTATCCCGCCTCTTTCTCCTTGTTTTTTTCCCCCTTCTCTTTCTGGTTGTTGCCGACAAGCCTTGAAAAGGTAGTTTTAATCAGACTCTGGGTCTCAGTGCAGACACTCACTGCCCTCTGCCTCTATAAAAGTCACATTTAACAAACTTAAAATGGCTCGATGTTAATGAGCAAATGATAATAAATTGGTTCTTCTGCTCCGAGGGTTCATGTTTAGACTGAATGGCCAATTTTCACCCAGCTCACACTCGCAATTTAGATAAAACTCACGAGGAAGAGGGATAAATTGGGAGGGTGGGGACTTCAGAGGCTATTTGCCATATGGCCTCGCTTCTTTATTGTCCTCTGGGATATTAAGGCCTGCTGTTGATTCAGAAAAAAATGGTCATTTGAGCTCTGCTAGTGGAGGTAATGAGAGACTCTCTTACGGGGGGGGGCTCAAGTTGGTGTGGGGCTTTACAGAGGAAGAAATGAGAAGTGTAGAGGTGGTGACAGAAAGGCTGTCGTCCTTTATGGCACCTTTAAATACACAGTTTGTTTTTCTGCAGTAATCACATTTGCAAATTGAAGCAATTTTCACCTCACGTCCTGTTTTCTGCCTTGGAGCCAAATAAAAAAAAAACAAGTAAAAACGCAGATTATCCACCTAGCATTCAAGGGGTTATCCCAAAGTGAGAGCCAGTCGCCATGGTAACTGCAGCAGGTGGAAATGCGACCAGGCAGACATGCAGTCGGGGTGGCAATAAGAGTATCAGTCAGGGCTGAGAGGCCGAAGTCAAGTCTCCTGCGTCTCCTGAGGAAGCGGAGAAGTGGCTCCGGGGCGGTGCGAGACTCACTTTACTGTGTCAACGTCAATTATTGACAGTGTCAACATTGACATACAGTCAGAGGAATGCCTGACTTGTTTCTGTGTGTGTGTGTGTGTGTGTGTGTGTGTGAAAGGGAAAGAGAGGAACAGGGAGGGGTGGGGTGTCTTGTGAGGAGTGTGACAGTGGATCATTTGTTTTGCCTTCATACATAGATGGAGAGGTGGAGAGAAGTCACAGCGGTCCCAGTGCTTGGGGTGTGAAGACGTGGCAGACACCTGATCAAGGCTCGCACGTAATCAAACAGGTAACAGATGACACCTCTGGGATGATTGTTTTTAAAAGGAGATAACTCAACAATAGTTGGATATTCAGGATAACTTTGGGTCTGTGTGCATATTATGTTACAAGGAGAAATTCAGTCTTATCCTGGTATTACACTTCATTCTTATGCTTAGGCCGGTCTCCAATTCATAACCGTGATAGATTAAGTGCTGCAGTGTTGGCTTGGTGGAGCACTTATTATAGTGCACAAACAAAAGGCCTCATTTCTCAACACTGTGTTGAAAGAGGACTACATTTACTCCTCCTAAAAAAGATGTAAATGTTGTGCGTATAACAGAAAAAAGTAATTATTTATCAGTTGTACATGATGTAGCTTCTGTTCCCTCGCCTCCTGGATAACCATACTTCTCCCTAATCTGACCCTTCACTGGAGAGTCTCTTTTCAAGATGAATTGATCACTTATATGTTGCAATTAATGAAGTCTGTATAAAAAGTGGACAAAGCTACCTTGATGTCACCTATTGAAGCCTGAAGTTCAGCATTTTTGGCCGGTGTCATTTTGTTTTTTGGGATCAGAAGTGACCATATTTGGACGACAGGGTGGATACACATTGTCTCGTCTACATGTCAATCACAGGTAGACACGCCCTAAACCATACCCTGCTTTACAATCAGTGTCGCTCTAAATGGGACCATCATTGACAAAATAAACACATGCTGTGTTGAGGAAGAATTCAAACCAGGGATTGAGGCTGTAAAGAAAATGTTACTGAGTAAAAATATCAACTGAGAAGTGGGGTCGTTTTCTCATCTGGTTCCATACAATCTTTTTTGATTTGTTTTAGCCCCCTGCTGGCCATTAACAAGAGTGCAGGTTTAAACTCTCGAAGATTTTCATGTAAATAAATGTCTGTTAAGTCACAATCTGTCGCCGAATGAGGTAACACAATAGTGATTGAGCCTATGGCCCACTGATGAAAGCCTTTGCATTTGCAGTATTACAGACTGGGTGTCTGGCGTGACTTTCGCAGAAGAAATCACAAGCGGCGCCCAGTTAGTGACACGTTTTCCATCACCCAGCAGTGGTTGGTCTGCCAGAGAGGGTAGGCGGAGCTAAGCGGCTGCTTTTCCGGTCTCTGCAAGTGTTGTGAGTAAACAGTAATCTACTATGGCTGAACAAACAAAGAAAAGATGGATGACTACAGATACAACTTCAACAATAAGTGAAAATCCAAAGAAAAAGAAACAAATTGGACGCTCAGATGAAGGCAAACAGTCTGAAAAGGAAAGCGACCGTCAGCGAGGAAAATTAAGAGTTAGAACTGTGACAAAGGGAGCCAACCGTAGATGTCTGGTTATCTGGAACATTTGCTCACACAACTGCCTTTTATCACCATAGGGTGCCGCCAAGTAGAACGAAAATAAGAACTTCGAGATTATCACTTAAAGGCAGTCCCGCGCTGGTGTCAGTGTTGAAACCAAGAGGCAACATCAGCTCCTTATATAAAGTCTATGGTTGCAAGCCATGGCTTTAAAAGTAAGAGGGAAACATAAATCACACATTTATGATAAAGCAATCCAAGGGATCAAAGATGAAAAGATTTCAGATTGTGGTATTTAACTTGAGAAAGAAAAATAAAAGATATTCGATTGGAACTTTTAAAGAGTGGCTTAACAAATCAGAAGGAGGAGATAGCAGGTCAAAGCCTCCATAAGCTGTACCTCATCAGAATGCAGAAGAGGCGCTGAAATAATAAAAGACTTTACTTGTGATCTACACGAAGACGGCTGACTGATGTCAGACTTCTTTGCTTTACCGACCATTATCTTCACAGATGTCAGGGTCTGTGTGCTCGCTGCCGGCTGCAAAATTTACCCAAGGCAATGCAGAATTAGACATTTGAACAGAGGACAAACAATGTCTCATTGTTGCCTTACACAAGATTGAACTGGTCCAACAGGACTCAATTGCCTGCAGCCTTAGTAGCCTGTGTCTGTCATAAGTAGAGTATTTCAGCCACATAAGACCATTCAGAAATTTAACATTAGTAACAAAAAGCTGCATTCAAATTCGCTTGTTTCAAAATCATTACTGCCACATTAATAACTGAAAGATCCGGAAGGTTTTTCACGTCATAAACCTGCCGGCAACAAGGACGTATCAGCATTTCTCCATGCTCCGTAAACACCATCAGAATCCTCCCACCCAGAGACCAGACTCTGTTTTTTTTTTTGTTTGCCTCTAAGTTTCTATCGAGGATAGAGACTCATTGTGATTCTCTGAGGGATAAGTCACGCTGTGTGCTGGCTTTGCCTGCTGCTGCTTCCATTGCTACTGGGGCATTCACTGTGTCAAGCATGGGAAGAGTCATCTGACTAAAGAGAAAAAACACGAAAGCCCTGAAGGAAAACAAGACAGCTGACCTGCTGTTAAGATTAAGTATTAGAAAGATGTCATACTGTCAGTATCGTGGTGTGTTCAATGAATTTTGGTCCATTTTTCTGTTTTGGTGCTTGAAAACAGGGGCTGAAATTTGCAAGATGAATGTACAGCATGTGCGTTGATTGATGACTGAACATGCAGCAAGAGACATTAGCATCAACAGGAGGGCGGGGCGGGGATTCCATGCATAATCAAGGATATTTATCATATTGAATCTCTTTTATCCAGGTGCCAGAAAAACGAGGCATTCCAGCAAACGACAGAGACCGACCTGGAGCTTGGCCAGCTCTGAGGAGAGGCTGGAATACCAACAGGGGCTCAGCTTTCCCCGGAGGCGGTCCGTCCTCTGAGACCAGCTCAGACCCCATTGGGAAGTCCCGTCTGATAAAACAGAGCAGCACAGAGCACCTAAAGCATACTCCTCTGCATCAACTAACCGCTGCTGATTTCTGCAGACCGCCAACTCTGCTGCAAGGGACAAACAGTACAGAGACGTACAAGTCATGTACGCCTTTGCATAGGACAAGTAGTGTTCAGCCGATAAGGGCGACTGCACCGCTGAACAGTAGCTCTAATGTGACTACAATCATTCCTCAAAGCAAAGCCAGCTTCTCCTCGATCACTATCTCGTCAAGAAAGGTGTGCAGATCAGCCAGTTTGCCGGGGTCTGACTCCCGCAAAAACTCTTACCAATCTCGTGAATCCCCTTCCCCTCCAACTCAAACAGACAAGCCGATGGACCCGAACTCGAGGCAGGTCACCGTGCAAAGGAAGGCCACCATAGTCAAAGTGACAGAGCAAAGGATGGTTTCCAGCTCTGTCCCAAGCACAAAAAATGCCACACCAGCTAGTCATGCTTTGGACACAGTCGTCCAAAGAAGAAAGGCTACCATCATCAAAGTGACAGAGCACAGGGAGAGCTACAGTCCAGCTAAAGTAGGAACAAGAAACCCTGAGTACAGACACAGCTACACAGAAGGACAGTACAAAGAAAACAGCATGTTGAATCAGGGAAACCATTCACGGCACAATGCCACACCTTCATATCCCCATCCGGACTCCACAAAGGGGCCAAGCTCTCCAGCAGCACCAGATACATCCACTTCAGATCAAGAGAGAACTCTACACAGATCCACTCTGAATCTTTTTGTTAACAACCCCCCAGCTTTAGAACCCGCTCCCTCAGAGGTTCCTCTGAGGGCTGTTGGACAGAGATCGGACCGGCCGCAAAGACCACAGAGCTGCTACGGCAATGTGTTTGGACACTCTGCACAAAGCAAGGAGACTGTGACACAACCAGTTGCCAGGAAATGGAGCTTCGGGCTTCCACTAGAGACCAGAATCAACCCTGCAAGCTCGGACAGTAGTTCCGTCAGCCCTCGAACTGAGGCGAAAGAAGCAGGTCAACTAGAGGCGGAAACCGTTCAGCCAAATGGAAGCCGGAAAGACGAAAGATTGCCGCCAGAAAATGCAGGGAGGAGAGCGTCCCCCTGTCTGACTCTCATCAAGGCCCCTGGTAAGGCTTCTTTTTCCCTCTCTGGCAGTTTTCTTGTCAGCACACAGGCTCCCTTTGTCTCTGATCTCCATTTTCAAAGGATGGCTATGTCTAAATATACCCTTCCCTTGTGCCGTTTTGTGTGTTCTGGCTTGAAGTTATTACACACACTTCAGGGTTCTGGCGCTGAACTCTCTGGTTTGATATCGTCCTTCACCTTTGATGTCTTATGGATAGACGTAATTACGTTGTATTGTGCTTCCTTTATCTGCTACTTTGAGTGAATTTGACTCTCATGCTTGATATCTGCACCAATGTCACATTGCATCGCCGAGTTCCAGAGGCCCAATCAGCACCTACAGACACTTTCTCATTTTCACCTTCTTTCATTTTCCCACGCACCTCTTTGCATGCATTTTCTATTCTAGTCCTCCTTTACACTGTCAGCACAGGGGGGGGGAGAGGAATCACAAGCTGCTAAACATGGTGAAAACAGAGAGGAAATGTGTTGAGATCAATTTTGGCATCCAGTTCCTGCAAGGCAGCTATTAGATTTGGGTGTAATTCTTTGTAGAAATCATGTTGCATGGAGAGAAATCTGTTTTGCTGTCACACTGTGGGAAGCAAACTCTCAAAGCTATCTGTTCACTGCAGGGTTGAGAATTTTGCTCATGGCTTGACTTAGACATATGTTAAGGTTAGTGTGGTTAAGGTTAGTGAGTTAGTCTTCACAATTTGGTACAAGAAGAAAAAGATCGATACTTCCCTCATATCTCTATGATGCATATGAGGGCACAGCCAGAAGATTGTTAGTTTAGCTTACCATATAGGCTTGACAAAAGAAAACAGCTAGCCTTGCTTTGTCCGTAGTTTAGGACTCTACAGCTCATGTTTTAGCATACCCAAATGAAATGAAATGAAAACATGACTATGTGGAGTTTAACTTGAGTTATTTACCGGACTAGCTCTTGGTTTAGTGCAATGACTTCCTGTAGCCTCTGCTGCTTGATTAGCATTGTCTTAGTAACAATAAGTCAATCAAACATCTTTCTTAATCAGCTTTAGAGGCGCTAGGGAATAATTCTATTTACCTTTTGGCAGAGCAGGGCTAGCTGTGTCCACCTGCTTCTAGCCTGTTTGCTAGGCTAAGCTAGCCGTCACTTAGCTGTAGCTTCATGATTAACGTAGAAATATAAGAGCGGTATCGATTTTCTTTCTCTTGGTGTGAAAGAAAATTAATTGATTAATCAAATTGTCAACCCTTATTCCTCTAAGGTTAAGGGAAGCCTACATACTGTAGAAACAATGCAGGGCTATATTTAGGTGTTAAGGGGCTAGCAAAAGTTGTCCATGTCACGTCACATCTTTATGTACCTGTGGAGTAGCCTAGCATAATTTAGAGTTAAAAAAAACTCTCATACAACCTCTGCCGGAAACGACTCATTCAGCTCTGTCCCTTTAAGAAACCCCGCCCCTACAAGGTCACTGTCTTCTGATTAGCCAGAAGACAGGCCAGAAGTACGGAGGCTGCACTTTGTGACGTCACAAAGTGCAGCGTGTAGAAAAAACAGTGTTAAATCTGGTGTTCACAGCAGCTTGCAGACTGAGCTGAGAAGCCTGGGGATTACTCCAACATACTTTTACCTACAGATTTGAAACACCCACGTTTAGTCTGGACATCCAACATTGTAACATTATATACATGTGTTAAAATGTGAAGCAGCATAATACCCCCTCTTTAAGGTAGTCAAGCCTCAGGTCATCATTTTTGTGACTTATGTCTGACTCAAAGTTTCCAGTCTATAGTTGGATATAAGTAAGAACAGTGTCCTCGCAAGGGCAAATACTGCTGTTGGATTGTGTAAAGTGGCTGAAACAGGCAGCTCAAGCTGTTGTTTAGTATTTAGGTGTAAGAAGATTATGAGGTTGGAGTTTTCTGCTGAGTAAGTGTGTTCCTGTATTCATAATGCCTTCTCTGTGTGAAATTATAAATTATTTCTTAATCACATTCATTAACAGTGTCATCATTTTATTACCAAGACCTGAAGGAACCTAATTTACATTCAATGTTTGATACAGTTAACCTCCAAGTAAGACATTATGCAATTATTTTCTTTCTCCCTGTGGTGTGCGGCACCCTAATGATGCCTCAATATCAGCCTGTGTCACTGTTTAACTCTCTTCTCAGTTACATCAAAGTCCTCTCGCATTTCAGATCTCGACTCAAATCAGTCTCCGGAGGAAGTGCTTGCCCTCAATGCAGCTGCCATCATAGCAAATATCAAACTCCAAAGACAGCTTAGTAAGAAGAAAACACCAAATGGCAATTCTGAGAAGGACTCCACTGCATCACCTCAGGGAAATACTGGTATTATTACTTCTCTTCCCTTCTTATGTAATCATAATTTCTCCCCTTATAAAATATTGATCTTTGCTACCATTAGCTGAAAATGTTGCAAGCTCAACACTTTGTTTTCCAAGCTGACTAAATCAATACAGATACAAAGACATCCCTTGGTTTTTACATATTGTGTCACACTGAGAAGTGATTCGTCATTTCAGGCCCAGAGGCATGAGAAGTCAAGACAGGTGTAAATGAAATGCAAACATCTTGATTTTTCTCTGCCTTGGTAGTGACAGATGAGGGGAAATGTCAAAGCCCATTCCAGCACCAAAACCAACCTCCTGCTCCACTGAGTCCTGACCCTGAAAGGTCACCGCAAACAATTTCTCTTCAGGTGAGCTCAGACGTATTTTTGAAGCTAAAAAAAACAATGAAAAAGCTAAGTCTTTTGATTAAATGTTATTAACTCATAATTTAAGATCATGTGACTCCATAAAACAGATCCAGTGGTAGTTATAGCATAAAGTTGTCGCAAATTTGTTGTCGTTGCAACCAGTATCCAACCAGTACCAGTAACCAACTCAAGGGTTATATAGTTGTCTTGTGGAGTTTATACGTAGTTCCTTGTACTGTTGATTATCTGACCCTTTATTTTAACACTCTTTGGGGATTGTTCACCCCCAGGCTGGCAACAACTGAAAGTCAATTCAATGTCAGCTAAAGGGCATGACACATTTACAGAATACCGGCTTTGAAGTTTCCATGGGATGCCCCAGGGCTATATTCTGGGGCCTCTTGGGTTTGAAATGTTGGAAATAGAAATCTGGGCTTAAATATTTGTCAAAAGGAGAAATCTGTTTCTGGTTTGGCAGGAAGCACTGCAGAGATCCAGACCAGACTTCATCAGTCGTTCCCAGGGCAGAATGCGAGAACTGGAGCGAAGGGCACAGGAGAGGAAGGAGCTGGCTGGTTCGAGAGGCCCGCACTCTGATGCTGCTCCCAGGCAGAGGAGAGCCCACAGTGCCCGGTCTACCCCTCTGAATGGTATTGTGCCAGCAGCTATCCTCACCTCTCATCATCCACTGTACTGTCCATTGTCCCATTGCAGCTGCAGTGGCCGTTTGCCACATAACCAATCACACACATACAGACACAGAACAAAGCGCGAGGGGAGCCATTTCAGCCAGTATGTGTTGTTTTATCAAGGCTCATAAATTATACAATATTTTTGCATATTTTTTTTGCTTGAATTGCAGCTTAATCGACTAACATCCTCTACTGAAACCCAAAACAATGAGTTAGCAGTAGTTTTAGACCACCACCACAACAATTCAATTACAAGGAAACACCTTATTTAGGTGTATACCTAATATGAATTTACAGAGATTACACTTAAAAGCTGCATAAATACAAACAATAACATTGTAAAATTTACAAAGAAAGATAATAATGCATTACATTTGGGAAGGAACACATAGACCACATATGAATTGTAAGATATCGACATGTTTTGCCTGATATATCATCTAAACTATTTTCATGCCAACTGTCAAGGAAGAGAGGGAGCTGGCAGACCGGGCTAGGCTGTGACTAAATACAATAAAAGGCACATCAAGTTTGACATGACACAAATTGCTTTATTGTATAAATATATTTGATTCAAGTGCTCCTCTATTGAATAACAAGATGTCAGAATGATCGCCTGCATTGGATTCAAGCAGAAATATTCATCTGACCTTCAAATGTCATTAAGCTCTCAGTGCTGTGTTTCATCTGATGAGATTTCCATTCAGAGAGGCTGCCTTCACAGTAAACAGGAAAGAATTTAAAGATATGTGACAGAGATTTTGTAGCTCTCTCCGCCCTCTACTGGTCATGATAGAAAGATACACTGGTGGGTCAATTACAGACCAGTTAAACCTTATCAATTCACTGTTATTTTTATCATTATTAATCAATATGATGAGCTTGTATAAATGTTTATGGGAACTCCCAGTTCATGCATGGTGGTGATGCATGGCTGTAAAATGTCTTGAGAAGCTGGTGGAGAAGATTTCATGTCATAAAGTCTGTAACAGTGGGAGCTTTCAGTCTCTTCAAACACCAGGAAATGCGATAGTGATTTACTGCTATTCGTTTGAGCCTTCAACTCAGTCAGCTTTGTCTATCTGTGTGTGTGTGTGTGTGTGTGTGTACATGCTCGTGTTTCCAGATAACCTTTTCAAACCCAGAGATAGAGCCATTACTGGGAAAGAGATGCAGCCCAGATCTAAGCGGTGAGTTCCATCTCAATCTCCGTCTTGGCACGCTGTCAGACGCTTCTCCTTTGTAGATTTAATCTCTTGTATTTCTTCACGAGTGAAAGCAGACGCAGTATCAGTGACATCTCCATACAAAATAATCTGCTCTTGTTTCTCTGACAAGACTTTTGCTCCAATTATGTTCGCCTCACTCGCCTTCCTGATAGATCCAACTATTGATTAGGAAAAAAGGTGTTTTTTATTGTAGATTTATACAGAATAGAGTTGTATACAGTTGATATACAGTAAATAGTGCTGTATGAAAAAGTTAATAACTATATCACTATCAAATTTAACCCTGAACTGTCATTTTTCTTCTTCTGCAACTTGACCAACACTCCTAAAAGACAGTGAATGATGATTTTGTTACAGTATGCCTGCCGAGGTGAAGAAGAAAAAAGAGGAAGAAAAGAAGAGGGAGGTGTTTTTGAGCAACAAACAGCGAGTTGAACTTTTCAAAAAGGTAACCTCTCCGTCTTTTTGTCCAAATACAGAAAGATAAACCGTTCTCTTTCTTGCTGTCAAACATCTTTCAAGCCAGCATCATTTTAAAAAAAAAAGTCATGTTAAGACCTCTAAGTTTTTAATTATGTTAAATGTGTCAGGCTGAATAATATACTGTATATAGAATGATGAAAATTATATCATTTCCATTTGATGAAATGCTACAACCATTATAAAAAATTACGTTTCGTAACATCAAATAAATTCAGTGAAGAAGAGAGAAAACTGTATTTTCAGGGGCCAAATATGGTAAATAAAACAAGAGTAGTCAGTGCAGTGCAAGCACATCTTACTACGGAGGCCCTAAGCAGACATGCATCCATACATTTTATGTATTGTTTACTTGAGTACTTGAGTTATTTCTGGTTGCTTTTTCCAAATCTCGACTTATTTTTTTCGTTATATCTAGATAACAACGCTGCACCATCGTAACATCAGATGAGCATAGCTTCAATCCCCAGAGTCAATGGCAGCATGGCATGTCCTGGTCTGTAATATCACAGCTGCCAGCCTGTTGTTTTGTTTTGTAAATCGCCGTTATCCCGAAATAATGAGAAATGTAAGTGAAGATCTCGAGAAAACAATCAGAAATTACTCATTATCATGGGAAAACAGAGTAAATAAAATGTATGGGTTCATGTCCACTTAGGGCTTCCGTATATTACTTTAATTCAAACAGAATATTTCCTGAATGCAGGAAAAAAGGGGGAAAAAATGAAAGCACGAATCAGATCCCTATGGAAACAGCAAATTACCTCAAAACAGCTTGCCACAGTGTTAACAAGCCCTTTAACAAGGCTGAGACACTGAACAGAACATTAATTGTGTATATGACCCACACGCAATTGAGCAAGTAATAACACACCTTTCTCTTACAAGCTCAATTAAACCTTGCAAAGGTTGAGACATTTCGCTGTAATGGCCAACGCTAAAGGGCTGTAGTAATAATGCCGCTATTTCTGTCTTCACAGCAGTGCAGCTGTTTAAATGGCTTTAACTCACCTAACAGCTCCAACTATGATTCACTGAAAAGACCGGTGATGAGTTTGACATATGTGGTTGAACTTAGAGCAAGTAAAAAGAAGTTAATAAAACAAAATGGTGGATTTTGATGCACAGCGTATTTCTGGATTGTCTTCCACTGAGGCAGTCAGGTTGGCTTTGTAACAAATTATAGTGAAAGATATACAGCAGAGCCTGAAGTCATTGATTAGGGTTTTTATCTCCTTTAATAGGGCTCTGATTTTATTATTTTTTGGTAAAAGAAGGAATTAACTTTTTTAATGAATATCTGATTGATGTTTCGCCACCTCATGTCACATCATAGTCCAAATCAGATATTCTGTACAGCACATTAATCAAAACCTTTCTATTTTTTTCTTTCTAAATTAAATGATCAAAAATCTACGGAAGCCCAGTGAGGCAAGTGAGAAAAAAAAATCTGGTTATCTGTTTTCTAAGTCTGATCTAAAGTGTTTTCACTCCTGTGTTTATGACCTAAAAACACGCAGAGAAAAACACATGTCATTGATGATTTCTTTAAGTCAAAGTTATAGTGGGCTCATAACTCAAGAAAACCTTTGCACACCTGAACTGTGACAGGTGCATTGGAGGGAGGTGCAGTTTTGAAAGAATAGGTGAAAAACTCCCACACACTGTCTCGCTTGTTGCTGATAATATTCATGAAATAAATAGATCATTTCAGAAATAATTGCAATGTAATGAAATAAATATTATCAGCAACAAGTGAGACAGTGTGCTGGAGTTTTTTAACCTATCGTTTCAAAACTTTTTTATCTCATAAAATAAGTTAAAAAAAAAAAAAAAAGTTTTGGCAGGTGAAAAAAAATGTTTTTTACACACATTTTTAGAAGTGTTATTGTAAGTGTAATTACCATTTTGGACACACAAGGCTGAAAATGACCACTACTCAATGTTATAAACAGGACTTAAAGCAGAGTGTTTTCTTTTATTACTAATTCTCTTACGAAGTTCTCTTTGAAGTTCTTAATTACTTCTATCTATCACTGTCATTATTATCTTGGCTATTACTGTTGGTAGTTGTTTAATTATAGCAAATTGTAATTAAAACTACAATACAATTATCCCCCCCAAAAAAGAAAAAAGAAAATTGGCCAAAACTTTTTTTTCAGCTGTTATTAAAAAAAAGGTGTTTTCTTTACATTTTTTAAAAAAGTTTCTTTTCAAAACTTTTTTCCCCACAAATGGAAAAAAAGGAAGAAAGCAAAACGTTTATCTCCTTTATATCTCACCTGTTCTAAATTAATATATACATTTTTTTTCACTTGCCTCTCAGGGCTTCCGTAAAGATATAATTTTTTAATTGTAGGGTTGCAGGAATATTTAGTTAATTACATACCTGTCTTTTTTACTTTTCCTATAGAGGGCAGATTTTACTTTGAAGGATTCTTGGGCTTGTATTTACTTACTTGCTCTCAGAGCAATGAGTCAATTCTTCCACCAGAGGTCGCTGCTGACAAACGTTTGCTCTTTTCTTGTACATTTTCCCATCAGTTTGATTAGAAAGACTGATCTTATATAAACAACACTTCAGAGGCATTTTAAGCATGTGTAAAGGGTGCTTTAATTTGTTTGTTTATTGCTTTGTCAATAATTATTACTCATTACAGAACAGAGTTTGAGTTACTAGAGGAATTTAAGCCTCTCTTTCCCCCCACATTCTCTCTCTCATTATGGAGAGAAACTGTGAACAGTCTCATTGTGCTGAGTGTATGAGGCCTGTGTTCCTCCTGAAACAAAAGGCCCTTCAGTGGCAGAGAGAGCTACAGTGCAGTGCCACCATTCAGCTGAGCTGCAGACAGTGTGGGTGCCCACACACGGCTGCTCCGCCCACACTGCTGCTGTGGCAGATAACACAGGGAAGAGGGGCCGGTGCCAGAGATCCAGCAGGTCCCGAAAGGGTAGCTGGAAACCTGGACAGTGTGGGTGAGAGGATGGCAGGGGCAATAATTTACTTCTGTTACATGCAGGATGGTTTGATTCCCATCTGAGGCTGCAAGAATGCATTTATAAAAAACCACATGGCCTCTGTGAGGACAAACTGAGTGGTCTATAACCATCATTTTACAGCAGTTCGTTCTGAGCAAGTAATATGATTGGACAAGAGGCATTCCATGAGTGCTGATATAGAGTACAACACCACTGGGACTTTGAACTATCACTCCGCCTTAGGTGTTCTGAAAACTTTTTACACTTCACCAAACAAATTTTCTAGATTCATCAAGCTGGTACCTCAGAATCAAACGTGCCACCAAAGCATCTGTCAACAGACTATTATCGCACTTGTTGCATGACAAAGAGAGACCTACAAATAAATGTACATTACAAAAAGGAGCTGGTCTGTGGTAACATGTAACAAGTGTACAGGAAGCAAAATCAATGATGAAATAAACAAAAATAATCTTTTGTGGTTAATTAATTGCAACTATTACACTCTGCTTGTTGAATTGTTGTATACATTCAATTTTACACTCAAAGCAGTGCTGTTATACTGAATATCAGCACGCTGTCATTATTTTCTGTGCCGTGCTGATATTCAGTACAACAGCACTCCCTGTTATGTGATATTGCTTAATCCTGTCGTTCGTGTTGTAATTATCTTAATATTTATTTCTTGTTGCAGAAACTGTTGAATCAGATTCTTCACAGGAGCAACAGCTGAAGATGATGACAGCATACCAGACAGATGGAGTGAACTTTGACCTTTGACAGTGCTATTCATGAACTGAAATATCAGTGTCTGTATCTGTCTATAAACCCCTGTTCTCATGTATTCGTATTACATTCAAGTTACAGAGCTTAACATCTGTTTTTCTAAGAGACAGACCCATAACAATCTTTCAAAAACTCAGAAGGTCATTGAACAACACTTACCGCTGTTTTGAAGGTTTTTCCAGAACCTTCAAAGGCTCTTCTGCCGATCTGGCAGAGAAAAATATATGTATTCTGATGCCTTTGGGTAGAAGAGTCCTTAAGGATTCTGGAAATACCTTCAGAAAGTTTTGCTGAATGACCTTCTGGGTTTCTGAAAGATTGCTGTAGATTTTGTCTTTTGAGAAAAACAGCTGCTTATCTCCGGGACTCAGCTGTCTTGGCTGCCCTTGTGATTTGCAATTACAAATGAAGATGGTTAAAGAGAATGTAGTCTTTTGTTGTAATCTCATTTCAAATCGAGCCTCGCAAACACACTGACTGACTCTTTTGATGTAGCATCCCAACCAGTAATGTATGCTGTTTATCTGCGTTATCTTGTTTTCACTTGATTGCAAATTGCCTTTCTTTTCAGAAGTACACCACCTAATGAGATGCAGAGTAAAATCTCTGCACTGATGTCCTCATGCAGCCGCTTTTCACATGATCTCATGTGATGTGAAGCAGTGATATAAGACAGAATCATTCATTATGCTTCACAGGGTCTCATCCAGGACAGTCTTCAACCGCCGTCCTCATTATACAACTAAGCAGGAAGGAGCCTGAAGTGGGCTCTGCCATCATCCTCTGCCAGTTATTAGCTGTAAGATGGAGGAATGTGACCTCTTCTCACTGGAAAAGCCCCGTTCACTGACAGTGCCGGTTTGAATGAAGCCTTTGTCTCTGTCTATGATCGACTGGAGCCTGCCATTGCAGATTTAGGTGTGTGTTTTCATCCTCATATTACTCCACAATATGACGGACGTAGGCGTAAATCAAAAGTGAGATGTGTGAATGTGTGAAGAGCCGCACTTGTTGTCAGCACTCTTAATTGTTTTTTTTTTACTCATTAGCCTTAAAGTTGGAGGTCTGTCATAGTCCAGCTGTTTCATTCATCTAAATTTGCACTGATGCCTCGGAGAAGACGGATGATTTCTCCTGACGAGTTTTGAAAACCTTTCATTTCATGTTGTTATTGGATTGTTAATAACAGCACTGATGGCTCATAATTGCTTGCTTCTTTTTGAAAATGTGTTTTTTTTTCCTAACTAGAAAATAGAGTAAGAGAGCTATGAACCATTACTGCTGCTTGAAGAAGGTTATTTAATGTGTTTATCTCTTTACAAAGAAGGTTTCACCATGCAAAATAACTGAATTCTTTATGTATTTTATATTTAAGTTTAAATGTATTAAATGTATGTATTTTATACTCTGGTTGTTTGATGTGAAGATTTGTCTCAAATCACTCAAAGTGCACGCACCATCATAACAATAGAGGTTAGATATGACTGGGATTTATCATTGAGCGCTATATCTGCCCTTGCACACAGACAGAAAGGCCTATTTCAGAGCCCGCTCCCCTCTCCGCATCTTATCGCCTTCCTCCAACAATCCCCCTGGTTCTTAAAAAAGAGCAAAAGATCAGCTCTCCGACGTCCTACAGCCGAGTTCCAGCAAAATCAGCATGCAGAGAAATACTCCTTTTGTTTACAGTCATTTTTGATCCTGAGAGAAGACTTTAGAGAAATGGAGTTTTGTGAGCATCGTGACACCAGGATACACCCTATATTGCTTTTATTTCAAACAGTGCAAGGCAGGAAGTGGATGTGCTACTATGACCTTAAGGCCACATGCTGGGAGCATACTGAATTTGAAATGCTGAGTTTTCTCCTGTTGCTGGAGGAAATGCTTTTAGAGAGCCAGTCTGATGCATGTGGACATCTGCCTGCATTCTCCTGTGAAGTGGATGGACATGTGGTGCAGTGCAGATTGTAGCCCACACACTGAAAGATAATTGAGTTGTGCCAGAGCGTTTGAATGGGTCCATATGTTGGTCACTTGAATGCATCACATACATGATGACAATTTCAGCCTTCAGTATCTGACTGCCAATATATGCCACTTTCTGGTGAAACAAACGTTCCATTTTTTGGTGAGGAACCTGAAGTACCCATGCATAAAGGCGACAGACTTCTCTGAATTTGGAATTCTTCCTTCTTTTTGCCACACAATGCTGCTTTCAGCTTCCTCAGACTGAACAACAACATGATAATAACATTTGTGAGTCAGGGATGTGTAGGCTTATTCAAATTTACGCTCAGTGTGGGCTGCTACAGTGTGTGCGCGCCCCAAGCTATCTAGGTAAAGATACACAGAGGTTAGCAAGGGCGGGCTCGGAAGTTAAGGGGTTTGCCTTCAAAATAAAACGCTAAATTTTCGTTTCTTAAATCTAAGTCCAATCAGGCCATCCGACTTGCAAAGGGACAAGCACAAGGGAAAGCATTTGAGAACCTAGCACCAGCAAATAGGCTATTTTTAGCGTTTTAAAAAAGCTCTTGTCAATAATGAACTTTCCCTCTCAATTTATTTATGGGGGGGGGGGGGGGGGGTTAAATCAAGAGGTATTCCGTTCCACCTATGACATGTTTGGATGAATTTTAAAAAAGTAATATCTAGCTTAATTTAGATCTACTCGATCAAATATCAGGTATAATTTATTCTTTATTTGAATATAATTGTGCAAATTCTTGCTACAATATGTATTATCATGGTTATTTAAGTTTTTATTTCGAAAAACATAACCGGAAATTTTACTCGGTGTGTTTCCGGTAGCTTTTTGCTACTCATTTTGTTGAGGCTAGAGGCGGCTTTAGGACCTGGCGGAGCTTTTCATTGAAGCACATGGTCCCCACTCATAAGACAACACTTCTCCTCAGTAATTGCCCTGGAATTGATGTCATTCCAGTGGGCGACGGAGACAGCAGCGGTTTGTGTATTTCTTAATGTTTTCATCGCTCGCGCTCCATTTCCACTCACTTTTTGCGCGCGATGCACGAGCTTTTGACTGGACACCTCTGAATGGGGAAAGTGCACGGAGCTGAATCAGCTGCTGTCGGGATTTCCTAAAGCGCCGCTCATTAACTTGATCATATTTCAGGAAGTGGTTTTATTTTTGTGGGGGGTTCTTGCACATCAGCTGTTGGAGGACTGTGGTTGTATGATGGTTGCGCTGCACTGAAAACAGTTGGCCAGTCCCGTCCACGCTTCAGCCGGGCATCATGAATCCCGGGAGCTGGAGTCTGAAGTTTGTCATTTTGACAGCACTTCGGGCTTTATCTGTCACTGTATTGGTGTGTGACAGTGTGCTCTCTGCATCTACGGAAGGTAAGATGATCCAAACTTAAAAGGATCTTTGCGCAGAAGAATTGACGATTGGAAACATGGAGAAAAAGCTTTTGTGTGCACCTTTAAAATTAACCTGTCTGCATCTGCCATTGTGCATCTTACTTGCAATGTACTTATCTCTATTTTCTTTATTATTATCTACCCATTGGCTTTTTGGGGTGCATATTCTATGAGAGCATTTGTTAGTACACCAGACTTACAGATCTGTTTTAAGTTTAATGAAAGCCAGTGATGGTACACCAGACCTACAGATCTATAACACATGTTTGGGCAGAATGAATCATCTCCAGTCTGCACAGGCTTTCTTAACACACGTATTTCTGCAATTCTCTCCAACACATGTCTCTTTTTAAATAAGAGAACATCAAATTTCAGGCTTGGAGCCCGTCTACCTCAGAGGAGACTCTTTATAATTGATGATGCTGAAGCTCCTTTTGGTAATCAGTGGTAGCACTTGAGGCATTTCACAGGCGCTTGAAGCAAACTTCACTTTGTCAGGGCACTTCAAACATACTTCAGTTTTTAAATAATGGATGAATTTGAAGGTTATTTTAGTGGCAAACGCAAAATGAAAGTCAAATTGTTGGTTTTGAAGGTAAGCAGTCAAGCAGCTTTTTGGAAACCAGTAAAATGAACTGTTTATTGGGATTATGTCAAACACAAATGAGCTGCTTGAGAGAACTGGGGAAGTGTTCGAATGTGTGATGTAAGAGGGTGTTTATGATATGTTTGTGACTAAGTTTGCAACCCTTTAGGCTATATAGCTCATGACATCTCAGTCACCACTGCTCAGGTTAGCCCTGGGTTAGAGTCAACAAGGGCACTGTGTTTAGCAGCAGTGAGTGGAGAAGAACTGTGCCGGCATGTTGGCGCTTCTTCGTCCAAACACACTGCCAGTCACGACACTCACTGAGTAATCCTGGGACTTAATTACCAGCAAGGGCACATTTCTGACAGTGAGATCCAAGCAACACAGAGATGTTCATTTATTCATCAACAGTTGAGCTTCATCAGAAGTTGGCCTTGATGTGGTCGACCCCATGGGTTCAGTTCAGAGTCATCGAAAAAAAACACTGATTCCAGTTCAGTTCTGTGCGTGTTTAGGAAGGTTTGAGTTGATCTGTATTGGAAGAATTTTTATCTGCTTTGGTTATTCAGGTTGATTTAGAGATATAGATGGAGACATAGGTGAGCAAGTACTTTTATATGGACAATAATCTCCATTGGCTAGTGTGTGATGACAGTTTAGCTTCTGGGGGCAACAGCCAATAAATCTGGGCTTCCTGTGTTTCCATTAAAAAATGGATAATGGACATCCCAGTGAAGACTTCCGCTTCCTTGCAGATGTCATTGTTCAAAGTCCAACCAGAAATGTGAGAAGGGAGAATGAATTGAGAGTCAACGTCTTCGGCTAATCTCTATGAACAGATATTTGCTTATTAATGCAGATTATTTGTTTCAAAGCTATAATGTCATCACACAAAAGGCGATTGGTTCCAAGGTTGCATTTTGGCTAATGAGTTCAGCCTTTGTTGCCTACCACAAGGACTATTTTCTTGCGTGCAACCAAAGCCCACTCAATGTGTTTGGTCAGCCCAAGTTGAACTGCAAACAGACACCAGAACAGTTGGAGAATTTCATCCCTTCTTTATCTGTTCATAGAGATTGTACTTAATGTAATGGTTAAAAACTTAACCATATGCCGATACATCAATCACATTCATTTAGGTTATTTAAGGCAAACTCTGAGGATTTGCTTTCGTGGAATCTTTCACATTTTTTGTTCACTTCTTCGCCAAAACGATTGTTCCACTAATGAAATAATTACTTGCAGCTTACATCATGTTAAAGCATGATGACTGGGACTCATTAGTGCTCCCCTTTATGCGTCTGTACTCCATGAGCCTCCAGACTGCACTTTTGTCTTTGCTGTCAGGAACTCAAGGCTGCTAAGAAAAGACTGAACAGTTCAGCTCCATGCGACGTCATGCTGGCATACATATTTCATGACACCCCTTCTTGAGCTTCCTTGTCGGTTTTCATCTCCCTGTCTGTCTTGTGCATGTTGCTGTCCTAACCGGGGATCATTTGTGAATGATTTCCTCCGATGGTTGACACACTTAGTGTCAGCCAGTATTTACTAGCCAGCTGTACGGCTTCAGCCAACATGACTCTATTGGCCTCAAGCGATGCGTGCAGCTTGCGTGCTGCATGCTCAGACAAATGAAAACTGAGCTGAGAATATATTTTTGGACTGTAGTAAAACATTCCTTTAGCGAGCAGTGTCCTCCCCAAGAGAGACATTATCAGTGTGATGTGACCCATCTCAAGTCAGAGGCATTTAGTATCTTCTCAGTTTGAATGGATTCAGATCTTCCAAACGAGTGTTTGGGGATAGCTAACACCCAGGAGGCTGGTATGAAGAGTTGGCCAATGTTGAATTGTGCATTAAGACAGATTGATCAACCAGTTGCTGTTCCGCAGTGGGGATATTTATATAGGAAGGGGAAAATATCTGGACTGCGCTCATGTGGCCTGACCCTACATGTGTTGTATTAATTTCTTCGTTGGACTCATATGACCCCCCCCCCCCCACACACACACCCAACAACAGTTCAGCACACGAAGTGGAAACCTGATGCTGGCTCTGGACTTTCTCATTGGACTTTCACACCCAGACAGGTCAGAGTTGAGCTCAGCACAGCTCTCCCCGAGCGTCTTCTCTCTCGTCTGGTCAGAGGGCTCAGTTGGCTCAGATATCACTCACCACTTTCAAATCTATCTGGGTTAGTTCCAGTTCCTCCCCAGTGTTTTATAAAAAAAACACTGAACGTTTATAAGCCTGTTCTGTTCTTGCATCTAGTTTTAAGCAGATATCTAAGTGTAGCATAAAGCTATCTTAGTTGACTGGAATGGCTAACAAGTTTTTAGTCACACCCATGGATGTTTTACTGCTGTGTCAAGTCAGAAAGTCTGCTATAAGTCCACTAGCCTCACCTTTTGTAGGCTCCTTTTTAGGGCTAACCATTGACTGTTTTTGGCTAACATGTTAGCAAACAGTTGCGCTAGCTCTAGCGGACACGGTGCAACATTTGTATTATTTTGTGAGTTATGTTTCTGTCTCCTAGACAAATGTCAGTCCAACATCCATTGTCTTTTTTAGTTGGTGTTTGGTCTCCTCCCATCCTCCTAAAGATATCTGTCTCTTCAACTCTATTTGACTTTTATTAGAACAAAGCTAGTTAGTAGCTATTTTTTGGTAGCAGGAAATTATCTAGTAGCTAACTTTGTCTTTAAACAAAGGATTGAGGACATTGGTAAGACTGATTAAGTACATTTGCTGGTAATCTATAATAAACAGCCAACAATAGTTTAAAAAAATGTAAGATTCACAGCAATAACTGATTATTTTGCCACTGGGGGGCATTAGGTCAAGTTTTAAATACAGCATTTACATATTACTACTATATAGAGTTGCTGTGGTTAAGTAAGTAGTAGGAATCAAGAATCAGTTTGACTGGATTAGGTATGAACGTGCAACATTGTCTTCCACTGAGATTTGAAACATAAAAATGTATGTCTAAGCACCAGATCATCTATCTTCGGACCTGGCATACAGCATTTGCCCATTCACCTGCCTTTTCTTCAACAAGAAGGGACAGGCAGCCGGGTGATTCCTAATAGGCAGACATGTTTTCAGGAACAAGACAGGTCACCTCCCACCAGGGTGAGTTTCTAACAAATTGGACCAAATGAAGTTCTGCTGCTGCCAGTTGCTTTGTCTGCTTCTGTCTGAGTTTTCTTCCACGGATCGACCTGTGATGTATTTTTAAGTGAAGCAGAGTGAGCAGCACATCAAATAAGTACAAAGTTTCAAAGTAGAACTTTGACCAGTCCAAGATTGTTAAAAGTTTGGATTGGGTGCAAGATTTCAGGAATTGACCCAAGATATTGAAGTTCTTGATATATATTTAAAGGAACAAATCTTCACCCAGTTTTGCATTTCAGTTTTCATTATCAATGAATATTAGGACTGGGATATGAGAGACAGATTATTCTAGAAGAAATGTTATTGATTCTCAGGAGCTTGTTTTTATTGGCGAGGGTCAGAATGATGAAATAGCAGGTAGTGGAATACTTGGGCGGCTGTGGCTCAGTGGTAGAGTCAGTTGTCTCTCAATTGGAAGGTTGGCGGTTCGATCCCCAGCAGTCTCCATGGTCTACAGTCTACATGTTGAATTGTCCGTGGGTAAGACTGAACCTCAAATTGCCCCCGAAGGCATTGCCATTGTTGTGTGCACAGGTGGCTATTTTGATCCTGGTGGGCAGATTGGCACCTCGCATAGCAGCCTCTGCCATAAGTGCATGAATGCGTGTGTGAAAGGGTGAATGTGACATGTAGTGTAAATGTGCTTTGAGTGGTCTGAAGACTAGAAATGCACTATATGCACACCATAAACCATTTACCATTTAAGAAGCAGGAGATGGGTTTTGACTAAAAGGTGGGATGAAAGAGTCTTTGATGGCAGCATTAACAAATATCTGATGTGGTGATCACAGTTCTTTTCCAGGATGATGCCATGGTACTAGCTGTCCACCAAAGTTACTTGTTTTGTCTATCTAGACGTCCAATAACCAAAGATTTTCCACTGACGGTGATGTAAAGACAACAAGCACATCTAAAATTGGCCCAAACCCAAGGAAGTATAACATCAAGAGCACAAATTTGAGAATCTTTGTCTTTCTTTTTTTCTGACTTGGATTGAGATTCTTTTTTAGTCTTTCTATGTTTTGAAAGTGAGCCAGACATGTGCTTCCCATGACAGAAGAGTTTCATGGAGCTGTAAATGTAATCCATCATCAGGACCACATTAACAACCTTTTACACAGCTCTGCTCCAGACGCTCTTTGTCTATGACCTTTGTTTCTAAGGCACACGTGCTCAATGGCAGGCAGTGAGCACAACCCTCCCACAGGGGGAGGCGTAGAAGTGTCACCCAGCCGCCGGGGGCGTTACTGCAACAGTTCTCGAACAACATTAACCTCCTGCTGAGCCAGGGGAAGTTTAGCCTGCAGGACCATCTATTTCCCATAGAGTAATTATGTGCTGACATCAGGGTAGTGTGACAGTAAATGGGTCCAGTATACAAGGTGGGGGTGGAGAATGGACACAGAGAGAGAGAACAAACAAAACAGCCATTAATCATTAGAGGGAGCCCAGTGTTAAACGGCTTGATTATGACCCCGAATTTGCCCCCTAAAAAACCATCCGCTAATAAATCCAACTATTAACAACTCGTACTGCTTTTGACACACTGCTACCTTATTAGATTTGGTCTAAGGAGACCTTCCTTCCATTTGGTTTGTACGAGTTCAACCTTCAGGGTGTTGACATAATGTCTCCCAAATGGGGCAGATGTTTACTGTGGAGTCGAGCCAAGATTACCAGGCACTTTTCACCTTTGCTCTGTAATCCTAATGAACCCTGAACTGTGGCTCCTGGAACAAGTTACATGGAGCAAGGTGAGGATAAGTTCATGAGGTGATCAACATAAATGCTTTATTCAAGTTTCCAGAGCCAAAGGTCATGTCCCAAAAAGGCTTGTATTGTGCGATCATGAGTACCAAATTTTGGCATTTAAATTGACATGGTGGATTGCTCCCTTTGGGTGGGAGAGAGGTACTGCCCCAAGCTCAACTTTATTTATTTAGAAGTGAAGGAGTTCAAGTATCTCAAGATTGTGTGATTGACAGACAGGTTGGTGTAGCGTCTGTAGTATTGCAGGAGTTCTACTGGACCGTTGTGGTGAAGAAGAAGCTGACCTGTAAGACGAAGCTCTCAATTTACCAGTTGACCAATGCTATAACCCTCACCTATGGTCATGAGCTTTTAGGTAGTCACCAAAAGAATGAGATTGCACATACAAGTGGCTGAAATGAGTTTCTTCCATAGGGTGGCTGGCTCAGCCTTAGAGATAGGGTTAGGAGCCCAGACATTCATAGGGAACTCGGAGTAGAGCCGCTGCTCCTTCGCATCGAAAGGAGCGAGTTGAGGTGGTTCGGGCATCTGATTAGGATGCTCCTGGGCGCCTCCCTGTGGAGATTTTCCGGGCATGGCCAACTGAGAGGAGACCCTGGGGTAGACCCAGAGCTTACTGGAGGGATTATATATCCCACCTGGCCTGGGAACACCCCGGGATCCCACAGGAGGAGCTGGAAAATGTTGCTAGGGAGAGGGACCAGTGGCCTAATTTGCTCAGCCTGCTGCAACCGCAACCTGACCCTGGATAGAAAGTGGATGGATTACAAGCTGGATAGGCATATTTATTATCCAATAATCAAAAAAGGAACTGATAGAACTGCCAATAATGATTAGACACTTGCCCAGAGAAGATAATATAGGAGCGAAAGAGATTTGAAAGGCAGTTGAGTTCATTGCTTTAGTCTCCAAGGTCATTTATAACAGAGTGTCTGCTTGATGGCTCGTCCTCCCAATGTATCATTCATCACAGCCTTCACAATCACCACTGTGTTTGAATTAGCATAATTTACCCCACTGATTGGGGATAAATTGATTTCGTGATGTGCCTGTCAATCAACCGTTATTAAATGTACAATAGCCATAAACATTGACCAAGTTTCCCCCTCATGGGCTGCTGTCAGAATGAATTTTTGGCTCTGAAACTTTGCTGGATCACGTCCCTAATCAAGTCTGAGCTCTGATTAAAGACATGAGCTAAATCTGGATAAAAATGGCCGTGGAGACATGCTTTTACTGCAGAAAAAGGGATCATTTTATTAGATTTGCTTCATCAGGAACATACCTACATATGGAACCAGGAAGGAGCTTTATATTTCATTCTCATATACCTTATTTGTTGTGTCATAGGTCTGCTTCGAACAGGCCAATTTGAAGTCATCGCTCCCTGCCCTAATTAGTCCCACATGCTCTTATTTCCAGCCTGTTTCCGTCCAGAGGTTTCAGTAACTAAACATTGTCCGCTCAAGTCAAACAATGCTGGAATCATCTCAAGCGTGTTTCCTGTGCAATTGTTTTTACATTTCAAAGAATCTCATTCAAACCGCCAAAGATGTTTGTTATTTTCAATCTGCCATATTTTCAAGATCGGGAGGGGGTGTGTTTTCAGAGTGACTTTGGAGTGTGTCCTTGTGCTCCTGCCACAAGGCAAGGGTGACTGTGATTAGGAGTGCCCTTCATTGATGCATGCATGTATGTGTACGCTGTGTCCAATCCTAGCAAGGACCTGCACACATGTCGGGGGCCACGGCCTCATCAAGTGTGCAGATGAAAAGAACAGCATGCCATTTGTGTTGGAAAAGCAAAGATTGTTATGAATACATTATTTCATGGTTGCCTGTCAAGGAGGAGGTTGCGAAAAAGCAGGCTCAGGGGTTTAATAAAGCTGAACAGTTGTTGGTTTGTTTTGGAGGAGCAGAGGGAAGGGCTGGAGAGAGAGAGGACTTCTTGAGATGTGTAAATAACTGAGGAAGGTCATCCGTTCCCTCGGACCAGCAGCTCATAGGCTGTGAAGAATGCATTAAGTTTAGAGTGCTGATAAAACAGGAAAAGGTTTCACTGTGAAATACAGTCAGGAAGTGTGAACTGTGCCAGAAGAACTGATTTAGTTTACCCAATGAGACAGCTAGAAGTGGAGGTGAAAACAGGCCAACATTTTGTGGTTGTTGTGGCTAAAAATACTCCTGAATAAACTGTTGTATCACACTGAGATGTCTAGAATATCCTTAAGATGTCAACCAGATTCGAGTTCGACATCTCTTGACTTTAATACCAAGAGGCAGTGCTGCCTTTGAATATGTGCCACAAAATCCTTACCTGGGGGTCAGGTTAGGGGCTGCAGGATGATAGAACACATTAGCATAGGGGAAAAATCACTTGCACATACAAAAGGTATTTATTTAAATGTCGTTTTGTCATTTCTTTCTTGTTGATAACTTTCACCATTTTGTGTCTTTTAAAAGTAACTCAAATAAAACAGGAGAAATGACATTTGATTGATCTGTTCTAAGCCAACAGACTCATGTGAAAAGTGGTGATGAGCGACTTTGTTTTAAGGGAACACAAACCAAAAAGTCAACAACAGACTTGGCGGGGGATGCCGGTATAGCTCAGCAGTTAAAGCTCGCATCCCATATACAGAGGTTACAGTCCTCGATGTGGCGGCCCCGGGTTCAACTCCCACCCTCGAGTCTCTCCTCCCCTGTTTCCAACACTGTCCTCTCAGTCTCAAAAAAAAGACAATGCGAAGTTTTGAGGCTTTTTTATTTGTCCTCTGACATCACCTTTGTTGATTTCAGTGTCAGGATTCCAAATAAAATGTGTAAAAACTGAATGACACAAAAGTGAAGAGCCATCATTACTCATGGCGCATGCTCATTCAAAGCTATCCATAAGTGCAAAGGAGAATCTACAAGTTCTTTATTATATTTATAACGATCTACTCTTTTTTTCGGCTGCTGTGGCAACATAATACAATTAATGAGAGACAGGGGGATTACTACGTCTTTGTACAATGACTCTTTGAAATCAGCGCGGACACAAACATCAGAAACAAGTAAGTCATACAGTATAAGATGCCCTCAGATCTTTATACAACATTACAGACCTCAAGGGATCAATATTTTGAATATCAAAGAAGGTGGCGTAAATTACTTCGAATTTGCAGAAACGTTTAGGCAATTGGCCGAAATTGCAAGGCCGAGAAAAGTTGCAGCAATTGGTTGAATTTGCAGGAACTCAACTTTGCAACTTCCCGGAGGGACTAAAGTATTGCCTAATCCCTGATCACAAGTTGCATATGTCTATGAGGTGCAAGGAGTTCGACCAAAACTGGCCTTTCAGACCGTCTCATTACATGGAATCCTAACTGGAAGCAATGGCAACAAGCGAGTGAGCAAATATCTTTCTCTCCATTCTTTCAGTTAGTTTCTTTTTGAATTAGGATGTCCTTACCTGCTCCCTGTATCAGCAAGCAGGCTGAGCAAAGTTTCACTGGATTGAAAATATAGTGCTCGCCCTGGTTCTGTGTCTGTGAAGTTCTTTGCACCACGTTCATTTGTAGAGAAGGGAAATCACACACGACACCAAATAAAATCTCATCCCACATTGCTCGTACTCCATCTCGACAATTATTTCATGCTCCATCTGCGTGATCCGATCCGTGCCTCCAGTATTTCACAAGAAACAAAGATCTTACAAGAAACTGTTTGAAACATTTCTGGATTTGGATCAGGAAATTGGATTTTCACATCATTCAAATTATATTGCAACAACCCAGGTTTACAGGCGATCCCAATCCGCAAGCGGGGAAGCTCCAAGATGTTTAAAAAACTTTCCAATCAAATTCAGACAAGATGATTTTAGCAGTTTTTACCTGCAAATCACTTAATCCATGCTTAGTGTGAAGTTACCACAGCACTTCAGTGTGTAAAACAACCAAACAATGGCTGTTCTTAATGCAATTTGTTACTTTTCCTTAACAACACCACCAGGGAGGGCAGATTTTATTACTTTATTCACTCATAGGTCTGTATCACATTTCACCCACACGCGAATAAACACACAGTCACACAACCCTCCAACCCAGCACTGACTTTATTGAGGCCGTATAAATGGCACAAACTCTCCTTGTGTACACTGCAGCATAAAGGGAGCCAGAACTCTGCTTTATTAAGACCCCTGTTTACACTCTGCTTTATTGAACGTATAAATAAGGCTCCGGGTTCTGGTGCCACTTTTTACCGCTCCCTTAATGCTCCTGGTAGCTCTTATAACGTTCAAGCAAACAAAAGCCACTTACACACTCCACACACCACACCCGTGCCACGCTCCAACTTTACCAAATGTCTCTCCAGAGCACGCTGGAAAAAAAGACTGTTTCCACTAATATAGTTCGATTTATAGGACGGAATTAAACCTCATTGCACACCACATTAACGGAATGGTTATTCAATTGTGCGCTTTGAAGTCAGGGGAAAAAATGCGGCATGGTTGTCGAGCTTGTCTTCGAAGTTGATGGGAGAAGACGATGGCATCTGTGTGTGTGTTAGCCTCATAATTTGGATAACCACAATTTGGAATTTGACCTTTTTCTCAGTCAGAATTTCTCTCGTTTTTTTTCCCCTCATGTGTTTTGGTATCCATCCGCAGTTTTCACAGAGGTCGCCATGCGCTTCCTGACTCAGCATGCCCACCTCTCCTCCCCAGACGCTGTGGTTTTTCTATGGCTAATGAGGGTAGGATGCCTCTCCCGGCTGATGTGTGTGTGTGTGTGTGATGCCGTCCTGTCCTTGCCTGTGCCTGCTTCTCATCATCAGGCTGGTTTTCTGGAAGAGGACTGCTGAGCTGGTCACCTCTGGCTCTCCGCTATCAGCAGGAGCGGCTCTGTGATGGACTCCAGAGGAGGTGGTTTCCCTCGGAGGAGAACCAGAACAAAAGCTCAGCTGGGGAGGACTCGGCCTGGTGTGGGTTATTAATGCAGGATAATAAGCAGACTCAGCAATTTAGCTGGGTGAGTCATGCGTAGATGGGGAGAGAGAGAGGGGATGTGAAGCCTTGAATCTGCTGGTAATAATAATAATCTGTGACGAGTACGTCCCCCTTGAGTGTGTTTTGTGTTTATATTTGTTTGAAATTGGATTCAGAATTAAGAAGTAACACAAGTTTCAAGTTCAAAACAAACCATAAATTATGCCGGAGACCACACGCACAACTCCTCACAAGTCCACTGACATCACCCTCCGACTAAATCTGTTCCCCCGCTGTTTGGAAAAGCTCGATGCAGCATCAGTGGAAGAAAACAAAAACGAGGCAAACATTTGATTAAGGATGTTTGTGCTGAAACAAATGGTTCCAACAACCCCCGCTGCTTTCGCGAGAGACCCCAGCTCTGAGATAGCATCCCCACTGCGGGGAGCTTATTACTGCAGGGAACCCCGTTAGCCATGTCCTCTGGTTGCTCACTATGGCATTTTAACTTTGTGATCGCATGATGTCATATTTAGAGCAGCTATGTTCAGTTAGAAGTGGTAAGTTTGCTTGGGATAGTTGCAATTTTGCCCTTTGGGGACATCAGTATTGGATTAAGGAATGACTGTTTTTGAAAATGAGTGGCAAAACAGCAGGACTCAATAATCAGAGCCATTTGGAGGCTCAATTTACAACATAGACTCATTGGTTTGCCAATCCCCCTTTTGAAGCCTTTTGGCCGACGCCATCTTGTTTTTTTGGAACCAGAGGTGACCATGTCTGTAAAGGTTCTCAGTCATCCAGGTCTTGATAATTCGAAGCATAATCCAAAAGGCAACTGGAGATGGTGACGTTTCACCTCTCATCTGAAAGGCCTCTTCAGTTCTAACTGACAGGTGGGCAGACCTAGATGTATAAGCCTCTGTCAGTAGTATCATTAACTAGTATGCTAATAGATGTGTAATCAAGGGAGAGTCGTTAACCTGGGCTGTTGGCCTAATAGCAACAACAGTCGTTAGGCACCTTTTGGTGTTGGTGGGTCTTTGGCGGGCGTTTGCGGGCTAATATCCACAACAGTCGTTAGCAGACTTTGGTGTTGGTGGGTTGTTGGCGAGCCTTTGCGGGCTAATAGCAACCACAGTTGTTAGCACCCTCTGGTGTTGGTGGGTGTTTGCGGGCTAATAGCAATGACAGGTGTTAGCCCCCTTTGGTGTAGGTGTGTCAGTGGTGGGCGTGGTCGGGCGAATATCAACGACAGTTGTTAGCACCGTGTGTCGTCGGGGGGCGTTGGCAAGCTGTTATGTGTGTTAGCGACGTGTCAATCGCAGGTAGCCACGCCCTAAAGCATACCCTGCTTTATCATCAATATTACCCTAAATGAAACCATAATTTACCAAGTATATAACATGTTTAACTGAAGAAGACTTCAAACAAGCATTTGAGACCAATAACTCTTTAGGAAAATATTTACGACAGTAATAAATCAAATAAGAAGTTGGCTCATTTTTGTCATCTGGTTTCATTCGATTGGACTTCTTTTTGAAACATGTGGAATCGCCCCCTGCTGGCCATTAGAAATAATGCACCTTTTAGGCAATTAAACCTGAAATATTGGCTTCAATTTTTAAACCAGAGTCTAGGTCCAGTTCTTACGTACAGTCTATGGTTTACAACACCCTGTCAGAACAGAGTGAGAGGAGATAAAAGCATGCTGGGAACAATGCCCCAAAGCTACGTATAATCCCTGCACTGCATCCTGGACACTCTGCCTGTGTTAGGAGTTATCACAGCAGCAGCAGCAGAAGCAGTTTCTCTTCCCTCAAAACTCCTTGTTCTGACGAACTGTGGAGATTTATGCAGCTGGAGTGGCAGAGGGGGTGTTTACGGTTTCACCATAGGCTAACGGCTCTCATTGCTTGATGTGTGAGAGTGCTGATTAGAGCTGTTGTGTTCATGTCTTAATGGCAGAGGAGATGGGCTCCATCCTATAAAGAGGAGGTGAACATATGTTCAGGCGGGGCGAGGATGTGCTGGAGATGGCAGTTTGTCAGCGCAGATAATTGTTAGTTATGAAAAACAAAAGCATTCAGAGAGCATTATTTGTGTGCTGCGACAGAGAAAGCCATCAAATACAAATACAGTGATTTTGTTTAAGTGACGTTCTGTATTAGAAGGCAGCTGCACTGTCAGGTTGTTTCCTGATGTTGCTAATGAACCCCAGGCTCAGGCTGTAATAGCAGGGAGGGATGCATTATCACTGCTGTTTCTATAATATCAGTTTCGAAAATGTTCCCTTTGCTTGTCTTCAGAAAGATGGACATGGGTGGCTTTTACAGATGCCGAGAGGATTTAGAATAAAGGAGGAACACTTTGACGTTTCTATGTATTCTCATATGGAATTTATATTTTCTTTTTAGGGAATGTTTTGGGCACGACTGTTCACCACAGACCAACAGCAAAGCAGAAACACTACGGGACCACTGTACCTCTGCAGCTTGTTGGAAAAGACTGGAAACCCCTCAGCCAGCTCAAACCCCAGGTGAAGAGGAGACGTTGACATACAATTATACACATTTACTGTATTTATTTCATGTTTTTGCTCTTCTGAATTCTTTAAATGTCCATTTGTCTTTCAACTGGTCTAGATATCTTAACATTACTGAGCAAATTTAGGATTCCCTAATGACTCCGGTTACATCATTATCTGTGGTGCAGTGCTGTCAAGTCAAAATTTTCTATTGCACCACCATAAGGCGAAATTTTCCACATGTACATAAGAAATATCCAAATCCAGACAAATGATCCCTTTGCTCCAGAGAGGATGAAAGTGTTTAATACTTCAAGGCCAAAAGTCTGCACACATGACACTGTATTTATAATCCTGATAGTTGAAGACATTCATGTTCGAAAGGGGATAAACCATTTTGATTTTAATGACCCTATGGCCTTAGTCTCACGACAGCTGAAGGGAAGAACTGTAGATTTTCAGTGGTGGTTCAGATCAAAACAGTCCTGTGCTGAAAAAGTCATCTTAAGGGGATGCATCGGTGGGGGTGGGTCACTTCAGATACCATTTAGAGTATGGAAAACCATCCAGGTTCGGAGGTTGGAGCCTTATCAGACAAAGGATTTTGTAGCTGTTGAAAGTAAACATGACAGCACGTATTTTAGCTGTCGCTATCAACAGGTAAACGGCTAGAAAACAGCATTAGGACCTGTGTCCACTGACTGCGTTTTTTCAGTTTTTTTTTTGCAGTTCAGCGCTCATCGTCCAAAGTGCAAAAACGCCTTAGTCGCTGCGCTCACAGCGCTCTCAGTTGAAAATAGTTAAGCATTTGGAACACCGCCGTGCTCGTCAGTGTCACTTCTCCCTCACCAACCAATCAAAATCAAGAAGGGGCGGGACTTCCAAAATCAACTTTGTCAATAACAATGGCGGAGGACAAACAAATCCTAGCAGTTGCTGACATTTATCTCATGCACCCTGTTTTGTTTTTTCTAGCGTACAATTTCCTTGTCTAGAACTGCTGCTAATGCCAGGACACAATTCCTTTCCATTGTTTTTACGTTTTCTTTGTCAAATTCCCATGGGTCAAAGCAAATATGAAGCATACAGAGCAATTTAAAACAGACCTAACAGCCACTACCAAGAAAAGCGTGCCGTGTTACAACTTTCGTAACCTAGCAACAGTAAGCGTCAGTGAGAAGGTCGTGGGCGCTGCCAGTGCAAAAAACGCTGTTAGTGGACACAGGCCCTTAAGGTAGCAAAGGGATCCACTGGGAATGCTGGCTTGCATTTGATTGCCCAATGCAGTGCCTTGCTGGATGACATCACCTGGACGACTCCGTATTGGTTTCCTGGAGACCTGGTTGCCCCCCCAACAACTGGGTTGGTCTAGACGTTGCTTTAAAATATCAAAATTGTAAGCATGCAACCGAAGGTAGATTATGTATTCATGCTACAAGCTCATATTTCCATGACTTTCTCCTTTTTCATGCTAACCTAACTCCAGTCTTGAAAGGTTGTCATCATATTCTCCTCATAATTATAGCCGCATATAAAGATTGCTCATGGATGAAATGATTAAGTCTGATAATTGTTGTTCCAATTTGGTGCCAAATGAAATAAAATGATCTTTAGACTGCGAGGTGCTTCTCCGTCTAAATGTAGCAAATCCTTCTCACAGTGCCAGCTACATTAAAAGACCACAAACAGCCAGGCAAAGATGGCTGCCATTGCTTCTTTGTTTGGTTCAGTACATTTCAAGCACAGACAGCTGCACAATATCTGCATCTTAGAAGAGAAGAAAGCACGACTCAACCCGCTGGAACATTAATTAAATGTTTGAAATCTGGTATCCTTGGCTCTGTTCGGTGTTGTAATCCCAGACTGTTAAACAAAACAAAATACATGGCTGCCAGGCAGACTTAAAAACACAGCTTGTGTTCCCAGGTGGTGTTATTGAGTCAATTCATTTGTGAATTAATTTGTTCTGGCTGAACCAAACAGAGAAGGTGCCACAAGGTTTGTTTGGGACGTTCTTACCTCAGAAAACAGAACAAATCCTCAGAACTCAAGAATACCCGCAATGAGGGTGAAATTAAGTGCTAATTTGAATATATTACTCCCAAAATAAAAGCACAAAATGCCGTGTGCTATCTTTAATTTCCATGAAGTTATAAATGGCTGTTGTCATAAACACTGTGCAGGTCATAGCATGCATATAGAGCAGTCTGAACAGGAAACAGCAGGAACTTTGGTCCCACATGGCTCGTGCAATGATACTGCCTAAAACCATAAGTGTTCTGTTTCCATATCCTCTTATGATCCACTACACATTCTTCTCCATGGGGGGTGATGGATGACTTAACCCAGAGCGGCGCTCCTTTCCACAGTTGACCCACATTGAACTATGTGTGTTAAAAATGTGTTTGTGTGTGCGGTTGCGCAGCAATATGGAGAATGTAAGACACAGATTTTTTTGTGTTTAGAGTGGGAGAGCTGCACAAAAGCGGAGAGAAGTTCCTGTGTTGACATGTGGATGAATGTGTGCGCGCAGCGATTGTTGCACAGTGCGACTGACAGAAAAGATGTACGACTCAGTGACACTTCATCCGACTGTAACAGAAACACACGGCCGCGCTCAGCGTTGTAACTCAGGGGTGCAAAGACTTGAAGCTTTCTGCGGGATTAATGTCAAATGGAATAGAAACATAAAGCTAATCCCCTCAGCTCTTGTTCTAAGATACAAAGCAGTTCATAAGGATTTCTGACTGCACCCATCTATTGAAAACAGTCATCTCGCATGTTTGCTCACAGTGTGGGTGGTTCAGTCACACTCTCATCAGGGCTGTAATGTGCTTTTTGTTTTATTGCCACACATAGCCCTAGCTTCCTTTTTATTTTGTTAAATTTGAACCGTGCCAAAAAAGGCCGCCCCTTTTAAAATCAGCAATTCGAATTATCAGCCGAAGAGGCACGGAGGCGTCAGCCAAATATCTGCTATTATGTTTTTTAGCTGCATCTCTGTAAACGGTGCAGAACTAAAAGCACTGCAGGGGTTAAGCTTTACAAACAGGCTCAACATGACCCTTTAGCTTTCATCTTTCTCAAGGTTTTTACTGTTAGCTGAATTATCTGCAGAGATCTCCTCTCTAAAACTGGAAAACACAGAATAAAGCAGTTTCAAGTACAAAATCTGTTTTCCAAAGCTCTTCTAGATCAGACACAGGACCTCAGTTGGGTCTTCAAGCAAAGCTGCTGCTAGCTAGGTCCTGTCCTCTCCTAAACAAACTGACCCAATGATTAAAACCAGTAAAAACACAGTTTCAAGTTAAAAATCCATGTTTTTGAAAGCTCTTCTATCGGACACAGGACCCCCATGTTGACGCAGGATGTCAGAAGGGTCTGTTAGCGGAACAACAGCTAGCTTGTTTTATGTGCTGAGCTTGTTTTTAGGTTAGCTTCCTTCAGTGTTCGTTTACAAGGTTTTTACCCAAAGCTAATTCACCACAAAAGACCTCTCCTCTCCTAAAAAAAAGAGTCCAGGAAATTAAAAGCGGCAAAAACACAGAATGAATCAGTTTCAAGCGTGTCTCTTTAGTGCTCTTTTAAGGGGCTAGCTTGGCTGCGCGTCGCTAACTTTAGCTATCTAGCTACTTAAATCCTTCATCCAGTTAAATGAAAAGTTAAATACGCCAGTGAAGTTAATTAAAACACTAAGAAAGAAGTTGGCTGGAAATGTTTTCTCTCGGGTTGACAGTCAGCTTGTGTGGAAAACATGAGATTCATGTAGCTAGATAGAAGTGTGATGTGGCGCTAAATTGAGGGGGAAAAAAAGTCACAGCTTTGATACGGCCTTACATGCCAACTAATGCTGCAACACTTTAACCACAACCAGAGGCATCTTTTCTCAGTCAAGATTCTCCCTCCCCCAGTCCGTAACGAATCTATCTCATCTCCTCTCCTGTCTGTTGTCTCTTCAGAGTCACCCTGCATTGCTGAAGCTCCTGATTGAAGCGGAAGGTGAACAGCTGCTCTTGGCTCTGGAGAAAAACGAGTAAGTGCTCCCTCCATTCATACTTGGCCTTAGCTGGAAACTGAGTGCTTTCTAGATTACAAATGGGCGACATATGCACTGCCCAGGGGCTACAGCTGGGGCTGCAGCCAAGTCGTGTGTCACATTATAAAAACCAGGGAAGGCAAAGGAGGAAGCGTTTCTCTTTCTTTTAGTGCGGGCATGGCTGTGCTCTCTGTGCACTCTGGTCGTCTTGCGTGCTGAATCAAAGACTTGAAAGACAGAAACTCTTGAAAACATCAGTCAGACGTTGATGAAAACCGACATCTTCCTCCTTCTTCTCCTTCTATCTTTTCATTTGATCTATTGGCGTAACACAGGGGAGAAGGAGGCTTTGTTTGAACACATCACACACTCCTCGCTCTGTATATTAACACACTGTCAACACAGTGTCAGCCAGGAAACTGACAAGGAGGGGGAACATCATTTGAAACAGATAAGGTTATCTTTTGACGGAGATGTACGTAGCTCTGGATGTGTTCGGAGGATTATTTGTCATCTTTGCATTTTTACACAAGGCCTGTCTGAATGTGGCCTCGGTCTCAGAAAACCTCCGATTCGAGTGTTTTCTGAGAAGAATGGGACGTGATTGATGGAGCAATATGTTTTCCATCCAGCTCCGCTGCCACACATGAGCAACCAGGAACAAGCGGAGCCGTCTGTGAGATAGAGAGAAAAGAGGAGAGAGGGGGAAGCAAAATAGAGAGTAGGAGAGAGCGGATGGTTTTTATGTCAGACTTAGCCATGAATCTCACTTGTTTCCCAGACTTAATATATGTAAATTCCACCTGCAGTCTGTGGGACAAAGCTTTCAACACCAGCGACCGCAATTTTACGGCTTACCTACTTTGAAAATATTTTGATGGGAAATCACACTCGGTCTTTCTGTCGAATAACATTCCCGCTCTGCACAGGTGGGGATTTTGCAAAGCTGACTTGCAGATTGTCAAATTTTCAACAGGCCCGTTTATGGCAGGGAATTACGCTCTCTTACAGTAAAAACATTTCATTTCGAAAAGGGGGAACTTAACTTTCCCCCCGTGATCGGCTCGAGTGGAAAAACAACCTGCATTCCCATGAATCGCCTGCGTGATCCTCATCCAGCGCGGCTGTCATCGTCATCCCATAGCATTCACCGTAAAGTCCACAAACAGAGACCTTTCTAATAAGCTTTAGCATGATGGAGAGACTTTAGGCAAACAAACCTCCATGAATTCCAAATACAAACCCGTCAGAATTTCCTCTCAACGCTTCCAGAGAACGAGGTTTTATAACCGGCAAGGTTTGAATTGACATCATCTGTGGATTCTCACACTCTGATGCGATAAATCAAAACACTCCTTCAAAAAATCCAAATAGAAGCTACTTTATGTCATGCATGTTTGACAAGACGAATCAGAAATTTTAAGAGGATGTGTGTTGTTGAGTGAGTTGCTCTGCGGATTAGAACTGAACCTGCTGTGCTGACATTAAGTGAGGGTCCCTGTCTGAGGTTTCTGGCAGACTGGCTGATGAAATCCAGTTGTTCAAACACAGCCGGAATCAGTAGAGGAGGAATAAATGTTCTCCAGAGTGAAACCAGTTGAATTAAAGCCTCTGATTTATTTTTGTTTTCCCAGGTCTTACCTCTCTTTATAAATATCTCTGGCAACCCAGCACAAGCGAGGTGTACTGCAGAGCTAAATGCAATCATTTTGGTTTTATTGAGGTGAACATGAACACACTTTGTGTGTGTCTGAACTCGTATCACCCCTGCAGTGTGATTGAGAGTAATAAAGGTCGACTGTTAAAGCACGGGCACATGAACGTTATCTCATACAGCTTGAAATGACTACATTTTTTATGTTTCTATTTATCTAAATGAATCAAATGACTGAAACATGAGCCAAACACAATAGAAACAGCCAGTCTTATTATCTTTTAACACATCACTCAATCTTTATTTGTCTTAAGGACTGACTCATTGTAAAGATTACAACTTTGACATTTAAAGGTTTTATGTTTATTCCTTCAGCCTGATTCTGTTGTTAAGTAGCTGGCCCAACGAACCAAACTTATTAGAAACCCAGCCAACAGCTAGGTAGTGGAAATCCTCCTCAGTGAGCTACACTTAGAACAAGAGGTTTTATGCTACATGTGTCTGGGACTTACCAGACTTACCAGTTTTATTCACATCCTTCCAAGGAATTAGATATATCTTTGTATTTGAAATCTGATACCAATGACTGGTATTGGCTGCTTTATGACTTTGATGTTTTACCCACCCTTCATCTTATATAAGATGCTAGCACGACATTTTTGTGCTAAGCTAACATCAGCTGGGAAATGTCAAGTTTCTATACTTGAATTATGGTGAACCAGTGAATTAAACATAGATAAATACTCATGAAAGAAGATGGTAACTATATTAGCTTCTTTATGACTTCAATGTTAACCATCATCTTACATAACATGCTAGCACAGCAGTCCTATGCTAAGCTAACATTAGCTGAGAATTGTCAAATTTCTTCACTTGAATTATGGTGAACCAGTAGTTTAACATAGATAAATACTCACAAACAAAGATGGGCACTAGATTAGCTTCTTTATGACTTGGATGTTTCCCAACCCATAACCTTATATAAGATGCTAACACAGTAGTCTTGTGCTAAGCTAACATCAGCTGAGAAATGTTAAGTAACTATACTTTAATTTTGGTGAACCAGTGAATTAAACATAGATAAATACTGATGAAAGAAGACCAGAACTGTATTAACTTCTTAATGACTTTAATGTTTACCATCCCATCATCTTACATAAGATGCTAGCACAGCAGTCTTATGCTAAGCTAACATCAGCTGAGAATTGTCAAATTTCTTCACTTGAATTATGGTGAACCAGTAGTTTAAGATATATAAATACTCACAAAAAAGATGGGAACTATATTAGCTTCTTTATGACTTGGATGTTCCCAACCCATCATCTTATATAAGATGCTAGCACAGCAGTCTTATGCTAAGCTAACATCAGCTGAGAATTGTCAAATTTCTATGTTATTCATGAAGTAATTCAGTATTTTAGAAAATTCTGATATTTGCTTTCCATCACAGTGAAATGACAAAAGAATGAACATTGTGACTGTTCCCTTATCTTTTGATAGTACTGTGCTTTTTCCACTAAGTATCTGAAAAGATTGTTAATCATGGTTTCATACTCTCATGATGAGCTGTGTAGTGGCAGTTGCAGTGATGACAATTGGAAAGCTTGAAATATAAGCCAAACAAATACAAAGCTGGTGTGTTTGTGAGCCAATTTTAAGCCAATATGGAGGATTTTTTTGGTGACTCTGCTCCTTGGCATTAAGGACAGCAGCAGTAGGAGACACAGGTGTCACATATTCCTGCAATATCCTTGGTTACCCTTTAAAGCAGCATATTGTCTGCATGGAAAGGGCGCATGATGCCCGGAGCAACGTGTCAACTGTGCGAACTAAGTGGTGCTTGATATTATGGTTTAGAAGATGGCTGCCTGAAAGATCTGCCTGCTAGAAATGCATGCAAGTATGAATATTGTTAAGTTCTTGGTTGTCTTCCAATCACTGTGGATTCATTTGTCAACATCGAATAACAAGTTTTATTCCCACAGCAGTAACTGACGCATTCCCTCATTTGCAAAAAAAAATCCCAAGCACATTTGTGTTCATAAGAAAGGTATCTACAGATATACAGATAAACACTCACGCATGAGTAACATATTTAATTAAATTCCCACCATTCATTGGGGCCATGTTGGACTTCCCCACAAGAAAAGGAGGATGTGTTTTAGACAGTTTTGTTTTCAGCTCCCAGTATTTTTCTCAGCTGTCTATTTTTTTTAATCGTCTTGTTCTCTCTGGTTCACAGGAAAAGCATTTATGCAGAAAAACCAACAGTGAATAAATCCCTGAAGTGAATATTGATATTACAACACTTCCTTTAATGAGTAGTTTGATTCCAATGTTCAATGCCAAACATATTAATCTTACAATTCTGTGTCAGGAGGTGTTTTCAAGGATTTTAGATCTGAAATAAAAGCTGTGGTTTCTCTGACAGTACCATAAAAAAGGAAGCAAATAAAACCTGATTTAACCACGGGTGGCGATTAAAACATCCTTTAGGCTTAGAATGACAGGAAGTAATGATGATGCTTTCAACATTAAGGTACTCCACCAATAATTCCACCAATAAAATGTGTTTTTTAAATCCTGCTGGTGTCAGAGGGATACTCGATATTGGCCCATGCTCAAGGCTAGGTATCGTAATCAGTAGTAGGAAGGAAAAGATGGTACCAGAACTCAAGTCGCCTTTACAAAGTTCATCTGCCTCTACCGACGCTGATGCCTGGTGGCATCTGGACACACGGATCAATATAGTTAGTAAACGACTATCGATATAGCAGCTTTACTTGGCCTTTGCTTTCTGGACTGTCACCTTTGGTCCTTTATTATATCTCAAGGCAAGACTCCAGCAATGCACAGGGACAGTCTGGGCGTGTATGCGCGGGCCCTTTCTCCTAAGATAGAAAAGTCCCATGTACTCTTTATAGTACATTTATTTTCCATTCCATATGGATGTGTTCATTTCTGTCCACATAAGTGGAGCCAATGATTTATTCAGTTTCTTTGGCTCCACTGGAGGAAAGAAACCCAAAGGCTTGTGCGCGTCTACACCATGGGTGACAGTTGTTGAGCTTTGACCACTGGGTATGGAACCGCTTCTTGTCAAGCTGTTCGAGACGCTCTTGCTGCTTTGTGGCTTTGTGAATGTGAGGCCTCCAGGCATATCAAGATGAGTCCCAAGCTGAGCAGGCAGTATGCTCTCCTTCCCTGTTTTTATCTCTCTAATGGACTGCGGGATCACTAAAAGGAGGCCTGGGGCTCGTCAACTGGGTGGAGGATGTTCCCGGTTGTCTGCATTGGGGTTCCACCCTGCTCATCAAGTTGTTTGGCTCTCAACATGAGGGGGGCCTTGAGGGTTGGTTATCCATCTTTTGGAGACTTTTCATCTTTGTGCTGCGAGACCAACAGACACAACGAAGCAGACTTTAATCTAGCCTTTTCCCTGGACAGAGGGCAGGCAGAGGATATGTTTCCTGATTGAAAGGCTTGGCTGCAAACTTTTTCTATCTCTCTGGTGTTTGGAAGAACAATAAAACTCAGCCTGGACAGGATCCAGACACAATTTGTCCCAGTTTGCGTATTGGGTTTTAGGGATGTTATTTGACTCCATATCTCAGGCTGGGCTGCTGCTGGCCTTCGACCTGTTGATTCTCTCTATGAAGACGTCCTCGTGTCTCACTGAAAACACGGACAGGAAACGGGGACTCCTGGGGAACTGAACAAACAGAGGGCTGAAGACAACGCACAAATAACCAACCCTTACTGGAAAAAAGACGTTTCAGACCTCCTTTGTAGCACTGTTATCCTCGGTTGCTAAACCACACACAGATTGTTTAAGTAGTGGAACCATTGTGTATGAAATCCTACCTCTTGTTCAGTCAAAAGTGAGTAAAGAACGAGATCAAACCCTTGCACAAGTCATTAGGTCGTCTATAAAATGAGATACATGTCTTTTGAAGATTAAAGACACTCTTTTCTTGACGTTTTAAAAACGATTGACATGGAATTTGACCAATTAGGATCACATTAGGTGGGACTTCTGTCAGTTAATCAGTAATTCATTGGAACACACCAATTGGAACAACTGGTGGATCCGTCCTAGTTCCGTAACCCTACCCTCTAATCCATACGTTCGTTTGGAGGGCCTGAAATGTGTTCTGTGTTTCCCAAAGTTTTATATAGACTTTCAAATCTTAAACTTTAAACCATTTAATGAGATCTTGATTTTAATTGACCACCTTACCAAACCCCAGTATTTGCCATATTTTCTGAGCTTCACTGGTCGCTTGCCGACACTTTGCTCCCACATGTGCTAGCCCAGCATCCCTGCATCCCCTCGTTATCGAGCTGGCGTTGGAACGTGTGGATGAATAATCAAAGTCAAGTCAAGTTTAAAATATTTAAGCAAAGGGAGGAGATGAAGATAAAAGTGGTGATTTGAAGTCTCCGTCCATTAAAGCTTGAGATGCGCTTGTAATCACTTTGGAGATGGCATCTTATTAGAGCTTCTGATTATCTTATCTGGTCACACTGATTGTCCTCTAAAACATTCGCCAAGAATTCACAGATAAATGATGTATGGACAGTTGAACGTGGGATTAGCAGCTATCTACTGTACATTACAGAGATCGTTGATGTGTAGAGGGCACAGGCCACTCCACTCACTAATCATTAGCAAGAACACCGTACTCTTTTATTTCCGCTCCTCCGACGGGAAACTTTCTTTATCCGCAAAATTCACACTCACCATGTTCTAAAATCATTCACCACCACAAACGTTAATTCCAGAAGAAGGATGCGCTGAGGTTAACACCAGCCTTTGTACCTTTTATAGTCACCCTCACGGCTGCAGGGCCATGATACACTGTGATTCATTAGTTTCAAAGACAAGCCACGGAAATAGTCTCGTCTCTGTCCTGAGCCCGCGCCTTTTAACTGCTTCCTTCAAAAGGGAATTTTTTTTGGAAGGAGCTTCCCTCTTTTGAATTACCTTCTCAGAAGCTCCAATTATTTCCAAGCTTGGAGCAGTAATTAATAAGATGGATTTGCTACTCCATGTTCCTTATTAATTAGGAAGCGAGCATGAATACTGGAAACAGTCTTAGAGAGGCTTGTTCCTGTGAGATGCACATACACATTGTCCTTAGAGAAGCTGCCAACCTAACCTTCAAACTCGCTTTACCCAAAAACTGCTCAACCTGCCCTGGTGTCGCTGTGCGTCTCTTGCTTTCTGGTACCATTATTTTGCCATTCCTGCTCTGACAAAACACTAGATAGCTTCCAAAGAAGTACTATAATTTTGTATTAATTGATAAGTTAGAAATTTTAATGTGAAAGAACCATTTTTAAGATGATCTAGTTCAACATTTCCTTGAAATTACATAGGAAAAATGTCTCACCTAAGTGGTATGTTTGTTTTTATCTTCGAGTTCCTCACAGTATTGTTTCAAGACATTCAAACTCGTACATCAAATCCTGCTTGTCCCAAAGATTTAAGCTGAAACTGCAGATGAATGTGAAAACAGCAACAGTGAATGCTGCATGTGCAAAACCCTGCACATACATCACTCTGCACAGTGAAGGTCAAACACCCAAGTAAAGTAGCAGTAAGCACATTTCTGAACGGACGGGCACTTTAAGTACAAAACTTCCAAAAATGAAGACTGTTAAAAAAAGTCCTTCTGCGCAGCATTAGGGATCTTCCCCTCTCCGCTCTGAGCCGTTTTCCAGACGGACCACTGAGGTCTCAGGACTCCAGCTGTTAGATCTATTCCTCAGCTTCACCACAGAGTACACAGCCAGCTGAAACCTACTGTCAGGAGCAGTTTCTCTCTGACGGACGAGCCATCACTCACATTTTACCCCCACTAGGGAGCCCAAGGATGGTCCTCCGGATAAAGATGCCTCTTTAACCATAAGAATGTGACTATGTAGGAGGTTTTTATGATTCTGGAAAAATTTTGGGTTTTTTTGGCCAAAGAAGACACAACAACCAGACGGCCCGTACACTTGTGTTTCTTGTCTTTTCAACGCAATTATTATTATAAAAGAGCTTTGCAGGATTTGGGGTTCAAATAATAATTCAAACGCTGAACAGTAACCTTTTTGTTTTACCTGTCAATGCCAGTCTGCCGTGTTAAAACAGGCGCCTATGATATGAACAGAGGAGATTATGCAGGGCCATGTGTTTCATTTGCAAACCTTAATTTTGTTCTTTTTATAGAGCATCATTTAAGGATTTATCCGCAAGAACCTTTATTGCAAGGCTTTCCAACATATTGCACATGGCTGACAAAGTTAACATATATGTGTCTGTGAAGGTTCTCAGTCATCCAGGTCATTGTAATTCGGAGCTAAATCCAAAAGGGGCAACTGGACTTGGTTGAAGTTCTTGAAGATGTTTCACCTCTCATCCGAAAGGCTTCTTCACTTCTAAACTGACCGAGCGTGGAAATACATGTTTCCTTTTAAGGCAATTGCATTTTGTTTTGGATCTCTGTGCTAACGTGGCTGCACAGTGGTGCAGTGGTTGGCGCTGTCGCCTCACAGCTAGAAGGTTCCCCCTAGGCCCCCCTAGGTTTAAACCTCAGGGGCCTGTCTGTGTGGAGTTTGCATGTTCTCCCCGTGCATGCGCGGGTTCCCTCCGGGTACTCCCGCTTCCTCCCACAGTCCAAAGACATGCTTGTTAGGTTCATTTGCGACTCCAAATTGCCCCTATGTGTCGGCCCTGTGATTGACTGGCGATCAGTCCAGGGTGGACCCGGCCTCTCGCCCAATGACAGCTGGGATCGGCTCCAGCCCTCCTGAGACCCTGAACAGGATTTTGTGAACATGTTTTGAAGACACTGAAATACTTAACATCAATATTCCATCCATCAAAAGTCACGAGGAAGCTTCACCGCATTGTACTATAACATGCTGCTACACGTTACCAAATTACAAGTGCCGTTTTCTTCTGCTTTCTCATTCCAGGAATAAATTGTGCCACTTTGTCTTGTAAAAATATCCTCCTACAAGCACATTAGCACACACAACCTTTCACTTGTGTGCTTCGTCACGATCACTGTTGATTTGTCTTTTTAATTTCAAGAACTAAAAGCTACAAAAACAAGCTAAGTACTCTAAACCCAGTTTACAGCGGTTTTGTTTTACTGTTAATATACGAACACAATAACCAAACTTGGAGGCTGGGAACCTGCAACGATTCTGCCGTCTTTTGTCTTCCAAAACTGCCTGCAATAATGTCAAAGTTGTGCTGTGTGTCGACGTGGGGGAAATAAGCGAGCCAAATAATATAACTTCCTCCAGGGGCTCGTGTATTGCTGAAATTCAGCCATGAAATTGGAGAATAAACACACCCTGTCTTTATATATTTGACTTGTATGCCTATAAGGAATAACACATTGTTTGTTAACACCCAGTAAACAGCCGCAGAAGTGCAAAAAGAGTCATTTGAATATGAATTGCTTCTGAAAAGATGGCTTTATTAGAGGTTCTTGGGGATTTTGGAGCCCAGAATTTAGTTTCAGCATCGGTAATCCGAGGCCCTCCGCCTTCATCTCCCTTTTGTTTGCTCTTTTCGTCAGATTGTCTGTCTGTCTCTCTGGCTTGCTATCTCTCCCTTTCACCTATTTAAGCAAACTTTTTCCATCAATTTTGTGAGAGGAATCTCATTTTCTCAAGGCTCTGGGTGCCAAAGGGAATAAACAAAAGCAGCCAAAGTTTTTGACCTCCTTTGCTGCTGACTAAAGATAATCAGTCCAGGCTCACACTGCTGGCTTCCATCCTCCCTCTGACAGACAGACAAATTTGCCAGATTTACAGCGCGAGTTAACATCAGCCGGGAGGGAATGCTCGCTTCTGCTCGTCCTCCATCCTGTTCTCGTCGTTCTCACACTCCACTGACCTTCCTCTGACCAGAACTCCCTGCGTGCGGGGTCAACGACTGAACGAAGAAGCCACGCGCGGTCATCAGTCAGACGGTCAGATGTGGGCTGAAGGAAGCCTGTCTCTATCTGCTGATGTAGGAGTTTTTTTCCCCCTCCTTCTGTTGCTCTACACATGTTCACGCAGAGCACTGTCCTTGTGAAAAATGAATGCTGGATGGAGCGCAAAAACAGCATCCGCTCCAGTTGACTAGCACAGCGAAAAGACTCTCCAAGAGCAGCTCCCCTTCTTGCCCTAAAAGGTTGCATCTCCTCTCCTGAACCTCTCAGAGAAATCTCATTTTTTCCCCTCTTATTTTCCTGCTTTTGACTCATTTAAAACTTCCAATCCACGCATGACTCAATGGGAAACCTGTGTAGGAGTTCAGATACCTCTTTCATCACTAAATTTAGCTTGGTGATAAAAGGAAATGGTGCAGAAAGAAAGCCAGGGACCCAGGGCACAGATTCTTCCCCTGTCTGCGTGTCGTGCTGGAAAAGCAGATGCTTTCGGTTCCCCATCCCACTCGTCATTAAGGTTCCACGTCTGAGGCCCCCGCCGTGCTGAGGGATGGACACACAGGGAGTTACAGAGGTAGAGGAAGGACGTGTGATGACTGGATTTGAGGTTTGTAGTGTTTGTGCTTTGTCAGATGAAGTGTGAAGGCCTCCTCCTCTTCTGTCCTCCTTACTTTTTTTCTCGCCGTCAGCAGCTTCGAATAACTCCCTGTTGGGGTACAAGATGCAGCAGGGTCTCCTTTGCTTGGCCCCCCTCCTTTTTACTCCTCCTCGCTCACTCTCACCTAATCCCTCCAGCGCTGGGGACAGGAGAGAGCTGCCAACAACAATAGGAGCTGCCAGGGTTTGATGAAGAGGCTGTGGACTGCTTCGGGGTGCAGGGACCCCGAGTCCGTGACACAGTTGACTTGAAATCATAAACAGAGTTTCCAGAGGGGTCAAAGGCAGGTTGTAAATTCACAGAGGGTTAAGCAGGAAACTGCATTTGTTGATACATAAGCTGAGCGGAAACCTATGGGTTAAAAAACAAGGCGTTCATTACGTTGGCGGGAGTAGATCCTGGCGTCTGACGTAAGGACACAGCTACCATTAAGGAATTGGAGGGTGTTTTTAAGGGTTTAAGCAACCTGGAGGCCAAAAGAATAGTTTCTGACTCACAGATTGACTCCATTCATGTCTTGTCATTTCAATATTAAGTAGGAGCCAGCAGTCTCGAGGTTTGATGTCAACGTGAGCTTTCCAGGTCTGCACCCAGCCAAGAAATAGTCCCGCACATAATCCTCCATAAAATCCCAAATTTGCATATTTACGCTTCAGCTGCTGAAAACACAAACACGGTATAACAAATTAAGTCCCAAATTTCACCAAATGTTATGATTAACGTTAAATATATGATGGTAAAATGGAATTAAGGCTTTAGTAGAAGCTGCAAGTCTTGCGTCATCCTCCAAGCTTGCGTTGGTGCGCTTTCATGACCTGCCATTGGGTCTAGGCCAAAGTTCATGAACTTCATCCGAGTGTTTGGTAAGACCTAGTCGCATCCATTGCTGTACAAACTTTAAACTTTATTTGAACTAAATACCGATGGTGAACTGGATCATATTTTATGGATAAAATATTCTCAGGTTTGTTTCTCTGATGTCCTCCAGCTGCTCCGTCTGAACTCTCTGTGATTCCCGATGAACAGATTGTTTACTTGTGGCCGGTAGCTATTTAGCTCAGTTAGTGTTCAGACTGTGAGTACAGGGGAGCCTCCTGGTGAAGATGGATGGACCGGGACTCACTGAGGCCAGTTTGACGACAGGGAACACATTACTGAGGTGATGTACAGCAGCTCCATCCAGGACTCCCGGGACAATGGAGACAATGGGCTAACGGCAGTGTCATCCCTCTGGTGTCTCTAGGAGACAAATCCCAGAAGGAATCTCCCTCCCGTCTGTCATAAAAAACCTCCCCCTCGATTAATGTTTCTCTTAAGATACATCTTGTGATGCACCTGGACCCATCATCAGGGATGTTACCTGGGGTCACTGGGTGTTTCAGGTCTTTCAACAATCAGCCGGGGTTGATCAAGCCCCAGCTTTGCGTCCAGGTAGCACTACCGCACCCACGGCTCCTCTCCTGACCCACAGACACCTTGCTGCCTCTGTGGCCAACTTGATGGTCCTGTGCCTACTGGCCCATGTGATGCCAAGGAATCTCCAACCCTGCTCCTGGAGAGCTACCTTCCTGCATGTTTTAGGTCTCTCTGTACTCTAACACACCTGATCGGAATGTTTTGCTCATTATCAGTCCCCTGAGATGCTTCAGTTGGTTGATAACGAGCAGATCATTCAAATCAGGTGTGTTAGAGTACGGAGAAACCGAAAAACCTGCGGGAAGGTAGCTCTCCAGGAGCAGGGTTGGAGACCCCTGTTTTAGACGCTGCAGAGGGACTGGCCTGCAGACCCTTAATGGGCTTGCACCTCGCTTGTTGTTTCTGCACTCTTCCACTAGCTCAGTTAGAGGGAAAGTTATGCTTGAACAACAATCTTGTTGCTGTGTTAATTTGAATGTGGTAGTCACATGTCATCCATTATCAAATAGGACTTTCATTTATGATCTTAAAAGGTGCTGGTGGGTTGATTTCGATGGACAGAGCCCAACTAGCTGTTTAACCCTGTTTTTAGCCTTTATGCCAAGCTCCTCTGTATTGTACATGCAGACAAGAGACTGGTATCGACCTTCACTTAGCACAGGCAAAAAGAGCCAAATATGCATATAACCTAACGCTGAACTATTCCTCTAAAACTCTACATTCGCAAAGGTCTCATGGTGTTAAATTTGAGGAGCTGTTTCCAATAATTTTAAACTCAAAATATTCAAATCAGCCAATAAATGATTCAGTAGATTCCCCGAGTAGTGCGGCGTGGGGAGAGCTTTGAAACAACTTTCAGACCTTCATGTTTGGATGTAAAAACTCACACAAAGTACAAGTTAACTGCTTGTTTGAAATATGAGTGTCACTTCTTCAGGCTTCATTCAGGGTCAAGTTGAAATGGTTTAAGGGGAGGGAAGTGCGCTTCTGACCCCTGTATTTGTACACCCCTGGCTATGGCCGTGCCCTCGCGAATGCAGGTGAATATTAACAAATGGATGCTTTGTGTGTGAATGCAAATCATCCACGCACACCTTCTCTGTATGCTCGACGGCTCATCGACGCTGTAAAAAAAAAATGAACGAGCCCCAGCTGTGCGCTCCATCTGCACGCGCTGCTGTATGATGTGATGTTTACAAACAGCGATTCAGAGAACGCCAATAATGTTCCACTTCCTGGGTGCATCGGCTGCAGCAATATTCCTTTTCAGGGATCAATGGAGCAAGGATGATCGATGAGCTGGTGGTGCATTATCGGGAAATCAGTTACCAACCTCAGAAACAAGGTGAAATGATGTCGAGAGCTGATTTAAAGAAGCGTGACATCACAGCATCTTTTGTCTGCAGGAATCAGATTTAATAAAAGCTCGTAGAGAATTGTCAGGGCTTTGAAAATATAATGTATTTCCTTAGAAACTGGACATTTAATTCCTTGTCTTAGTGCAGACTACACCTGTTGCAAATGCATGAGAGTTCTGGCCTTCTATGTTACGCTAGAGATTAAGTTATTCCTCGTTAAATAATTGAGTTGCTATTGTTCTCTCTCCTCCATTTCTAATCATGTAGCCTTCTTCTCCTGTCAATCATCCCCTAAAAGAATCACAGGGTCAGGATGCACAACCCAACCACAACCTAATACATCAAAGTCAGACTTTTACTAGAAAGAGGGAGGACACCTCCCTCGCTGACACAATCACAGGGGTGAGAGACATGAAGGGAGGGAGAGTAAATCTGTATTCAGTCCTTAATTGTTTGATTTCCCCGAGGACTTGCAAGACGGGGGGGAAGAAGGGCAGGAAGAAAAGAGGGGAGGGCGTCCAAGTACAGACAGATTTAATTAATTGAAATGCTGTTTTTTTTTTTGTATGTGCATTTACCTTGCGAAAAGAACGATAGGCTTGATTGTTTGAAGTTCCCAAGTTGCTCATTAGTTCGAGCACGATGTTGCAATGAATATAGATGCACAAGCGTTGGGCCTTGGGCCAGTTCTTTGCAAACCATTTGAATTAATGGGAAAGCTCAAAGCTGTTGTATTAGCATGACCCGTCCTGAAAATGACTTTGCATTCACCCCGCTCCTCTGCGCCGCCTCCCGTTCTCAGCCTTAACCCACATAATGATCCCAGAAAAAAACAAACTAAGCAACAACAAAAAAATGACGCAGAAAACAGAGAATGTGATGCAATTAATTGTTACGAGACTCGTTGTTTCCACTTGAAATGTATCCACAGAGAGGAAATTACATCTGGTGGATTTCCATCTTGATTCTGATTTTGCTACAGGCTAAAAGACGTGAATGTCAAAATGATTTCTGTATCCATGCCAATAAAGTGCATGTTTCTGTGTCCACTTGCAAGGAATCAATAAGAAACTGTGTTCCAGAAATCGTAGCACTCACAGAACTCACTATGGGGACTATTTTTTTAGTCGGAAGTATTTCTTGGTGAAAATTGTTCAAGAGTTTGCAAAATACTCCAGGAAAAGATTACACTCCGATAATGCCTTCCTGATTTCCAATGCAGGATGCACTCAGGGTTTAATAAGTAGTTTAGGAAGTCACCCTGGGAGTGTTGTGGTTTGCAGATAGTGGTGAAAGCGAAGCATGTGTTGCATGATCTATAAGCCATGAGCCTGCTGTGTGTGGAGCACAAACACTGGAAACCGCACATGCAGCAATACCTACATGTGTACAAGCACACACACTTGCTCCAGCGCAGATGCGTATTAATCACACCGAGCCATAAACGCATGCAGGGGTTCCTTCAGGCAAGCAGTGACACACACGCTCTATCTCGCATTCTCATTCTCACACCCTCGCACGGCACGCACACACGGCACGTACTGAGGAAGATGAAGAGGCAGAGCGGAGGCACGCTCTCTTGCCATGGAGGAAAAAGAAGCCCCGGGGGCAGATAGGAGTAGAAAGCAGGATGAAGGATCTCCCCTCCAGTGATCCACAGCAACAAAGGCGATTTGAGAGACTGCTGCTTTGGCAGGCAGGATAATTAGTTTCAGATAACAATGTCACTGGCCCATGCCACGAAAAAAAGGAAAGACTGAAAAAGACCCACTCACCTGGGACAAAATGTTTCTGGTGTATTTTTTAGTTTTTCTACAATTTAACTTTAATAATCACGGTTTTAAAAGCAAGAAAATAGAAAAATGTAACTTTATATTCAACTTGTAAGTACAAAATTAAGAATTCACACAGCCTTTGATCAGTCACATGTGATTACTTTTCCGTGGCCCAAATCATGAGCAATAAAATGACTAAAAACATCTTTTAAGAAGAAATGAAATAGGCCCTTTGCCCTGCTGTAAATCATAATTGAGTGGGTTGTAGTTTCCAGGATGATCGTTCTCAGACATCTATTGGAATGCGCATGCATGCCTTTGGGTGACAAACGCTTGGGTGTTAGTAAAACACATGAGCGCCAGATGTGACTTGATGTTACATGCCGACAAGTGACAGCAGGCGATGAAACAACATCTGACTCCAAGTTACACTTCTGCTGTGGTTGTAATGTTCGTAGTTATGCCTGTGCGACTGCAGCCCGTATGCAGAGATGAGTCGTAAAAACATGTCTTTTTATTATTTTATAAGGTTCCATTGTGCTTGTTGACTGGAATGTTCGGACTGTGAAACGGCAGGAAATAGAGTGTTGCCGTAACATGATGAGGCAGCAGCATGTGGCTTTAATGGGACCATAGGGATGCAATTGTATCGAGGGACACCAGAAAGAAAACTACCTCATACCAAATGACAAGTTCCTACTAAAAATGATCCATGTGTCCATTTCTAAATAATGGGTCTACCCCCAAAACTGAAACGTCACCTGCAGTCCATTCCAACATCTTACCTTGAAGCTTTTCCATTAAACGAAGCCGAAGCTTGCTGAAAAGGAAAGAACTGGAAAGCCTACACATGGGTCTCTCTAAGCATTTAAACAAACGACCAGTGCTATTATTTTTCTGGTGAAGACAGGCTGTTGATTTATGCGTCCACACTAGAGGATTCTTGGAAATGTGATGTTGCAATTAGCACATCTCTGGTTCCTAGCAGTGTTTTCTCCTCTCTTGGTCTGGGATCCCACTGTCTTACGTGATGTACATACAGTAGTAGCTGTGAACACCCAACTATAAATGAAGGAATTCTTGCGTGCTTGTCTTTCGCATACCGTGAGAACCATTCATTCGATTGACTTCAAACTTGGCATGAGCTTTGCTGAAGACCCAAAGGAGTGCAGCGTTCAATGTGTCAATCAGATTTTAGAGTTCGCGAGAACTCTGAAAGCATCTCTTCCATGGGCCAACCAGATGGCCTGTCCTGAATAGTCCCACATCAAGAGGCCATGTAGTCAGAATGGGCACCTTCTAGAAAAAGCGTTGCATTGACCCACTCTGAACAGGCGTGCGTTCCAAAGACACACACACAAACTCTGAATGGGCTTGACAACTCGGCAAGCTTGGAATACGCTGCAAGCACCATGTCAGGAGTCAAGGAATCATTGGAAAAGGGCAAGCACTACGAACGGGCACGCAGTCCCAACCATCACGTTGGAATGGGCACTACCCGGGTAATCAACATGGAAGGTAAAGGTAATGGACTGTACTGCTTTTACACTACATGTCACATTCACCCATTCACACACACACACACATCGATGGCAGAGGCTGCTATGTAAAGTGCCCAACTGTCAATCAGTCATCACATTCATACCCGTTGGCTATGCCAGCAGCCAGGGAGCAATTTGGGGTTCAGTGTCTTGCCCAAGGACACTTTGACATGTAGACTGAGGGAGCTGGGGATCGAACCTCCGACCTTTCCACTGAAAGACGACCGACTCTACCACTGAGCCACAGTCGCCCCAGGAAGGTTGGCTATTTATGTATGTGAAAGTCTTTTTGTTTCAGAATACAGGGCAGTGACCTTGGGGATAGTGGACTATCTTGAGAGTACTTTTTTACTCTACTAAGAAATTGAAACATTTAAGACACTGTTGAAGTAACTTTATATCTATTTTTGACAATAACTAACAGACTTGTGTATCTTCATCATTATCTTCAAACTTAATCAAAGATTAGAGTTGCATTTATGTCTAATTCCAATTATCTTATCCATTGTTGGGGTGGTATTCATCATCCCGTCTCTGTAATTGGGATCCTGTGGAGTCATCCATCACACAGACATTGCACTGTGATGACACTTTATTGATTTCACGGGGCATGCCTTGGCTTAACCACATCAATCTCTGGGTGACAGTCAATGCAATAATTGCGTGCCACTGCTTCTAATGGCTATTTTGTTTGACCATTTCGTTTGACTATTAACCACTCCGGGTTGCCACGCAGGTGTAAAGAATCATAATGAGGCTGTTATGATGGGTTCAAACCAGGACTCGAACTGCTCTCTCTTTGTATGAATGTGAGAAGCTTTCATTTTTTTGTGCAGGATTTTTGACCCAGGCCAAATAACATTTCGTTTTTTCCTTGTCGTGTTGGACTGAGCGCAGGTCTCAGTGCCAACGGTGCCACCGAGCTGCACGTTAGTTCGCTTTTGAACATGGCAGCTCATATAAATAACGTCAAAACCATCTGCCTTGACTTTTTTTGCTCTTTTCCCCCCACTTCCTCCCTCCTCGTTGAGCAGAAATCATTGGCTGGCATGCTCTAACGGCTCTGTTCATGACATGCTTCGTGAAGACTGTGAGTTACATTGAGCTCAGGGTAAGCGGGGGGAATTCTGCTTCTCTGCTCTACTTGGCACTGGCCTGAAACACTGCCTGATGTCAGACAGATCACAGCCAGGAAGACTGGCCCTCTTCCCTTGCTTCTGGAAAAAAAATGTTACTTACACTGAGACAAGTTCTTTTGGCCTGGGGGGTTTTGCGCCATTGTAGGTTTTTCATGCACATGATCCCGGTTTTTCCGAAAGAATCTGGGTCCTTGCCACTCGCCACATAAGAGCAGAGGGACATTATTACTACCACATTGCCTCACGAGGTCTCTCTGTTGCAATGTAATGTACTAATTGGAGTTCCTAGATTAGGTTTTATGAGAAACGTCTTTCTTTGATGATGATTTCATCTGCTCTTAATGTTTTTATTTACATCTGTTCTAAATAACTTTCCGTTACAAAGGAGAGCTTACAAGTGCAGGAGAGCTCCTTGCTCTGCAGAGGCCTAAATGCTGAGCTTCTCATTTATCATGGTTAAACTCCAGGATTTGTCCAGAAGTCCCTGATTAGGTTGTCTGAGTGTAATGAGACATATCGGAGCTTGTGACTGGGAAATCACTCCGCATTGATCCAGCTTGTATTCCCACAATTGTAAGGGAGGCTACAGTGTCAAAGTACTGAACATAGCAAGTCAATACTCAAGTTATATACTCCAAAAAAGGAAGTAGACGTACTTTTTGGAAGTGCATCAATTACTGTCAGAGAATGTGTAAGTGCTGACCTTTTCTTGGTTGGATATTGAGAGTCCTGCAGAACTTCAAGTTGGAACCCCATTTGCGCCTACTGACTGAAAAATTGACTATTTTGGGGCACTGGTTGGTAGAGCAGGTGCCCCATGTACAGAGGCTACAGTCCTCGTCGAACTGATTGCAGGTTCGACTCCGGGTCTGCTGATCATTTGGTGCATGTCAACCCCTACTCTCTCCTCCCCATTTTTCCTGTCTGTCTTTAACTATCCTGTCTTATACCCCTTTCCCACCAAAATTAGTGGGTTGACGTGGGTTTTTCAGACCCAGGAAAACCCACTTATAGATGCCGATTGTCTCTTTTCCCATTGCCAGTGAAGTATACGCCTTTCAGTCTCTTTTCTGCCACGTCACCGTCTGACTTCACACACACGCCCGAAAAAAGGGTTAGTAAAAAGTGAAGATGTAACGGTGGTTAGGTCTTTGTTGGATCTATTACTCATTCAGTCAGCGCCGTCAAATTTGGAACAATGCTCGAGCGCAGCTCGGACGGAGGCGGGCGGAATTTGTAGCTGAGATGACAAGGAGTCGCAGAAGTTACCAACGGAGCATAGCATTGCGCCGGAAAGGGGGCGGAGATTAGCGTGTCGACATGGGTTTTGTGTTCCCATCATTGCTGATCGGAGCTGAGGCGATAATTACCCGGGTCTAGTGCAGAGTCATTTGACCCGGGTCTGAATGCCGATTGTAACCTTTCCCATTAAGCAAAAAAACGTATGAGGGTGTTAATGGGTTGTTTGACCAGCGGGAAAGCGGCTTAATAAAGACAAAGGACTATTTTATATTCCGCCAAATATAATGCCAACAGCAATGGCAAGCTTGCTGAACTATTGTGTATTACTACATTCAACTGTATCTTAAAGCCACTTAGCAACAGTTTTGAGGGGAACACTTTCTTGGCCTGCAGTCAGATAAAGGATTAAGTGTTTTGTAATTCCTCCCAGATTCTATCAAAAGTATCTAAAGCAGTCTCTACCTGCCTGAAAAATCTGTTTTGATAGCCTGTGCGTGACTTCTGCTCGGCTCTTGCTTTTATTACGCTTGTGTGCTTTGTTATTGCCACGATCACGTCAAGAGTTTCAGTACATTTACAATTGTGTGTCAGGATCAGTAGAAAACTGATAAAAGCAGAACAAATCTTACTGCAGCATGATAACCAGGTGCGATGCTTGACATTCAGCACCTCTCTTTTTAGGTCATCTGCACCTTCAAATGAGACCTCCGTTTTTCTCTTGATTGATTAGACACTTACTCCAATTCATCAGGCCTGTTGCAATTAATATATCTCACGCCCCACAACATTTACTTTACATGCATGCAAGCCGAGCAAACAATGAAGGCACATGTGCACGAATGATTGAATCTGTTGAGGAGTCACCAACAGATTGATTCTCTGAGGTGTTCATGGTCGTATTTCTCAATTAGAACATTTACAACAGAGAATGTGTTTGAATGGTGAGCCACGGCATCCACTTCTGTATGTGCATATATTCAGTTCAGACATTCAGGCATTGTAAACCCTTGTTATTTCCCTGTACAAAGACAGACAGAAGAGGCTGACAATGGTGAAAAGAGATTCAACAGAAAAAATGTGATAATTTAATGCAGAATAACAGAATTGACATTTAGTAGCTGGCATTCAGGATTAGCTTGAATTGAATTCATTGTCTTTCTGTCGGCGTTGTCAAATGTTCTGACAGGCAAATCAGACTCTTTTCCCAAATCTGATACATTTCCTTTCAAAAAGTTAGTCTTTTTCATCCTGGAGACGGCATGACAAGATGTAAACATAACAGCTGTAATTATTGGTATTGTACTCGTCTAACATATTCTGAGAAGTTAACAAATACTACTCTTGTCAAAGCTTTAAGACAAGTTCATGCAAGAGTAACACAAATCTTAGTCATATCCACTTCCTGTTGTGACACACTTGCAGTTATTGTGTTAATTTATTGGTTGTTGAAGTGTCAGGCTGCCTATACTCAGGACAGGTGTGGAATTAACAGCCGTAACAGCCGTGGCATCTTGTTGACTCGTCGTGCCTCTCCTCGCCGCCAACACTCCGTCTGTCAGACGGAGCCCTGCTTGATGCCTATCCCATGGGTAATGCATTTTAAATGGGGGGCAAGACCCCCACTTTCTCCCCTTTCCCCGCGCCTCATTAACTTCCCACTTATTGATAAACAGTGAAGCTGCTGCCTTGCAGGGCGGTAGGAATTAAACACATACTGTAGATTCGCTGGTGGTCCGTCACTCCTGGGATGAGGTGATGCGGTAAGTGTTGTCGGCTGGCTGATGAGCATCGGGAGGTTTTTGTGTACGTGTTTTCTGTGATTCTGCAGTTTTTGGACTCGATTATGTGAAACGCACTCCTGGATGTTGTTCCTGTGCAATGATTTCAGGCGTGTGTCGTGCAGATTGCAACTTTAACTTGGTGATTTATCACGTTGTGGCACATTACAGGGTAGCTTCTCAATTCTTAAAGTCTTGAAAACACAAGTCAGGTACCCAAATGAAAATTACAACAGGCCTTGCTTGCTGTTACCATTCCTTCTATTTATCCTGAGCATTAAAAGATCACCACTTAATGTGCTTTCTTCCCATATTCTGGTTTTTAGTACAAGATTCCTTCTTGTCTTTGTACTGTCTCTTTATACTTCCCTTCTGAAACACTGGCCCGTTTCGCTAATCTGATGACCATTTGCATAATACTTTCCTTATTTTGCACAAGGGTTAATCGCCAGTGCCAGGAAACAAACTAATCTTGCTTGCATTATGATGTTTGCTCTGTGTCTCTAATTATGTGTGTAAGCAGCCAAGAAATGCTTGTGACAAATCCCAGTGGATCGCTAAGGTGGCCAAGATCAGTTTCACCACAGACGCCTGTTCAGCCCTGGTGTTATCACGTGTCCTCAGTGATCCGATCACAAGCTGGGAGCTCTAAGCCCAGCTGTTCACACCTGGCATCAACGAGCCCCTCAAATGCATCTTCAGTGATCAGTTGTGATCTGTACTTAAGGCTGTCCATATCCACCATGTTGATACCAGGTCTGAACGGAGTCACAGTCATTGCTACCAATCGTAACAACCACTTCTATGACTAGCAAAAAAGACTTATGTTTCGAATAAGTTTTCCTTTATTGGAAGTTTACAAATCATAGGCTGTATGAAAAGAAACTGTGACGTTACCCACTGTATGGTGAACCCTTCTTTTGAAGCCTGGAGTTCGGCATTTAGGCAGACCCGCTAGCATGCTAACAGTCGGTTACCGTTGTGCTAGCAAGCTAACCGTCGGTTACCGTTGTGCTAGCATGCTAACCACCGATTAGCTTGTCCTACCCAGTTTGATGCACCTACCTGTCCAACAGAAGGAAGGCCAACTCTGCATCGCTCTTTCGCCATGTTCGCCAGTCTGAATGGGGCCCAGTTGCTAATTTGAACCACTCCCACACTCACCTGTACGCTGTGATTGGCTCAGGGAACCACAACAGCGCCCCTCCTGAAAACGTCCCATAGATGCAGAGATGTTGAGACCATAAACTCATTTGGAAGATGTTTTGTTAAGTAATAAATTAACAAAGTGGGGTCACGTTCCCATCTTAATCCATACAATCAGACCTCTTTGTACAACCAGTGGAGTCGCCCCCTGGTGGCCATTAGAATGAATGCAGGTTTGAGACACTTCTTCATTGACTTCACTTTTGAAAGCAAGAGGCAATGCCCCCTTCTTATATAAAGTCTATGTTGAAAACTTTAGTTGGTTGTGCATTTAAGGAGGCAACTAATCAAATCGGCTAAACCCTTTTGTTGTACTCCACTAAGATTTGATCAGATACCCAACCGTGATGGTTTATATCCATCAACATCCATGTGTTCTCTCTTAGAGTTCTTGAACAAGACACTAAACTTCCCCCCGTCTCATTCATTGAAAGTCACAAAGAAAGAGCAACATATGGATGACACATGGCTGTCTGCAACATCTTTTCATACCCACACTCTCCCAGAGCGTTACAGTCAAGCAGAGAGGCAGACACACTCGCTCACCGCTGTCTGTTGTGGGCAGATGTTGAGGTTGTGTGTCCGACCGAGAGCGCAGACCTAATTAAGACTGAAGAAACACATCATTTTATTTGGCTCGCTCTACTCTTTGGCCTCGCTTTGATCCAATGATTATTACCAGCTCTTTGGCTCAGCAGAGGAGTGGAGGGCGGGGAAGCATTGTGTCTCATGCTGACAGCTCCCAAACAAAATAACCCCCCTCCCCTGGTTGTTACATTTGACACTCCCAGCTGGGTTGTCAGCGGTGAGGTCAGTAAGAGAATCCAGCTGCCTGCTGAGGTTTGTTCCTTTTGCTATGGATTAGCACCAGCCAACCATCTGCTGGTGTCCTGTAGTGCAGTACTGTACATGCGCTCGCTGTTTGTACAGTACACGTAAAGACACTCGTCCCCTCGCATATTTAAATTACGGACACAAATACACACGCTCACGCTGGAATAATCAACCCAGGAGGGGTCCATGTGGCTTTTTCTTTTTGGATCGCAGCTCATTGTTGATCTGTCTCGGCTGTTGATCCTCTTACCCCCTGCTGAGTGTCCTTTACCTCCCCAGAGAAAGGAGAGCAGCGTTCAGTAATCTCTGTAGGTGACAAGAAGGGCAGCCATGATTGATGGAGTAGTGTGAAGGTGAAGAAGTCTTTGCAGTGACAAGATGGAATGGTCCAGCGGTTATTCTGTGCGTTCAAACATAAAAGCCCAGGGTTTCCGCCAGTGCGTCAGGCCTAAATTGATCCATCTTTGGGTCTAAGCTTTGGAGATTTATAACTACAGTTATAGTAGAGCTGCTCGGTGGAGATACAATGGGTGGAGAGCTAAAAGAGTGGAATCTTTTGGTTGAAACAGGCTCTTTACTCTCATTGGCGTAGAGTGACGTTCAACACTTCATGCTCTTTTGCAAGCTAACGTTTGAGTTCGGAGGTTACAAAGTACAACTACTTCCGTTCATGATAGATCCATCCATCCATCCATCCATCCATCCATCCATCCATTATCTTTCGCTTATCCAGGGCCGGGTCGTGGTGGCAGCCGACTCAGTAGTGACCCAAGCATCCCTCTCCTCAGCAACATTTTCCAGTTCCTCCTGGGGGATTCCGAGGCGTTCCCAGGCCAGACGGGATATATAATCCCTCCAGGGAGCTCTGGGTCTGCCCCGGGGTCTCCTTCCAGTTAGACATGCCCGGAAAACCTCCAAAAGGGAGGCGCCCAGGAGGCATCCTAACCAGATGCCCGAACCACCTGAACTGGCTCCTTTCGACGCAAAGGAGAAGCAGCTCTCTCATGATCTCCAAGCTCCTGACCCTATCTCTAAGGCTGAGCTCAGACACCCTCCGAAGGAAACTCATTTCGGCCGCTTGTATCCGCGATCTCATTCTTTCGATTACTACCCAAAGCTTGTGACCATAAGTGAGGGTTGGAATGTAGATCAACTGGTAAATCGAAAGCTTCGCCTTCAGGCTCAGCCTTCATAATAGAGTTTTACGTTAAATATTTTTTACTTAAATACTTATTTAAAAACTTTTTCGTTACTAACTCTACTACTCACAAATATCTTCCAACTTTCACAAGCTAACTTTCCCTAGCAGCCTTAGCTAGCAAGCCAAACAGACAGAAGCAGAGATGTGGTATGAGACAGCCAAATACAGGAGGTAATATTGAGGAAGAGATTTCTAACACTTATGGCTCCACTGAATCAACAATGGTGGCCCCAGGTTGAGAAAGCAGCAGAAGTTCATGTTACATACTTGTTATACCTAAGCACACTTTTACTGGTAATGCCCTAAGACTGGGAACAGCAAGGTATCAGAAATTTAAACTTGGAGTGGTTTATCAAAAGCCTTCTGGGTAAAAACCCTAAAATCTAACTTCTGGTTAGACTTTAAAAGTCTACAGCAGGCTTTGTAGTTTGCTGCTTTCTGGTAGACAGCAGCTGTAGTATGCTTGAATTCGCAGCGGTTGTAATGGATTCCAATGGTGGCCCAAAGCCACAGCACAAATGGAACGCATCAAAATGTCTACAGAAACTTCTCAACCTTTCCCAAAACCTTGTAGCATAATCCGCCTCTATGCTACGTCCGGCCATATGTTCAGTTCGAACAAAGCATTAAAACGTAGCATATTAAGCTATTTATGCTTGAAGGAAAGAATGTGAGTGAGAGCGGAAAATGCATTTCAATTGAGGACAGGAAGGGCTGAAAGGGTTCCTTCCTGTCCATGAAAAATATGATGAATACATACCACTAGATCCAGTTCTTGTACTTGTACATCTCCATGAGGACTTAGCCACAGATTTAGCTGAAGAAAGCTATGAGATTCAGTCTAAAGCTTTGTAGCTGATTTTATGTTAAAATACCAGTAGTTTTCCTATCAAGTTTCTCTCATATGATGAATTAGCACACAGTTGATAGCTCCACATTGCTAACTGTTTTCCAAAACAGGAATTGCGCTATAAAACTTTCCTTGATGATTAATGGCATGTTGAAGCTAACTTCATTAGCATCCATTTCTTCTTGGATTTAAACTTTGCTGACAAGAAATACTGAAAGGTCAATATTTATATGTAAAGAAGACGTGTTTTTGCACACCCAGGATTTAGCACTCTGTAACATTGTGTTGACTTATACAACACAGAGGGATTGCTTCACAGCACTGTAAAAGCCTCACAGTGGTTTGCTAGTAGCCCTACATGGCACTGTCTCTGAATCCATCCATCCTTTCTTACAGAGCGTAAGAGAAAAGCAAACTCCCTGTGTTTGCCTGCAGCACAGATTTGCTGTGTTGATTTATCGTGCTTTCTACACATAAACTGTAAATGGATCACTTGCTAACCTCAGAGAGTCTTTTTGTGGTTTTATTGATTCCCGCCTGCAACTGAAAATGATTTTTTCACAACATAACGCCCCCCATTCCCATTTTTATCAGATCATACATGTCTATCATGCTCATTACCTGCTATTGAGTGCAACGTGTAAGTTCATTACCGCTCAAGCGTATCACATGGAATGACTTATGGATTGATATTGAATATTTTCTCATGGTGCATGTATGTGATGTAATAGAAAATTTAACAGCAATCCATTTTCCTTCTCTCGACCTACAGCTGCTGAATTTAAAGCTTTCTCTCCTAAAGAGGAATTTGCTTCTCATTTAGTTCTGGCAGTGTTAGCACAGCTTAATACATCGTGATTGATATTTTAGGAATAAGCCTTTTAGGTTAACCTACTGTTTTTGCTTATGTTGTTCTAGGGGCCTGTTCTCAAGTAACTACACAGAAACCCACTACCTGGACGATGGCATAGCGGTAACCGGCTCTCACAACTTCACGGTACGTTTAAATAACCTTTTATTTACTTTTCTTTAATAAGGTGGGCACAATAAACCTCTGATCTTGAATCTACAGTGTATTCTTCTTCTGTTCATGAATTGTTGCCTGTAGTGGCATTCTTTAGTCTTCTTCATTACTCGTATCTTTCTCAGCACTTCTTTTGATAACATGACGACAAGAGATTGTTGTACGCGTCGAGTCGGCCCGGTAACCACCGTCCGCAAGCGCGTTGAAACAATCACGTGCTCCACTGTTCTTGTTTTATTCACAATAATACACCTTACTTCCTGTCTCCTGGTCACATGACTGTACGGATGCCGCACAGGACGGTAACAAAAATTAACAGAAGTGAAATACACAAATAACTCATATTAAACATTCAACAAATTTCCCAAAAATGAAACACCTCATTGTACTTCAGCAAATTAAATTATTTAAACAATATAAAGAAACAGATAAATGGCGCTCACGTTGCCCTTTTGCCTCCAGTTTCATTGTGCTTCTTTTAGCTCAGAGAGGAAGTAAAGCAACGTTGTTGCTGCAGCTCGACCCTCTCTCAAACCCCCTGGAATTGGGCGGTCTAGCGTGTAAAGAAGCCAGTGTAGGTGAGCGGACACATTTTTGTTCTCTGCCGGCAGATTCATATTTGATGAAATAAAAGGCGGACAGAGGTCGGAGAACTGACACAGTTTTATGGAACAGCTCGAGTCTTTTATTATAGATAAACTTAAAACCATCTTGAAAAATGGTGTGCCGAGCAGGTCGGCAAGAAAATATTGAATTAGTGAACATCGAAGTGCACTTCAGAAGTCACACTGACTGTGAAATATTCAGCACCTATCCTTGAATTCATGAGCGGGGTGCTGCTGTCTAAAATACATCTGTTAAATGACAACAGCTCTAACACGGTGCATTGTCAGTCTTTTTACTTCTTAGTTTACAAGTTAATCACTGCATAGATTATACCTATTACTCCAACCATTTAAGTTTTGCTTTGGTTTTCTTCCGGTTTCTTTAGATTGTCTTTGGTGTTGTGGTATTTCTGGTCTTCATTAAGCTCAGTGTGATTTTTTTCCAGCAAAACATGTCCTCCTTCTAAGTACAATAGGCCTTTGAGAACATCTTCAATGGATCCATTAATAGCCCTCTATTGAAGAGAATTTCGTCAAGGTTCAGAAACAGCAACATTGTAAGGAAGCTGCATGTTCTGCAATGAATGAGCATAATGTTACTGGACCATGTGGACCCGTTTCTATGCCTCAAAGCACCCACCTACCCTCCTACTCAGTCGATTTCAGAGATTTGATTGATTGCGGTTTGGAAAGCAAACGTCTAAATCTTTCATTTTTTGTGCAGATACCCAGGAAGCACAATAATAAACAGCGTGTGAGGTCTGTGTACAAAACGCCTGGCCTACTTATGATGAAATCCACAAAAGATGGGATTAATATAATTCAATAATGGCCAACCCACACAATCAAAATGAACTGTGTTTTCCACTGGAGAATGCTGGGAGACCGGAGCTGGACAATCACTGGCTGGGCTCGGCCGGCTCATCAGAATTGCTGCCATTCCAAAGCTTAAAGACAATGGAGGAGTTGTAGCTTGGTCAGCTCAGGCTGGACTCTGAAACATAGAGAGTCATCCACTCTCAACGCTCTGTGGTCCAACAAAGTCTGACATGTGTTTTGCATCTCAGCAGCTTCATTTGCATGAAGAAGAAGACATACGTTATTAATCTGCAAGGGGAATCCAACATGCTACACACACATGAGCCTGAAATACCGACACGCACATACAGGAACCAATGGACATGGCCTAATGGAGAGATGTCAGAGTGGGGGGGCTGCACATGGACATGCACCCCAAGCAGTTGGGGGTTTCGGCGCTCAAGAGCACCTCGGCATTGCCCAAGAAAGGACCTGGCTCTGGCTACCAGCCCGAATTCCAAGCTTGGTCCGTACCAGTACTTGAACTGGCCTCCGGTTCCCAAGCCAAGTCCCTACAGACTTGGTGTGCCAGTGGGTGTAGCTGCAAGTTTATACAGATAAATAAGTTAACCATTAGGTGAAATGTTTAGCTAGAATGAGACATGCCAATCGCTGTTTCCAAGAGGCCAAGGTGTTGCCCTCATATAGCTTCTTTTGTTCTATGAACATCCCGAAATATTGGAATGCAGATCTCCGTTGGAGGAAGCTGCAAAATCTAACATTTGAGACTCTTGAACCAGCAAACATGGCCTTCTTTTTCAACTTATGTCACCACCAAATGACTCCCAAGTGACTAACAGGCTAATAAATCCTGTTCTAGATAGATGGGTGGATTAAAGATTAAACGAATGGACCAAAGAATAACTCCCAGTATCTACCTGCTCAGAGTCTACCAGCTTGGGAACTAACAGACATCTCCTGACCTCTCATTCCTCTCTCATGACCACAGCCAACTCTTCATGGGAGGGTCCTTTTTCCTGGAAACGACCACATCTTTCAAGACTGATCCGTACTTAATTTATTTGTCCTGCCGGCAGGGAGGAGACTGATACACTGATCCAGGAATGGGATCTAGAGTTGTGTGTTTTAAAGTCAAGGTACTGCTGGGAGTGACTTCAGCATTAGTCAGCCCTCCCTCTGTTCCCTCTGTCTGTTTTGCCTCCTCTCCCTCTCTCACTAAATCTGATTCCACATCAATACAATAAATGAATGCCATGTGCGGCAAGAAGAAGCATCTCCTGGGAGTATGAATCACCCGCATGGATATTAAAGCGTTAACTTGGAATAATAATAAGTGCATAGTTATGATCAACATTGTAATATTCACACCCGGGGTTGCCTCCCACAGTAATCTGGGTATTAGTTATTAATCTTCCTTATTCAGATATGAAAGCGTAAGCACTTTCCTTTCCCATTTCTCTCTGCAGACTCCTCTGAAACAAAAAGTCTATTCATATCCTGCATATCGATGCATCACAGTCATGATCTCATCAAAGAAACATGAGGTGGTAGCATTAAGTCAGTGCACTAAATCCAGCCCTGCTCCTCCCTGTAACACTGCAATTTCATATTTCATGTAATGGGCTGTCCTTTCTTTGCACCTTTATACCTCGCTATAATGGATGGGCCTCTCGCGGTACACCTCTAGGTAGAGATATGGAAAGTCGGCTTTCAAGGCTTTGGGTCGACTTCCTGAATGTTCTCAGAATAGGATTTTGTGTTTTTACTGGTTGGGTTGGATAGCCAAATCCGTATTTCAACCCCATCGCCAACAAATTCTGTTTATATGCCACATGACTGTTTGCCAAATTTGGGTTGGAAGAAACCTAAAAGCTGTTTGGTTTTATAAGATGACTCCAGGCCAGTTTACACTTAAAAGAAACTGATTGAAAATGATTAATCTTTAAAGAGTTTAAACAGCCTGCTTTACACCTACGGACCTTTGATCGATGTGGTGAACCAACGTTACTTCATTTCCATCCCGTACGAAGAATACAAGAAGAAGAGGTGCTCTAGGAACTACACGGTGCCAACCGCCCCCAGGCCTGTTTGACAGCCACGTCTGGCCCATGTATTTGCAACACAAGAACATTTTTAATGTTTAAACAGTTGAGACCCTAACCATGGTTGCCATTTTGGATATGGCTCCAAGTTGGTGTAAAATTCTTGAACCTATGGAAAAATATCAAACAACTTTCAGGTATGTATGTTTCTCTAGGAACTACACGGTGCCAAACCCCCCAGGGCTGTTTGATGGCCACGTCTGGCCCATATATTTGCAACACAAGAACATTTTTAATGTTTAAACAGTTGAGACCCTAACCCTAACCCTAACCATGGTTGCCATTTTGGATATGGCTCCAAGTTGGTGTAAAATTCTTGAACCTATGGAAAAATATCAAACAACTTTCAGGTATGTATGTTTCCAAGGTGTTACACGTCCAAAAGAACCATTGTGGTTCTTTCAACATTAACTTCTGTTCTTTTGAGGTTCGAAAAGGCCTACTCAATAATTCTTTCGCCCTCTGTCAGCAGCAACGCAACCTGTAAATATAAAATTGACATTTTATTGCCATATAAAGCAGTTATATATCAAATGTGTTAGCATACAGTTGCCCTATTACACGTACAGCAGGTTTAGAGCTTAGCATTCATTTGGAGCTAATTCTCCGGCGATCCAACTAATGTAAGTCCAATAATCAATTTTTGAACTCTCCTTGGTCTGTTTGTTCAGCGGCTAGTTTCTTCTCTATATTCAGCAGCTCACTAACTCACATTTTTGCTGAAAACAGCTGTTATTTTACCAATTCTGTAGCTGAGCTGTAAGTTGCTGGATGTAAATGAAAAACAGTTGGAACGATAAAACACAGAGTCAGTTGATAATTCTCTGCTGGTCCATCACTATAAATAAACCCAGTTGCACAAATATTAATGGGTGCAGCCATTAATATTACCTTATGAATAACCAAATCACTGAAGGCTAAATCTAATCTAACTTAATGAAGAATCTTTTAAGCATTCAGAATCAGTAAGTGTACTCCTACAACCCTGTTTGTGGTCGAACACTGAAAGACAGCATTTATTAATGCTGTTTTAAGTAGCTCATTTCAGAAGTAAGAAAACTTTCATTAGATTTATCTGTCTTATTGCAGCATTACTGTGAATAAGCACTGTGATGCAAGACCAAGCAAGGTTACATGAAACACCAGAAACCCATTTGGACATGTAAAATGCAACATCAGCAGGTTCGCCACATGCGAGAAGGCCGGATATTTAAATTTACTGCCTGGATCCTATATTTAGAGCCAGTCTGAGAGGGTTGGAAAACTCACATTTGGTTGTTTTGCAGAACAGAGTGAGGGAGAGTCCGTTGGTCAGACCTCACCTGAGCAAGGCCGTCTAACTCGAGCAGAGGGGCTGTTTTCACTCTAAACCAGACACTTCCTCCCCGCCCTCTCACTGCCAGGCCTGGTTCAATAAACATGGGATTAATTCACTTTCTTTACTCCCTGCTGCAGCTTTACAGGTGGTCCATGAAAGTGGGTACCTGGGAACCCAACAGCAAGCAGGGGAAATGTGAAAATCCGCTGAGACGTCAGCCATCATTAGGTTGTGGTGATGGGTATGAATGGCTCCTGCTAACCCTGCTAAGACTCGCCCCCCCGGAGAGTTCATTCGCTCATACTTCACAGTTATCATTCGGGACCGGCGTTGTTGGGCTGTACTTAAACTTTAAGACATGTCAGGTTTCAGACTGGTTTCAATTTTTCCTGTGTTGAATTTTAAACACCAAGTCTTTTTGTTTGTGCTCCCTCAGGCAAACTGCTACTACCACGGTGAGGTGGAGGGTCATGTCAACTCGGACGTCAGCCTCAGTACTTGTTCTGGCGTTAAGTAAGTCTGCCAGCCACTCTTTTTTAAATCTCTTATTCTGACTATAACACTGGTCTTTTGCATTACGCAGGGAGAATTAATGCAGTTGATATAATACTCGAGGTGTTCTTAGTCATTAGGAACGAGTTCACGGGAAGGCAAGTCATTCACAAGTCCATACAGCTATTAGCCTTACCTGTTTATCTTTAAGGGTCCTGAGGGGACGCAATCCCAGCTGCCATTAGTAGAGAGGCTGTTTACACCCTGTACAGGTGGTCAGTCATTCACAAATGAGCAAATTAGAGTTGCCAATTAGTCTAACATTTGGGCTGAACTGAAGCACCAAGAGAAACCCACGTAGGCGCTGGGAGAACATGCAAACCCTAACACAGGAAAGGCCCCAAACGGCAGGATCGAGCTTTTTTTGCTGTGGTAGGACTCATGAGCAAATTGCAAATGAAGACACAAGACAAAAGCCGAGTAGTTTTGAGTTATTTGAGTTCGGTCTTGGTGTTAAGACTGGTTTCGAGACCACTTTTTGAAGGTCTCGGTCTCATCTTGTAATGCACTGGGACAGGACTCGGGATTTTGCAGAGACGAACCAAATAAAACTATTCATATAGTTATCTTACTTCAAGCTAGTGTCAGAAAATATACATTTACTGTTGGTGATGTTATGAAAATGTGGATCTTTCTGGTTAATATGAGGACTGCCTATGATTTGCATGTTCCATGTTATTGTATGTGCATCACGCAGTGTTGTACTCACACTGGTTGAGTCTTGGTAATGATTAGGTCTCATCCTGCTTTGTTCTTTGTTTTGACCTGGCCTAAATCCCTCATAGCCTCTGTCTTGTATTGGTCTCAACACACTCTGGTCTTGGTCATGACTCGGTCCCAGTGATAATCGTCTTCACTGCAACACAAAAGCCTTGGCAAAGTCAAGTCCAAGTCAGCTGCTATCGTCTTATTATCAAAATCACTCAAAAGAAGTTCCATTGTGCAAAAAAACATGAGCTGTCAGATGATCCCGAAGATTTCAAACAAAGTCCAAGCTTAGATAAACTTATGTGGAAAAGCCACTGTACTTATCGAGCAAGTCTTTCACTCAAAAGGAGTGACTGATCTCTCTGGTGCTCACTTTCAGGTTTTAAGACCAAATAAAGTATTTAGACAAATGGAATTGTCCTGTAAATGTTAGCTAGTCATAAGTCTCAAGTCTTAAGCTCTGACCAGTGGCATGCCAATGGAACAGAATCCCGCCACATAAGTAATTGGAGAAGACACGCTGTATATGCTGTTGAAAAGCAGTAAACTTGACATATTGTAAGAAATTCCTAAGTGATGAATTTCAGTGTTGGAAGCACTCTGTTTGCAGATGTCAGACACGAATAATGATTGCATTAATATCATTGGAAACCATCAGGAATGTTTTCACTAACCAGCCAAACGTCTACTCCCTCTGCCGAGTGATTTTCGGCTGATTATTAAGCCCTCGCTGCTGACCTTGGTCTTAATATTTATCTATTTATTTCAGTTTTTCTGCAACCTGTCCGCACAGTGACAGATTCACAGATTCACATATTGCATGGCTCGCTGAGACAAATTGATCTTGGTTTGGGTTGGCAGTGTCCAGGATTTTCTGGGGGTTTATGAGTTCATGTGGTTGTGAATATTGTGCAAGGTTTATGAGAATCTCACAGTTTATCCAAGCTCACTGCATGAGGATGTCACGTTAAATTACAGCGGCCACTGTGAAAACATGAGAAAGAGGAAACAAAGGCTACATTACTGAGAAAAACTACAAGATACTATTACTCTTTAAGCTGTATTTCTGCCACTCCATCATCAAATGCTAATTCAAGGATTTAGCCACTGTTTTTCTTCTGCATGATATTGACTGATAAATGTGCTAACTACTCACTATGCATAATCTATTCTGATTATGTTAGCATGTCGCTCATTTATATTCTGTTTGTTTCATATCAGTGAAATTCCACTATTTGGATCCTAGAAAAATAAATAGAGAATGACTTACGAGCGATGTTTTCATGCACTTCTCCCTCTCTCTGCAGGGGTTTCATTTCCCTGGAAGGCAAATCCTACGTACTGGAACCATCTGCTGATCACTCTGATGGGACTCACTGGATCTACACAGCTGAACACCTCAATTTTACTCCTGGCACCTGTGGCCACGATTTCAACATATCCCATCCCATTGGACACGCAGACAGCAGTCCGTTCACGGCTTTCAGCACAAGGGTAAACTCTCTGCTTTTTTATCTCCGGTTTGAAGTCAAATGTCTGATTGTTTGGTTTGAATGAAAGAATCAGTCTGCTGTATGTTTTTTTCAAAGTAGTTTTGGGGCATATGCTTTTAGCACTATCAGGTTGAACAAAGAGAGAGGGTACTTGAAAGCCTGTATTGTGTGTAGACTCTTTGTAGTTCAGCCTCACTAGGTCTTCAGGAGGTCGAATTGATCAAACAGGGTTCAGCATAGACAGTCCATTTGATTAAAACCAATATCTGCAAAGCCTCTAGTCGGTATAATCAATAAGCTTTTATATTAAAAATAAGTCTTCATCGCTTTGTGTACAGTATTGATTGGGCTGCTGCTGGTGATTGATGTTTACATTGTGAACATGTTAGCATGCTAAAATTTAGCTCAAAGCGCTAATGTGCCAAAGTACAGCTACAAGTATGGGACAGCATAATGCTTTGGAATCAATGTTACATTACAGTAGGTTTTTTTTCATCTGCTGGACGACAAGCTTGAGCTTTTGTGTGGAGTTAGCATGTTTTTCTTGTAGCTGCTGGTCTCCCTCCTACAGTCCAAACACATGTAGCTTCCGTTGGTTGGAGACTCCAACTTTCCCATTATTTGTATACATGTGTTGCCCTCAAATTGAACTTGTTAGCTCTATGGTTATGACATTAAAAGTCATTTACACTATATGCTAGGATAGTCACCAAATTAGCATTACTGTCAACATCTAGAAACCACTGAGGCTAACAGTTTAACAAGCTAGCATGCAGATAACATAATGCTGAAAATGCAACGCCGTATTAAGAGACTATAAAGTTCAGGCTGTTGGGAATATCAACATTCTCCTTAGACATTTTACAAAATTACACATGAAAATCGAGACTGCTGATGATTGATGCTTACATTGTGAACATGTTAGCATGCTAGAATCAGCATTGAGCTCAAAGCGCTAATGTCCCAAAATGCAGCTTTATATTGTGATAAAGTATGGGACAGCATAATGCTTTGGAACGCACTGTTACCTTACAGCCAGTTTTTTTATCCATTGGACGACCAGCTAGAGTGCTTTTGTGTGGAGTTAGCATGTTGTTCCTGTAGCTGCCGGCTTCCCTCCTACAGTCCAAACACATATAGGTTCTGTTGGTTGTGTAAATGTTGTTGCCCTCAAATTGAACTCGTTAGCTCTATGGTTATGACATTGGAAGTCATTTACACAATATGCTACGATAGCAACCAAATTAGCATTACTGTCAACATCTAGAGACCACTTAGGCTAACAGGTGATGAAGCTAGCAAGCAGGTAACATAATGAAGAAAATGCAGCAGCGTATTGAGAGATGTGCTGTTGGGAATATGAACATTTTTCTTGGACATATTACAACATGAAGGAAAACTGTAATAACTACAATTATACACTTTCCACCCACTCAGAAATAATCATTAATGGCTTCTGCGATGTCTGAATACAGACTGTCAGATAAATATCAATTCAGAGCGTACGAATGCAACAAGAGAGCGCCGTTCATATGGACTCTTCCTGTTAAACATGTCTACATTTGAAGGCAACATAATTAATGGTTGTCTGTTTACATGCGTCTTTCCTGTGACACGATACAGTGACAACCCATTAGTGGGTATAGATAATGAATGGCTACATAAGGGTAAGGTATTTCTTTCTATACATGATCATTTCATTATGTGATTAAATTATTTACATCCTGCTGAGTGTCTCTATAGGGCAATGGCAGTAATCAATTTGTTGTATTATTTTGACCCTCAGAATCCTGTTAAGGTAGTGCTTTAACCATTTAAGCGCCTGACTGGAGGAAGCCGTTTAACATGCCTCTTCATTTTGCTCAGCCTTGGAGTGTTGAAGCGTTATTCTTTTGATCTTTACCCTCAAAAGGACCTTTCATAAATTCCCTGCATTTAAACTAATTGAGCTCTTTGCTTCTGCTTTTCTTTTCATTTGCCTATCAAGTGCTTTAGTTGGTGTTCTTTTATCACAATGGGCTCTCAGAGGGATATAACGGACAAAAAAAAAATCCTTCATTTCTTCCAATTTTAGCCGTGTGATTTTGATTAAACATAAACCCTTTATTGTGTGCTCACCTTAACCCTCTTTAAGAAGACCATTTGAATAGTTCACTTATTCCTTTCATCTGATCTAACGGTGTACATTAGTGATCTGGAGTGTATGGAAAGCGGAGGTTAATTAACGCCTGTGGAAAGTATATTGGCTCTACCGTTTGCCGGTTTTTTACATAATGCCTTTAGCACAGATTTAAGCAGATAGAATTTTTATAAACCTACCTTAAGCCACACCCTACACTCTGAGGGATAAATCGTAAGGGCCAAACTCACAGTGGGTCTCTTTCCTTAGAGGGAAAGCAGCCTTAAAGATGATGAGACCTGATAGGAGGAAAACACAGACCTGGAAAGATCTCTATCCGACTGCTGAGGGATGGCAGGAGTGGACGAGCACGGCTGATTTATCAGGTCAATACAAAGAGGCAGAGATAGGTGGTGTAAAAGATGAAGCAGATGTGGACCCAGGGACCTTAAGGCGTGATATCACACAAACCATAAATGCGAGGGACTTTCCATTTCTTTAAACGTGTTTTTATTTTTGCAATTGTTTAATCGTTTCATTAAGGGAGCATTGAGATTGAGAGTGTTTTGCAGGAAGAAGGCCAAACATATGGCAGCCCTGGCTAAAACATCCAGACCTTCATTGTTTTTAGTTTTTATGTGTTCATGAAGTAATATGACTTTTGTTTTCCTGTTTGATTCCTGTTGGTGATTATAGTGCTGGCTTCAATGTTGACTTTAGTATAAAGATGGCTGCAAAGATGCTAAAAAGTGTGGGAATACAATAAAAAATGGTTAAATTGATGATTTAAATCAATGTGAAAAATATGGTTTAATTTAAATGCAAAAGAGGTTTTTGTCAAAGTGCTTCAATATGTTTTATCTCATCACAATGTCCCCTTTTGTTTCTTTAAATTATGGCGTCCCTACCCCTGCGAACACAGCCAGAGACGTCTGAGTTAGAAGGGAAAACATCTCAACTAATAGAAGACAGATGCCGTTTATATGGGAGGTGGTCAAACATGGTAATCCCACAGGTGATAAAAAAACGTGAAAACAGATATTTCAAATATTGTCACGTGTGAGTAGTCGAGCGAGAGATTCTTTTAGTTAGGAGGTGAGAGTATCCAGGCTGTACCTCAGCACAGCGACGCTGAGGTGTGCTGCCGCTGCTTTGATAAGCTGCGATGTGCCCTGCTTGAGGGTCCAAAGATAAAGAGGCGTGTTGGCAGAGTGCCTTTGGATGATGAGAGTCAGATGTGGTCGGGAAGGGGAGAGATATGATGGGCGGCCTGACAGGAGCTGAACATCAATAACAGGAGAGATATGATGGGAGTTCCTGCAAAACTGCTATTGTCACAAGAAATGTGGGCGTCCAAGAAGTCAAGCCTGTAAAATACATGCAATGGCATTTTAAGAAACTGAATATTGGTGCGAAACCAATGGCAGTATATAAAGATGGACGACGCGTCTCCATCTGCTCTCATTGTACGAAATTGATGCCAAAATAGCCTCTGTGTCGGGCGCTGCCATCCTGTGGTGACGTCATTTGGAGCCAGAGCTGCGCAGTAGAGATCGGTGGGTGGAGCCACTGTAGCCACTTCCGCTAAAACACACACTTCACTTACCGAGAAAACAGCAAAGATCCCGCACGTCGGTGTATTTAACAGTAGAACAGCTTCTTGTGTTGGTCTAAGGTTAACGTTCACAGGTATCAAAACTTCCCTGACTGTAGTGATTGTTTTAGTAACGTCTCCTCTTGCCGTTCCTCCTCTACTCTGCGAATCCGGAACAGATTGGCTGCATGGGCCGGATTTGTCAACAGAGCTGTCAATCATCCTTTTTACAGCATCAAATAACTGAAAAATGAACACTTGGACATAAATCAGAATGATAAGAACTAACTATAATGACAGAAACCATGTTTGAGAAACATTCATTGGGCGTGTATTTTGATTTTATAGTTTGACTCATGTCCCATCTGTTAACATGGAGGAGGCGGGCTTTATGACCTATACTGCAGCCAATCAGCAGGGGGCGATAGAGAGGGTTTGGCTTCACTTTTAGGGACCTTTCATGTCGTCCATCTTTTCATACAGGCTCTCTGCGAAACATATTGCCGCATATGCAGGGATCATTTTATCATATGGATTAAAGAAAAACTACCAGCCTATATTACATTTTTGCACACAGGTTCATTTTTGATCCTTGGAAGCAGCGCCGTGCACGGTGACGAGAAAATCTAATCACAAAGCTCCATTATTCAGTTTTCATCTTGATCCACACCTGAGCCAGCTCCATTCGCTTAATGAAGACTGTGAGATTAGCTTGAAAGCTCTGAGGCTCTTAAATTCTCCTCCACATATAAATTGTATGAGAAGTGAGCAGCAGCGGCGTGTAAAACAGGAACTGAAGGACGAAAAGGGAGAATAGTTTGTTCCTAAAGTTGAAGCTTTAAAATCTTTAGTGGGTTGTTGAGAATATTCATATTAATAATCTTTATAGGCATCTGCTGAATTAAATGCAGACATAAATGTTTTCCACTAGTTCAACTCATTGGATTCAGTTCATGAACAGTGATGTTCCTTGCAGAGTTTATCGAACACAGTGTTCATGTGTGTGCCTGTGTGTCCTCTCCAGTGGCCTCCCTGAGACTTGGTAATCACCATAGGGTGCATTTAGAGCACACTTGCCCATCCTGGCTTATCTATGGAGGAGACAGATAAGAGCAGAGAGGATCCAGGCTGCCAGGCCAGCAAGGATAAAGAGGCTCAGGCTGAAAGCAGGCCATAGTGTGGAGGCAAAACACTTAGCCAGCAGGATAGTATAGGATCTGAGTGGGTGTGAGTGGAAAGACTAAGTGTGTGTGTGTGTGTGTATGTGTGCAGGTGAGATAGACCCTTGCTCGTTGTGTTTGAAAGTGAGTCTCTCCCTTCACAGTGCGCAAGAGCAGCATCAGCTCGATGGACAGGGGGATTATAATAACATTATTGTTCAAACATTTATGGATGAATATATGGTGATCCCCACACTTCTGTTCATCAGGTTGAAATTAAAATGTGTCCATTCTTAAGTCGGTGACCATCCATCCAATATTTATACCGCTTATCCTGTCCAGGGTCGCAGGAGGGCTGGAGCCTTTCTAACCCAGCTGTCATTGTCGAGACGCAGGGTACACCCTGAACTGATCGTCAGTCAATCACAGGGCTGACACACAGAGACAACCATTCACGCTCACATTCACACCTATGGGCAGTTTTAATGCTGGAGTATCTTGAGGGAATCCATGCATGCACAGGGAGAATATGCAAACCACGCCCAAACCGGGATTCACACTAGCAACCCTCTGGCTGTGAGGCGACAGCGCTAACAACTGAACCACTGTACGGCCCGCTTTGTGACCAAACACTCAAAAAAATGAATAACTTCCCATAAGCCTTAATGAGCAAATGTTAGCATGAAAAGCCTTAAATTTGCTTAGCATCATTTTAGCATTGTCACTGTGTACATGTTAGCCCCTTGCTACGAACACCAAAGTACAGCCACACAGAGCTGCTAGCATGGCTAGAATTTTTTACGTCATCAATTATTTTTTTCATTTGATGTGTTGATACATATCTTCTTAGTTTCTGAATTTAAAGTGGTAATCTCGAAGATCTCACCTATGGCGATAAACCATAGTAGATTACTGTTTACTCGCAACACTTGCAGAGACCGGAAAAGCAGCCTCTTAGCTCCGCCTACCCTCTCTGGCAGACCAACCACTGCTGGCTGATGGAAAACGCGTCACTAACTGGGCGCCACAGACACCCAGTCTGTAATACTGCAAATGCAAAGGCTTTCATCAGTGGGCCATAGGCTCAATCACCATTGTTTTAACTCAGTCGGCAATAGATAGAGACTTAACAGACATTTATTTACATGGAAATCATGAGGTTATTCGTTTAAGTACCACATTCTTATTTGTGCCCTTTATCAATACCACTTTTTGATTTGCTTTAATTCATTGCACCTGATCGATCAGAGGTGTCAAAAGTATGGACGTTCTTTACTCAAGTAGAATTTTAGATACTTTGTTAAAAGCAGAAGGAATCATCTTTTATGTGTGTTAGTGTCCCATCCATTGAGGCTGAAAACATCCTTGATGTATTGAAAGCAGCTGAAATTATGAAAGAATATAAATGAGATAATTTCCCTCAGATGTATCAAAGATAAATAAAGGAACATGTTTTGGAAATGTAAGAAATAGAAAGGAGAGATATTTGCTTTAAAATGTCTGGGGGTAAATCAAATACTGATACCCGAAAAAAAAAATGCACATATGAATTAATTCAAACTCAACATTTTCAGTGTCTACCAGCTGGCTTTTATTTGTGATCACTAGCCAATACTCCGCCATTCAAGTGTCCTGGAAAAGTCAATCTGAATCTGTCACACAAATCACCACCTATCATACCACATGCTCTTTGAATTTTGGAAAGCAAAGCAGGAGGTGCGAGTGTTTTATCCGTGTGCCAGCAGTGCAAGCAGCATTGTCCAAAAACCCGCTGATTTATTAGTTAATAGGCCCGGTTCCTTTAGAGTGCTGCTATCAAAAGGTCTGTGTGACCTTAGCGGCTCTTACTGGGCCGGACGGTGAAGTGAGGCTGATTGCTTTGTGCTGATTCTGGTTTCTGCAGCCGTTTTTATAGAGCGTAGTTCAGGTGAAAAGCCGTATTGAGTGGCGACCTGCTAAATTTAGGCTGCCCTTTCCAGAAAGCTGCGGTTAAGTGTGTCCTCCTAATGTCCCTTTTTTCTTCTCTCTCTCTCTGCACCCTCCCCTTCATCTCCACCCCTTTCCCCTCCATTGTCACTTTCCCTCATATCTTTTTCTCCTTCACTCCTACCTATTCCCTGTCCGCTCCTTTCCCTTCACGCCTTGAAGCATAAACGCCATGCCCAGACGACGACCAAGTACGTGGAGCTGATCATCGTGGCTGACAACAGAGAGGTAAGCAGAGGTCAGGCCGTGTCGACCTTTCGCCGAATCCCACAGGAAAGAGGCTCAGAGGTCACATGCTTTGCAGCTCCTCCGTCCCCTTGAGACTTAGATTAGATGGCTTGTTTTTTCGCCTCTGACGTGTCCACTTGCTCATCTGCTCAGCTCCGGCTACAACTCTCTGCATACATCATTTGACCACTTGACTCACAAATGAGACTGAAATATCTCAAGTCTTAAGATCTTAGAGAGAGCAAAGAGAAGATAGTGTGAGACATATAGGTCAATGTCACATGAATAAACGCTGGATATATAGTAAGACAAGGTGGCTGAGGTTATCTCTGAGCTCCTCCGATGAGCTCTTTGATGATAGCAAACACAGCAGAAGCGGCAGTGGAATTAACATGACAGCTCCGGGACACCCCGTGGAGTCACTTGTAGAGCTGAAACAGTGTTATTAAGTCCCAAATAAAGTCTTTGATGATAATAAACATTCAACAGGGCTGATCACCTCTATTTCTCCTTGCTTTATTCTCTCCGCTGGTGCCGCGCAGTTTCAGAAGCAAGGCAAGGACATGGAGAAGGTCAAGCAACGGCTGGCTGAGATCGCCAATTACGTGGACAAGGTAACAATCAAATCAACACCGGGAACGCAGAGTAGGAATGTGATTTATTAGAGGTCACATCAAGACTGGTGAGACTTAACCGCCCTGTGAGCAGAGGCTGATTGGATTATGAATGGATGATCAATTCCATAACTGGGCTGAGAAATCTTGTGGAGAGGCAAAGTAATAAAACATACAGTGGGTGGTGTTTTAATAAAACAAAAGCGGGATGATTTATTCATATGAAAAGTCATACGCTGATTAATGTTTAAGGAATTGTTCAGTTGCGTTTTTATTAAGCATTTTAATAGGTAATGTACTGTGAAGAGAGTTACAGAAATCATGAGCCTGTAACCTTTAACCCCTCTTTCAACCTCCCTCCCCCTCCTCGCCTCAACCTTCAGTTCTACAGGGCTCTGAATATCCGTGTGGCCCTGGTAGGCCTGGAGGTGTGGAGTGATGTGGACAAGTGTCCCGTCACCCAGGACCCCTTCACCACCTTGCACGAGTTCCTGGACTGGAGGAAGGTCAAGCTGCTGCCTCAGAAGCCGCATGACAACGCCCAGCTAATCAGGTAGATCTTCTAATGTAGCATACTTTGTTCAATAGTGCTTCAAAATGCAGAGCACTATTTGAAAGGTATTTTGAAAGGAAAATTATTAAAGCACATAATTTACTTTGTAGATTTGGAGTGGGTTATGTATTTTTTTCAAGCACATTGAAATATGATATTCTGCGTGTGACTTCTATTTCCTGTTCTATTGAGCTATCCTCAAAAGGTACCCTGCGGTGGGGATATTTCATAACCAACATACACGGTTCTGCCTCAGCAGAACAAATTTAATTTCCTACCTCATAAAACATTTGCAAAAGCTTGTTTTGAATCAGTCTTAGCAACTTGCAGGCTATAAAACCCCCAAAGATGCTAAAAAAACATTTCTCTCTATAAAAAAATCTTCAATGTTGTTAAAAAATAATTAAAAGTATGAAGATTATCCAGTACAGATTGACTGGACATAAAAAAAAACTCAGAAAGTTGCTTCTACTTTTACAGAAAGTTTAAAACTGTTTGGTTGGTGAGAACAAAATGCAGACAAAATAAGGCTGTTGAATGCTAAACTCTGACCAAGCAGGCTAATGCAAACAAAATAAACATCACTAGCTAACAAAGAAATCATTATTTTGTCTAAAAATGTGGAAAACTGAGATAAATGTTTTCACTTTACAGTAAGAACAAAAGGGCACAAATTCTTTGGTTGCAGATGCTAGTAGTACAGAGGCTAATAGGTTGGAGTTCTTCATATTAGTTTTAGCATGCTAGTAGCATGGCTCAACAGACGGCAAAGTTTGTCCATCGACAGTCAGTCCTCTGCTTTGCTTACACTTTAAACCTAGACACGTTAGCATTTAGCCTCTGTCAAATGTGTCTAAGCGCAATCTCAGCTGTTTGTATGGATGTAGACTCTTAACCTTGTGTTTGAATTGATGTGTTTGAACTCTGATGTGAACTCTTCCAGCACATATTAAAAACTGCTTTAAAAGAATTAGCTTGGAAATGCTAACAAAGCAGGCTAATGCTAACAAAATAAACATTACTTGAATGCTAACATGCTAGAGAAATCATCATTTTGTTCAATCAAAAACTCAATCAAAAGTTTGGTTACAGATGCTAGTAGCACAGAGGCTAACAAGGATATGGGAGTGGAGTGGTTTTTTTTAAGCATGCTAGTAGCATAGCTCAACAGACAGCATTGTTGGTCTTTTGTTCTCTCTCTCTGTCGACGTTCAGTCATCTGCTTTGCTTACACTTTAAACTAAGACACGTTAGCATTTAGCTCATGTCCAGTGTGCCTAAGTGCAGTCTTAAAGAGCTGCTTTTGGCTGTAGACTCTTAGCCTTGTATTTTAATTAATGTGATTTGACAGCAAGCAGGCTTAGCTTTTCCTGCCCATCTTAGAAACTGCTTTAAAAGAACTAGCTTGGAAATGCTAACAAAGCAGCTAATGTTAACAAAATAAACATTACTTGAATGCTAACATGCAAAAGAAATCATCATTTTGTCATAAAATATGGACAGAAAAACTAAGATAAATGTTTTAGCTCTACAGTAGCCTACGAACAAAAAGACAGCAACGTAGGTCTGTTGTTCTCTCTCTCTCAGTTGACGTTCAGTCCTCTGCTTTGCTTACGCCTTAAACTAAGACACTTTAACATTTAGCTTATGTCCAATGTGCCTAAGCTCAATCTCAAAGAGCTGCTTGTGGCTACAGACTCTTAGCCTTGTATTTGAATTAATGTGATTTGACAACAAGCAGGCGTAGCTTTTCCAGCCCATCTTAGAAACTGCTTTCAAAGTATTAGCTTGGAAATGCTAACCTAAAACCAGCAACCGCACATTTGCTATACAACCCTCTATAGCAAAGAAAACATTGCTCTATAGCATCACTGGTGTTGGAAAAGTCTCCTGGGGACATTTAGTGTGATGACGTCTTTTTTTCTCCCTTTTTAGTGGGGTCTATTTCCAGGGCACCACCATTGGTATGGCTCCAATCATGAGTATGTGCACAGCAGAGCAGTCGGGAGGAATCGTCATGGTACGTAAACCTATATGCTTTCATCCGTCATAACTCAAAGGAGTACAAAATATCTGTATTCTGTTGGCTTCCAGAAAAAAGACCAGACTTATTCTATCATTTTCCTCTTCCTGTTCCATCCCCCCTACTCTTTGCCGAGGTCTCCTCCTCCCTCCTGTCTGACATAATACTCATATTTCTCCCCTGGGTCTTTCCTGTAAGGGTTGAGCTAAGGATTCCAGAGTTGATATTAATTTCAGGGCACACACATCATTGTGTCTTTTTCCAGAAAAGCCAAGGGCATGCATCGCACCCTCTGTTTAGTGCTGATAAATCAGAGTGCGTATCAAATACACATGGGAAAACCTTTACTTCTTAATGAGGTGCAACAAATGAGTGAATTTAAGGTTTAACCGCACATAGCAGCCTGAACGTCGGTCGTAAATGATAACCCATTACAGAACTGCAGCCCTATACTATGTGCACAAGTCGTGTTGTATTAGCATGTAATATGCTATTATTAAATACTCTATGTCTGTGACTGGCTGTTTGTCTTCTGGCCTGGCTGCCTGGATGTAAGGTTTACAGCTAGTCTCCAGATGGTTCTTCACTCTTGTCCAACCAGATGGTTAAGCGGGGAGTCTGTCATTATGATAGAAGTCAACATAGACGCATACATCAGGTCAGAGACATAAAAGATTAGTCTCCAACCGCAGACTCTTCTGCTGGGCAAATCACGACCCTGTTGTCTCAGTTGTCTGCCTTCGTTTACAGAGTACCTTTGAACTCATTAGCCAACTTCCCCTATGGGTCTCATTGTTATTCTTCTAGGCAGTTAAGTCTTAAACATCCATTCTCAACCCATCTGGGATCTCCATTTACCAGCCCCGAATGCTACATTGATTTCATTGGTGTGGCAAACAGATCACAGACCGCGGCATGCATCGCCCTCTGGAGCGTTTCGGCCTCATCAGTCGGGGGAAGGTGTCGTGAGTTTTCACGGGAAACAGAATTAGAGGGTTTTTTCTGCATGAATCCACGATGCAGTTAGATCGTGGCAAGTGGGGACAGCTGATGACTTTTACTTTCAGAAGCCTCCCGCAGAGAGGTTCATCTGTCTACGCTGGCCTTGGATAGCGCTCCTGAATAATGCACAGTGACTGAAGACTCTAGGGGCAAGATGCTCTGACGCACAGCTGTGAATCCACGAAGAGCTGATAGCTGCTGCTTTTGCTGCGGCTGCATTATTTAACTGGCCTCTCCGTGTGTTCGTGTTTTACACACCTTGCAGGAAATCTCAGCACCTCAGCTCCGGCCAGCAGCAGCCGTCACTGTAGCTTCTTCTCAGTTCAATTTCTGTTCCCTTCGCCAGATTGGCTTTGTGTTTTGCAAGCTGTCCAGTGAGAGTTTTTCTTTGTTTGTCAACCTATTTGCTAGTTTTTCTCAAAGGACGTTCACGTCTTAATTTGTTTGGATGAAGCAGCACATCTGGTTCTGTCAAAATTTGCAGAGCAGACTGGAGGTGACAGCCTGCAGAAGAAACGCTCTGATAAGCCCAGATCCCACAGCATTGTTTGTTTAATCTTGGCAATATGCAATTACACTCACTTGTTTTTTAGTAATGTTTCTCCAGTTGGTCCTGTGGGGAACAACAATTTGGCAAGTTTTTTATTATTTGTTATTTTCCTTGGAGTATGTAGTCAGAAAAGTCTGCTTTTAATTAGCTATTGTTTGCTGCAACACAACTCCAAACTGAGTTTTACTATTGGTTTCTTGTAGCATCATGTCTGGCCTAGAAATAAACTTTATGAGTACGTCTCTCAGAGAGAAAAGATTTTCAATTAAACGTTCTTGAAATAAAATTAACTTCCTGCATGATTGATTTTTTTTTGTCTAGGACCATTCAGACAACCCCCTGGGTGCTGCAGTCACTCTGGCCCACGAGCTTGGACACAACTTTGGAATGAACCACGACACGCCAGAGAGGGGTTGTGGCTGCAGGGTTACAGTGGACCGCGGAGGCTGCATTATGACTCCCTCCACCGGGTGAGTCACATTTTCTATCCTGACAATTAAGAGTCAATAGATCTTTAAGATAGCTGACTGCATTATCCAGGATTCTTTGGAGTTTTATGTCAGCTCTTTTCCTTTTATCACCCTGAGGACGGACGTTATCATTCGCCGCTTCAGTGCACTCCAGGGCCACTTTTGGTTCAGCTTTTAAAAGCTATTTAAAATGCATCATCTTGATGTCAAACCATCATTAATTCTATTAATCTAGAAGCTCATTAAATACAGCCAGTCCATCTTAAAAAAATATCCCAGATTGCGATCATATGTAAACATTATCGAGCGGTGAGCAAATAAAGCCGTTGAACTGTTGATCCATTGCTTTTAAGGCAGACTCAGCAGCTGTACTAATGCTCCGAGGCAATGTGACTCATTCTGAATGGGAAGAAAGTGGCTCAGTGACAAGGCAAGGCCAAAACAGTCCAGTTATACATACACATAGACTTCTCTGTTGTCTATTGTGGGGTTTTTTGGGGCAAGGGGCCCCTTACAAGGGAGAACATTTTCCAAGGACCCCCTCATAATCATAACACCGATTAAGCACATGCTTACTACGATTTACACCCGGGTCCACTTGAAAAGGTGGTCTCAAGTACTCTTTATGTGTACTCTGGTACGTGGAAGTGGACTGCTTTTTATAATGTCCCTGACAAAATCTGCGTATGCGCACAACACCGCCGATCTCATCCTCTGAACTGCACAGCCAGGGCTGATACAGTAGGAATGTAGGTAAGAGGGTCGTTCTTGAGATTTTCTTCAAAATATGAATAATAGTAGGCATAGTGTGAAGGTCGTCTCCATCGTACGGGTTTGGGATCAAGCGATTCACACGCTTTTCTACGCTCGAACGTAACATAAACAATGTTACGTAGTTGATGATACTCTTCTTCTTGGTTTTAAGGTGCGTTACCGCCACCTTCTGCTTCGGAGTCCTACTGCAAGTGTACTCGAGTACGGAACGAAATTAAAGCTGACCAGCGGGGGAGAGGAGAGGGGGGGCAACTGTACTCGGGTACGGTACGAAGCAATCTTTAATGTTGGAAAATCTCTCTCTGCTGCTCCAATAAATAGTTAAACACCTTTGAAAAGTGTCTATTATACGCTGCCTATGTATGGAAAACTGTTCGTCTTTGCATGAAAAATGTAAATATAAAGTCAAACATAGCAGTGTAGGTTGTACCAAACACAGTGAGAAATAAAATATTCAGCTTTTTGTTTTGCCCTCCGCGGAAACGCTGCTGACAAAAGAAAGAAATGATCCAGTCCTTGGTTTCAAAATAATCTCCTCCTCTCCTTTTTATTGCTCCGTGTTGCTGTTCTGCTATTTAAACCAGGATTAAGGAAGCAATACATTTGTATAAAATGTTTAGGAACTCTGTATCCCCCTCATTCTGCTTCCTTGGTTAATTTCAGGGCAGCACCATACACTCTGCCCGAGGCGGTACTACATCTCCCATGGGTCCAGCTCAAACCCCACGCAGTTCCGCGCTTTAAAACGCCATGTGGCCACACAAATGGGCTCTGTTGCAATCACCTGAATGTTGTTCATCACCCAGCAGCTACAGTTATTTGTTTACAGCATTCATTGCCATGTTTTTCTAGGCAAGCGACCAGCGCTTTTCAAAGCACAATGTGATTATACGGAATGCCTCTTCACAAGGCCAGGACTTGGATGAGTACAAAAGCCCCGATGATTAGCAGCCCCTGCATTCAGTAAATTAAAGTACTTTTAAAACTCGCCTACGCTCAGTCAGCGAGGAGTACCTTGTGTTTGCTGTTTTTATTGATCTGTCATGTTGCTCAAATAGAGCACAGGAAAGCCTTCATTGTCTTATGTACAGACACAGACCCATCAAGCTCTACTGGCCTTGCACTGGCTCCAGGAATTGAGCAGAAGAGATAATAAGATCCAGTTCATCATTATTATACTGGATTTGGTGGGGGTTATGGGTAGGTGGTGGGGGGGCAGTAAAACTACACGCTGTCCCAGTGCCAGCTGCACATCTGCATCAAGCACTGCTTGTTTCCTGCTCACATTGGTCACGGCCAATTGTCGCGTCCCCCCTCTCCATCCATCTCTCCATCCCCCCATTAGCTTTTAATGAGAACAGGCTGCTGTCTCTCATCCTATGAGATTTTTAGGTCTTAAAAGACACGCTCAGGAACACACACACATAACAACCAAGCTGCTGCTGGTTACAAATAGACCAGGACAATACAAAGTGGCACAAAAATATACATAAGAGATCCATCTCCCAGAGACCGAAACAGGCACTCCACAGGGTTCTATGCTTGGTCCACTTCTCTTCAGTTTTATTGTCCCCTGTCTTGGTTTAATGGTCTCCTCGATGACGTAGTCCGTTGTTTTCAGCGCAGTCTACTTGCTTTGTTCCTCAGCAACAAGTGTGGCTGTTCAAAATAATCAGGGCCTATGATATACAGAAACATGTTTATGTAACACCTTCTTAATTAAATAGCCCAGAGATTCCCACTCAAACATCAGTGAGAAAGTCTTTGGAGTAGTTAAAAGAACTGTGCGTCAGATGGCTGGTCTCAAGATGTATGCAGATGATACCATTATTAATATATCAGGTAGAACTTTATCCTCTTAACCTGTGCAAAAATGTTGCATCTTTTAAAGAGCATGGTAAGATGACATACTTTGCGAGCTCGCATCCCATCAGCTATAGCCTCTGTGGACAACGGTGAACATGCCGGGTGTGTAGCCGGCGGTTAGTGATAAACTTCTGCCAGTCAAGACATCCTTTCCTGCGTGCTGCATTACAGAGATTTACTTTAATTAACGGGTCTTGCCATAGCTGAAATTTCAACATCATGATGCAGTTATAATAAGGAGAAAGCTTTGCCAGGTCTGTCCTCAAGAGGAGAAGAAAACAATGCTCGTTTGTTGAACGGAGCTCGCATCATTTCTGATGCATTCGAGGAAGTCGGGAAATCTAAACGCTGATGGCTTTCGCGATACAGCGTCAAGGGAATTTATCTGAAGTTGAACAGATTGTTAGCTGTTAGCATGCAGATGTCTGATTATAGAGATTAATAAGAAGCTAAATCGTCGTCAGAAGACAATGATCGGAGCCAGGATGTCATTACGACGGATTACGTTACGCCTGCTTTTGCTCTCCACACGTTCCTGCATACGCCGCAGCCTGCTGATACGTGATTGGTCAATATTATTCGGACTACAAGCGTAGTAAAAACGTTCCTGCCTTTAGAGGTTACTTACTTTGCGATCAAAGTTTCTTAAATTTGTTCTAAAGTTATGAATCTGTTGTGAATTCTATCATAAACAACCGTAGATCATACATCCATTATATGAAAATAGATATAGTTGAATACAGCCACTTGCCATCAAAGTCAGTCACAAGAGATCAGATGGACAGATAGGCTCCAGGGTGCACTATTAAGACATGGTTAAGTCACTCATTAGTCAAGCCCTGGGTAAAATGATGACTTTCAGTGCGTGATCACCTTCAGACAGAGATTTGATATATTCCCCTTGTCATAAAATAATCAGGAATCACAGAAAGTGAGTCACAGTCAGAGGCATGCCATGGAAATGTGACCCGTGCCCCACTGAAGAACAGGAACTCTCTAGTATGCCTTGTTTAATTGGGTCCATAGGGAAATCAATGTGAAAGTGCTCTTCAGTATCTACAACGAAGGCCAGACTGCCAGGCACCAAAGGCCGCAGCAGATCATATCACCTAATGTCATCGCCCCGAGCTCAGGCTGAACACGAACAAAGGTAGCCGCAAAATGAATATTAAATGTGTATTGAAGCACTGTGGTTTTGAATTACTTAGCCAAGTATGAAATATTTGTCAAAGTAAAAGCTGTCACAGCCAGGTTTGAACCCGCTTTTGTTCACATTTGTGCCGCATGATCGAGGTCTTCTAGTATGTTAGAAAACTGAAGATAGGGTCACAGTCAGTTTTTGCGCACACATTGTATTTTCTCTATAAAGCCATTCAGGAATGGGGGAAATATTTTGTCAGATGCGTCATCGGAAACGCCGGCACATCTGAATCATCGCCTGATCAGTGCTTTATGGCTGAAAAGCTGTGACAAACTAGCTGTACAGGATGTTCTCTGTGGTCTCTGTGATCTGAACCACAAGGACAGAGCGGCTAGGAGCAGAGGGCTCTGCCCAGCTACATTTGGGTAAAAGAGCTCAGCTGATTTCAACGTGATACTTTGCCTTAAGAGTGTTTTATTCTCTGGTGGAGAACGGTTTGGATTTATGATTACAGTCTGCAGCGAAATCGTGCCTAAGCATGAGCTTCACGTGTTGGTCATGCAACATTCTAACAAGAAATGTGTGAACTTCCTGTTGTGCTCTGAATAGATTGAATTTTTACCCTTCGGATCTTACGGAAATATTAGCTTAATTTTTGATTTCTTAGTTCTGTTTCTTCAACACTTTATTTACTCACCACATAAATGTGAGTAGCTGGGTTTACACAGAGCCTAATATTCCAATTATAATCGGTTTAAAAGCCCAAACCGAATAAAAATGCTCCATATAAACACCTCAATCAGAATAAAAAGGTGCAAAGTGATTGAATTGTTCCATGTAAACGTTTTGACCTGATTACTTCCTGACTGTGCTTTTCTGCACGTGCCCTCCGTCCTGACATAAATGTGTGGTGATGTACATTTCACAAGATGCCAGCATCCAAGTTTAACTGGACAATTTCAGGGAGCATATTTTGAATTCAAACATTAAAGTTCCAGTTCGCCGCTTTTCAACCTCAGTCCTATCATGCTATCATGGCGAGCTAATGCCATTATGGTAGAAAGAAAATGCAATTTGGCTCTGTGTCTTTGGAGGACGCTATCTGCTTCTCCAATGGGCCCTGGAAAACCTCCACTAGACTACGTAAAACACGTCATCTGACAGAGGCCAGGGAGCTAGCTAAACTACACTTCCTCAATCTCGGACGCCTGCCTCCGATGTCATGTCTCATTCAAAATCGTCAGGTTTGAAATGTAGAATGCAGACCTGAAGATTTAGATTTGGATTTAGACGAGCCGTATGTACGACTTTCTCCACAGCTATGGCGCCAGTTTAATTTTTTTTTTCCTCTGCTTATCGATTACAGAGAACACCAGCTTTGACTGACAGAGGCTTTTTCCAGGGGTGAACTGCTCCTTTAAGAGACCTTAAAATTATTGGACAGCTAGATACGACTACATATGGCTGATACGTTGATGGCTGACAGCTGATACGTTGGTGTCGCGTTGTTGCTTGCTTAAGAGCAACACAACTACAGCAACTACCGCGCTGAGCAGATGATAGATCTCCATCTTGAGCTGATATAAAACGAGCCAAACCGAATTAAATGCTTTGGATCTCTGTCTAAAGAATTATTGTCTTGACTGAAAATGTTACTTTAAATCTTTAATTCGATTGAACAGGTAGATCTGACAAATAACAGGTCAATGGAAGTAAAGACAGAACAAAAGAAGAGCCCACAGACGTGTTTGTAGTTTAGCTTTCGATTGAGACTCCATTTAATCTGTTGTTTGTTTTTACTGACTTCTTCTTTACCTCTCCACATAAAATGTGGGTCACAGTTCATCTACCCCCTCGTTGAAGCAGCGGGGCTGCAAGACGTTTACCAGCCTTGAGCTCTGTGGTATGATCACAGTGTGGGGCAGATCATAGGGGCCCGTAATAGATCTGGGAATGATTCCTTATCACCAGACCTCCCACAGATCCATTAGAGCCTTGTTGTTCCATAGCTGCAATTTAGTCCCAGTGATTGCCCTGTACACTCAATCTATCAACCATCAACCGAAGCACCTCTGAAGCTGAGGAGCCAGCTGTCTCACCCCGACTGTGGGTGAGAGATGGACGAAAGAACGGCAAAGTCATTTCATAATGGAACTGGAGCGCGACCAGGTGGAAAACAATGGAGAAAAAGCTCTTAGGCAGGCGGAGGTGAGCACGGCTCATCCTTTTGTGAAGCCAGAACCAGATGAGAACAAGCCCAAAGGTCACAGAGTCACACTGGGGCTCTTCTTTTGAGGTGGTGGCCCAGACTCCCTCGGGGCGAGTGCTTGTCTATAGCATCTTTCCTTCGACAAGAGCCCCAGATGTGCCCACCATGACTCGCCCTGGCGCTGCTTTACTAGCCCCGGGGACTGCAGCTGCTAAATGCCATCCACTGTAACTCATGGATGCCTCTGCCTTTTCACAGCCATTATTCCTTCCCAGACCGTCGCAGGGAAGACCAATTATTTCTGTATTGCCTCTCATAAAGAACAGCTGGATCCTGAGCCACACATGTATTTTTGAGTTACAAAGAAAGGGGGGGAAAAAAGCAGGGATGTGAGTATTTGTCATGGATTGCATGGGTTGGTAACGAAAGAGCAGGGCTGAGTTCATGGAAATTGAATAAATGCGGCAACCTGAGCGAGCAATTTTGGCTCCGGCTTTGGGGGCAAAGAGGAAATCAACAACAGCAGTTGCTAAGGAAGTGGCTCGCCTGTTGAACAGCAGCCTTGACAGCTGTTCATCATAGCAAGCTCTCCAGGGGTGCTGAAAGAGGAGGAGGGGGGATGGGGCGCAATAATAGCTGTTATTACAGCTTCTTCTTATTGCTGTTTCCTTTTTCCATTTTCTGTCATTACAGATCCGCTCTGATCTTTTGCTTTAATCCAGAGCGTCTAGAGATCTGCTTTGCGGTACCCCACTTTCACCTAACATAACCTTCGCAGAGTATTGATGTAAGAGAGCAGTGGGGTGTGTGTTTCAGGGGAGGGGGTCAGCAGCAGGAGCTGATGTAAGCCGCCTCCACGCAGGATGGAAATCAGAGGCAAGCCGTGAATGAGGTCATGTCAAAACATTCCCAGAGAGTCATGACATGTTTAGAGACGTTTTAGATGTGAAACCCAATCAGAGGAAAACACAGTTTGAAAGAGTTGTCGACATTGAGCTGCACGGAAATGGAAAAAGTCGTCTTTCTGCATCAAATCTGGATCAAACCCACCACATTTAAACGTATTTATCACTTGTATAAACACCCAATGAGCTGGCTGCAAAGAGCTATTATATGTAACCACAAGATGCCACAATAGGTCTTGGCCTTGACATATGTGTATTGAAAGATTTCTTTGTATAACCAATTGTGCTGCGACCACGACATGTTTACTGTCCTTTCAAAACTGTCATTTCCTAGACCACAAACGCCTCACAAGACATCTAGCCAATTTCCCTCGCTGTCATTTAAGAAAGCACATTCTGCGCTGAATATATGGCATGTGTTTGGTTTACTCTGCAGCCAGTCTGCTTATCTGGACTTTCCTTGCTCTGCTGAATTGTAAAGGACAGTGTTGTGACCAAGTCATCTTTGCTCATGTCCCAAGTAAGTCTCGAGTCATTTGGTCCAAGTCTCAAGTAAGTCTCAAGTCATTTGGTCCAAGTCTCAAGTAAGTCCCAAGTCATTTGGTCCAAGTCTAAAGTAAGTCTCAAGTCATTTGGTCCAAGTCCCAAGTAAGTCTCAAGTCATTTGGTCCAAGTCCCAAGTAAGTCTCAAGTCATTTGGTCCAAGTCTCAAGTCATTTAGTCCAAGTCCCAAGTAAGTCTCAAGTCATTTGGTCCAAGTCTCAAGTCATTTAGTCCAAGTCCCAAGTAAGTCTCAAGTCATTTGGTCCAAGTCTCAAGTCATTTAGTCCAAGTCCCAAGTAAGTCTCAAGTCATTCGGTCCAAGTCTCAAGTAAGTCTCAAGTCATTCGGTCCAAGTCTCAAGTAAGTCTCAAGTCATTCGGTCCAAGTCTCAAGTAAGTCTCAAGTCATTCGGTCCAAGTCTCAAGTAAGTCTCAAGTCATTCGGTCCAAGTCTAAAGTAAGTCTCAAGTCATTTGGTCCAAGTCCCAAGTAAGTCTCAAGTCATTTGGTCCAAGTCTCAAGTCATTTAGTCCAAGTCCCAAGTAAGTCTCAAGTCATTCGGTCCAAGTCTCAAGTAAGTCACAAGTCATTCGGTCCAAGTCCCAAGTAAGTCTCAAGTCATTCGGTCCAAGTCTCAAGTAAGTCTCAAGTCATTTGGTCCAAGTCCCAAGTAAGTCTCAAGTCATTCGGTCCAAGTCTCAAGTAAGTCTCAAGTCATTTGGTCCAAGTCTCAAGTAAGTCTCAAGTCATTCGGTCCAAGTCTCAAGTAAGTCTCAAGTCATTTGGTCCAAGTCTCAAGTAAGTCTCAAGTCATTCGGTCCAAGTCTCAAGTAAGTCTCAAGTCATTCGGTCCAAGTCTCAAGTGACTTTTTACCTGTAGTATCCGGTCTTTATAAAGAGAAAAGACAAGGTGTAGTAGCTCGTCTAATACTGATATTATCGGCCAATTTATATAACCTGTTCAAAAAGTATGACAGTGAATTGCATCTGTATTTTCTTGGCACAGACGCAGCCATGATGATGGACTGGTCTGAGAGTGTATTGAGTAGTAATGAGTACGTCTGCTGAGGCTTCTCTTTGGGGGAACAAACTTCAGGTAGCTGGGGGGCTTTGATGTTTTGTGTTGACACAGCGAGGAGTTTGACTGACAGCCAGCCATCCAATCATGACAATCACATACCGGGGAGCTTTTTGAGTCATCCTAGATTCCTAGTTTGTGCTGCGTACATACTTGATAACTAGACTGAAACTTGACAACATTGAATTATGTCATTTAATATAAACAGACTTATGTACACACGCAAGTCATCTGAGTCATCAGGCTTCAAGACAGGTCAAGTCTCAAGTCATTAACTTGCCAGTCCAAGTCAAGTCTCATGTCATTTTTTTTTTTGTCAAGTCGCAAGTCATCAAAACAGTGACTCGAGTCGACTCAAGTCCTCATCTCTGGTAAATGACTCTGAAAACAACACTTGACACACTACATCCAAAAATCATTCAAAGACTGCCTAACAAAGGTTTACTGCGTCCACATGTCATGTCGTCCAGCTGTTGGGTGGGTTGCACATATTTTAAGAAACATTTGGGGATCCAAGTTGACCTCATGTTGTCTCATACCTGCAATTATCTGTGTACAAAGCCGAGCCCAGATCTGAGTGTGATATTACGTACAGTCTCGCTCGCTCCGGCCTTGTTAGGCTGGATTTTACGGCGTGGGTGGAGGTATTAAAAATCTCATATGGTGCTTTATTATCAAGAGCCACATTGAGAACAAGATACAATCTGCACATATGCATGCACACTTCACGCACACACTGTCATCGAAGGCACTATTTTATCACAGAAAAAGCTCAATAAAGCCGCATGAGGTCTATAACAAAGCTCTTGGCAGACAGAGCCCTGGGCGGTGTGCTTTCCCCACGGAGCAGACCACCCCCTCTGTCCGCTCCAAAAACAATATTAAAAACACACCATCCTTCGTTTGGCCCAAATTTATGGGTGTTGCAATTCTTGCGAAGGAAGCACTTTTTGGTTTGACTTTTTATGATCCCCTGTCTCATAAAATATGTCTTATCAGATCTGCCCCTCTCCGTGGAGGAAGAAGTCAGCGCTGTTTGCATGCTGATGGAGCTCTGGAGAGGTTCTTGAGCTCTAGTGGTTAATTGATTTTGTGATTAGCAGCAATTAGCCCTGATTAAATCAGACCTAAGAGGACCCTTGTGCGGGAGGGGGGTCTCGGCCTCCTTTTTTCCGCTTGTGTCACTCACAGACTATTCCTTCCTCCCACAGGTATCCTTTCCCAACCGTGTTCAGCAGCTGCAGCAAGAAGGACCTGACGGCCAGTTTCGAGAAAGGCGTCGGGATGTGTCTGTTCAACATGCCCGAGGTCAAGGTGCTCTACGGTGGGCAGAAATGCGGCAACGGCTACGTTGAGGAGGGAGAGGAGTGTGACTGCGGAGAACTTGAGGTGAGGGGCGCCGCAGATAACTCTTAGCAAAGTGTTTATTGTCTCAAGGCCTCCTAGAGTTCTTCAACATTCTTGTTTTATGCCCCGTCTGCCAAAATGGAATCTCTTCCCCGTCTCCTACCCATAAATCATTGTTAATTATGTTTCCCACATTTGAGAAATGAAATAAGCAGAAGCGCTCGTGGGGGGTTTCTTCCTGACAGAATCATGGCACTAACCAACTTTTCCTGGAGTAAAAACAAACTGTTCTACTCACTTTAAAAGCCAAAGCGACGCAGAGCTCGAGCAATGCAAACACAGACACAGAAAATGAGCTTAGAGATACGAGTGTGGATTTATTCATTCGGTGCGCTGAGGAGGGTTGTATGATCATGATTCAATTCACAGAGAGGAAGTGTTGCTGACAGCTTCACCCTGTCTGCTGGTGCATTATTTAAATGACTCTGCATCGGCATGCACATATGAGATGGGGGCACACCATGCTAACTGCTGCGACTAAAGGAGGATAACACAGTCAGTCATGATGCAACTGACAATCAGCAGAGGCAGGCTGACATAAGGTATAAAGAAGACGTCTCCTGAGAATAATTTGGATTGCATAATAGCCTACGTGAGAGAACGCCTTGTTGTCTTTCACGATTCGTTTACACCTTAATGCCCAGCGTGTCTTTTCAGGCTTCAGCCAGGGTCACGCTGAAAGTGGCCTTGTCTTTAGAAACAAAGAACCGGCATGAGCCCCGCAGGCCCGAGCCAGCAGCGATAATAAAGCTCTCCACAGAGCCGAGCGGCCTTGTGCCAACCCAGGCCAGATCAGAGTGCTCAGACGGCACCTCTCTCCACCATTAAAAAGCCTCATTAAAAAGCCTGGGTCCCGTTCCTCAGAATCACAGGCTACTTCTTTCCAGCGACTCCTCCGCCTTCCCTTTGGCCCAGGGGACCCTGGGAAAGGCCCTTAATGGTTTTCAGGCGGAGAGAAGTTCTGGAAGGACCATCATGTCAGCTGTGTCCCCTGCCAGCTCCATCCATCTACTTCCTCCCGGCTCCCGCTGCACTCGGCTGCGCGGTCTGTTCAGAGCGCGGCTTAATGGCAAGATGGACAGAGAGGGAGCTGACCCTCGGGGGCTCCGCTCGGCCTGCCTCTGTGTGAGATCATACATGCACATGCATTCCTACACGCAGGCTTGCACATCTTCTGCACCGAGCCTTGATTGAATCTGTATCGGAGGGCAGAGAGTTGTCGATTGGTGCAGGACGTGGTTCATGATAAAGGCTAACATGAAACAGATGCTCCTCCACGGTGAGATGGGAGATATTACGGGGATGTCATGGACTGTGTGTTTCTCTCTGCACTGCCAAACTGGCTTTTCAAGAATGTTTTAATATCTTATGTTAGCATGATTCAATCTTTTTGTTGGCTCCATCCAAACTAAATATTCATGTCAAGCACCTTTCACATGTGATTACTGAAGTTAACACCGAGCTTGAAAGCCGTGTTTTTTCAGCTCTCTCTGCTTTAAAGTCTGATGTCTGTTTCACGCTGATTTGTGTGGCCCTAGTATGCTGTGTTGCACCTATAGCCCCACCCAACCGTGATGTCACAGCATCCTTGTGTACACTTGTACATTACTGCAGCAAGTTAAACCACTAGTGGGCACCAAATACATGATTTTCAGTGAGTCTTAAAAGGGGGGTATTATGCTAATTTCAATCTTCTTCATATTTCACTCTGTGATACCTGTGGAGTAGCTTAGCATAATTTACAGTTTCAAAAACTCCTAATTTTTCTCACACATACAGCCTCTGCCTGAAACGACTCAGTCAGCTCTGTCCCTTTAAGAAACCCCGCCCCTACAAGCCCTCTTTCTTCTGATTGGCCAGCTGAGCGCCTGAAACCTGGCGCTCACAGCAGCCTGCAGACTGAGCTGAGAAACCTGGGGATTACTCCAACATACTTTTACCTACAGATTAGAAACGTTTAGTGTTGTGACGTTCTCGAACGATTCGATTCTTTTGAACGGCTCTTTGGTGCGAACGATGAGTCGTAGGTGAGAGCCGTTCTTTCTATAGTTGTGCCCAAATTTAACTTCCTGCCCGAGATCCACTCCCCTTTAGGTCGAAGTGCAGTAGGCAGCTTTTTTCAACTGCAACGCTCATCTAGGTCACGTGCAGTGGAATCATGTCACCACAACATAGTGCTGCCGGTGAGCAACATTATAAATCTCCGCCAAGTTTGTTGTTCTTTTAAATTTTAAAATCGCTGAATTTTAGATATGCGTGTGCGTTGACACGGGAGAATATAGTGGAGGGCACGTTCGCGAGTCTGACCACTCTCTACCTGGTAAGGTTGTGACGTTCGCGATCGATGAACCGTTCTTTTGAACGGCTCTCGGATAGAAATGGAGCCATAAGATCCGACTCCCTTCACAAGAGCCATAATTCCCAACACTATAAACTTCACCCACGTTTAGTATCATCTAACATTGTAACATTAAATTACCGCCTCTTTAAGCAACTTATCTTGAAGCAGAATTCTTACCCCAATGTTAATCTGATTCTTGCCAGTTTGTCTGTTACATTGTATTAAGCTTATTTGTTGAAGGCATTTTTGCAGTGTGTCCGTCTTCACCTCATTTTTCTATTCCATCCACCATCCAGCACAGAGTTCCAGGGGTCTCTATGAGCTTGTAAGTCCTGTCAGATGGAAACATTGTTGTTTTTAGAGAACCAGAAACTGCTGTTTCCTTTCCTCTGCCAGGTTTTTTTTTAGCTTTTCGGGAACACAGTCCTGCTAGGGCTGCATCCACTGTGATAACAAAGTCTGAGCGCTTGCTCTGAGGTGAAACGGGATCTCTTTGTGCTGAGTTAATTCTTCTTTACCTTTGTTCCCCCTCACTTACAATCCATTTCTCTGCTTTTTCTTCTTTTTCCTTTCTTGTCCATCTGAAGGAATGTATGAATCCCTGCTGCAACGCTACTACCTGCACCCTGAAGGGGGATGCTGTTTGTGCGCACGGACAATGCTGCCTGGACTGTCAGGTGAAATATTAAATGGTTATTTTATTTACCAGCTATCTTAATTTCTCCCCTTTAGCAAAATGTGTTAGATTACCCAACAGCCCATTTCAGCTTGTGGCATATTTATCTTAAGCTGCGTTTCCACCAAATGTACGCAGAACTTTTAGTCCAAGGGGAACCAAACGGCTGCTCCAGCCCAATGTTGTCTGGATCCAGATCCATGAAGATTAACCAATAGTCTGCTTACGTGTGAAAGACTCTTGCAAGTGCTCAACCAATCAGAAATGTTCAGCACTGTAAGTCCTACAAGGTCCCTGCACTTTCAGAAATCACTACCCCTTTAGCAGGGACCTTTTGGGGTATAAGATAAGGTTCCTGGGACTTTATTTAGACCCTGGTCCAAGCAGTGGAAACACATTACCTCCTAAAGTCCCTGGGAAGTTCTTGTGGTGGAAACGCAGCTTTAGATTCTGTATTAATCTCTGTCTCATTGACCGTTCTTTGCTGTCTACGTTCAAATGCAGCTGAAGCAAGCAGGAACTCCCTGCCGTGAATCCAGTAACTCCTGTGATCTACCCGAGTTCTGCACTGGTACCAGCCCTCACTGCCCCTCCAACGTCTACCTGCACGACGGCCACGCCTGCCACAGCGTGGACGGCTACTGCTACAACGGCATCTGCCAGACTCACGAGCAGCAATGCATCACACTGTGGGGCCAAGGTACGTGCAAAGACCCCACCCCCTTTACTTACTCACGCTGCTCGTGCATGGTTCAGTGTCGGGTCGCCAGCTTTTTAATGTGCTTTAATGTGTTCATGAAGGTGCGAAGCCGGCTCCGGGCATCTGCTTTGAAAGGGTCAACTCGGCAGGAGACCCGTACGGCAACTGTGGCAAAGACTCTAAAGGCTCATTTGCCAAATGTGAAGCACGGTAAGACCTGATGTTCCCATGGAAACCAGTGACGGCAGTTAATTGTGTGCCAGTTGTGGAATGCAGTGAAGGGCACATACTGTACTTATTCTGTGTAGGGAAGACGTCCTCGTGACGGGTATGAGCACAGCCGAACACTTTTATTTGGCAGGATCTTTTCAAAGCCAGACTCCGTAATGAATTGGAATCACTCGAGCTGAATCAATGAATTGATTAATTATTTAGTTGTTTAAGTGATTAAAGAGGTAAAATTGGTTTCAGCCTCTACAATTAGAGTTTTTCCCCCATATTATTGTATTGTAAACCGCATATTTGACAGTTTGTCGGATAAAACAACCAATTTAAAGACATTAAAAACCTCCGAGCATCCCTCACTATGACAAAGTGGGATGCTCTTCTTAATTTTAGGACATTTTATAACTAAAACTATTCTCAAATTAAAAATAAATGACATGTTAAACAACAGAAATATTCAGCCACAGCCTTAATTGAAGGTTACAGAGTGAGTTTGTGAAGAGAAAGTCTCAAAATCTCGTAGATGATCGTCTGAAAACAGCACAAACGAGCTGCCTCTCCTGCTCTTTCCCTAATTGGACGGCAGAAGTGAGAAAAATATAATTGCATATTTACACATTTGGGAAAAACAGTGACATGTTATTCAATTATCACGTTGTTATTCTCCCCCTGTGGTCGCTTCTGTTTGCAGAGACGCTAAATGTGGCAAAATCCAGTGTCAAGGAGGAGCTAACCGCCCGGTAATTGGAACCAACGCCGTTTCCATAGAAACAAACATCCCGCTGCAGGAAGGGGGAAGGATTCTGTGCAGGGGTACGCACGTCTACCTGGGCGACGACATGCCCGACCCCGGCCTGGTGCTGACGGGAACCAAGTGCGGGGATGGAATGGTGAGAGCTGCGTGCAACACACACATTAATCCAGTACACATTGAATCTAGCTCACATAATCACAGCAGACCCACTGCACCCCCTGTGGTCTGAACTTTTACCTTCAGGGCGCAGGTACAGAAGTCACATCTTTTGTCCCGCACAGCATTCAGCTCTTAATAATACAGTTCGAACTTGGCACTCAGCACTTTATTCAGCTTGGCACTTTCCTTACAGATAACCGTGCGATGCTTAAAGCTCCTGTGAGGAGTTTTTCACTGGTTATAAAACAGACTGAAATTAATTCAGATGACTCTATATGAGCTACAAAAGCAAACCAGACCATCAGCGACAAGATTGATTATTTCTATATAGTTGTTTTTAATGCCTGAAAGCGCTGGTGGGGGGTAGGTGTCAGACGAAGTGATTAACTGCACGCTGCCTTTGTTTACATTTCCTAGGGCAAACATTTAAAGTGAGTGAGACATGTGACAGTTAAAGAAAGCAGGATGAACCACCACTTAAGCTTGTACAGGACAAAATCAGCAAAGAGATAAGAAGGACGGCTTTGTCCACAGGGGGGCGCCAACATCAACACAAACCGAAAGGTCCTCACTTTATTTTTTTGATGATTTTGTTTCCTGTTAATTATGGCGCTCTCCTGTAAGGTTGTTTAAGAAAAATTCCCCTAATCCTAATAAAGGTTTCATTCATTCATTCTCTCCTGTTTAAAATAATGGAGTAAACAATTGTAGAATCTGAACTTTCAATACTCACCAACCAATATCCTTATAGAGCTCAGTTTTGTTCTCTTTGGCAACACTTGTGGCGATAAACGGTAATTGTGGAAGCACACTTCCCAGATATCCAGACAGTGTTGCATGTGTGACGTCCGCGGTTGGCTCCGGTTGTAACTCTTGATTTTCCTCGCTGATGGTCGCTTTCCTTTTCAGACTGTTTGCTTCATCTGAGCGTCGAGTTTGTTTCTTTTTCTTTGGATTTTCACTTCTTGTTGAAGTTGTATCTGTAGTCATCCATCTTTTCTTTGTTTGTTCAGCCATAGTAGATTACCGTTTACTCGCAACACTTGCAGAGAGCGGAAAAGCAGCCGCTTAGCTCCGCCTACCCTCTCTGGCAGACCAACCACTGCTGGGTGATGGAAAACGCGTCACTAACTGGGCGCCGCTTGGGATTTGTCCACTAAAGTCGCCACAGACACCCAGTCTGTAATACTGCAGTGGGCCATAAGCTCAATCACCATTGTGTTACCTCATTCGGAGATAGATAGTGACTTAACAGACATTTATTTACATGAAAATCTTCAAGATTATTACTTTAAGGCATAAAAAATACCAGAAATATGTTCTATAAACGTTTCACCGTATTTCAGACATATAGTCCATATAAGAAAAGGATTAAACAAAATAAGATATATGAAAAGAGATGAAAACACATATAATGCTCTGTGTTTTATAAATCACATAGAACCTAACCAATCTTATAGCCATGTCACTAGCATCCAACTGGGCGCTGCTTGTGATTTTTTTCCGCAGAAGTCGCACCAGACACCTCCTCTGAAAATATTTCCTATAGTTCTTGTTTTTTGTAATAATTCCTTCTTTTTGTTTCACTTTCACTTATTTGTTATCTGAGCTTTAAAGCTCCGTCTACGTCTCTTTCTGAGACAGCTGAAGCTTTGCTATAACCGAACTTCAGACCGATTTTTCTCACAGAATGATAAACTGCAATATGATCCATTACAGCAGCGGCAAACTTTGCCTTGAGGCGGACTTCAAACCCTATCCTTGAAGTGAAGGATTGAAAAACCTCTGCCGCCACAGCTAAACAGTAATTGTTGCTACACCGTGTAAATAAACATTTCCCAGATGCTGGGAAAAAGAGTGGAAAAAGTGATGTACAGTGACGGGCCATGACTAAGACGTTCTCAGGGAGTGTCCTCTTGTCATCTCAGCCCCACACAGCCTGGCACACTTAATTGACTTAGCATTATTCAGTCTATTTGGCATCTATCAGAGGTCATCAATTCATTCATTGGTCACTCCAATGATACAGTTAATCCATTTAGCGTAATTTACTTCTCTGAGAGCCTCCGCCCTGAAGGAGGATCCAGCCTCAGCCCTCATCTGTCAAAGGGCCTTGGCATCGCTGTGTGTGCCCAGCGCTGCCAAGTTCATCTTCAGCCTGGGTGTGTGAGGGTGTGGAGACTCTGAGGCGCCCACAGTCTGCATCACATAACGTTTTAAAGAGCAGCTCGCAGTGTTAATTTTCTGCAGGGCTGTTTGTCAGTAGCAAATTAAAAGAAATAGAAAGCAGGAGCTGTTAAACATGAAAGAGTTGAGAATACTACTGTGGTCAACTTTTAATGTCTTTGTCTGCTTCAGATGTGTCTGAATCGTCAGTGCCAGAACGTCAGCGTCTTCGGCGTGCACGACTGCTCGGCCAAGTGCAGCGGTCGCGGGGTGAGTACAGCACCTTCCTCCTTTCCCCCCCGATTCCTCCTGCTTCTGTGTTGATAAAACCTGATGCGATTGCTCTCTGTCTCCGACCGGTCCCCAGCCAGGTTAGCTGTTTGCTTAATATCCCATCCCTCTCTCTCTCGCGCGCCAAAGCTCATTTTGGCTGTAATTTGCTCAAAAGTCCCAGTATACGCTGGTTAGGGAGCCATTACGCGGCCTCGCAATCAATCATTCTGGTTGCTGAAAGGTTCAATCAATTAGACATAATGGCTTCATTCATGCTCAGCTTTGAGTGCCATTCATCATACTCTCAGGCAGTCGTCCTTGTCCCCAAAAACTGTATTGAAATCTGAAGGCTGGGCTTTATTTGGCCGAGCGGGGGACGCAGGGTTTGACTTTGAGAGAGGGGAGCGCCGTTTTATTAAATGCCACCCAACAGAAGTGTAAGGGTGGGCCTGTTTGACATGAAAATGTGGCTTTGTGGTATTAGCCTTATATTCACTGCCAGGTCCCAGAGGCTTTGACCGTGACTGCTAAATCACAGCTCCAGAGCAAACACGTTTTACTGTCTCTTAAAATGAAACATCCCCAGTTATTATACGCTCATATTTGTTTGTCGAGCTCCAATTAGGACGTCTCTATAAAGCCGTGAGGACGGTTTAACTCACAGATATAAAAAGATGTTACTCCTCGAGGAGACAGGGCACCACATGCACGCACAGATGAGATCAAGATGTTGCCTTGGAAAGAGGCCCTCACCTGCTGCAGATTACCCTGCCGGGGAATCCTTGTAGAATTTACCATTCGTTGTTCTCCGCAGGACAGGAAGACATGGAAAGAGAGATAAAAAAAATGTGGAATAAGGCAAAGAAAATCTGTTTTATATACCAGACGTCTTTGCAATGTGGGGCCTCCTACCAGGGCTGGTTGTGGTTGAATCTGCAGACTCCATGCAGCATCTGACTGCTGTGTCTGGTGTTTATACGACAGAGACAGAAAATTAACAACAAATGTTTTTTTATTAATGGATTCATCTCAGCCAGTCCCTCTATGCAACCACAGATCAATATCCAGCTTGGACAAACTGAACTCACACCCACGAAGTCTGCCCGGAACCTGGGCGTCATAACTGACGATCAGCTGACCTTCAACTGTACAACATCAGGAAGATCAGATGCTACCTTTCGGAGCATGCAACACAACTGCTGCTACAAGCTCTCGTGATTTCACGCATTGACTTCTGCAACTCCCTCCTGGCAGGCCTTCCTGCATGCACATTCAAACCTCTGCAGATGATCCAGAACGCAGCAGCTCAACTGGTCTTCAGTCAACCCAAAACGGCTCCCAGTTGCCGCTCGCATCAAATTCAAAACAGTAACGAAAACGGCTTCTGCCCTCATCCAGGTCTACACTCCCTCCTGCCAATGAAAGGCGCCTGGTACCTCCATCACAACAGGTCTCTAAAGCCGCTTTCCCACTGGTCAAAAAACCCACCAACACCTGCTAACACACAGCTTTTTTGTTTAGTGGGAAAGGCTACAATCTGCATTCAGACCCGGGTCAAATGACTCTGCAGTGGACCCGGGTAATTATCGCCTCGTCTCCGATCGGCATTGATGGGAACACAAAACCTGTGTCGACACGCTAATCTCAGCCCCCTTTCCGGCGCGATGCTATGCTCCGTCGGTAACTTCTGTGACTCCTTGTCATCTCAGCTACAAATTCTGCCCGTCTCCGTCCGAGCAGCGCTCGAACATCGTTCCAAATTTGATAAACAGGCTGAATGAGTAACAGATCCATTAAAGACCTAACCACCGTAACATCTTCACTGTTTCGGGCACGTTTGTGACGTCAGACGGTGACGCAGCAGAAAAGAGACCGACAGGAGGATACTTCACTGGCAATGGGAAAAGAGACAATCGGCATCTATAAGCGGGTCTTCCCGGGTCTGAAAAAAACGCGTCAACATGCTAAATTTAGGTGGGAAAGGGGTATAAGTCGCTAACTAGACTCTTCTCCTCTGTAGTCTCCCGGTGGTGCAATGAGTTACCAAACTCCAGTCGGTCCACAGAGTCCCTTTCACCTTTAAGAAGAAGCTACAGACCCAGCTCTTTCATGAACACCTCTGCACTAAATGATATTAATGCTATTGATGATGATGACATTGAGGATGTTGTTGATGTCGATTAGGATATTCATGATGATGATGATATATATACATAAAAACGCCCTGTGCACAGCCTGTTGGCACCAGTTGAAGCTGTTTGTTGGCTCTTCCTGACTTCCTTCCCTCCTGTCTTGATCGTTGCTCGTGTTGTGTTAACTCTCAGATGTCCGGCGCATTGGACAAAAGCGTCATCTGTAAAACTTACTTCAAGAAAACGTATTGATTCCAGATTCTCAAACTCTTTTTCTCTCTTTTTAATTCAGTAGATTAATAAGCGCACTTACTTAATAATAATCAGTCGATTAATCCACATTGAAAACCGTCATTAGCTGAGGCCCCAGTGTTGACGCGGCCTGCATCCAATCTCATAACCATAACTCATTTGTCACCATTAGCGTCTGCAGTGTAGCCCGATGCGAGCAGAAGCTGCATATTAAAGGAGTGTACTGTTAAGCGTGTACTCAAATGTTGCATGAAAAAGACAAGCTGATGATTGCATTTTGGGCTCATGTAACAGGTAATCGCCCCCTTTTAATGTGCTGCAGGTGTGCAACAACAACAAGAACTGTCACTGCGAGGCTCACTGGGCGCCGCCGTTCTGTGACAAGGCGGGCTTTGGAGGGAGCGTGGAAAGCGGACCTATCAGATTAGCAGGTGAGTCTGCAGTTGCAACTCAAGTGCACCAAAGGGCTGATATATGATAGTTACATTATTCTAGTAAGTCTAGTAAATTTGACGTTTACTGTCGGAATAAAAGAGACGAAAACAGCAGAGAAAAAGAAAGATATGTTATAAGACGCAAAAAGCTGCTGTATGTACGTCAGAGAAATGAAATAAAGAAGAAGAAGACGGCGCATGAAGTAAACACTGAACAGATGACAGTGTGAGATACGACAGTGTTTAAAGACGGTGAATGGAAAAGAAAATGTCAACAGACTTTCAAAGTGACAGGGCGGTAAACCGCAATCAGGTGCTGCTGTGATTCATGCGGTCCCGTTCTCCTTGTCTTACTTCACCATCAGAGGAAACGTTTAATGTGAGTTAGAACAGCTGAAAAGTCTCATTTAAGAAGGCTCCAGAGTTCCAACCAGAGTTCCTGTATAAAAAGATGGACGACATGACAGCTCCCTAAAAGTGAAGCCAAACCCTCTCTATCGCCCCCTGCTGACTGGCTGCAGTATAGGTCGTAAAGCCCGCCTCCTCCATGTTAACAGATGGGACATGAGTCAAACTATAAAATCAAAATACATTTTTCTCAAACATGGTTTCTGTCATTATAGTTAATTCTTATCATGCTGATTTACGTCAAAGTGTTCATTTTTAATGAGTTATTTGAGGCTGTCAAAATTATGATTGACAGCTCTGTTGACGAATCTGGCTCCTGCAGCCGATCTGTTCCGGATTAGCAGAGCAGAGGAGGAACGGTGAGAGGAGAAGTTGCAGCGTTGCAGGAGCAAAATGTGTAAAGGTGTAAACAAACAGCATGTTCTTCAAATACACACACGATGCTTTGCTGCCCTGCCCGCTGTTACGGCTCTGTTACTACCTCGGATGCCGGCTCTGAGGCGGAACAACTTTGCCCCACCATTCTGCCTCCGTGCGTTCTACATAGAAGACAGGCATGGCAGCGCCCGTCACAGGGATTTTTGCATCAATTTTGTACAATGAGAGCAGATGGAGAAGCCTCATCCATCTTTCTATACAATCATTGGTTCCAACCATTAAGAGTGAGGGACTATTTTTTTAAGAAATAAAATCATCTCCAGGTCAATATTTTGTGTCAAATGATCTGTTAAAGGTCTGTATTGACTGTAGAAAGATTTCAGCAGTAATGTCCATCACTGATTTGTGCTAAGGTTTTATGTTTTTCTCATCAGAAAACAGTTAATGTCAGACTACAACATTAAGAAACAAATACAAAGTGTCAAACATTCTGACTCGCTATTATTTGCCTGTGTTTCCGAGCAGACAGCGGGAGTCTGACTGTGGGCATCCTGGTCGCTCTCCTCACCGTCCTCGGAGCTGCTCTGATCATCTGCATCAAGAGAAAAACTCTCCTCGGCCTCCTCTTCACCAGTAAAAAGAACCCGATCGAGAAGCTCAGGTACCTTTTTCTTCAGAAGATCGTAATTTAATAATTTATAAATATCACAGAAGATATATAATTTATTCTTTTCAATTCCAGATCAGTGAGCGCTGCAATCAGCGGACCATCTGCCCCTAACCAGCCTCCATCGGCGAGCACGGCGTCTCCGTCTCGGCCGGCCCCTCCCGTCCCCCACAGCGCCACCATCTTCAAGGTCACTGCATCACACGTCTCAGCTGATAGGCCGACTGCAAACGCACAGATTAGACGTCTTAAGGACAGTATCTGATTTAAATAAACGCAGGATGAACAGCATGGAGTAATATTCCTCACAGATCGTTCGGAGCAGGATTGACGTGTTGTTTTCACACAAACGGCAGCTCATTCAAATCCAATTAAATCATCCCCTCTGTTTGTGGACATGTGGAGGAGGCGGCGATAATGGAGTCTGTGCGTTTGCGACACTTGAATACATTTCTTGTCATTAACAGCTGCCTGTTAGGAGAGAAATTGATTTATCTGCACATGAGGAATGTTTTCATGTCTGCTTACTTGAGATAGAAAGTCACCCTGTTGCTGATAATTGCAAAACGGAGCATTTTCTGTCCTGTAATTCCTACATGCCCGTGCGCCTTAACTACTTTATTACCGCCCTGACATGCTTTGTAATGGGAAGAGAGTCGTGATCGATCGCTGAGATAAGAGCAGCTGTGTCGGGATTGACGTTTGCGCTCCGTGGTGGCACACGGGCGAGCGGGGGAAAAAGCTGTTGCGCATTAGCAGGAGGTTGGTGTTTTCGGTTAGTCGCATGTGGTTTTCATTTGGGGTCAACGGTAAGAGGAGAAAGGATGTAAGGCTGTTTGATGTCAGCACAGTGCAGGTGAGGTCATTTTCCAGGCGTAGCGAGCTGTGTTAAAGAGCCGCGTGAGCGCATGTGTGCGTGCCTGTGCTACATTGTGCGTGTGCACATCTGGCTGCGTCATATTTTGGCTCTATGTCAGATCTGTCTCACCAGGAGTGTGTGTGTGTGTGTGGGCTCTTTAGCTGCGTCCACCTTTGAATGTGAGGCCCTTTGATGGCTCACCTGAAGAGGAGTTTGGGAATAGTGAGCAGGCGAAGCGGAGCGTTTGATTTATACGTCTTTGACAGCATCAGGAAGAGCGGTGGAGGAAGAGGAGGAGGTTTAACATGACTGTTTCTGATAGGAAGCAGACGCTTTCTCTCTCTGACCCGTCTTTCATCTTTTTTTCCTGCAGCCTCCTCACCGGGGGCCGGAGGCGGTGCTCCCACCACAGCCCTACCCCTCCCACCACAGCCTGCACAGACTTCCCCAGTGCCCTCCGGTTCACCTCAGCCACCCCGTCCCCCTGTCTCTCACCCTGTCCCTCTCCCCCGGCCCTGTGCAGCCGAGGCCGCCGGTGCCTCCACCTCACATCCACGTCGCGCCCCGCGGGGCGCCGTTTCGCAGTGCATCACGCCATAACTCCTGCAGGATGGTCATGGTGAGTGAGTACCTTGTTCCCTCAGTCGGACACGTTTTATTTGATGATGTTAACTCGCTGTAATTTCTCCACAGGGCCCGGCTGAAACAGTGTTGCTCACTGCACCTTCAGATGGGTGTTTTCATGGTTCTCGTGTGCCCTATATACTGCATGCATGCTGACAGTTATTCACAGGCCCATAAAATAACGAGGTGAACCCAGGAGCTAGCGTCACCCAAGCGAGACTTCAATTCTACAACACAAAACCGCCACATAAATATTGAAAATGGAGCCAGACTTGCAAAAGAGAGGAGGGGGGCACGGAAAAGATGAAACAGGAACTGGAGAGAGCAAGTGTGTCCAAATATCACAGGGTGGTAAATTTGCTGCCACTAGTATTCCATGGAGTTTAGTTCTGGCATTGCAGGCTGTCAAAGTTGAGGGGAAGAGAAAAGCAGAGGTTCCTGCTGTTAAATCCCTCTCACTCAGTGATTCTCAAAGACTCTTATTTGCCTTTAATCCGGTTTGACTTGTACTCTGTGGGCGAGTCAGGCAGAGAGACTCAGGAGGATTGAAACAGAAGGAACAGCAGAGAGAGAGAAGACGTGATGAAAAGACAGCGGGAGGTTTGAGATCATGAGAGAAGGAACTGGTGAATCAAAGGAAATCAATACGAGTGCGCGACTGATATATCCTTAAACTGTAATTAGCGGCCGATATTGGCCTGTTACAGATATATCAGTGTCAGCGTTTATGTATTCTGATACGAGCCGATATGAAAACTTCTTTCATAGAACATGTAATCCTGAAACGCTTGAGACGATTTAGAACTTTTGCCCTGTCATATCAGTGCATAGTCTGAGCTAAATCCACCTAAGAAAAGACTTTCATTCAAACTCAGGCCGTCTCTACACGTTAACATTTCAAAACAAAGTTTTTTCCATTTCCAAAAAAACCCGTCCACACGAGCACCGTTATAAAAAAATCCCAACAGGCGGCACTATAGCCAATCAAAAGTCTGAAAAAATCTATTGCTGGAAGACTACCTGTCGGGCTGCAATGGCGCATCGAGGAAGGGGCACGATATATGAATATAGTGGACGACTAATATATGTGTAAACATGTAAAAAGTCCTGTTAACAAGGTGAGAAGCATCACTGTTTATGTCACATCCGTCAGTTTGAAGGAATGTCGCCTCATTTGTGACACCTCACAAAGGAGATAACAGCGCCCAGCCTGATGTCACGAGCCAGAAACGCTAGTTTACCCCAGCTACACGTCTCCATGGAAACTGTTTCTTAAAGTCTTCACCCTGGCCGGAGTTAGTTAGTTGGATAGATAGATAGATAGATAGACATATGAAAGCACACATCTGTCAACCCCCCACCACGCTAAGCCCGTAAGAAAATAATTCTATTCTATAGTTTTACAAAAGATCTGTTTTCAGTTAACTTAAACAGCGTTTGTGTGGACGAAAGTGTACATGTAGACATGGCCTCAGAATAACATTATATCTGCAGCAGTACTAAGTGAATGTTTCCCCTCTGAATCAGTATCGTATCAGTCAAGCTCCAATCAATACAGCTGTTAAAGCCTCATGTCACTGTAAATGAAATGGCTTTTGATTATCAGCTCTGGTTGGAGATATTTCTTAGAGATTTGTATTAATTTATTAATAACAAAAAACTGATATGAATCAGTACTGTACAGTTTCATTCCTTGCAGCCCTTAAAAGAAGTGCCAATAAAGCCACAGAGAAAAGGACGAAATGCTGGTGAAATTTCAGCCTGGACCTGAGCTGCCTGTAATTTATGTCAGGGATCACTGCTGTTTAAGAACAGCAGCGATAATGACGACTCGCAGGGGAGCGGAGGTCAAAGCCACGCAGTGATGCCACACCGGGATCAGGCTAATTAGAGGAGTGTTAAACACATAAAGACATTGTAGTCCTGTCCGGTTTGAGAGAGGGGGAACAGAGCACAGCTCTAAAGCACAGCACTGTTTTTGAGCCAATTAGCGTTTCAGCATTCAACAAAGAGCACGACATAATTACCCTTTCAATTTTACCTGATGTTTGCTTAAAGACCCCCTCCAGCTTTTAACCTTGTAAACATCTCCATGTGGTGTTCTTCATGTGCTACGAGACACATCAGGGAAACATCAGCAGTCATCTCCATGGCTGGGCCTGTCTGCTTTTAAACTGCAGTGTACCAAGGACAGGCTGAACAACACGTTTTCAGATTGGCAGGTTTGTGACGTCACAAACCTAAGGAGCCAATCCCTTTAATGGATCATTATGTGTAACCTATGGCAACCACTTCGGTGATGCACGAGCCAGCTGTAACCGTAATTGCAATTTAACGACAACTAACGGTACTACTACTAATTACAAAATTTCAAGCTTCAACAAGTTGCCACTAAACGATGGCAGAGACGTGTTTTGTTCTCACGACGGAGGGGGCGGTTGGAAATTTGCATAGTGGGCGGGGCCTGTGCAGATTCAGGAATTTTTAATGAGGGAGAAGGAGGAGATGCCTTAGGAGGATTTTTTACAAGGTAATTAAATGTATTTTGCAGAAAAAACTAATCAGACACAATTTATTATTTCAAGCAGAGCATATTTAAAGTTTAAGAGAGTGCACACTATCATTTATGAGCTTATAAATATACAATGTGTAAGCACATCATGAATATAGCAACAGAACATTATATGACACATATAGTATGTGTACCATTTATTAGACTTTTTTATCGGGGTTGTAAAAGCTGAGCTGGGCAGGTTAAAGTAAAGTGTCTCCATGGACACCGTTGTGCTGTAAATATGCCAGGTTCAGCTAAGTAGCTACCACAGGGGTCTCCAACAGGTAGCTCGATTTTAGTAGCTCGCCAAGAGGCTCACAGACTCTGGATAAAAAAATCTGACGAAAGCCTCTTCCCACTTCAGTTCAATCAAACACACAGATGTCCCACCCCCTCCAGTACAAAATAACAGGATAGGCCGATCAGCTGTCGATGAAAAACGGTGATGCTCCGGTGATGCTGAACCTAACCAATCACAGCAGCCTGCATCGACAGGTCGGGTCAGTTATGCTGTACGCTAGTTGAGTGAGGAGTTCGGTGCTATTAGCCTGTTTAGCCAGATTTATGGGCAGCGAAGGTGGGAAAGCTAGCTGCTATCTGCTTTTTCTCGGGGTGCAATACATGAAGATTATGTTCTAAAAAAGAATAATATGTACTTGTTTTTGTGTAAGAATAAACACTAGAGTCTTCAACTCAATTTGGTTTTACATGGGTTAAGCATACACCTGTTTGACAGGTGAAGAGCTACACCTCTTTAAAGTAGTAGCTTTTTCCTCTCAGCCGTTCCATCTTAGCGTCAAAGTGTGAAACTGAAAGCGAAGCCTGTTGGCAGCACGAGTCCCTGACGGTGTCTTTAGCAGCTGTTTGGCAGCTCTAAAACGTTGACAAAGCCCTTTTTTTCCCCTCTCCCCACACTGAAAGCTCTCTGCTGGGGGCCTGGAAGTGATGTCTGATGGCAGAGCTTCACCTGATGGAGCACGCGGGATTTATAGACAGACTTGGATTCGTGAGATGTGGGTTTTCTAAGTTGAAGCTGTGGTGACATTTTGTGTCATTTCACATTACAACCTTCTGAAACTGTTGTGATGTTTTCAGATGGATCTCACGCTGGCCCAATGCACGACAGTATTTGTTGTCAGCATGATGAATAAGTAACAGTACGACAAAGGAGAGAACTCGTCTTACTGCCTTCAGTTTTCAGTGAAAACATTCGATTTTGACAAAGTATTCATGTTTTGAATCTGCAGACCCGATTCCACGGCTGAGTGAGCTCTGATGTTTGCTTGTTTGGCTCCTTCCTCTCTGATGTTACGGGACCCTTCTCTCGAGGGGTGAAGAAGAGGAGGAAGTGAATGGATAACAGATGGGGGCTAGGTAGCAGGGCTTAATCATGATCTCAGTCTTTTAGAGCAGATTAAAACCACATGATTTGTTCTTGCAGGGTTGCCCTGAAGCCTGATGGAGCTGTCATTGTCTGACTGAGAGTGCCACCTGGTGGAGATTATAAGCAATCTTGATTTTGTGTCTTTCCTTTTTCCAGGAGTTGGAGAAGCCGAGTCCTCCTCAGAAACCGCTTCCAGCCGATCCAAGGAGCTCTCGCCTGGTTCGTAATGCCTCTGTAGTCCAAGGGCCCGCTGCGGTTTGTGGCCCCGCATCAGTACCCAGACCTGTGCGCCCTCTCCCACGCCCAAACAGGCGAGTCCCACCCTTCATCACATGTATTTAAAAGCATGACTGAAGCTTGTATCACCTACTGACGGACCTTTCTCCCTCCTACAGACCCAGTCCCAAGCAGCCTCCAACACTACCAAAGCCTTGCATAATCGCCAACGTCAAATACAGCAGCTGAGATTTTGGCCCAAAGGGACATTGTTGTGATAAGACTCTTAAAAAGGAAAATTTGCACTATGAAAACTCTGAAAACCTTAAAAAGATGGCGACTTCTCTGAGAATCAGGAGATGTGCCGTGTCCCTTTTGGTGCTCTGTCTCTGAATGGTGCTACGAGTCTGAGCTCAGGTACATGTAAAGTATTTATATTGTGTATTTATTGCCACGCAGTGCACTGTGCCAGACACTTTTACTACACGGTAGCAACGTAGAGTTTTTAGCAGGACGGTTTTTTTATCAACTGATGTTCATCGAGGAGAATGATGGGAGATTTAAATTTGAAAAAAATCTGTGAAATTGTGATTTCAGGAATGTTTGTGTGTCTTTAAATGAAGGGAACCCTTTACATTTTTATTTGTTCTGTAAGTTGCAGGAGGAGTTTTGTGCAATGACACTTGTAGCTCATTTGGAAGCTTAAGGTTAAAGCTCTGCGTAGCAGCTCGGAGCCGCTCTGACGACGCTTGAAACAACCACAAAATGGTTTTGCCGCATCTGTTCTGCGAATGGGTCTAATTCCTCAGCATTTATTATTTTGGAAAGGTAATTGTGAAACGTCAGATTTCCGATTCAAGCCCGGAGGAGCTCACTTTGGGGATCTGGGTACTGAGGTATGAGCCGAACGTGGACCCGACGCGAGGCGAGACCGAGGACGCGTTCATCCTTCAGAGAGAGAGAGAGAGAGTCGGTGAAATGTGGCTCTGCGAAAGGTCATGTGTGTTTTTGACTATTTCCCCGCGAGCCTGTCTTCGCCGAGGACTCCGTGTGATTAAATCATGGAATCACTGAAGGCTCTCTCAAAGCTGTGGCTGCACGCCGTCACGGAGGCACTCGCAGCTCCACAGTGTTAACGTGTGGGTGTAAAATCTGTGATGAGAAAGGACACATGCACTTATCAAAATCTTGCAATTATTCATTTTCTAGTTTTCTACCTTTTAATTTAGACATTTTTTAAAGCATTCTACATGCCAGATACAAAACCCTGCAGATTTCTGCTCATCAAACTGTCGTATTAATCAGAATGAAAGCAGAATTATTGTTTTACTGGATCGCAGTGCAGCGTATATAAATCCACATCAAAGCAACATTTCCTTTAAGCACAGCTCTAAAAATATAAAGGCTGAAAACTGACTTTTGTTACTTTTGATACTGTTCTATCTTCATAATACTGCACTAGTTTTACAGGCTTTGCTTTGTGTACTTTGCTTTTTCAACGCTCTACGTGTCCATGTACAAACAGGCGGTCGCCGTCATGTTTCATGTATGTTGTGTTACAGGTGAACACAATTCCATGGAGAATGCTTTTTTTATATTATGATTGTTTGATACATCATATGTAAAAGGAAACACTTAATATGTCAGTGTCTGGTCATGGTATTTTGAACACTCAAGCAGTATTAGTAAAACTGTTTTTTAAACACTAAAGTTTGTGCTGACCTTTTTCTTTTACACAGCATGCATATTTTCAGCAAAGAATCTTAAGAGAAACAACTTCTATAATTTAATTTATCATTATTATATTATATTTATTCATTATTTAAGTGAATTGAATTTTTAATCACTCTTATAAAGCTCTTTGAAAACAGAATACATTCACACAAACTGGCAGTTTCTGTCCATAAGTCCTACTTTGTAAGCATACAGAGAAAGATTTCATGGCAGCTCCTTAAAAGTGAGGCCAAAACATTTCGAGCGCCCCCTGCTGACTGGCTGCAGTATAGCTTATAAAGCCTGCGTCCTCCAGTTTAACAGATGGGACATGAGCCAAACTATAAAATCAAAATACACATCAAATTTTCTCAAACATGGTTTCTGTCATAGTTAGTTCTTATCATGCCGATTTACGTCCAAGTGTTCATTTTTCTGATAGTTATTTGATTCTGTCAAAAGGATGATTGACAGCTCTGTTGACAAATCCGGCTCCTGCAGCCGATCAGTTCCGGTTTAGCAGCGTGGAGGAGGAACGGCGAGAGGAGACGTAACTCAAACAATCACTACAGTCATTGAAGTTTACATATCTGTGAGCGTCTGCTTCAGACCAACACAAGAAGCTGTTCTGCTGTTAAACACGCCGACTGGGGATCTTTGCTGGGGGTTTGTCCTGGTAAGTTCATTGTGTGTTTTGTTTAGCGGAAGTGGCTACAACAGCTCCACCTGCCGATCTCTACTGCTTATCTCTGGCTCCAAATGACGGGCCTGTCAAGGGGGATCTTTTGGCTTCAACTTCATACAGTGAGAGCAGATGGACATGTGTGTCCATCTATATACAGTCATTAGTTGAGCCATATTTCTGCCAGATGGTTGAATACTTAAAACAGTAATTTAACATTCTACAGCAGTCCTTATATTCAGAAAGGTCTGATGATTTTACTATTTAATATCTAATTGTTTTGTTTCCACAATGGGGAAGTTTTCAGTGTTGACAGCAGCAAAGAAATGACAGAAAGCACACAGGGTGCACACAGTACACAAGACAATTAAACAGCCAGAGGAAAAAAGTATTAAAATAAATAAATATATACAGTGCACAGAAAAGTGGACGGTTTGAGACCCTGGTTTGGCTCAATGGATAGAGCGCCTGCCACCTGGGAGAAGAGACAACAACAGAAGCACAATGATGTCAAAACTCCAAACGAACCAGTTAAGGGACGGTGGTCAGTTAGCTTAATGAGTTGGTTATCTGACCCGTGTATCAAAGGGTACGTTCAGACGTTCAGGGCCAACCTGTGCAGCCATTTCCAAATATGCCACAGTAAGGAGACCAGGGAGCAGTATTCCCTGCCTGTCCCCGTGCGTAGCTAGCAGCGTTACCGCAGGGTTCGCAGCTGGCTGGGGCCTTTCTGTGTGTAGCTTGTATGTTGTCCTGTGCGTCTATAACTTGGTCCTCTGTCACAACTTTAAACACATTCCCAGTTGCAGTGCAGTCATTTAACATTACAATTATATAACACGACAGAACCCTGCACAAACCGAGTACAGAAGGGCATCCGCTTTACTCAGTGGATAGCACACCCACGTCGTGAAACGAAGAGTACATTCGCACACGGTTCTGATTCCCACCTGTGCCAGACAGTAATTTAACATGACCATTGTGCAAAACTATAATCTCCTCAAACCACTGAACGATGGATTTCTCTGTCTGCCTTTCTCTTTACATCACAGTCAACCTATACTCCCCTTTAGCTGTATTATTTCTATGTGCTTAAATCCTCAGAAATTATTACAATTTTAAATCGTTTTCAATATAAATCTCTTTACAAACATATTTACCATAAGTATGCTATATTTTTTTACATGAGAAAATCAAACTCTTTTATGGGGGATATTTCAATGGGTTTAATACTTGCAATATTGACGTATCAACAGTCCTTACTTTAAACCGCTGGTTTGGGATAAACAAGAGATTATGACAAGCTGGTGGACATGGCTCCTAACTGAATATGAAGCCCTATGCAAATCGGAACACGTGTGAAGACACGCTGGGGAGAAATCACGAGCCGGTGCGCACTGCGCGTCAGCCCGCCCCGAACAGAACAACCTCAAACTTTGAACAGCTTAACAGATATAGTTTCCTAAAGTAAGAAAACCAGTTGAGGCATTCTGATAATTATCTAAAAAGCTGATAAGTCATAAACTGGGCGGAAACTGATCCTTTATTGTGGAATATCTCCGTTAAAAACGAAATGGACTCGTGGCTGGAGTGGTAGAGAAACCTTTGCGCGCTCTTGTCCGGATTAACAAATATATGTTTGTGTCATGTCGGAGGAAAATACTTCTGCTGAGCCTGACATTCACGCTGAAAGTGAGAAAAGTCCTGCGGTAGATTTATTTGGCTTTGGAGATGACCTGGAGTTAAACCAGTTCGACGGATTGCCCTTTTCCTCGCGTTACTACAAATTACTGAAAGAGAGGAAGACTTTGCCAGTGTGGAAGGTCAGATGCAAATTTGAAGACGCTTTGGTAAACAACCAGCTGGTTGTTGTGTCTGGGACGGCCAAGACTGGGAGGAGTACACAAGTAAGACTTAATGAATAACATGAGTATCTTATTTAGGAAGAAGGATGAAAATGATGTTTTTAAGCAAATGTTATCAAATGAAACTTATTTAATTTTAAGGGAAGCAGATGCCTTCATAAATCTGGCTTTGGATCTACTTTATGGGCTTATTGCATTAAAAATAAGATAAATAATGCATCTCTGTTTACTTTTCAATCTTTATCTCTGTTCACGGACATTTTAACTTGCCTCACACTGAACCCAAATACCAAAGCATAACCTAATTTGTATGACTTGCAGTCAGTTTGCTGCCACATGCTCACTCCAGCATGTTCAGTCAGCGGCCTTAACTTGATTTAAATGTGAATTCTGAGATGTTTTTTCGCTGCTCAGTATTAGAAAGTTTATCTACTGAGCTCCTCTCTTTCAAACTTCTGATTCCATGTCATGCTTTTTTCTGTTACTTGGACATGCATGTAACAAGTGCCATTATGTGAGCGTGTTGTGTGAACAGGCTGCCCAGCTCAGCAGATGCTGTTGTCTCACTGTGAGGCTTCCCAAGCTCCTGACAGTCAGGCTTCACAAAAGGCTCCAGCAGGGGTGTTAGGGGACCTCCTGCTGCTAAGCCCTGATCCGCTGGAGCCTGCGCATGCTGCCAAAGCAATTTTGCATTATGAGAGATAATACCATAGGATATCTCCCGTCACTGTTTGTTTTGCTGTGTGCTTCAATGAAAGCTGTTTTTTACAATACTGGAGGATGCTTCCCACTGAAAAAAAGTCAATATAAAAAGTTCTGTTTAAAGTTTAAGCAATTTACAACATGTGGTGATTATTTTATTCCCAGATCCCTCAGTGGTGTGCAGAGTTCTGTCTGTCTGCCCAGTACCAGCATGGCAGGGTCGTGTGCACGCAGACCAGCAGACAGCAGGCCGTGGATCTGGCCCTCCGCGTGGCTGATGAAATGGACGTCAACATAGGCCACGAAGTGGGTTACACCATCCCCCTGGAGACCTGCTGCTCCTCCGACACCGTTCTGAGGTCTGTTGACGAGCTATCAAGTCTGTCTGTCTCGCATTCGTCAGCAACACGCTTGAATGACATTTTAATATCACATACAAGGCATCTCTGTCACTCTTAATCTTCTCCTTTCCTGTGCCAATCACTCCTGTCACACGCAGAGGATTCTCGGTGAAGGGGTCTTCTGTCAAGTCACACTACTCAGCCAAAAAGTAAACTCTCCATGTCTCATTTAGCAGCACTATTCCAGCTCCTCAAATGTAATAATATGCTGCTTTTTCTAGTTTTATGGATTATGAAATAAATATACCCATCATCTAAACTGGAGCATTCTCAAAGATTCGTCTGCCTTGAAGCAAGTCTGTAAAACGTTCACTTAAAAAGAAGAGGAAACGAAATGTTCCTCGTGTTAGGAAGCTTTTGATATGTGTTGCCATGAGACTAATGAGACTGATTATTTGACTTCTCTCTACACGTCCTACTGCGGCACACTATTTTAGCTAATCTTGTATAAACCTGTCAATGGTTTTATCTCAAAAGTAAACGAGACATAAATCCCCTAAACCTCAGCAGGAGGCTCTCGGGTCCTGTTTACACATGAGATTAACATGCATCTTGATTGATCCAATCACAAGTATATCAGTTCACACCAGGTGAAACAGTGTGTCTGAAGGGACCGCTTGTGATCCAATCTCACTTACAGAAGTTTAAATGAAGATGATGAATCATTTTTGTTGTTTACTTGCTATTGACAAGGAAATCCGACGGCCTGTTTCATGTGTAATCCACCAACAAACATCCACTCTTCCTGTTAGCTAGCAAATGATTGCATACTTCTGCTTATGCAAAGGACATCAATGAAGTACAAAGCACTTTATCATGGCCAAGGTCACATTTGCTGAACTCTACTTGTTGGCCATATGTGGCCCAGACCATGTCCAAAAGCCAGATCTTAATGCGTTCTCAATGCTTCTCTCCCCTTACACCGAATGCGAATCAAATATTCACCTCGCGTTAATCGTGCGAGTTTGACCGCCGGATCAAAATTCCTGTTTAAATAACAGGCAAATATTCGCCCTTCACTTCCAGAATGGAGGAGAGGAAGCGGGGCTTATCTCCATGGTTACCAACGGCGTCAGGAGAATCTCGATGAATTTCGCTACACCACGTAACGCGAATTTGCCGAGGAAGTTACATTTTTTCACGTACAGTTAGAGTTTTCTAGGTGTAAATGGATTATCCAGGGCCAGGTGTAAACAGGGCAGTAAGTTTATGCTATAATGATGTCATTGTTGTTGTCACTAGAGAATTGTGATAGTGGTTAAATCGCACGTCCCATATACAGAGGCCATGGTCTCGGACGGCCTCCCACCCTCAGCCCTTTCTCCCCATTCTCTCTTCCCCTGTTTCCAAGACTATCCACTGTCCTCTCTCGAAATAAAGGCAAAAAAGGCTAAAAAAAAAATGAAATCTTGTCCTAAAGTTGCCCCTTTGGCTTCCAAAGATTTGCCCTCGAATATCTCCACCATTAACCCCTCTGATGCCTTTCATCACTCAGGTACTGCACTGATGACATGCTGCTGAGAGATATGATGTCAGACCCTTTTCTGGAGCACTATGGGGTCATTATCATTGACCAGACCCACGAGAGGACAGTTAGCACAGACATACTCCTGGGTCTCCTCAAGGACATCCTGCTGCAGAGACCGGAGCTCAGAGTAGTGGTTCTCGCCATTCCACCAATGACTGAAAAGCTGCTGAGCCACTATGGCAGCGTCCCACTCATCAGTCTACAGGCCTCATCTCCTGTTGAGGTGGTCCACAGCAACTGCAGCAACAAAGACTACTTCTACTCGGCACTGAGACTGGTCCTGGAGATCCACCGAACCAAAGAGGATGGAGATGTCGTTGTGTTTTTTGCCTCTGATGAGGTAACAGATATTTCAAGAGTAGTTTCATTGGACCAACGCTGAGACTGGTCTTACATTGCTTGTAATCCCTTCTACAGGAGGTTCATTGTGCTCACAGCATCCTCCAGAGAGAAGGCACTAGACTCGGAGCAGAGCTGGGCCAGATGGTCCCTGTGGTCCTGTGCACGGGCCAGGGAGGGTTATATCCTGTCCTTACTGAGCAGGCAGGACCCACTGGGTCCAGGAGGGTTTTCCTCTCTACCCAACTAGGGGAGGATATGTGGTGGCCTAGAGAGTCTGTCAACTTTGTCATTGACACAGGAGTCCAGAAAAAGACGGTATTTTCAACAAATAATCATTAAAAATCTACCTGAAATGAGCGACACGCTGATATTTACTGGCATGTGGTTTTGGCTTTGTAGGTGTACAATCCAAGAATAAGAGCTAACTCAGAGGTGCTTCAACCCATCAGTCAATGTCAGGCAGATGTACGTAAGCAGCTGTCTGGAACAACAGGTATGTCTGACAATCTTCAAACTTGTTTAGGAGGCTGCAAGAGAGTTCTTTCTGATGTAAGTAGTAGATGAAGTATCAATGAGTTTACTGAATTTAGTTCCATTTGTGTCCTAGGTAAATGTTTCAGCCTGTATCCAGAAGACAGCAAGCTTTCTGCAGAAAACTGCCCACAGATCCTGGAGTCCAACATCACACCAACAGTCCTTTTCTTAAAACGGATGGAGATAGCCGGCCTTGGGCAGTGCGACTTCCTCGACAGACCGGGTAGGCCAAGTGGAAATCGTTTACCGTTTAAACATTTTTCGACTCGAGTTACTGGTTCCCCCAGATGGCATCTCGTTCCCACCCTAAAATGCAGCCAGAGAGGTGTATAGGGGAGGATTTTTTTGGCGAGAGGAAGTCTAGTACAGAGGAAGTCCAGAATTTGCCCTGTGTAGCTGTTTGGGCCCAGTCAGCCATGGCTAATCTGAGCTGACAAGACCCTGCTACTGACTATTGTCTGAGCTCTGAACCACCCTAACATGAACAGAAGAGGCTACAAGAGGCCAGCTCATTAGCGATTATACAACATGTCTCGTTAGGGCAGCACAGGACCAGTACAATGAAGAGGAAACACAGGCCAAACATGCTGTAGTCTCTCAATACTCTAGCAGAATTTGGCATGGAAGTTACATGCCCTAATGTTTTCAGCCCAATCATCTCAGCTCATCTACCCAAGGGGTGGTTTTTGGATACCATCGCGGCTGCCTCCGACTGGGAATTCCCAGCATAATGAGTTTTGATATTGCTCCTACAGTGGCTTTATTTTAGTACACACTGAGCAAGAAAGAATAGAATAATACTACAGAGGCGAGACAATTTTATGACACTCGTATTTGCACTGTAGGGATTCTCTTTTATTGAATCCTGCCGTTTCATTTCTTGTTGCAGATCCTGAGGGTCTCATGCAGGCGTATGAGGAGCTGGACTACCTCGCAGCTTTAGACAACGATGGCAACTTGTCCGAGATTGGCATCATAATGTCTGAAATCCCTCTGGACCCTCAGATGGCCAAAGCTCTGCTAGCCTCCTGCGAGTTTGACTGCGTGAGCGAGATGTTGACGATCGCGGCAATGCTGTCAGGTACAAATGTGCCATGTTTTCAACTTTAGCTTATAATCAGATTTCTTACAAGTACTCCTTGAAAAGAGTGGATCAGTTGATTGGTTTGTTGATTCAACAGATGGAGGTTGTTGTAGTCGCTCATTTGTAGTTGCACAAAGTTGAATATTCTATGAACCAGATGGTCTTGAGTGAGAGTGGCTTGTCTTAGGGAAGTTGACCTCGTTGTTTCTTGTGTGTTAGCGCCAAGCTGCTTCCTGGAGCCACCTTCTGGCATGACCCACGAGGCGGTCCAGTGCCACAGAAAGTTCCAGCACCCCGAAGGCGATCACTTCACCCTCATAAATATCTTCAACGCCTTCAAACAAAGCCAGAGAGAACAGTGTAAGACACAGTTGGTGAACATAACCATTCTCTTAAACATGCTGCATGCTACCCTGATGCAACCTCCCTTCTGTTCTTTACTGTAGCATCACAAACTGAAATTATTTCATAGAACCTGGTTTCTGACATACCAAATGTATAAAAATCTGCATTTCACAGGTTAAAGGGCCAGTTCTCCGATTTTTAACCTCAGTCCTGTCATGCTATTAAGGGGCGCTAATGCCATTATGGTAGAAAAATATGGAGGGGAGCAATGCATGCTGGGTGTTGTAGGACTGTAGAATGGGCGAAACCACGAGCTGTTTGTACAACTTTCTCCACAGCTATGGCGCCAATTTCAAATATTTTTGCTTCTGTCGATTACAGAGAACACCAGCTTTGACTGAAAGCCTTTTTCCAGGGGAGAATTGCTCCTTTTAAAAATGAAGGTGGTGTGTTGAGCCTTTTTTAAATTAGCTGTGAATCTTGCAAGGTAATTTTCTACATACAGTAAACTGGTTTATTTCAGGTCATGAAACTTAAAGGATATGCTCTATTTAATCTCTATTTACAGATTCTACATACTACAATAGTCTACATAGTAGAATCTGTAGGCAGGGAAGTGGATTTCCGGGCAGGCAAGTGTTCTGGTTCCCGTTTGAACTACGCTTGTAGTCCGACTAATACTGACCAATCACGTATCAGCAGGCTGCGGCGTATGCAGGAAAAACAGTCAGTGAGGAAAGCAAAGCAGGTGGAACGTAATCCGCCTTGATGACATCAGCAGCCATCTGAAGATGATTTAGCTTCTTGTTAATCTCTATAAACAGACACCTGCATGCTAACAGCTAACAATCTGCTCTAGATCTAAAATTTAACTTGAGATGAATTCCCTTGACGCTGTGTCACGAAAGCCATTCAGCATTCAGATTTCCCGACTTCCTCGAATGCATCAGATCGATCCGACCTCCGTTCAACAAACATTTTAAAAGTTTCCTTCTCCTCTTGAGGACAGACCTGATAAAGCTTCATACTTCTTACAAATCTGCGTCATGATGTTGAAAAGTCGGCAAAGGTAAGACCCGTTAATAACAAGTAGATCACAAGAAAACGGTTTCTCTTTCTGTAACAATGCAGCACGCGGAAAAGGAAGTCTTGACGGGAAGTCGATTATCGCTTACCGCCCGGCACGTTCACCGGTGTGCCCAGAGACTGTATCGTCTCAGACTATAGCCAATGGGATCCGAGATTGCCATCTATTTAATGTCTCACAGGTCTACGATACCACCCAGTCCTCGGCCGCTTATCACCTTTTTATTTTTAGCATTTTTCTAAATTTTGCAGGGGTTGAAGTTAGTTATTCTTTAATCATTTTCTTACAGTCCTATTTTTTCCATTCCAAGTTACTACTGTTTGTATTTAGGAAATGATTGAAGTGGCTTGACAAAAATACTACTTCACTGTATGTGGTGCTTTCCCCCTCAGACTTCAGTAGTCAAAAGTGGTGCCAGGACTATTTCCTGGATCATTCTGCCCTGAAGACAGCTGAGGCCATCAGATCTGAGCTGACTGACACCCTGAACAGGATCGAGCTCCCCATCTCCGAGCCGTCCTTTGGCACCAAAACCAACACCCACAACATCAAAAGAGCTTTGCTGGCTGGCTTCTTCATGCAGGTTCACAGAAGCACAGTCAGGTTTAATAAATTTGCTCCCAGCAATTCAGTTCAGTGTTTACAGTGTCTTCCCTGTGCTCAGATTGCTCGAGATGTGGACGGATCAGGAAACTACTTCATACTGACTCACAAGCACATGGCCCAGGTGCACCTGCTCTCTAGCTACGGGGCTCAGTCGCACAAGCTGGGGCTGCCGGAGTGGGTTGTTTTCCACGAGTACACCCTGTCGGAGAACAACTGCATGAGAACAGTCACTGAAATTTCCCCTCAAGTGTAAGTCTGTTTTTATTATCAGACATTTCGTGTGTACATCTTTTAATCTAGTATTCATCCCATATTTAAAAATCACACTGTTTCTTTTTTCCATTTAAGATTCATTCAAGTGGCGCCACTCTATTTCTTCTACAACCTGCCCCCTAGTGAAAGCAAAGACATACTGCAAGACATGTTGGAACCAGATGGATCAAGATGTAAAGAAGAGAAACAAAGAGCCGCCACAACCAGCAGCGATACTAACAGTAGCTGCACAGTGGTGCCGCAGACTTATGACAGATGTGTGATTCAATGATGTGAGTTTATAACTGTGAACATCTGGGCTGTAATATTATCACCAAATGCTTCTAAGTGTTTATAGTCAAACCCAGGGACTGTTATATGATTATGTATATTATATGGCTTAAACATTGTTTTCATGGTCACATGTATTGGAACAAGGTTGATGTTTTCAGTGTTTACCTGGTGACTTGATGTTGCAAATTGTAGTATATCGATACAATTGTGGTCCATGACAGCCTCCTCATGCTTACATCTGAGGAAGTTTTGTTTGTTCCCCTGCTCTGCTCTCATCTTCAGCTTTTTTGTCTGAATAAATAAGAGCCCTGAAAGATTTGTTGACTTTAATAAGCAGCAGATGCTGCAGATGGATGTTGTCTGTTACTGTACTTTAAAGGGAGGATAAAAACCTCCCGCTATCTGCATCTCCAATGGGCCCTGGAAAACCTCCGCCAGATGCGTTTTATGTAGACGATCCACTGGTATATTCTCGTTGTATTTCTGCTCTGCCTGCAGGAAAAACGGTAGTATTTCACTCCAGCGTCTCTCGCTGGGCTGTTCCTTTCAGAGGGAGGGGCGCAATGCACGCTGGGTGTTGTAGGAATGTAGAATGGGCCAAACCACGAGCTGTTTGTACAACTTTCTCCACAGTTATGGCGCCAATTTCAGATATTATTGCTTCTATCGATTACAGAGAACACTAGCTTTGACAGACGGCGGCTTTTCCAGGGGACAATTGCTCCTTTAACATGGAATGTACGTTTTTAGACTAAAACATGTCGACACAATGCAAGGTTTAGGAGGCAAATGATTAAGAAATGCAGATACATAACGCATTTATTAATAATCGGTGGCAAGAGATCTACAGAAATGCTCGATCTTCCATTCATGTCTTGCTCCTGTTTAATAATAACTGCTTTATGCCCAATTTACGGTCAACAACGTGAAATCAGCTTTCTACCAAGATATGTCAACAAGAAAAACCTGGATCTGCTATTAGTTTTATAAATTTACACGGCACATTTGACTTTAAAGCAAATAACACATCTGCTGTGACTGGCCTCTAATACAGAAGGTGTATCATATTCAATTCTTGGTTCATAATGTTTTTATAAACAAACTTGTATAAAACATGTTAGTGCTGGATCCATATTCACATGATCTAACCGCATCACTAAAATTGCTGGGAAAATGAAACCATCACCATCACAACCGTTTTAGCAATGTCATGTTTACAATACTGACACTATCTTTGCTGAAGGTACCGAAACATTGTCTTATAAATGTATATGAGCCTGAAGGTATTAATTGTGTGCATAGAGGTCTTAGTTTATTGTGAGGTTCACACAGTTAGGTATTCTTTAAGTTTGTCCATAATGGCGGGCATTCTGTCTGCCGGTATCAGCATCACTGTCCTGAAGGGTTTCATGGGAACGTCGTCAAACGACCACCTGCCGCTCAAACAGGAGTCTGCCTCGTCCTGGACTGAGTAGTGGAACTTCATGATGGCTTGCTGTAAGGAGAATACAGTCAGTGCTTCAGTCTGCAGGAATGCTTAGACATCAATACAAGTTTTATATAAATGATTTGGCGTTATAAATACATTAAAAATAATATCACAAAACTACGGTGGCCGACAAGGGCAATCGCGCTGCAACAGATCCAGTCAAAACGGTTGTGTTGACTGGATTTGTAGCGTTATTCTTTAGCTTGTGTTTTCTGGGTTTGTGTGTTTGACTTTGCATCATTTCTGTATCTGCAGCGCGTTTGATATTAATGCAATTGTTTCGGCTTTTTGCAGCATGTTTTCTTTCATTCACAGCGCATTTCTGTTGTTGCAATTGTTTTGGACTTTAGCATGTGGAATGGAAACCGTTTGTGCCGTTGCAGCGCTATTGCTCTTGTCAGCCACCGTACAAAACACACTATTTAAGAGAATTTGTTTTAGATCAGCCCACGCTAAAATAACTAAAAAGTGGTATTAACAACATAATGAATGTAATCGCTATATAACTTGTATTATGAAACATTTAGTAAGAAACTAAGACTCTGTTTTTGTTTTTACTTGACTTTACCTCAAAAAAGAATTCCTCCTCTGCATTGACAAACATGTACTCCTCTTTCGGGGCTCCTCCTCTGGCTGGAATACTCTTGCTCGCCTCTTTGCAAGTTTTGCTGATCATCAGACAGTAGTGACACCTCCCACTGGGCTTATTCGTCCTCTGAGCTTCAGCTATTTCTTCCCTGAAGGACAGAATAATGTTTTGTTAATTTCCCGCACACACTTTTAGAAGACTGGTTTATTTTTGATCATGCACAAGGACGCTTTTTCATTTTTCTATATAAATTTACAGTAACTGATAAAAAGTTGATTATCCATCCTCAGCATTTCCTAAAGAAAGCAAGGTCAACAATCCTTTTCAGTAAACAACAGAGCTTCAATAACAACTATGAGCAGTTTATTCAAGGTACGGAAGCAAATTAAATTCTCATCAATCACCCGGATTCAAAAGATTTATTCAGTGACACTCCCTGAATGCAACGTTGTGAAAAAAAAGTGTAAAAATACATTGTTTTGCCCCATAGTGGCAGTGTCTCTTTGCTTTGAAGTGCTACACTGACAATATCCTCTGCTTACCTACAAAAAAACGACAAAACAATATGCTATGCTAAAACCCATTAAAATATGAATCCAATCACACATTTCTTAATTTAATTCACAGTTTAGTGAAAACATAACTGCATCAGCTGTCAGAAGCCTGTAACACACTCAATAAGTCTTGTTGCAGACTAAGCATTTATTTAACAACCTATTTTAGATGTGAAATAAATAATGCATTTGATAATTTTTTGCAATCCACATAAAAAGCCCTGAAAATTACTGTCGTCTTAAATGTTCTTACAATGATTTGAAGTACATTTTTCCACTTAAGGAAATACTGAAGAGGAATTAAGGGGACACAGTGGAACTTACTGGAGCTGTTTGTGCAGCGGCAGGGCGATCTGCGGAGGCACGTTGATGAAACGCTCACTCAGCAGTAGCCCCACAGGCTTGCTGGTGTCACCGAGGATCTGCTCCAGCTGTTCCGTCACGCTGTGGGTAGAGTTCTTCTCACACTGATCCACGATCAGCTCCTTCAACTCCTCAACGCATTGCACACCCTGCCGACAGCATCACACACATCCAGTTAAATTTATAAATGAACCAGCATCGCGCTTTTTTTTACATTATGAGAGCCCCAATAAGTCTGAGGTTGGTGTGGATCACAGACGTTACCTTTCTCTCTGTGAGATTGAGCATAGTGATGAAGCCAAACACTTCATCCGGGTCGTCATCATCGCTGTCCTCTGGCACCTCAGCTTGCTGGAGCAAAGTTAAGGGACAAGTGTATACATATTAATAGGCAAAATCACCTGTAAAATCAGTGATGGGGTTAAACTGTTCTTCTAACTCACCTTGATAACACTTCCAACATGGTTCTGTTGAATGATAATGTCGGTCATCTCTGATGTGTTTACATGAGCCTTCAGGAAGACCTATATCCAGACATGACAGAGGCTACATCAGTGATGCCATGCTTACTTCCCAACATATTAAATAGAAAAAAATAGGTATCAATACATAAATAATGTCCCAAACCTGTTGTAAGAGTTTTTTGATGCCATTGTAGTCGTTGCTTGAAATATTGTGGGCTTCAAAGTCCACAATGACCTCCTGAATATGAATCGATAACAAAGCAGAGAGCAGTCAATAACAGAAACAATTTATTATATGTACTTTAGTTACTTTAACTGAGTACCATGTACTTTTGCACTGGAATAGGTTGCTGACGTACGTTGTAAAATACTTCCAGTTACATTACGGTATTGTATTTAATGTTACAGCCATACTTCTTTTAAGTAACTACGAATTCGGCTGACTTTAGTTTAAAAATCTGTTCAAACCTGGCTGTAAATAATTCTAATGTAGCTTCCTGTTACCATTAGCCGACAGCCGAGTAAGTAAGCTAACTAGCAGGCTAGCAAGGCCAAGCATAGCTTTCACATGTGTAGTACTGTATGTTTCTTTCACCTCATTTATCTCCTCCTCTGACGCCTCGCTGTCCTCTTCCTCGGAATCAACTTCATCCTCCGGATTCTCATCAGAGCTGTTCTCACTATCTTCGGGATTTTTACCCAAACCCACTGCTCTCCTCTTAGCAGAAGAAGCCATGCTGCAAACAGACAACACACGTTGTAGCTGAGTGGGCGGGGCAAAGCTTAAAGTTCAGCCACAGGGCGACAGGTAGGAAACTGAAGCTCTGAAGCCGCCATTGCGGCTCCTAATGTACATGACTTGCCATTGGTCATAGCAACATCCGGAGCCGCAATGTAAGCTAGTCGCCAGTTGGAAAAATGGAATAAACCAATTAAAAATGAGGGGTGGCCGATAATTTAAACCGTGCTTAAACTACTGTTTCGGTTATGCAAATGTATTTTTAGTATGTATTTTATTTAGTTACGTTGTATTTTTATTATAAAGAATTGTGTTTCACGTTTGTTAAAATATTTATGAAAGTTAGTCATATGCTCAATACTATGTGTCCCCTTTACCGACCGTGGCTGTAGTCGTCATGCACAAAGCGGAAGGGACAACTCAAGGTACATGGACTTTCGTGCAGTATTTTCTCATTTTTGAGTATACGTTGTTATGTACATCATGTCACCCTACGAGCAACATAAATTGACGCTTATTATCAATAAGCATTACGTACTGGTTCGATAGAGGGACAGTTATTGTAGCTAAAATGTCAGCGAGTCTGCCTTGCTAATGTAAACAATAACACACATGAAGACACTAACCATGTTTTAGCCACAATTAAACTACCTACATTGGCGTAGAAACTGCTCTTTATATGCAATCCAATACGCGTGACTCAACAGTATTGTTATCAGCAGGTCGCATATGACAGTTTTAGGGTGTAGCTTAAATTGCTGTGCCTTCACACCCTCTGTTACCAGTCTTATTGCAGGTCTGAGTGTCTGACTTTGGCTTCAATTTAAACAGCAGCATTCATATTTTACCCTTGTTTGTCCTGTTTTATTATTCCCTATTTGTTTTATTGATCCAGTTATTTTGTCAAGATGAATGTACTGCTTCTAAAAGAGCCAAGAGATGGAGAGTCAGGACCTGATCCTTACACAAAGGTAAATGCACTTGTTTTTAACAGTACAATGTTTACATGTGTATTCTGAACCATTGTTGTTATAAAATATATAAATGCTTTTAATTTAATCTGTACATCTTAAAGGATTTTATTACTTAAATTGCACAGGAGCTGGCAACACATGGACATAAAGCAACCCTTATCCCAGTGCTGTCTTTTAAGTTTGTCTCACTAAACACCTTGTCAGATAAGGTAAATTCCAATTGTTGCAGTTTTTAATTAGTTTTTTTCAATGCATCTCTATATTTGTTGCTTCGTGAATCTGTTTTCAAATTGTTCTTTTTTTCAGCTTTTCCAACCAGAAAAACATGGAGGTCTGATATTCACCAGTCCAAGAGCAGTGGAAGCTGTGAAGATGTGCTTGGAAGCAGAAGAAAGAAAGGAAGGTGAGAGGATCAAAAGGAATTTCAATTCCTCAAAATATTTGTTGTTGCACCCTGTGCCTCACTGGTGAAATATTACAATTGTTTGGTTGAATTTTTACCATTTCTGTATTCCTCAACTACCAAGTAAGTTTGAAAACAATATCTTTATTAATTGTTCCTTCTCTTATTATTAATTCAGAATGGAACAGTTCTGTAAAAGACAAGTGGAACAAGAAGTCCATATATGTGGTTGGAAAGGCAACTGCTGCATTAGGTAAGTTATTCTGAGTTTAATTGCTTTTTTTCCGTCTTTGTGTATTGTACTTTTTATGAACCCTTCCTACGTAAATGCCAATTACAGAGTGTGGCAGGCACCAGGTGCTGACAGAAGTGTGTGAGGTGCTGTTACTACCCTCAGTCTTTTGGAACTACACGAGTGACAGTTTGCTGTGAGACACAGCAAGTATTTGCTTTTCATAAAAGGAGCAGGTGCAGCACCTGCCTGACGTGTACTTTGCGTTCTTTCTTTAGTGATAGTTGAAGTCTTTGTCGCCAGCTTTTTATAGGTTGTGTATTTAGTTATTGAAATAGTTTAAAGATATAATCTCGCAGATTTTCATTTAAATAAATGTCTGTAAAGTCACTATCTGTCGCCGAATGAGGTAACACAATGGTGATTGAGGCCCACTGATGAAAGCCTTTGCATTTGCAGTATTACAGACTGGGTGACATTAGCCGAAAAAAATCACAAGCGGCGCCGAGTTAGTGACGCGTTTTTCCATCAGCCAGCAGTGGTTGGTCTGCCAGAGAGGGTAGGCGGAGCTAAGCAGCTGCTTTTCCGTGTTTGTGTAATAACTGAGTGCTTGTCCTGATATCAATATTTCATATCTTATTAATTCCAATCCCTTTTGTGTTTTTTGTCTGTAGTTCGAAATCTGGGTCTGAACCCTCTGGGCGAGGACACAGGGACAGCAGATGTCCTATCACGTGTCATCATTGAGCGTACGATATGATAACATACTTCCACATTTTTAACTGTTGAGTTAAACAGAAGATTTATTCTTGTTCTGATCACTAATTTGACCTTATATTTAATTCTCATCGCAGGAGAGGACACAAATATTCCCCCACTTTTTTTCCCCTGTGGCTCAATCAAAAGAGAAGTGTTGCCTACGGCTTTAAGAGAACACGGTAAGCATTTTCCCTTTGTGCCTCACAGTTTTAAGCTCAAGGTGATAAAAGTCCCACTGGGGTTACGCTAATTATAAAATAATAATTGCACTACCTTTATCACCGCTGGGATTTGTTTCTTTGTTTCCAGGAGTTCCCCTGGAGACGCTGACTGTCTATCAAACTGCTGAACATCCAGATCTGGAGAAAAATCTTAAGAACTATTTCACAGAGCAGGTAAAAAACCCACTCCTACTGCATTTTGGAGAGCACTTTTTAAACTGTACAAATGAATCATTTGTGTGTGCACTTACAGGGCGCGCCAGCCAGCATCGCTTTCTTCAGCCCTTCAGGAGTGAAGTTTTGCCTGGAAGTTGTGCGGAGACTGTCAGGTGAACAGCTGACTCAGATAAAGGTACAAATGACTCATACTCACGCTGAATGTGCACTACTTAACACAACTTCAGAGCCTCTGATAGTTATATAAACATCTTTCTTTTCCTAGTTTGCAGCCATAGGGCCGACTACACAAGAGGCTATGACAGCAGAAGGCCTGTGTGTCAGCTGTGCTGCAGAAAAACCAACACCAGAACACCTGGCTGCTGCGATTGCTAAAGCTCTACAGGAACCGCCCACAGACTCTTAAATCCATCCACTTTATCTTTATTCTGTGTATATTCTGTATTATTTATATGAATTGTCATTTGTTTGTTTTATTTTAAGGATTTTGCATGTAAATCAGCTCATTTGCACTTAAATAATTGGCTTTTTGTGCCAGAAAAGTCTAAAAATGTGACTTAATATTATTATATTTATTTATGTTAAAGGGCCAGTTCTGCAACCTCATTCCTGTCATGCTATTATGTGGAGCTAATGCCGTTATGGTAGGAAAATAAATGCAATTTGGCTCTGTGTCTTTGGAAGACGCTATCCTCTTCTCCAATGGGCCCGGGAAAACCTCCACCGACTACGGAAAACGCGTCATCTGGCGGAGGCCAGGGAGCTCGTTAAGCTACACTTCCTCAGTCTAGGACGCCCGCCTCCGATGTCATGTCTCGTTCAAAATCGTCAGGTTTGAAATGTAGACTGCAGACCTGATGATTATTTAGACAATCCACCGGTATGTTCTCATCGTATTTCTGATTCTGTACCGCTTTGAGCCATTGCCTGCAGGGAAACGGTAGTATTTCACTCCAGCGTCTCTCGCAATGCATGCTGGGTGTTGTAGGAATGTAGAATAGGCGAAACCATGAGCTGTTTGTACAACTTTCTCCACAGCTATGGCGCCAATTTCAAATATTATTGCTTCTATCGATTACAGAGAACACCAGCTTTGACTGGGCGAATGTGTAGAGTTTGTTGCTGAAAATAAACTTTGGTCGGTGTGACGATGTAGAAGGTTTTATCAGTGGTCATTCATTGAAAAACAAAGTGTGTGTGTGGGTCCTATTCAGAGCAGGTGTTGTCTTCCTAGGCTGTGATTGTCCACATGAAAGCAAAAGTTTTACCTTCCTTCCACAGGTCAACAACAGTCCATTTAAAACCAATGAAGCGTGTATAACACATCCACATTATTCAGTCGAATTGCGAGGTTGGAAACAGTACAGGCACGTTTACTTTTCACACAAAGCTGCAGAAAGTGAGACACCTCCAGAGAGTCGCACCTTCAGGTGGGTGTGGAGAAGCTCTGCCTATAAAACTGCGCTGTGGCGTCTTAAGCCCCATCATTTCTGTTGTAGTCAGAGGAGTAAACCAATCGCCACGATGCTGACCTTCATCCAGCTGATCATTTTGCTTTTTTGGACGAGCATTAGCTCAGCTGATGCAGAGAGACTTTTCCATAATCGGGATCATTCTGACGTGCAGAACCTGAACTCTCACCAGGCGGAGGTTATAACAGACAAGTACTCAGCAGAGGTAAAAGTTTGACCATGTCTTTGATTTCTGTTTCTCAAACTAAGTAATTTAATGATTGATTATAGAACTATATAATGTGACCCATGTCCTTGTTATAGTTATTTCTCTCTAGATATGGATTCATCAAGCCAATGAACTGGGAGGAGATCCAGTTTGAAGATTCAGACGTCCCTTTTCATGATGACTTCCTGGACGACTTCCAAGATAAAATCCAGGAAGCAACCTCAGCGCACAGTTCCAGGGATGCTCCAAAGGATGATGATCATGATGACCGCAACAGCTTCGCTGAGAGCCCGGCGTTTACTTCAGCACTCGAGGAGTTTCAGAGGGTGTCGGGCCTGCCGGTCACAGGTGTGTTTGATGAGGCCACAAAGGTGGCGATGAACAAACCCAGGTGTGGAGTCCCCGACAAGGAAGTTGAGCTGAACGCCCATGAAGCGCTTGAGAACAGCGTCTCAGATATTGAAGACACCTTTAATGAGACTGAGAGTAACAACACAGAAAGTGATACAACCAGTGACGCTTCTTTTGGCACTTCTTTTGAAGACGACATATTGAATTTTAACGACACACAGAGTGTCCTCACAGGCCTTTCCAATGACACCAGCAGTAATAACACAGACGATTTTTACTCATTTGATCACATTTCAAATAAAACGTCTCCAAATGAAACCAGCATGGACAGTCAAACTGTAAATATCAGCATCAACTTCAATCAGAGCAAAGCAGTGCAGCGCAGGAAGCGCCACTTCGCAGCTCTCGTATCCAAAAACAGGCGAAGGAGAGACTTGAGTGAAACAGGTTACATGGCTTTCTCCAAGAGGAGGCTGAAGTGGAGGCTGATCGGAGAAGGCTACAGCAGCCAGCTGTCTATTGAGGATCAGAGGTACATCTTCAGGCTGGCCTTCAGGATGTGGAGCGAGGTGTCTCCGCTGGAGTTTGTGGAGGATACACGCTCGTCACTGGAGGACGTGGACATCAGGCTGGGCTTTGGCACAGGTACGTCTGACCCAAAGCATAAGACACTCATTACACTATATATTAAATTATATATCATAAATTATATATATCTTAAATTATATATAAAACTTCTGTTCTAGTATGACCTTGATTTTTTAACAATATGGACTTAAACAGTAACTTCATGTTTTCAATGTTATTTCAGCCATAATAATGATGGTCAGCCATAATTTGAGGACACTAGGTCACATGACATGGACGCTATTGGAAAAAAATAAAATAAAATTTATATTTTAATTTGTTAATATTTATAATAATTAAAAAAAAATTGGTGTCTCTTATTTGTCCAAGTCAGTATTATCATCGGACATTGATTTGAGGGCACTGGGTCACATGACATGGAAGCTATTGAAAAAAAAAAACATACAATTTTCCCAACAAAATTTAATAGAAAATAAAAAAATCAATTAAATCCAATATATTAAGGTGTGTCTTTTTTGTCACACTTCAGTATTTAAAATGAGTGGGCAACATGTACCCAATTTAGTCGTATTTTTTCATCTAATTTTTAAGTCATGGACATATTATAAAAACAGTTAGTTTTGTGTCCATTTCATTTATTGATGGTCCCTAAGTCAAGGGCTAAGTGCCCTAAGTGCGAAGGCTCGGAGTTCAGGTACCAACCGTCCTCCCTCTGCCAACTCTGGGGGAAGCCGAGGGAGAGAGCGTTGCTGGCTCCCGAGTGAATTTCTGTTGGATGTCCAACTTAAAACTAACTTCACCGCGGCCCGTCAGAGGGCTGCTTTTACTTTTTTTTACTGTGAAAGCATTTCAGAACCTGTACGACTGAACTTTTACCTCAGTAAAGACATTTTAACCAAACACAAGTATCCATACATCTAGATAAGTTAAACATGTTTATACTTTTGCCACCCCTTGTGTGAAGTTACACATTGCATTGCGCAAAATTGTTTTTTATTCAAATTCACAGAGACAGCAATGCATCTTTTTAAAAATGATTGCCTCTATATTCCACACAGGGAGGCATCTGGGTTGCAATCAAAGGTTTGACGGCACAGGTCAGGAATTCGCTCACGCCTGGTTCCTGGGCGATATCCACTTTGATGATGATGAACATTTCACTGGTCCCAACGCTGGCAGTGGGATCAGCCTCCTCAAAGTAAGAATACTACAGCACAATCAAAGGAACCAACAGATTATTAATAACCAGCAGCTGATTCATTCTAACAAATGTCTTTCTTTAAGGTGGCCGTTCATGAGATCGGACATGTTCTGGGTCTCCCTCACATCTACAGACCCGGCTCCATAATGCAGCCGAGCTATCTGCCCCAGGAGGCCGGCTTTGAGATGGACTGGATGGACAGGAAGGCCATACAGCACCTCTATGGTAACAGCACCATCTAGTGGATACATACACACACACACCCCCAGAGAGAAAGAGATTGAGCTTTATTCACTTAGACTGACACAAAACCAATTCGCTTTCTGTGTCTTGCGTTTGATCCCAGGGGGCTGTAAAGGTCGATTCAACACAGTGTTTGACTGGATCAGAAAGGAGAAGACTCCCTATGGGGACGTGGTCATCCACTTTAACACTTATTTCATGAGGGACGGCTGGTACTGGCTGTATGAGAACAGGAATAACAGGACTCGCCATGGAGATCCGGTCGCACTGCAGATTGGCTGGAGGGGAATTCCCATGGATGGAGTGGATGCGTTTGTGCATGTGTGGTCCAGGAAGCGGGATGCTGTTTACTTCTTTAAAGGTAAATAAGTACAACCTAAATATGTAAATAATGTACGAACAGATGTTTAACATAAGAAGGGTTATATATTACATAAAGATATATATATTTTTTGTGGACAGGTACTCAGTTCTGGAGGTACGACAATGAGAATGACCAGGCGTTCAGACAGGACCCTGAAGGTCACCGCTATCCCAGGTTAATCTCTGAGGGTTTCCCCGGAGTGTTCAGTCCCATCGACACAGCTTTTTACGACAGGCGGGACTCCCACATCTACTTCTTCAGAAACACTCTTGTAAGAATTGCATCCTTTTGACATTTGATAAAAGGGAAGGACAAGGAAGCACTTAAATTATATAGATCAGGGAGATTTGAGGTTTGAAACAATAATGCATCAGAGAAATAAAGTGAGGTAAGAAGTGAGGTGAGATTTAAAGAAGGGGTATTTTGCTGTTTCACATTTTAAAATATATATATAATTTCTGAATGTTGGATGTCCAGACTAAACAAGTTTCAAATCTGTAGGTTAAAGTATGTTGGAGTAATCCGCTGTTAAAAAAGTCTCAAGACGCTTCACTTTGTGATGTCACAAAGTGGAGGAACTCTATATTTGGGCATCTGCCCGAGACGCAGCAGAACTTCCTGCCCCTTGCACAGTTCAAGGACACGCCCGCCCAGCAGCTCAGGCTGACATGGACATTTTTTTTACTCCACCACTCTGCTCAACGGCTCTGCTCGTCAAGTTGATTAAGAATGTCTTGGAGAAAGTTTTTCTTTGGCTGTGAAGGAAACACATCAGTGTTTACTTTCCCAAAGGACAAGAGCAGCAGACATTCATTTCAAATCTCTCTCTTTGCCAACAACTCTGTAATACAGCCACAGGGTAGGAGGCGTGCCTCAAACACTGAGTTCTGCCCCTCGGCAGGCTTCAGAAAGCTGGCCAATCAGAAGAAAGCGGGCTTGTAGGGACGGGGGTTTCTTAAAGGGACAGAGCTGACTGAGTCGTTTCAGGCAGAGGCTGTATGAGGGCCTGCACAAATAAGGAGTTTTTTTAAATGTAAATTATGCTAAGCTACTTAACAGGTATCACAGAGTGAAATATTAAGCTTGAAATTAGCACAATAACCCACCTTTAAATGGAATAAAAAAGTGCAAAGTCAGCATATGTCATGTGTTTACAGCCCCCACAGGCACCACAAATTTTGTAGAGCAAGTCGATATACAATAAGCAAAGTCTCAGCAAAATGAAAACCAGAGTTAATTCTTGTTTCCTTGCATTATATACATGAAAAACAAACCTGCTACACGTCCTCTGTGATTTGTTTGTGTGTCATAATTAAAGTGATTTCTATATAAGAGGCAAAACAATTATCTGTTCAAACAGGTGTACGCATTCGACGTGGAAGCCAACAGCTTGGCAAGAGGCTTCCCCAGAAACATCAGAGATGTTTTCCCCGCAGTGGAGAGCGGAGACCATCCAGATGGCAACATTGACGCTGCCTACTTCTCTTACACCCACAATGCCATCTTTCTACTCAAGGGCACACGCTTCTGGCAGGTGGTGGGCAGCCGAAATCGCTGGCGCCGGCCCTTTCTGCCACGGAATGGCCTGCTGCCACACAAGGAGGTGGATCGGCACTGGTTCGACATCTGCAACGTTCATCCCACTGCTCTCAAACTGACGCGCTGAGGGTGCTGAAGCAGAGACTGTTTAAAGCCCACTGATGTGTGCAGGTATTCTCTATTGACTCACCAGTTGTCATATGTGTGAAGACATCTATTTCCTCCTTTTTCGTGAAGTTAATTTAAGATCTAAAGACAAAAACAGCTGAATCTGTCTGTTGGCTTTTATTTCAGGGGGTTGTGTTATTTATATATCTGCTGTCTGTCTCTCACTGAGAGGCGCCAAATGCATGTTGGCGAAACAGAAATCCTAAAGGACCTTTCATGATTAAGATATTGAGAGCTCCAGAGTGAGAAAAAATCTATTTATAGAATGTCTTCTGACCATTTACACAGAAATCCCTTTTTACTTATAGATATATGTAGGTGCACTGTGCGTAGAAATGGCTTTTGTATGGCACACCAAAAAGAAAAGTTATAATATGAACAATTAAAGTTGAACATGAAATGAATGTTGTAGACATGGCAATTCTGCAGGTTTTGACGTCTTACTTTTTGCTGTTCAGGTGAGACCTGTCACTGCCACCTTTACACCTATATATGCATCTCTGTGTGTTTCATGACCACACATTTACAATCGTCCTCAATAATAATGCTAAATATTTCTAACCATAAATGTCTACACCCGTGGTTCTCAACTGTTGGGTCACGGATGTGTGCTTAAAAAAGTTCTATGCTGAGCTTTTATTTTGAAGGACATGGGTTTCCTATGACATGCCTGCAGTATCAGTGTTGTTTATTCACACGTCGTTAGTCCACTGATTGGGTATATCCCAGCTACAGTTACATTCACATTCTAGAAACTTGATGAGCTCTTCAGTTGTTGCATTAATGTGGCACTTTTTTGTAGTTTATTTCTGTTGAAAAAACGGCTGTTAATTGAATGAATTGTAGAGGGAATATTTTCCTCCGATGCACTGCCACCTGCTGGTCATTTTGCTCGACTATTATACTGTTGTGTTTTGTGATGCTGACATACAATGATGTTTCATTCCGTCTCCTGCAACATTTTTCATAAAATATATTTGAGTGGTTGAAGAAATCTGAAATTTGTGTCGCGATTTGTCATCAAGGAGGTGGTGGTGGGTCCTGATGCTGGACCAGTTGAGAACCTCTGTCCTACACTATGTAACTAATATACTTCTTATGCCAGATGCATGGCGTCAAAATCTTTTGGGGAAGCCTGCATAAAAAACTTTCTGTGCTCCTGATACACTATCAACTACATCCGAAATGCTCCAATCACAGCTCAGATTTTGGGTCATGTGCTCTGGCCTGAAAAAGTTTCTGAACAATGGCGGCCAGTGGAGCGCAGTGGACCGAGGAGAAGGAACTTCTACTGATAAAACATTATTCTGGTAAGTGAATGTGTGGAGAACATCCGTCAAAATACTCAAATACAAACTAAAAACACATTTGAGATGGTTTATTGCCGTGAAATTTGTCAGTGAGCAGATTTGTAATGAGCTAGCTTAAATTGCGGTCGTACTAGGAGTTGCCATGGTAACGCCGGAGTTGTTACTGGAACGGAGGAGTAGCCAGAGAGATAACACCCCTCGATGGCGAGGTTTGAGAGGATAGAGGTTGGAACCACCGTTGCCTGTTGCCCAGTGTCTCATCATGTTGCTTGTTGTTGTAAAAGTTGATATGTGTATCACCACCTTAAGCTGAGAACCACTGTCCAATTTTTTCAAGAGGTTGAGAGTGGTTTCAGAGTAAACTTACAAAATAAAAGCATGTGATCTTTTGACATAAAGATATAGAAGCAAGCAATGTTACATCCATCCGTCCATTTTCTGTAATGCTTATCCTGTTCAGGGTACGCTGTCATTGGATGAGAAGTGGGGTTTATCTCAGACTGATCGCCAGTCAATCACAGGGCTGACGCATAGAGATGGACACGCTTTCACGCTCACATTCACATCTATTTTTGGGCAATGTTAGAGTCACCAATGAACCTAACGAGCATGTCTGCAGAATGTGGGAGGAAGCCGGAGTACCATGCATGCACAGGGAGAACATGCACACAGAAAGGCCCACTATGCCAGGATAAGAAATTTCTCAGATTGTGTCTTATATGTGCAACATGTTGCTTTAAGACGTAGATACTGACGCACTTGGTCCCAAGGTCTTTTGTTTGCTGATTGGCACATCTTGACTGACCTGCAGAACCATTGCAGCCTGCAGACAGAATACAGCTCTGTCCTGTGCAATAAGCTTTTGAGTTTATTTGAAGGAAAAAAATACAGGCAGTATTAATAGAACCCAGAGTAGGTGTAAAACATCCATCTAATGACCCGTTTCTTTCAAACCCTTCTTGTTATGAAACGTCTGGTTAAAAAGATTTACACTCTATCAATCAAAATACACCCTATTGAAATTTAGATTCCAGCAAAATGATTGAAAAGAGGCCCGGCCTTATTACTTAATGCTGTTCCATTTCATAGTAATCATGTGAGCACGGTGCAAAGAAACAGACATCGATTGTGTAATCGATATGTTACTTGAGCACTCTTATTAATTCAGCTCATCTGCAGAAGATTAAGCTCCTGGTGGGCCGCAGATAACTAGCGTAGTGCTCCAGGCGCTCCGTAGGCTATATTAATAAATTGAAGTAGAAATCAATTACAAGCAAAGGAACAAAATGTCACGGCGAGGGGGGGAACGCGGTGACGGATGCTGTGAGATGGGGAGTTTACAGAATGAGCTTCTGTTTCTTTAAAGGAGGCATATTTAATTTAGATTGTCGAAGGGCCAGATTGTAGAAGGGAAGTGCACATGTACACGTCCTATGTCAGACCTGTAAAGCTAGGAATTTTAATTTGGTAACAATTTTTCAATCTTACATCTTTTCAGTCTCGGTAGTTCAATGGTTTTATGAGCACAATGTTGCAATGAACAGTGCGTCCTAGGTGTAGTGAACCCTGTCTGCTTTAACAGCCTGGCTTAGAACCTGTTCATATGCATTTCTGTGTCTTTAGCAGCATCCATCCATCCATTATCTATGCTACTTATCCTGTTGAGGGTCTGGATGGGGGGGCTTATTGGGTGAGAAGCGCGGTGCACCCTGGACTGATCGCCAGTCAATCACAGGGCTGAGAGAGACAACCTTTCACATTCACACCTACAGGCAATTAAGAGTCACCAGTGAACCTAACGAGCATGTCTTTGGACTGTGGGAGGAAACCGTAACATGCACGGGGAGAACATGCAAACTCCACACAGAAATGCCCCCTTCGTCTGAACTAGGAACCTTCTAGCAGGGAGGCGACCACTGCACCACCGTGCAGCCCATCTTTATCAACAGATAAAGCTAATAAACGAGCTAAATAGACCCCTAATGCTCTTGCATATGAACTAACATAATCTCTGTTTGGCTGTGTGAGAGGTAACATCTCTTATTGGAAAACATGTTTTCTTCTAAAATTGTGTCATGCCTTACCAGGGTGTACCCCGCCTCTCGCCCAGTGAAAGCTGGGATCGGCTCCAGCCACCTGCAACCCTGAACAGGATAAGCAGTAGAGATAATGGATGGATGAATGGATTTTTTTAACTTCATTTATGTATTTATTAAAACTGATGAAAGGGCCTGACTGTTGTTGTTAAAGGGCCGTATTTGGCCCACAGGCGTCAACGGAATTCTGCATAAAAATGTGGAGTCTGTAGGCAGGGGCGTGGATATTTGGTACGGGAAGTGTTCTTGTTTCCGTTTGTAGTACGTTTGTAGTCCGAGTAATATTGACCAATCATGTATCAGCAGGCTGCAGCGTATGCAGGAAAAACAGTCCGTGTGGAGAGCAAAAGCAGGCGGAACGCAGTAATGACATCCCAGCTCCCATCAGCGTCACCTGACAATGATTTAGCTTACATGACATCTGCATGCTAACAGCTAACTATCTGTTCTAGATCTAAAATTCAACTTGAGATAAATTCCCTTGGTGCTGTGTCACAAAAGCCTTTCAGATTTCCCGACTTCCAAGAATGCATCAGAAATGATCGAGCCGACCTCCGTTCATCAAACGAACATGTTAAAAGTAGTTTTCTTCATTTCAGGTCATTTATCGCTAACCGCTGGCTAAAGCGGACACCGATCACCGTTGTCCCCAGAGGCTGTAACGTTGTCAGACTACAGCTGATGGGTCCCAAGATTTACTTCATTACAAGTAAATGCACTTGTTTAATACTGACTTTGTTCTCTTCTTTAATATAGATTAATTATTTTTTTAGGATATGATTGAGTAGATAGATTCAACTGAACTTTTGAAATTACTAGTCCTTTCAAGTCACCTGATTAACGTTCTGCAATGTATAAGAAGACACATTAGTCAGAGTATAATTCTATGTATTTGTCGCTGTGTAAACTTGACACGCCAGCAGGAATAATTGATAGACTAATAATAAATCCAGCACATAATGATGCGCTGCAGTCTTAGCTTGTGATCTGTTTGTTTATCCCATTATGACGCCCTTCTACATCTCCCGCACCCTGCAGTTCCTCATACAGAGAAATCCAAAATACAAACTGTTATTCACACATGCGAGTCCCCGGCTGCCGCACTGCACAGCTCAGTGATCTAACAGAGCTGCTATTGAAGATCCCTCCTCTCTGCACCGCGGGCCTCTTTGGATGCGACGAGGATAAATGAGATCAGTCATGCTGATGGAAGAAGCAGCCCCAGAGAGATACAAAAACCTGTGTCATGGCACAGGAATCCACATGGGAGGCACTTCAGAAACAGGAGAATGGGATTTAGACTCCTGCAGGAGATTTTTTTTTATGAGGGAAAAAATCTCCCAAACTCCTGCCAAGACGTGAGAAAAACTTGCACTAGTGTTGCCTCATTTCTTGTCTCGCAGCGGTGTGAAAAAACATGGTGTCATTTCGACTGAGTGTCATACAGAATTGTGTCTTTGTGAGCGCCATGGGATTAGCTCAATAAACTGCTGCATTTGTAGATACAATATAGTGTGGCGCATTTGTCGTCTGCAAGCCTCAGCCTTTCAAGGATCTCCTTTTTGTCCCGTCACAGATCCCCAGAGTTGAATTAATAGCGAGTTCAAGGATAAAATCATTTTCAATACGCTCACAGAAAGAGAACATTTACTGAGTAAACAGTTCCAGGATTTCCGCTGTGATGGAAATGATGCCGTTCCTTTTGTGCGTCGCATCATGTGGGAAGGATGGTGAATAGTTGTTTCAATTTATTCTACGCTTGAGTTTGTACATGTCTTAATATTCAAACGGCACTGTGAGAAAGCTTCATGCCCAGTCCTCTGACTGCTCTCTGAGTAAGCCGAAGTGATAACCTCATCAGGACCATGTGCCATTACTTTAAGAGTATTGATCTGTAGGTGTGGAGACGGGTCATGAGGATGGAGCATCTTCCTGCATCCTATTCCCCGACAACAACATGCTGTACCATTATACCTTCTCATTGCGACGCTCCATCCGTCCATTATCTACACCGCTTATCCTGTTCAGGGTCGCGGGGGAGCTGGAGCCGATCCCAGTTGACATTGGGCGAGAGGCGGGCTACACCCTGGACTGATCGACAGACAATCACAGGGCTGACACATAGAGAGAGACAACCGTTCACGCTCTGTTCTGGCCTCTATTCATTGGTTGGCTTTAACACAGTTTAAGGTGTGACAGCAGGCGGATAAATCTCAACTTGACCTCTCATTTTTTTTACCCCTCTGACCTTCTGTCATTTCATGAATTAATAGAAGAGCACGTCTGACACAAAAGCCTGAACAGAATGTCACTGAACCTAAACATGCAACCTTTTTTGCAGATATCGGCAATATGAAATTATAATTAACAGACATTTGACCAACAAACTATCAATTAAACGTGCAGTTAAAGTTTGAGGACTCACAGGAGACTTTTTTTCAAAAATTTAATTTACAAAAAAGTAACATAACATTCCATCAATTTAAAAAAAATGTTTGTTGTTTAAAATATTTAATTTACAAAAACTAACTAATAATATTCGGTCATCACAAAAAGAAAGAGAAAGAAAAAAGGAAAGAATAAAGGAAGAGGTGGTTAATTATGTATATTCTATTTGTTTATATCCTGAAAAAAAAAAAAAGTTTTTCAATTTTTTTGAATATTAAAAAAAATTAAGCAACAGAGGCCATGATGTCCTAAATTCCCTAATAAATGTTCCTAAAACACCTGATCCGACACTTCCCACAATGTAGCTTAAAAGTTTTTTTTTTTGTTTGTTTGTTTTTTTGGTTTTGTTGATTTCAAAAATTTATTTTCCAAAAAGTAACATAATAATTGGTCAACTACAAAAATACAGAGAAAGAAAGAATTATGAATATTATATTTGTTTATATCCTGAAAAAACTTTTTAAAAAAAAAACAACAAAAAAAACTGTCAATTTTTTTGAATAGCAAAAATTGAAGCAATATGATATCCAAAATTTTAGTCCCTAATATAACATCCTCAAACACCTGATTCTACACTTCCCACCTTATAACTTCAATTTTATTTTTTTTAAAGTTCGGTTCTCCCTGTCTGTCTTAAAGCCCACATAACTCAAACTCCATGCCTCTACTTTTTCACACTAGCTTATAAAATTTCCAAGCTAAGCTAACCCTGGTGACATAACTCAGCTTGTTCTCTCAGACGTTAGCAAGCTCCTACTGAGCCACAAAGGACAACTGTTTTCACAGGCTGAGTAATGCTCACTATAAGAAGTATTTATTTGTACAATAGCTGAATGTAACTTACCTTCTGATTGCTTCCATACAAGCTCTTATAAGTGATTACATAAACATATACACACTTGACAGCCCATGGCTTCATACCTATAGGCTGCACGGTCTGGTGTAACTGCTGTATAAACATGTACTCACAGGAACACAATATTGGGCCTTGAAGCAGGTTAACTCTCTTTCATGACACAGGAAAGGAAGGCCAGTAGAGGGCAACCTTGACACACAGAAGTTGATCAACAAGCCCCTTTAGGAATTGCCGTGTGTTATGTTATATTTGTATTATTTGTCACTGTATTGATTTTTCTCACATGTTTATAGGCGGGTTTTGCATTTTTATTCAGCCCACAAATGTATTTGACGCTTTGATTAAACTATCGGCCTGAAATGCAACAGGGAACAAAATGTGAACACATGTTCATTTAGAGATTTCTTTGATTTTTAATTAAATTATAAGGTTATAAATGGGTTTCTTTTATTGGTAGCTATCTCTGCTATTGGTGTATTATGTTGTATCTTTTGTGTGACAGTGTCAGGTGAGAGCAGAGTAAGAAACAGTAGGATTTACCCCACTCTCTAAGTGTCCCCTGTTGTCAGAGGCCTGCTGTACAACCGCTGACATGTGCGCGTGTGTATCCCTTTAAATGACAGGTCATGGTAATGCATTTACCTTGGTGTACTCACTCTGTGTGCTGTGTTTCACTATGTTTGAAAGGGAATTTGCAGCTGCTGCCAAAGATTTCAGTGCCACCCCCGGGGTAGAGTGCGGATCAGCATTTATTCTGCAGTAATAAGCGCGGAATTCAGACTTTCCTGAAAAGCGGATTTTGAGTTTGAAGTTGTTTTGCGCATTAACTGTGAGTGGCATCGTTAACAAGGCGCCGGCTTGTTTACAGTGGTTCAAAAATCAAGCAGTCTATCACCTCGCTAAGGAAGAGACGCTTCTGGAACACGCACGGGAATACACACACACACTCTAATGCATACACATGTGCACCACACACGCGCGCACGTGTCCTCTGCTTCTCTCCTTGCCCTCACATAAAGAAGTTGGGATTAAAAGAGAAAAACACTGACTGATGCCTTCACGACTGCCTCTCAATTTCACATTCAAATCAATATTTCAAAAGCTCTTATCATCAAATACTTTGCAGGCGAAGTGCTCCTCACTAAGGATCTTTAATGTCGAGGAGAGGTAAATAGGATTTGGAATCCACAAACCCGAGCTTTCATGCTCTCATTATGCCGTGAAGAAGAAAAGGAAAGTCTGTTTTTGTGATGGGAAAGTGCAGTAAAAGCAGTATTTCACACGCAGAACAAGTATATTTATGACTTTGTTACACATGTAAGCAGGAGTCACTACGCCAAATGGAAATAGTACAGTAATTACACGTCTTCTCTTGAGAATAGTCCATGTATCACACGGACTAATTTGAATGAGGAATCTAAATCATGCAAGTGTAATTAAGCGGTGTGTAGCCTCATGCATAATGCAGCCTTTAGGTATAACAACTAAATACCTGGTAAACAAACAGAGCGGGTGTGGAACATGATTTGTTCGTCATACTACCAGAAATGAGACCAATGAGAGCAGCCGGGGGGCTTTAATTTGCCTCCGAGAGGAATGTCTCCCACCAGCTTGTCACACGCTGAACCTTGACCTCTGCCTAAGGAGGAGTTTTAGAGACAAACAAGAGGCGTTCTGGTGATGTCAGGCTGAGTGGCAGCTGCAGGTCACGGGTGGGAGGGGGGGAGGCTGTCCCACGCATGGCCACACACAAGTGACCGCCCGCCCTGGAGTGGCACTTTTGCTTTGAGCCTGGGAAAGTGACAGCAAGCGTACGTGCCACTTTAGAGTTTCATACCTGTTCTGTTTACTTGACTTTTAAAGGGTCAGAGCACAAAACAACTTGTTTTTAAGCAACGCAGACAGATTCATAGGGACTCTTCTTTGTCAGAAAGTAGTTCCAGTTAAAATCAGTTGACAGAGTAATTGTGTGAGACAATAGTTCAATGAATCTCCAATTCACAGAAATCTGAAGTAAACCTGAGCAGATAAAACCCAGATGATCTGCATTGCTCGATTTAGAGGAAAGAGAGAAAACAAATCACTAATTATTGGTTGGTCTTTTGTATGAAATCTATGGAACTTTTTGTTTTGCTTGTTTTTTTATGAAGTTTTTGGGACTTTTTTGTATTATTTAGTTTTTCATATAATACAAATTTTTTTTTTGAACTTTTTAGTTTTGGCTTTGAATGAAATTTTTAGAGCTTTAATTTTTTTTAATTCAATTCTTAGAGCTGTTTAATGTTTTTTTAATGAAAAATTTGAAAACTTTTTTGTTTAGTTTAGTTTTTTGATAACATTTTTTAGAACTTAAATTTTTTTAATTTTGGCTTTTTGTATAAAATATTTATACTTTATACTGTTGTTTTTTTTTAATGAAATTTTTAGAACTATTTTATGTTTGTCTTGTTTTTTATATACATTTTTTGAAACTTCTTTTATGTTTCTAAATTAAATATTTGAAACTTTTTTGAGGTTAAACCTAATGGTGAAATTTCTATGACTATTAAAATATATAATGTAAAAAGGAAGGGGTATAATAAGCTAAATCTTTTAGCCTTTATCTTTTGGTTAGCATGTTTTCTCCTTGTGTAATTGTTAATGCAATTTATTGATTTCTATGTGTTTTTTTTAGGGTGTTGGAGAGGTTTGGTGGAAGGGGTTAATACAGACCAAAATGAACTGCTACTACTACTAATATCGCAATCCGCCCTGTATTTCTTCAGAAAAAAGTCAGAGTCCTGCTGTCACTGTAATCAGCAGCAGCTATACAGCTCTTATATTTACTTTCAAGTGTCTCTATTTTTGCAGTGATGACGACAAAGTCTCATCTTCATGCGCTCACACAACACATGTCACCCTGCTGTTACCACCTGTCAACAAATCGCAACATCTAATGAGTCCTTTTATTTTCTTCTGAGCCGCACAAACACACCTGCTTGTGAGAATACTTGTAGCTCCACAAGCACCAAACAAGGAATACGTCAAGTGGCCGAGCGTCAGGGTTAGTCTCTCCTCCTCCTCCATCATCTCTCTCCTGTGTCTGTCTCCAGATCCCACCCTGATTCTCTCCTCACCTCAGCCCCCCACCTCCCCCCTCTCTCGCTTTCTCTCTCCTCCATCCTCCCTCCTCTACCAGAGGAACAGATGGGGTTTAACTCAGGGGGGGAACGATGGTTGGGTCCTTTACTTAACTCGGGGGGGAGGGTGTCACACTTTGTGTTGCATGCCAGTCTTCGTGTGTGTGCGTCCAGGTTTCACTTTCAGCCCAAATTTTGTCTGGGTGACATTTTGTATATGTTAAAGGTCTTTTTGGACTATATGAACACGCAGTATGGCAAACATAATCAAATAATCAAGCTTTTACTCTTTAATACATTCACAAAAAATAACTAAATAATTGTACAGCCCTGTTCATTATGTGAACATGATATTATCAACACCACAGCCAAGTTTTTGGGCCTAAAATTAAGTCCCTTAACCAAAGCAAACTTTATAGTGGTGCTGAATCCTTTTCAACTGTTCAGGAAGGTACAGAGTCATAAAACCATTGTTGTAATGTCGGCATTATCGATGATTTCAGTTTCGTTCTCTTTGGCGCCACCTATGGCGATAAACGGTAATTGCGGGAACACACTTCCCAGATATCCAGACAGTGTTGCATGTGTGACGTCCACGGTTGGCTCCGGTTGTAACTCTTGATTTTCCTGGCTGACGGTCGCTTTCCTTTTTAGACTGTTTGCTTCATCTGAGCGTCGAGTTTGTTTCTTTTTCTTTGGATTTTCACTTATTGTTGAAGTTGTATCTGTAGTCATCCATCTTTTCTTTGTTTGTTCAGCCATAGTAGATTACTGTTTACTCGCAACACGGCAGAGAGCGGAAAAGCAGCTGCTTAGCTCCGCCTACCCTGGCGCAACTTGTGATTTTTTTTTTTGCGAATGTCGCACCAGACACCCAGTCTGTAATACTGCAAATGCAAAGGCTTTCATCAGTGGGCCATAGGCTCAGTCACCATTGTGTTACCTCATTCGGCGACAGATAGAGACTTAACAGACATTTATTTACATGTTTTTTATTTACACATAAAACTTAAATACAGCCACAATGACATATAAAAGATATGTGAAAAAGGACACCCTGGGCCCAAACACTTGGAAGATGGTAATGAAATGTTTCCTAATAGATTTACATTGCATTAATTAACAGCTTTAGTTTATCCTAGAAGAACTCCTAATGCCGGGATCAGACTGCACGATATTTTCATCTTTCACGATGGTCACCACGTCGGATTAATCAGTCACAGTGGCGTACTCGTGCCACTACAAGTATGACCCCGACCAATCATCGTTCACGACCCTGCGCGAGTGCATAGTTCATCGGGGAGGCGGGACAAGAAATTGTCAATCATACATTTACGCGTCAGCGCACTCTGTCATCCTATTGGTCAACACGTGGTAGGAGATGCTAGACTTCTGGTCGGGGTGTCGTGGAGCGTCCCAGACGCAGCATCGATGTTCTTCAGGTTTGTTACACTACACGTCCGTTCATCGGGCCCGACGCTGGAAATTTGTCAGCCACGACGAAATCATGTAAAAATCGGTCTGAATTTGTGTGAAGAGTAAGACCAAACTATCTGAGACAACATCAGTCAACACATTGCTTAAATGTTTAGCATACAATGAAAAGAGGAATGTTGCAAGTGTAAATAATGTAATGGAAGCAGTTTTCAGCAGCTCTAGTGAAAACAGTTTTATCATACAGTATAAACAGTGATGGGAGAATAATGGCCTGCAGTCATGTGGAATGGGCTGCTACGTTGTCCTCGCCTGGTCTTGTGAGGCCTTCAGCTCCTCTCTGAACCGCCTGCAGGATCTCTCCACATGCTTTCACCCTTAACAAGGCCCCCAGCCCACACAGAGAACAGGCTGCTCTCACACCGGACACACAGAGTGACGGCAACTCTCACCCCCTGATTCTATTACTGGGGAGCCTCACGAATTCTGGCATGTTTGCCCTCGCAATAAAAATATCGTCTCCACCCTGCAAAACCTAAAAACAACCGAGAGCGTCGTCATATTATAGTCTTAAAAACTCTTCCTTTCGGTGTTTTATCTTAAACTCCTGTGTTCATGAAAGACGCATTTCCAGGCAACACAAACAGCAGGATAGTTGTTTTTCAGCACCCCAGCTGAGCCCCGAGTGAAAATAGACCTCGGAGTTGTTCTCCTCCAAACAGCTGCCATTTTTCATGAGTGTCAGCTGAGCGGTGTTTTTCATACGTCAGTGTCACTGAGATTATATTACGTTACAACCTCTGGCTGCTGTCGGGGAGGTTTTTTTTTAATGTACAAAAGAGTGCATCAGTGAAATAAATATTGCATGCCTTTCACATTGAAGGATATGGCGTGTATTCTAACCTATGCTTGCAGGAAGCGCTGCGTGTCAACCATGAGAGAATTATGTCTTCAAAAAGGGAAGCGCTCTCTCCCACTCCGTGCTCATGCGTTACATTTCGGATCACTCAGTAGGCAGGAATCTTGCTGCGAGCTGGAGTTCGGGCTTTGGCTCCCTCCCATGTAGGTCACACCTTATTATGACAAATTTAAAAAGTTCTCGGCGTGACTCTCTGTTTAGAAAATGAGAAGGAGGTCCCCTGTGTGCGTGTGTGTCACGGATTTAAACGGCACCGTTTCACCTCCTTTTTCTGGAGCGTTTTTTTTTTTTTTTTTGTTTGATCTAAATGAGAATTGGGAGAAAGTGGAACAGCTCGTGAAGGAGCAGTGAGAAATCGAGACTGACGTTGCCACCTCCTAGCCCTGAAATTGTGCGGAGTAGTTGTGCCAGTCTCTTTGTTTGGAGATTAATGTTGCGTCAGTCACATTCTTTGTATGAGGGACACCAGCCAAACTGCATGGTGAAATCTAGCGACTCTAAAAAACACCCTTTCTCATGCAGAGGAAAATAGGAGAGCGGCGTTTTGGAGAGAATCATAAATTTATCTGACATGCATGGGCTCCTGCTGTTATGAGCTATTGATATTCTGCCAGTCAAAGCTTGCCATTTGTGGCATCATCAACCTCTGTGTTTTAACTTTGTGTGTAGGTGGAACATTACTGGGTTGTGTTGAGCGGCTCTACAGCTCCGAATTAGGAGGCCCCCTCTTACTCCTTTTTTTTTTCCCTTTTCTGCAGGCTTTGCTCAGGGGCATGACACATTTCTGAGGGGCTTTGGATCCCCTAGCCTGATAATTCCTTCAATTATTCAATGGTTGGCTGGCAGATGAAGTGAGGCCATGAATAAAGCAAATCTGTGGGCCTACGAGCTCTGACAATGCAAACACACTATTAGCACTCATTTCCTCTGCTCGTCCTTGAAGATACACCACAGCGTCTTGAGGTGCACTCTTTACTTATGTAGAGGCAGAGAGGCTCTGATTAATGTCTTTACTACTGTAACAGTGGGAAAGTACAGTCTCTGATATGTGCTCACAGTTTAAAGTAGAAGAAGCTCTCTGAACCACATTTCTGTGCTAAGCTAACTCACATAATATTTAGGAGACTATTAAACTTAGTTATAATTTCGAAGATCCCAGTTTCGTTCTCTTTGGCGACACTTGTGGCGATAAACGGTAATTGCAGGAGCTCACTTCCCACATATCCAGACAGTGTTGCATGTGTGACGTCCACTGTTGGCTCCAGTTGTAACTCTTGATTTTCCGCTGACGGTCGCTTTCCTTTTTAGACTGTTTGCTTCATCTGAGCGTCAAGTTTGTTTCTTTTTCTTTGGATTTTCACTTATTGTTGAAGTTGTATCTGTAGTCATCCATCTTTTCTTTGTTTGTTCAGCCATAGTAGATTACTGTTTACTCGCAACACTCGCAGAGACCGGAAGAGCAGCCGCTTAGCTCCGCCTACCCTCTCTGGCAGACCAACCACTGCTGGCTGATGGAAAACGCGTCGCTTACTGGGCGCCGCTTGTGTTTTTTTCCACTAAAGTCGCCACAGACAGCCAGTCTGTAATACTGCAAATGCAAAGGCTTTCATCAGTTGGCCATAGGCTCAATCACCATTGTGTTACCTCATTCCAACTTTGGATAAAATTGAAAGGACAGGGGTGCTCGTTTAGCTGTGTGGTTAAATTGCACGTCCCACATACAGAGGCCACAGTCCTGATGCGGCGGCCCCTGGCTCGACGCCCACCCTCGGCCCCTTGCTGCATGCTACCTCCGCTCTCTCTTCCCCTGTTTGAACACCATTAACTGTCCTCTCTCTCTAAATGAAGGCATAAAAGGCCCAAAAAAATGAACATTAATTTGGCTCCGATGTGTAAGTCAGTTGGATCGGGACTGAATGGCAATATTGTCGGGCCATGTTTAGCTACAAATTCTCTGTCAGTCATGGACGTGAAATTCACTCGATGTCTTTTCTTCACGTTTTTGTCTTTATGTCTTTAACACCGTTTTCATCCTGTTTGGTGGGTCGTGTGATGTAAACGGATGGATACACCAAGGAATCATCTTCTCCATGCGTTTTTGTCCCATCCATTTAAGGTAATGAAATTGGTATTGATGTTAGAAAGACGGCACTGATTCCCCTTGAATGCTTAAAACTAAAGTAACAAGCCAGTTTTGAAAATGCAAGAAGTAGAAAGTAGTTATTTGTGTAAAAATTAAATAAGAGTATAACGTTTAAAGACTCAAATAAATACTCAAATAAACTTTCTCTAAGTACAGGACCAAAGTAAATGTTCTTTGTTACTTCCCACCTCTGGGCGCTGCAGGCAGAGGTTGGTGATTACACGAGCTGGCCTGCAGAGCTCTCCTACTGAACACCTGCATATTCAAACGAAAACAAAGTTAGGCGGGGGTCAGAACACTGAATCCCAGCCAAACGCCTGTAGGAGGGAGCTGCTCGTCAGGTCAGCTGTGGGGGTCTTTCTTCGCTTTCTGAAGGTCTTTGTAAAATCAGGCGAGTTCTTTTGCAGCGCTTGCTCATCATGACTTCAGATATCATGTTACGCCCCTGAAAAACAGGGATAAATGAATAGGTGATGGTGAAAGGTGATGCTTCCTGAGCTTGTGTAAACATGTAAAAAGTCCTGATAGCAAGGTGAGAAGCATCGCTGTTTTTGTCACGTCCGTCATTTTGCAAGGAATGTCGCCTCATTTGTGATGCCTCACAAAGGAGAAAACGGCGCCCAGCCTGTTGCACGAGCCAGAAACGCTGTTTACCCCGTCTACACGTCTCCGTGGAAACTGAGTTTCTAAAAGTCTTCACCCTGGCCGGAGTTTTACAAAAGATCAGTTTTCAGTGACCTAAAACGGCGTTTGTGTGCGGACGAGGCCAAAGCGCAGAGAAAAAGTAGACATGGCCTTCGTTGGACACAGCTACAGGGTTTCCAGTGTGACCAAGCAGGGGCTCCACTTACACACACACATTCTTGAAACATACTAGCACATAACAGTGCACAACATAAACAATATGTATGAACGTCAATAACCCTCTGTAGAAAATGTGGCTTCAATTGGCAGCTACGGGGTTTCCTCTGCGAACGAACAGGGGCTCTGAGCACACTACACATGCATATAAAGAACCATAATTATATCAAAACAAAATATATAACAATACGTAAAAATGGGAATTTATCTTGCATATAAATGTGGATTCACCTGACACAGCTACGGGGTTTCCTCTGCGAACATGCAGGGGCTCTGTAACAACCACACATGCTTTATTCTCTCTAAACTTTCATGTACTTAAAATGTTCCCGTAACAGTTCCATGCGTCAGATTATAGCCCTTTCCATGCAGAGAGGCACCAGATCTCCTGCAGTCACCCGTCCTCCTCCTACTCAGTGCAGTCAAGTGTAGGACACAAGCGAAAAGAAGGGGGTGCTGCGCTCCACCCTAATGAAGTTGTAGGTCTTGCTCCTCGCCGCGCTCTGTTGGAGAAACAAAGCTAATCATAGTGAGAGCGGCCCCAGACTGTTACAACAGAGGGACCAGGTGCTTGTTCTTTTTTTTTTCCCCTTTCTTCTCCCTTTTCCTTTTTTTTTTTTATCCGCCGAGCACCTGCCTTTAACCATCTGCACCTGCTGTCTGTAATAAGACGAGGGTGCAGCTCTCACAGCACTCCCTGGGTGTATGATGGGATGGCTCGGCTGATTGCGACGATGCCTCAAAGACTCGCGGTGCACACACTCGTCTCTTATCTCCTCCATAAATCCTCCAAAAGAGGGAGAGAGAGAGAAAAAAAAGTCTGACTCGCTGACCCTTTTGTAGCTCTGACAGGAAACGGAACAGAGCAGGATTCTGTCCTACATGCATAGTAAGATTAAACCACCACTGTGTGCACACAAATCAAAGCTTTAGATCATGTTGCATGTATTTAGGAAGCTCCTGTGACGTCCCGTCGTTGCATGATTTTAATCTCCTCAGCAACAGACTCCTGATGTATTTGGTTCACAGGGAGGTCAAGGACGAGCCAAACGCCCCTCCCTCTTCCTGCAACAAAGCTCATGAGGCGGGAAAAAGTCGGAGCTGCCACACCTGCTGCTTAGAGGAGGTCAAGTGTGATCGTTTCCTTTACTCAGGTGATTTTGTGCAATCTTTCACTCAAGTGTAATCACATTGATATTCATTTCAGGCCAAGTAGGTTTACACATACAAGGAATTTGTCTTGGGGTTTTAGAGTTTCAAAATAAAAGACGCATTAAAGAATATAAAAGTAAAAACAGCAGTACTCCTACTGTCAAGAAACCTCAATAAATTAAATAAACAATATTATTATAAAATAAATATACAATAAAAAAACAGCAAACGGCCGAGGGTTGGAGTCCAGCCCAGAGAGGTCTGTGCCTTTATACAAATACACCTATTTTAAAGAGTACTAAAAGAAAAGTACAGTTTGTGCAGGAATATGCAAGATATGTTTACATGTGTAAACAGTGTCATATACAGAGACTATAATCCAGATTGTGTGCATTAAAGGTGGGGTTTTATGCTAATCTCAAGCTTCATATTTCACTCTGTGATACCTGTGGAGTAGCTTAGCATAATTTACAGTTAAAAAAACTCCTTATTTCTCTCACACTAGTGCTCTGTGCAGGCCCTCATACAGCCTCTGCCTGAAACGACTCAGTCAGCTCTGTCTCTTTAAGAAACCCCGCGCCAACAAGCCCGCTTTCTTCTGATTGGCCGGTTCTCTGAAACCTGCCGAGGGGCAGAACTCAGGGTTTGAGGCGCGCCTCCTATCCTGTGGCCGTGTTAGAGAGTTGTCGGCAAAGAGAGAGATTTGAAATGAATGGCTGGAGCTCTCGTCCTTTGGAAAAGTAAACACTGATGTCTTTCCTTCACAGCCAAAGAAACTTTCTCCAAGACATTCTTAACTTGTCGAGCAGAGCCGTTGAGCAGAGTGGAAAAAATGTCAGAAGCAGACTGAGCTCCTTGGTGGGCGTGTCCTTGAACTGTGCCAGGGGCAGGAAGTTCTGCTGCGTCTCGGGCAGATGCCCCAATATAGAGCTATTCCACTTTGTGACATCACAAAGTGTAGCGTCTGGAGTGGTCCGTCTGAAAGCAAGCGTTCACAGCAGCCTGCAGACTTTTTTATACATACATATATACATATTTGAAACTTCACCCACGTTTAGTCTGAACATCCAACATTAACACATTATATATGTCTTAAAATGTGAAACAGCATAATACCCCCTCTTTAAAGTAACACACAAGAATCAGTATCTACAAGAAGTGAATACCACAGGTCATAAATCATTGAAAATAAGATTATATCCTGAGTATTTTTACTGAATTCTAATTGTTTTGCTGTATCTATTCTTTGGGAATTAAATCAAATTTCTTCTCATTTGACCTTCAAAATCCAAATACTTCACCTTTGAGTAAAATCCAAATAAGTTAGACATGAATAATAAAGCTTCTTCTTTGAATAGAGGATACAATTGAAGATGAAACTATGTGCGACCCTGCACTTCACTCTCTCGCTCTACAGACCCCGCTTTGATGTGCTAGGTAGAGAAAGCCTTGCACCTGTAGGGGAACATAAGAGGGTGGTGGTGGTAGAAGAGGGGATGGTGCATTGATGGGGTATGCGGGGCGGTGGTGGTGGAGGGTTATGAGTGCCCGCCAACTTCCTTGAGTGTCTATCCACCTTATTCCTGCTGCTGCTGCCAGCGTTGCCGTGCCAAACTCTGCTCCTCCAGATAAACAAATGCTGGACAAATTTCTCTTTGTTAAACCTGTGTCGACGGCTGCATAATAATGAAGGCTGGTGCTGCCAGCGCGTGTGTCCGGCCAGTAATGATCCGCCTGTCTGAGAGGACAATGAGGAAAGAATGTATTCATACAGTCAGAGCCCTCTGCTGCTCTGTACATTCTTCCTCCCTGGACTGTCTTGGCTTTGGCGTTAATGCGCCTTTGTAAACACAGTGGTCCAGTCACTCGGCGTGATTATCCTTGACTGTATTCATAGCAGATCTTGGATGCAGCCCAGGGCATCCTTCTTACCATTCTTTTTGTTTTGGCCTTGACTTATCACTCGACTGACCCTGATATCACAACATGGAGCCTTTCAGCCTGTTTGCTTGAGCTCAAAGAGTGATTGTTAAAGCTGCTGGAAACACAAATCCACAAAAGCCCTCTGACTATGTAATTCAGGGTGTTGTGTACACATTAGCAAACATGTAAAAGTGCTAAAAATGAGCGTCAATCCAAATTTGCAATATGATCATTTAAGTTTCAGTGAATTTTCCTGGGTCGGGTTTGAATTGGGCGTGGAACAGCTTCAATATTTAGAAAACCATGCACTTAAATCTGCTATCCAATCATTAGAGGAGTCGCTACTCCGCTGTTCACACCTAGCGTTAGCATAGTCCACAAGTGATTATTACCATCTACTGGTTTCTTAGAGTCGACCATGTTGTCTTTGTTAGACTGCAGGAGTTAAGCATCCTTGGTGTCAAGGTATTGGGATATACAGGTAGAGTAACATACCATGTGACCAATCAAAGAGCTAGAGTAGCTAGGTTACAAGTGGGGTGGACTACTCTCCGTGTATAGCACGCTCTGATGTTGTAATGAAGCTACTAAACAGCTCAGTTGGAGTACAAATATCGGCCAGCAGTCTTTAATACCAGGAAGGAGTTTAGTCCCTCATAATACAGCTTTAGCTAACGCTATAGAGAGCCATGCATTTATTTTAGCATTGCATTCATAGCTTTAAAGTCGAGCTGAAACGGCATTTCGAGAGTATCTAGCTTCCGTATCGTGACGTATTTTCCAAGTGAAACTATTGATTTGATCGTTGAGAAGTGGGCGGAGACAGACGTTCTCCACAGCGCGGTAGCTAGCTAACTGACCGAGCATTCTTGGTGCTCTGCAGCTAAATGTTGCAGATTGATTGGTTGAAATTATTTGGTGCTAACTTATGTAAGCATGCGTGAAATTTAGTTTTACCGGAAGAAAAAATGATGAAATGGATTTTCTGTATTTTTTTTGGCCTATATTGTCAAATAGATGCACAACATTACCGGGGATATGATCTAAAAGGATTAAAATGACATTTTTCCTTTCACCTCGACTTTGAGAACAAAGAGTAGCTTTTAGCTAACGTTGCATGTGCGCTAACTGCTAGCTAGAAAGCATTTTGGAACTCACCAATTCAGTAACCAGTTGAAATGAATATTTTCAATGACAAGGCATCTGCTTCCTCCTCGGATGCTGATTCAGACGACTCAAACATATAAAGCTGTTAGACACACGTGCCATTCTTGTGGGCGGAGCCAAGAAGATGTCAATCAAAACGCGATCGGCCTAACCAACAGTCTTGAGAACTGGTCTTAACGGCCAAATGAGAAGCTTTTTAAACTAGATCTTCTGAACGTTTATCGTCACTCAGATTTTTGTAGATGCTAACAAGACTCTCTGCTTTATTATTATATCATTTATAGCCAATTTTCCAGAGGATTTAATATTACACTAAAACTGAGTAGTAATAAATCTCAACACAGCTTGAATAAACACCACATCTGTGTGAGATCAGTCTCGGCTCTCATACAGGGCCGTCTCCTTGTAGACACAGTAATACAACATTAATCTATGCTTCTTTAAAACCCTCATCTTTGTAAAAAACACATCTCTGCTATTCTCTGTGGACTCTACCTAATTATGCATGGAAAATGTCTGAGGGCTGTGGGGGGAGGAGGTGAGAGAGGCTGGCTAGTGAAGGACTTTGTGTGGCTCGAGTGCACGGCTGAAGGCAGCTCGAGTCTACTTTGATACCTGGCAGCTGGATCTCCCCGGTCTAGATTAATATTACTCTCAGAATGTTAAGCATCATTACGGCTGAAAAATTGGCCAGATCACAAGGTTGCTGTGATAATGAGGAGAGGACGACAAGGTAAAGCTCCGCAGCGAGACGTGGATTTACATGTGACGCATATTTACATTACAGGGCTCGGGAGAGGGGGCCTCATCTCATTTTCTTTGGGGGCGACCCCTTCCAGAGGTCAAATCCAATTAAACAAACAAGATGAATGTAGGAGTCTCTTTCTTGAGGCAAACGCCAGCCTGGAGTAACAATGCAAAGACTGTCCGTGAGCTTTTCGGTAATTTGAAATTCTTTTTTTTCTCAGCTCACGTATATAATATCCTCTTTGTCAAATATGCATGTAATGGGACTGTGGAGAGAGGCAACGCTCAGCCTGGTGTAAAAAAACATGTCTTTAGCTGTTGCATAGCAGCAATGCATTTAATGAATGTTCAACACCCTATTCCTGGAGAAAGAAATGCGATTGGAACTAATAGATTTAAAGTGTGTTTGTTCCTCGACTGCAGCTTTAATCATCTCAGCTTATACACTGAATTGTTTTCACAATAGATTTTATTCAACATACTAAACTTGGATAATGCAGTGAAGAAAGAAGTGGACAAATCCTTTATTTAAAACTGCATTTATGAATGTATATACTTGATCAATGCGTAAAAGACTACTATTGAAACAGAGCAGTGGAGCGACAGTTCTTTTAACTGGTTTGCCTTTTAGTCCATAACTTCACTGTTTCGGTTTGCCAACCAATTTCTTAGCTGTTTATAGTAAACAAGCTCTCATAATCCTCTTGTTATACGCAAAGTTAGCAACTAGCAAGAGCATATAGTGTAAAACTTACCAGTTAATGAGCCAGATGTTGCCTTCAACAGATGGTGGAGACCAAAAATGGAGCAAAAAGCAGAGTGAATACAGGACCTACTTTCAACTTAAAGCTACAGTGAGGAACTTTCTGTTTTGGTGCCCCCTGTGGACAAAGCCATAACTCTTATCTCTTTGCTGATTTTGTCCTGAAAAATGTAAACAAAGCAAAAATTCAAAAGGTCCTCTTGGTTTGTACGTTCTTGGCTACTGTGGAAATATGACAAGCAAGATGGCCGACTCCTTGGACAAAACCTGCTCCATCTGTAGATATAAAGTGTTTAATTTAAAACTATTTATCTATTTAAAATAATTTTGTTTTTTTTAAAGATGATTTTTTTGGCTTTTTGCCTTTATGCATAGGACAGCCGGGGAGAGACAGGAAATGTGGGGAGCAGAGAGTGGGGGACGACATGCACCAAATGGATCGGCAGACCGGGAGTCGAATCTGCGATCAGTGCGTCGAGGACTGTAGCCTCTATACATGGGGCGCCTGCTCTACCAACCGAGCCAAACCAGCACCCCGACAGATTAGACCTTTTAATATGTCAGTTACGGGGTGCTGGTTTAGCTCAGCGGTTAAATGGTGTCTCCCATATACAGAGGCTATGGTCCTGTCCAGTGTCCTGTTTCTGACACTATCCACTGTCCTGTCTCTCTAAAGGCATAAAAGGCCCGAAAAACATTATCAAATTATCAATTAAATAAATCAGTGTAACATGTCAAAAGATACGTTTTGTTTACAGCTAGTTTCCTCGGCTGCTTTCGATGCGGTGTATAATTTAGATTAGAGCACTTTCCAACTCTGCCTTTGGAGATTTAATATTCTTAATACCAAAGATCTTGAAATATAAATGATGTAAATAGGACATGATGAACCCCCAAATGAGACACGTGGCATGTGATCAGCAGCTGACCAGGCATCTGTCTCCTCTTCAGCGACTCTACTCTGTTTTTATAACCGTCGTATTCAGCCGACCTGCTGCTGCTGCTGCTGCTCCCTCAAATGACAGCCGCTCTGATTTAGTTTTTTATTGCTGAATCTCACTCCGGTAATGAAGTTGGGACTGTTATGTTTCTCTCATTACCTTTTCATTAAAGATATGCCTAGAAAATGGGGTTGCCATGGCTACCGATGGCTCCATGAAGCTGTATGCGGAGCTGCATTGTTTACTCTTTTGCCAAGAGTGCTGTCTTCAATAGGAAACGAAGACTTTTTTTTTTTTCTTTCCTCCTTCTCTTCCTGCGCCCTCATGAGTTTTTTTTTTTTTTCTTCCTTTCTTTTATGGATCAAACAATGACCTGCAAATAGAACATTCTTCACTGGTCCTGTTTGTTAATGCTGAGAGGTTTCATTAGCGCGCTCGTTGCTCCCAAAATGATAGCTGATGCTAGAAGCAGGAGAGAGAAAAAACAGGTAATTTACAGGCTGTGAGTCGTAATTTACAGAGAAGAGATTAAAGAAAATGGGATGGAGGCATTTTGTCTAAATGACAGTTGGGTTTAATGTGTGCGGAAGCAATGCTAGTTTGTTCGAGCAGTACCTGGTGAAGGCATTTTAATTTTGCGTCGAATTTAAGCGTGAAATTAAGGTGTTTGACGCTCATGTGAAAGTTGAACCAGCCATCGTTCTTCTCCTAACGAAAGCTCCGGTATCAGGCTCGAGCGTCGGTAAATAAAAGAGGCTAAAGACAGAGTCGCAACCTTTTCTCCTCATTCATCAGCGGCGTTTTTTCCGAACCATTAGCCCTGTCATTGCTTCCTGTACTTTTCATGTCTGCTCGCTGGCCGGGCCTCACCCTCAGTACTGTGATTAGTTCAAGCAGGATGCCGCTCATCGATTTTGCTCCACTGGGTGTAAGTTAACCCTCTGCCAGCTTTTAATTGCTGCTCTTGACTGTTAAAGCAGCGCGCGGCTCCTGTGGAAAAAACAAAAAGATAAAAGAAAAAGAGAGAGAGAGAAGCCTTGGATTGGAAAATATGCAGGGTGCTGCCTTTCAGAGTGCCTCAAATGCATCAAATTCTATCAAGAAACAAACTTGTTTTGCTTGTATCCAAGAATAAGTTGTTTAATTGAATGTGTTACCTGCTGGCAGCAATTACCATCATGCCGAGAGGAATGGATGGAGACAGAAAACAGATGAAAGAAGAGAAATCTTTCTCTCTCTCTGTGTTTCTTTCGGGCTTTATTGTGTTTCCTCGGAGTAACACCGCTCCTGCATGATTGACAGAGACATGATAGCTGCGGTAAACAAAAGGTGCTGCATGTACACACAGAGATGAGCGCTGAATGGGTTTTTTGGAAACAATAAATCATAACTCGCAGACACGACGCCCTGAACCTCATTTGAATTGCATTGCCGTTAGATCTCTCGTGATGCAATGTTTCTTTCTCTGTCATAAAGAGCGATTTAGATACGAGTTATAAAGCTGCTAAAGGAATCAGCGCGCGTTTGAAGCTGTTCATCTTAAGTGCTTTATTGTTTCTAATGAGCTCCGGGTTCATATTTGTTCTGGGATTTTTAATTATATATCAACATTACATCATCAAACCTATTATCTCGGCTCTGCAGAGTTAAAGTTGAAGTGTCTCAATATTTGTGCAGAGATTACAGTAAAAAAGCTGCACCTGCGACAGCTCATGAAATGGATATAACTTTGTCACAGTTCTGTGTAGATAGGAAAAATAATGTTCATGTTTTTGTCGGGAATTTTACTAATTAAAGTGTCATATAGTGAAAAAATGGTGTTAAATTCAAGTTGCAGGAGGTACCGCCAGATTAAATGTAGCCTTTATGGCACAAAATTATCTCATGTGAGTGTTTGCATGAGAATATTAGTTAAAGTGTGCAAACATTAACCAGGGTTTTGGGCTTCTCACAATGAAATGAACATGATTGACGGCGATACTGACGTTTAAAGACCTGTGCTGCATATCAAATCAAGCGCTCCCTAAACTAACAGCCACTCCCTCAGCAGGTGATCGAGAGGTTTTGGCTTCAGTTTTGGGGGGAGCTTGGCATGTCGTGTCGTGATTGCTACCTTGCAGCGGCAGTTTCAGAGTGGAAGAGTAAACAACAGAGACAATCAGGAAAATAAAAAGTCAAATGTTTGGAACAGAAGACGAAGAGCTGGTCCCCCCCTCCCCCCAACCTCGGTATTTTGGGTTTGGGGGCGAGTGAAACGTTCAACCAGCTGAAAAAGCACCACAAAGTGCAGTATGATGACTGTATGAAGACCGAGAGGAATAATGTAGCTACTCCCCGTCCTTGTCCAGCGCCAACGCGTCCACGTCTGCTCTCATTGTACAAAATTGAGGCCAAAATAGCCCGTGACGGTGCTGCCATCTTGCGATGGTGACGTCATTTGGAGCCAGAGCTGCGCACTAGAGATCGGCCATTGGAGCTGCTGTAGCCACTTCCGCTAACCAAAACACACACTTAACTTCAGAAAAAAAACAGCAGGGATCCCGCATGTCGGCGTGTTTAACATCAGAACAGCTTCTTGTGTTGGTCTGAGGTTAACGTTCACAGGTATGTAAACTTCAATCACTGAAGTGATTGTGTAAGTTACGTTTCCTCTCACCGTTCCTCCTCTACTCTGCTAATCCGGAACAGATCGGCTGCAGGAGCAACAGAGCTGTCAATCATCCTTTTGACAGCATCAAATAACTAATTAAAAGTAAACCTGACAGAAAAATGAACACTTGGATGTGAATCAGCATGATAAGAACTAACTATAATGACAGAAACCATGTTTGAGAAACATTCCTTTGATGTGCATTTTGATTTTATAGTTTGACTCATGTCCCATCTGTTAACATGGAGGAGGCGGGCTTTATGACCTATACTGCAGCCAGTCAGCAGGGGGCGATAGAGAGGGTTTGGCTTCACTTTTAGGGAGCTGTCATGTCGTCCATCTTTTTATACAGGCTATTGTCCAGCGTCAAGTCAGACATCCATAACAGTGATGCTGTACAGCACAACACCCTGTCCACCCAACTCCCAAAGACAGAGCAAAATTACCCATGATGCACCAATGCAAATGCAAAGTAAAATGATCTCAATAATCGGGATATATACAGAGGCTACAGTTGTCGTCACACTGATCGCAGGTTTGACTCATGGTCTGCCCACTCTCTCCTCCCCACATTTCCTCTCTCTCTTCAGCTGTCCTATATAATAAAATAGGCAAAAAATAATCTTCAAAAAAGTGGAAAAAACTGCATAAAATTCTTGCTGCAGGAGACACCGCTGGATTAAAATGAGCAATTCACGGCACAGACAATTATTTCCAATGAGTCAATATTTGCCTGCAAACGACACCTCCCCTCCAAAGACAACATTTGTAAATGAGACGAACACATTTTATCAACATGTTGACAGAAGCCCCACATTATGGTTATGAGGGCCTCATAAAGGCAGCCAAGCAAAAACTTCAATACTTCTCTAAAACGGCCGCTTGGTTTTTTCTTCCTCCCCGTCATTATTCGAACGCTTTCTGAAGGTCTTTAATTTGCATCCTAATGCCGTGCCCTTGTTCAATTTCATTTACAATGCAGATACAGGCGCGATAAGTGTGACGGAGGTTTCTTCAAACCCAAAGAAAGGGAAGGGAGAGAAATAAAACAAGCAAAATAAATAATTTTGCTTTAATACATCCCCCATGTGAATAGAGCTGATGAAACATTCATACTAAACAAAAAGCCATTCAGCATCAGCAAGTGTATTATTAAAGGATACATGTGGCGGCATAAAATAATCATTTCTAACGCTGCACGCTCAAAGATAAGGAAATGTAAAAAATGCATCTACTGTACGACGAAGCTGCCCCTTGTTTCATGATTTGTTTATCTGCCTTTTCGCTGCGTGTCGACGTGTTTGCTTAGCAGTAATTTATGTGCTCACAGTCAACATTAGAACAAGAAGACAAACAGCACATTTAGGCAGAGCCGCTCTCCCGGCGTGGCGCGCGAATGACAATGGTGTCACGAGAAACAGATTGGATTTGGGCTCGGGACACTTTGGGCCCTATTTCCAGGGAGGGGTGAGAAAGTAGGTTAAAATGCTGGGGGGGTATTTAACCAACCCCCAGGGCGGTGACAGAAAATATGGGGCACTCTCTCCCTCTTCTTCTCTCTTGTCTTTTCTCTCCTCTCATTATATCTTCAATTATCAAGTCAGGAGAGAAACTCATTATTTTGGGAAGTCAATGCCCAAGCTAGTGTTCCTTTTGACACAACACAAGAGGGGGGGACGCGCAAAGTCCATTTGCGCAGATTTGAATCTCTTAATAGCATTAGTTAATTGTGAGAATAATCATCACACGGAGGGAAATATGATTTCTCTATTTTCACTTTCCAGCTCCAGGAATGAACACCAAATCATCCTTTTTTTATGATCCTGTGTCGCATGTGTTCTTAGAGAGCGGGGAGTAATTACTGCTGGGTTGTTTCACTATTTGATGCGGCGTTTTTAATTGACAGCCAGGTTTTCATGCAAACCATGACCAGGCTGAGCGGCACGTGACCCACCGCGGGGACTGTATCTGATTTCATTATGAGCCCCGGTTTGACTGGCTTAGCCCTCATATGTACCATGAACACCTTTACCCTTGGGTGGCTTGAGTTAATTACTTCAGCCCATAATGCCTGAGATACCACCTAATAAGCATGGAGTGTTACAAATTATGATGCTCAGATTAGCTGCTGCTTACTCCCAGAATGAAGGCCTGACTCCTTTCAGTGTTTAGAAATGAACGGGCTTTAAAACACACAAATATGGTGTTCAGTTGGTCACGGTAATTCCTTTGCTTTTTTCCAACATGCGACTTCTTAAATGATAAAAGCGATGGTTAACCCAAATTGATACATTTCCCAATCTAGCCACAGTTTAAGATTTAATCGCCAAGGATCTGAGACTCCTGAGATTCCTGCGTCATGATTACAGCTTTTTCAAGATAATACAAAAACATATTAAAGAAGCTGATGTAGCCAGCGTGACGTCACCCATTGGTTTAATAGCCCCCCCTTTGGAGCCTCAGATTGCGGACCATGGGCGTCTGAAAGTTATCTCAGGTATAACCACCAAAATTGCAAGCATTTACATCAGAGAGGGGAAAATAATGACAAGCTGGAAACAAGCAAGCTCCCTTCACTAACGCTGTGTCCCAATTCAAAGGCTGCATCCTTTTGCGTCACAGCGGAGCATCGAAGGCCGTACTATTTCAAAGGCTCCTTCAGATGCGGCTGACAAATGCGTCCTCCTTTTTCCCACGGAGGATCCATCGGGTGCGTCCTTCGCAGCTCAACGTATCCCAAGATTCATTGGCGCCGATTCAAACAAGATAGCGGACTCTTGAGACAAAATTATCTTTCAAATTATGGGTTATGTTAAGTGACGTTAGTTATGATCATGGATACTACCTGTTGCTAGGCGACAGGAGCCACGATTGGTGACGCAGGGTTAAAGGCAGGAACAGCTGGTGACACAAAGAGGAAATCCTCGGTAGACCACACCGTCTTATTTCAATTAGGCGTCAGCGGTCCACACAGGCTCCGTAAACTCCTTCGAAGGATGCGGTCCCTGAATTGAGAAACAGCTATTTTTATGCTTCAATAAACTAAACCACCGCTGCCGAGAAGCTGACTAACAGTATACTCTCAGGGAGCCCAAGCAAACACTACAAAACCAAAACACAAAGGTCGAAAGGCACGTCTTCAAAAAAACACAAAAGGCTGGGTTTAGAAAAGACCTTCCCATCACCAACAAACTCTACACTCTAAGAGAAGCTAGGAATGGTGAGCAAATCACGCAGACACAGGCCTGACCCTGAGATAAATTGCTCACCAAACGCAGTGAGTGGCAAGAGTGAGAGCCCCACACAGGTAGATACTACGTCCCTATCCTGGTTGACTGGCCGCTGCTGTAGCGACTTGGCAATCACAGGTAGCCACGCCCTGAAGCTTATCATCTGTTTAACTCTAAATCGGACCATTATTTATGCTGGATTGAAAAATACTTGAAATCAGTGAATGAGACATTTTTAAATATGTCTGTGACTTGTTTTTGTAACCAGGGGAGTCGCCTCCTGCAGGTTTATTAAGACTCATACGCAGCATCCTCTGGTAGAGTCTTTAAGTTTTGGCCCTCCCTTGGTTGATTCCATTTCCCTAGTTCGTTACGAAAGCTTTCCATTGGAATTCCTCTCCACACCCATGCCAGATAACCCCGATGACATCACTCTGGTTATCTTTCAGATTTCACAAAGCTCCTCAAGAGCTGCAGAAGAATTATGTTCTAGTAACCCTTGAACATCGGCCAATCACAAGGAAATTCCAAGCATCTTTAAAGCTCTGGATCTTTAACCTCAGACAAATAACGTCCTGCGGTCCAAATGGCAACAGTAACATGGAATAAATGACTGCTTTGTGCTCTTAAAGTGTGTTTAAGTGCTTTAGTTCGAGCCCTCTTGCATTTAGCGAGGTGAAGTTCACGTTCCTAACCGTCTGCATGTGCGAAATTACACAGTTTACCGGTGTGCAGGGGAGGAGGGCCATTTCACGGCGATTAGGTGTTTTCTCTGGTGGTGGGTTTGTGACTACACGTGTGGGTCGGCGGTTGTGGGGGGAAAAAACTTGAGACAATGCTCCACTTCATGAGCACGCAGTGTACAGAAGCCCTCCCACACAGCCTTTGTTAAACCCTTCGCTCTTGAGCTGGCACTTCAGCCTCCCTGAGCCCATTGACTCCCACTGGATGCTCACCACTGCGTTTCCTGGGTTGAAATATATGGGTGCCTCTTTAATACTGTAACACCCGTATCCATTCCTTTCACACATGCCCCCCTCTCCGCAAACTGCAGCCAATACAATTTAATCCCATTTGGTAGGCAACTTAAATTCATCCAATTTCACAGATTAGGAGTTGTGGTCTCTCTGCGAAATTTAGCTTTACTCCTCGCGTTTCTTATGCTTTCATTTCTGACGCACTAACACACAAGGGAAGCTTAGAAAAAGTAAGAACGGTAATGAATTTAATGCATAATTCATATGTGTATTTTTCATCTAACCTTTCACCTCTTGAATCTGCGCTCTAATTTCCAGGCCGTTTCATTTCGGTTCTACTTTCTATTAGCCGGCTTATTTCGCTCCTCGCTACAGTTTCTATAACAACCATACATCACAATGAAGCTGGAGATTCCACATAATTAAATTGCACGTATGTACATACGGCACTAATGGGATGCAGGCCTAATATGTGGCATTTGCTTTTAATTACGAAACTTTTTTAAAAGGTTCAGGCAAACAGATTTAATGACACATTAATGAGAATGCAAAGGAGATTAACCATCTTATCTCATTGTAATTCCAGACATTAATGTGTATGTGATTATTTGCATTATAATTCACTTTCAAAAGGAAGTATTTTTTGAGACGATGCTATGTAAATTCCTCGTCTTTGATGCAAACTTTCCAACCCTGCAGTCGAAAAATCAGCAGCGTGAAATACCATAGTTTGATGTAAGGGTTTGTTTGCTCTGCGGGATATGAGGAACGCAGTAATTCTTTCAAAAAAGTACAACGCAAATAGATGCACATGGGTAGGAGGATGAAAGAAATAATAATAAAAAGAAGAACAACAAAAAGCCCAACCTCTGACAGCAGGAATCAGTCTGTCTTATGAAAACGAACAGCGACGGTTTTAATTTACTGACTGCATTAGTCGGCTCCTCTCCAGCCAAGCTTGCTGTTGTCTCGTTGGCAGCAGCAAAAGTTATTAATGGTGCAATAACAGGAGGCAAGCCTGGGCACAGAATATTCTATTCTCTCTCAGATTGTGTAATGATTTTCCACCAAAAGGGAGGGCTGTTTCTAAGGGTGGGTTGGGTTTTTTTTTTTTAAATGGAGAGACGAGGTGGCAAAAATACTGGCCCATGGGTTAATTGACTTATATCCTTCCCAACTGAAATTCAAAGTTAATATATAGGATGACATACACACAAGCAGGTACGTGTTGGGTTATAAGGGCATCAGACTTTAATGTGACGTCAAAAAAACGTGTGACCAAGACCAAAAAAACTAAACACAAATGGATCTTTGGCGTAAAGCATGTGAGATGTTACATAAAGCAGGGGATATTTATAATACATGAATAATACAAAAGAAACCTTTAAGCCACTGGAAATTAAAATCAGCAACAGCCTTCTTACTGCGTAATTTAAGGTCTAACGCAGGTAACAGAACTTTTCAAATAGCATCAAAAAGTACCGTAAAATCCGCAATAAAAGACGGGGAATAAAAATGTATTTCCATTTGAAACACACAGACAAATGATAGCCTACCATCTGTTTTCGCCATGTCGAGTTTGCACTCCTGCTAGCTAGCTGTGCGGTAGCTAGCAGCCTAAGTTAACATTGATTGTTGTGAGGGTGGCGGCTGCACTAGCGATCATGACGGCGCATGTCACTGACGTGATTTAGCTAGGTTATGGCGCCATCGTCTGGGTAAAATACCATAACACAATTAAATACCTCTCTCTGCATTTTATACTGGCAAACTGGTGGTAACTGTATATAGGACACAGCCCACTTTTTAGATGAAAAAAAAATATTAGAAGTTTGTCTTATACACTGAATTTTTTTGTCTTCATACAGTTCCAAAAATTGTCAATTAAGTCTCTGAAATCTTTACTGATATTGGGTTTAAATACAGTTATGCTTAGATTTTTATAACCAAATGTAAGCAATAACACCGCCACTGACATAATGGTCAAGCTGTTGCTAATAGGTTGTTCACACCTAGCATTAGCATCGTCTGCAAGCGACATTTTACGACGTTGTCTGGTTACTGACTGCGGCGGTTGTTTCATGTTGACCGTGGTTGTCTATTTTTTTTTTTTTAAGTTGATGAATTATTTTCAGCAGTGAGTTGAGCATCACCAGATGGAGACTAGCTGTGTAAAGATGTAACACTAGCTAACGGAACAGAGCTGTCTTTTAGCATTCAACTCTTAGCTTTGGAACAAATAGGAGTATCTCAGCTAACGTTGCATGTGTACGCTAACTGCTAACTATAAAATGGCTAGCAAAGCATTTTGTAACTCACCGTTTTATCACCAGTTGAAACGAGGAACTTTCTGGTCTCGGGGCTTCTGCTTCAACGACGCTGGTTGTCACATTCGTTGTTGCTGTGTGGGGAGTTAGAGAGATGTCAATCAAAATGGAATTAGCCACGCCCACACTGTATTGCGAAACGGTCTAAACAGCAAAATTAGCTGTTTTTACAAGATGCTCTCAACTTATTCCTAAATCTTGGAGTGTATTTATGACATAACATTTTAGCAGAGGGAAATGGGAAGTTCATCAGGAGATTCAGACGATGACCTCCTGCCTGGAAAGTTGTTGTCAACATTTCTATCCGCTTTTATCAGGCCAACTCTGCAGGTTATGCTTTTAATCTCAATTACAGGCCAACCGTCCCGAGTCTGATCTGTGATTTATGTGTTATAAAAAGCATTGATTGTCTGAGAAGGTCAAACTGCGGGGCAAATGCCTGGATGGCAATTTAATAACACTCTATTTCCTCTTTTGCACTTGTGGGGAATACATCAGACTCCAGAACCGAGCTGAACGCACCTACAATCAACCAAAATCTGCTCTTCTAACACTCCTGAGTACCTATTAATACACTTTCAGCCCCCTCTCCTCTCCTCTTTCCCCCACATGGCCCTTATATTGATTCCACGCATGAGCCTGCAGAGTTATCACAAAACAAATTGCACAGACTTGAATTAGACAATCCCTTTATGAGGGGCGCTTCATTGATTTCTGGACGGTGGCTCTGTTTGGCTTCTTTACAGAAGGAGAGTGGAGGTTGGAGAGACGCAGCACAGATTATTCTAATTACATTGTCGCCGTATTTTATTCCTGCGTCAGAGTTTTTTTTCTCGGATGTTCGGTAGGTAGGCGAGTTCTTCCCGTTTCCTCGGCCCTGTTGGGAATAGCACCGAGTCGCGACTTTTTCCAGAGGATACGGCGTGTCAGCGAAATGCGTCCTGCAGTGTGAGGCTTGACACTGCAGTGACAGCGCAGCAATATTTCCCCTCTTGTTTCAGAACAAATTACCAGCAGCATGACATCAGAGGGCTCATTGTGCACACACGTAACACCACTACCCCCCTTCTAGTCAGATCTCCAGGAGGAAGGACAGTCTCATTATTATATACTTCATGAATTTACAATGCTTTTTCTATGTATTATTTAAATACGATCGAAAAACAGAGTGAAAGCAGAGATGTGTCGACTATGATTTACTTGAATTGCGCTATTTTTCATCCTTTCAGGACACCATAAACACCTTTATCAAAGTATTTATGTTACCCGATCATTGTGTGCGTTCATTATTCATTTCTATCTGATTTAAAAAACATGAAACCGTTGTGAATAAGACAGCAGTCTCAGTAGGTTTCCCCTGTATGAACAATGTTTATCCCAAAGCACTTTCCATTACCGCCTTGACAGGTAGCTATAAGCCGCAGATTCACCAGCATGAGTGGGGGAGAAAAAAAAAAAGGCAAACAGAAGACAGAGTGCAGAGAGTAATCTTGTGTGACATTGTGTGTCTGCGAGGCCACCAGACGCAATTCACCTGCAAGGTTAAGAGTTTATCCAGAGCTCCGAGGTGCCGTACTCATGCCTTTCCTGTTTACTTTCCTACATGCATCACGCGGCCGCTGCAGACCACTTTTCAGCCTCTGCAGAAGGCGGCTTTCCTTTTCTTTTTCTGGAGGTTTTTAGGTGCTCTCTTAGGAAGAAGTCTTCCCTTGTGTGTTGCATTTTGAGGCTATCATGCGTCACACACCGGGAGGAGCAGGGAGACGAGCAGGGCCGGATTCGGCAGAGGGGAGCTGCTCTGCAGGAACGGGGAGCGCTGGGTGGTAATCAAACTTGGAAAAACTCATCCAAAGGGAGAAAGGATTTAAGAGGAGGAATCGTGCAGATGTGAAGACAAATATTGCATGATTAGATTAAGTGAAGAAAAAAATGTGTCTTGCATGAACTGAGTCCAAGTTGCAAGAATTTATCATGCGAGCCCGGTAGATTCTGTGCACCCGTTTAGCATATTTCCAGCATGCTTTAATTCGCTGTGCCACCCAGTCACTCTGGCTTATTTGTTTTTAAGTCCTGCAGACTTTGATGTGGCCTGTAATCTTGTCCACTCTATTAGGATATTCAGATTTAAGCGTAAATTAATTGAGAAGCTCTCGTCCAACTCGCTTTATTTGGGGGGGAATGTTTTGCAGCTCCTAATTGGATGAATGGATTTATTTTGTTTCCGAAACAACCACGGGGAGGCTTCCGTTTAATCTCGGCGGGCCCCTCGTCCTGCTTCCCCACCCACTCACCAGATTGATTGTATCTAATACCGCACAATGGCATCAATGAATTCAAGTAGTTTCCCCCCCCTCCCACCACCATCTTCTCTCATGTAGACAAGAAAGGGAATCATTTGCATGCAGGTGACACGTTCAAACGGGGCAAGGTGAGATGAATCGAAATGCAACTCAACAGTTTTCTAATGCTTTGACCTAATTATGCAGCCTTTTTATCCAGTCATACCCCATTCAGACATATTCAGGATTGATTGTGAGGGAAAAGTCTGCTGATTCACTGCTTCTCTGCAGTTTTGCTGACTTAAATCTAATTCACTTGGAGATTTAATGTGTATTAAAAAATCTGCAAGAGAAACTGCTTAACCATAAGTTGAGCAGACCTTTTCTTTTATCGATCCGCTCTATGAGGGAGTACTTCCTCCTCAGGATGCTCTTAAAAGGTTTCGTCTTACGTCCTCATCCCGACCACAGTCCGCAACCACAACATACAACCAGGAGGCTACACAAGACCAAACGAGCATCAAAGAGCAGGAGATTGATGATGGCGGAGTATTGATCCCGGAGGAAATTTAAATCATGTTTATAGGAAATTACTTGGATCACTCCACAGACGCTGGCTGAAGCAGGAAGATTAACGTGTGTGCATGCATAGTGGAAAGGTAGAAAACGTGTGTGAAGTATTGAATCTGGTCTACGAAACAAAGGTGATAGCTGGATTGAACAGGTCAGTGTTTATTGTACTTTTGCGCACTTCTTCCATCTTGTATGGAAAGGTTGGTTGGGCATCACAAACAGTAAGACGTGGCAGGCATTGGTCTGTGATAATCCATAAAGCCGGAGATGTATACTTGCTTTTTAACCTTGCGTTCAACTGGCTGCGTCATGTATGTAATTGTTGAAATACTTGTCTCTGCACTACGTGTGTTACTGGAGGAAACCTCTAGTGGGCACACCACAGAGCTCAGGCTGTGTGCACGTACCGTATGTACGGGATGTAAACAGACACGGCGATACTCAAGGAGGTTACTGTTTATTCTGAGATCACAGCATGTGTGTTTGGTGGACAGAACACACCGTCGGCACCGTCCCCTGCAATATTTTCCTCCGTGCATGGACGCAACGGTCCCGGATTTGTTTCCGTTTATTTAAGCAGGTTTCCATGTCGACTTCTAAAATGTGACTTACCTGTCGTCAGATGTTTTGACAGGCATGTTTGTCGCTGTGCAGCGGCAACAGCATCGTACAGATGTGGATAATTGCAGACTTAGATTATCAGCTGGTCTTCAGAACTTTCTGCCCTTGTCGTCCCTGCTTCTGTGTTGACCCTGTCACATCCCCTCCGCCTCTACACTGCCCCTACCGTTCACGTGCAAACTGCATCTTGCGTACGCGTAGCTTTTGAGGATGTGCACAGCCGATGCTCCAAACAGATGCAGAGGACACGAACAGCACGTCATACAGATGTCAACTAAGTGTGCTTTACAGAAGATAACGCACACATAAATAAAATACACATAAACAAATGAATCCAGAAACACACACATAAAATTCAAAACATATTAAGAAAAAGACCTTGTACTAACCCATACAACACACACATATACTCAAAGTATAGGCCTTATACTCCCTGACCTACCCATATAAGAGCACATCTCCGGCTTCGCTGCTTTTATAACATTAGATATCACTTGACTCAATAGTTATTATTGGACGCGTTCAAGTGATCAAATCAAGCAACACACACTGAACACATTTTGTAGGTCCATTTTAAAGCGTGATTACAAACTTCTCCGCTCTTTAATCTGCTCTACTTTTCGTTACTTATTTCATTTCTTGTGTTTTCATTTATCCAGTTTTAAATGTTCTCTCAGCATCATTAAAAATGAGAGATTTTAGCAGAGTTATAGCTTGATGTGGTGGTTCACTGGGGGAAAAGACTCACACCCTAAATAAGAATAGTGGGCGCTAAGGAATAAAAGAAAATGTTCCAGTCGTTGCCACCACCCCGCTCCACTGTCTGCCCTGACATTAAAACTAAAATGAGAATGACCTCATCATATGTTCGGCTAAATCATCATAAATGACATGATATTAACTCTGCCAGACAGTATTTTTTTTTTACTTGGGCACTTCTCCATTTTGCTGGAGTTTGCTTCTGTGCCCTTGTTATCTGGCCCTCCAGACTCTGCTCTCACTGTGAGGCAGAGGAGCAGAAAGATGGCAGTAATTCATTTTGTGCCACGCCACAGGCAAAGGCTCTTTTTTCCCTCCTGCCCATTACCTCCAGACCAGACTCCCTGTCTCAGCAGGACACACCGCTCCCTTCTGCTCTGGCCAAGACCCACCGTACTCCAGGGGAGGGGAGGGGGGTTGAGTTTAGTGGACGACCCACTTCGGATTCTGTCGGCATCATCCAAGGCACTCCAGTTCACCTACAGGAAAACTGCAAAAAAGATGGTGCTGTTGCTGTCACGGTCGGTCAGACTGGGGATGCAGTGGCTGCTTCCTTTCTTTAAATCCAAAGCAAACGCACACTATCAAAAAAAAGGGAAACTCTTGCATCTGTTTTTGAATGTTCCTACGATAAATTTGGATTTTAAGGATTTTTACTGGATGAAACAAAGTCAAAAAAAGAGTCCCATAAATTCAGGCTCCTGTATTTAGAAGAAAATTGACCTATCTAGTCATTTTTGTCTGAAGATGACAATTACACTTGTTTTCTATGGAAGCCTGTTGCTGCCATTGCAGTAAAAAACCCCTGAAATGTTTAATTTTTAAACAAGATGTCTTTAACATTATAACGAAATAATTTCACCAGTCCACCTCCAGGAAAAAAAAGATAGTGGTGTCACAGTCAGTCACACTGGGGAAGCAGTGGCTGGTTGCTTTCTTTAAATCCAAAACAAGCACACACTATGCAAAAAAAGGGACTATCTAGCATCAGTTTTTAAATGTTCTTACAATATGTCTTTGGATTTTAAGTATGTTTACTTGGACAAAACAGAGTAAAAGAGTCCCATAAGTTAAAGCAGTTACACTTATTTTATATGGAAGCCTGTTGCTGCCATTGCAGTAAAAAAACTGAAACGTTTACTTTTCAAACAAGTTGTTTTAACGTTATAACAAGTTATTTTCATGGTATATTTATTTTAAGATTTACTTTTTTTTAAACTTTATTTTAATCTATCGCGACATACAGACTTATGATGTTCTAACAAGCGACTTTTCTTGTTGTGAAAATATATGATTTTTTATTTTGTGATGGTTTCATGTAAAAATTTGATATATATATATATTATTATGAAATAAAACATTTAACAGTATAGCAAGAAAAAAAGTATGATTATGATTCAGTGGGATGAACATAAAGTATGTTATAGCATGATAGGTTTATATGTTGTAATAATGTGAAAATATCTTGAAATTACGCACAAATGAGATCTTGTTAGAACAATAAACTTTTCATTAAATAACATGATACTGATCCTTTTTTTGGTTTGCAGCAATATGCTTCCGTATGTTTGCAGAACAGACAAATGCACTTTATTTTACATAGGCATTTAGCTTATTGGCAATATCCAAAACATAGCTTTGTATTCTATTATGGTTTGTTGCTTTCTCTAAAACAGCAACGGTTCAGTGTTTTTCCAAGGTAAAATATTCTGTTTTGAGAAGGTATAAGTTTCAATTACAGCCCAGTGTTTTTAAATGAGAAGATGCACATCACTGCTCGGATGTTTATGAGTTTAGAGTGGCATGATGGAAAAGCTTTTCTTTTTTCTTTTTGCAATATTGCCACAAGACCTAATTTGTTCCCCCGGCAAGCATTTGAGTTTGTTTTTTATCTTTATTTTGACATGTTGTTGTTCATGAGGAGAGCCAAAGAAATATCCCATTAACAGGCTCGCTCCTATCTGCCTACATAAATCACTGACATGGAAATGAAACTGTTCTGACAAACAGGGAGATGGATAGAGGAATACAAATGCAAAAACATTACACACACATTCATCCCCTCTCCTCGTCTCCCCTATTTCACATAAAGGCACCTCAGATATTGGAAGTACTTCTGAATAGACATATTAGGAATGCAACAAAAGTCTGAAGTGATTTAAAAGGGAAATAATCTGAGAGGATTCGTGTACATAATTATATCTGAGCTTCATTCATTTTACAGGACGGCAGATTCAGCTAATCAATGTGGACCTAGCTGTCGATTTTTGGTTAATGTGTAAAAAGCCATGGATTTCTGTTTACTGTGACAACAATTATATTTGTATTTCAGTTGTGTAAGTGTGTAAGATCACTTTCTAAAACCTTCACACAGTCTTCTTTTTAACTTGGCTGCAGATAAAACTTGCTTCTTGGTTGCTAGCTGTCAGTTAGCCTACTTACAACAATAGTTCTTGATGTTCTTCACAAATCTGCTACGTAAAATTGGTAAGCTAGCTTATCTCGGTTGTCCTTTTCAGCCTTAACCGTAACATTAAAAGACATACAGTTAAACACAATGATCTGACCTGTCTAATGTTTCTGCTGTGCTAATTTTTGTGCTGTATTACATTGCTAGCGTATTTGCTAAACCAAGTCCAGATAGCCGTGTCATCTCACCAACACTCGGATTAGCTTAAACACATCTTTGGCACTTTCTGCATTACCAACATCAGATAAACTTACTTTTCTACAGTAACACTCTGAAATAACAGTCACTGATAAAATTACTGTCTCAACTTCTGCTAACGTTAATTTGAAGAGGCAGACTCAATGCTTAGCCTAGCTAGTGTCGTTAGCCTATAGCTAACTCCCTTCTCAGACTCTAAGTCCAGAGCTGTCTTTGACATGTTTGCTCTTGGCTGATGGAAATCTTTAAAAAAAAAACTGTGCTATTCTCTACTCTTTAACATCATACAGTGTCTTGTACACAACAAGACTACGGCTGTTTGCTCCACATGATATTACATGTACATGACACATGAGTTTTCTGTCCGGAAGTTTCTGTGGTTCTTCTGTAAAATGCGAGCCAATGGTATTTTCCCCCATTTGGTTTTTGGATTAATACGATTTTTGGCAACAGTTTATTTTACTTGCCATTTAGTTGAGCATGTCTTCAAAAATAGCTATACGGTTTTTATGCCTAAAAGCAGTCTCTGAAAGTTTCAGCTAATGTAAGCCAACAAACCAGCTACACAACGATCAAAGATACCATCAATGAGCCTTTGACTTTTTTTTAATCAGCGTGACAATGTTTTATGTCCCCAACAGGTCTCTGTAGCCTTACTCTGTCCCTTGTTATCAATTGCTTTTTCTAAGAAATGTAAAATCTAAGGAATTAATGATTGATATAAGATTTTGACTGTATCATGTTAATATCTAAACGAGGGGACTGAAAGTGTCCTGTTTAAGGTTTTAAGGGAGAGGACCCGATTGCAGACTACAAGACAGATTTAATGAAACACAAAAAGGAAAAAGAAACTTACGATTGGTGAATCCAGGGAATTAAAGATCCAAAAAATAACATGGTCCAAAACACATGTGCAGCAATGTGCACAGGGGGGACGGGTGAATGACAAAATAAAACAGGAAATGGAAAAAATTCGATTTTTCAGGTGACCTGTCCACTACATTATCTAATCTTTTAAGTCGGCTTTCTTCGGGTTTTCCAATAAAATCTATAATATGCTCAAAAACAACAGTGGAAGGAGCATCACTCACCCTGGAAGCTTGAAATCGCCGATCTTTGTCCCCTTTGTTTGAGATAAACTCACCGATTGACCCGATGCTTCGACACTAGAGTGCGCAGCTCAAATCACACCCTATTATTCCACACGTCTCCCCGAGGAGCAGTTGACATTTACTAGCTTAAATCTATCACATCCACTCAGCACTCCTCTGGAAATATCTGTCACTGCTTCTCTATCTCCTTTTAGGGGGGGATTTTTTTTGGCCTCTAGCACATGAGACCCAATGTGAGAGGTGCTACAGCTTAAGGGTGACTTTTAGGAAATAGTAGCTGCCATTGATGGCACCTAAAGAGCCCATGATGAATTCAAATACTTTGACGGACACATTTATACACATCTACCACTGCAACAGGCAAACTTGGATATAAACAAAGCACTTACCTGAGATAAGAAGCTGTATTTACCTAATCTTGGCTGCTTTTGGTCATATCCCAGTAATTAAAACATCACTCCTCAAAGTGCAGTCACACTTGAAGTAAATGCTGCGTGGCTTGATGAAGTGGATGAAGTGTGATTCCGATAGCACCATGATTGGCTTGAACACAACCCTCTTTTGATCTCCCTTAAAGGTTAAGAGCAGCGCATGTAATCTATGTTTTATTCATTTTTCTTGACTTTTCAAACGCAGAAATGCTTTTTGAAACTTCTTTTCATGTGACGGAAGAAATAATCTGTGATTTTTCTTTCCTCCAGCAAATGAGGGAAAAACTACGAGAAGTGACCGCCAACGAGCGAGAAAAGTACAATAAAGCATCTCTAGTTCCCGCAAAGACAGAAAGTACAGCTACACAACATGGCTTTCCCGAGCAAAAGCAGAGGATTAAGTTAGTTTCCCTTTGAGAAATTAACTACTACACAGAGCTGAGATAAAAGCAGAGACAGAATAACGAGGCCTGTTTGCCTATTCGGAGGGTTTAGCCACGTATTAAAAATCATACCGTTAAGCTTGCTGACAGATGCTAATGAAGTGATGTTTACATTTTTGATTCGCTGCCTAAACAAAGATAAGACATGCTCTCGGAAAACAGCAAGCCCTGCAATCCAAACACATCCATTGAGCCTGTCACCAAAGACATGACAGCTTTCTTCCCTACTAACAACAATGAGCGACTCATTTCCATATTAATGAGAGGAAAGAAAGGCAAGTGGATGGGAGGAGGGGGGGGAGTTGAGCGCGGAGGGGGTGATGTTGCTTCTTGTTGTCTTGGCACCTATTGACAAAGTCTTCAAATAGGTTGTTAATGACCAGCCTAAAACACTGGGAGCAGCCTGTGGAGTAATCATATCAACATGTTGCGTATGCATATCATGCTGCGTGCTGTTGCCGTGCCTCCTATGCGGGTTGCTCTTGCGTAAATGTTTGGCACCGTTGCCAAACATAAAACAGATATGCACGCACTCATGCAGGGCCACGTGTGTGCACATGAACACTCGCTCATCCATAAACGCCACATACACACAGCACTTAATATCCTGTACAATAAGAGACATCCTCATCCCACAGGAAGCAGGCTTCAGTACACCCAAAGGGTAAATATAAAATTAGCAGCTCGAGAGCACTCTGGGACGAATCTAAGGGGGATACAAAACATCTGTTAGATCCCACAGTATTTACTCTTCATAACCTTTTAAACAAATCACTGTTACTTTAGCCTGTAAGCTAACTTTCCTTTGGGCTATATATGCAAATATTTTAGACCTGAGATTTGAACTTAAGGCCGAATAAAAGGGACAGTGTAGTAATTAAACATGTCAGTCAATTCACATGTCATGGGTTGTTCTTCTCAGATTGTAATACAGTTGTATGTCTTCTGTGGCCACTGACCGTTTTGGCGGGAACTATGCCAATCAGAGATAACAACCTGTGTGACATCATCAGGGTATCTTAGCTTTTGCTTGGAAAAACAATTATTTTAGTTTGGTTTTAAAATGGGGCTGCATGGTGGCACTGTTTTTTGGCAGCAGGAGGAAACTTGTTTTAGCAAAAAGATTTTCAACCCCACTGTACACTATCTGCTTGACACGAAACAGCTAGCTAGCTTAGCAGAGTTGGCAGCTAGCTCGTACACATTAAGCAGCTAAAAAGCCATATGTTTGCCTCAGGAGTCGGTGGAGACCAAAAACAGAGCTTAATAAGAGAGAATATTGGACTTACATTGGCATTGACAGCGCTAGCTTGGCTGTCGCCTCACAGCTAGATTTTCTAGCTAGGTTCTCCTCTCGCTATCCTCCAGGTACTCCGGCTTCCTCCCACAGTCCAAGGACATGCTCGTTAGGTTTATTGGTGACTCTAAAACTGCCTGTTGGTGTGAGTGTGAGCGTGAAAGGTTGTCTGTCTCTGAGTGTCAGCCCTGTGATTGACTGGCGATCAGTGCAGGGTGTACACCGCCTCTCACCCAATGACAGCTGGGATCGGCTCCAGCCCCCCTACGACCCTGAACGGGATAAGCGGTATAGATAATGAATGGATAGTTTTAAAATAACAACTGATTAAATCCATGATTTTTGGAGCTTAAACCTGCAATAACAGATTTTTTGGGGGGCAGCATTGACTTCTAATACACTTTTCAAGATGATATCTTGAACTCGTTAGCTAACAGTTGCTTATTCATACACCCTCAGTTACTTGGCAACATTATCATTGATTTGGACTAATGTGTCTGGACATCTGCCAATATGGGTCCAATCTTCACTCTCATTTAGCTCGCTTAGTTTTTAGTCTCCACCAACTCCTGAGGGAAATATATGGCTTTTTAGAGGCTAAATGTGTACTAGCTTACCACTAACTGTGTCAAGCTAGCTAGCTGTTTGGTGTTGAACAGTTAGTTTATGGGGGTTTTAAAGCATTTTCATTTAAAAACTACACTATGAGTACATTACAAGCAGTGAGAGTGAACAAAACACACATTGTTTTTACAATGTCATTTGATACTGTCACTGAAAGAAAATACTGACTATCGAATCAACCCATTGGATTAAAATGTATGGTTTTATTTGCTATCTTCTTCATCAGTTGTTGCCATTATATTTTTTATTCCCTCTTGCAAGTCGTCTTTATTTGTGAAAATTAAATACTGATACATTTTCATATTAAACACAGAAATTATGACATGATTTGAACTTAACACAAAGCATAAATTATATGAAGATTTAATAATTTGATACTTTAAAGACTTGGAAAAGACTTAATATATATAAATATCTGTGCTCACAATTTCCATTATGACTTAGTATAAGCAGAATCATTTGGTCCCTCCTGTGCACTGCTGCATCTGTGTGATTTAAATATTTGCTCCCACGTTCTGTGTAGGTTTGTGTTTCTCTGAGGCATTTATTCCAACACTTGACTCTGAGAGGCATCTCCTCGACATAATCTTCCAGTTCATAGTGCATGTCATTAGCCTCCTAAATTACAAACATCATTAGGAGAATTGATTCAACTTAGCCTCCTGGGGGGCTTCAGTCTGCTGTTCCGACATGGCGGGAGCTCATTTTGAGCGTAGTGTCAATCCTATTTCACAAGTTCAAGCGGACCCATTGGGGGTCTGAGCCGGTCGCCCCCTCTCCTCTTTATCCCTGCATGGTGAGGCCCCAACACCTCATTAGGAAAAAAGAGTAGACTCAGTGTGTGTGTGTGTGTGTGTGTGTGTGCAGCCTTCATGCATGTGGGGCATGTTTCAGCTGCTGAATGGGGGAGATGAAGTCATTGTGGCACACTGACCCCTGCAACAACCTCAGATGCTGCAACACTGTTCAGGGCACAGCCGGGGCATGTTGTGACACAAGAGGACTCCTCAGAGGGGGCTGATTTTTATCTTTAAAAGAAAAATGTTAATGTATTTTTTACCATATATGTCAAACCTTAGATTTTATATTTTTTAAAGTGTCAGTAAAAGCAACAAATAGCTTGTGAAGCTTTATATATCTACAAGTAAACAAACAATTACAAAGGAATCCTTGGAGAGTATGGAGACTCTACAGCTTCAAAAGGAAAAGAGAGATGAATACTGCAACAATCATGAAGGTTTTTAAATATCATTTTCCATATGTCACAATGCTTCTGTATACATTATGTACTGAACCTGAGTTTTTCCTTTGCACTCATTGTGCTGTAATGACCCAGCCCTCATTTTTTCTCTCTTTTTTTCCCCCATTATGATTATGTTATTGTTTCTTTCAGACATCAGAGACAGCAGTACAGTGCATTTAAAACATAGAGTCACTCACCAGCACATTAGAATAAGAGGGAGGAGAAAATAATATTAACGGCATAAATTAAAGTGATAATCTCGAAGATTTACATTTAAATAAATGTCTGTTAAGTCACTATCTATCGCCAGAATGGTGATAGAGCCTGGCCCACTGATGAAAGCCTTTGCATTTGCAGTATTACAGACTGGGTGTCTTAGGGGACTTTCGTGGAAAAAAATCCCAAGTGGCGCCCAGTTAGTGACGCGTTTTCCATCAGCCAGCAGTGGTTGGTCTGCCAGAGAGGGTAGGCGGAGCTAAGCGGCTGCTTTTCCGCTCTCTGCTAGTGTTGTGAGTAAACAGTAATCTACTATGGCTGAACAAACAAAGAAAAGATCGATGACTACAGATACAACTTCAAAAATAAGTGAAAATCCAAAGAAAAAGAAACAAATTTGACGCTCAGATGAAGGCAAACAGTCTAAAAAGGAAAGCGACCGTCAGCGAGGAAAATCAAGAGTTACAACCGGAGCCAACCGTGGACGTCACACATGCAACACTGTCTGGATATCTGGGAAGTGTGCTCCTGCAATTACCGTTTATCGCCATAGGTGTCGCCAAAGAGAACGAAACTGAGACCTTTGAGATTAGCACTTTAAATACAGTTAAATGAAATTATAGTAAGTAATTTATATTACACACACACACACACATGAATGCGCCCAGATGAAAATCTACACATGCAAACACATACGATCATCAAATATAGGAAAAAAGTGTTTTTAAAATAAAAAATAAAAGAATATGTATAAAAAGAAAAGTGCTACATGTTGCTCTGCCCTTTAATGCTGTTTGTATCTTTGTCTCAGTTTTTACTTATTAGACCAGAGAAATTGAATCGCCGTAACTCACCAGTGTAGCAATGAGCAGGCGCATCAAATAGTCCCTGAGCAGAGAATATGGAGGGAAATCACTTTGATAAGAGAGTGCAGAGGGAATCCTAAGAGGGGGAATTGACAAATAGAAAAACGACGAAGCTACACTCAACATGAGCAAAACATCAAAATTTGCCTGTCCAATTCGAATGCAACACGTTCCTCGCTCTCCGCAACGGCCACTAATTCCAGCCGATGTAAGAAACACGGTGGGGGTTTCTTGTGCGCCTTCAATAATTCATCTGGAGATTGATAGATGTGCGTCTCCAGAGGCCACAGTGTGGATAGTGTGATGCTCGGCTCTCCTCGGAGACTCGCTGTGAACTCCTGCCTGTGAATTTGAGAGTATTGAGATCGGGGTCAGAGTTCAACATGAGAGGGTCTAATACGGCGCTTCGCCGAACCCCGCGCCTCCTCTCCTAATAGGATGGGACAAATCCCTTCGATACTTGAGAGTCCTCTGCATTTCCATTGAGATGTTTTATGCAGATGCAGCAGATGATGGGATGTGGACTGCATGTAAAAACTGGTGTACTATATTCAATAAAACATGTGTAGGTTAATTCTATGTTTAAAAATGATGACAAATTGATAAAGTATTATTGCTAGCTTTGATTTAAGAAAACACAGAATATTCTCAGAGAGTAAATGAGCAGCGGGAGTGTGAGAGATGTCTCCTTTTTTCTTCACATAGATTACATTAGCTGCTGTTTGTTTCGCTACATAGCGTTGTCTTTGCAAAGTGTACTAAGAGAATGCGTTAAGGGCCATTTAAACGTTGTTGCCCTCTCATTTACGCTATCAGGTTTTAAACACGTGATCACAATCTCATTTTTTTTTAGCCAACAATACACAATCAGTCCCAAACATCAATAAAATCATGACTGTGAGGTTCAAAAACACAATCTCGCCGCATCTATTTTCTGCATTATTATCCCACTGAGGGGCTTTCTCTTTGTGCTAAACGCCGCACACCCCCACATGTAAGCAGCGCTCTGACGAGAGGTGGACAAACATTCACGGACGAATCAATACCGGAGCATATGGAGGCCAGTCAGAATACAGAAATGAAAAGTGGAAAATGGGATACAGATAATTGAACTCTCTAAGCACCCTGAATTGCACTTCACACGATCTGCTGCTGTTTATTTGACCTCATGGAGTGACCACGCTGAGCGCTGAAATGAGACTGAAAATAAAATAGAGAAAGCCGCAGCGGTTGCAAGGCCACTCTTCCAAATGTATATAAGAGGAGAGGACTTCATGGTTTCATGTAATGAAGCGAGTCAATGCCTTTTCTTTGTGCAACAAGTTCCAAGTAAGGACAGTACAAAATCAATCATGTGATGTCATCCGTGACCCCGTACATTCACAAAAGCTCTGGAGGTCACGCTCGTTCTTATATAGTCTTGTGAAATCAATCGTGCACGGGTGACTCCGGCATGTAAGACACTCAAACTATATTCAGTTATACCAAATTAAACGGTCTGCCCTCACAGAAGTCACAGCTCTACTTTCAGAATAACCCCTGTAGAGGAATCAACGGGACTCCTGACATAATCAATATCAGGTTGTCGAGATTTTAATGCCTGTTCTGGGAAGAATGTCTCCCTGTACATGAACTTTTCAAACATGTCAAATGAAGCTACCCACCTTCTTACGACGACAGACCAACGCTAACACTGTAATCAATTGAAAGATATCCATTACGTGCAATTCAGAAGGGTGAAAACCAAATATCACAACGTTTCTCAAGGCCCTATAACATCTGATTATTCCATTAAAGGAGAACAATAAATTATAGATTAAGTGCGGACATGCCCCAGACTGACATATACATAATACCATGTGGAGACTTTATAAGCTTACACACAAAAACACATCATCTCACTTTGCACTACAGCAGTTTTTGAGTAAGGTTTCAGAGCTTTATGAAGCCACCCAGAAGAACTTAAAGGGGCCATATCCTCTATATGGATATTCTCATATTCTGCATGGCTGTCACATGTTTGGGTGTTTATTGTTCACAGTGAAAAAGTGAAAACTGCATAATAGCGTTTTTCCAGAAGGACATTTTTAAAAAGGTCGCCTCAGAAATGGGCCGTTCAGAACAGCTGCATGTTTCTATGTAGAACCTTGCTCTCGCTGAAATCGACCAATCGTCATTCACCGTCATTCACCTCAGGCGGCCTTCGTGCGCTAGCTTGTAGTCGAGTCGTTGTCAAGATTTCAACTCACCATTCCGATACCTCCTGGAGATTCTGGCTCGTACATATAAGGCCGAATAACCGATCCCGGAGAAGCCATGTTTTCTACAACTTTGGAGTTTGCCAATCGTGGCTGAGGTCTTTGACCTCTGAATGGCAAAACGGCTTGTTCGTTTCAGGAGGAAGGAGAGGCTCAGAGAAATAATTAAATTAAAATATGTTTACAATTTTCAAAACAAAACAAACTTTACCAATGTGATTCAAAAACACGTCGGAGTAATTTAAAATTGATTGCATAGCTAAAATATGTCCCCTTTAATAATGTGTTTATGCTGTTTAAAACTGCATTAAGTGGAAATTAGCTGCTACCTTTGTCCGGTTCGGTTTTGTACCTCACTCAAACTCACTTTCAAGAGATCAAAACAGTGTCGCCTGTGTGACATCATCCGTTAAAGTAACTCTGTTTACTCCACAAATGTATAAGCAGTCATAAAATGCTTGCTGGCCATAATTCTCTGTGGGTTTCTTCATATAGAAGCGACACCTTTCATGTTACATATTCATTGACACGGTTGTTCATGAAGAAATTGTTAATGGCAGCTTTAAAGTTACTTGGAAAGAAAAAAGTATGATTAATCTTTGCCAACAGTTTTCATTGGGGCCGAGTCTTTGATCAAAAACTAGAACCAAAGAAAGATATATGTATATATGTATTTATGTGGATCATCCACAGTAACAAGGGCATAGTTCTGTAAAGACACTGTTTCTGTTTCAAGGCCCTCGATGCTGCGAGCATTACAAATGAAAATCCATTAACCTCTGTTTTATTGTGTCGCTGGCAGAAAGATGGATTGCCATTACAGCCTTGGCACATGAAACTATAACTGCTCGGTGAATAGGGGTAAGTGAGATTTTTCTTATTTGTGTGCTATGTTTTTCTAAGGTCAGAATTTCAAAATGCTGAAAAAAATAGGTCAATCCTGGGGATAAAAACAACATCTCTCATTTGACCACATCATTTTTTTTTTTTGCTTACCATGTGAGCAGAAGGTGTGTGTATGAGAGGAGGAGGAGGAGGAGGGGGCTTCTTCTTCTTCTTGGTTTATGTCATTGGTTTAAACGACCCAAGACCCCGCCTTGATAGAACAGGAGAGTTAGACACAGTGTGACTACAGCCAAAGAGAGAGAGAGAGAGAGGGAGGGAGAGAGAGAGAGGGAAGAAAAAAATAAAGCAGTGAAACAGTTAGACACCTACTCGGCGTTTACGCTCGGTCGTTTCATAAACAAGGACGGGTACAGCACACTGCTCCCTGTTAGGTAGTCTTCCCTCTTTACTCGGTCGTTTCTTTCCTTCCCATCAGATGAAAGAAGCCGCTTTTGCAGCGCGCGCGCGGACGGATTAATAAGGTGGAATCTGAATTACTCCAAATCTTCACATGAAACATTTCTCCCCGGAGCGTATGATGCTGACGCCGCCGCTGCCGCCGACGTGTGCCTAAAGAAAGTCGGCTTTCTCAACTTGAATTCAGACATCATTCCTCCAGGTAAGACTCATTCACGACGACGCTGAAATTCAGTTTTGTGTTTGAAAATGAGAGTTCGGTTTGTATGACAGGGGCAGGGGGGGCTTCAGGTCCGCATACACAGCTCTCTGACCATGTGTGTCCACCTTTTACTGCGCCATGAAGATGGGGAATGGTCGGGTGGGTTGTACACACAGCAGGGACGTTATTTCTGACCCAAACATGGTGTAACTGTCAAATTTAGACACGAACATCCCGCGTTTTTTCCTCAAAATGCCGTTCAGTATCCCTCACCTTTAATTTGCAAGGGTATTCGGCTAAAAAAGACGCGAAGACTAATCTTGTTTTTGCACACAACGAGACCCCGTACGGAGTGTGTGTCGGTTAAAAGAAAATAGGAAGTGCATTATGAGAGTGTGTTGTGGAGTTGTGTGTGTGTGTGTGTGTGTGTGTGTGTGTGTGTGTTGCGCTTTCTAGTGAGGCTATTTGCTCATAAATCCTGTAATACCCCCACACTTGACTCGACTCAGTGAGTTTTTGTGGGCAAAATAGTGCGAGACGTCATCGTGTGTAATCTTCAGATTCAGATTGATTGCTGCTGCTGAGCTCGTGCATCTCTTTTTTTTTTATTTAAACACAAGTCATTACTGTAGAGCACATCTGCTCCCCAAGCTGCATCACAATATCGCTGACCTTTGACCTTTTATTTGTTTTTTTAACATTTTAAAACTCCCTTTTGTGGGGCTTTAAAGAAGCGATAGCAATTTTATTTATCAAGCACATTTCATTACAAGTAAGCTCAGTGTGCTTTACATTGGGGGTTAAAACACAGGAATACAAAATAAATAAAAACACGCTTGGGACAATAAATATGTTTCGAGTTTAGCTTTAGAAGTTGTGATGGACCTCAGGTCAACAGGCAGCTTGTTCCAGAGAGAAGAACCACAGTAACTACAGGCACCCAGATCTGACTCTGCGTACAGCTAAGAGACCTCCACCTGATGACCTGAGGATGCCGGATGTAGCCCGCGAGCAGGTCAGAAATATACTCAGGAACTGAACCATTAAGTGCTTTATAATCGTAGGATTATGAATGTGATTCTGTATTGTACGGGGGAGCCACTGAAGCAGATGAAAACTTTTTTCTGCATCACATGGGCCCACAAATGATTAAAGCAGTGGATCAAACGCTTACACTTGGTGACATGTTTCCCCCCGAGGAATCTCACCTGAAAGGATTTTGTGGTTTTAGTGTGGAGAGTTGCAGATCTGTTGCATGTGGTGATAGAAACTTGTTAGCAAAAATAAAAAGGGAGGAGGTTCTGCAGGTAGTGAAATACAAGTGTAACCGAGCCAGTCCTCCTGTTCCTGGGGATCTTCCCCACCGTTCTGACCCCCTTAAGGCTCTGGGATGTGACTTTAAAAACCACTGGAGGGGAATAATGGACTGCTTTTTGTGGTTTCTACTCTTGGGCACTTTATTGCATTTCCCTCAGGCGAACAGCTACCAAGCTGATTTCTTTTTTCAATGAGTGTTTAAACCTAAAAAATTGACAGTAGAGTGTTTCTTGGTGCCGGCAGTGTATGTGTGTATGAATGAGCTGCTAATTGCCTCGTGTTAACTTGTTAATTACACACACAGTTATTCTTACACATTATTGGGCTAATTAATTCACTGATTACTCTAAAATAATATGACAACAGGACATGTGTTGGATTAATGAAGAAGTGAAGTTCTCTTAATTTCTTATCACTCATCATTAGAAGCGGCGTCAGTCATTTCTCCTTGTCAACAGCAACGTTTTTAATCCTTTTTGTGCAGCTTTTACATTTACAAGTGTATGAATCTTTTACATATAAGAGTTTGGATTTACTTTATTAGTTTGTAAATGTAACCACAACAGAGTACGTTTTCTTGTCTGCAAAGTGAACCGAGGATAACCTTGTTAAAGCAGCTCTTTGTCCGACTTATTGGTGCCCATGTGCACGTTTTGTACGAGAAAAAGGGGGGCGTGCGCCTGCAGGAGTATAAGGCCACTACAGATGTGTGCAGCCTGGACATCTGCTCTGTTGTCGGCCATTGTCAAGGAAGCCGTTAAGATGGTGGGCAGCTCGGCACGACAGAGCTGCCTTGTCAGAAAAGCGCCATTAAAACTGCTCCTGTCACAAGCGGTCATAACACTGAGTGCTTTGCTTTTTTCCCTCCACACATGCCAGGTACATTCTCAATCATTACCAGTCCACACAGTGGATTTCTTTTCCCCTCGGTGCTGTCAAATCTTCATTCAAAGACAACAAACTTTATTTTGTATGTTTTCCCGCCTTTTCCCCCCTCTTACCTCCCCCCATTGTGCGACAGTGTTATCGTTCAGAAAGGCGATTGTCGTGTCTCCACAGAGGAAATTGAAGAGACTCAGTTAGTCCGCCGCGTGAAGAGCCTGCCCTCTGCCATCCTCTCCCGCGTTGCTGAGCAGCACCCTATCACTCAAGGCAATTGAACGTCTCTGAGGGGACCTCTGTTAGCCCCGTGCAATATTTATTACCATCCATCATCCCGAGAGTCTTCGCCGTACGGGTGAATAACAGTGGCTGCTAAGTTCTGTGTTAAAAAGTTCCCTCGCCGGCAAACCATTAGGAGGGATTTATGGGAGCTGCTTCCCCTGGAAGTGCTGTGGAAGCGAGACGGAGCATGTTTCAGAGTCACTGCTGCATACCCACTGGGCTGGGGAGCCAAATATGTCATGGATGAAATTCTAAGTGGGGAAAAAGTGCTGCCTGAACTTTTCTTTTCCAATTCTTGTTTGTCTTCTTGAGGTTTTAGAGCTCAAATTAGGCAACTGGCAGAAAATGAATCTGCAGTTTTGATAACTGATGAAGCTAAAGAGCCAAACGATTGTTTGTTCCAACCTCTTAAATGTGAGGAAGTGCTGCTCGTCTCTCTTGTATATCTTTGTAAATTGTTTTTTTTAATGTTTTGGAGTGTTTGTTGGACAAAACATCCAATTTGATGATGTGAAGTTTTGCGCAAATTTTTGACATTTTTAAAGACCAAAGAATCTATTAACAGATACAGAAAGTAGTTATTAGTTGTGTCCCTATATTGGTCTTTCTAAGCATGCAGAACATGCATCTGACTTTATAACTTAAAGGCAATAATTCTATGTTATCTGTATCTGCAGATAATGGCTTGAAAATGACATTTGCAGACATAAAACAGCGCTTTAATTCTGCCTAAATGCTCGATGAGTCCCTAAAAAAGCTTGACGTAATGCTACGACATTAACTCAGCACGAGTGTGTGCGCACTGCCTGCGCAAAGTTATCAACAATATACAAATAAAGACTAAAAAGTCACAGAAACACGAGCCAATGAAAATAACTTTCACAACTCTTAACTAGCTCACAGTTAGCTCACATTCTCGTCATTTTACTGACTTAACAACATCAAACATGCCGAAAATACACTCACAGCCAAAGCCGACACTAACAGAGTGTAACATAAACATCAGTACAAAACTAACTCACCTATTCATGGATGCACACACGACAAAAAGAGTCCGTCACCGATCACTGATGTCTCCGTAGTAGGTGCAGTAAACAAGTCCGGGCACGTCTCGGGTGAATGCTGCTTTCAGGTGCACTCAGAAACGTGAGCGATCAGACACGTGACCAACGCCTCTTCAGTCAAGCGTGAAGAAGGGTGCAAGATGTCTAGTTTTTGGCCACTACAGTAAGAGTAGGCATGATATCGATTCCACTACAGGGGAGACTTGGTGTTCTCTGCAATGAGGTGGAAAAATGTTAATATTCTCTGCATTCTAATTTTAGAGTTCTGTTTTATTTATATTTTTTACATATTCTATATTTAAGTCTATACTTTGTATTTTTATTGGGGAGTTGCCAAGGTAATTTCATTAGACACTGTATAATGACAACAAAGCTGATTCTTATTCGTATTCTGAAAAACGTGAGTCTACTATATCGGCATCGAAATCGGCAAAAAGGGTGGGAAAATATCGGCATATCGGATATCGTCAAAAAATCCGATATCGTGCATCCCTTTAAATTAAAGGCATTAATTCTATTTGTTGTCCTTTTGTAGCTGGGCTTCCTTTCAGCAGCGGCAGAGGCAATAATGATCTAATATCCACCATCCATGCTCTTTAATAAGGATCATCTAATGCATGCATATTACGCTACAGTATGCCTTTGAATGAGCACGAGTGCATGCTGTGTGAAAATTAGTGTATCTGTGAGTTTTCAGCACCTCTCGATGCAGTCTTTGATCCTGCAGAGTTTGGATGGATTCTTTCCTCTCTGTTGAGATTGTTTGTTTGTCACAGTTAGAAACAATAATATGGTTAAGTGATTGAAGCTATAGGGACGGGGCAGCGCTGTGAATGAACGCCATACTGTGCTGCCTTTAAGGTCAGTTTGAATATGTTTTTAATTGGTCTCTGAAGATTTAAGACTTCTTTTTTTTTTTTTTTCTTAAAAGTGTCTGCGTGATGTGACTGAGGAGCCCGGGAGCAGCGGTGTTCATTTGAAGAACCCCGGCGAACGCGCTCGTTATCTCCAACCAAAGGCGAGATTGATTTAGCTGAAAGATGGTGTCGTTTTTTTGAAAAGACGGTAGGACTGTGAACTGATCAAGACGGTAATTCTCGCAGCTCTGCGTCAAGTTTTGAAAAAACGGAGCGCTGCGGTCGGAAAACCGGAAAACCTCGCGGGCGCCATCACTCAACCCGAGCTGCTCTCTCGTGGCTTCAAAACTTCCTCTAACCTTAAAAATATATTGAAAAGATATCTCAAACATTTTGCTTGTCACTCCCGTTTCTGCTCTCCCTCCTGAGGCTTTCCGCGTCTTCATTTTTAAGCACCTTGAAAGCATGTGTAGATCAGATTTTTCCCCTGTCATCACTTACTCCCCCCCCCTTCCGCTAACATTTCATCCACAGTGGCAGCGATTGTGTTTTCTGGAGCTACACGGGGGTAAAGGATAATTGGAGCCGTGAATGTCTTTTTCATGGTATCGGGGGGGAAAGTGGGAGCCTGTGCTTGCGCTTTTCTCTGTACCGTACAAAGGGACAAGATGCAGCGATAGCGCTCGCATAAGAGATCTACAGTATTCTCTAACACAAACAGATGTATTCTGGAGCCTCGTGTGGGTTTCAAGCATTGGCTCGCAGATAGGAATGTTTCTGCACTTATTGAACTGGATCTTACAGCGCTTTCATCCCGCACCACTCTACATTCAGGGGCTGCGCGAGGCGGCCGTGTAATAAAGTGGAAGTACATTGTCTTTCAGCCGCGTTAAAAGGTCAAGTAACTCTTGTACCTTCGCCCCATGTTGGCGATGTCAAAGCTGGTCCTGTTAGCGGTAAGGTACGATGTCGTCGGGCACGGCAGCAGCACAGCAATTAGACTTATTAATTATTTTCTTACGGCTTAATACTCTTTCATTTAATGCATATTAATTGATGTGCTCCCCGACTCCACACTCGCATAATCCACCAAGGATTTCTCAAAGGCAAGCACAAAAGGCTTTTATTATCTTAAGGAGGAAGTGGTCTTTTGGGACGTAGAGTGCCCCTGCTCTATTGTGTATTACATTATGAAACAGACGTAAGTGAAATGAAATTACAACGTATCATCGGCACGGTGAAGGATCCTGTTGAATAATTACCTCGGCAGTGCCATTGTTGTAACGTCAGACTGGTTTCTTTTGGAGTTGATGAAGAAAGGAGGAGGAGGAGGAGGAGGGGGGTTTATGAAGGGAGTTAAAAATCAGCTTCAAGGTTAAACTGTGTGAAGGCCAAATGTTTGGGGAGGGTGGATTAATTTCATGTCCCGTAATGTGATTTGTAATATCTCCTCCTCTCCTGCCCTTGGTTCCTTTTTGGAGATGTGTTCGCCTGATGAGAGCGGAGGGCAGGGGGGCTGCCGTAACTACCCCCCTGCATTTATAAGTGTTTACAGGCCTGCTAAGTGGAATTATGGGAGGTGATGCATGCTTACAAATTCCCCATCTTTCCTGGACCTTTTCTCATTACTGAAATTCAGTGGATCTCCTTCTGCTGCACAGTTGAGAAAATTAGCTTTTGCTCACACACGCGAGCATGCACAAACACAGCCACTTACATGAATACATGCAAGGCGCAAACACAGGATGGGGGGGTGGTTCCAGGAAAAATCACTATGCATCATTAATTGCAGGGCAGGCTATGAAGGAGGGAGAAGGACCACCATGACAACAGCGGCAAGATCCCCTCGCTGCTCAGACGGCCTTTCTGTGCTCGACACTTTATCTGCAGCTTATCCTCTCGTATCTGCATATCAGCACAGTTAATGAATCTGCTGGCATGTCTCGTTTTCTTGCAAATTCTATGTAATACAGATGTCTTCAGAGATATGCATGCATTTCATGAAGCGTCATTACCATAGACACATTTAGACCAGCAGAAGGAAGCAGCAGTATGTGTGCAATATGAGGAAGTGATAAAATCCGCGATATAGGTCAGAATAGGTAGCGAGTGGGTGGGCTGTAGGTTTTTCATAGGGGGGTGGTATCACTGATGGCGTTCCCTCCCCACTGTGTCGCTTTCTCACTTTCAGACTCACAGCTGACACGCACCAACATGAGGGATTGAAATAGAAAAAGCAAATTGATAGCCACAAGTGCAGCTCAGATCTAGAGTCTAGATTCTTCAAATCTTATTAGACTTTACTGTACAGGTTATCCATAATGCCACAAAGGTTTGGTGTGTTGTATAACATGTTAAAAAGCAACAGATGTAAGGATGATTCTAAGCTTTTATTGCGTACAGAAAAATGATCATGTCCGTGGATTTGTATTATTTGAGAAGAGAATTCTCAGAATGTTTCATAACGTCTGATGGCACGAGGACATTGATACAGTTAAGTCATGCAGCTTACAGTAAATTCCAGCAGCCCGCTACACATTTTCTCAGTCTGACATGCAGCCTACGAGGCTGAGGAATACTACTGAAAAGTGGAGAGGCTAATTTGATAGTTAAAATGTGTCTAAAGACCAGCTCCAGTCATGTTGTGAGACATTTAAAACACAGGATCTATATCTATGTAGGGTCTATAGATGAGTGGGTTTATTGATTAATACAGACACTGTTAACAAATATGGTGTAATATAGCAACTCAAGAAAACACATTTTAAAATAGATAATAATAGAGCCTGACCGATATATCTAAAAGCCGATATTTTAGGACCGATATTAAATGATTGGCCGATTTTGGCCCATAGCTAAATATTGGTATCAGCACGTTTTCAGACACGCAATGATATGAAAACTTGTTTTACAGATCTGTCCTCAATTAGCTAGAATTAGTTGACTTTATAATAATGTTAAATTATTTTTGATAAAGATAATTTTTTTCAATCAGCAGCTACCGTCATGTTTTAAGACATATAAAATGCTCTGATTGAAATAATAAGATATGTGTTGCTGCAAAATACGTTTAATTACCTTGTAAAAATCCTCCCAAGGCATCTCCTCCTTCTCCCTCATTAAAATTCCCGATCTGCATAGTCCCCGCCCACTATGCACATTTCCAACCGCCCCCTCCGTCGCAAAAACAGAACACGTGTCAGCCATCGTTTAGTGGCAACTTGATGAAACTTAGCTAGCTTCAAATGTAGTAGCCAGTAGCGAGTCTGCAAAACTTACGATGACGGCTACAGCTGGCTCGAGCATCGCCGAAGTGGTTGCCATAGGTTACAAATAATAACATGCATAGCGTCACCTCGTCCGTTAACGGGATTGGCTCCTTAGGTTTGTGATGTCTCAAACCTGCCAATCTGAAAACGTGTTGTTCAGCCTGTCCTTGGTGCACTGCAGTTTAAAAGCAGACAGGCCCAGCCATGGAGATGACTGCTTATGTTGTCTCTGATATGCCTTGTAGCACATGATGAACACCACATGGAGATGTTTACAAGGTTAAACACTTGCTTTTTTAATTCACCTGCTAAATGTTGGCGCTGGCTCAGGAAAGCTTACAGGGCCTAAAGGACAGCCAAACAATCATACTATAATGTCTTGTATCTTTAATCGTAGCCAATCCCATTCAAGCTCTCTTTTTTTCCCCCTTTTCCTTTTGATATCACAAATTACTGCTGCTGTCTTGAGGAAGTTGAAGACAGCCATGTGCCCTTAGAGACAAGTCTTTTTACCTGACAGTGAGGGAGGTTCATGCAACCTCCACCTTTCAGATCCCACCCACCAATTTACAGCAACAGAACCAACCTTGCTGCTGTCCTACCCTGCAAAAATTGCTGATACATGCCTGTCAGAATACACTACAATCAGGAGTTGTCGCTCTCCGATGGTGATGGGTTTGCTTCTAAAAAAAACTGGTCCGTCCCACCAAGAAATAAAGTTTTTTATGCTTAAATAAACAACCATCTGGTATTGAGCCCAACATGTTCTTTCAAGCTTAATAACACTTTGTTTGTATCTTAGACGCCATCAGCAGGACGGCGCCCTGCAGCACAGTAGGCTTGTACTTGTGGGCAGCAAAAACTGTCAGCAAATATGATTAATCTGGTGCTAAATTCAACTCCCTTCAGAGATGTTAGTCTCACATTGGTGATTCACAATTGGCTCAACTATTGGAGAAAAAATTGCAGTAGTAAGTGGATGGGATTAGATTTAAGACAACCTGACTAATTTACTTACACCAGAAGTGACACCATGTGACTGGTAGTTCCCTCTTGGAGAAATGTACCCAAACAGTCAATAGGTGTATTTACAAGAAGTTGGTTATTTTCATACTGTTGAAATTAGAGATAGACTGATATGGTTTTTTCAGGGCCGATACCGATACCGATTATTAGTAGTCAAGGAGGCCGATAACCGATATTTGAAGCCGATATTCATTTGCAGTAAAAGTGAAAATACTGGTGTCAAAATTTTGAATAATACAAACTCCAACACTTGTTTAAATGCCTTTAAGCATATGCATCAGAGCCAAAATAACCCAGTTTTAAATTGATCTCTTATCGGCCGTCGGATAAAAAAAAAGAAAAGAAAAAAAAAAAGGCAGATGCCGATATGCGTCAAAATGCCGAATATCGGCGCCGATAATCGGTCTATCCCTAGTTGAAATGTACCCTTTTATACGCCTTATACCTTTAAAGCTCCCTGTTTTCCCTCAACTTTTCTTGCCTGTGTGGGCTGTATAATCCATGTTAGCGAAAATACAGAAGCCTGCTTATGGTTGAGCAGTATGTCTTCAAGGAATTGTACCCAAACATACATGCTTGGAGATTGGTTCTCCACTTATGCTCTTCAAATTGCTTTTGTGTCAGTCATGTAATTTACTGTACGCATGCACTGACTGTGTCCCGGTGGCTGTTTTAGTGTCCCAGTGAAATCTCATCTTGTTTCCCTGTGAAACAAGCAAGGAGAGAATTGCACACAAACGCTGTTCCAGGCGTCCATTGCAACACGTCTTAGTATTTTAAAACCACTCCCAGGACATTGACTGTGCACTCTGCTGGGCATCTTTTACATGCAAACAGCACAAAAACAACGTCTTTCCTTTGGATTGCTCGGTGCTTCAAGTTCCAGTTCTCCCTGGTTCCAAGAAAAGCTATGTTTCATCGAGCTCCGTGTCAAGTTTCCTTACAGTGAGTGAACTCACTTTTTGTTTTCAGATTGCCTCCTCTCCCAGTGCAGCTGCAGTGTGATGCAGGGCTGAAGTTAGGTATCTTAAAGGGCCAGTTCGCCAGTTTTCAACCTCAGTCCTATCATGCTATTGTGGGGAGCTAATGCCATTATGGTAGGAAAAAAAATGCACTTTGGCTCTGTGCCTTTGGAGGACGCTATCTGCTTCTCAAATGGGTCCTGGAAAACCTCCACCAGATGATGCGTTTAATGCAGTCTGGCCAGGGAGCTCGCTAAACTACACTTCCTCAATCTAGGACGCCCGCCTCCGATGTCATGTCTCGTTCAAAAATGGTCAGCTTCGAAATGTAGACTGCAGACCTGAAGATTTTTTAAACGATCCACCGGTATATTCGTCTCTCGCTGGGCCGCTCCTTTCAGAGGGAGGTGCGCAATGCATGCTGGGTGTTGTAGGAATGTAGAATGGGCGAAACGACGAGCTGTTTGTACAACTTTCTCCACAGCTATGGCGCCAATTTCAAATATGATTGCTTCCATCGATTAAGGAGAACACCAGCTTTAACTGACAGCGGCTTTTTCCAGGGGCAAATTGCTCCTTTAATGGCCAAATGTTGAGGCGTACCCACACCAACAAGGCGCTGTGTTATGGCAAAAAATGCAGGCTTTCTCATTCGTGTTGGCTCCAAGACGATTATAAATTGGGAATGATAAGAAAATGTGTCTTTGTTGCAATAAAGCATTAGTAAAGATCAGGAGAGTTTATGTGGCGTGGTCTGCCAAAAACATTGTTCTTGGCTACTTTTGTGTCCGCACACTCCTTCATCCAAAGCCGGCTCACTTAGCAGATACCTTGCAGACTAAATAGTAATTTATCTACAATAAATGAGAAAGAGAAATGATTGCAGCTGTGAAAACTTTCCAGGCTTGCACATTTCTGCCTCAGAGGTGTGAAAACACTCCACGTGGGGTCTTTGCACTTTAAAGGCCTTCATGCTGGAGTTATCGGTTTGTGTTTTATCCTCTACCTGCACCCTTTAGCAACACCAACGCAGCCCTGTAGTGCTATTGTCTGCCTGAAAGTGCGGCTAGCCGGGAGAGTAAAAAAGGACAAGGTCTTCTCTCTCGTCCTCTCTTGATTTTTTTTTTCTCCTCCTCCTCTTCCGCACTTCTCTATCCATCTCCATTCCCCCCCCTCCGCCCTGGTGAAGGTCTTACTGCTTATGTAACGTCTCTAAACATTTGTGCAGCATTAGAGGAAGCCAGGCATGCCAAAACTGTGCAAAACGTCCCTCTGTGCACCCCATCGAGGTGGGACAGATGGCAACCCTCGTTCCCGGTCTTGTAAACTGCCTGTGACAGGAGCGATGGCACACACATACACACACACACACAGCTGAACTAGGGCAGAGCTAACTAAGGCTTTGCAGACAGTGGTGGACACAGTTGCACGCACACTGATCGCTAAGATGCTTATTATCGAAACCATAAACGCCCCGGTGTGGTTGTGTTTTGGCTTTTAATTACAGCGCGGTGTTTATTGATCGCAGATTTGATGGAGTTGCACCGTCACGTCGCGATCCAGGTTGTTGCTCACCTAAAACAAAAGGCCATCAGATCCTAGCGTCGGATCATCCATCACCACGTTAAAGAAGGTGACCTGGAGTTGTTTTTCTAATTCACTCGTTAATCACAGCCACAGCAGAGTGTCGGGCCACTCTCACTTCGCACCCCCCTCTTAACAACTCTCCGGGCAGAGTCCATTACTGAGTAAACAGACAGTGAAAGAGAAGAAATGAATGAAGATGCCCGCCGCAGAACCCCCAGAGGTGAGATCAAATGGCGAACCCCGGCGATGATGAGGGATGTTTATGGCTGGCACTCTATTAAGAGGAGGCTCTTCCCTGCTGGCGCGTAATGAACATCCACCTTGCGAAAGTGTTGCTCCTTCCACTGAATTACCGGTCATTTCCATCAAAATGTGCCCTAATTGCTCTCAGCGGCGAGTTTGAGAAAAGGGCCGCTGATAGAGACGATGAGTTTTAGGGTAACTTGGCAAGGTGACTGGCTTATGTGCAACATTAGCCGCGTTGATTTGAATAAATCTCCTCGGCCATATTTCCTCCCTTTTGTATGTTAATGAAAGCCAGTTATGTCCTCGGAGGATGATATTTCAGGCCTCTTCTTTTTTTCTGTGTACACATGGTAACGCCTCCTCCAGATGTCCCCCACTGCGGGAGGCTCATGCAAAAGGCTTACCATCATCCATACACACACATAAACACACACACCGATCATCTCCCGAGGGGTGGGCGCTTCAGCTGACCTCTTACGAAATAAGCCAAGAGCGGCGATAGCAGAAGTAAGGCTGCTCGTGTTGTTTTTCCACGAAGAAGAGGGTTAAATATTGGTGACAAAAAAGGGCAGCGTGTGTGCTGGGAAAAGGGAGAAACATTTCAGAAAAAAAGGAGAATGTTTTCGGAAAAGCACAGACAATGCACCATCTGCACACGGCGGGGTGTATGAGCGACACCGGACTACTGCTGTGAGGAACTATTGCATTGTTATTAAATGGCTGTTGCCTCACTGGCAGCCATATTAAAGCCTCAGATCCTGTGCCTGATGCAAGGAAACGAGGAGGAGGAGGAGAGGAAAGGAAGGGGAACAAAACTAAAAAAAGAGAAAATAGCCCCAAACCAGTTGAACCCTTCTGGACATGGCGACCAATGTGCAGCTGTGATGGCACACACTAAAACATGGCAAACTTCTTCAAAATATAACGCCAGAAAAGAAGAGGCTGCTTTTCACTCTCTCTCTCTCTCTCTTTCTCCTCTAACCTCTCTGCCTCCCTCTCCCCGCCCACCACCCTCTATTGGCTCAGCATCTTATACAAGGTGCAGCGAGAGGACAGCTTTTTCAGGAGCTGCGTCTTAAGAAATGCAAATTTAGCAGCTCAATCCATACCAGGTCTTGTTGTGGGGGTCAGATAGATTTTCTCTTTTACATTAAACTTTTTTTTCTGCATGCTCACCACGTCCACTGAAGACACTCCGCATCCCTCAAGCAGTTCATCTGCAAAATTAAATCAATTTAGCACTCGCTGTAGAGTCGTGTCTCCCTCTACATGGCCGAGGAGCCTGGATCCGCTCCTGCTGTAGCGCCGTGTTGACTTATTGATGCTCGGTGGCCTTTGTGCACACTGAACCAGTGTCAGGGAGTGCATGAAATGCCACTGAGGAGGAAGAGTTGATTAGCTCCTCTTGCTCTCTCCCTCATCTCATTCCCTCACACTCAGGGCACTAAAGTGACTCTTGAGATTGCGCGCTCTGCTAACAGTTTCTTGTTAACTTTCTTTGTGCCAGAGGTTATTAAAATTATGTAGAATTTAAATGCATAGTCGCCGAATTGTTGCGTCTGACTTATGCCAAGATTTCTGTGCAGCTTGTGTCTGAGGGGAGAAATATGCATGAGATTTTTGACTGTGAATAGACTACAGGCTTTATGACAATGTCCAGCATTTCCATTCATTCCAGCAAAGAGTAGCTACATCTCGTATATCACTTAAGTCTTCAAGGCAAGAACGGAGCCTCATGGTGGAAAAAATATCAGAGTTTTTTAATGTGTTTTTTTTTTTTTACATGACTTTACCAGCTGTAGTGTCAAAACGTATACCACATAATTAAAACACTGTCTGAAAATTTTATTGTCAAAAATACCAAATTTATTAAAACTTTTTATTCCAAATTGTAATGAATATTAACACTATTATAACAAATATGCTAAGTGTTTAATTACTAAGTACCAGCAATGTGTGCAGTTTTGTTATTGAAAAAAATGAAAAAATTCCGCTGTTGTGTGTGCCTAGGATTTTTTTTGCCATGGTATTAAAAGAGGAATCATTTTTTACACTGGTATTGTATTAAAGTTACAATTCTGTTGTGATGAATAGGGGTGGGAATCACAGGGCAACTCATGATACGCAATACGTGGCCCACGAAAATATCGCGATACAATGATTGATATATTGCAAAACAATCATGTAACGTACCCTCATTCATGTCATAAGTACCTTCCCGATGAGTCGTGAAGTAGTGACGCGGTGTGTTATAATCGCAGGGAAATCTGTTTAGAGCCCGATATATTTGTCAATGAAAATATCGATATTTGCCACCAGCTAATCAATTTTATCGCAGGACGACGGTATTTTGCCGCATCGATAATTTGTCCCATCCCTAATCAAAACTGTCATAAAAGACACAACCTAATACATTTTTTTTACCTGAGTCAGGACGACGATATATATTGCCGTATCGATATTTTGTCATCAGCCCTAATAATGAAACACTCACCAGTTGTTTGTAAGACTTCCATTCATCCTCATTGAGTCTGTTGATTATAATTATTCTAACCATTATTAAGCTAATTTGTACAAAATCAAAAGGTACAGTGCTGGGATTAATTTTCTTCAGTTCGTAGTTTGTGTTTAAACGCAATTGAGCAAATTGTTCTCGAGAGCGAACTCAGGTTTTAGAACCAAAAACAGTAAAAGTGGCAAAATGGACACGGCATGTTCAGGCAGTATTTGATAGACGCCAGGTTTCACAGTTTTTTTTACACACTGCACTTTGTGACGTCACAAAGTTTCTGAGAGATGGCCAATCAGAAGAAAGCGAGCTTGTAGGGGCGGGGTTTCTTAAAGGGACAGAGCTGACTGAGTGGTTTCAGGCAGAGGCTGTATGAGGGCCTGCACAGAGCACCAGTGAGAAACATGAGGAGTTTTTTTTTAACTGTAAATGATGCTAAGCTACTCCAGGTATCACAGAGTGAAATATGAAGCTTGAAATTAGCATAATACCCCCCCTTTAATATCGTTACAGGAACCAGATTATGACTGAAAACCGCCTTTACCTGTCGAAAGAAAATGTTACGGACTCTGATTTGGTAGAAAAATAAACACATGCGTGAATATTGAGCGATAATTTGACATCTGGAGTAAAGTGTCAGATCAAGACTGATGGTGAAAGCCCCAAAATGTGCGTACGCGCCTGAACTCCTGACAGAAGTTTTCAAGGGTTGAATATTTTGGAGGCCGTCATCCCGCTTGACGGGACCTGACATTCGGAAAAGGTCTGCGAGGAGGATTTGTTTGTGACAGCTTGGAATTACAGCGACACAGAAGGATCGGGAGAAGGGGGACGGATCGGGGGGATTGAGGAGGAAAAAACGGCTTGTGCTTATTTAAATGTCACTTCTACGAGGTGAATACGTAAGCTCTTCTTTTTTTAAAGGCATTTCTCACAATGGAAAAACATTTTCCTGCCATGTTTTATTCCGCGTGTGTCTCTCTCCGGCTTCCTGTTTGGCTCGGGCTGCGTTATTGGCAGCGGGCTTTAAGCCTTGTGAAGCTTTGCCAACATCTTGACAGTAACCACAAACCATTTAGTTGTTTGTTTTGTGTAGGTAGTGACTGAAGGACCAATCACTCGGGCCCTGTTTGGATTGGAGGTTTAATGCTCGAGTCTATATGCAGCTGCGGCATAAAATACATATTAATTTTCTCCCACTTTCCGTCCAAGAGCAGGAACAAGGCACAAGTAAGAAAGAAATCTGGGGGAGGGAAGCAGACGAGGAAAATAACCGATAAGTGTGCTGCACTTATTCCTGCATATGTAAAGTGATTTCTTTTATGTAACAACAGGTTTTTTCGACAAAAGCGCTCATGTCTTGTCAGCACTCCATGTACATAACAGTACACTAAGGGCTTTGTCTGTCACTGACCTTTTTTAATAAGTAGGAGAGGACTTAAATACGCAACTTTCCCCTGGTAATGATCGTCAAATGTCACTCAAACGAAAGGACTGCAGCCAGATTCCCATGCTGAGCTTCCAACAATAGTAAGGAGGAGGAGGTGTAAGGCCCCGTATCTCTTTTTCCTTGACAAATAGCTGATGACACCGCTGGATTAAGTCCTCACAAGTCATGCCAGCAGCTGGAATCAGATGACAAGTACCTCCACGTCTACGTGTCTTAATCTTCCGGCTTCATTTATAACCGGAATATTCATCACACCGACGCTGCCTCCGAATGTCAATAAATTATGTGACTAAAGTGACGCTCCGGCTTCACAACTAGTTTCCTTAAAGGCATTTGCCCTTTTGCCTACTTCTTCATTTTGCCCCGCTGCCATGACACATTTTATTGAAGAGCTGTCTGCGAGCGCACCGCAAAGACTCGAGGCTATACATCGCCAAGCTGCTTCTAAAACCTCAGCCTGCACAAGTTCCCACAGCGCTGCCAAACACAGACTTTCTAAACTCTGCTTCTGCAAACAGAGCATCTATTTAAACAGAGGCATTTCCCCATAATTAAACTAATGCATAGGAGAGTATGCCGGGGTGGCTCCCCTGATTAATGGAGCAATTACATAATCCATTACACTGAATTATGAATGTGCTAATGATGAGCTCATGTTGGGTAATGATTCCTGGAGTTTGCTTGTGTAAAATATGAAAAGGAAAGCGAGGAGGGCCGCCTGCGTTTGCAGATGTTGCTGTAATCACTGGGAGGTAAGGCTAAAGGAGGGGGAAGAAACGTGCGACTTCCTGCGGAGAGCGGCACTTCCACCATCACGGGTCATTGCTTCCTGTTGTAGAAAGACCGCCTCCCACTGGTTCCGCTACAAGTGGATGTTGCAGATTCAAAGGGTCTCCTGCTATCAAACACCAAAGGCCATACAGATCTGAATTAATGTGTTACGTAATTTTTGATGGGAACATAAAGTGCGCAATTAAGACGGCAAAAAGGCAACATGAAGGATAACAGTTGGCTTGAGCTCTGAATATGTGGAGCCAAATTGCACCGGCTGTAAAGCAATAATTCCCCTTTTGCATTCTTTTTCTATTCGACTGGATGTGGCTCGACTTGTTGTGCAGACATCTAGAAATTAGGTCTGCACCAGAGAAAAATCTGCAATATATGATTACATTATTCAATATGAAGTGTGATAAATAAACATTAATAAAATAAATACAATTTTTATTTAAATAAATGTCTGTTAAGTCACTTTCTATCTCCAAATGAGGTAACACAATGGTGATTGAGCCGATGGCCCACTGATGAAAGCCTTTACATCTGCAGTATTACAGACTGGCTGTCTGGTGTGACATCCGCAGAATAAATCACAAGCGCCGCCCAGTTAGTGACGCGTTTTCCATCAGCCAGCAGTGGTTGGTCTGCCAGAGAGGGTAGGCGGAGCTAAGCGGCTGCTTTTTCGGTCTCTGCAAGTGTTGCGAGTAAACAGTAATCTACTATGGCTGAACAAACAAAGAAACAAACAACTTCAAAAATAAGTGAAAATCCAAAGAAAAAGAAACAAATTCGACGCTCAGATGAAGCAAACAGTCTGAAAAGGAAAGCGACAGTCAGCCAGAAAAATCAAGAGTTACAACCGGAGCCAACCGTGGACGTCACACATGCAACACTGTCTGGATATCTGGGAAGTGTTCTCCCACAATTGCCGTTTATCGCCATAGGTGGCGCCAAAGAGAACGAGATGTTCAAGATTACAATTCTATTTCTATCTACTGTTCTGCAGTTTTTTACAAAATACCTGTTTGCAAGGTGCCCCTCCATAATCCAGAAAAAGAGGGTTTTTTACCAATGTATTGATACCAATTAATCTGAGGGTAGCTGATGGCTAGCTTGGGCTTCTTCTGATCGCATCAAAATGATGTAAAAACATGGCCGTTATACCCCGGGCAAAATCCAATGTTCTGATGGCTGGGGCGCTGGTTTAGCTCACTTGGTAGGGCAGGCGCCCCACGTACAGAGGCTACAGTCCTTGATGCAGATTTGACTCCCGCCCTAGGCCCTTTCATGTCACCTCCCACTCTCTCCTCCCAATATTTCCTGTCTCTCTTCAGCTGTCAATAAAGGCAAAAGGGACGGAAAATTCTTAAAAAAAAAAAAGCAAGTTTCGATGGCTCATTTTAACATCTTTTCAAATGCCTGTATTGTACGACCAACACTCCCCAACCAAAGAATTTCCAGTTAACAGTTTTGGTTGAACTGGCAGATGTGAAGCATATTTGCTTTTGTTGGTAAAAACATTTTTTCTATCCTTTTAGTATCTGACAGTTCTGCCACTTTGCTGTCATCTGCTATATTACTGTTTTTACCCATTACAAGAAACTCTTAAAAACACTGTGCAGGAGGAAGAGTCGATGTGCCACTCATGTCAGTTTTGTGCTCGAGGCTGAGAAATGCTAAAACCTGAATATTTGACTGAGTTTAAACACTTCTCTTGAGTTCGCAGGGGCCTCCTTGTTAGTGGCTGCCTCAGGCGGTGTTTTTACATACACTGCAGAATCACATACTACTGAGGTCACATTCAGACCAAAAGAAATCTGCAGATTAAGTTTAGAGAGGTCTTCTTGCTCTTGGCCCTGACACGCCAAACCAAACTCGAGAAAGTAGCGCCAAAGGAGACCAACAGATCTTTGGCCCAATGACACGCATGCTTTCAGTTAAACATTGTAGCACTTTGTAATGACTGCAGCTCGCAGCCGACTTACTGAAGACGTTCGTATCTGTTGTGCTTATGAGAGGAGCTATGCCGTAGTCTCTGACTTTGAAAATTGATACGGTTTTGTACTGTCTTCTTTTGTCTCGGAATAGGCTGTAGAGTGAGTCACAATGATGGCTGCCATCTTGGTCTTGAAGTGAACAAAATAAGTGTCACGTGTTTTTGCTACCACTATATGACACGATGCCTGCTTTATATTTTGACAACAGGTCTAACATAAGCAAAATAAAGTATAAGGTGTAGGTTAATCAGAATGTAGGCTAATGTCCCCATATGAGGAGGCAGGCTCGCATAAGACTTCAAAGAATGTGCCTCACAGAGCCGCTAGCATTGCTATATAGCTACTTGCTAACAACAGCCTAGCCAAAATTGACATGCTAATGTTAAAAAGTTGATATATTCACCAGGGTCATCATCTTACTTAAACCTGTTAGCATGCTAGCAATTGTGAAGCAGCCCTAAACTCAACGTACAGCTACTGCTAGCGTGGCTAAAAGTGCCTCTCTCAAGTTTTGCTTCGCATCGCAGTGGCATTGGGAACCACTGGTAAAAGTTAAGATAGCTTAAGATCAATCACTTAGCCCCTTGTTCGATAGCCAATCAGACAGCTTCCTTGACTTTTCTTTATACTTCCTCCCAAGTATAGTTGAGTAGTGATGGTCCTAATGTGTTGCTCTAGCCTGCATCGTACGGTTTTAGCTAGCGTCTTTACAGTTCTCTTTGGTTTTACCTCCTTTCTTCATTTAAATGACTAAAGAGCACTGTTATCTTATGTCCTCCCTTCTTGGTGCCTGAGTAATATATTGTTCTTTTTATTCTTTATGGACTGAAACAGATTGTGGATGCTGAGGTCGGACTTCTGCCTCAGACTTTATACGCACCTTCCTTCAAGTTCACAGCAACACAGCAGTGTATCTTGTTTGATATAGAAGCTTCTGTACATCACATGCAGTATATATAATGTCGTATGAATTCATGAATGTTTATGTGGCACTTCTGGAGAGCATTAGTTAATTGCAATGTTTTAACTGGCTCGTGTTTACAAAATGCGCCTTAATTAAAGATGAGAGTCAATGGTTGATATTTTCCTCTCCGTGTATCGTACACATGGTGGTGTATAAATATATATGAATTACATTATAGCTGTTTATCTTGATGCTCTGTGTGCGACAATAACATCTTTGATTCCATTATAAGCTGTGGACCTCTTTAGCGGCTATGATTGACGGCTATTATTTGTCAGCCCACAGTGTCTGTTTTTAAGATGCGTCTGCATTAGCTGTGGTTCATTTGAATTTCAGCATGTGGGTCCGCTTTCTTGGGTAAACAAAGCAGCCAGACTCTGTGCTTCCAGCTGAGGACATTTATCTGCTTATCTCCGATGGAAAATTGTCTTCTTTCCATAGTGTGAACTCTCTCCAAGGTAACTCGCTGAAATTGTTGTGTACTTTGAGAAAGTAAGAGGTGTGCTGTGTGCTACCTGGTGAAAGGAGCTTTTAAAGCTTGTAAATGGATTTTGTCAGAACATTTTTACAGGGAAAAAACTGCTTTAAGTGAAAAGCAAAGACCTTATTTGGTGTCAAATAAAAGTTTGTAACTGGTGGAAAAGCGTGCCTCCCCTCCAGGAGCCTGGGAGCCATGTTTGTTAAAGTGGTTAGAATTGCAAAGAGGAAGAAATTACAGTTTTTTTTATAGTTTTTGTACTGTACATGCACTTGTAGGAGGCCATCCAAGCATCTGTTGGCTATTTAGTTGCGCTCTCTCTTTTTATGGCCGTCTGACAAAGTAGTGCCGTCCCATTAAGAAAACCATTGGTTACTGCTTTCATACTCCAGACCTTCATGCTCTGATTTGGGGCTCACATCTGATTTTCTGGGGTCACTGTTCATCTCTATTGTAGAATGTGACCCAGGTAAGATATCAATGTGAACAGAAGTGATTTAAAAAAGATGCCTGTAAACTTTGAATGTGCGTTAACTTTTGTGAGTGACATCTCAATCAGAGACGTGCAAAACGGACAAGCGCAGCAAATTTCTCTTGAAGTATTTTCGAACACACTTGCGGCATGAGCCTTCTAGTTTTCATTGGATCGAGGCATCTCCCCACATAGCAGTCAAATCTGCTATTTTGCTGTCGCTCCACTGCTGCCGCGTCGTTGTCCGCCATGGTCAAGCAGAAACAGGAAGTCGTCTTCTTCTTCTTTAGAATCCCTCCTGGAAATGTGCATATTACCAAGGCAACGCGGAGCAATTCTGATACAAGTCACATGCAGGTTGCATGTTTTGGATTACGATTTAGTCCCACACATTCAAGTAGACCAGTTCCAGATTTAAAAAAGTCAACATCATGGAACTTTTTGCTGTTTTATTAAAAAAAATAATCAAGTTAAAACTATTATTTTGCCGCACTCCGTTTCGTAGTGACGCTCTCGTTTCGTCCTGTCATATAAATCAAGCTCGCCCCTTTCCTTCAGCAGTGACCTTTGCCCCGCCCACACTCACTCGCCAGGCTGTAACGGCATGTAGTTCTTCACAACAACTTACAAATTCCACATTAATCATCTGACCTTTAGTCCCTGTTCTTAAAATGGTACCATTAGATCATGCCAAATTCTTCCAGTAACCATTCTACTTTACTTCTGTTACTATAGTAAAAAGGGTTATCAGCAACTTCCCCTTTATGTGCCCCTCATTTGTGGTTCAGGTTGCGTTTAAGCAAAGTTTTTAAGCATCATTTCTTAAGACTTGCGTTTGAAATCCAAAAGCCATAACTTGACGCCAGCTTCTCTGTCTAAAAGAGGTTTATGTGCAGTGAAGGTTCCTCCCTGCTCACCAGGCTGCCAACAGCACGGCATGCTTTGGTCTTTATAGTGGGCCTCTGGGCCCTGGGCCACCAGCTCTGCCCTGTTCTGCTCGGCTGGCTGCGTTGGCCCTGTTGTGAAATGTGATCAGTCAGCTCCATTAGGGCCTGGACGCACCAATCTCTGGCTTGCACCAACCAGGAGTTTATCTCCAGGGGATTGGTCGGAGCGAGGAGCGCTTTACGGCTCGACGTATGAACACTGGGAATGCGGCCACGCTGCCTTGTTGTTGTGGTATCACAGTCTTGTTTACCAGGTTGCTGCTCAAGCTTACATTGTACATTGAATAAATTTGACATGTTAGATCGCAGTGGGTTATGTAATTGCGCATGCAGCACACACTTCTGCCTCTGCTAATTATATCTCATTTGAATCACTTTTTTTATTAATCTGAGCAAACTCCGTGTTCTCTCACAAATTTGTGCTCTTTTCTGGACTATTTCCTGCCTGTTATTTTCAAAATAAGACGAACCTTAAGCTTCATATTGCTTAAAGGAACTGTATAACAGCCGAGCCTTTGAAGGAGTGATGAAGAAAGGAGAATGTGATTGTGCAGAATATGCCGACTAAAGAGAGATGATTATGTCGCACAAGAAGTATCTAAAGAGGTTTCAATACTTTCTTATTGTAAGAGTGGGTCGCTGTCGTCGCTGTGAGCGAGCTGCGGACTGTTTAAAGCCACCTTTCAAGTCTGCGGGGGGAGAGGGGAGATATATTTATAGTAAAATATCACTTAAAGCCATCATATGACCCGCTCTTTGTATTCCACTGTGGCCATTAAGCAGCTTCTTCACTGTGAGGTGGACTTCTAATTTTGTCTTCAACGATGCTCATGTCTTTGAGGAAGTTTCAGAGAGTCAGAAAAAGACATTAAAGCCAGTTGTGTTCACGTTTATGTGGCATCTAATGCTGCTAAATACCTATGTTTAATGCTGTAACGGTTTCTCTTCATCAGTACACCACTGGGAAAGGGTTTTTGACTGGTACACATGCAAGGCTCTGTTCATGAAAAATGGATAAATGTCAGCTCGGTGGCCTCCTGTAACGATAAGGACACAAACAAAGGCTGCAGTTAGCGTCTCCCGGGCCAAATCGGCATTTTGTTTATCAGATTGAGAGAAAGAGACGAGGCGACAGGAAAAGATAGCAGCCGTCAGTGAAACACAGTCGATAAGAAGCAGAAACGCGCTGATGAAATCTACGGTCACAGGTTGTGAGCTCTGGTTTAGACACTCTTCTTCTGTGGAAATGTAGAGGGCCAACAACGAGCCTTCTATCCTGCCTGCTTTGCATAACGTCAACCCGGCTGCCTTGTCAGTATGTTGCTCAGTAATTAACCTGCGGGGACCCAAATCGAGCGCCCACTGAAAGGCTTCATTAACCTGTGCCTAAGAGGCGGTCATTGTCCTCTCTCTGCTGTGACCTGCAGTAAACGACCACAGAACCACACAGGTTTTCTGACAGAGAGACAATCAAGGCCTAACCTTTGTAATTAAGGACGACGTTAATGGTTGATTGGTCCTTTTTAGCACGAAATAATTTACCTGCTTTCTTTACTACATGTTTATATTTCTCTGAGTGACAAATGGTCTTTAAAGATGTTATAGTGGCAACTTGTCTCTATTTTGCAGCATGTGATAGACCAAACAATTATTCAAAGAATTGATTGCCAATGTATCAGTTTGGTGTTGCCCTAATGCCTTCATGTCTACTAGAGCTATAAGAAAATATCAGTATCACCAAGTTTTGTGGATCTATAATCAATAGTTTTAGTACAAAAACGTAGTTTTTACTGATGTAGAAAAATATTAATGTATTTGGCTCAGATTACACAAAAAGATCGCATTAAAAACTTTTTGGAATTTTTTATTTATTTGGTCTTTTATGACCAAAAAATATCGATACGACGATACATTCTATTCCAGTCTATTTCCTGCCTAATATACAATATATTGTATTGACGATATATTGTTTTGACGTATTGACGATATATTGTATTGAAGTATTGACAATATATTTTATAGTATTGACGATATAGTATTGACGATATATTGTATTGACGATATATATTGTATTGATGATATATAGTATTGATGATATATATAGTATTGACGATACATAGTATTGACCATATATATAGTATTGACGATATATTGTATTGACGTATTGACCATATATATAGTATTGACGATACATAGTATTGACCATATATATAGTATTGACCATATATTGTATTGACGTATTGATATATATAGTATTGACGATACATAGTATTGACCATATATATAGTATTGATGATATATTGTATTATAGTATTGACGATATATTATATTGACGATATATATAGTATTGATGATATATTGTGTTGACGATATATATAGTATTGACGATATATTGTATTGACGATACATAGTATTGACCATATATATAGTATTGATGATATATTGTATTATAGTATTGACGATATATTGTATAGACGATATATATAGTATTGACGATATATTGTATTGACGATATATATAGTATTGACGATATATTGTATTGACGATACATAGTATTGACCATATATATAGTATTGATGATATATTGTATTATAGTATTGACGATATATTGTATAGACGATATATATAGTATTGACGATATATTGTATTGACGATACATAGTATTGACCATATATATAGTATTGACGAAATATTGTATTGACAATATATTGTATTGACGTATTGACAATATATAGTATCGACGATATATTTTGTATTGATATATTGTATTTACGATATATTGTATTGACGTATTAACGATATATAGTATTGATGATATATATTGTATTGATGATATATATTGTATTGATGATATATTGTCGTATCGATATTATTTGCCGTCAAATTGTATTGATATTTTTTTTGTTATAAAAGACACACAACCTAATAAAAATTGTTAAAAAGTTCTTATATCCAAATGTCAATATTTTATTTTTACAGATGTCTCTAAACAGATCTTTGATTTTGACTCACGGCATGACGACCTCAGGACTCCTGGCGGTGGCGCTTATGCCATGAATGAGGGTAACGTGAACGCGAACTAATTGGTAGAAGAAGTTAATCAGATACTGTGATGTATCGTTATATGATTGTCATGCAATATATCACTATATCGTGATATTATCGTCATCATGGGTCGCGTATCGTGACTTACCCTGCGATTTCCTCCCCTAGGCAGTATTTCGCCTTGCTTTTAGTAGCACAATATATTTCATTATATTGAATCGCCTGTATCGTGATACCTATCGTATTACCAGGTTCTTGCTGATGCACATCCCGTATCTTTTCTCAGCTGATGATTAAACCCAGGGCAGCAGCTCGTGATTATCTCACCGGTTTGACCTTGAGGTTGATCAAAAGTCAGCCTCTTGTCAGGTAAGGACGTGTAATTTCATGCTGTCATCCTCACGCACCTCCTCCTCTCATCCCGCTGAAATGAAGTCGTCTTCTCCTTGTTTAGTCAGCTTAACATTTGAGTGTGTGTTTCACAGCATCAGCATGCAGCATGGTTTCCCAGGGGACTCGGGCGTTGTAGGTTTTGTGTGTGTGAAAGGGAAGGACTGCGAGGCCAGTCTCCAGTCAGTTGGAGTAGCCCTGTATGTGTGTCATCTCCTGAGTGCAACACCAGCTTGGCCCACTTCTGCCTGACCGACTAGACTCTACAGCTCATCTGTGCTCTTCCCTCTTGTCTCTTTGTGTATAATTTGCTCCCTCTCTCTCTCTCTCTTCCCTGTGTGGGGTCCGGTTCTCATGCCTCTCCTCGACAGTCAGAACAGGGAAACCAAAGCTCGAAAAGATGTAGAACGTCCCAGGTGAATCAGGCAGAAAGTATTGGCTCGCATCCAGCAACCGAGGACGAATCAGACAGGACCACCCAGCGCACATTCACAGTCACACACGGCTCATATCCACACCAGTGCTCGCACACATCTAGGTCAGAGAGTGAAGAGGGAAAACCTTTAACCTACATCGTGGCAGCTCTGTTTTCACAGGCCGCGGGGGCTCTGAGACCTGTGGTGGACAATACGCTCTCCCCGCTCATCTATAACTAAAAGATGATACATAAAACCTGACATGTAGGGACGGCTGTCAAACCTTTCAGCCTTTATCTCTGTAAGTACGGAGGATAAGGACGGAGATTGCAGCAGAGTGCTTCAGAGAAAAGATGCTGTCAAATGTCAGGTAGCTGGGTGATAAATCTCACAGACTCTGTTTCTGATATGAGATTTTAAAAGGCCTTAGTGGGAGTAGATAACATGAATAACACTGTGTGCTTTAACATTATGTGAAGCTAATCACAAGAGCTCAAATTTAGTTGATATTTTGTTGTACTTTTGGACTGATGCGTTACTTCCTGGTGTCTTATAGACATTGATATTGAAAAATAAATTTCTTGCCACACATTCATCCCAGTTTGACAGTTTGAAAGTTGCTGCTTTGACAGCTGAGAGAGAGAGAGAGAGAGGGAGAGGGGTGTGTTCATCCGATCAGGGGCAGAAAAAGTTCATGTCAATTGTTCGGCGAAGGAGAGCACTTGTCAATCATTTGTCGTATAGCAGAGTTGACAGAGACCCGAAAATAATGCATGTGCATCTCTGAAATGTGGTTTTTCGAGACATGTCACTCACTCTCTCTCACTGAGCGGATTTCGACACAGATTGGTCGGACTGGGTGTCAAACTTTGCTGCTTTTTGAGTACTGACAAACATTACCATCAAGTAATGCAAGGTGAATGTTTGATCTGACACTTTTTCATGACGTATGCTCCATCTAGTGCGTGGCTAATAATAATCAGCATTATTAACATTTTGACAGCTTTTTTGTGATGATGAAAATGTGAAAAATATAGGAAATTGCTTTTTTGGCCAGGAATAAATGAGAAGATACTACTCCCATGTGTCTGCCAGTATAAGGCCGAAGATATGCTTGATTTTAACTACGCGTTCACGTTCGCATGATGGCTGCATGCTTTCTGCGTCGGCTGTGCACGCCCTCAAAAATGATCGCTACGCCTATGCAAGATGCAGTATGCACATGAACAGTAGGGGCAGTGTAGAGCCAGAGGGGATGTGACAAGGTCAACACAGCAGCAGGGACAACAATGGCAGAAAGTTTTGAAGCGAGTGTGGTTGCCGTTGCACAGCGACAAACATGCCTGTCAAAACAGTAATTTCCGTTTTAGAAGTCGACGTGGAAACCTGCAGAACTAAATGGAAACAAGTCCAGGACCGTTACGACCGTGCACGGAGGAACATGTTGGAGAACGGAGTGGGGACGGTGTGTTCTGTCCACCGAACACACATGCTGTGATCTCAGAATGAACATCCTCCTCGAGTGTCGCCATGTCTGTTGTCAAGATCCCGCACATACAGTAGTGGCACATGGTCACTGGTTTGCCCTCTAGAGGTATGCTCGCGTAGTGCATAGACAAGTATGTGAACAATCACGTTCATGACGCAGGCGGTTGTGTACGCGAACGCAAGGTTAAAAAGCAAGTATATCTCCGGCCTAAGGCTTCAGTCATTAGCCCTTTTTACACTGCAGTTCTGCCTCAGCGCCGTAACGAAGCTCCGCCCTCATGCAGCCTTTGTTATTTTACATTGGACCAAGCAATGCAGACGTTAAGCCGCCCCAGTGTAGTGTGTGTTTTACAGCATTGCGGAAACAAACTGTGCTTGAGGTGTAAACAAACAGCTTGTGCTTCAAATACACACGCACGGCGCTGTTCCGCCCTGCCTGCTTCGCTGTTTCCACTGATGCCGTTTCGCCTCTGCTACTACCTCTGATGCCGGCTCAGAGGCGGAGCAACTTCGCCCCCACCATTCCACCTCTGTGTGTTCTACATAGAAGACGTAACGTAACATAGGTGTAATAATCCCGCCTTGAACTGGCAGTGTAGGGCTATTGGTTAGCTTAGCTTAGCACAAACACTTCTACCTCTACGTTTATCAACAAAGCTACATTCCTTTCCTTTTTATGTAAGTTGCAGTTTTATGAGCAGTTAGGCGTCGCACTTTTTCTTATCCAGTAGCAGTGACTTCCTTAAGTCTTGTGGTTGCCCTGTGGTTGCTTACCTGTTTCTAGCGTTCATGCTAAGCTACGCTAACAGTGTCCTGGCAGTAGCTTAATGTTTATCTCAAAGACATTGGTGTTGTTACAACCTTCTCCTTTAAGTCTTGTTTTATTACCTTAAGACTAATGCTTTTTGTTATTTTCACTCTGAACAAAGTTGTTTAAAAAGTTTGAATTGGCTTCATGCACAAAACTTTGGAATCGTTAAAAGATTCATAGAAACGTACCGCCGGCAGATGTTGTTAGCAGGCAGCTCACACTCCGCTCACACACATCACTGGCTAACTAGGAGACAGTGTCAGAATGATGGAGACTATGGACACATCATCATCATCCTTTGTGTGTGTGTGTGTGTGTGTGTGTGTGTGTACATGCTTCGCCTCCGTCCGGGGGCCTTCCCCCCCTACACCCGTGGCCACAAATGTCACTCCAGGCTGCCGCCGGCTCATTATGCCATTAGCTGCCTCAGGCCTCAGTCCATTTGCTGGGCAGGGAGTGTGACGGAGTCCTTTCACAGGGTCACCACTCCTGCTGGAGGCCGGTCAGCTCAGAGGTGTGTGTGTGTAAGAAGAAGAAGAAGAAGAAGAAGAAGAAGAAGAAGAAGAAGAAGAAGAAGAAGAGAGGCAGAGAATATATTTGACACTAATCATGATTTAGCGCAGGATGTGAGCTGTGTTACGTATTGCAATCACTCCATATATATGATTTGCACCGCATTGTCTGTTGTAATGTCTCTCGCAGACGATGTACAGATCCGGAAGATGGATTCATTGTTTGCTCTGCTGCTGAGCTGTAAAAGCAGTAAGTATACCTTTTAAGCAGAGCGCACCAAAGCTCCTAAATCAACTTTAATGAGGTATCCGTCTGTCATGTTAAGATACACGCTGCGTCTCAGAGAGGTGACGCTCGGGCTCCACTTCATATCCGGGTGCAGGAGGGGTTAATCCATCAGAAGCAAGTGTTCGCGTGTAGACAAACTGTGTTCCCCGGGCCTTTCCCGCCCATCCATCGCCTGAAGAGGACGGCCAGCTTATTTTCCTTGCATATTAAAGCTCTGCCTCAGGAGGACGGGGAGAGCAGCGGGGGAAAGAAAAAGACAGAAAGTGAAGGAGAAACTGGAGGGGTGGGGTTGGGTCTTCTTTTTTTCATCCCCCTAAAAAATAAATGATTAACTAAATACACCCCCCTTCATTCCTGTCCATTTTTTGAAAGAAGAGGCCAGCTTTGATCTCCGGGCCCCTTTGAAATGATCTGAGGAACGAGAGAGAGAGAGAGGGATGTGTGGGAGGGGCAGCAGGGGGAAGTAAGAGAGACAGGGACGGGAAACGCCACACCTCCCCTGCCTGTTGAGGGGAGACATCACAGGTAGAGAGGAGACAGAGGGGGAAGTTTCCGCGGTTAAGCTTGCGGATGATAACCGAGGTGCTGGGAGTTGTTGTGCGGCGGCGGCGGCTGTGTGGTGAAGTGAGCTGTTTGAAGGCCTCGGTGTGGATGCGCCTGGGGATAGATTAGCTTGCCTTTAACCCTACAAATCAATGGGGTGGCAGATGTCTATTCCCCACTCAAATAGCAAAGAGGGCCTCCCTTTCTCATGCAGTGCTGCTGCATGTAAATCCCATACTTTACTGGCTCTGCCATGCTCGGTGGCGCCTGTAAAGAGCATGTTGCCGGCTGAGGGGAGAAGACACTCTCTGACTCTCTCCTCTGCATATGAAAGCATTTCTCCGCCTCCTTGCAGCCTTGTATATCTTCTACTTAAACTCAGCTCGGTGACTGTTGAGTGGCGTTAAATTTTCCGCCGTATTTGGCAGGCTCACTTGGTGTTTTGTTAGTTCTAAAACTTGTGTTTGATTTATTTCACACTCGGAGTGTATCTGTGTGTTTGGAGATGTGACTCACCTCACTCAACTTCCTCACTGTCTCAGAAATGTGCCATCTCAGGCTGCAGATTGGACTCGCCATCGGCAAGGACACTGCTCTGAAACGACAAGAAATGCATGTTTCTTTGCTGCCACTCATTGTGTGCAAACTGAAAGCCTGTCAATCACTCTTTATGTGTGTGTTGTGCTGTGATTGTGAGAAAAACAAGCTTTGTTTCTGCAGAAATGTGCTGCAACATTGCAAACAGCAGTGGTTGTGCAGTGAGTTAGACTGATTGTAGCTCTGTCTCTGCTGAAATCACTTTGCTATATACTGTACCGTAAAACCCGGAATATAAGGCGCACCTGAATATAAGTCGCAGTCTGTTTTTGGGGGAATCCCAGAGGGAAAAAGACAATTTTAATGTATTTGTATTTGAAACAAACACAAATTACAGCCTACCTTCTGTTTTCCGAAGTCTACCGGTGCGTGAGTTGAGCTCAGCCTACGGTAACGTTGATTGTCGTGAGGATGGCGGCCGCACTGGCGGTCATTATCGTGCCATCGTCTGGCGTCGATACCGTAACACAATAAAATAACTCTGCATTTTATACTGGTATATTGGTCGCACCGGTATACAGGACGCAGCCCACTTTTTAGATGAAGCAAAAGTATTAAAAGTGGGTCTTATATACTGAATTTTACGGTAATTAGTTTGCAGCTTAGTGTACTTTATTCTCTCTAAAGTCTTATAGATTAAGCCACAAGTTGCCTCATAAAGAAATGTAATTTGGCAGTCTAAACGTCTTATTTTGGGGACAACGTTTAAATATTTTCTGATATTAAGATTTTACTCTATTCCGAGGTCTGCGAATGGTATAAGCAGATATCATGCCCATTTCACACAAGCGGTACAGACAAAGACATGCCATAGGAAATAAAGGTAAATCATAAAGACGATGATATGGATCCATGTGTTCGCTTTCGTTTCGTAGGGTGACTTGCAGGGAGCTCGGCTAGTTTAACTTACAATTATTTATGTTCAGTTTTGAGCTTATTTTAGGTTTCTTAGTGCTTAGCGACGTTAACATTTTTTGTTTTTATGGCAAGCATTAGGTTTAAATACCTTGAAAAATGTACATATTTGCCGAATATCATTATTTTTCTTATGTATTTTTATTGTTTCATTTCTGCTTCCTTTTTTTCTTATTATATCATATTTTATTCTATTTTACGTCTCTTATATTTCATATTTACCCTTCCTGAATGGAGCCTCCCATCAGAAGAATTTCACACGGTTGTACTTGTATAACCGAAGTGACAATAAACACCTTGAATCTTGCATGAGTGATATCGTATTGTTTAACATTGTTCAACACACCTAGTATTGCCATTTTGTAAGTAAACATTGTATAACATAGCTCTGAGTTTAAGGTCCACCCGAATGGTTTTTCCCTTATGGTTGGAAACAAGGGACCCCCCACTTGTCTTAAATCTTTTGTTGCTGTATTAATTTGTATTTTTTTATGAACATCCCTGTTTCATGTCAGATGTCAAAATATCTTTACAGACTCATCTTGAATCATTAACATCCAATCAAATGTGATTTGAGATAATTAGCTAAGCCATCCATCTTTAAGCGCACAAGATGATGGGTTTTATTAGCTGGCAGAATGTGTCACAGAAGGACAAGTGAGATCTTTATAACAGTCATGTTTTTACTTTCTCTTTCAACTTCTGCTTCCTGTAAACGAGTGAGACAGGTTGGGAAAGAAGTGTGGAAACTTGCTGTGATAATGTCATGTTTTAATGCTGTTATTATATCAGATTTATTTAATGATAGCTGTGCAAAGCCAGAAGCCACATCCAGTACAACACTGGTGTTTAAAAGAGGAAAGCCACCACTTTACAGCAATGATTGACTTTTATTACTTATATATTTTAACATCTCACCCAAACTCCTGAACAGATTCACGAAGAGGTGTTTTGCATCAATTACCCTGCCTGTCCTTGTTGTTTCTGTCAGGCAGGAAACTTGGGTACTTTACTAAAGTCACCTGATACTTTTAATTCCTCAGCATGTCGGTTATTCTGTTGGAGTATCAGCTTAGCATTTCTGTTCCCATGAGGCCGCTGGATCCTCACTTTCATTAAAGTTGTTTGCGGAGTCTCTCGGCTCCGTCGCCTCATAAAACAAACTGCTATGATGAAAATAACTTAAAACCACACCAACCCGACGCTACTCCCCTGTTTTATTAGCACAGAGACAGACGCACACATACACAACAAAACGCTGTGTTTGTTGAGGTTCTAATGAGTCCCAGTAGCTGCGGTTTGATATTTTCCCTCCTAATTTGACATGCTTCACTTGGGCTGGGTCCCTCTCGCTCCGCAGACCTCAAATCCTCCATGCAGAGGCCTAATGAATCTTCTCCATGTACACAAACAAAGGACAAACAAAACAAGCAGGAAACACTCGCTTCCTCGAGCTTCTAATTGTCCCAAACACGTCAATCAATCACTGCTGCTTGCTTGAATCCACTTCTCCTGCTCACAAAAGAGTTATTAGTCGCCCCTGAGAGCATATCAATCTTCAGATTGCCGGGTGTTACGCTTAAGTGTTGGGTTACGTCTACAAACGGCTGGAATTTCCAGATCATTCGTGGTTGTTCTCCCTGCTTAGGAAGGTGACATGAAGAACAATGAGTGGAGCTGCGAGGGTCTCCCAGGGCTCTCCATGTTGGGTTTCAGCCGTAATTGAATTGGGGGCTTTTGCTGCCCACAGAAGACGCTGTGAGTGAATTGTCTCAGATAGTTTATAGGGTAATAAAGTCCCTGCACACCAACACCTGCCAGCTGCGCTCAGCTTTGACCAAAACAGTCTATTTAATACCTCACGCTGTGCACCTGCAGCCCACCCATAACGGCCAGCGCACGACTCGGTTACACCAACAACACAGCCAATATCTGCATCTCTCCCTCTGTGTCGTGGATGCTTTTAAACGTCAGGATTAGGGATGGGCATTTCCAGTGATCTCAATATTGGAGTAATCTAATCACCTTATGAGCGAGTAACAGAGAACTCGCATATGATATATTTTTTTACCGTTAAAAACACGTCGGACACGGACCTCCTAGCACGGAAAAAGTAGGCTACATGCCTGTCAGAGAACATTTCTATCTAACGCTTTTACATTAATCTAAATAAATAGCCAACAATGGAAAGCAAGTGCAATTTCAAATGCATTAATTGAACAACCTTTACAGGCCCTTCACTTAATGTTGTTGTAACATTCCGTCGTCAACGACACAGCGGTCGATTTTTCTGATTCGAATCGATTCCCATTTGAATGACCCAATATTGATTAATAAAACCCGAGATCGATCTTTAAAAATATGTGTAAAAATGTGTCCGATCGCTCACGTTTCTGAGCGCTCCTGAATGCAGCACGTCTCAACGCATCCCCCCGAAACACGGCAGTGAGGGATACATGCCCGGACTTGTTTACTGCACCTACTACGGCGACATGTGTGTCCATTTATATGCAAGTTAGTTTTGCACTGATGTTTGCCTGCCTTTCCCCTGTATCTTCTTCTTGTGGTGTTTTATGGCGGTTGGAAAACAACATTATGGTGTGTTACTGACACCAACTGGTATGGAGTGTGGGTCGGGATTTTAACTCTATTCAAAACTAAATATTTAGAGGGGAAAAATGATAGAATTTCCCCATATCTCTTAGTCTCGTGTGGTTTCGTTCCTGCGCTGAGATCTTGTGTCCAAATCTCGCGCAAGTTGAACCCCAGTTCATTTAATTAAAACATGAGCCAGATGTACAGAGTAAAAATCCCTGTGCTTTAAGCGCATGTGGTTAAGCATCAAACCATACTATACAAGTTTAACAGCCCAAGTACTCTATTGTTCGTCCCCATCCCTAGTTAGTCTCTCAATTAGCTGTGCATTGTTGACCCTGTTTGCATGTTAGGATGTTCTATCTCTGGCCAACAGCTGCCATTTCTGCTCATCTGATCTCCTCATCTGCTTGCCTCAGCCACAGAAAAGTGCTTCCTCTTCTCTTCACATGCGGCTCAAAACAACTTTTTCCGTCTCTGTTAAAAAGGAGCGGCTGAGTGGGTGAGGAGTAGGAGGACGAATGGATGCAGCGGCGATCTAATCTGAGGATTGTATTCGTCACATAAAGACTCTTTCATACATTACAGTCGGCGTTTGCTCAGGCCAGGTGTCAGCTTTGAGATTTAGCCGGTCTTTAATGCGCAAATGCGATGAATAATGTTAAGTACATCCCCGACAAAACTGTGCACTTTTAAAATGCTATTATTGCGCGAGCATGCGTCTTGTCTCTGCTTTTGCAGCCGGCTTTCTGCCTTTTTTTTTATTATTAAGGAATTGTGCGTTAAAGGGAGTCAGCAGTTTTTTCGACGCTGCAATCTCATTACATTTACAGGGAAGGGATGGAGAGCAACAAAAAAAATTAATTGGAGGCATGCGACAGTTAGGACAGGAGCCTGGGCAAGGGCAGAATAAATCAGAGGTCAGTTTGACAGCTTTATGGCGCTGGAGAGAGAGAGAAGTGGTTAACTTTAATGGGAGGAGATAGAAATGTTGAGTTACTTTATTTTTCCCTCTTCCTCCCATCCCCTTCCCCCTCATCAGCTGAGCCCCTCACCCCTGAACTATTTAGACTCGGCATGATATATAGAGTTAATTCAGCTCTCCCCGTGCAATAATTCATGCGTTTCATGCATTTAATGCCTCGCAGACACAGCGCGGGGAGGACTTGTTAATTTTCCTTGCGCAGAGATTGCACACACACCTCCCTCCTGCCTGTCAACTCCTCTACACACCGTCCCCACCCCCTTCTCCTCCTCCTTGCCCTCTGCCACCTTCTTGTATTTTTTTCCCCATTACTTTGCAAGTCAATTTGGCTAAAAGAGTGTCCACTCCCTGCAGTATTTCCTGCAGCATCAGGTTTCTTCTTCTTCTCTTACAAAAAAAAAACAACAACCCTTAAGCTTTTTTTTTTTCTGCGACAGCCAAAATCCACTTTCTCAAACCCTTCCCTAAACTGGACTCTCACCTCCTGGCCTCCCGGTCACGTCCTGCCCTCACCCCCCATCCCCAAGTTCACTAAGGTCACCCCCATGAGGAGCCGACCCCCCAGCCTCCCCCGCTGACTTAAGCCTTGTGCTTTTATAATTGGGGGGAAACGCTGGCTAGTAAAGCATCCAGTGAAGTGGCTTGTGCAGGGTAATGGGGCCCTGCTCTCCATGCACTTGATTTAATCCGTGCAGACCTCTGTGTGTGGTGGGTGGGGGTGGTGTGTGTGTGTGTGTGTGTGTGTGCTTGTGGGAGCAGATGGGAAGGGGTCACACCTCAGAAGACATTATGAGTTCTGTTTTACCACACCGTTTACACACAAAGTGGCTGAAATTAGGCGCTGCTGCATCTAGTCTTTCCAGTATTGATTAATCTGTCAGTTGAATTGTTCAGCCTAAAAATGTCAAATATTTCAGCTTGCATGTTTTTCCAACAACCGACCGATATATCTTCTGGCCTGTTATAATTGGGCCGATAAAGGCCTTTGACAGATATATCTGTGTCTGCGTATATGGTGTCCCACATGTACAGGGCTGCACGGTGGCGCAGTGGTTAGCGCTGTCGCCTCACAGCTAAAAGGTTCCTAGTTTGAACCCCTGATCGGACGTAGGGGGCCTCTCTGTGTGGACTTAGCATGCTCTCACCGTGCATGCGTAGGTTCCCTCCGGGTACTCCGGCTTCCTCCATGCTCGTTAGGTTCACTGCCGACTCTAAAATTGCCCGTAGGTCTGAGTGTGAGCGTGAAAGGTTGTCTGACTCCATGTGTCAGCCCTGTGATTGACTGGCGATCAGTCCCGGGTGTAACCCCGCCTCTCACCCAATGACAGCTGGGATAGGCTCCCTAAACGGGATAAGAGGTACAGATAATGGCTGGATGGATGGATGTGCTGATACATAATAGAGTACCCGCACATCGGCGGTTACAAGAATTAAAATAAGGATATAGAAATAATCGATCTTGTCGCTGATGGTCTTGTTGGCTTTTGTAGCTCCTATAGAGGCCTCAGTATTAATTTCAGTCCATTTCATAACAAGCTAAAAACTCCTCACAGGAGCTTTAATGTTCTTTCTATTATGATATAGAAACACGCTAAAGCAGCATTTCCTTCTATTTGACATCGTGGAATCGATGACTGCTTTAGTTTCAATGATTTACAGAGTAATTAAGTGCTGCTGAAATAATTATAGAAATATACAAATGAAAACAAACTGTAGTTACAGACATTTGGCTCGGGCAATTCAATCATGTCATCTGAAATTACAAGTGCAGCTCAAGCAGAAAGCTCTAATTAACCTCAATCTGGTACAATAACCCTCTTTCTTCCCTACATGTGTAACTTGCCGTTCAAACACTCGACGGAGCTCCGTGTTTTTTTTCTTTGTCCTGCAGGTTTGAGCAGTGGCAGCCTCGTGTTTCTGCAGAGTTTCAGACACCTTGGCTCAGACCAGCCAGCCAAAGATAAACAGTGAAATGCATTTTCCCTCCAGGCCTCGAACACACCAAGTAGTCACCTTAACTCCAACACGGAAAACTATCTCAAGCAGAAGTTAGCAGAGAGGTCTGGTTTGTTCGTGGTCTGGCAGAGCTGCCGAGCACATTGTTTTCATTTATTTATTTCATTTCACTTGGCGAGGTAGAGGTGAGTTTGTTCTCTTTTTTTTTCTTTTAGCAGTGGGAGGGAAAAAAAGGAGGTCACATTTGTTGGCAGTGCTGTGGGAGTGCGCTGATACGAGTATGAGGGCTTTGTGTCAGGAGACATTTTGTGGCAGGCAGGAGAGAAAACCTAGCGCCGCGACAAGGGCTTTTCTCTTCTTTAAAAGGCGTGGCGACCCCCGTGACCCGCTGAGTTGAAATGGAGGCCACTGCTGATTCACATGCCCTGATTGAGGGGGGGAAAGTTTCTGACGGCAACGGGAAAAATATACGATCTTTATGCGCTGTGAAAAAATGTTTTTTTGTTTGCTGTTTGTCCGGATTGTCCGTCGCCGCTGCTCAGACGACACAAACTGACCCAAACCCCCGAGGCGCTCAGAGAGTCCTCAGTGCGCATACAATCCCATGATTCATCCTTTTTCATGGCATTTCCTCCCCCGTTGTGTAGGGGCTGTGTACTGTCAGAGCCGGGGAGGAGATCTCATTCAGCTGCTTCTGCACACGTACATACACACACGTCTTTGTGTAAACTATTCACACATGACCGTGGACTTTAATGCATTTAAATGGCCTATCTCGTGCGGCACTAGAATTACCGAACACTCCAGCGGTTAGAAGATAAAGCTGATGACATTATATTCATATTAATGGTTTTTATTAGCCTCCTTTGATGTTCAGATGGTTGATAAAATTGTGCTTTGATTGCTCTTTGAGAGGAGACAGTGAACTGTAACAGATGGCAGCTTGTAGAGCAAAGATTGTGGCGCTTCCACTCGGCGTGTTAGCGCTACAATGATAAGTTGATTAGCCGATCGATAACCAATTAATTAATCAGTCCGTCATGAAGCATTTTTGCCCCCTGAAATGCACAAATTTCCTGCTTATCTTAGTTTTTTTAATTGTAGAAGTAATAACTGTTTCTTTGGAATGAACAGGTTCTTTTTAAAGGAGACATATTTTAGCTCTGCAATCAATTTTCTATTATTCTAATGTGTTTTTGAATCACGTTGTCAAAGTTTGTTTTAAAAATTGAATACATATTTTAATTTGATTATTTCTCAGAGCCTCTCCTTCCTCCTGAAACGAACAAGCCGTTTTGACATTCAAAGGTCAGACCTTAGCCACGATTGGCTGATGGTATTTGGAGTGACCGCGTAGCCCCTCCCCCACGTGAGAGCGCACACGCCAAAAGTTGTAGAAAACATGGCTGCTCTAGGATCGGTTATTCTGCCTTATATGTACAAGCCAGAATGAAGATGGTAAGTTGAATCTTGACAACGACTTGACTACAAGCTCGTGCAAGAAGGCAGCCTGCGGTGAACGACGGTGAATGATGATTGGTCGATTCCAGCGAGAGCAAGGTTCTGCGTAGAAACCTGCAGCTGTACTGAACGGAAAATGAAAAAAACTGAATATTAGCATACATTTTTGAGTATGAGTAATAGAATTGACAAACATTTCAGAATCGTGGTGGGATGGGAAGCTAGGGTTGCCAGGTCTCCCGTTTTCCCACGGAATTGTGCTGCTTTTAAGTGTTGCTGTGGACCCTGCGTGTGGCCCTTTATACCCCTTACCCACCAAAATTAGCGCGCTGATAGAGGTTTTTCAGTCCCGGGAAGACCCGCTTATAGATCCCGATTGTCTCTTTTCCCATTGCCAGTGAAGTATACTCCTGTCAGTCTCTTTTCTGCTGCGTCACCATCTGACGTCACAAATGCGCCGGAGACAGGGTTAGTAAACAGTGACGATGTTACGGCGGTTAGGTCTGTATTGTATCTATCACTCATTCAGTCCGTGTATCAAACTCGATGTTCGAGCGCTGCTCAGACGGAGATAGCATCACTCCATTCCGGAAAGGGGGCGGAGATTAGCGTGTCGACCCGGGTTTTGGGTTCCCATCAATGCTTTAAGGATCCAAGGCGATAATTACCGGGTCTGAATGCCGATTGTAACCTTTCCCATTAAGCAAAAAAGCAGGGTGTTTTTTTGACCAGTGGGAAAGGGGCTTTGCAATTGCACACTTGCAAGAGTCCATGTGACGGTTCTGCCTACCGTATTTCAGTCCTGTAGGATTAATCAGATTGAGAAACTTCTGACATCCAGACGGCTCAGAAATTATTGGGAAAACCTGAAGTGGAGCAACCAAACTAATACAGGTGCTTGTACTGTATAGAGCACATCCCCTCCTGTTCTGTGCCATGTTAAAAAAAAGCTACACAATGTCTCCTTCTTGCATGTTCTCACTAAATATTTTGTGATGCAGAATCTTTGGAAAACAGCCCTGAAATTGTTCTCGATGCAAATGATCTTATTTGTCATCCATCTGTATATACGACTCCAGCTGTTGCATGAACATCACCCGCATGTATAAGTTGGAGAAGCTGCATGTAGAGCTAATGTTGTAAAAGTGATTTAAGTTTCACATAGATGCCCTCAATTTGTTTCCCCCCTCGCTTCTAAAAGTGCAGGAGCAGCAGAAACGCAGCGGCGGCGCAGAGATCGCATTTGTTTGAGAAAATTACCACAACTGCATGTTTAATGATCTCCGAAATCAAAAAAACTCACAAAGGAGGAGAGAGAGAAAAAAAACCCCTCAGCGTGGTTGTTAAATACATATTAACCGACTCCTTCCAGCACGGAGGAGGTGCAGGGACGCGCTCCGTCTTTGCAGAAGAGGGGATGCATCCCGGCTCTAATCAATTCAGGTAGAGCAGCATTATCAGTGGAGCTGCCACCGGAGCCGCGCCGCACAATAACTCAAGGAGGGCATCTGAGAAGTGTGTGAGTTTGATCCTGTGCCAGGGTGATGAATAGCTGTTTTTTCTCCTTTGTTGCCCATCAGCACTTTTATTCCGCAGTTAATCCGCCAGACCCACACTGTAATTTTTCACCTTGCTGTGCGATTATGTGTGCGAGTGTGTGTTTCCCTATCTCGCTGTCAGTGGAAGGGCTCTCGGATAAACACCTGCATTGGAGGTTGATTTAAAGGTGTGTGAATAGAGATAGGATGGACATCTTGTGAAAAGTTAGTGAGGAGTGGGAGCCTTATATAACATGTCAGCAGGGCCCGGCGGGGGGAGACGCTTGTTAGCGGGGTGTGTCAGGTGTTAAAAGGATTGTCATGTTGTTGCAGATAATGCAGCTCAGCCACTTGATTTACTACACCGATGGAGGTGAGGCTGCATGCTTGGACCTCCCCCAGCTGCAGCCATGACCACACTGAGCCGGTGAAATATGAAAACTCATCTCTTTCTCTCTGCTGTTCTTCGTCGCCCAGATGAAATTGCTGTTTTCACACAGAGGAAAAAGATCTTTTAGCAAATGTTCCGCAGAGTGGATAAAAGCACGAGCTTTGTGTTTTAGTGAGAACGGGGAACGTTTTACTTTTAACACTCAGAACCCTGCAATCGAAAAGTGTCTGTTACTGCCTACATTGTTATTTTTGCTCACTCACTGTGCAATCTGTATGAGCTGAGCTTAAAGGTTATGTAAGTGAATAAAACACAATAATTGTGAAAAGTATTGAAATGTTGTCTTAAATAAAAAATACTAAAAAATGACACGTTTTGCTTGGATTAAATCCAAAATAGTTTTGTGTGTAGAAGCATGAACAAAATAATTTTTTAAAGTTATGTTCCTCTTTTATGAGCAGAGTTTGAGGAGTTTAACCTGCAAGAGTAAGAAGGTATTTTGTTCATTCTTTTTCATTTTTCAGAGTCTCTTCAAATGCTTCAAATACCTAACATCTAAACAACTAACAAAATTAAGTTTTGTATGTTCTGCTCTAGCTATAATAGTTTTATTTTAGATTAAATTAAAGTGCTAATCTCAATCACCTATGGCGATTTACTGTAATTGCGGGAGCACACTTCCCAGATATCCAGACAGTGTTGCATGTGTGACGTCCACCTTTTTAGACTGTTTACCTTCATCTTAGCGTCAAATTTGTTTCTTCACTTATTGTTGAAGTTGTATCTGTAGTCATCCATCTTTTCTTTGTTTGTTCAGCCATAGTAGATTACTGTTTACTCGCAACACTTGCAGAGACCGGAAAGGCAGCCGCTTAGCTCCGCCTACCCTCTCTGGCAGACCAACCACTGCTGGGTGATGGAAAACGCGTCACTAACTGGGCGCCGCAGACACCCAGTCTGTAATACTGCAAATGCGAAGGCTTTCATCAGTGGGCCATAGGCTCAATCACCGTTGTGTTACCTCATTCGGTGATAGATAGTGACTTAACAGACATTTATTTACATGAAGATCTTAGAGATTATTACTTTAACAAGGCTATAAAAAAAATACCCTGCTGTCATTAGAGATGGGTCATGATTTCCGAATATTCAAATAGTCATTAATTGAGAAAAAAATCAACTCCATCGTTCAAGCGACTATTATTCTACCGGCTTCTGGTTGTTATGCGGCACTACCGCCAGGCGGTGGCTGCAGCGCCGCTGAAAGCTCTTTGCTAGCCGCCATTAGATAACTAAAGAAGAAGAAAGCATTAGCGCCAGGTGCCGGTAAAGCGGGTGCGGCGCAATGAGATTTGGGCCGTCAAAAAACGCAGCTGTCAACAAGTTTTTTGTGGAACTCCTTCGAAACAATAAACCAAAACGTTGTATCATATCACACAGCTATGCACAGTCATCTCAGAGGGAGTGTGTTTGTGCGCACAGGGGGGTAGATAGTATTTTTGCTTGAAATGCTACATGCTAGCTGTCATGTCACAGCAGCCCTCTTGCTGCCCGGGCAAGTTGGGGCAAGTTTTAAACCTTACTTAACATAATGACCTCATGGATGGATGTACAACGAGATGGCCTGAACCTTAGGACGACGGCTGTAGCTGTTACAGTTTGCTCAGTGTGTAATAACCTCAGTGGTCACTTTTGTCCCATTTCCCAGGACACATCCAGCTGCTTATGTTAGCTCTCTTACCGCAGACAGGTCACAGCTCGACTGCACACACTAATGCTTAACGAGGCGTCAGAGGAATGACCTGAAATCCTGTACGCGGATTTACACCCCGACCGAGCGTCCCCACCTCTTCCCCTTCCTTCCTTCTCCTCCTCTTGTTTCTCAGACCAGCTCTGATCGGGGACTTGGGGGTGCTTGTGGTCATATTTTAATACGTGCCTGAGCACTTCGAAACCCCCTCCTCATCCTCCGCGCTCGCCACATCTCCTCGCGGTGGAGGGGCGAGCATTCCTCTCCAGAGAGCTGTTCTACATACGGCGGACAAGGAGCACAGCTTCGCGCGAAAGCCTGCTGAGACTCCACACCATTTATCTCTCAGCTGCAAGGTTGGGCCACGACTAATTGACTGCACTGTGTGTGTGAGTGTAATAAATGTGTGTGTGTATATGTGTGTGTCAGTCCCTTGAAGCCTGGCGCATTAGTAGAGCCTGAGATGATAGGATGTGGTAAAGAGAGAGAGAGAGGGAGAGGGTAGGCTTGTGTTGTGAGCCCATCAGAGAGGGCTGGGATAAAAAGCTCTCCTGTAAAGTCAGTTATTGCTCCGGCTCTCCAAAAATATGGTCAGTTAAAGTGTGCTCAGGGAGCCGGCCGACCACACAGACAATTCAGCGTTTAAAGGAAAACTCTGAGAGTCATTTTGTAGTTTGGGCCGTCATTTTTCAGGTATGATTACATCGACGTCATCCGAGTAGATCTTGAAACACTTGGATATCACTACAGCGAAGTCTGATGGAAGCGCAGGTGGTTAGAGTCTGAGTCATTCCATTTTTATTGGTTGTTGAATTGCAGAGAAAAGGGCTTCATCTTTTGTGGTAGACGGTAGCTCAGCCTGTAGGGACTTGGCTCAGGAACTGGAGGGTGGCTGCTTTAAGTCCAGGTACAGACCAGCCACAGAGCTGGAAGCTGGAGAGGTGCCAGGTCCTTTCCTGGGCGCTGTCAAGGCACCGAATCCCCTGACGTACTCCATTAATGCATGTCCATAGAGTCCTGTTTGTGCATGTGTGTATTTCAGGGCCTTTGCGTGTGTGTGTAGCGTGTTTGTACTAGCTAAAAAGAGAATTTTGGGATTAATAAAGTCTTCTTCTTAAGAAAGGTGGTCTGGTGGCTGAAGTATCCATGTGAGATAGTCTGGTAGCTTTGTTTCTTTAAGTTAAGATGTTAAAGCCTAGATTCCACAGGGTCCGTTTCCGGTGCATTCCGTGTGCGCCACGAACTCCGGAGTTGATCGCGCCCACTCTAGTCAATGGTCGTGATTCCACAGCATGCGCCGCGTTCCGTCTCCGAGGCGTCCCAGAAGCGTTGTGCTCCGCTACAAACGTGCGCCGAGTCTATTTTTTTAAATCTTTAAGCATGCGTCAAGCTGAACGGGAAGATCGTTTCAAACAGGAAGTCGGACACAAAAACAGCACAGAGCATCCGGACATTTCAAAATAAAACACCATGTACAGACTCCCGTTGTTACCCTGTATGCTATCAACGTGTAGTCACCAACGATAGAAGCACAAAAATCACGGGATGATATCCGAATGAGCAGATGATCAACCTCGGAGGTGCTGTTTTAACATTTATGTTATCGCGTGATTTCACAATTCCCGCACGGTTATGTAGTTCTCCCGCGATCTCGTGATCTCGTGAATCCAGCTGCTTGGAAACGCCTCCTGTGGGCGATCCTGTGGAATCTGGGCTTAAGTTACATGAGTCCGCGTGGACTGTCCATATAAGTTTAGCAATTGTCTACAGGCCCGATTATTATGTTTGCTGCACTGAGTGAATGAAGCCCCTTTTTTATTCTTTACTTGTTGATAAGCTAGTTAGCAGCTACCAGTCAGACAACAGCCACTCGAATTCGGCCTACAGAGACCTGCCGTTTCCCAACTACAGCTCGCCCGACCAAAGCCGGGGCGGGACGATGTTCAGCCTTCAGCGACGTCATTAACAGGCTGCTCGCTTCATGCTCGCCTTGTTCTGTATGTTTATATTTTAGAGGCTCTATTAGGCTTTTTTGTTTTTGTCTGTAATGTAGCACAGTGGTAACAATAACTAGTAACTAAGGTAACTAGTAGGCTAATGGCCTTAACTCATAACTACTAGTTGCCTGGGAAAATCTTTGGTCAGGGGCAGCTCTCATTGGGCAATGTTGGTGCTTAACTTTAATGTCAGTAACAGTAAGATTTAAATAAGGCAGGTCAAAGGTCAAAAAAGATGATGATCTGTAAACTGTGATTAATAGTTGGGTAGTAATTCTAACACATGCCTTTCTTCTGGGCAACCTGGAGGTTTGTTTAAAACTGATTATCCGGCTGTTCCTGCCTTTCTTCTTTCAGCGATGCTGTCATGTTCCCAGCAATTAACCCGGTTAGTACAATGTTGTTGTGACCAAAAGGATTGATGGCAAATCCGAGGAAAATTAGACGAACCGAAATAATTATATTTAAGTGTTTCTGCCTGTTTGAGTTCCTCCTCGTGTGGAGCAGCACAGACCTCGTGCTCTCTCTCTCTGTGTTCCTCTCACCGCTCTGCTCTGGACTTTATCAACACATTGTTTAACTTGGCCTCCTCCCAATGTAAGCCCGAGTACAGCACGGAGTTGGCCGTCTCAGCGTCCGCAGGGAGTGGGCTGAGCAGTGTGTGTGTGTGTGTGTGTGTGTGTGTGTTTGTGGGCACCTCACTCTCCTGGACCAGGAAGCTTTGAATCACGCTGGCTCTTCCTGGAAGGACCCAGAGGGAGCCGGAGGGGGCCGAGCCGGCTGGACTCAGGCGGGCCGTCTGAACCGGAGCCTGGCCTTTCGCTGACACTGACTCGGTTCTGACCTCACCCTTTTTTCGCAGAAGAGGCCACGCCTTCCCTGCGCTCACCGGGTTGGCGTGCTGCGGGCGTTTTCCTGCACTGGGAAGTGTTTCAGCTTTGGTTCGCGCTGATAACCTCAGACTCTGGAACTTTGAGAAATAAGAGTATTGATCGGATTTAAATAGCACAAGGAGGGCTTAGATTTCAAAAGCTGCCTTGTTTATATTCCAAGTTTTCATTACTGATGCAACAAGTTCAACAATCCCGCAGTTTGAAGGCTTTTACTTTGCCGTTCTCGCCGAGCTAAATATATTTGTGTCAAGCTGTCACCTTCCTACGCTGTCACAGGCGTCGTTCAGTTCATGGAAATCGCACTCTCCCCTGCCTGCGGGGCCGACGATCTGCACATGTAAGCTGATATTAATAGTTGAGCCGGGCTGGTGCTGCAGGGTGTCCGCACCTTCCTGTTTTCTCTTTCTTCGCCCTGGCCCCGCGCTGACAGATTTACCTCTGGAGGAACTCCGGCATCTGAAAGGGAAAAATGGCCTCCATTGTTCAAACGGGGCTGGAGTGGAAAGAAAACACAGGCTTTTTAAGGAGCATAACAAGGGGGTAATAATGGGTCGCAATATCAATCGTATAAACAACCTTGTCATTGAGACTTGTGTTTGTTATTTCTAAAGGACATGCAGAGGATGGAGGCAAAAAGTGCCTCTCTGAGTCTCTGAAGAGGTTTGATAGGAATCAGCTGTAAGAGGGGACGGATATCTCCTCCTGCACGCCGTCAGATAACTCCAACAGTTGTCTCTCCTCGCACTATTTTCCCCGTCAAACTCCGCAGGGAAATTAAGACAGGAGGAGAAGTAACTGCTTAAGTTATCCAAACGCTATCTTAAAGCGAGCGCCGCCGTGTTTTTTAGGAGCCTTGGCGAGGATTAGCGCAGAACTCACACTGAGACGTTTGTAAGAGGTTGTAGCTTCAGCTGGGAAAGATAAATACAGACTTCAGACTTCATCTAAAGCTCTCCTGGATGAGATATAATTTGGCATCTTACTAAAAATAACCCGTTAGATAATCTTAATCTTTCTAGCAGTCCATCCAATACAGATAAAAATACCCTCTCACTGCCTGTTCTTGAACTTGAGAACTTCACAAAGCACGGTTTGTACAGAAAGATGCGGCTCTGTCCAAATATTTTTGGACTTTATTCCATCTGATAATGGATAAAATCTCTGTGGTTAAGCTGTGATTTCTGTATTTTCACCACAAAATGTGGTTGGCTTGGCTGTAAAACATTGCCGTACAGTGTAAGGATTTATTGTTGCATAATAAAATTCAAACAGAACAAAAATCAGAAGAACATTTCTCGTCTAATCCCACCTCATTTTAATGTTTGTAGCTTAAACTATGAGTAATATTTTCGAACCACAGCAGCTGTTGTTTTTCATCATAATTATGAGACAAATGTTGAAATCAGCTCAGACACCAGAATCTGCAGAGAGTTCATCTCTCTGCCAATCCTCAACATTTGTCTGCATTTGTTTTTATTAGAGCCGCACGCTTACAACAAAAGTCAGGATCACCTTTATTTTGGTCGACACTGATCCAGATTATTTAACAGGCTGCCAAAGAGTGATGCTGCATTTGAAGGGATTCAGAGGCGGGGGTGGGACAAAATATCGATACGCCGATATATGGTCATCCTGACTTGTGCAATACAATTATCGATAGGCCGGCGCCACATATCAATTAGCAGATTAACCTGCGATTTTGAAGATGAAGAAGATGGCGAAGAAGAAGAAGACAAAGAAGAAGACAAAGACGGCAAAGAAATAGAAGATGATGACGAAGAAGGCGAAGAACAAGACGACAAAGACGAAGAAGAAGAAGGAGGTGACAAAGAAGATGAAGAAGACAAAGACGAAGAAGAAGAAGAAGGCGACAAAGACAAAGAAGAAGAGGGCGACAAAGAAGATGAAGAAGAAGACGACAAAGACGAAGAAGAAAAAGACGACGAAGAAGAAGAAGGCGAAGAAGATGGCGAAGAACAAGATGACAAAGACGAAGAAGACGACAAAGAAGGCGAAGAAGATGGCGAAGAACAAGACGACAAAGAACAAGACGACAAAGAAGAAGAAGATGACGAAGAAGAAGAAAATGACGAAATAATAGAAAAAGAAATGTGAAGACAGCGGTGAAAAGAGGTTAAGGTGTTTTTCAGTTAATCAGATATTGTGATGAATCATTATGTGATTATCTTGCTGTATATCAATTATCGCAGAATCGCTGTATCGTGATATTATCGTTATCGTGGGCCACGGATCCTATATCTTAACGCATCGCGAGTTATCCTGCGATTCCCATCTTTATTCAGAAGTTAGAAGGCAAACTACACATCATGATAGGAGAAACGTCCAGGATGGAGGTCGGCAGAGAAGACCAACCGTTGTAGACATTTCTGCCCCTGCGAGAGAATACACTATCTGATGTTACTCAGCTTCCTCTGTAATCATTTGTCAGTTCTGCCATTCTTTCAGTTTTTCCCATCATGTCCAGAAGTTGCAGCCGGTCTGCCGCCTACCGTGTGACTGAATCCCTGAGAATGCAGCATGAGGTTTGACTTTGAGCGAGTGAACCGCTGCACAGGAAAGAGTCACCCAGGATTTATTACACAACACAGAACATGAGCCTCTTTGGGAAACTAAATGCAGCAAAATGTTTAGTCGAAATTATCTTGTTTTTATGATTGTCAGAAACCAAAATCACAATTGAAAATGGAATTACATTTACTGCAGAGCCGTTGTTTAATGTTTACAAGATTGTAACCTGGACGTGGATCTACATCAGAATAAACAAAGTGATGAATATTTTTGGGATATTGTGCACCAAACGTCACTTAAATCTCTTACATTTTTGACGTGGGACCAAAAAACGTATTATAACGTAATGTATTAAGCACTTATAAAATGTCAACGACTCCAATCTGAATCGCATGTTTACCCTTTGCTCAGACATTTGGGAATAAAACCTGTATGCTAACCTCTAACCAGGTAGAAACCTGGATGGTTGAAGGCTTTGACCTTACAGAGATCTGAACACTCTGCTTTCATATGTTAAACAAAAGCCTTAAATCTGCTCCATGTATCTCTGAGCATCGATGTTCTCGCTCCCGGAGGATAGCAGAACAGCCAGGTGAGAAATACAACCTTGTGATGTGGATTGAGAACAAGTCGAGTATGGATTTCCTGGATTTATCCGTCACTTAAATGTTGCATTGAGAAGATCTAGTCCTGCTTTAACTACTCCCCTCAGTACTGACACCTTTGAAGACGTACTGCACATTCAATATCTCTGCTAAATGTCAGAACCTGCACCGTGCAGCTTCAGAATAAGAGTCTCCCCTTCAGCTGTGAGCTCGAGGCTTCACTCGCACTCCTTCACATCCTTAGAAAGTCTTAGTGGAGCAGACCCGAAGGCTTAATGTCAGCAAATTAATTATGGATTCACCCAATTAGTTCACAAACTACACTGTGTTCGAGGGAAAGTGATCATTCCCCCAAATGACTTGTCTCTTCAGTCTTTTCCCCAGCGTGCATTGTGCCTCTCGCAGAACAGTGTGTGTGCGCTCTCCTGCATGTGTGAAGCGACACGCAGCAGGCAGGTAGCCTGACCTTTTTAATTATTCAATCTCTCTAACTCATCCACTGACGCTCCCTTCGCTCTGTCTCCAGTTTGGCTTTTTAACAGCCTCCCTCCCGTCCAAACATATTTCCCTCCGTCTGAAAGAAGAGGAAACATCTTCTCTGCTCTTTTAGAAACCACATTGTCCACACGTGAAGTGAAACCGTAACTGTAGTGAGTCTTTCTGCCTGTGCGAGATTTCCTCAGATCAGTCGCTTCCTCCCAAAAACGTCTAATGAAGTAAGTCATCGCTTCTCTCTAATGAGAGCCGTCAGGGGCGGTGCTCGTATCTGTTTACCAAACCAAATTATTTTCTTATTTCGGCAAAGTCAATTAATCACATCAGAGACGATTCTGTTCGTGCTTTTCCCCCCAATAGCAAGATGGATTGCAACAAGGCTGGTGTCATCATTAAACTTCATCCAATTACAAGAAGATGCTGTTGCAAATTAATTTAATTTGACTTTTGGTTTGTCACATTCTCCCGTGGTTTGACTCAGAATGTTGAGTGGAGACTGCAGCTAATTGTTATTTTGCTCATTGATGAATCTTCAGATATATTTTCTGACTAATTGAGGAATCGTTTAGTAAATAAAACGTCAAAATAAAGCTTGAAATGAACTGAAGTTCACAATTTTAGTAACAGCAGAAAAGCAGTAAATTATCATAATCATTGAATGATTTATCTCTTTACTATAAGTGATTTAAAGCTCTTTATTAAGTGTTGTCTGATTGTCCCGATGGTCTCCATAGTCACTAACACAGTTGTTTGAGGCCCCAAAAAGTGTAAAATATTTAGGCACAACTTTGATATTTCACAACAAAGATATTCAATGAAAAGAAGATATATTTACATTTATATTAAGTCAGACAAAATGACACAAATCTTCACCTTTGATAAGTTGCTAAGCTACTAGAAAATGTTTAGCATGCTCACTTGGGAAGTTGGAGGAAGTGTAAAACTTTTTAGTAGATGTGCTTACTGGATTTCTTTCCAAGAGCTGGCTAAGTATGAAGCTGCAGCCAGGAAATGGCTAGCTTAGCTTAGCATAAGCGAAAGAAAATCCAGCTACCATAAAAATAAAGATATCGAGATTTTGGTTTTGCAAGGTCAATATGGATGGGGCAGGGTTTTTTTTTTACTGGGTTTTGTTGCTCCTTGTGTCTTTATGCTAAGCTAAGCTAACATTTTTTTATTTGATCTTTTTACTTGAAAAACTGAAAGGTATACTTTAACTTTTTAGGAAATATGCTAAGTAGCTTTCCTTCCAAGAAAATTGGGACCACTCTCATGTCTGTGTAAAAAATTATGAAGTTACAGCCAGGAGATGGCTAGCTTAGCTTAGTTTAGCTTAGAGTAAAGACTGGAAATGGAAGAAAACCGCTAGCAAGGGTCACATTCAAGCTAACAAATCCAGCTACCCTAAAGATATCAAGTTTTGGTTCTACAGGTGGAACTATGGATGGGGCAGGTTTTGTTTTTACTGGATTTTGTTGCTCCTTCACTCTTTATGCTAAGCTAACATTTTTCGTTCGATGTTTTTGCCAATAAAAACTGAAAGGAATAATTCAACTTTTTAGTAAATGTGCTTATTGGCTTTCTTAACGAGGCCAGGGTAAGAAAATTGATACCAGTCCGTACGTCTACACAATAAAACTATGAAGCTACAGCCAGGAGACAGCTAGCTTAGCTTAGCATAAAGACTGGAAACGGGAGCTAACAAAATCCAGCTACCAAAAAGGTATCAAGTTTTGGTTTTGCAGTGGAACTACGGATGGGACAGGTTTTTTTTTTTACTGGGTTTTGTTGCTCCTTCACTCTTTATGCTAAGCTAAGCTAACTATCTTCTGGCTTTAGCTTCATATCTGATGAACAGGTATAACAGAGATATTGATAATCTCACTCTTAACAGAAAAGTAAAAAGGTATATTTCCAAAATGTTAAACTTTTCTTTTTAACGATATAAATTAGCAGCATGAGTTGGTTATCTTTCAGTCAATTTATAAAACGTTTGTATCTAAACAAACTGCTCCTTTGTGTGTCTTTGTCTGTATCCATTGTGCTGTGTTAAACTCAAACAGCCTGCCCTTCCCCCTCCTCTGTGGACAGTACTCAGACAGTGATCTGTGTGTGTTGCTGACATTGAGCAGAGTTTGTGGACTGTGATTGTGCTCACAGCCGAGCCGTCCTTGGGAGACCGAGCCAGCCATCGCAGATATGGATTCCTACTTTTAATGTCTCGGCCTCTCGCGCACAAATGTTTCTCTTTCAATGAGCTGCGGCCCCGCAGGCGGGGAGTTTTATCGATCATCTGACTTTTAATGCCTCTTAAATATTAAGATTCATGTATATGACCTTTGTGTGTGGATTGAGAGTGCAAAATCCCTGCCTAAATACCCTTTCAGGCCCTGCTGGCTGCGCTGCCGGCTTTGTTTCAGTTTGTCTTTCGAACTACGGAGGAATGGTGCCCAGTTTAAGCTTTTTTATTAAAAGCATGAGGGTTATGGAGGAGGTTTTATCTCCTACGTTTGCAGACTGCTCTCTTCTTGTAGCTGGCTGAGTAAATAAGTGCAGCAGAAAAGTAGAGGGAAGAGAAAAGGGGATAAAAATCGGGGAAGGTTTGGCCTCTGTGTGGGTCTTGTTATCCTCTCTGAGCACTCTTTTTCTCCACTTCCCTCCCTCTCTGTCACTCTCACTCTTTATGTCACACACACACACACACACAAGTAGACAGTCCTGGAAGAGCGCCCGGTGATTGATGACTGTGTGTGAGAGACCTCAGAGGCAGCAGAACTACAGAGAGATGGACAGATGAAAAGGAAGGAGGAGGGACGGAGAGGAGAAGCGAAATGAATCAAGTAACGGGGTGAGGCCTTCCAGCAGCCTGTTAACAGACTGCAGCCGGAGAGCTGCCTTGTTGGAAAGACAGCCTGGAAGTGACCCGCTCTGGGCAGCTTCCTCGCGTCAAAATTGTCTTCCCGACTGCGGACAGCAATGTAGACGCTGAGATTTCTTATGCTAAGTCTATTATAGCTACTCTGTGGCTGTTTCTTTACATTTTCACTGCAACACACGTGTGCCACTTTCATATTTAAAACCCTTTTTTCAACATTTTCAAAGAATATTTTTTTTAAATTGACATGCATCAGTTTGGTGCTCTATTTAAGCTGCAAAATTTCCGCTCTCTCCCGCTGCTCTGTCACTGCCACCGCTGCCAGTACTGCGCTCATACTTTCAGCCCCACCACCACCCAAGCATCCACCTGCAGGCTCCAGCAAGGGGAGGGTTTAAGATAATATCCCGAGGCTCAGCTCACTGTCAGAGCTTCAGATGCTTACGTATGCGTGCACGACAAAGTGTCCATGTGGAGACAGCATCTACTGCAGTGTGATGGACTGGCTGGCCCTGAGGATAATTCGACCCCCTCCGTTTCCCACCTTTATGTTGTGGCCCCCCTCCAGCGCAATCCTCGACATCCGTAAAACCATCATCCGCAGACTGCCTCCAATCAGGTGTTATAATGTAATCCGAGGGGTCTTGACACTGTTCTTATTTTCTGCCTGTAAAATATATCTACGAGGAGCGATGAGGTCGGAGCCTAGACGCCAAACACAAGCAATGTTCTGCTGCTGCGGTAAACATTTCAAACTATCACAAGCGTGAGTTGTCTGACTGAAATACATACATTGTATACGTCAGGATTTGAGTGAGGAGCTGTACGTCTTTGCCTTTGGAGGGCGCTATCCGCTTCTCCAATGAGCCCTGGACAACTTGCGGAGGCCAGGGAGCTCGCTAAACTACACTTCCTCAATCTAGTACGCCGCCTCCGATGTCATGTTTCATTTGAAATCGTCAGGTTTGAAATGTAGACTGCAGACCTGAAGATTTTTTAGATGATCCACCGGTATATTCTCATCGTATTTTGGATTCTGTCCCGCTCTGAGCCATTGCCCTCCTTTCAGAGGGATGGGCGCAATGCACGCTGGGTGCTGGGCGCAACCATTTGTACTTTCTCCACAGCTGTGGCGCCAATTTCAAATATTAATGCTTCTATGGATTACAGAGAACACCAGCTTTGACTGACGGCGGCCTTTTCCCAGAGCGAGCTGCTCCTTTAAGAGCGACGGCTTCCTTATCGAAACATTTCTGTTCTGATGTTCAACGAGGGAAAAACTCCGGCGCTGAAAAGACGGATGTTTTATCTTAGACTATTTCAAGCTGCATTTCTTCCATTGTCAAGATTAACAACTTCAATGGCAGCCAAAAAAAAGAACATTTGTCTGAGAGCTTAAACACTTGTAGGCGGTTGTGTTGAGCGTGCTGCTTGTGATCTACAATGATAGGCCCCACACCGCCTGTTTATTGTGCGTATATGAATCGTACCCTCGTGGGGGTCCAGATGCACTTTGGGAAACAGAAATGATGACGTACAGTAGCAGATATAAGTCTGAGGTGTGTGTTAGATATCACCTGCGAGGTGTTTATGCTGTTCTGTGTACCTCCCAGTGTGATGAGTCTGAATGGTCGCAGACATGCCCTGATAAAGCCACCTGCAACAGCCAAATCTTACTACACTAACCACTTAGCAGACTCGCATCCGCTTCCATCACCCTGATTCCACAGAAGATAAAGATAGAGGAAGCTGTGTCTGCCTTCTTGTCTTCCTTCCCTTTTTCTTTCTTCTAAACTCCGACTACAAAGAAGACTTCAAGTGCTGACTTTCGCCTCGATGCTTTCTGGCAGAAAGAGATGTTTTCACTGTGTCAGCGCTTTTTTTCTGAGAGGAGAGGCGCCTCTGGCTCCGGTCCTGGACTGGTGCGATATAGCTTTTTCGGTTTCCAGTGCAACATTTAATCCCTGTTGTGTTGCAATAATTTCACTATAATTCCCTTAGATGCTAATCCTCGCTGTGCTTCTTATGCAATATATACTCTTTTCTTTCCCCTCTGTCAAAGATGCATTTGTGTATGTTTTCCTGCACGTCTGTCAGTGATGAGATGATGTATAAATCTTTGTGCATCTTAAGGTTGGGAAATCCTCGGTTGTGACATCAAAGCAGAAGTAGCGATGGAATTGATTGACACAACAATGCACATAGGTGTAATTGAGATATTGAGCTCCCCTCTGAGTAGATTTTAACTACCCTCTATTGGCCTGAATGCGTCATTACACGTCAGCCTTCAGGTGCAGCAAATCAGCTCACTCCTCCCTTCGTTTTGTCAGATGATAAATCTCCCCTCACAACTTCTATCAGCCTCTCTTTCCCGTCCGCTTAGATCAACTTTCGTCGGATGAATAAGTATTTCTCCGCTCCCTCTTTGTGGGATAAAAAAAGTCAAGATACCTCCAATGTCACGGCGATCAATAAGGAATGTGAAGAGTGACAAGTTTGATGGAGCTTCAGATGAGTTTTTGTCAGTGAAAGAAAACACACTTCAAACGGGAGAAAAGTGGAGCTTTTAGACGTGGAAGCTTTGTCACTTTTTTTTAAGAGCAAATGGGGCACTTTGTCACCACCGCTATCTGACTGAGTGTGTGTGAGGACGTGTGTGATTCACTGATTTTCTGTATATCTATCGCCTGCAGCTTCCTGAGCTCTTTGTGAGCGAGAGGCTGAGTGACTTTGTAGTCAAGGATTCTTTAATGCCTTCCCGTGTCACACTGTTTTTTTCCCTGCTTGTACATCAATAACGTGTGCTCTTACTGCATGTGTGTGTTTAACCAGGGTTCTTCTGTGTGTCTGTTTTTTTGCAGGTGTATGTGCCGAGGCGGTATGCCCCGGGGAATAGTGCTTACAGTGCACTAGGAGTCTGAACCTTGTCAGTATTCGGGGCTGAGGAGGGAGAGGTAGCCTGCCGTGCCGTGCCGAGCCGTGCCGTGCCGTGCCGTCCTGTGCCGTGCTGTGTTTGACGCCATGTCCCTGACTGACAAACACAAAGTGAAGAGGCAGCGGCTGGACCGGATCTGCGAAGGTAAAGCTACTTGTATGTGCCTGTCCTAAACTTTTCACCGTCACTTTTACTGTCACGCTTTCTCTACAAATGCTGTGCTTCCTTCCACAAGCAGGGCTGCAGAGTTGGTGCTGCATATTTACAACAGTGATTCTGGAGTTTACGCTCAATTAAACTTGATCTGGGTGTGTGATATCGATGTGTTGTGTTAGGAGCTTACAGTGCATCCAATCAAGTGCTCTCCTCACTGGTAAACTGCAGGATTGTGATAATGAAAAGAGGCAGATATTAAAGCTGTTCATGTCTGTTGAAGTGTCCAAATACACTGAACACTATTATTGTTCCCAAAGATGGAGAAACGATTTAATGTACAATCATGATCTTAGTGTGGAGCCGAATAAATCTGATTACAATTTGAGCAGCAATCACAGATTTGTTGATTAGCATCTGAAAAGACATAAATATTAAACATAATTAGGTTTAAACTGAACTTAATGTGAAAGAAAAGAAAATTTTTAGACCTCGACATGAGCATTAACTATTATTTCAGCTACCTTTTAATTAATGTATTTTAATGGTCTTAATTGAATGTTGGAACATTTGTTACAGGGAATCCAAATGAGGAAAACAGACGTTAAAAACACATAGATGGAGAAAAGAGTTCAACAGATACTAATGGTCTTATAATGGCAGAATTATTTATTAATTTATTTTGGGCCTTGAATAGAGCAGTGTTAATTTCGTTAACTGAAATGATGAGGAAAAATGTTCGTCAGCCATCTTTTCTCCACGACGAAGATGAGACGTTGACGAGCTAAAAATAGATCATGATAACGAAAACTCTGAGCTCTTGCGTTAAGGAGAACGGACGAAAATGTTGGAGGTGTGCTGTCAGGGGAGAGAAAACGCTTTGACTAAAATGTGACTTTTTATCAACTAAAACTGGACTAAAGTATTTTGAGTTTTCGTCAACTAAAAATGACTAAAATGTGACTAAAACTAATCAGCATTTTAAGACTAAATCTAAAATAGCTGCCAAAATTAACACTGGAGTAGAGAGGACAGTGTTGGACACGGGGTTAGAGAGAGTGGGGACGACATGCGGCAAGAGGCTGAGGGTGGGAGTCGAACCTGGGGCGGCCACATCGAGGACTGTAGCCTCTGCATATGGGCCGGTGATTTAACCGCTAGGCTAAACCGGCGGCCACAAGCAAAATACTTTGATTAAAGTTTGAGCAGTAATCATTGATTTGTTGATTTACATGTGAAAGACAAATGCTTAGTTATCTAGGTTTAAAGAAATGTATTTAAAAGTGTGCATTTCTAGATCCCTTCTGTAGCATCCAGTCGAAATGAGCATTAGCAAGGACTGATGGTCTAATGCAGGGGTCTGCAACAGGTGGCTCGCCAAGATGTTCACAGACTCTGTACAGAACTCTGTACAAAAGAATCAGCATGGGGTGCCGCCAGCAATTACAGCGATGTAATGTAAGTAGCTCTTAGCCACTTAGATTTTTTAAAGTAGCTCTCAGATGAAAAAGGTCGGAGACCCCTGGTCTAATGCCTTCTATTGACTGTAGCTGAACTTCTTACATTACGACCAACCTAAGAGCTAAAATAGAAATGAAACAAACAGAAGGCAGTCGAAGTGAAGCTCAGTTAGCATCATGAAGTTACACAAAACACAAGAGGCTACCTTGTTGCCACGCTCCACCGGAGTTAAACCTTTTTCTCTCTCTGTTAATCTTTATATTTTGTTTCTCTCCCCGTGTTCTCCGCCACCTTTCCGTTCACTACAGTAGTCTTTCTCGTCACGTATTCCTTGGTTACTGTTCCGGTGACGACAGGAAGTATCAAAATAAAAGCATTGTCAAACGTAAATTTCACAGATCAAAAGCAGACTGTGTTTGAGGTCATTTACACCTACATTAGCAGTAACTATTATTTGAGCAGCCTTTCAATGACTGCATTTTGATTTCCTTCTGCTGGAGCAATCATTACAGGTAACTCACATGGTGAAAATGATTAAGTGCATAATCAGTAGCGAGCAGAACGACTTCGACCAACAATCACTGATTTGGTGATTTGCATGCATAAAGACAAAGACATGAATATCCAGTCTGAAAGCGAGCTAAATCTGATTGAATACTCAACATTTTTAGACCTCTACATTATTGTTTTAACAGCCTTTAACAGCTGTATTTAAATAGTTTTGTGCATAATGCAAGAAATATCTTTATTTCGCAGTATAATTCCTCACTGAGTTGTTCTTGACACTTCTTTCGAGCCCTACGCCCCCTAGCTTACTATCCTTACTGTTATATTAGCACAACCCAAAGAGCTATCGGTGATCAATACCCATTGATCGCCATAATTTTCTCCTGGCACACAGCACATGTCAGATACTCCAGTAACCAGTGTATAAACGTTGACCTCAGCAGCAAACAGTCGTCTGGCGGATGTAAATGAGATTACGGCTCCACTCTGGCCTCTGTGCGAGCCGTGTTTGTTTGTGTAGGAGTGTCTGCTGTGTGACTTATGCTCATGGAGAATCTCTAAACATCTGAGTTCGATTTCCGCAGGGGATTGAATGCTTTTTATTTCCTGTCACGGCTGTTTGGAAGCGGCCAATTTTACAGCATGAACTGCAGTGATTATTAGGCTTTAGGTTGTGGATTAGAGAGCGGTCGTGTTGTATTGAAGGGCCTGAGCGCCGAATAGGAGCCCCCTGCCGTGCGCAGAGCCACAAAGTCGGCACAGGCAACAAGGAACATGAGCCTTTGTGTGGGTGTATAAACTGTGTCTGAAGCCGTGTGCATGAGCATTTTTAAACCCACTTGTTTGACTTTGCCCAGTGCGTGCGTGTGTGTGTGTGTTTGTGTGTGTCTGTCAGACTGTGTCCTGAGGTAAAATCATCTCCTCTCTGCTGTCTGGGTCCCCGAGAGGCTTGTTAAGCTGCTGGGCCCTCCTGGAGCCAGCGCGGGGAGAGGCAGACATGACTGCAGTGCTGGAAAATGAAGCTAGACGCACCATTACCCCCAGTGCCAGCATATTTGTTTTGCAGCGTGATGTAAGCACCTCGGCATTGTGCACATGAGATAAAGGACATATGCTGCACGTCTGCAAGAAGCAAATATCTAGTTGTTTTTTTTACTTATCAGTGGTGTAGAAAAGGGATTTGGTTAATTTGAGGATGCATTAGGGGATACATTTAGAAATAGTCCAAAACCATTACCAACATTGGAAATCTTTCACTTTCCACAAAAAGCTCTTTCCTAAGCATTTTTTTCTGCCATAATTTTTATTAATATAGTCGATTTTTTCATTATATTTTTAGCACATTTTATCTACCCGCATGATGGTATAAATGCTCTTCCAGACCTTTGACTGCACTCCCAGGTATGTAGGCGAAATCTGCTTATGAATACTAAATTAATTGCTTTATTTTATTTGGATTAGAAAGTACATTTCTAGTCAATTTTGTCCGAAGATGTATCAGTCAGCCGTAAAAAAGCCAAACATAATGAGTATGTAAGTCCCTCCCTAGGTTATTCTGCACCCTGAAATGTTTATATATTGCCCTTTACAACATTTACCACATATGTGAAAACAACTTCAAAGCAATTTCTTCAACATGTTGGGAACCAAGCTCTTTCTCTTGTTTTGCCGAGAGTTAGAAGAAACAAACAGCAGCTGGTTAGCTTAGCTTAGCTTAGCACGGAGACTTGGAAGCAGCTAAGCTTGGCTTTGTCCTGAGATCAGCCTGCCACCACCTCTAAAGCTCATGGCCATGTTTTGGCCAGGACCAGTTGCCAGGCAACCAACAGAGACTTCAGGAAGTCGCTGGTTCTAGCCAAGAAATAGCTCAGAAACATAAAACCTCCAATCGACCCCTTTTGAAAATGCTGAATTGTTGTTTTTACAATTTTATATGGATTAGTTTAATTTAGTACAGGTAAATAATACACGACTTTTTAGCCTCTCAAGAATGAGGAAATAAAAAAACAACACTACTGGTTTTCATTTTAAAAAATAATAAATAAATAGTTAATAAAAAAACAAACAAAAAAAGAAAAGAAAATAGGCAACCACAAGATTTCCTGGGTTAAACATATGACATCTTCAGTCACTAGAGCAATTTCCCTGTTTAATTTTGTATTGTGATACTTTGTTATAAAAACAAATCTACATTAAAAAAATTATTAAAAAATTACAAAATATAACATATTTTCAAAATGTAACTTTTTTTTTTTTTTTTACAAAATAAAACATTGTAACATTGTTTTACAAAATATAACATTTTACGAAATATAAAAATATTTTTTTACAAAATATAACATTTTGTAAAATGTAACTTTTTTTTACAAAATGTAATTTTACAAAATGTTCCTTTTTTTTTTTTTAACAAAATAAAACATTTTATCAGTTTAAAGATTTTTGTTTGTTTTCAGTCTTTATGCTAAGCTAAATTAGCAAGCTGCTAGCATAGTAACTGCTTTATAGTAACAGTACAGACATGTGAGTGGTCCTCTCAACAAACTGTGTAAGAAAGCAAATGAGCATATTTTAGTTTTGAACAAAGATGAATCAGAATTTGGTCAGCAGAATTCGATAAACAATCACATATCATCGAGCCCTTGGATGATATAATTGAATAATTATTACAAGCCGAGGTCATATTTCATATCACAGCTGGGTCGTTCATTGGTAGAGATCCTTCCTGATTAGAGTTGCGGTCCACATCCAGCTGTTGCGTTTGTGTGAATCAGACAGCTGAGGTAGTTAGTCACTCCTGAGGGAACCACAGTTTGTCTGCTCTGCTGGGCACGCGCTCAAAGCCCACAGGAGCTGCGCAGGGAGACGGTAACAGGTGTTGCTGTGATGCATGCAGAGCTGCCTCGTGGTGAGCGTACCTGCAGACGTTCCTTCTCAAACACACACACAAACACACACACACACACACACACACACACTCATACTCTCTCTCCAGATGGCCATCATACAGGATCAGTGAATCAGTCCTCTGGCGGCCATTGTGAGGGCGTAAAGAAAAAAAAACAGCTTGTGATTTGTGATTTGTTCACGAGCCAACGACCAGGCAAAGTTGTCCCGCTGATTGCATGTAGCGACGTGATAAGGCTGCCATGGCCATTGTCTCGCGCGAGGAGAAAACACACATGAAAAAAAACGCAGGTAAAATCCTCACAGGGCTTATTTGGCTACCGTCGGGGAGTAACTCATCTTAATCCAGGTTCACACTTCAACCGGGCCCGGTGTTGGCGAACAGACACAGAGCAGATGAAGCCGTGATTCGTTCTGTCTCCCTTCAATCTCTTTCAACTGAAAATCTGGAGCGTTGTCTTTCAAAAACAAAACGTCTGCTGATACCACACTCTCTCTGCTGCGTCCAACAGAGCCTCCGCCTTTGTTTTATTGTTTCCTGACACTGAAAAACAACTCTCGTCGTCCAAGGCAGTTTCCAACGCCATGCAAGGTGTAAAATTGTATTTTTGTATCTTATATTGCCCGATTTGCTCATTCTGGCTGCTTTATGTTGGCGTTTACGACTGTGGGATCAGAAATGAAGTATCTAAGGAAACCCGGTGGGTAGATGACAAGGCTGATTAAGCCATTAAAGTCCTTGATATGTATTTAGCATAATCTGGCCTGTCTGCAAATAAGGTGGCAGGGAGCTGGTTGCGACTGTTTCTATCAAAAGCTGCTAGTTAGCTCAATCAAAGCAGCTGCTGGGGAGCATCACATTTAATTCACTGTTATGAGGAATAGAGAGGAGCTTTCTTTCCTTGTGTCTCTTCATCTCAGGGGTGAAGAGATTCGTTTCTGTCATCTGCGGAGATGAGGAGTGATCCGCACGCGGCCCGTGTTCCTCCTCCCAGCCTCAGGTCCTTTCATGTTCTCAGCTTAATTTGAGCCGCACCAGTGTTAATCATTCTGCAGCGACTGGGCCGACTGGCTGCGAGCGAGGACTGCTGCGATTGTTGTTTTTCTTGTAGACAGCGATACTGTTTCCCCTCTGGGTTAGAAAAGAGCGGCGCTAATCTACTAAGATAATGTTTTAATCAACATCTGCATTTATTCATGTGGCGTTACGCGAAGACACATTATGGCTGCATAATTAAGAATCTAATTTATCTATATTAGCTGCTCAACAAACACAGAAGTCACTCTGTAGTCAATTGTTCTTTCTAGTGATGATTACATTCACTTATTACATATATATACTTTAATTTATGTTGTGTAAACTTTAAAGTGGAGTTATAGCGTCGAGGGATAAACAATATAATCTCATTTTGATTGACTGTAAATCTGAACATGCTGTTGCCGAGAGAAAATAAGAATAACAGAACACAGATGGGGAAAACTTTAGTAGTACACGATGTCTGCTGACGTGCTTTTTGGTCTCTCTCTCTCTCAGGTGTCTCTTCTTCTGCAAATACAACCGTCTCTTTTATCTATGCTTTGACAAGAGTTTGTATTTGTTCCCAGCACAAGTTAGTGCCGGATAAATCATGTGGGACGATCATGTTAAAATAAAAGCAAAGTATCAATACTTAAAGGGCCAGTTCGCTGATTTTCAACCTCAGTGCTATCATGCTATCATGGGGAGCTAATGCCATTATGGTAGGAAAAAAATGCACTTTGGCTCTGTGCCTTTGGAGGATGCTATCCGCTTCTCCAATGGGCCATGGAGCTCGCTAAACTACACTTCCTCAATCTAGGACGCCCGCCTCCGATGTCATGTCTCGTTCTAAATCTTCAGGTTTGAAATGTAGACTGCAGACCTGAAGATGTTTGAGACGATCCACCGGTATATTCTCGTCGTATTTCGGATTCTGTACCGCTCTGAGCCATCGCCTGCAGCCAAACTGTAGTACCTCACTCACTGGGCCGTTCCTTTCAGAGGGAGGGGCGCAATGCACGCTGGGTGTTGTAGGAATGTAAAATGGGCGAAACCATGAGCTGTTTGTACGACTTTCTCCACAGCTATGGCGCCAATTTCAAATATTAATGCTTCTATCGATTACAGAGAACACCAGCTCTGACTGGCAGCGGCTTTTTCCAGGTAGAGAATTAAAATCCTTTTCATCATGGACTGCAGTATAATAGGAATGAGCGATCAAAGCGTATTAAATTCTGTTAGATTTCGATAATTGTGTTCTGACAATACTGATTATTATTCTGTCCCGTACCTGTTTATGAAACAGTCATTTTAATAGTTGTTCTATTAGAGTTTTATTTTTATCTGATTCATTCATATATTGAGTTTGTTTAAAATGAAATGTACTAAACTCTCCTTTACGACATATTTGGTTAATTTTCTTTTAAAGCAGAAGTTGGATGCAGAAGTGTGCAACAAACGACTGCATGCTTGGCTCTCATGTCACGGGCCAACTTAGTTTGTTGGAACTGTTTCTGCACAATCATTAAACATCAGTTTTTAAAAATGTTTGTAATTGAGGCAGCCAACCATGTTTTACATTGATATAATTTAATTATAAATATTGTTTTTTATAGGAGTTTATAAGTAGTTAGATAAGTATCTTGTGACTATCTTCGTAATGCTCCCCAGGATATGTCCGTTCCTACAATGCATGGCCCTAAAAAAGAGGGTTTTTTGTACTTTGATAATTGATCAGATGCATCTTAATCAGACTGATTTTTATGTAGGTGTATTATAAGGATGTTTTAAGGCTGTTATTAACACAGATGAGTAAGTAGTTGGGCTTATTTTATTAGATGAAAACGGGACGATACAAGCGTCTCCAGGTTTGTAAGGACACGCTGACCTTTGTAATCCCTGCATTAACAACACAGACGATGTGCATAAACGCCATATAATACTCTAAGTGTGTCATACAATCACCCTCCTCTACATCTCGGCTTATAACCGCAGCTCTGTCGAACATATTGTAAAAGTGTTCTTTCGTTTAACTACACTCCGTATCGCTTTTTCATCAGTGACGTGGAAGCAAATTACATTTTCTGTTCACTCCTTTCTTCTCTCTCTCTCTCTCCCTCTCTCTCACTCTCCTTCCCTCCCTCTCCTCTCACTCAGCTGCACACTCCTCGTCTCTCCAAAAAGCAAGCGGGCTGTCGTCTCTCCCTTCTGTCTGCCCCATCTGTGATGCAGTATGGGCCACTGGCTTGATAATGATAGGCAGGCGGAGCGCGGGGCTGCGCACAAGGCAAAAAAAAAAAAACGAGAGACCAAACCAACCCGTTAAAATAGAGACAAAACTCTAATCAGTTGCTTCGCCGAGTCTCGCAGAGGTCTCGGCTTGCCGATAAAAGGTTTGCAGTAGCGGCTCTCGCTCTGCCCCGCGTTCCTCCCACCCATGAAAATGTGCGACATGCTGTATCATAATGTGCGGGGATGCGAGGTGGTAAAGAGGCGGAGGACAGCGTCTTGATAACACAACAGATGTGAACCCTTTTCGAAAGCCATCGGCCCAGAATTGGTACCATGTGTTTTTCCTTCCTCCCTCTCCCCCCTCAGTCTTCCTTATACTTGCGCTAGAGCGAGGAAAGGCCCAGAGGCTCGTTAAAACTTTAATATACTGTACAATCACAGTAATTGAGTAGAATTTTCAAGTTCTCCCAGTCATGGTTTTAATTTATGAAGTCCCTATGAAAGTTTAATGGATCAGCAGTTGTAGAGTTGCAGCTATCTAAATCATTCCGCAGCTATCTCCGCTTGCACGGCCTGCCAAGTCCCGCCGTTAGCGTCCTGTGCCCTAGAAAGATGGCCAGATTGCTCCAAAGGCATGACTGTTGCTGGACGTCTGTTGAACACATTGTACCTAGAGGTCTTTTACAGAGCCGTGTGATTGGCTGCGAGCGAGCAAACCGAGCGTTGGCACCGTTTCTGATGCTGTTGACCAAATATCCGCTGTGTAAGTTAGGGCTTTCTTTTTCTTTCTTGTTGTATTATTCATGCTAGCAAGTACAGGGTCCCTGTTGCTTGATGAGTGTAATATAGCATGCTCACTTAATTATGGAGCAGCTCTCATGAGAGGCATATCAGAGAATGTAGACAAGATGAATATGGTACCCCAGCTTCCCCTGCTTATGAATTGTGTGAAATGCAGCAATTTGCATTGGCTGGAGATATGATATGCCATATCCGTGTTTCAGTTTCAGCAACACGAGCCCGGCCGTACTTGAGATGTTTATTATTGTTATTAATATTTTGTCAGGAAGCGGGGATCTGAGTGACACGCGGGCCTGGAAGGGGCTTATTAAAAGAAGTTATTGTCGACGATCGCCGCAGAGAGATACAACACAGTGATTAATGGTGTGTTTTACAGCTGACAAAAAAGCGCATGGAGACTCAGACCTGGGAGGACAGCGCTGAGAAATCACTGCAAGGAAATTGCTAGGTATGCTTTACCTCTAATGAAAGAAACCATCCTTCAGATGTGCATCATCCTGGACTGCCAGGGGCCACAGAGAAAATGAAACTGTTCTGATTTATTTTTGTTTTGACCTACTTAATGTTCTGCAATTAGGATGTTCCATTATGAAACCATCTGATTTTTGCCTTTTGATATTATATCACGATTGCATCACTTAAGCTCCGAAATGAAAACAAGCTTGTTATTGCAGTTCCCTCTGTGGCTTGACAGGTAGTGGGGGACAACATAAAGAGGCACAGTACTGAAGCAGTCTCTTGTCACTCCTAAACAGTAATAAATTTAGCCCATTTCAGTCACGCTGTCTCTGTGTCTCAGCTTCAGGAGCATCCACACGATGTCGACTCGCTGCAGAAACTCTGCCTTTGAACCTGTTTCAACAGAAGTGAAGTGCAGAATATAAACAGGCTCGCAGCCATCTAGTTGTCACAGTCCAGTGCAGTCCAATCATATCCCCTTCCCCTCCTGTCTCGTCCTATCCGACACTGTCTGTCTTAGAGGTGAAGTCAAAGCTGGCAGCCCACGCGTTATCAGCTTTTTTCCCATCACACACTTATCAAAGCTCCCTTTTCTTCTCCTCCTGCTGCCGTTTTTTTTTGTTGTTTACATTGCTCTTGTCACGGCAAGTAAACACAGGCAGTTATCTGTCCGATGCCAACATCACAGATAAGCCACATCTGCTCTGTTGTACATCTGGTGTGTGAGGTAGCAAAGTGGAAGCTCGGTGCAGGCAGAGACTTGAGGTGCAGTTCATGCTCGTTCATTTTGTTCTCTGAAGCAAGCAAAGCATGACTTTATTATGATACTTTACTATATCATTTTATCATAATGATATCATTTTATTAAAGATTTTGTTTTGCAAATGAAAAATCCTGTGCTATTTCTGAATCTTGCTGATTTGAAATGATAAGTAAGTACATTCATTTCTTGGCGATTTGAATGTAAATTTGTAATTCTGATGAATAATTCTGATAAATAAGGTCGGAATTTTAAAGCATAAGATTCTTTCAGGTTCTTAAAAATTAATGCTTTTGGGGCGCTGGTTTAGCTCAGTCGGTAGAGCAGGCGCCCCATGTACAGAGGCTGCAGTCCTCATCTCACTGATCACAGGTAGAGATAGACCGATATGTTTTTTTCAGATACCGATTATTAGTAGTCAAGGAGGCCGATAACCGATGTTTGAAGCCGATGAAAATATTGGCGAATAATACAAACTCCAACACTTCACTTTGTTTAAATGCCTTTTAAGCATATGCATCAGAGCCAAAATAACCCAGTTTTAAATTGATCTCTTATCGGCCGTCGAATTTAAAAAAAAAAGAAAAAAAAAAGGCCGATGCCGATATGCGTCAGAATGGCGAATATCGGCGCCAATAAGTCTATCCCTAATCGCAGGTTCGACTCCCGGTGTCATCCCCCACTCTCTACTCCCAATATTTCCTGTCTATCTTCAGCTGTCCTATAAATAAAAGCCAAAGGCCAAAAAAATTAATAAAAATACATTTGTTTCCTGTCGGTATATTGTTTATGGCTGGTCAAACATAACTAGCAAATATCTTGAAATTCATTTTTCTGTCACAATTTTCCAAAGCCTTACAAACAATAAAACCATATGCAATTAATAACTTTTGCCCTAGTTTAAATTACATTTCAGTAAAAAGATTAATTAAGTAAACGTTTTATAAAGACACTGCATCAGTGCATGTTTTTCCTCTTTGCCTGTATGTGTGTCTTCACATACTGTATGTCAATCTGTTACTGCCCAGTAGAGGAGGCTGTGCGTTCTCCATGGTACAAGTGGAACATCTCCCGGCCTCCTTCTAGTAGCCGCCGGATTAAACCTGACCCTCATTAGTACTTGTGTGTCCGGCCTTTGCAATCGCCCCCCTTCCCCCTTCTCTCAAGGGACTCACTCAACAAGCATGTCGGTCCCCAACTTCCCCCGGTCCCTCTGGTGCGATCCATTCATGCTCTAAGGAAACCCCGGCTGCAGGCGGTTGAAGGGATTCATAGTAACCTCTAAGCATTGTAAACACGGGAGCTTTACAGTCCGTGAACGCACCGCGTGGCCTCAGCAGTGTGCTGGCAGTGTACACTATCTGGTTCAAGTGATGTCACAGGGGGCAGTGGATTTAAGCAGGTTTTAGTTTGACGCTAATCCCCTTGTGGCAAACGCTGTGGAGGAGAGGACCGTCCCTGCCAATGGCGTGCATCAACCCCATTGGATTACTCCGTCTCGTCCCCTCCTCCATTCTGCTGGCATTGTCCGGCATGTGTTTTTACCCCAATTTCTTCACCCGCGCTCTTAGTTTGGAATGTAAGCGTGATGGCCAGCACAAGCATGATCCCTGCTGTAGAAAGGAGTAGATCCTCGCCCTAAAGGTGTGTTCTTTCTGTGTGAATATTTGTGTGTGGTATTTCTATGCGATTGTCATGATGTGCTGCTCTCCTCATGGTTTTCTGTTTCCAGGGCTGAATTATTTAGATTGGCCGTCAGCAGGGAGCTACATGATAGCTCAGACTTAAGAGTGAGGGGAGGGGGGGGTCTACAGCTGCGGATCAGGTAAAAGGGTACCCTTGCCTCACCTTTTCTTCTCTCCTCTCCACTCCTCCCCTTTTGATTGGGGGTTAGTGTAACAGGAGAGTTGAAACACAATATCCAGCTCTATTTTCCGCTTTTATAGCTGTCTGCCTGATTGTCTTCACTGATGCCTAACTCAAGTGAGCAGTCGCATTTTGGAGGCTCTCTGGGCCAGCAGGGTCCTGAATGGATAGAAGGCCAAAACGACCAGGCTACAAGTCGCTGTCACTACTGTGGCACGATTGCGGGGCGTAGGAGTTCTTTGCCAGGAGGAGACTGCGGACTCTGGTATCACCATCACCTAGATCTTGGTGGGAAACAAGATCACGTCTTGCAGCCTTCTTTGTTCAACCAGATGCAGCAGGACCGGCATGTGCAGCAGCCCCTGAGGAAAAACTCTGTTCCCGATCTGAGCAGCAGCCTCTACCTCAGGCAAGTGATGGCAGGCCGGGCCTCTCTACCACCTCAGGATTACTACCTGGCTGACGCTTCTTTATGTGGTGCTCCACCTGAAGAGTGTGGGTTTTATAGGGATAACCAACACCTGCTCACCAGATCAGCCTCGCCTTATGGGCCCAGCGCTGGGGGGTTGAGGCCTACCTGGGATCAAGGACAGACAAGGGCCACACCTTCCGTGCTGGCTTCCGCTTCTACACCTACCCCCGCACCTCCTCCCCCTCCGCCTCCTCCTCCCCCGCCTCCTCCGCCCCCTCCTCCCCCTCCCGTACATGAGCTGAGCCGTTTGTACAGGGAAACTCTGGCGTCTAAGATGATCCCAGACGTCCAGCGTATTGGTGGCCGCTCTCCGTCTCCTGCTGTCTACGGGGTTCAACCCCCTCTTCCTATTTACGCCACTGAGCCTCTCTCCGCTCGCCAAGCTTATAACAATATCAACAATTTGTCTCTGGACACCCGCCAGCCAGCTGCCACCAGTTCAGTGGTGGACCCAGCTTCTCAGGGAATGGACGGATTTCCCCCTCGTGCTTATGGAGCTGTAGCCTCCCAAAGGCTGCCTTATGACCCAAACTATGATCCAAGCTCAGCCATGGTGGCTGCCACAGCTGGAATGACCTCCAATATGCCTCCTCATCATCCCAGTGCTGCAGACCCCAAGAGGATGGTGGACCCTACCTTCTTGGCCTTCCTGCGAGCTGAAGGTTTGGCCGAGAGCACTATCACTCTCTTGCTGCAACATGGCTTTGATTCTACTCCCACTCTTGGTATGATGGAGGACCATGATGTCCGCTCTGTGGCCCCTAACTTGGCCCAAGCCCGTGTTCTGTCCCGTGTCGTGCTTGGTTGCAAGTCCGGCGTTCCAGCAACACGTGCCCGATCCAACAGCTTCAGCCACCGCAATGATCTGTACATGCAACCCCAGGGCTTGACCATGGATCCCGGCCTGATGCAGCAACCTCCCACCACTATCCAGACTGTGTCCCCAAGGATGGGAGAATTTCTTGGTAGAAGACCCAGCAGTGCTCCCTCCCAACACCTCCTGGAGACCACCACCTACCCAGGAGCGAGGCCCCTGGCAACTGGAGCTTTCCCAGTTAGCCCAGGAGGATACAGCGGTGCTATGACTCAGGCAAGACCCCTCTCCTTGTACAATGCCCACACAGGTATTGCTATGTCTGCTCTTGGACAACAGCCTCCACCAGCTCCGGGCACACCTGGAGCGGCGCCCAAAACCTTCTCTGGCTCCTATTCCCCGATGGAGCTAATGACAAGAAGGGCCACCAACATTCCCCTAGCGTCGCCGGTAGCAACGTCAAGCCCTCTTCACAGCCCCCAACTTCTCCGGAAAGGAATCAATGTTGCTACTGAGAGTACCATCGTTCCTGTGTCTTCTGCATCCACTCTCCAAGTGCAAAACCTTAACAACAACAAGATGGTTGGACGTCGCACTGGTCCCCCTGTCATAGTCTCAACCATGACCGCCACACCTGACACAAGTAATGTCAAATATCACCTTTTCACTCATTTCTTCCACCCTCCCTACTTGTTGCTTATTTATATTTTTTCTGTAGCCTTTGGTAATATTTTAGTTTCTTCCGTTTTTTCACAGATTAGATGAATAGTGAGATTTAATTCTGTACATAATAAGTAGTTTTGCTGTACTATTAAAATCAGCCTGACAGTCTTTTTGAATGGAGGAGTAGCATGTAAGATGCATCTGACAAGTTAAGCAGCTTTGCTCTGAGAGAGTTTTTTTAATTTTAATTATGCAACTATTTATACATGAATTGCAACATAGTTGTGTCATTTGCCAGAGGGGATCCTGTCTCATCACCAAGATGAAATATTTCTAACCAGAAGCACCAGCAGTAGTTATTGAGGTCAACACATTTCTGTCTGTTTCTTTCGCTTCGTTTTATGGTCAGAATCGTTCTGAAGCAACAGCGTGCTTTGACCTTGCTTTTTTAAGGTTCCTTGTACATGATTTGTTTACTTGATTGGAAATGCAACAGTTAATTACACAGCCTTTTACAAAACAACTGTTTGAAATACAGGATAGTACTGTTTATTATTAGACTTAGACGACTGAAATTTAGTTAGTAAAAACGTCCAGCTTGTCTTTAAAATGTAAACGTTATTTACTTGAGTCAGAGTTGCTGTCACTCTATTTTACACTGTACTCTCTCCTAATCAGAGGCTTAACTGCGTCAAATCCAATTACACTAATGGGATGTTTGTTTGTAGAGGCTATAATAGGTGGCTCTTTTTTTTATAGACACCCTGTTAGTTTGAATTTCTGGTTGCGTTCTAGTATTACGAAAAGTTGTTTCATGTATTTGTTGTGTGGGATACTCTTCTGGCTAAAACTGGAAAGTTATTTGCCAACATTTTGGCCTCGGTTGCCAAATTTTTAGGATGAAAATTTCAAGAGTGACAGTAAAGAAAGAAATGATGAGAAGATATTCTTATGAATTTGTTTGTGGTTCATTTTCAATTGAAGTTTTTGCAGTACTTGTGTGTTTTATATGAGGTGTTAAACAAATAGCGTGGCAGCTCCAGTTTGCCGTGACGGGAAACTCTCTTTCAAGCCATTGTCTGAGCTTGTTTTTATACATAAAGGCCTTGGTTTCCCCCCTTAATACGTTGATATATTTCCCTGCTGGTGAGAGCTGATGAGCGTAGGGAAGAATTAAATCTGTTAACCTTGCTTTTAGCCGTGTAACCCTGTGTCCTGCCTGCCTCTCTAATGGGTCTGTGGGCTGCTGCACTTGTTATAGAGTAATGACTTTTATGAAGTGGCTTCCCTTCATGTGTTGTCAAGGAAATAAAAAGCGAAGTGTAAGATCCAGAGGAGGGTGAAGGAGTTGTGGGGGAGGTGGAGGGTACACTTTTAGCACAACAAACTCATTTGCATGTAGCTGACATTTGTTGCTTCAGTAACTTCATCTGATAATGGCCCTTGCTGCCGATCGGAAAGCATACTTCTTAATTGTGTGTTGCTAGGAAACCTAGGGTTCGGTGGTAATCAGAGAGAGATAATCTTCACGTTTAAGGAAAGGAAAAGAGTGGAGCCCTGCGTGCAGTGTTGCACATTTATCCTGTGCACTTGTTACTCTTTCTTTGCAGCCTTCTTCAGTTTTGAGCGGGAGGAAATTGAGTGAAAAAAACAAGATGTTGCGTGGCACCTAATGAAAACATTACTCCTAGTCTCCTTCCCTCTCGCTCTCTCTCTCGGCACATCTCAAGAGATTGCTTCGTTTTTTGTGCAAAGGCTCGAGCGCAGCAGTGAGGAGCCTCTCTTATTACATGCATGGTGTTTCATGTTCAAACATGCATATTGATGAATAGTTGACACATCATTCCTTTTGCACCTACTGAATAAATCGGTAATTCTTCCAACACAAACCAGCCTTCTCTTATCATCTTACATCAAAGTGTAAATTTACACACAGGCGCTGACTGAGGCATCCACATTTCCATGTCGTGGAAATCTTATTTATTCTCAAAGACGAGTTGTGAAAGCGAAGATGTGAGCAGCAGTGCAATCTTAAAATATATATTTAAAGGGTGCAGGTGGGAGGGCCCTGTGCGTGGACTCCTCTGCGCCGGGCGCTGTCTTGGTTGGCTAAAGCCGTAAGTAGTGTTAATAATGGCATTAAACGGTGGAGTCGAGCTTAGTTGCAACAGTTCCCTTCCACCCAAAGTAGGGAGAGCGGCGTGCAGCACTCGCATTGGCCATGGAGTTGTCCGTCAGTAGCATCCCACAGAGCAGCACAGGTCGGTAAACCTAACAATGTCACGTGAGGCAGAATAGCCAACCCGCTAGCTAGAGGTGCGATTGGTTAGCTTCCTCCATCGTGTGCGTGCTCGGTAGATTGACCAAGGTGGACGCTTGCATGTTGTCCACAAATACCAGCACGTGGTTTCCTTGTGGAGATAATCCAAGGAACATCTTCAGCTGTGCTTTTCTGGGCTGCAGAATTAGGAGATGAAGTGTTGGGGGCAGGGCTTACGGGAAGGAGAGTGACAAGAACTTGGCAGCAGCTTCCTCGAAGCCATACGGGAAATGTCAGTTGACGTGTATCACCTGTATAAGTCTGTTCTCTCTGCTTGTATCCACTCATTCCTGGCAGATCCCTTTTTCCCCCCACTTTCTGACAGGAAGCCATCACTGCTGCGCCTGACAGTTATGTAACCTTGTAGTGTATTGCTCCCGTGGGGGACTGAATGGGATTTTAATTTCCCAGCCTGTATTTGGAAGGACATCCACGAGGATGCATGCCTAATGTGCTCTCAGCTGTCCTTGGCTAAACTGCTTTGTTCAGGTGTCTGACATTGATTTCAGCCCGCACTCCTGCTTGTTTTCCACGAGCTAGTCAGGAAGAAAACACAACAAGTTAGTTGTTTTGTTTGTGTGCTGCAGAGACGAGGAGGTGTCCGTCTTCCTGAACAATTCCTTGTATGAGGGCGCTTTCAATAAGGTTCTTGTGTTGCCTCAAATGCAGAACTCCAAAGCGTTTGTGTCTTGTGATCTCTGTACATGTGTGTGCATTTGTGGACTGCACACAATGCACAATGCTGCCGCCCCCCCACTACCCTGCCACAGATGTCCCTCTCTCAGCAGCAGGAAGTGTTTGTCTTCATCAGAGGCCGGCTGGATGTGACAGCAGGACACGGGGACACGACCTTAAGTTTCCTCTATCTGTCTCTTTCTTCCTTTGACCAGCTCTATTCACAGTGCATATGCAGACATTATGTGGACAGTGAGAGTGCAGGGATCCTAAGCGCTAAGGCGCATTAAGAGTTCTTATGGCGAGAGTCCAAAACCTGCACTCAAGAATCACCTGAGAGTCACCTGACCTCAATCCAACCGATCCTGTGCTTCATCTGCAGAAATAAAGAGAACGACCGCGATAAACCAGAAGCTTGAATCAGGCAACAGGTGGATCATTTACTGCTAATTAGATATCATTTATGAGGACTTTTCCTGTATGTTAAAGCAGCCATCTTGAAGAGCTGGATATTGTTCTCTTCGGCGGCACCAGTGGCAATAGGCGGCAACTGCAAGTGAACCAAACAGTCCTTGCTGACAGTTTAGTCTTCATCAGAACTTTGAATTTGTTACTTTTTCTTTTGATTTCAACTTGTTTTTTAAAGTTATAATCTCAAAGGTCTCAGTTTCGTTCTCTTTGGCGGCACCTAATGGCGATTGCGGGCGCATACGTCCCAGATGTCGGTCACTTTCCTTTTTAGACTGTTTGCCTTCATCTGAGCGTCGAGTTTGTTTCTTTTTCTTTGGATTTTCACTTATTGTTGAAGTTGTATCTGTAGTCATCCATCTTTTCTTTGTTTGTTCAGCCATAGTAGATTACTGTTTGCTCGCAACACTTGCAGAGACGGGAAAAGCAGCCGCTTAGCTCCGCCTACCCTCTCTGGCAGACCAGCCACTGCTGGGTGATGGAAAACGCGTCACTAACTGGGTGCGAGTGACTTTTTCCACTAATGTCGCCACAGACACCCAGTCTGTAATACTGCAAATGCAAAGGCTTTCATCAGTGGGCCAAAGGCTCAGTCACCATACATCATTCGGCAATAGATAGTGACTTAACAGACATTTATTTAAATCTTTGCGATTATATCTTCGTCTATAATCTTCTGTCTTTTCTTAGTTTGTTTTACAATAGTAATCATTTACTTGCAGCTCAGCAGAGACTGGAGACAACAGGACCTCCCTTCTGCCTACACTCTTTGACAGCCCATTAAACTACTGAGTGATGGTTGTTGAAATGTTAACTCAACATCCAGTTTGTAATACCAAAAAAACCCTACAAATTCTTTAGTGGGGCTTTTCTTTAACCTGAAAACTTCATTCTGACTTCAACTTGCCCAACAGCTTTGGTCCTCTAAGATTGGGTGACTTTATAGTATACTAAAAGTCTACAGTTCCTACAGTGTCTATTTTATGTGGATGTTTATTTGAAGTACAGACTCAGAACAAAACAGTATCCCCGTCCCAACCCGTCCCGCCTGCACTGCTTATCGACCCTGTCCTTACTTGTTGTTATCGATGCAGTAACGGGTTAAAGGCTCTTATTGTGGAGGGCTAACGGCTTACGTTACCTGTCTAGGAATAGGCTGAGAATTAGAGGAGTGAAATCCTACTAGCCATCTGTGTGTTTGTGCGTGTGAGAGGAGAGCGCTAGCATGAGTCTGTATGTGCGTTTGTGTGTGTGGATGCTACTACTCAGGCGTCACGTGTCAGTGGGAGTGTGTGTCATCCTCTGTAATCCCTCTGATATGAATGAGTGGAGACAGACGAGAGGTTTCAGATCACATGGCGCTGGTCAGGGAAAGTAGCTGTGTACTGTAATAGTCTTGTTTTATATTGTAGTATACCACTTGGACTTTATTGTGCTGGGTCAGATCATGTGACTGTCTTGGTATGTCAAATGTCTTTATGTTTGGAGCCATTGTTCTTCTTTATTGTCCTACAGTTTGGGGACTACAGATAAGAAAGTTATCGCTTTTTTACCCCTTCAAAATAAAAGTCAAAAGTACTCCGTTAACTTCAAAGTCATTCCTTGATGTCAGAGTGTTCTGGAGTAAAAGTGCACATTCAAACAACGAAAACATTTTCCTCCCGCGCTGTATAAACCTGTAACCGCTGTGCCGTCCATGCTTATCTGTGTGCAGCCCTGCTGTCATGTGTCTCCAGTTTCCCGAGAACCTGGTAAATGTTACATGAACTATCTGCTGCTCCATCTCCACTCGGCCTCTGTATTGTTTGTGTCTCGGGGGAAATATGGCCGGGAAAATCTATTTTTCCACAGCAGTTGTTTTTTCTTTTTATTCGGAGGGAGGAAAAAAAAACACAAGTGAAAGAAAAAAGTGTTGCGGAGCCCCCCGTCTCCCCTCCCTCGCTGCTTTCTCATGGTTGATCTTTCCAAACCATTGGTTGCGTTCACAGAGGGATTAATGGTTCTGCGAAGCCGGCCAACCCATGGAGGGAACGGAGCCTTCGAGCGAATGAGGAACAGCTGGTCTCCTCCTGCTTGTGACAGCTTGAGTGTTTCAGTGTGTGTTTGTGTGCGTGCGCGATGGTAGCAGCTGACCTCTGCGAAGGGTCAGAAGTGTCATCCGTGGTCTGAAGAGGGTCTTAAGTTTTCTCTTACTCATGTGCTTCTGCTGCTGCTGCTGTCAACGGGTCTATAAAGATCTTTAAGAGTGCAGCTCCTCAATTTGTTTTTCATCACACGGGTCAATACTCTGTATGTAGTGTGTTTCTGGAGATCTAAAGATACATTTCTGAAGAACCGTGGGTTTCCAATACTAAAAAAATAGTTCCCATGAAATGGCTTTCAGAGTACTTCCTTTAAAAATAGGTATTTTTGGAGGTAGTTGTTATAGCTGCCCGCAAGCTCATAGGTCCTGTGCGTTGGGAGCATAGACTGTATAAAAAGATGGACGACATGACAGCTCCCTAAAAGTAAAGCCAAACCCTCTCTATCGCCCCCTGCTGACTGGCTGCAATATAGGTCATAAAGCCCGCCTCCTCCATGTTAACAGATGGGACATGAGTCAAACTATAAAATCAAAATACATGTCAAATTAATGTTTCTCAAACATGGTTTCTGTCATTGTAGTTAGTTCTTATCATGCTGATTTACGTCCAAGTGTTCATTTTTCTGACAAGTTTATTTTTAATTAGTTATTTGATGCTGTAAGAAGGATGATTGACAGCTCTGTTGACAAATCCGGCTCCTGCAGGCGATCTGTTCCTGATTAACAGAGTGGAGGACGAAACTAAAACAATCACTACAGTCATTGAAGTTTACATATCTGTGAGCGTCTGCTTCAGACCAACACAAGAAGCTGTTCTGTTGTTAAACACGCAGGTAGTGTGTGTTTTGGTTAGTGGAAGTGGCTACGGCGGCTCCACCCGCCGGTCTCTACTGCGCAGACTCTGTCTCCAAATGACGTCACCACGGGGCCTATTTTGGCATCAATTTCGTCCAGTGCAGCAGATGGAGACGCATCGTCCATCTTTATATACAGTCATTGGTTGGGAGAGAAATGAAATTTGAGAAAGTCATAGGACGCAAAATCAGTGTAAGGCCCCAAATGCAGAATAAATGTATTCAGAATAAAAAAATGTTTTTACTGTTTTCCAGAAAGTAACAAACAAAAAATACATTAAAATAATGTTTTTTGATCATGTTTGGCCCAATGTGAACTTAAAAGATCTACTAAATATTTTTAAAGTCTTAAAGCTCCTGTGAGGAGTTTTTCACTGGTTATGAAACAGACTGAAATTAATTCTGATTACTCTATATGAGCTACAAAAGCAAACCAGACCATCAGCGACAGATTGATTATTTCTATATAGTTATTTTTAATGCCTGAAACTGCTGGCGGGGGGGTAGATGTCAGACGGAGCGATTAACTGCACGCTGCCTTTGTTTACATTTTCCAGGGTTTAAATTTAAAATGAGTGATGCATGTGACTGTTAAAGAGAGCAGGGTGAGATTTTTTGTTAAAAACCACCACTTAAGCATGTACAGGACAAAATCAGCAAAGAGATAAGAGGTACGGCTTTGTCCACAGGGGGCGCCAAAATCAACACAAACCGAACGTTCCTCACAGGAGCTTTAAATAAAGTTTCAATTTTCAGTTTCAGTTGCTGCAATTGTCCAGGGAGCTTTTTATTGTCCTCATGCTCATTGGACAAGTAAATGCGTCCCAAATTATTGAGCAGAAGCAGGGATGCCTTTCAAGTAAAGTAAAGGTTGTGTGCTCTAACTTAAGTTCAGCTACTTAGACAAAAGCTCGTGACACTCTGACCCCTGCCTGCCCTGCAACTAGCCCAAAGGTCAGTGCTAAGCGCTAACGGGTAGCTGTGAGTGTGTGTGTGTGTGTTTCTGTGCCTGGAACCCTGAGTGCGTATGTTGGTGTGCTCTCGCCTTGTGATGTTTTGATTGGTGAGAAGAATCTTCCGGCTATTTCTGGAGATCGCATTGTCATGTTTATTCTACCAGTCCTCTTATCCCGGAGCTGTTTTGTTTACAGGATAGCAACGAAAGTGCCCGCCGCTCGCTTGCTGTAAGAATGGCAGCACTTTGATATAATCTCCCCAATTATCTGTCGTCAATTCTGCCGCATATTACTCCTCTCTCCGTGGCAGCTGGGGAGGAGATTGGTTTTGTGAACGTCTAACGGCAACAGCTGCATCCACTAAAACAGACAACTACCTCTGCACACCTCCCTGGTCCTTCTTTTTTGTGAGCGTCTCCCTCCCCCTCTTTCTTTCTCTCTCTCTCTCTCTCTCTCTCTCTCTCACTCAGTGGTGGGCAGGTCACCCTGAATTATTCATCAGTGTGAAATGAAAAAGCTCATGGATATTGAATATCCCCTCTGAAGTGGTGGCCAACCTTGTGTGTGTTTTTTTTTCGCCGCTGAAAAGAGTAAAGAGCGGCGGATCTCATTGCCAGGGCATTTCAAAGGTTAACCGATTGCTTTACCTCGCGCACATATTTACTTTCTTCATGGTCTGCGGCCGGCGAGGAGGGGCTGGAGGGGAAAAAAAGAGGAAGAAGAAGATTGAGGAAAATGGTTGATGAAAAGAATAAGAAGAAAAAGGTGGAACTGTAATCTGTGTTCCCGGGGATATTTTTCTCTCGTTGTGTAGCTGCAGCTGATTCGCCGTCCTCCCTCGCCGCATGTTGTGAGGCCTGTTCCTTCCTGGAACGAGTGCGACTGTGGTCATCTGTGGTCGTCCCAATCGACCGGTTGTCACTCGTTTCCCTTGCGGCCTGCTGTTTTCCTCCATTGTCCTCATGCCTAGTCTTTTGTCCTGTGGTTTGATCTGCGGCCCGAGCTGCAAATCAATGCTACCGGGTGCCATTCACTCAGCTCAGCAGCCAGCGAACACAGCAGGGACTCTCAGAACGTCTCCCATGTGAGAACATATAAAACGGGCAGGGAGGACAAGGGAAAAAATGCTTCAAGCTTCAGAGCTTTGTGTTGTTTTATTACGTCTTTAGGACATTTTAGTCACATCAGAATATTTCTGTGTCATTAGTGTCTTTATTTGTCTAACGAGCAAGCTGACTACTGTTTCCCTGAAGGACAAAGACTTAAAAGAGTCTCAGTCATGCCAGAGAGCAAATGCTAAGATGATGAATAAATAAAATACCCTGCTCCGCCTGGTTCGTATGTTGTACATGCTAATAGCACACAGTGTTTTATTCGTTCAATAATATCCAAGAGAACAGCACTGCATTAACCCTGCGCTGCTCATTGGCCATTATGTTCCCACTACCCTCCCTGTACCCTTTCAGTCTTTACAGTCCATTTTCCTCCATTCCCAATTTCTACTGCAGCATAGACAATTACTCAGGAATCCTTTTAAGAGTATTCCCAAGCCGTGCAAAGAGCAAATGTGCCCGCAGGAAGCAGCCAGGGGTTTGACTGGCTAACCTTTTCCAAAAGTATTCTTAACGGAGACGTAATGACCGACAATTTGAGAGGGGGGGAGGAAGCTATTTTGTTTTCCTATGAATAAAATAAGTCAAGTGATTTGTCTTCCAGGAAACTGTTATGAGGGACTGCATTTTATTTTACCCTTATTTAAGAACACTTTGCTACTTTCAGGGAGAGATCTTCCAGTGCTATTTTTTTCCTTCACGATACCGATTCCTAGACTTGAGTATTGGCCAATACAGAGCACCCCTTTAATTCCAGCGTAATTCAAAAAATATACATAATGTTGGTGGAAAATGCTGATTGCTGACATTTTTCTAGCTTTGACTTACATTGCTCTCTCTGCTAGCACTGCACTGATGTTGATTGTTATCGTCACACGATATATGAAATTAGTTGATTTTTTGGGCTTATTCTTTACGGTTTGGGATCAATGCATTGACTGGCATACTCGCAGATACCCAACATCACATTTTATTGGTAGCTGATACTGGTACTGATACCGAGACTGGTACCAATTCGGATGCTGATACCAAGGCTAGTACCAATGCTAATACTGATACAGAGACTGGTAGGCTACCGATTCCTATACTGATATCGAGACTGGTACTAATACTGAGACTGATACAGAGACTGGTACCAATACCAATACTGATACTGATACCGAGACTGGTACCAATAGCAATACTGACACGGAGACTGGTACCAATACCGATACTGGTACTGATACTGAGACTGGTACCAATACCGATACTGATACCGAGGCTGGTATCAATGTTAATACTGATACAGAGACTGGTACCAATACCGATACTGGTACTGATACGGAGACTGGTACCAATACTGGTACTGATACAGAGACTGGTACCAATACTGATACTGGTACTGAAACAGAGACTGGTACCAATTCCAATACTGATACTGAGACTGAAACAGAGACTGGTACCAATACCAATACTGATACAGAGACTGGTACCAATTCCAATACTGATACCGAGACTGGTACCAATACCGATACTGACACCGATACTGGTACTGATACAGAGACTCATACCATACAGATACTGGTATGGATACAGATACTGGTAAAAATACCAATACTGGTACCTATACAGATACTGATACCGATACTGATACCGATACTGGTACCAATACTGGTACCTATGCAGATACTGATACTGGTACTGATACCGATACTGGTACCAATACAGATGCTGGTATTGATATTGGAACAACTCTTTTTTCAAGTAATTGCACTGGGCTTTAGTAAAATGCATCTCTGTGAGTGTTGGAGGTTTCAGGTGTTGTAGGTGTCATATCATGTGACCAGAATCCAAACTCCAGTTACAGTGTGTTCGGGGTTATGGTGTGCGGTGAGGAGTGGGTCTTCTTTGCCGGAGGAAGTGTGAAATATCATCTGCGAATGTGGAGGGAGCAGGATAAGTAAGTGGGTGTAGGAGACGGAGTGAGGTGGGGGGGGTCCGATGATGAAAATGGCTGTAACTCTTTAGCAAAGTGAGCTTTAAAAGGCAGTAAGTGGACACCTCATAGTATCTGATGGCTGACTCCTGGCTGACAAGACCCCATGACCCTGCTGTATTTATTGTAATGGAGCACAGCTGGGCCGCAGCTTCTATGGGTTAATAGCCATGTGACAGCTTTGGAGGTGGGGGGGGTAATGTGTGTGCATGCATTTTATTTACTCGTGCACTCTGCTGAGTGGTACGCAGGGGCCACACTCGGGAGGGTGGGACTCTCTGCTGTTCCTCCGCTCTCTCTGCCAGGCCAGATGGCTCCTGTCACCGAGAGGAGGAGGAGGAGCGATGGAAGAAAAAAAAAGGGGGGAAGGAGGGAGATATGAGTCGCCCCTTAACAGCGCCAGAGTGGCCTGTCCCCAGAGTCCCCACATCTGGAGACCACCTGCAGCTGGCTCACCCCGCTTCCTCCGTCCTCGTCGCTTTCCCTCTCGCACACGCTCTGTTTTTCCAGATGGGGGAGGCGGCGACGGCGTGTTTGGTCAGGCTGTGATTTGTGCCCATATTTCAGCAACTTTCAGGAGGGATGGAGGGAAGAGGAGGTGGTGGCGTGAAAGCGTAGCAAAATATCATTTTATTTTATGACTGCACCAGCCTCCCAGAGTTGCGGCTTTTTTGTACTTGTTATATTTCTTCTTTTTATTCCTCCCTGAGTAAAAAAGCAGAGTGAGAATGCCTCGCTTTTCTTTCCTTTTCGCTGTTGCTGCAGCTGATCCAGAGGCCACAGGGGGGCTGTTCCTGCCTGGAAAATAAAGCCTGCTTGCCCTCTGTGGCTCCCCCCAAATAAAATACGCTCATTTGCATTCCCATGCTGTAATTTAGCCCTCCCTCCCTCTCTCTTTCTTTTTTTCTTTTTCACTATCTCTCCGTCCCTCATCCCTGCATGTTTTCTGCCGCGGTCCTTGTGGTTCTGCAGGGATTGGAACGTGGGAGGGGAACAGAGGAGGGGAGGCAGAGAAAACAAAAGCAGAGAGGCAGTGTTGACTCAGGGTTGTTATCTGGACCACTGCTGAGGGGGTGGGGGCTCTTGTGTGTATATGTGTGTGTCTACATACATGCCTGGGGGGGTTATTTACCCTGGCTGCTGCTGCCATGGCAGGTGCCTCTCAGAGGATAAACCTGGGCCTCCTAAATAAATATTCACTATGGGGAAATTAGACTTGCGTCACCAAATACTACAATACTACTGCTCCCTTTCTTCTCTTGGCTCTACCTCTGCTCACACCACGAGGGTCCAACCAACTGAAGATCGTCCATCTTAAACCTCAAACCCCCAAAACAAGTGTCACTGAGCGAAAGAGGGAAAAACATTTTAGATGACTTGGGGCAAACAGTTAAACTGTTATCAGCACGTATCTGTGTAAAGAGGAGCGACTCTCCCGATTGTTTCCTCAGAGGTTTAAGCTCTACGACCAAGTTGTTAAGCTAACAAATATGACATTTGGCTAGGATGATATTGCATTATTCAGAAAATGTGCATGGAAGAGGCCAGTAAAGAGATTGTCTGTGAGAAAGCATTGACCAGTTAGCATCGAAGGGCGATTTCATGCTGGTAGTTTGTTTGCTCTGCTCAGAATAACTCGTCTCGTCGGTGAGGTTGGTGGATTTTCCCCGTGCACCAAAATGCGTCACTTCACTCATTGGTTAGTTCAACAACAAGCAAGAGAGCAGAAACCCAAATATCAAAAGGCAACGATCAGACCTTGATGCATTTTTCTGCCTGATGCAAACAACTCTCAATTTTGCTCGTCCGAATCCAACATGCAAAGCGTACCTTGCTTCGGGGGCTGTTAAGCTTAAACTGTGAGCAGAGCTGCCAAAAAATATCTTCCACGGGGGGAAACAAAACACAGTCTCAATCCAACAGAACTAAACACAGCCAGTTCTTTTACAGCTTTTCTTTGTCACAATATACATGTAAGATTAAGCCTATCTGTGAGTTGGATCACCAAATGATAGATATGTTGTGGTGGTCATGACGCCACAGAAGACTCGCCAAACAGAAGTCATAGGGACTATTTCTTTAGTGGAAATAAGCACCAATGAAAACCGTTAACAGTGAGGTCTATAAACATTTGCTGTGAGATGGGCATCAAGAGACAATTTCAGACATTTAGCTTGAAATAAATAAAGACACAAAGTTAACAAGTAAAATAACTCAATATTTACCGTGTTCGCCTGGTAGACCAACAGAAAAGCAAAACAAGTTGCCGCTTCCACCCGCCAGCTCTCAGCCTCTCTGGCACTGCACCTCGTCTGCGTGCAGCATGGTCACATGACCAACAACAGAACTTTATTGACCAGGACGAACGCAACAATATACTGTTTCCTTATACTGTACCTTTGACATGACAAAATAACCGAAATAGCAGTGAAATTAAATTCTTTAGGACTGCAACAAAGGTAAAATATTACAATAATCATTAAAGAGGAAAAAGGTAAGTTTAGTAACTCTCGCCGTTGTCATGGCAACGTGTGAGGTCGGAGCAACGTCGGCTACACTTGTAACGTTAAAACTTAAACTAAGACAAAACGTTTTAAACTGGAACATTCTGAAGATGTGTCAGGATGTTATTGAGGCCTGGGACGTCAGAACGCCTTTTATAAAACATTCGCTCAACATCACATAAAAACAAAGGTAGAACATGCTCACTGCGACGTTCTGAGGATCTTTTCAGGATGTTAGTACGGCCCGGATTATCAGAACTCCTTCAGCCAATCATTACCCATGATCATGTCATAAGCACCACCGCATTTAGAGCGCCATGTATTTATAAATTAAATGATGGATATTTGGCGGCAGCCTAATGATAATTGTATTGCACGAGTCAGAATGACGATAGATTGATATTTTGTCCCACCCCTGCTACTATAGGTAATTCAGAACGTATATGTTTTATAACGTTATTGACAAAGCTCTCTCTTCCTGTAACACCATACATATTTAATACCAAGTGAAAAGGCTTATAACACAGTAAAAGATAGAGCTTAAGAATGGAGAATTTCAAAGCACTACTTAAAGAGCCAGCAGGGGTATTCTCCAGGGTCCAGCTGCTCCTGCGCTGAACCCCCCAGCATCTGTAACGGACCCCTGAACCTCTGGTCTTAATGTGGTCAGCCGAAGCCTCGTCTCCTAACGGCAGGTTGGCTCCCTCCACCATTCGCTTTCTTAAAATCCCTTTAAGTGCTTTAGGGGGATTTAACAAGCCTCGACATCCAGCATCCTCTCAGCAGCAGAGTTCCAGCGCTCGCAGGAAAAGGGCGCTTACAGTATAATTAGGCCGGTTAAAGAAGAGGGCTCCCTCTCAGCGCTAAATCCACACGGGCTGTACGAGGAGGTTCGGGGCCATTTGTCGGGTCTTGCAGAGCGTGACCGCTCGCTCTTGATGTCTCACTGTGCTAAAGGTCAGGGCTGTAAGAAGTCAGGCGGCAGGAGGGAGAGAGGAGGGTAGACTCTGAACTCTGGATTCTTCAACTCTTTGGATTTGAAATGAAAAATGTATTTTTGAGCTTCTTCAAGGAAAATGCATCAAAAGAAAAATAACTGTGGCTTTTACTGGCTGTAAACAATGTTTCCAAAGTAGTGTCGAGGATCATTGTTTCATTTTATTAAGATATTACTTCTTTATATCAAAAATAAGCAGCATTTTTTAATAGGAGCAGATTGGTTTCAACCAGTCTTTGTGCTCCTAATTCGCCCAGGAAAAGGTGGGGTACAATAACAGCTAAAAGAAAAGATAATAAACAAAGAAAGAAAGAAAGAAATAATGATCTTTAAGTATCAGGTTGTGTCGTAATACGTAGATGTGTTCTCCGCTCCGAGGTGTGATAGTGGCTTCGCTGAGGGGCGAACAGATGTAGCCTTCAGTGCTGGTTTACACCCGAGTCTGGCTGCTCTACATCTGAAAGAGGAAGTGTGTGCGTGTATGTGTGTGTGTGTGGGGGGGGACCTGCTGCGCCAATCTGTTCTCATTAGTGTTTACTCGCCCCCTCCAAACATGTAACGACACGCACGTCAACTGCTGGAGTCAGGAGCGTATAGCTGTTTGTTCGCACCGGGCCTGTGGCTGCACGAAACCGCATCCTCTCTGTCCAGATTTCCACTGAGGGCTGCTTCCTTCTGAAACCATCGGCCGATGACTGTCAGCGATGGCACCTTCTGGAGAGATCATGAGCAAGTGTTTGGGAGGCAAGAGCCTCGAGGAATCTGCGACTTCTGATCGCAAGAATTCGACCAGTACTTCAGACATTTCTTTGATTTTGTGTTTTGTCTTTTATAGCAAAAGATTTTTTTAAATGCTTCAAGTTTGATAGGTATCCTATAAATTACAGAAGCCTGAAGAAACCCGTTTTACATTCCTACAACACCCAGCGTGCATTGCGCCCCTCCCTCTGAAAGGAACACCCCAGCGAGTGAAATACTACCGTTTCGCTGCAGGCAACGGCTCAGAGCGGTACAGAATCCGAAATACAACGAGATTATCGTCTAAAAAATCTTCAGGTCTGCAGTCTACATTTCAAACCTGACGGAGGCGGGCGTCCTAGATTGAGGAAGTGTAGTTTAGCGAGCTCCCTGGCCTCCGCCAGATGACGCGTTTTACGTAGTCGGGTGGAGGTTTTCCAGGGCCCATTGGAGAAGCGGATAGCGTCCTCCAAAGGCACAGAGCCAAATTGCCTATTTTTTCCTACCATAATGACATTAGCTCCCAATAATAACACTGAGGTTGAAAATCGGCGAGCTGGCCCTTTAAGGCTGCATTCTTAGATTAGATCATTTGCTTTCTGGAGCTCTGTGACAGCTCTGCGTGGCTTTCTTTGAAGTTCTGTGGTGCCTAGATTCAAGTATGAGGAAGTATCGCGTCCTTACAGTACTCAGAATGATCCGTGAAAGATGGCACACCTGACTCGACTCTTTCTGTCAGCTGAACTGTCTTCACACAATCGATGTGTTGTCAAAGGTGTGCTAGGGCTGTGACCGCAGTTATGTGATGCCAACCGCGGGGTGGATATATCATATATATATATATATATTATAAACCTAATGCATGCCTACTTAAAATCCCAGGTTCAGTAAATTAACTGAAACTGAAATAAAATGTGAATATAAGCAGTGAAGCACCGTTTTCTTCCCTTCACTCAAACGCCACATGTCACATTTACAGGTCGCCGTGGCAGCACGGAGAAAACAGTAGGACCTGAATGCTGTCAGGTTTCAAGTTTGCAGAACAAGAAGCAGCAGAAGCAGCAGTGAGACAGTTCTCTGTTAATGTGAAACTGAACCAATGTCAAAGGAAGACGCTCAAAAGGCCGGTGTTAGCTCAGAGGCTAAATCGGCGCCCATATAAAGAGGCTACGGCTCGATGCGGCGGCCCGGGATCAACTCGGTAAAGGCCCTTTGCTCTCTTCCCCTGTTTCCAACACTATCCACTGTCCTCTCTCAATAAAGGCATGAAAAAGGCCAAAAAAATTATAAAATAAAAAAAAACACTGTTTTGCTTAGCGGCAGGAGGAGGAAGGTAAATGATCAGCGCTCGTGGAGCATGGCAGCTTAGTGTCTCCGACCGTTAGTTGGACACGCAGTGAGTGACAGGAGGGACGGGAAGGACTTTGCTGCTTGTGTTGGCTTTGTAGATGGTAAAAAAAAAAGCAATGATAACCAAAAACTCGGTCACAGCCCAGTGGCGTGCTCTCATCTGGTTGGAGTAAAACCTGCCGCCACATCGGCCCTTTAATGGATCCGTTTGACACCGCGGGGATAGGTACTTAAAGCTCATTTTCCGTCTCACTGGAACTACTATTACTGCACACTTGCTCGGTTAGTTGAGTCAAGATTTATTGCAAAATAAAGTGTGAGTTTTATTAAGAAAATGTTAAAGCATTTGTGGGCCTTGAAATCACAAGCAGCTGATGCGCCTGCTTCATACAGCTCAATGCTGTTTGACCTTTGTGACCCGTGGAGTTGGCAATCATCAGCAGCCACTCTCAGGTGTTCTCCTCTCTTCTTCGTCTCTTTTCTAATATCCCCCACCTTGTCTCTTGCGAAGCTGTGATCAGCCACGTTCCATATTAACATATTGCTGTCAGTCACCCCCCCCTCCTCCTGCACATCCTCTAATGTTACTGAAGACAGAAAGATCAGAGGGGCAGGCGTATCCCCACACTCCATCAAGAGTGTGTATACGTTTGTGTGTGTATGTGTGCACGTCTGGCCGGCTGGCAGGAAGTGGGGGCTGCCGCCTTTGATGGTCACACTCCCTCAGATGTTGGTGCAGACGGCGGCTCGCCGACATGCCGCGTCTCCTCTCGTTGGGCTGAGAGAAAGCAGCGCCTGATATAGTCACCTAAACACACTTAAAGTGGAGACGCACAGTTTGTTCTGCAGGAGCCGAAAGTGGCTTCACACCGGGCTGTTCCACCCCTCCACTTCACTGTCAGTGATAATCGGCTGTGGCGTGTGACCGCGCCGACTCTTTGTCTATTGGTCGCGCCTGTCATGCAGCCGGTGAGGTGTGTGTGTGTGTTTTTGTGCATCGCCGTGCTCTGGCCGTGCTGCAGAATTGCAGGGAGGCTCCGGTTACATTGTTATTCTAAACAGGGGTGTTTTCAGCCGCTCGTCCTCGCAGCCGTTCAGCAGAGCGATCCGTCAGCCCTCCCTCCTCTCCTCTCCTCTCCTCTTCCCTCCAGGGACCAAACTGTGAACTTAACACACTCGGCTCTGATGACTTCCCTGATGGTGCGAAAAAACAGCCAACTCTACAGCTGTAATGTTATTGCTGGAGCGGCTTGAATGTAGCATTGTTCTTCTGGTTTAAAGTGTGTGTGTATATTACATTTTCACAGCGAGGGAGGGGGAGAGAGAGAGAGAGTGTGTGTGACTATTCCAATCTCTTCCCGGTAACCCGCAAAATGCCAGGGTGGGGTGAGGTTGTGTTTTTCACAGTGTGTGTGTGTGAGTCTGGTGTTTGGGGGGGTGTTGTGTTGAGGTCTGGATGAAAGTGGAAAAAGAAGAGGAGGAAACCAAATAATCGGGAGGGTGAGGGAGGTGAGGCTGGGAGCAAACGAAAGCAAAAGAGTGTGTGAGAGAGAGAGAGGGAGAGAAGGGGGGGGAAAGGGGGCAGGCGTACTAAAATCACAGTGGAGTCCACATCAGAAATAAAACATAAAAAAGGGGAGAAGAAGAAGGAGGAGGAGGAGGAGGGAGGGAAAAAAGGGAGGAGGGATTGTGCTGGAGTGTGTTATGTGTGCGGATCCTATGAAGTGAACGCAGCCGGGGAGTAAATTGCGCGAGCCCGGAGAGCTCAGCGCTGCATGTTCGAGCTGGCACTTTTGATTTAGACAGGATTTTTTTTCCGGCTGCATGATCTTTTTTTTTTTGCCCCTCCTGGTTTATTATCAGCTAAAACAAAGGCAGGAGAAAAGAGCAAAAGAGAGAGAGGCGTGTGAATAGATGTTGCGCAGCTGACAGCAGACGAAGCGGCAGAGAGACTTTCCAGCCATCGCAGTCTTTTCTTCCTGGGAGATTTTTTTCTATAAAAAAAAAAAAGGACAAAAGCGCCCCCCCCACTCCTCCTCTCCGCCTTCTCCTACCCTGCTACCATCCGATCACCAGCCTGCACGCTGCTGTGTGTGTGTGTGTGTGTGTGTGCGCATACGGACGCCGGGGGTGTACGCTGCTTTTCTCCCAGCCCTCAAAGGCATGGACTGAAGATGATGCAGCCGGGAGCTTAGTGAGAGCTCGCTCCGCTTAAAAAAAAAAAACCCCTCACCAACAGGGCCAGACCAAGAGGAGCAACTCCGGGGGAGGGGGGAGGGGGGGTCGAAGGAAGGAGTGAGGAGTAGGAGGAGAAGAGGAGAGAAGGAGGGGGGTTGCACCCTCCTTGGATTATTGCAGAGGGTCTTCCACTTCCTTTTTTCTGTTTTAGTATTTTTGCTTTTTTCCCCCTCTCCGCTCGCCTCAACCATCTCCTGTTTTCGCTGCGATGTGTCGATTTTAAGCCGAAGAATGTGGAGGCAACATTTTCCAGGCAAGCAGCATGTTTCCTGTTTTCTTTTCTGGATGTCTAATAAAGTCTGGCATGTGGGAGGTAGGAGGGAGGGGAGGGGAGGGAGGTGGAGTGAGTGTGTGTGGGTGTGTGTTGTGTGGTCGCTAAGGTAGGGCGAGTGGTCCAACAGTGTTGTCATTTTCGAGGTCCGCCCGTCCTGCGCCGCCGCTGCACTTGGCTCCGTGTTTTTCACTTCCTCTGCGGTTTTAGGATCTGAGCTCGCGCTCTGTAGCTCGGGGCAACGCCGGAGAATAAAAGAGCGGGAAAAAGAGCGAGAGAGAGAGAGAGAGGGAGGGAGGGAGGGAGGGGAAGGGGTGGTAGGTCAGTGCCATGGATGCTGTTGACACCCGCTTTTGTCCCGCGCTGGAGTGCGAGCCCGGCCCGCCCATGCACACACAGAGGGTACCATTTAAAAACAGGCGTGCGCTCGTTTTCTTGGCAGGGGACGGGTTGGTGTGGCGGGCAGCCGGGTGGTGACAGGGGTGGGGCACTGGCAGCGCAGGACAAGCGGCCTTTGTGTGCTACTTTTTTAGGGAAGTGAAGGGAGGGAAGGGCTGCCAACAAAGGGTGCTTATACCCACCCTCCCCTCCTCACCCGCCTCACCCCTCTCTCTGAAACCACTACAACTCATGCAGTGACCTCGCGCTGTCACAGGCAGATGAAGGGTCTGTGTGTGTTCATGGCAGGTTTTCTGTGTGTGAGGGAGGAAAGTAGTAAATGAGTAATTCAGCCTCAGCAAACTAGAAGTACGACTCTGGCAGGGCGCCATACGAAAAGGGAGGAAACTCCAGCAAGGAAAACAAAGTGTTGTTTGACCCAACGGCACATCTGTGCATTATGCCAAGTCCTCTCTGTTACTCCACAGTCAAAGCTGCTGGCAGCCCGCCAGGCCTGTGTGTGTGGGTTTCTATTCATTTGTTGCCACATCCATGCTAGTGCGTTCCTGTTGTGTACAGCCTTTGCAACTTCCTGCACACATAATTGCTCACATTTCACATGATGAGGGTGAAAGTTTGACAGCATTTTAATAGATGCAAACACAGTGAAGTTGGTTACCTCATTTTTCTTCGGGCTTCTTTCTCCGAACACTCAAACTTCTGATCGTGACAAAAACGCCACAACCGAGATGGTAAAAGCAGCGTTTCTAAACTGGCAAAAAAAACCACGCAGTTTACTCACAAATCTAAACGCTTGTCAGTGGGTTCTTTTTCTTCCTCCAACAAATTATCTTTGGCCGAGCGCGGATGCCAAATTGCAGAGAGCACATTAGCAAGGCAGCGGCCAAGTTTTAGTTTGGGCTTTGGGCGAGTTATTTGGAGAATTATCATTAATTAGCTACAGCTGATATGATCAAGTGCCAGCGCCATTTCAAACCGAGAGGAGAAAAAAAATCAGCATTCAGTAGCGATGTATTATGAGATGACTGCAACCTGGATTATTTGTAGCGTCCTCTTCGCTAATGAACACAGATAACAGTTAGATCTGTTGGCTGCTTTTTCCAACAAGATGATGAAAACATATCCAAAGTGTAATTATCAGAACCAAACTCATAACCCCCGCGCTCCTCCTCCTGTTTGACTGGCTGCCTGCGTTAACTAGAGGATGTGGGTCATGTTTCAGTGCTGCTCACAGTGGCACAGTAACTGTCGGCGGTCAGCAGCAGCAGCAACAACCTGCAAACAGCAGCTGGGGGTTGCTAGGTAGCTGGTGGCAGAAGATGATGATGCCATTGTGCTCGGCTTGTCTTGGTCTTACGTTAAAGTGACTTCAGCTGCTGCTTTTTTTTCTGACCGCGACACTGCTGCGTTTCCCTCCTCTTCGCCGAGGCAACATGAAACCAGCAGCGGAGGCCAGCGGTAGGAAGAAAACTCCCAGCTCTCTCCTTCCCCACATAATGGAAACTCTGGCCTCATCTCCCGGTGCGCCGCTCTGCTGCATGCTGCTGCCAGACTCTGACTAAGTGTTGCTGGCTCAGGAACCGCAGCATCCAGCCCGGGCCGAGTTCTGGTTCCACAAGTATTCGTCTACAGGAATGATTAGAATTAAAATACTGATGACGGAGAGAAAAAAAAGTGGAAAAGTCTGATCTCATAAATGCTAGTTATCTAAATCAAGTAAGCCTTTTCACCCAAGACCTAGATTTCCAAAATAATTCTCATTGTGACCCAGTTCTCGTTTTTGACGACCGTTGCGTGTTCTAATTGTGAAAAATGCTCTCATTTTAGACGGTTATATGAGCTCATACCCTTTTTTTAAAGGGACGTTAAAGCTCCTGTGAGGAGTTTTTCACTGGTTATGAAACAGGCTGAAATTTATTCTGATTACTCTGTGTGACCTACAAAAGCAAACCAGACCATCAGCGACAAGGTTGACTATTTTTATAGTTATTTTTAAGGCCTAAACCGCTGGCGGGGGGGTCTGTTACGAGGTGATTAACTGAATGCTGCCTTTGTTTACATCTTCCAGGGCAAACATGTAAAGTGAGTGATCAATATGACTGTTAAAGAAAGCAGGGTGAGATTTTTTGTTAAAAACCACCACTTAAGCATGAACAGGACAAAATCAGCGAAGAGATCAGAAGTACGGCTTTGTCCACAGGGGGCGCCAAAATCCAGACAAACCAAAAGTCCCTCACAGGAGCTTTAAAGGAAAAGCACCGTCAGTCAGAGCTGGTGTTCTCTGCAATCGATAGAAGCAATTATATTTGAAATTGGCGCCATAGCTGTGGAAAAGGTTGTACAAACAGCTCGTGGTTTGCCCGTTCTACATTCCTACAACACCCAGCATGCATTGCGCCCCTCCATCTGAAAGGAACGGCCCAGCGAGTGAAATATTACCGTTTGGCTGTAGGCAACGGCTCAGAGCGGTGCAGAATCCGAAATACGACGAGAATATCGTCTAAACAATCTTCGGGTCTGCAGTCTATATTTCAAACCTGACGAGACATGACATCGGAGGCGGGCGTCCTGGATTGAGGAAGTGTAGTTTAGCGAGCTCCCTGGCCTCCGCCAGATGACGCGTTTTACGTAGTCTGGCGGAGGTTTTCCAGGGCCCATTGGAGAAGTGGATAGCATCCTCCAAAGACACAGAGCCAAATTGCTTTTCTTTTTCCTACCATAATGGCATTAGCTCCCCATAATATCATGATAGCCCTGAGGTTGAAAATCGGGGAACTGGCCCTTTAAGATATTTTGCCAACATAATATCTGCAGTGTTAAAAAATGCTTTCAATGCCCTTTTTCATCATCTTGGAACCTTCATGATTTCTCGTAGCTTTTAGGATAAAGACAGAATTCCTTTAGAAACCTTCACTTTTAGTCTTTTACACAGCAGTAAGTAAAGTGTGATCCAAGGTCATTCATAATGTATGTTTCCTGTGTAGATCTAAGGAACACTAGAGGAGGCAGAGGTGTTTTTCTTGTCAATAAATAATGATGATTTGGACCTTCCAGGTACTGAAACACTTCTTCAAGGAATCAATCAGTGGAATGTATTTGTCTAACATCACTTTAGATTGTATTTTTCATATATTTTACTATAAAGGAAGATTGTAAAGTGATCTGATTAAGAAAACACTGGTTGCAGCCGTAGATCTGACAGAGTATATTGTTACACAGACCCAGCAGGGGTGTGCGTATATGAACGTGTCTTACATGCATGTATTCCCTTGGCAGGTAAACCCCACGACAGCAGCTGCCTCCCCCAGTAAAAACCTCCCAATTCATCTCACACACACGCACACACACACTCTTACCCTGGCAACAATTTAGCAGCAAGCAGAGGAAGCGAGAACGCAGAGAAAAGGAAATGAGGGGGATTAATTAATGGAGGAGTGAAATTAAGAGCACTCTGCCTCCTGCCGTTTCCGACGTGACCCTCCGACACTCCACGCTGCCCCCCTCCAGCTCTCGACGTGCACATTTGTTGACATTTGATGCACCGTAGTACATGTCACCGTCTCTCTCGTCTCCGCATCTCCGGGCGTTTGTAGTCAGACAGCCAGCGGCCGTCGGAGAGCAGGCAGCCGGCGGAGAACATGGCAGACCTGCTGAACAACCTGGTTTATTTCTGCGCGTCGCCTCTGAACGAGCTGTTTCAGCGCGGCTCAAACAAGAGAGCCGGGTGTTTGTCACAGCGGAGGTTTCAAAGCAATTTCAGTACAGATATTTATTAGCCTCTTTCATCTCTGTGCTTTGTGAGAACACGCAGAGAGATTGTAACCGTGCAAAGAGTTGAAACCCAGTCGAGATGAAAGATGAATTTGAAGGTGCGACTGCTCAAATTCATGGCACAAAATCTTTTCATAATCTTGGCAAAGGTAGAGGATCCGTCGTAAGGAGAAGTCTATTTGCAACACAGCTTTTGCAAGATGGTAACCTTGGTTGGAAGTAATTTTCCTTTAGAGCTTTTTTGCTTATTTCACACACAGTTTGCAGGTCGAAAAAGTCTTCGACCAGGATACAAACTGGAGTCAAACATTTAGATTTTTCAAACAGCTTTTGAATTTATATCTAACATTGCAGTTACACACCTGCATTACAATAACAAACTGTACAAGATGTAGCATCTGTAGGCAGGGACATGGATTTTAGGGATGGCAAGTGTTCTGGTTTCAGTTTGTACGACACTTGTATTCTACTAATATTGACCAATCACGTATCAGCAGGCTGTGGCGTATGCAGGAAAAGCAGTCCTTAAGGAGAGCAAAGCAAGCGTAATGTAATCCATAATATGATTTAGCTTCTTATTAATCTCTATCTGCAGGAAGTTCAGCTAACAGTCTGTTCTAGATTAAAAATTCAACTTAAGATAAATTCATTTGACGCTGTGTCACGAAAGCCGTTCAGTGTTCAAGTTTCCCAACGTCCTCGAACGCATCAGAAATGATCGCTCAGACCTCCATTCAGCAAACGAGCATTTTAAAAGTAGTTTTCTTCTCCTCTTGAGGACAGACCTGACAACGCTTCATTTTGACTTTTTACTCATCTGCATCATGACAGCAAAGTTAAGACCCGTTAAAGTAAATCACAAGCAGAAATATTTTTTGGGGGGGGGGTTATACCTCTGAAGTTAGCCAGAGACAGAGCTGAAACTGAAGCCCCCTTGTACACCGCCAGTTAAAGGCGGGATTATTCCGCCTCTGTTACGCTACATCTTCTATGTAAAACGCACCGAGGCAGAATGGTCGGGCGAAGTCGTTCCGCCTCTAAGCCGGCATTGGAGGTAGTAACAGAGGCGCAACGGCGTCAGTGTGAACAACAAGTCGGCAGGGTGGAACAGCGCCGTGCGTGTGTGTATTTGTTTTACTTCCGCTGGAACACTAAGTAAAAACACACACCGGGACGGCTTTACGCCGGCGTTGCTTGGTCCAATGGTAAAATGTCAAAGGCTGCATGGCGGCGGAGCTTCGTTGCGGCGCTGAGGCAGAACCGCAGTGTAAAAAGAGCTTGAGACTCACCAGAAACAGATGAACGGGCGCTCCTCCGAGGGAATCACTGAACCACGTAATGAGGGCATTTATTGGCAGACATATAGGGGGCGAAATTTCCTTCACTTTTGATCTGAACGCACGGTCGCTTCTCAAGTTGCTAACCAATGCAGCGCACAGAGAGGGAAGTCTTGACTGGAAGTCGTTTGTCGCTGACTGCTGGCTTAAAGGGCCGAAGGGTTCTGAGATTGCATCGTACCAAAAAATTAATTTCCAACCAACGTCAGCAAGTTTGAATGTAGATGTTGACTCTTTTTTTTTAGCTGTACATCAAGGATAAAATGAGTGAAAAGCTGCAAACAAACCTGCCTGTTTGAAATAGCATTTGACCACCACAGTACCAAACTGATGAACACAGGGTTTGCAGGTATGATATTCCAGGTAACCCACTAGATTCTTCTGGATGCACAATTGGGAAGTATCCCGTCATGTGTCACCACAGCCAGAAAAAGGTGATGTTAAATGTGTCATGAATTCATCAGAGCCGGGTGTGGTGTTATTGTGCAGCTGACAAACCCAGTGGTCCTGGTTAAGACTGGTTTGATGTACAAGCTGTCAGTTTAGCACAGTGGGAGTGTTGCCTGTCACCTCCCTGCTTTCTCTGCCCGAATAAATCATCTCCCCTCCATCAAAATCAGAATCAATCCGTCACACGGGAGGGACACGCGCGCGCGGATACACACACGCTCCGGCTCCTGGAAAGATGGAGCGAGAGGGAGGGGGGAGGAATTGATGGGAGAGGAAAGGAAATAGGGGATTGACAGTCGAGGTGAAAGGATGACGGTGAAAGGAGGGGCAGCTAAAAGACAGCTGAGAAGTGATAGCAGAGGAGGATGGAGAAGCAGATGCATGGCGGGCAAACAGAGATAGAGAGAAGAGGAGCTGTCAGAAGATGCTATCATACACACACACACACGGTGGACGATATAGTGAAATGTAGCAGCGTACGAGTCGGTGAGAGTGAGACTGAAAGAGTAAGAGACTTAAAGGTCAGAGAGACGGAGAGAAACCCGGTGGATGATTCATAGAGTTCAGCCTGTCTAACTCCTGCCTGAGGGCTCGATGCTGCCTGGAAGCCGCCTCTCTCTCTCTCTCTCTCCCCTGCTGCCTCACCCACAGCTCCTCTCACCTGCTCACCCACTGCTGCCTGTAATCTGCGTAAGCCAGTAACTAGTGGCTTAAATGAAGCAGGGAGAAGGCTACAGGTGTTCTAGGTCTTTCTGTGAGTCAAGGACAGGCAGGCATGCCTCAATCCTGCAACGTCTTCATCAATATTCGTGATAGTTTTGAATTAAATAGCGTGTGGAGTGAAATCGCTCTCTCGCAACTCTGCAGCCGTACTGGCTGACCTTTTTTGAGCCTTCTTTAGCTTGTTATTTCGGCTTTACTGCACATTTATAAATGAGTCAGAGCAAACTAGGGCTGCAACTCACAAATATTTAAATTGTGGATTAATCTGTCGACGGTTTTCTTGATTTTGCGACTATTTTGGTCTATAAAATTTCCCATAATTCCCAAGATCTGTAAAATATTCACATTACATTAGCTGAACAAATAATTGGTTATCCAAATAGATGTTGATTGATTTAAAAAATGACAATAAATTGATGAATCGTTTCAGCTCTAAAGCAAACAAGCTCTACTGTACATCACCTGCCCAGCACTCATGCCAGTGTCATTGTTAGCAACTAGCTGATGAATTTAGAACATCCTGCAGCTAAAGAACACAATTTGTCTCTCTCATGAGTCGGTGGAGGGGGCTACAGGGTGGGGCAGTGGCTAGTGGTGACTAAAATTTAATGAAGGCCCAATAAAAGCTGGGATAATCTCCAGCCCCTCCCTTGACCCTGAACACGATAAGCAGTATAGGTGATGGATGGAGTTGGTGGAGACCAAAATAGAGTGTGAATATTGGACTTAATTTATTTGGTGGACTGATTTTGCTGGATGTGGTAAGCACGTCATATAGCCTAAAAATCTATCGTAACAACTGTTAGCTTGTTGCAATGGATTCTTGCCCCCTACTGGCCAAAAATAAGTACATTGACCTTTAAACAGTTGTCACCAAATGCAAAAATATCCAGTTGAAAGTATTATAAAACCGAGTAAGGGCCTGTGTCCACTGACGGTGTTTTTTGCACTGGCTGGCTGTCTGTTGCTAGGTTACGAAATGTGTCTGGTGGCACTTCCGCTTCTGTTTTAAATCGCTCGCTCAATTGTATGCTTAATATTTGCTGGAAAGGAATCAAGTCCTGGCGTTGGCAATTGCACCCTTCAAAAAAACGAGTCCTGGTGCGTGAGATAAACCGCCATTGTTGTTGACAAAGTTGATATCGGAAGCCCCGCCCCTTCTTGATTTTGATTGGTCTGTGAGGGAGATCAGACATTGACGAGCGCGGAGGTGTTCCAAATGTTGAATGTTTAACTGAGAGCGCAAAACACAGCCGAGAGCATTTTAGCTCTTAGGAAGCTGAAGTGCATTGGTATAGAAAATAGGCGCTGCAAGCTTGAAAAATGCCGTTAGTGGACACAGGCCCTAAAGCAGATAATCATGTTTTAAGAAGCTGCAACCTGTCACTGTTTGAGACAAACTATTCATCTTTTATCAGAACTTTCATTTCATTTCATGTCTCTCGACTCCTCAGCCACCCAGCATGTGTGCAAATGCAAGCTCCCTCTCTCGCACCCGCACCAGTCTGGTGTAATGGACTCGGTCTCCATCAGCCAGCTGCCTCCATTAATATTCAACAAGCTGTCAGTCGCAGATGTGGCACAGAACGCCAAGTCGCCACGCCTCACCTTTCCCCGCCATCATGTCACCCGTCTCGAACTGAGAGTGTGATAAGTAGGCATGAAGCGGTGATGGTGGTTGGTGGTTGTTGTTGTGGGTGAGGAGGAGGAGGAGGAGGGAGGAGGCTGTCTGTCTGTCAGGAGAGAAAACATGTCCTCCACCTTTTGCACCGAGAGTGCGAGAAGGATACAGACGTTTGTGCCTCCGACCTAAGACTGGGACTGGCAGCCGGTTAAGTGATCACCATGACAATAGGAGCATGGCATGAGGAGATGACACCTCCATCCTGCCCCGAGATGCTGCACTGTCGGACTGCTCGCTTACTGTCTCTCTCTCTCTCCTTTCATGCTCATCCCCTTCTCTGATAGGCCTCTTGGGAGCTCTTTAAGCTAACAGGCAGTGTTTAGTCTGTTTTTATGCACGCTCATTTTACATTTTAATTCCACTCTTGCTGTTTTCCCTCCCTCCCTCCCTCCCACCTGTTTGTTTTCCCACTGCACACGTCAGCGCGTTCCTTTCTGTAGCAGCCACACACACACAACTTTCTCAATCTTAAATCTCTTAATCTCACCTTTATCTGCCCTAATCAGCCTCCTCTGCTGCTCTAATCCCACAGTGCATGTCCCTAATGGGCCCTAATACGCCTCCCCTTCCTCCACCCTGCTCCTTATCTCGACTCTGGGGTCTGACGTCATCGTAATCTTCAGGATCAGTGAAGATTCACACACCTTCACTAAGAGAGTGATGTAATAAAAACACACAGAAACATCCATAGGGGATCCTGCTGTTTTTGGAGTGCCTGTTTTTTGTCAGCTTGGACGGATCCATATCTGCTGATTTAGAGGAAGGATCATGACCCGTGCAGCGTTAGGGCGCTGGAACTCGGCGGGAAGCAGTGTCTTTCCCTCTCAGATTCAATCCATCCTCGGGCTGGCTTCTGCACTTGCACGCCCCTCATCTCCGAAGCAGCATGAATATTGATGCCCCTCACTTGTTAACATTGTATGAAGCAGCACTCGTAATTGTCTGTCTTCTCAGCGCGACACGTCTCCTTCAGCGGGGTTGTGTGAGAAGGTCGGCCCCGCCGGGGTGCTCGTCTCTTCTCGGCTCTCTTCACTTGAAGTGAGAAAAGTGGCGAGAGGGAAAGGAGAAAGAGTTGTACGCGGTAAAGAATAGCGACACACACTTTGTTAAGTGCGCTGAAGTGCAGATGTGAGTCGGCTGTGGGTTTGTTTCAAGCTTGTAACATTTTTTCTCTCTAACGCTCTCCATTTCAATGATACATGGCTCTTTTGAGGCAGGGCAGCAGTAAGAATCATTTCAGGTGTAGCTCGCAGGTTTTCCGCTTTTATACCGCAGCAGGCAAACGTAGGATCCTCTCCTTTGAACTGAGGAATGAGTACAACCAAAGTGTGCACTTGTCCTACATACACACAAGGGATATATTCCTCTCGGTGTGTGCATGCATGTGTGCACATTTGTATTCACGCCCTTGCATGCATACATGTGAGTGTGGGTTTCCGTGTGTGATGTAAGTGTTTGGGAGCCCTGAGAGCGAGAGGATTCCTGTAAGTGAGGCTGTGGTCTAATCCAGTCTTAAGTAGGTGCATTGATTTATTGAGCAACGCTTGTTAGTTCGGAGAAGCCTTTCTCTCTGCTATATCCTAATCAGCACATCTGCATACACACACCTGCAGCAGGTTATTATCATCTTCTAGGAAACAGGGGTTCTCAAACTTTCCGAGGAAAACAACTTCCAAGGAGCTCCCCTCGTAGTCGTTACACCGGTTACGCATATGCTTGCTACCATTTGCTCTCTTAGATGCCATTGTAGCTATTTGGGTTGTGAATTTTTACTCATTTCAACCGCCGCTGGAAGTACGAGCTCTTGTGCAATTGTGTGTGGCTTCTTAGCTTTAGCAATCCAATGAGCCACCAAACAAGAAGCCTTCTGTGCTTTCTCTGAAGGTTGTGGCCGCGTTGACCAGCTGTGTTTTCTGGCGGGTGTATTCCTCGCTCTTTCGATGGGTCCTTTGTAATCGGATGTCGCTTTAGGTTGGCTGGCTTCATAGCTTCGTTCGCTAGCACCTGAAGACACATGACGCATTTTGGTCTCCCGTCACTGCTCTCAATAAAACGAAACTCTAGATACCTGTCGTCATATTTTCTCAATTTAGCTAGTTTGTGCTTCGCTTGAAGATGTGGACAGATTCAAATATTTCTCCATGCTCGCAAGCTAGCTAGCTGGCTAATAAGCGACCTGAGTGACTTGAGTGATTCATGACAGATTGAATTGGTGTCACAATCATATCAGTTTCTATTGGTCCAATGCTAACGTGGGTGGGAGTAATGGACACAATATGCTTGTTTCATTGGCGCAAATGGTCCTCATCTGTTGACGTGCAGTTTTTAATGACACAGCACAATTTTATACTTTATTATAAATTTATCATAATTATTTCGCGGACCTCCAGGCTATGGTTCGCGGACCCCCAGGGGTCCCAGCACCCCACTTTGAGAATCACTGTTCTAGGAAACAGTGTGTTGACTCCGGCTGTCAGGAGAGTGCAACTTGCTTAATTTTTTAGTCGAATAATTTGCAGTGTGTCAAATCCTTGAACATATTCGCTTGTTTTTATTGCAGAATGTTTTGCAGAAAGCTTTTTTGATACTTCTCAGGGTCACCTCTCAGAACTTAATCACATAACTACAACAAGAAAAGTATTAGTTCTAATTTTTACAGATGAAATGTCACAAATTATCTGCTTGGTTTGACACAATAAGGGGATGTTTGTTTTCTAAGTATCATGATGCAAAACTATATTCTCTTACACCTAAAATAATCTTTCCTCTATTCTCCATCTTCTTCCAGGTATTCGGCCCCAAATCATGAACGGGCCAATGCATCCGCGCCCCCTTGTGGCGCTGCTGGACGGGCGCGACTGCACCGTGGAGATGCCCATCCTGAAAGACTTGGCCACTGTGGCCTTCTGTGACGCTCAGTCCACACAGGAGATACACGAGAAGGTACACAACACACAGACGCTGCACATTGCTTCCCAGATCTGTAAAAGTTGATGGAGGGATGTCACTCACTCATGCATGCGTCTTTCTTTTCCCATCTCATCCCTGATATGTGAAGCGCGTTATATTGGCTCCATATACACACGCCAGTTAAAATATAGTGGCTTCATTATGATTTAATGTCACTTTGTGGTACAGAGTGCAATGCCTACATCAGTGCCATTGTTCTAATAGAGAGTCTTGTATGGCGGGGATGCAGTGTAATTACATTGGCTTGTAGAGGCTCTTTTATTGCTTTTTATGCAGCACCGAGGCTGCAAAACAATATATGGCCACGGAGATGTGTATCACCGAAGTGCTATCTCTCCATCTGCAGACGGAGTGAGAGCCGCTACATCTCTCCTCTCGCTGTTTTTATGAAAATGGGACATATTAAAATCGCAGCATTTGCATAGAGATCAATTCAATCAAAGACCTTGGGCGGCGAGGAGAAGGGGGGAGCGGGGAGCTTTTTGTTTGTTTTAACACTGCCTTATCAGGAGGAACATGATTGTAATGTTCACCTCGCCAGCATATTCAGCAGTTCGCAGTAATAACTTGCAGTCTAGATACCCAGAGGGGCGGTGTAGATTGAAAATGTCCAATCTCTTCTTACTGCTGCATGGATGCGGAGATGCAGCGCTGATAATTCAGGGAGTTTCACTATGATGTTGCCAGGCCAGACACCAGCTGCCTCGCTCTACTCCATCTACACCAGAAAATACAGAAACTCATGGGAAAGGCTTGTCGAGGGTGGAATATGAAAGTGGCCAGAGGTTATGTCAGGTCTTCTACACAGTAATCCCTTATTTCCCGTGCGACAGGGGCATGATGAAACAGGCAGAATACTGATCAAGATCGAGTTACAATAGCACTTCACTGAGACCGAATCCTGCACGCAGCACCTGCGCTCCAACATCACCGTCCAAGGTCGACCCAGAGTCCTTCTCACAGTGTTCGTGTCTCATAGTCACATGTGGCGAGCTGGATAATCGCCCATATGGCAAAGAGTCAGCACTGGCCCATCACATTGTGCGCTGCATGACCATTCATCCAAATGTGGTGCTAAGATAAGGGCTACAGCTATCAAAATATATTTAGGTTTCTTGTTTTGTCCAAAAATTTAAAATGCAATAATAGAAAGTAGCAACAAACCCTCTGGTTTTGGTCCATAACTCGATTGTGAAATTATTTATACATTTTCCCATGACGTGCTATTTTTCTCAGCACAGGTTAAAGGAACTGTTCAGCATTTACAGAAATGCGTTTTTTTGCTTTCTTGCAGAGACTTTAAGAGAGGTTTTATGCTAATTTCAAGCATCATATTTCACTCTGTGATACCTGTGGAGTAGCTTAGCATGATTTACAGTTTTAAAAAACTCATTTTTCTCACACTGGTGCTCTGTGCAGGCCCTCATACAGCCTCTGCCTGAAACAACTCTGTCAGCTCTGTCCCTTTAAGAAACCCCGCCCCTACAAGCCCACTTTCTTCTGATTGGCCAGCTCTCAGACGCCTGCTGAGTGCTGTGAGGTCACAAAGTGTAGCGTGTAGAAAAAAACAGTGTGAAACCTGGCGTTCACAGCAGCCTGCAGACTGAGCTGAGAAGCCTGGGTATTACTCCAACATACTTTTAGCTACAGATTTGAAACTTCACCCACATTTAGTCTGGACATCCAACATTGTAACATTATATATATATCTTAACATGTGAAACAACATAATACCCCCTCTTTAATGTTATACGACTAAATAAATATCACTCTCGGGATTGTGCCTTGTGTCTATACCTCAAGCAACAAAAAGCAACCCACTATCTTAGGTTAGCATTTTATCTTATTTACATGGCTGACTTTTTCCTCTGATGTCCAACTCAGAGTAGGAAACTTAAATGCTGTTTTAAGTGTGTCTAATTGTTTTCGATTGATTAGCAACTGAAAAGACAATTAATGAAAGTCAGGAGGTGCACGTGGCCATATTTTATGTAAAAAAACGTTTGATAAACTGTTTAATACCGTTTGACAACAGCTAACATTAGCATTTAATCACTTCCTAGCTAACATAACTGTTTGCTAGTGTTACACACAAAGTGCAACTTTGTGCTAGCAACTAGCTTAGGTTAGCATTAATTCACTATACTCACATGGCTGACTTTTTCCTTTGATGTCAAACTCAGGGTAGGAAACTTAAATGCTGTTATAATTATTTCTAATTGTTTTTATTTATTTATGAATTAGCAACTGAGAAAACAGTTGATGAAAGTCAGGAGGAACACTCGCCATATTTTATGTTAAGAACGTTTGAAAACCTGTTTAATACCGTTTGACAACAGCTAACGTTAGCATTTAATCACTTCCTAGCTAACATAGCCGTTTCATACACACAAAATCCAAGTGTTAAAACCACAATGTTTACTTTTATTTTATGTGTACATCAATCGTACAAGATATTATGTTTTCCTGGGCGAGTTTTAGTGCTTTTAAGCTAGTTTTTTTAAACCTGTGGACAGGCTAGCTCCTTCCCGCCCTTTTCGCTGTAGTCTAAGCTAGCTAACTACCTGCTAGAGTTAGCTTAATATCTGCTAAAGGCCTATTGAGATAATCTCTACTTTACTGCTGATTTAAAAAGAGGGGATCAACAAAGGATCAAAGTTTTCTTTTTCTAACATACTCTCATTTATCGTTTAAGGTTGCTTTGTAGTACTTAATGCTTTATTTACTTTATTCAATGCCTTTTTCATAACCATATACCCCTTTTAAATATGCTAAATGCTAAAAAGCTACATTTTGAGCAGCACATCTTTCCTTTCAGGTGGAGAGAGTCTGTTTTCAGCATTACAACCAGCTCTCATACAATACATTTGCACTTAATCACTAGTGGGATGACATCATAGCCATTATATCCCTCCCCACAGTCAGCCACAGGGTAAAAAACACACACACACACCAAACGTACAGTACGGGTTTCACCAAATTGAAACGGAAAGCCCGTCAGAGGAGCCCAGGCATCATGTGAAATGATAGACTTTTAAAAGCAATAAGGCTTTGGTTAGAGTGGAGAGGGGGCTATAGATTAGGTCAGAGTTTCCATTCAGATAATTCATTGCTCATACTAAAAGACTCCCTCTGTAACTCAAAAACAACAGAGTGTGTGCGCGCGTTGTGGCTGGTCGTGTACGGAGCGTTTTAACCTTGAACAAGTATCTGAAAGGCCGACGCTCTAATAAAAGCAGTATGGAAATTCAGAGCTAATCTGCTAATCACAGGAAAGCTAATGCAGTTTGGCTGGAGGTGAACGCGGAGCTGTTATTTAGGCGCTGCTGACAGGGGCTGTGGCTGATACTAAGGGGGAATAATGCAGATCCACATCCGACTGAATCACAGGCCAGGTCACCTTGTACATGTCAAGTAGCAGAGGAGCGGCTTTTCACATTAATGCCCCCCGAGGTGACTGAATTCAGATTTTCTTTCACCCTGAGGTGAATGTTCAAAGTACATTTTAAGATCTCAGGAACCTGCCAGCAGATTTGAATTAAACTTAGCCAAAAGTGAGCTCATGAGGCGAGGAAAAAAAGCGATTTAAATTTGGTCTGTACTGCTCTCTGGATTCAAGAGCGCTACCAAATTCGCACATAATTCCCAAAGTGTGACATGTAATACTTGATTTCAGATGAAGAGAGTAGTCCATTTATATAAAGAAGATCGGATAACAGGGATCTGAGTTCATTTAAATCAAAATGAAGTGCTGTTTCTTGTTAAGGGTTCATTTAAGGATCGGTGACATTATTGGAGAAGCACTGAGTAATGAATCCCACGTTTAGCTTGGAGGGACACATTCTAGTCTCACTATGAAAACTTATTGCTGACTCAAGTCAAGTCAAATATTTAAACAGCCTGTAAATGCAAGTTTGACTCAGATTTTCTCCTTTTTATTTGATGGTTGATAGGAGTGTCTTGATGGCTGTTATTTCCCCAAGTAGTAGTTCCCTTAAGCGGCCACATGCGATCATATCTTCAGGGTTATCCAGCGATCAGCAGCTACTTTGACCTCTCTGCCAAGTCAATTGCTCGGATCCTTTGTCTATAAACACCCTCAGGGTCTCGGTACAATTGTGATGACCATGCAGCTCCTCTGAGATAATGTAATGACTTGTTCTGCTTCAGCGCAGGACTAAGGGGGGAAAAAAACCACAGTTAGTCAATGGTGCTGTTGACCAGTCATGTGATGCGCGTAGTTCCCCTCGCTGTGAAATTTTAAATGTTTCCTCAAGTGTCCGAAGTCAATGCAGACATAATTATTATGGCTCCTCTGGAAGGAATGCGGTCTTGTGATTGTCATGGGTTCTTCTTATGAACTCTAATGCACATGTTGCACGGAACAAATGGACCAGTGGACAAAATGGTCAACAAAACAAAGCCAGATTAATTATTATTTTGAAAAGAAGAACAGAAACCAAATTACAAATGCTACTGAATTAACAAATATTGATCCTGAAGTTTCTTCAAAGCTTTATTGGGTAACAAATCCTCCCTTCAGGTATCAAAATTGCTGTATTTCACACGTTTCATCGTGATACTCACTCGGCCTGCGGCCACATGCCTGCGATCGAATCAAAGCAAATCAAAACCTTGAGTGTGATGCTGCTTTTATAAAGTTATACAAGAAGCAAATAGTAATAAAAAGTGAGATAAACAACAGATTATTTTTTGCTCCACCAACTCAACTAGTTCCACAACTTAACTGAAACTGGACTTTTGTTGCCAAGCAACCCAAACATTCTCCTGCACTTTTGCAACTTTGTTAGTGTCTTTAAGGCCCTGCGTCTTTTTCTAGCAGGGATGAAGTGCTTGTGTGGTAATAGAAAAAACGCTGCACGCAGGGTTTGTTTTTATGGCAGCAATTAGTTTAACTTACTACACAGCTAATGACAAGCTAACAACAAGCTAAAGCTAGGGCGCTAAAAGAACAACACTTACCAGCAACATTTAGTGTCAAGCTGATCTGCTCCCACAAATGTGCTTTTTGGTCTTTATTGTGATATTGGTTGTTTGTCATATCGTACAGCTCTGGGTAGATAGAAACGGCCAGAACAAGTTGCTCCTCCATGCTTGGTGGTAACCAGGGTGACGAGTGGCGCCACATCTGATTTGTTGCCTGAAAAAAGCGGCGGTGATGACACCAGCGTCTTTCGCTCTGTCTTCATTGGGCACGGGGCCTAAGTTACCACAGATCAGCTACTTTGTATGATGTATGTTTAATTTATCATCAACCAGTGAAATAAGCGTCTGCTGTGTGATTCAGAGGTACCAGCTTGATTAATGCCGACACACACGCTCTGCTGTAATGTTTATTAACAGTATTCAGAACACCTGGCTGAGGCGGAGTGATACACAGAGTGAAAAGTCCCAGTGATGTTGTTCTATATATCAGCACTCATGCAATGCCTCTTGTCCAATCAGATTACTTGTCCGGAACTAACTTTTGTATAAAATACAATAGGGGCTTTAAGCAGCGATGGCTGAGGGACGGCTACAACGCCCATGAAACATTCCAACGGGTTGCTGTAGTGATAGAAATCTAATGTCACTAAGCATTTGTTCCTGACTGCTGCTGGCAACGGATGAAATAGTAAAAACAGTCAAATTAGTGGGTGTCTTTAACAAATATACTAATAATCCATACTATTGGTAGAACCATATATAAACGAAATGACAGTGTCACATACGATAAAAAATGTTTAATTACCTTCTTACACTCTGACTCCTGTGGAAGACAGCTGGGCCCCATTAACAGGAAGTGCGCAAAGTGGAGTCTCTAATATCATATCGATTGTTTGAAACCTTACAGTGTTTGCTGATATCACAAAGTCTGCCATGACAAGATTTAGATTTGATTTAACTCAGAAGCTTGCGACTGATATTAGACGATATTATTGACCCATTACATACAATCAGTTACATTTATATCAACTGACTGAAAAATACTAAAATATGATTTAATATGATTGAATTAAAAAACATTCCCTTCCTTTATAAAAAAGAAAAAATACATGTATCGTTTGGCTGATATATCTGTCGGGATATCTTAAAGCTGATGACATGAATTGCTGATCATGCCCATGTCGATGTATTGTTACATCCTTAGTCAACACGCTTAATTTTGTCACTCCACAGGTTCTCAATGAGGCGGTGGGAGCCATGATGTACCACACCATCACCCTGACCAGAGAGGACCTGGAGAAGTTCAAAGCTCTGCGCATCATCATCCGCATCGGCAGCGGCTACGACAACATCGACATCAAGGCTGCAGGAGAGCTGGGTACGAACTCTCAGAACATTTGCTGCCAAAAACAAGTTCAATCCCAGAATGCAAAGTGAAGGGAATGGTACATTTAGATTAAATTCGGGTAACATACCCTAATTTATAAGTGTTTTTTGGGTCTTGTGTTTTTGTCTGTTTGATGGTTGTAACATTTCAGAGGTTTTAGCTTTTCATCTCTCAGGATAAATTCATCGCTTTGAAGTTTACCTCCCCCATATTGTATTGATTTCTTCATGGGGAGAAGTGTGAATCATTGTCTGCTTGTTAGCTAGCTTGATTGTTTATTTGTTCATTAAAACCTCAGCGCCAGGAATCAGGCTTCGCTGATTTCTGAGGGGGTGATTCATCAAACCACTGTAATGTGCATGTCGAAATTTTAAGTGATTGGCCAAACAGGAAGCCGCATTCAGAGGTCCAAACAAGTTCCCACTCTCTTGATAGTGCTTCTGTAAAGCAGGAGGACTGCTTTATTTTTACTGTTTCCTTGTTTTTCCACTGTATGGATTTTCAGACTGTTATCAAAGGCTGAATTAAAGAGTCAGATGAATGGTGGACATCCCACTGAGAGCCAGGATGTTCAAAGAGACAGAAAGGGAAAGACACACAGAGAGAGAGAGGAGAGTTCAGTCTTCTCTCTGAACCTCCACCCCGGCTCATATCAGCAGGCTGGTGGCTCAAACAGCCCTTACAGTTGACAAAGCTGCCATTTCCCTGCCAATACGAGATACTGTGTCTAACTGCCACCCACTCACCGGAGGCGCTCTGCCTCGCAACGCAGGAGTCAAAAGCTATCGTGCCTTGAGAAGGCGGCGCTGATATGACGGCTGTTCTCGGGGAGAAGAAAAGGGGCCATTGATTGAGCAGGAGCTGGCTATTTTTTGCTGTCCACAGACGGCTGTGCTGTTACTGAGAGATACAGAGTGGGATGAGGACATTAGAGGAGAGCGAGGGCAGGCAGAAGTGCTTAAGTGTTAATAATGGAAATCTTTGTGGTGGTGGAGGAAAGGCAAGGTAATCGCACAGGGTTAGGTAGTCTTATTCCTTTAAGGCAACAAAATTTAGAGCGTTTACTAGAGATTTTGACAAAAAGAGTCTTAACCTGGCCTTACTATACAAGTGCACACAAGTTAGATAGATAAAGTATCTTTTTTTGACTTTCAGACGGAGCATATGATGCTTTGATTTTATCATTTAATACAATTCTTTTGCCACACTAAGCGATTCTCGGGAATCTGTGATCAGAAATGATTAAAATCTTTTCTTGAAGTTTTTCTTTTATGGGTGTTGGAACTTATATCTCTTTAAGCTTATTTCCATTATAACACATTTTATAATTTTGACCATCAATTTCTAGAGCCCGACCGATATATCCGTTGGCCAATATTGGGCCGATACAGGCCTATAGACGATATAACAGCATCTGTAGATCTGTTAGAAGATATAAAAACAGAACACATAATGCTCAATACAACGCTTGGGGTCACTCAGAAATTATGTCATCACATAGTTTGTGAGCAGAGACCTTCTTTAATTATAAATAAAACATTTCTGATTCTGATCAATTTCAAGAGCCTGACCGATATATCCGTTGGCCAATATTGGGCCGATACAGGCCTATAGACGACCAGACCATATCTGTTAGCTGATGTGAAAACATAACATATGATGCAGAAAACAATGCTTGGGCTTATTTAGAAATGGTGTCATCACATATTTGTTCCAGCAGAATCCGCTTTGACTCCATGTTTGTAATACTCTCAGCTACGGATGTAGAAAGTCAACATTTTCTCTAACCGATGACTCTTCCCATTGCTTAAACGAGTACTTGAGTAATCACATTTTTTCCCCCCATGCGGTCCAGTCTACAAAAGTTGCGCAATCAAATCATTGCGGAGACAGTCTCCCTTTCCATTGCTTACCTAGTGGCCATGTATGGCAGTTGCTGCCACTGCAAGGACTCAGCCGTGGTTTCACCTGCACCTTTTAGCTAAGTCTTTAGCTACAGCCGGCTGCGTGCGGTTCCTATGACATCATCGCTGAATCTGCAACGTTGCCATGGAGATTATTTTTAAAACACACAGAGCAACATGCATGATAGCTTTTTAAATAACAATTATCGGGCCTACATTACACAGTGGACTTACTGTGATAAAATGTGGAAAAAATATAGCACTACAAAATGATTATCATTAAAACAGATTATGATTTATTTAGCGAGTCCTCGTTGCGCCCGTACTCTCAGCACTTTCTGCAGTGCATGTAGCAGAGCTGCAGTTATTTGGTTGTGAAGAATTCAGAGTTCACAGAGGTTGTCTCTGAGTATCTTTGCATCGTCATATCTGCAAAAATATTATATGTATGTTATATATATATAATATTAATATATAATAATATTTATGTTTATTTAATTACAGCTAAAAAAAACACACTCACAACAACGGCTGCTGGAATTGTGAATTATCGCCTCTTACCTCGGTATCATAAACCAAATTTAGATGTTAATTTTAACTGAATTATCTCAACTCCTTACAGCACTATGTATTCAATAAGGTTATAAGACGATCAGCCAGTCTGTCAGCCTGCAGCCATGTCTCTGTAAGAGGTCTAACTGTTAACAAACAGGACAAAACAGGGAAACTTCTTCTGAAAAAATTATAGTTAGAATTTTTTTTGCCTCGAGCTGGATTTATTTTAATCTCTTCTGCCTTGTTGTTCTTTCTTCAGGCATCGCTGTGTGCAACATTCCCTCGGCGGCTGTGGAGGAGACGGCCGACTCCACCCTTTGCCACATCCTCAACCTTTACCGGCGAAACACCTGGCTCTACCAGGCTCTCCGGGAGGGCACGCGGGTGCAGAGCGTGGAGCAGATCCGCGAGGTCGCATCCGGCGCCGCTCGCATCCGCGGCGAAACCCTGGGCCTCATCGGCTTCGGTTAGTATCCTTTATTCCTCCTTGTTTGAAGTTTCTTCCTCCAGCTTTTTGACTCCTACTTGTCCTCTCGTTGCTGTTTTCACTCTCCTTCCTCGCCCTCCCTTCTGTGTTTTCATATCCTCTAACCGCTCAGTGTGCCTCCTGTTTTCCTGCCCTGATAAGGTTATTTTTCTCCCTCTGCCCGTCCCGCAGATTATCTCAAGGTTGTCTGTTTCACCTCCCTCCGGGCTCGCTTCCTCTTCCACCGCTCTGTTCTCCCGTCCCGCCGCTCTAATGCTCTGCGTTATATCTCCATTATTTCTCCCTCTTTTCTGTTCCCCACTCTTCTTCTCTGTCACTGTGCTCCCCCGACACCGTGCCCTGCCATAATCAGGCCCCTTATGGTAGACAGGATCCTGCCTGTGTCTGTGTCTGTGTGTTGCAGTGTGTTTCCCTCCCTGCACCTGTTTTAACGCTCATTGTGTGTGTGTGTGTGTGTGTGTGTGTGTCCTGCCCTGTCTCAACATCAGTGAGCTCTGACAGAAGCTCTGTCTTCTCACAAGCCTGTCCAGAGTGCCACCTTATCTCTGTGTCCACATACACTCACCCCGCACACACAAACAACCACCTCCCAGGTCCCAGACAGCCTCCTACACGCTCTGTGTCCAAACAGCAGGTCCTGGCAGCCCCGTCTCTCTCTTTCTCACCTAATCCTCCCTTTCTTCCTGGCTCAGGCCTTCTCCAAAACAATGTCCATTGTCAGAGGGAGGTTTGGGAGAGCGAAGGCCTCCTGGTGTTTGTTTGCTGCACATATAGCCAGCTGCACACCTCTGCAGGCTGCAGACACACAGACTGAAGAGAACCTCTGGCTGTGGAGCGACAGTAGACTCTTAAAGTAGCACTTAAAGCGCCAGACATGCCAACCTTTCAGGCTCTAGTTTTACGCCCTCTTTCTGTGTAAATACTTTTAACAATGACATCTTTTTTTTATCTTTTGAAAGCCAACTTTTCTGTCCTTTTATAAAGTCCGCTTAAAGGAGGATTCCTAGGATAAGTTCTGAGCTACACCAGTTGGGGGAATCAACTGGATTAGCTGGATTCCATCGCAGAGTTTATAAATATTATACTGCCAAAAAAAACGTATTAATGTTATTTATTATTACTGTAAAATGTTCCTCATGAAGTAAATCCATATGAATACAAAGAAAAGCCCGCTCAGCAGCAGCATGGGACACGGTTTTTAGTCACAGATGCTGCAAAGAGCTGTTAGCATCAGATAGCGTAGCTCGACAAACAATCATATAGGAAGAAGATTTACTTTAAAACAACTTTACAAATTTAAACACCTGAAAAATCACATGGACAATGAAAATGACACATATCTACGTATCATATACAGATACATAGATACGTATCTAAACCTCTCAGCCACCGTAGATATCCTCCTGCGAAAGAGAGAGTGAGTGGGTTTGATGCTTAGCAGGATCAGTAATTCAATATGACTTATATGATCGTGTTATTGTTTTGTAAATATCTTCAAGATAATAATTCTGTTTGGTTTTTTTAGCCTTTATTTAATAGGACAGCGAAGAGTGACAGGAAATATGGGGAACAGAGAGTGGGAGGGTGACCCGCAGCAAAGTGCTGAGGTCGGGGAGTGAACCTGCCGCCTGTGGCCTCTGCACGGGGCGCCTGCTCTACACACTGAGCTAAACCAGAGCCCCTCTTTTCAGAATGAACCAAAAACAAAAAGATAAGAGCTGAAATTTGCTCTTGACCTCTGACATATTTATATAGTTTGTCACAAAAGAATCTTCACACGAGGTAATTCAGGAGCTTTCAGCTGCATCTCATGTCCTTGTCAGTGGAGGGAGTTTGCTCAGCTGGTGTTTGTATCAAGCTTCGTGGTATAACACAATCTGGTGTGTTACTTTAGCATTTGCAATGTCGTGACACCCATCAATAATTAAGCAATATCACACGAGAGGGAGCGATGCCTGCGCTCTCGTGCCTATGGCTGAATCACAGCAGTGCTGATATTCAGTACAACAGCACGACCCCGAGTGTGATATCTCTTTTACACAACAGTTACACAAGCGGGAAATAGTAGTAAACAGGAACAATCAACGACAGATTATTATTTGCTCTATCAACTCAACTAGTTCCTCAACTTAACTGAAACTGGACTTTTGTTGCCGAGCAACCCAAACACTCTCCTGTACTCTGGAGAATGTTTGTATGATGTACATTACACAACAGATAGTTCTGACCAAGTAATCTGATTGGACAAGAGGCATTCCATGAGTGCTGATATAGAGGACAACATCACTGGGACTTTTCAATCTGTGTATCACTCCGCCTCAGCCAGGTGTTCTGAATACTGTTAATTAACATCACAGCAGACTGTGTGTGTCTACATTAATCAGCTGGTACCTCTGAATCACACAGCAGACTCTTATTTCACTGGCTGATGATAAATTAAAACAAACAGATAAATGTACCTGATAAAAAACAGCTGATCTGTGGTAAGTATTGTATAGTTTCTTCAAACTACAGCTTTGTCCCAATCCAGGGGCTGCGTCCTTCAAAGGACGTATTTGAAGGCCGATTGCGTCACAGCGGCGCGTTGAAGGCTGTCGCGTTTCAAAGGCTCCTTCGGATGCAGCCGAAAAATGCGTCCTCCTTTTCCCGGGCCGCGAACGATCTATCAGGTGCATCCTTCACGGCCCTCTGAATCCCAAGATTCATTGCGCTCCAATTCGAATGAAACAGCGGACTTTTAGCTAGTTAGCCCACCAGCTCTCTGTTGCTAGGCGACAGGAGCAGTGTTTGGTGACGCAAGGGTCGACCAGACCATCTCATTTCAGTTCGGCTTTAGCCGTCTGTGCAGGCTATGAATGGAGCATCCTGCGTGGACCGCCTCCTTCGAAGGCTGCAGTGGCTGTGTGATTCAGAGGTACCAGCTTTATCAGTGTAGACACACACGGTCTGCTGTAATGTTAATTAACAGTGTTCAGAAGGCAGCCAGGTCAGCCTGCGGCCTTGTGCCTACGACTGAATCACAGCAGTGCTGATATTCAGTACATCGCTCCTTCTCGTGTGATATTGCTTGAATATCTTGATCATTATAATGTTAAAGGTTTTACCCATACTATCAAGCTTCACTAGGTGCATAGCTAGGAGTTCAGTTCAGAAGAAATTCGCAGCAGCACAAGAATCCACCAGCATGTTTGTGGCTGCCAGCTGCACAAAAGAGCGCTGAATGGGATGTTTTACCAAAGCGGCTTTCTTCCCTTCGCTTTGACCTCGAACCAGTCGACACCACGTCTTCCAAATCACCACCGTTTCACACATCTTCAGCGCCGTGGCCTCACACATTAGTGTCGTCCCCTTCCTTTTGACTGTGGATAAAAATCTGCCACCGAGAGGTGAGAGAGCGAAGCGACGGAGATCAACCCGAGTGTATCTGCTCTCTTTTGGTGGCATTGATTGGTTAGGGAGGGTAGAGAGGGAGACTTAACAGTTCTAGTAGTTTCTAGAGCAGCTACAGTGAAACATTTTCAGATCAAATTACAGGAAACGTAACTCTTAACATTAGACTTCATTGTACCCTTAAAATCAAAGATACGGCCCCTCTCCAAACCCTCCACTTTGCACCAATTTTCCAACAATCACAGCGGGAGGAAATCATTGTGGAAGAAGCAGAGATGCCAATTTTGACTTCCCCCCCCAGCAGCAGCTTCAGTAAATCAGATTGTACCGCAGCCAGGAGTCAACCTGGTTTGTTTCAAACTGCCTGAAAACACTCCTTCCCCCCTGCTGTTACTGTCTCTAGCGCTCTTTCAACCTGTTCCTGGAAAAGCAGCTGAATGCAACAAGTTCATGCTTGTGCTCTGGGCCTCGTCAAAAGGTATTCTGGGAAAATCAGGGGTAAAGTAAGTGAAGAAGAAGTATCCAGGGCTAGCTGAGGAAAAATAGATGCCCTATAAAAAGATGTAACACTTTAGGAAGGTTGTTTTTTTCACTGTAAGAAAGCAGCTGTAGTTTACCACCATCATGAAAATGAATGCCTGAGTTATTGCAAACGGTAAGTATTACAAGGCTGCCGAGTCTTTACGCTGCCGTCTCTCATTGGTGCAGCAAAGAGAGAGAACATTTCTCCTCGACCGTGCAGCCTGAGAGCGAGACATAACGCTCCATCACAAAGAGAAGATCTTGAGAGTGTAAAGGACCTTATCGATCTTTCTCCACGAGCAACAACATCCAACTCTCCATCACTCTGTCTCTGCTGCTGCTGCTGCCGAGCAGGAACAGAGACTCTCAGCCCACACAACAAATGGCTGTGAGAGACAGAGGGAGAGGCTGATATACTACACAGTCAGTTTCTTATTCACCGTCTCACAGGCTGGACTAGAGAGCAGCAGCCTCACATTGTCCGCCTCCTGCTAAATCATTACTTATCCCTCATGAATCATTTTCTCTCCAACAGCAGCAAATCTCTTTTCAATCTTATATAGACACCAGAAATGACGTCTTTGCTCCCAAATATGATGTCATTTGTGTTAAAACAGACGTCAGAGCAGAAGGAGAATGTGAATATAAGAAAAAGGCTGTTTGATTCGACAGAAGTGGGACATATTAAATAGAAATGAGTAGCTCTATTGATTACATTTTGAGTTCCCACCCTCTAGATTAAACCACCAATAAAGATTGACACGTTTTCGCTTTTTTTGCATTTAAAAGATGTTGATGATGTTTACTGTGTTAAGTAGTACTCATGTGTTTAAAGCTCTTAACTATGGAGTTAATTTTGTGTCTTTATTAAGCAATCAAACAGAAGTTTGAAAGCAAAACTCCACACTGCAATCAATTTTTTTTTTTTTTTATTGCAAATAACATACATTTGTGATTAAAAATGTATTAATGCAAATCCAAAAGTTTTGTTTGCAAATCAAAAAGTTTTTTATTGCAAATAAAAAAAAATCAGTTTTTTTGCAAATCAAAAAAGTTTCATTTGCAAATCAAAAAGTTTAATTTGGAAATCAAAAAGTTTAATTTGCGAATCAAAAAGTTTGTTTAAAAATAAAAAGTTTTTTTTGCAAATCAAAGTTTTGTTTGCAAATCAAAAAGTTTTGTTAGAATATCAAAGTTATATTTGCAAATCCAAAAGTTTTGTTTGCAATATAAAAAGTTGCTTGCTGTTGTGCTGAATGTCGTGGGCGGGACCTCGGCTGAAAGATGTAAGACACGTCTCAACAGTGGATGTTGTCGAGCTGTCCCTCTGATCGAGACTGGCCTGTAGAGACTTACATCTTCCACCCGATGCTCCCGTAAATTAAACTTTTGGATCCGCAAACGAAACCTTTGAGTAAACTTTGGAGTTTTATTTGCAATAAAACTTGTTTTGCTTTTAAACCTATTCTGTTTGATTGCATAATAAAGACACAAAATTGCCTCCATACTTACCTTTATGTAGTTAAAAAAAAAAATACACACACACATTAAAACTAAAACATAAAAAACGGGGCACCGGTTTAGCTTGGCAGACAAACAAAAATACAATAAAACCCCAACCCTGAATAAATAACAATTCTAGTTAAAAAACACACTGATCTGACCGGGAATTATCCTAATTATTTAATCACATATCTGTTTCTGTCGTTAGTTAAATAAATAGGGACAGCGCACATAATGAAGTAAGCTGTAAATGTGCCAGCGTAAAAGGATATTTTTCATGTGTAGTCCTACAGATTGTACTCATTCTTTATCTGGATGGAGCGCTCTTGTTCTTTCATCTTAATGAAAATGTGATTCACATTCATCACGTCACATAAAGCATCGTTCACTGGACTGAATCTTGGCAGGAAATCTTTGGACTTGTCTCAACTCAGAATAAATTTTGTGACATCAGTTGCTGAAAAACATGATCCAAAACACTCAACACCTTTAGTCCCCGTATAGAGTAAAAGCTGCTCTTCTTCTGTGTCTGTCTGCTCACAGAATTAAAATACCTCTCTGTGTGTGTGTCTGCAGGTCGTTCGGGCCAGGCGGTGGCGGTGCGGGCCAAAGTCTTCGGCTTCAACGTCATCTTCTACGACCCGTACCTGCAGGACGGGCTGGAGCGCTCGCTGGGCGTGCAGCGCGTCTACACCCTGCAGGACCTGCTGTACCAGAGCGACTGCGTGTCCCTGCACTGCAACCTGAACGAACACAACCACCACCTCATCAATGACTTCACCATCAAACAGGTGCGTTAGGAAAAACTTGCACGCATACGTTTAGTGCAGACGTGCGACCTGACCTGGGCTTTACCGCAGCGCTATCTAGCAGGTAGACAAGCAGAGCGGCTGGTGTATTATTACCCTGTCAGCCTGGAGGCCGTCCTAAAGAGCATTACAGTCTGTAGGAAGGGAGAGAGAGAGAGAGAGAGAGAGAGAGAGAGAGAGTGAGAGAGAGCGCAGCCTTCCTGCCTGCGCATTCCCCGCTCTTTATCTTAAGCTCCACCAAAGCTGGACACAAATTCATTCCTTTGCTCTGTCAAATGCAATTAGCGCCAGCCCACGGCTACAGCAAATATATCGACTAGGCTGCGCAGCAGGGGGGCCGGGAGCACTGCGAGGGGAAAGTGCTGCTCTCTGAGTCAATAACTGCACTCCGAGGTGCTGCCTGGGGAGACACCTGCAGGGAGGAAGAGGAACTGCACCGCCTGAAGAAACATCTCTCTATCAATATCTCCCCACGTTGCCAACAAATGTTTCTCGTCTTTCTCTCTTCCAGTTTGAGCGTTCGAGGAGACAAGCAGAAGCAGGAGTAGCGTAATAGCCCAAACTAGTTAACTCTGTGTCTTTTCCAAAGCTGGAGATTCTCAGCTGCCTCTTAAGTGCTCCAATGAAAGCACACTTTCCTCTCTCTCCCCACCAAAAATCTTGGCAGTCGCTCTCCGCTTCCAAAGTGGAAACGTGTGTGTGTTTGTGTGTTTCTGCGTGTGTCAGAACCACCACGGCCTAATAAAAGACTGCCTGCCTGCCAGCGTAAAGGCTTTTCATGCCCCTGGATTTCAGCTTTTGTCAAGATTAAGGGATTACTTTCCTCTGAGCATATTCATTTGATTTTTTTCCCCCCTTCTTCTTCCCTCTTAGACTTTTTTTGTTGTGCGTTTTTATCCCCCCCACAAGCAGCGAGGGGTGGTGGCACTGCCTCATCCTTCAGCTCATCCCTCAAATCATCTCTCGCTTTCTGAATAAAGATCGTTCTCTATCCCACATCAGTGACAGTATTTCTCCCAGTCTGCTAGATCTGTCAGGTGTCAGGGATAACAAAGGTGTCACAGATTGTTATGTCTTTTCAGAGCCTTAAATGCAGACATCCAATCCAGATTGATGTCCCACTTAAGATCAAACAGATTAATTCGACTGCCAGGCTGACAGAGACACAAAAGAACTCAAACATCTGATTATTTGTCTCTAAATAACCGGCTGTTTTTTCTGTGTTGATTTTGCACCACAGATGCGTCAGGGTGCGTTCCTGGTGAACACCGCGCGGGGAGGCCTGGTGGACGAGAAGGCCCTGGCCCAGGCCTTGAAGGAGGGAAGGATACGTGGAGCCGCTTTGGACGTTCACGAGACGGAGCCCTTCACGTAAGAGCACACGAAAATTCCTCTCAAAGCTAGACAGCTGAACGCCTCACGTATAGAGACAGACAGACGGGGAAATAGATGGGCGCGCAGGAAGGGAGAGAAAGCAACAAATTACACGGACAGGCGCTTTAAACAGCTGAAGAGAGACAGGCAGACAGGCAGGCAGAAACAATGGTTGAAGTGACGAGTTAAAGACAGCTCATACTCTTCTAAAAGCCTCCTTCAGGGCCCTGCAGGTAATGGAATATGGGCGATGGAGAGCTCGCTTTATTCCCATCAGAGGAAATACAATAGAGTTAATGCTGCAGGTGGATTTTGAGAGTGCAGAGGTGCAACAAAGAGCGTATCCTCTCTTTCTTTATGCGTCAAAACCTGGAGGACTCACCGACGTCAGCACTGTGAAATGTTTGTAGGATACAGTTTAGTTGAAAAAGAATTGATTCAGATTCTGACAAGTTTATTTATCCCAAAGGGCAATTCAGGTTTTACAGCCCACCCAGACCAGACGTACATTCACAGCATCAGGAGTGTGTCAGACGATAAATACATAAATCAGCACAGAGCCAGAGGTGCAAGCTGGCACCATGACTCACACGAGGGCTGGACAGAAATTAAAATTCACACAGTAAAAAGTTTTAAGTCAATCAACAGGATGCATTGCACATTACATCATATTACTACGTGAATGTAAAGGCTTACAGCCGTGGAGATCAGTCAAGTGTGAAAGCCCTATTGTGGTTAAACACAAGAACAAAGAATCAGTAAAACGTTTATTACAGGTGAGTTCTGTCAACAGCCTCAGAGCAGAAGGACTGAAGGACTTAGAGTAACGGTTTGTTTTCCTGACGGGCAGTATAAAGCGTGAATTACCATGAATTCCACCTTCTCGATAAGGCTTCAGAAAACCAAATTTGAGGAATTCTGGGAATTCTGGAAATCATAAAATACCCCAAAACGCCCAGTTTATGTTGGATATAAACACGTGTGTATTCATCCGTGAATTTTGTTTTACCTTCATTAATGAACGGTGAACACCCCATGTTGTCATTTATTTTTCTCCCCCCTTTTTTTAAATTTTTTATTAATGTACTGTGAAAAAAATGAAAGATGAATCATTGATGTTAATACTGATAATCAATGATGACTGTAAAACCATTAGTTATTTTAAAATGTAATTTAAAAAAAAAAGAAAAAGACTCCACATATTTAGGTATTTCTTGTCTACATGGATCACTAATGAACTTGGGAGAGACTTGTGGGGGAAGTTGATTGGCATTCACGACAACCAACAGTGCTGAAGTGCTACCAGTCAAATTGTAAACAAAAACACTAACGTGTTAGGAGGAATAAAAAGGGTTAGCAAGCATGAGATGCTAATATGCTAGCTAGCTTCCCAAGGAGTCGTCCAGGATGAGTCATCAGATGAAAAACTGATGACAGAAAATGGAAGACATATGTGATTAATAAGCTTAAATATGGGCGCTGGTTTAGCTCAATTGGAGCAGGCGCTCCATAGACAGAGGCTACAGCCCCCTGCGCAGCAGCCGCAGGCTCGACTCCCGCCCTTGGCCCCTTGCTGCATGTCATTCCCCACTCTCTTCTCCCTGCATTTCCTGTCTCTCTTTAGCTGTCCTGTCTATTAAAGGCAAAATGGCCCAAAAAAAAGCTTATATATCAATTTGATTTCACTGGAATTTTCTCTCAAATCTAATCAAATTCAAGAAAAAATATATATATATATCGTTCACTTTCACCCTGTAGGAAAAAGTTTGCATCATTCCAAAAGCTACTGTAAACATTTAGGCTCCTATGTCTATAACACTATTGTTCCTGCAGTCCTGTCACTCCGTGGCACCTCGAGCTACAGTCTCAATTTCCATCTCACCGGAGGGCAAACAGCTCGACACGCCTCCCAGTTCTCCACCTTTCTAAGAACCGTGTTCCTCGTCTCAGGGGTGTAACTGGTGTTGATGTGTTGTTCACGCATCGCGCAGCAGTTTGGGTTTCTGGACGGCTGCTCCTTTCTGGACGGCTGCTCAGCTGACTGGCTGCGTGAGGAGGCTGAAACTCAGCCCGACAGAGCTGAACTCATGCTCTGCTGACCCAGTGTGTCACCAGGGGGACGGTTTCATAATGCTGGCCCTCCATCCCCCGCGACATGACACTGAATCAGGCACAGACACACATACGTAACCAGGCGAGGTGCTACAAGGATAGAGGAAGAGAGGGAGGTAGTGCTGGTCTGTTTTTCAGTGCCACAGGAGAGGAAGGACAGGAGAGAAGAGAAGTTATTGAAAAGAAGGACAAAGATTCTAGCAGATTTCTCCGCTGCAGTTTCCTTTACTTAATATTTAAAATAATAATAATAATGTGTCCTTTTCCTACTTTTTCTTCCCTCTGTGTGTTGCAGATTTGCTCAGGGCCCCCTGAAAGACGCTCCCAACCTGATCTGCACACCGCACACAGCCTGGTACAGCGAGCAGGCCTCTCTGGAGATGAGGGAGGCAGCAGCCACCGAGATTCGAAGAGCCATCACCGGTACGCAGACACATCCGCACGTTTGATATCTGACTGTAAAGCAGTAGTGTTGTGCTAGTCCGGTGTTACACTGAGCTGCAAGAATATCGGACTCATATCCCGCCCTCACCTCAGTTGACTGTGTGACCTGTTGCACGTCTCTCTCTCTCCCAGATGTCACATTTCCACTTCAGCAGGCCCCGGGCAGCCTTTATTAAATCTGGACCTCTTAATAGATGTCATCATTAGCTCCACGACGCAGAACAGAGCAGAGCGGGGAGGGGGGGGAACATCAGATTGTTAAATGATCTTAATTTGCATTTGTGTATCCAAGCCCGATACGTTTGTCAGGCTGAACTCATTAACGCTTTGTCGTGTGGTCAATCGCCCCCCCGTAACATGTCCTTTTTAGAGTGTGTGGTTCACGCCGGTGAGCCTCACTGGTTTCAACCCTGTGTGTGTGTTCTCATACGACAGGCCGTATCCCAGACAGCCTAAGAAACTGCGTCAACAAGGAGTTCTTTGTCACCACGGCACCATGGGCAGTTATGGATCAACCAGGCGTTCACCCTGAGCTCAACGGCGCCGCCTACAGGTAGGCACTGCACATGCAGATGGTTAGAAAACATCCTACTTCCCATTTCAGAAATAAACTTGTGTACAACTGAGAAAAGTTTTTGTTTCTTTGGCAGTCCCAATTACTTTTTCTTTTGCTATATGAAGAAAGACATGACATGTATATTTGCTTCACCCAATATAATAGAGTCCGACCGATATAGGATGTCGAAGGCTGATACTGATTTTAGAGAGGGGAAAATGGCCGCTTAGTGTTTTGGCACCCACTCAAATATTGCGTTTAAAAGAAAATCTACCTTTTCTACTTGAAATGGGAACAATATTTGTACAGATAAGACCATACAAAGGTACTCAGAAGACCACTTTTTAAACAAATATCTGTATCAATTTTTTTCTTACATTATTAGACATTGTCACCTTATTCAAACTGATGCAGACAGAACATGTTGTCTGCGTTATATGATCTGTAAAACAGTTTTCATAACACCGCATGATGGAAAACATGCTGATACCAATATTTTGTTATATGCTCATATCGGCCAATTAAAATCGACCAAAAATATCGGCCACTTAGTATCGGTCCAGAAATATCAGCCAATTAATATCGGTCAAACACTATTGACCAATAAATATCGGACCAAAATTATCGGCCAATAAATACTGGTCCAAAAATATCGGCCAATAAATACTGGCCCAAAATTATCGGCCAATAAATATCAGTCGAAAAATATCGGCTGACAAATATATCGGTCGGCTCAATCATTAACTATTGTGCAATATGTTTTCTTAAGTTGCTATGTTACACCATATTTTTTTGCCAGTGTCTGTATTAATCAATAAACTCACCCCTCTTTAGACCCCACATAGATAAAGATCCTGTCCCCTCACTAACTGTCCTCTGTAGCAGTAGAAAGGTCATAACTCTCTGCCCCTCATGTCCCTCTGTGGGCTCCTCCTGATCTCAGCGTGTCCGCCTCCATGTGCTTTCTTTCACGCAGCCAAGCTCTTCCAGCCGTAGCAACCGGTGTCCCCCAAGACAAAATTAATGCCTAGATCAGGAGCAGGTAAATACGAACATCCGGGCCGACAGGTCCCGGATATAAAACCCTACTCACCTGTCCCTATCTACTATAACCCCCCAGTACTCACCTGTTTGACTGAACACAGAGTAGAGGTGGATGGCTGTGAATGTGGGTTCCAGTAAGCATGATAACACAGAGCCATTCAGATGCAGTTTCCTGGATGGAGTCGTGCTTCATGGTTTTTTCTTCTAATGAATTTTTGGGCATATTCTGTCAGAGGCAAAGCCCCTGAACTGTATGGTCCTTTTCCCCCTCACTGGTTGAATGGTGTTACTGTACGGAAGCCCGGAAGGGTTCAGATTGGGAATATTTGTTTCTTCTGAATTCTGTTGTATTTCCCAGCATTGGGTTTGCATTCTTACCAAAAAAATTTATTTCCTCAGATCCAAAGTAAAAAAAATTTCGAGACAAAGAAAAATGTATTCCAAGATAACACAAAAGTAGTGGAAATGATTTCACATATGACCCTTCTGGGCCTCCGTACTATTGTGGTTTTTCCTCACAGCAGAATATTCTAACATGATGGCTCTTTTTTTCACCCAACTTTTTGATAATTTATAAATTATTGGATCTTTTTGCCAACTTTCTCTGTTTTATAACATTGTTGACTGAATATCTTTGAATTGTGAACTGTTGATCAGACAAAAACAAGCAATTTATAGTATTCATTTTTGGGAGCTCAGAGCTTGTAAACAGTCTATAAACTGTTTCTGACAGAAATATTAATCATAAAAATGAATGATCTGTAGTTACAGCCTGACAGTGCACCTGAAAGCCAAAATTTTAACCAGTTATAATTTTGGTTATTTTACATCCAATTTCCAAATCATAAGGTTCTTTTCAACAGCAGGAACTAGGAGCCTTTTGAGGAACTCTGTGCGTTTCAATAGCAGGAACCAGGGTCTAAATTTAGTTCCGGGGTAATTGATTTACCTCCTGAGAAGTCCCTGCTCGGGCGGTTGTACTTTCCAAACGTCCAGGAACATTTAGGGCGGGGCCTGCAGTGCTGATCGAGTACTCGCAGCGTTATATTTCAGCCGCCATGTTGAAAAGACTGCAGCCGCAAGCTCACTGTTCCTGGAAAGTTCCTGCTGTCAAAATCACCTAATGAAACAGTTAGCATACCAACAACTATCTTTATCAAAGATTAATCTAGTATCTATTATCTTTTTGTTTGGTCTACAAAATGTCACATAACAGTGAAAACTGCCCACAACAAGTCACATATTGTTTTGTTCAACCAACAGTTCAACACCCAAAGATATTCAGTTTACTCTCTACGTATAAAAGAACATATTTAGATGGAAGAAGCTGGTGCTATTTTAATTTAATCAAAGGATATAGCACAAAAAAAATACACGAATAAGTCCTAAAACATCGGGAAGTATCCCTTTAAGAGCAGGAACTTTTTACAGAATTAAATGAAGCTTAAGAATTCTCTGAAAAAGTTCCTGTGGTGGAAAAGAGCCAGTAGCTTCATTAGGTATGTTTATCACGGTGTTGGGATGTGGGCTTGTCAACCCTTTGTTTTGTTTTGTTTTTTTACACTAACTGCTGACCTCCACCTCTCCAGATACCCGCCGGGTGTAGTTGGAGTGGCTCCGGGCGGCATCCCAGGGGCGTTAGAGGGCATGGTGCCAGGTGGGGTGCCCATCGCCCACACCCTGCCCTCTGGTACACACCCCTCCCAGGCCCCGTCGCCCAACCAGCCCTCCAAACACGGCGAGACCAGAGAGCACCTCACCGAGCAATAGCAGCAGAAGGGATCGAAACCGCAACATCTCATCCGACCTGTCGACAACTCACAACCAACCAATCACAACCGCAACCGACCAACTGGGACCAAGAGACAGTGAAACAACACAACGAGCCAGTCGGCATCTGGGAACAGAAGAAGTGTTCCGGGGAATTTGTACTTTTAACGTTTTAGTTTTTACTCTCTGTCTCTTTGGGTTCAGACCGACTTTACTCTTTGATGATTTGTTTTCTTCGTTTTTTTTCTTCGGGACATGCCTATGATTGTGGACACAGAGTCCAGTGTTTTTAGCGCTCCGGGATTACCCGATGAGACTCTGTCCCGCCCCCCTCTCTACACCTCAGAGCTCATGGGAAACGTAGGCCCACATCTCAACACAACAATGGGCGTACAAGAGAGACAAACTTTGGCATCATGTGCTACTGGACCTTATCTCCCCCCCTCCCCTGAACTCCCCTCCTGATCCCCGCCATCCTCCACCTCTCCTCCACCTCTCCTCCAGCCCTCCTTATGTAACTAATGTGTGTTGTTTAGGCCCCTCATTATGCCTCACAAGAGAATTATTCTTATTTTTCTTTCGATCTTCAGTGTGAATGACTTAAAATGGATTATTGACTTATATATATTTATCATTCGTCAACAAGAGGAAAAGATTGCTCATCAGTTTTAGTAATCTAGAGTGGGTTTTAACCCTTTCCTGGCAGGAAGACGTATGAAATCTGTCACAGTTGCAGTTGCAGGATTTCACCACTTGAGGGCGCTTCTACACAGTGTGAGGGGTTTTCTTCTGCACCTGTGAGCTGTCAGCAGTTAACACTAAAACATTCACTTTATACATTTGATTGTAGCTGAATATTGAGGTCGTATGCATTCAGAGGGAGCTGTCGGCAGATATTTAACTTTTCTTTCTAGTTATTAAAAGTTGGTGATGCATCAGTGTGACTGTGACCTGTGAAGAAGAAACATTTTTTTTTACACATCATAAAAAATGATGAAGTTTGCATGAAGGAATCCGATTCTCCTGTCGACAAACGGACACTTCTGGATTGTGACCCTCCCTTCTTTGAGCACATCTCACACTGAAGACAGGAAAGGGTTAAAGCAAACTTCATTTCTTAATGACTCAGGAAAACACTTTTTTGCAGATATTGTTTATTCCCAGGATTTTGTCTTTGAGGAAAAAAAAAAGATAAGACTAATGTGGTTAGTCTGGATATTTTCTCTCCTCCCTCATCCTCTCCATTGTGGTATTTTTATATACAAGGCGCATCCCACGTTTTTGGTGTTAAAGAGTTTTGAAGAGTCCTGTTAGATTTGTAATGCCTAGTTAAATGTTCCTATAACCATAGTCCTTTGTGATCCGCCCCTCTCTCTCTCTTCTCTCCTTCTTCGATTTTCTTTGTTCTATTGAAGGCCAGGTTCTTTGGGGCACCCTGTACTCTGTAAGAGCAATAGCAGAAACTCCTACTTAGTGTCCCAACAATAGCAGACGAGGCAGCCAGCAGTATGTTTTTGTTTTTAGTGTGAGTATTTGTATTTGTTTCTTGTACAAGGTGAACATTTAGCATTCAGTGCAGTTCAAATAAAAGATACGATTCTGAGAACCTGCTGTCTGTACACACGTTTGTCCTCAGTGCTCACTTATCAGGGCAGGAAGTTCACTTTCTTTACTATAATCTTAAGGTAGTGATACATGTATCAACTTTTACACCAACATCAATGTTGACTGTACACTTTTATAGTGGAAAAGATCAACCTCCTCTGATTTGGAAATGTCAGTGGCAGCGAGTGGTCAACATACAGAATTGCATCAGACATGCTCCAATCACAGCCCAGATTTTGGTGATCTCTTTGGCCTGAAAAAGTTTCTGAACAATGGCGGCCATCCAAGCGCAGTGTGCCGAGAGGAAGGAACTTCTACTGATAACTCTGGTAAGTAAATGTGTGGAGAACAGCTGTCAGGTAAAAATAATTGAACATAAACTGACAAAACATTTGAGATGCTTTTTTGCCGGGAAATTTGTTAGTGAGCAGATTTGTCGTCGATCGTTTGAGCTAGCTTAAATTGCGGTCGTACTTGGTGTTGCTATGGTAACGCCGTAGTTGTGACTGGAACTGGAGGAGTACAGTGAGGTAGGTCTGTTGCCCCGTGTCTCGTCATGTTGCTTGTTGATGTTTACGTTGTCTGCTTGTGTGAAAGTTGATACGTGTTTCACCACCTATTGAAAAAGGTCAACCGCCTCTGATCTGGAAATGTCAGATTAGCGACCTCTTGTGATCAATATACAGAATTATATTAGAAATGCTCCGGTCAAGTGAACGTGTGGAGAACATCTGTCAGGTAAAAATTAAATATGAACTAAAAACACATTTGAGGGTTTATTGCCGTGGAATTTGTCAGTGAGCAGATTTGTATTAGATCGTTTGAGCTAGCTTAAATTGCGGTCGTACTAGGGGTTGCTATGGTAACGCCGTAGTTGTGACTGGAACGGAGGAGTACAGAGAGCCTCGTTGCCCTGTGTCTCAGCATGTTGCTTGTTGAGGTCTACGTTGTCTGTTGATGTAAAAATTGATACGTGTATCACCACTTATATGACAAGTGTGTGCTGTTCCTCTGGTCCTGATAACGGAAAATAAAATGCAGCATATGACAGTAATAACCCGTTAAATTAGCCACATTGAAGCAAAATACCCAACAGCATGGGATTTGTGCTTCACAGGGGTAAAAGATAATCTTTTAAGCTGTTACTTATTAAACCTTGACACCATTTGTTGTCACTGAAAATCTCTCTGTACTTCTAGTAACTCAATCCTTACTTTACCAGGAAGTCTTGTTTTCTCAGAAATGTTGAATCGAGGAAGAAAGGATTTACTCTCAAGTAATATGAATGTTACATAACTGCATTCTACTATTGTGATGCCACAGCAAAGTACATATTGATTGCAATGGAGAGACAGAAATTCTGTGCAGACTTTTATTTCTACAATCACTAACCCAGGAGCATCTAGAGATTTAAAAGTGGGTGGTTTTGGCCTAACCTTTTTAAAAACACTATCGCTGGTGAAACAGCGTTCACTATTTTACTACAGTTTCAGGTTGAAGGACAATTTTCCTTACATTTATGACACAGTGTTTTACAGGTTTTGAGAATGTTTTCTTGCGTTTGGATGTGTCTGTGGTTTAACCCAATCAGCAGTGACGTTTTTATAAACACTGCCGTATTAAAAAAAATAAAAAGCAGTGCTTTTGTTCACCTCACCACCATTTCCCATTAAATAAACGTTTTGCTACATTTTGGCAGATTCAACACACCCAGGGTATCTTTCCTGATCTGGCTTCACTGAACCTGACAAAGGAAATCGCGCCACACAACAACTTGATAAGTCAACCCAGGGTTACTATGAGCGCGTCCATATAAAAGGGGCGGAGTCTGCCGCGTATGACCAGTCACACATAGGGACAACTCTGCCTCAGCTGATCAGCATGTTTCACAAACTCAAAGCAAACTATGGTTTTAGAAAGACATGAATAAGTTACACCTACAAATCGCAGACTGTTTAAATGAAGTCTATAATATCACTGCTCCATCATTAGAACACGATATGATTCCAATAACACCCAAGTATTAATAAATTAATACGTTGCACAGATGTATTTTTGTGGCGTTTGACAGATTTAGATGGACGGACTTATAGAGCAAATAAAAATCCTTTCGTATCTTGTAAGTACAAAAGTACGACAGGCTGCAGTGTTTGATTTTTCATATGAAATATGTCCATGAAAGAAATTCATCTCGTGTTACTGATATACACCTACATGGGACTGGTACAGACGGTAGAGTGGAAGTGTTTCACCGCTCTCTCTCCCTCCTCCCTCCCACGATCCGCTCACAGAGCTCCTGAATCAAGAGACCTGATTGGACAGTAGGTGGTGTCTAGTTCAGGTTAATCTTTTATCTTTTAGCAGGTTAGGTGTTCAGCATAAGTTACCGGTGATCTGTACCCTGGTAAGAAGTGAACCACTGTCGTAGCACTGAAAACTCGGAGTTAACGCTGAAGTTACCTCGATAACCGCAAATCCTGCTTCTTAGGGGTTACTACTATGCACACAAGTATTGAACAGGATAATCAAACACCATTACCTTGTGTGTTTTAGAATTGCAAACTTGTTAATCCTGACTTCAAACAAGACAGTAAATGGTTTTACTGATCCAACATATGAAAGAGATATTTGAAAGCAAACACAAATAGGCAACAAGGAGGATGCAAGTGAGTCAAATTTAATATGAATGCACTCTATAGAAAGAGGCAGAGTGTTTGGTTTTCTGTTTTCCCCACCAGCATCGCCACCACCCGCTCTAACACGAGCCACTAAATCACACGTAAAAATGTCAGTAAACTTGTACGTCCGTTTCCCCCGCCCTCTCACAGAATGTAGGTATAATCTGTGCAAAATAAAATACTTCAAGACCGAAGGGATCCAACAGAACACAGATAAAACGAAGCTGAACAAAAAGGCATCGCCTCTCCTAAACAAATAAATAAATCCAAACATCAGAGGTGTGGGGGAGGGAGGGGGGTCGCAGGGGGAACAGCAACCAGGAAAACAGGGGCTCTTTAAACCGTAACACACACACACGAGGATTAGCATCGTCTTGGTTTGAAGCTAAGTTTCGGTCAGGCAGGTCTGTAAATGAAATTTCTCTTATAGAGCAGCTTCGGGGTTTACTTAAATATATTTTCCTATATGTCCTGTTTTTCTCTCAGGTGGAGATCATCACTTTGATAACTGTCGAGGAGAATTCTGGGTACAGAAGGAGTTCAAACTAAATGGACTTGATGTGCTTTCATAGGAGCAGTAATCAGGATTCTGTTTGTTGGTGCTGGTTTCTTTTTTCTATCACAGAGCTCACAGAACACATGCATTATTACAAGTCAAACATTTACACTTTGGAGAAAGAAAAAAAACAGAAATGTAGATAGTAAGGAACTCTCCCAGAGCCCACAGTGTCCAGTTTCAGATTTAAGAGCTCTCTGTCTCTTTCTTCTCCGCCTCCACCCGGCTCACTCGTCTTCGTCCTCCTCCTCCTCACCGTCAGACAGAGAGGCACACGGGCAGATCTGTCGGTATCTGTCCAACCACTTCTCCACCATCTGGGTGACCAGGGGGTGGTTACGGCGGCGGGAGCTCTTCTGCATGGCTGCCAGCATGCCTCCTTCTGTCACGCAGCAGTCCAGCCATTCCCTCAGCAGCTTCTCCTGCTGCTCCTCGTTGCCCATCTGAGTCGCACAGAAAAGCATGCAGTTACTCGTTACGTGGGCGATATGGGATGTATTTAAGATGTTAAACCACTGGTGACCTGAGGCAGCAGGGTTACAGCTTAAGGCAAGATGCATTTCCAAAAAGCAAGAGTGTGAGAATTCCTCCTTTTATTCTTGTTTCATTAAAACATCTCAGACTCTTATTTTGAAAACAGAAAAGAAAAATAAGATGCTTGGCTGTAAAGAATCAGCATCAGTCCCTACCTCTTGTGCAGACAGGAAGTGAATGTGCAGCAGCTTCCTCTCGCTGTCGACCAGTGGCAGGAAAGTGACCGTGACATCGTCGTCAGTATTGAGGTTGGCGCCCGCACCGCGATTGTCGTAGCCGTCGTTCTCCATGGCCACCAGGGCCGAGAAGTGGCCCCGCGTGTAACCCAGAGCGATGGGGCTCTTCCAGCAGAAACTCTGCTCCCATAACAGAGGCAGGTACACACCTAACACAAACACACACACACACACAAATCAAGTCAGACCAGCTTATATTCACTGAACGCTGCGACTCTGGAGCCACCGGGGAGGAGCAGGCCCTGCAGCTGTACGCTCGCATTACACAGTGTGTGAATGTCAGTCGGGGCCAAGCGCCGTCTCAAATCGGACTCCACATCAGGAGCGGAGCATTTCAGCCAGCTGAGAACAAACGGAGCATTGTGAGCAGAGAGGAGCTGTGTGGTGCAGCCTGGTGCTCTGCTTCTTCAGGACTACACCCTCCCCTCACCCCGTTAGCTTCTACCAGGACCACTTCCTGCTCCAGACACACAACACCAATCAGGAGACACTGAAGGCTGTGGCTACAGTTCAGGCAACTAAGCTAGTTTTGATAAACAAACTCCAGCTCGTTTCTGCCCATTTACAAGTCACAGAAGACATCACAAAGTGCTGGCTCAGCAGGCTCTGCAGAGCTGCCCAATCAGAAGAAAGTGGCCTTAATATGATGTCTGGAGGTTTCTAGAGTGGCATTTGGGGAGCTCGCAGCTAGGGATGGGCACGGATATTGGATTATTCTAAATTACCTGGGTATTTATTCATACATTGAGTCGGTTGGTCGGTGTGTCGTTTTTTTATAGAATATTCAAATATTGATATCGGTCGGTCGGTCGTTCTGTGTTTTTTTTATAGAATATTCAAATATTGATATCGGTTGGTCAGTCGGTCATTCAGTTTTATATAGAATATTCGAATATTGATATCGGTCGGTCGGTCGGTCGGTCGGTTGGTCTGTCGTTTTTTATAAAATATTCAAATATTGATATCGGTCGGTCGGTCGGTCGGTCGGTCGTTCAGTTTTATATAGAATATTCGAATATTGATGTCGGTCGGTCGGTCTATCATTTTTTATAAAATATTCAAATATTGATATCAGTCGGTCGGTCCTTTTTTTATAGAATATTCAAATACTGATATGCCTTCTGTTGCCCATCCCTACTTATAGCACAAAAACATTTCTTGTCATAAGTTTTTATGGGACTATTTCTTCAGCAGAAAGCAGCTTCACTGCAAACTGTTCACAGCACAGTTTAAAATGGCAAATAAAAAGAAAAAGAAAATGTAAGACGTGTACATAAATACATGAATGTATCCAAATCCTGCCTCACCTTGAAAGCGAGTGTATCCTAACGTTTCCCCACGGAAACTTTTGTAGTATTTCACTCCGTAGACTATGATGGGTCTCCGAAGAATGTGTGCGAGAACAAAAATGTGGGTCTGCTCCAGGCTGGCCCCGGGCTGATGGAGGACAAAGAGAAAGACAAAAACAACACATCATACAGGAGTTGTAATCACATAGACTTCCCCCAGTTTCACATTCAATATTAAAAGATCTAATAATAGGTAAAAGGCCTGAGAGTGCCAAGTATTGCAAAGGAGTGTGAACCTTTTCATACAGCAGACCGTGCAGCAGCTTTCCCACAGCTGCAATGACATGTCATGTTTACAGGGGGGTTCAAAGTCATTCACTCTTTTGGGACAGGATACACACAGGCTGATCTGATCCTCTGCATCTCTCCATTACAGCCAAAGCCTGGGACAAGGTTATCACATGCTAGCTTTGGTTGTGTTTGTTTATACTGCTGGTGGAGTGGCTCTCTGAGCTAAATGCCTGTAATCCTAAGGTCACATGTTGGGAAGGAGTGCAGCTTCAGCAGGCGTGCCAGCCGAGCAGATGAGCTGTCTGTCAATGCACAACTCCATCGCAGAGTATCTACAATAATTGCTTACGTCCTCGCCGTCATTCACACACCAAGCACCTTCCACGGTCAGTGCTGCTACTCTGACTGTGTCTCACGTTCAGTTTATTGCAGCTTAATCCAGTGGCAAAGTTAATGAACAACATCCAGAAAGCAGGGGTGACACACCCCGAGCAGTTTTGTATTTATGAGTGTGTATTTTAATGTGCGTGTGTTGACAGTGGAGCATTTCTTCTGTTGGCATCTCTCCATCTGTGTAAGGGTTTAAGTGTGTTTCAAAGCAAACTGACCTTCAGTAGACAACATGCCCCTACACTAATGCTCTTCATTGAATTTCATTTTTTCAGAATGCCCCTGTAAGACGGGGGCTTTTGCAAATTACAGTGAAAGGACGTGACAGAAACGTAAATCAATATCCAAACTGAAACGCAAAACCTGGCAGCAGCTGCTGCAGGCTTATGGCAAGTGAGGTGGAGATTTTGACCTTAAGGGGGGTTATGAACCCATGTGTTATGTTCTCATGCTCAGCTAGTACACATGTAGGACGTGCATGTGTAGTATGCATGTAAGAATGTAAGTGTAGTGATCAAAATTCTGCAGAGGACGGTGATAGAAATGTGTTGTGCATGCTATTGCCAGAAAGACCGACAGATGTAAACAATACAAGTTTAAGGAGGAATAAAACTAATAGCTTGTTTTAAGGAAACTAAGATTTTCGGGGGGTTTTTCCCAGCAAAAGTAATTTTCGAAGGAGAAACACAACAAAAAGGAGAGAGTGCAAAGTTTGTTCTTTGTTCTACAGATGAGGAGGAGAAAATAAGGAGGAAAACTTCCTGCATTTCTAAATGTTTGCAGGACAGTTTCATGAGTCACCAAATTATTAACTTGGAGTCTTTTCAATTAGGGATGGGCATTTCAAGCAAAAATACTAACCGGTATTCACTTGGAACTATTTGACTATTTTTCGAAAGATCTCCACCCCTGCACGCAAACACAAGCTGACATGAGAGAGAGAGAGAACGATTTACTTTTCACAACTCTGTTGGTTTATTTTCATGTCAAAGTGTGTACTGAAAAAACAGGGTGTATAATAAACTGCATCCTCCCTATAATAACAGACATGATGTGCTTTTTGACCAAAAGTACCAGAAACTTTTAGTTCCAGGAACTGGCTCGTTGTTTTCTGCATTTGCACAGCGGCCTACAGTCATAAATGTAGCTGCACTACACCGCCAGTCAAGTAGGTGGGGTAAGAAGAAGGCCATACAACATGCGAAGAACGAGCCGGTGCCATCATTTGAACGTGCTTTATTGCATTTCTAATGGATTAATTGAACTGCAGCTGCAGTCTTTTAAACATGACGGGTGAAATAAAACGCTTCGAGTACTCGACCAAGCAGAAGCGATCAGCACTGCAGGCCCCGCCCTGAAAGTTCCAGGAACTTTGGAAAGTACTACCCCCCAAGCAGGGACTTTTCACGGGGTAAAGCAACTCCCCCGGAACTAAATTTTGACCCTGGTTCCCCAAAAGGTTCCTTGTTCCTAGGGAAGTTTTACAAAAAAAAATTTTTTTTGCCTGGAAAACTGCATCCACTCATGTAACACATTTACCAAGTATTCCTCCCCTGTTCCTGCTACAACCTCAAAATGCCTTTACAAGAAGCTCACACACTCCCTTTACAGACCTTAACAAAAACAAAAGCACACTGGGCCATTCTCTGACTTTTGATAGATAGTGAACCAGAGGAAGGAAGTGAGTAAGGCAGGAGGAAGCTCATAATTACCTGGCTGGCCAGAGACAGGATGAACGCCCAGTCCTCCTGCCACTGCTCCTCTCTCAGGGAGAAATGCAAACCGAAGCTCTGCGAGTACCACGACTCCCACTCCTTCCAGCGCGTGTAAAACCTAAAACAAGTTACAATTCAGGACATGTTACCATTTGTAAAGCTTATTTGAATCACATTTCAGACTACCCTGCTTATATATCAATAGTTTACTTATATGCAACACTGTTTATGTAGAGTATATCTCAACCAGATCTGTCTGACAAAGTTTAAAACACTTAAATTATAATTTAAAAAACTTTTTAAAGAGTTAAAAAACTGTCATACATAATGATAAAATAATCCATATATCTAATGCTTACACATTAAAAGGATTAGGATAACACCTCTGTCATGTCTTACCTTTACTAAGTAACCAAACCTCTTGTATTTGACTAGTAAAAGAGGGATGTAAATACAGTGAGGTAATCCTTCTATGCTGAGCCTCCAAGTCAAACATTTAAAACCACTGCACTACCAGCACTGTGTGAACTACTGCAGCGGAAGTTCACTGGCTGCAGACAACAAGGAGAACACTCCTTAGGTTGAATCTTTGGACGGGCTACAACTTCCCCCCTTCTGGATTTATGGCATTTTGCATAATAAATGACAGTATTTTTAAGTAATAAATCTTTCAATGATTTAAAGTGTCCAAAGGGAGTATTAGGGCTGAGTTTCTCACCAGTGCGAGCAGTCATGCAGGCTGTCATGTAGAGTCTTGCGGAGCACTGAGTCCTTGTCGTAGATGCCCCAGGTGGCCTGTAGAACCGAGTCAAGCAGACAGTCTCCTGCTGTGCGGTTCCACAAGGCGTACAGGCGACTGTCCAGGCGTGTGCCCAGCTCCAGAGACCAGTTGATGACCGGGGACTCCTCTTCCAACTCTATACACACATAGAAAAACAGACAGTGTGAAGGCATTAGCAGGAGGACAGGTTTCATCAGGCCCATCTGTTTCTTAATGAAAAATAAAAGTTCCTTCCATGCTATAACCAGATCCTGACTCACTCCCGTCTCAGACATGTGATAGGACTTTAATGACTTTAGGGAGGGGGTTAAAAATCTCCGTACCTTTCTGCACATCTCGATCCAACACTTCATCGAACAGCTTCTCTTGGACAGCAGGCGGCAGGTCCTCAATATCTGCAAAAGACACACCGATGAGACATTATGTTTTCATGCTCATTATGACCTAATGGTCCACACTCTGAGGGCAACAGAAACGCCACAGTGATGACACACAGAGGGGACGTTCTCTGCGATTCCATTCACTGGCTGACATTTTGTCAATGGCACACTGTAAACACAAGCTCTGTACAGCATGATGTGTTTATGTGTGTATTGAACTGTGCACACACAAAGCTAGAACACTGGTGGCTATTCTCTGGCTCAATAGTGAATGGCAGGCGCTTTGTCAGAAAGAGAGAGAGAGAGAAATGGAGGAGGAGCGTCACGCAGCTGGCCGAGGGCCAAATTCAGTCTGCAAAGAAATACTTGGCATAACATGATACAAAAAAAAAATCAAATCTATCAGTGAAGCCTGCGTAATCTTTCATCCCAGCAGCACGGCCAGCTCTGAGGCTGAACACAACTGGAGGCTCTGAGAGAGCAGAGAGGATGTCGTTAGAAGACATTACGCCACAGAGACGGGACACTGAGGGGCCGTTTCTCTGAGCGATGCTGCACAACAAGGCCAGACGTCATTCTGCCAAGTCTCCAGTGAGACGGGGAAAAACATAACCCTTCAAAAATTCAAGATGTGCATGAAATTTATGGATTAATACAAGTGCAAATACACTGTTTGTTTATTCTACCTTTGCAGAGTATATGTAGTCAACAGTATGCAATGTCTATTATCAAAGGACCTCAAGAAGACAAATGTCAAGCGTGGTTTTTGGTATAGATGTTTAATTTCAGGAGTCTTTAGAGGCCACTAAAAAGGCTCATAAAGCTGAATTTATCTGAATAAAACAGACTGTGTTTGATTATTAAAGCGCAAGGAAGATAAATACACATCGCATGTGATCGCCAAGATATCATGCGTACCTGCAGGCAGTGTGAAGGTGACCAGGTCAGTGAGGAAGTAACAGGCGAAGTCTCCTTTGCGTTGATGTAGTGATGCTGCAATCTCCCTGCGGATCTGCTCCGTCAGCTCGGGACACACTAGTGAAGGGATGCACTTGGCGGCCTGCTGGTTCACCTGCAACACAGATTTATTGGAAGTTAGAGGTAGAAATGCCTTTATTTGCATGATTGAATTCTTGTGTAAATAGCTCCCCATCATAGCATGGTAGGACTGAGGTTAAAAATTGGCCCTTTAAAGCTCCTTTCTAATACAGTCTAGTCTTCATTGATACACAGGACATGTCTGATAAACTGCAGATTAAAATAGTGAACATATTAAAGTATTTGTTATATCGAGGATGAAACTCTGCAGTAAAGAGGCCATCTTTCTCTCTCTCTTCCAACCCCACAGCCCTCTGTGCCTCTCCTAATCGTTGCTTGCCCTCCTTGCAAACCGCATCAGCTCTGTGGCATCGCGTCCATTAGAAACCAGTGACAGGACTGCAGCCAGGCTAATCCTCCACCTAATCCTCAAAGTGCACTTCTGCTGTAATTATAGGCATCACGGGCATCTGCTATATATCCCCTACTTTGGCGCAGAACAATTATAGACTGATGTGGGTGACAAGGAAAAGTAGAGAAAAGCATAATAATTACAGGAACCCTTCTGATGCTGTCTTGTGGAATATAACTCACTAGATTAATGGTAGCAACATATTCTTTTTTATATGTCTATAAACATCAAACATGTCCTGTGAGACTCCTCCACTACAAATCATTCTGCTTGGTGTATTCATGTGCAGACTTATGGGTGTAGAGAGGGTGAATGAAATAAACTCAAGGTGGATTTTGGGGGTTTTTGCATCAGGGCACTTACCTCTGTTAGCAGTATAGCTAGCATGTCCTGCCTCTGGAAACGGATGGCCAGATGCACCAGCGTGAAGCCTACATCAAACGCAGAGGAGCGGCTGAGGAGCTGCACCTCGTCCGCAGTGAGCTGCCGGGCGATGTCACCACCGGACGACTTGTAGGCTTCCACCGCTGCTAAGTCTCCCTCCACCACGCCTGCAGCCGGGGGAGGAAGAAGGAGCAGGAAGGAAGGTCAGAAAATAGGAAACAAACTTGAATTTAAAAATGGAGCACTGGCGACTAAATATAAATTGGTGTACTTGCTTTTCCAGGAATTCATGTTCGCGGGCTTTTGATGTGAGATGAAGGTGACACACGTGAACATTGTTTAACTAAGGTTTAAGGAAGAAGGACGAGAGCTGCTCATAAAAACATGTTCAACACACAGACCCCTGCAGTCACCCCAAAGCAGGCATATACACTCAGTTGATGGGATCAACATGATGCGCATCACGATGCCGATGATATGTTTTAATACAGGATGCAATATATTCTGCTCTTTTAAATATATTGCTTTAAAAAACTGTCAAAGTATAGAGAACACTATCTTATGCATGAAGGTGACAGAACAGTGATCTGCACTTCTACTTAGCACAGTGGCTTTAACAGCAAACCTAAAACCTAGGGCTGTGATGGCACCCCTGTGGTTTGGATGTTAACCGCCAGCACACTGCCGGAGTATGTTTTGTTTTTGTCACTACAGCGCGTCCCCCAGACAGTAAAACATCGACAGGAGTGAACACAGCATGTGCGGTGGAAATGCGAGTTTAATATCACCAATAAGTTGGTATCCTTAACTCTAACTCACGTTTCGACCATCCTGTTCACGTAACATCGCATCACCCACGAGATTTCAGAGCGAGACTTCTGTTTCTGGTTACACAAAAAGGATCTTACTCTTTAAAAAAAGGACGATCTTTGTAGGGATCATTTCCGTAATGTTGTCGGACACCACGAGTAACGATCTGAGGCTGTCAGTGCAAAAACAAGCACTTTAAGTGGACCTACTTAGATCGGGCGCAGTTGCCCCAGGGGATTATGTTGCAGCCATTGCAGTCGTAGCGTGGTTACGGCAGAGGCTATCTACTGAACCAATTCCCATAGTTTTTGTTCCTACGAGTCATTTCGACACCCAAATTTGTAAAAGTAAGGCGCAGGTTTAAAAATACAAAACTTCTCCTTTAATGGTTGAATCCATGGAGACGGGCTAGTTGTTGTTGTAGTGGCTAAACCAGTATGTTGCAAGACTGTTGCAAGTAGATGCGGAGGGTTGAAACATCACAAGGTTTCTTTTGCTGATTACTGTAATTTTTAAAACGAGTTTGTTGTTCATGATGTATCGTTCTGTAAGGTAAGATGAGGTCTGTCCCTGGGAAGCACAGATAGTGACTCTATCATCAATGGGTCTACGTTTAAAAATAAAAAAAGGGTTGATGGCGGTCACTGGGTCCACTGGGTATTGCAGTCATGCGGTTACCGTGACAGCACTACTAAAAACGCTACTCTTTGCACATGTAAACTAATTATAAAAAAAGCAATACAGTGCTTCTGAAAATGGATGCAATACTCAAGTCTATTGATGTTTACTTACCCCCCTACTGTCAAACAATTTCAAACTCAACTCAACATTATTAAACTTATAGCTGGTTTTATTTGTATTAAGTGTGTTGCATTAGGTTCGCTATATCATATGTACCTCAACGGTTAACTGCCATAGCCTACATTTAATGTATGTGAATCTGCTTTGCCAAATACTTGTTCAAACAGATCAGAGAAGCAAATAAATTAATGTAGAAAGACACCAGAATCCTTTTATAACAGGCTGATTCTTTATAAATGGATTAGACTGGCTTTTGGAGCAGCTCCAAATCCATGTCCTTGCTTGTAAAGCAAGATGTAACAGACAGCTTGCCATGTTCAATGAAAGAGCTGCAGAAATATCCATCAAACTGCGCTAACACATCCCACTGTGCTTAGTCACAACCAATTAATATTAAAATCCTGCAGGAATTTACATAACAAATTCAACAAGGGGGAAAGTATGCAAAAATATTTCAGAGTGAACCGAGCTCTCTAGTGCTTGACGTCAATCCACAATGCGGGTGACCTCTAGATGTAGCCACTAGCTAACCCAGAGAGAGAACAGTTGTCACACTGTCAGGCTACAGCACAGCCGAATAGACAGCTCTCTGATAGCTCTGCATAAAAAGCTACACTGCTCTGTGTCACACAGAGGACAGTCTGTGCAGATTAGCGTCCTCCCCCTCCTTTGGATGTCGTAGTCTCAACATCTGTTGTGACTGAAATGAGCAGCAGCTAGGTAGCGCGCTCAACAGCGAAGTGCTAGTTGATTTTAATAGACAGCCTGGCTAGAGGATGTTCTCTCTCTCTGGCAGGGAGAAGGACGGCTACCTAGATAGAACCTGGACCGGAACGTGCCAAGAACGAGCGTCTCGTTTTACACATGCTGGGTGATATTTTGCAAACACAGATCCATAAATAGATGCCAAATCATTTTGGCTGAAATCGAGCTACTGCCTGCTGTAGTAGATACTACAGTGACCTGTTTGGCAGGTGTATGAAACAAAAAACACCTTCAGTTTGCTCGGTGAAGGTCAAAGTTGTCATGTTAAAAACAAGACTTGAACAGGTGTCTCCAGTAGCACTCTTCATCTGTAGAGAGTGTCAACATTAGAACCCTGATTAAGACCTTTCACACGAATCACATTGTGAAGTGAGAAACAGTCTTTAAGTTAGTCAACAAGTGTTGCGGAGGCGTTTTTCTCTGCACATTCGGTCTTTTGTTACCCAGGCACCTGGTTGGCTGCTGAAGTGTTACTGCAGAGAGTGTATTGCACTGCACATTAGAAACAGCAGGGTCCTGCTGAGTGCTTAATATTAAAATTCTGCATTCTGCATAAACACAATGTCCAAAGTTCGATGCATCCCTCTCTCTATTCCCATATTTTCAAACTGTCAATTCTTCAAACAGCCAAAAAGAATGGGAGGAATTACAGAATTTGTCAAAACTGGGAAAAACTATTTGACGTCTTAAGTGCCAAGACTTCTGACCACTCAAAGAGCTTTAAATTACATCTCACATTCATACACTGATAGAAGGGCTGCGACGCAACGGCAAACCTAGTCCAACACATTCTCAAACACACACACACACACAACCTTTGGCAGCAATTTGGGGTTATGTATCTTGCACAAGGATACTTTTACATGCGTACTGGAAGAGCCGAGGATCTAACCGTCTGCTCTTTCTCCTTAGGCACAGCAAACCTCATTTACAGTTTTCATGCAAGTAGAAAACTTGGCCAGGACTTTCCTCTTCAAGAGTACCTTACAGTAATAATCGCAAAGATTTTCATTAGAGATAGACCGATATGGTTTTTTCAGGGCCGATACCGATAATTAGTAGTGAAGGAGGCCGATATTTGGAGCCGATATTCATTTGAAGTAAAAGTGAAAATATTGGCGTCAAAATTTTGAATAATACAAACTCCAACACTTAACTTTGTTTAAATGCCTTTAAGCATAAGCATCAGAGCCAAAATAACCCAGTTTTAAATTGATCTCTTATTGGCCATCGGATAAAAAAAATAATTAAAAAAATTTTTTAAAAAAGGCCGATATGCGTCAAAATGCCGAATATCGGCGCCGATAATCGGCCGTCTATCCCTAATTTTCATGTAAATAAATGTCTGTAAAGTCACTATCTATCGCCGAATGAGGTAACACAACGGTGATTGAGCCTATGGCCCACTGATGAAAGCCTTTGCATTTGCAGTATTACAGACTGGGTGTCACAAGCGGCGCCCAGTTAGTGACGCGTTTTCCATCAGCCAGCAGTGGTTGGTCTGCCAGAGAGGGTAGGCGGAACTAAGCGGCTGCTTTTCCGCTCTCTGCAAGTGTTGCAAGTAAACAGTAATCTACTATGGCTGAACAAACAAAGAAAAGATGGATGACTACAGATACAACTTCAACAAGAAGTAAAAATCCAAAGAAAAAGAAACAAACTCGACGCTCAGATGAAGGTTAACAGTCTGAAAAGGAAAGCGACCGACAGCGAGGAAAATCAAGAGTTACAACCGGAGCCAACCGTGGACGTCACACATGCAACACTGTCTGGATATCTGGGAAGTGTGCTCCCGCAGTTACGGTTTATCGCCATAGGTGCCGCCAAAGAGAATGAAACTGAGATCTTCAAGATTACAACTTTAAGGTTCCCTGGACTTTACAACATGTGAAGCTTTAGACCACAAAGATTGGTACATTATGTGTACAGTATTAATATGTTGTTCATCAGTCCTAAAAATAGCGAGAAATGAGGCATCCTGAATATAAGATGACCATTACTTCCTTTATCTGTCCAGAAAGAGTTACATTTGTCACCACAGTTTAACTGATATCACTGTTCTCGGTAGGATTCTGGAGTCATGAGCGTCTGACATTTCTTTTAGCCGTTTAGATAAAAGTTCAGCTGATCAACGAGATCACTTCCAGTGCTTGAAGGCAAACACACAGAGCTCCTCCACAGAGCGTTTTTTGTGATCACGCTAATCAGATAAAATGTACAAAACATCATCATGAGCAACATCAAACTGAAGCATAATATGCGCTTATACAGGAAACACATTATCCTCCATTGAGAGAGTCTTTCGGTGAAACAAAAGAACAATATTACACAAACACAGCCGGCTTCCTTTGGTGGGAAAGCAGAATCAAATGGGATCAAATGCAGAGCGCTGGAAAAACATTAGACGAGAAATGTGGGAAAACCGTAGAGCAGAAAGAGATCGAGTTGTGAGACCTGAGGAAGTGCGCGGCTTGGTCGTACTGTGCTGCTCGGCTCAGGCACTTCCTCCACTCACAAACCCTTTGAAAAGCAAAACTGTGACACAAGAAACACAGCTGAGAAAGTCAGCTGACAAAGTGTGAATAAAAAAAGGCACAAAAAGTACTCTAAAAAGGCTGATTAATGTAGGACAAACATTACTTCAGAGTAACGTTTTGTACCACAACAACAAGCTGGAGAGGGCAGTCAGTGCAAAGGTCATGAGGACACTGATCATGTGCTGCCTTCATGCTTTTTTGCTATTTTTTTTGTTGACGGGTGTTCATGTCTTGTCAAGGCTATTTTTGCCTCCTCAGGGGCCCCTGCTCAGCACATAAGCACCACTGTTTACAGGCTCGGTTGACAGCGAGCCAGGAGAGCCTCTGGTCCACGGGCTCCACTCTCGCTGCGCTGGCCAGACGGCCCATTCATCCCCACCGGCTGGGAAGCACTCACACCCTCTCAGTTTCTCAAAGACGCTCTCAGTGGCACCAGCAAGGGCAGCTCGGGGGGTCCAGGGATGAGTTGGATCGAATTCCTACTCGCTGTATAGCAGCACATCTTCATCATGGCTGCCATTCAGCATCATTTACGCTTTGTTGGTGAGAAGTATCAGCTCACTACAGCAGATATTTTCCACCTGAAAGCCTTACTTTGTGAAATTAAAACCCTTCCCACAGAGCTTGCCAGGTTCTTGTTTTGCTAAATTCCTGTTGTACTATAATATTTGCAGTCAAAACAATGAGACATTCATTAATAAAATACCAAGGGGATCGCAACACTGTGCAACCTTGGCCTTCCCAGGGTGAGGATAATCTGCACTGTAATGAAATAGACCTAAACCAAGCTAAGTCTTTTGCAATGTGAATTAAAAACAGTCAAACTGTCGCTTGTGACTTGCGCATGTCGTTCTGTCATCACTGAGCATGACACCATGGATGGAAACAAAGAGCTGCTGTGACGATAGGACAGCCTGTGCAGTTTGGATTCCTTGTACAAGATTGTTCAGGGAAGGCCCACAGGGGCAAGAGGGCTAAAGTACTCTTCCACATTATCATAGCCCAATAAATACTGTTATCATTACTGCGGAATGCACGGGACCCAGCGCAAGGAAGGAATGTAAAAATAGATTGACGGGAGATTTCATCGACAAAATGCCTCTTTATGCAAAAAGATTATACAAATAATGTAAGGCAGAGAAAAGTAGCAAATCCTTGTGTTTGAGAGGCGGGGTTAAGATTGGTTTTGTCTTTACAAATGGCGATTGTTGTTGGATCTGTCGCTCACTTATATATATGATCGGTAATAATGTATTAAAACTCACCAGCACACGCATTGAGGAACAGCCAGTCTGTTTTCCTCATTCGGTTTCTAATCTGCTTGAGCTTCTTGAAGTCGATCTCCTGCTCCTCTTTGCTGCTCATGGCTCCAGCTGCGAGCTCTATCCTCTGGAAGTCCATTTTCACATTGTCTTCCCTCTTAGGCATAGGAGGGGACCTTCTCTGGCCCAGGCCTCCACTGCAACTGCTCCTCCACCGAGCCCTGTCCTGCTCATTGATCATCGGTGTCGGCTCCGCGGACTCGGCCAGCTCTATGGCTTCCAGGTTGTTGGGCTTGGGGTGGTCACACACCACACACTTTGCGGTTTTGGGCCAGTTCTGGTAAGTGCAAGCTGTGCATGTCCAGTGCTGATGATGGGTGTTAAGTCTGTTTCTGTCATTGTACTCCTCACAGGTATCCACGGGGGAGTGGAGAGCAGGACGGCAGCCTGCGTTGGAGCCTGAGGTCTGGGGGGATTCTGTGGGGCTGCTGGTCCTCGGGCGCTGACACAGGCACTGCGTGCAGCGGATTGCCCGGGGCCAGTTCAGGTAGGTGCACATTTGGCAGGACCACTTACTGGCAATCTCAGCCACGCTAGCTGTCCTGACTCTCGGCCTGGCGCTGGAGTCAGGGCAGATGAGGAGGCTGCTACCACTCTCAGTTCTGGGAGGGTCCCACTCCAGGCTGGCGTCAAGAGAAGGGCTGTTTTTGTAAGGTTCCTCTGTGATGATGGGACCCCTCGACCTATGGGCGCGGCACATAGCGCACTTGATTGTAGATGGCCAGTTTTCATAGGTGCAGTAGTCACAGACCCACTTTATCTTCTGTTCTGTCATTGTGGATCACTTTGGATGGTCAGCCTGTAGAGAGAAATCTAGTTAGATGTCAGCGGAAGCAATACCTTTGCAAATCTTCTTGCAGAAAATTATAATGATTAGTTGAGCAACTTATATAAAAAATTAAGAGCTTTCAAAGAATGTCTTCCAACTATGTTACAACTGGCTGGACATCTTCAATGAAACTGGCAGCTTGAGATTGTGGTGTTACTGGAAGACTAAAATACCCTATAATGAGAAACCGTATGCAGCGTGGTTGCCAGCCTGGGTTTGATTCACATGACGGGTGTCGTGTTTTCATTACCATGTAATAATATCTCAGTGTTTAGTGTTAGCTTGCTAGCTGGTAAGCTAACCACTTAGCATACATAACTGCCACAACTACCGTCAGTTTAAACAGCTAACGGACATTTCATATGAATAACATTTACAGAACATACAATTATCCGTAATATTTGAAAATAAAGACGTCAAACTCTTACCGTTTCGCTCGTTTCTCAAGTGCTGCTGAAAACCACAACAAACCCTTCTCGTCCAGTCCCCCCCCTCCTCCTCCTGCTCTGTCAAACCTTTCCCAATCCGAGTTATTTCGACCCCTTTGGTCTCTCACATGTTTACCTTCATGGACACATTAACGTCTTTCGAAATAAACCACAGCTTGGCAAAGCCTCTGTACTCCTTGAATCATGGTATAAATCCGCGACACTCCATGGTTTACATTGCCTCCGTGTTGTTTAATGGCGGCGACACTGAGACAAATGAGTAACAGAGCCAAAATAAACGCTCGCTTGCCTTCGTCACCAATCATCTGGCTCAGCGCTCAATGCCATTGGATAGAAGGGAAGTACTGTGGTGCCTTCAGGATTCCTCGGAAATATTACAACCCCCTATTTGAAACGTATTCGAGGTTAGAAAGAACTGAGGCAAAGAAATATTTATATGTAACTCACATATTTTGAGTATTTTCTAAGCTCCTAAACCATTATATTTAGTCCACTCTTGGGCACATTATATAAAGTGTGATTATATTATATCACAGTGCTTTTAGTCATAGTCACATTTTTACCGTTTGGACATTTTAGAAATCTGCTTTTAAACCTCCCAACCTCTATTTGTTTGTGTCTTTTATTTTTTTCCAATCTTAATGATCAACTTCTTTATTTCAGCACATTTTAGGGGTTTATCTTAAACACCTGTATTTCAGTCCTCCTTTTAATTGTCATATCCAATGTCAAAATCCCCCAGTCAGTGATTTAAATGACCTTTTATCCATCTCTCATCTGGTTCTTTTAACGCTTTGTTGTCTGTCTTTTAATTTGCTTCTGTAATGGACTCGATATAATTGTAAATGAGGGTTTCCCCTCAATGACCTCTCGAATATAAATAAAAGTTGATCGACTGATTGGTTGTTGTTAACTGGATGATAGACATTTAACCAGATAGTTTTAAAATATCCGAGTTTTTCAAAAAACACTGAAAGCATCAATATTACGTTGGTTGTAGGAAGAAGTTATATCGTCTAATTGTATAAATAAAACATTTTCTTGTATTTGTAGACAGCAAATTTATCCAAACTATACTTATGCAACATTTCAATTATGAATATCATAAATCAGTAAGTCGTTCTAATTTATTTGTAATTTAAACTAAAATCTATAAATATTACACAGGGAACGACATAAATACTATGTATTAAAAATACTGTGTAATACTACCAAAGATTTTTGTGTTACGAATCACCTTTTACCGACCTCTAGGTAAAATCAATACTTATTTAAAATGGCAATATAGATTTTAAAATAAACTTGATATTGTATTTCGCACAGAATATATACATACATACATAAGAATATATATATTTTTAAATAATAAACATTTAATACATTTTGATAAGAGTTTTACTACATTTTTGGACACGCCCCCTATCACAACGTCACATTCAAACATGGCAGCTTACTTACACCGGTTACACCACATTTCGCTCCACGTTTCTAACGCGGAAAAAATAGCAAATGACCTTGTATCTAAATTTAAATTTAATTTGTTTGCAACCAGACTAACCGACAGGTCCAGGCAGCTTGCTTTCAGAAAAGGAGCGGCAGTTTTCGTCGTGAATGAGAGACCAAACCGCAGTGATGCGGGAATGAATGAAGAACAAGTAGGCGTCACAAACAAATATTCATCCGGTCAACACCGGGTAAACGTGGGGAAATACAACCAGGATTATTCTACGAGATGTCTTTACGATGTGAGCCCGCATTACCCCGTGGATACTGTAAGCAACGTGTGTTTCGAGGTGGAGGATGTGGAAAGGTCATTCGAAACTCTTCGCCATATGGGCTGCAATTTCCTGGTTCCTCCCACCACAGTGCAGGACGAGAGTGGGCATGTCACCTACTCGGTGGTTAAATCTATTGTGGGAAATGTGTGCCACACGCTAATTGACAGGACTAAATATGAGGGGAGCTTCCTGCCTGGGTTTGATGTCATTGAAAAGGACTGCAGCTTGGATGAGGAGGACATTTCTTGTCCAATCACACATTTTGATCACATAACTTATGCCTGTCCCAGGAAAACAACCCACCAGGTCATGAGGTGGTACGAAAAGCTTTTTGGTTTTCAGAGGTTTTTCATTGATCGGTGAGAAAATATTCGCTAAGGCTCCTGTTGTATTTTCTATTTCCCTCATCTTTATATAAGAAATAATCTAACAGTTTTTTCTTCTGAGCAGTAATGAAGATGTGGACGAAGGTTTTGTCATAGACCAGGCGGGCATTGGTATACGTCTCACCGCCATGGAGTACTGGAAATGCAGCGAGGCAGGCATCGCTCTCCCCTCAGTGGACAAAAAAGAGCCCGACTGCAAGTTTGTCATTGGAGAATCACTGCCTGAACAAGGTAACAGCAGCAGCCACACCCTGTTTGTTCTCTACCAAATGAAGTGATGATATTACAACCTCATTGCTGTGTGCTTGCACTAATTTCAGGCAGGAATCAGGTTGACACCTTCATAGAGAAGCACAGAGCCCCGGGGATCCAGCACATTGGGCTGTACACTAAAAACATTGTGTCTACTGCACATGCGATGGCTGAAGCCGGGGTCCAGTTCTTCTCCCCTCCTCTGGCCTACTACACTGAGGTTTGAGTGGCTCTGACTGAACTTTACTTGAATAATAGCAAGACATGGCATGGCATTTTTATTGAAAAAGCTTGAACACAACACAAACTTTTTTTTGTCATATTTACTCTTCTACCTGTGTGCTGCACGCTGTGACAGGTGGGAAAACAGCAGGAGATAGAGGAAGCAGGACACGACCCTCTGATGCTCGCGCAGCATGGTATTCTGCTGGACACAGACCTGCACCAGGATCCCTCATCACAGACAGAATCCAGCGACAGCAAAAAGTGAGAAGCAATCGGAAGCAGCCTTTGCAGGCTATCCTCTGTGTAAAGCAGTGTATTTTCATGAAGTGGGCTTGTTTTGACTAAAAAGACATCTTTTCTTGCTGCTGCTCTGAATAGACTTTTTCTAAATTAGCTGCAACGCAAATTTATCCTCTGTTTCCAGATACCTTCTCCAGGTGTTCACCAAGCCCATTTTCGCAGAGGACACCTTCTTCCTGGAGCTGATAGAGCGAAGAGGAGCGACAGGTTTTGGAGAGGGGAACATCAGAGCGCTGTGGAAGTCGGTGCAGGCGCACATGGAGAGCGAGAGGGGGGAATCTGACGGAGCGGGATCCCCGAAAACTGTACAAACTGCTCAATATTAATCACGCCTATACTTTTAACTGAGGTTGTTTATTTTCTGTGTGTGTTTTGACATCAATGTGAGAGCATTTGTAAGGGGAAAAAATATGTAATTTATTTACTAAAAAGTTACTAAAAGTGCTCTGTTTTTCAGTTGTGGTTGTTTCAAGTTTCATGTTGCACTGCTAGCAAAGCACAAATCATACATTGTATTACTATTAAGCTTTGACCGTGACTGAAAAGATCAAAAACTGCACTGTGATAAACTGGTACAAAAACAGAAGTTGCATACTCTACTTGAAATGTTAAAACAAATATACACTGCAGCAGTAAATGGATGTCTTTGTTTTTTAACTGTCACTGCAACGCGACTGACTGACTCCAAAGCAACTGGTCCTTAATAAATCTGTTACTCACAGTTGACCGTGAAGACCAATTATTGTGTCTCAAATGTGCTCTGTGTTTCTTAAAATGTGGGTGGGCTTGTTTTCAGAATAAGAGCTCTTTAAATCTCTTAGGTCATCTTGGGTAAATATCGCTACTGGCCAGAGAGTAAAGAAACTACAGTTTAAAATATAAAGTAATGGTATCCCACATGATTGTGTCCATTTTTCAGTTTCCACCATATTGTCCTTTAAGTTCCACTACATTTATGTGACAGTGTTGCATGCTGCATGCTATTGCTCTAAAGGAAACTTAGATATATATAAAGATATACCTACATTAAATGATGTTTAATCAATTAGAAGGATAAGGCAGTGATCAGTATTTTGATCCTTAAATAGAAATACAACAAAGTAAAAATACTCTAATAAAAAAATCTGAAGTATCTGTTGTATAACAGCAATATCACACTCGAGGTTATGATGTTATACTGAATATCATCACGGCTGTGATTCAGTTGTAGCAGATAATCACAGGGGTGATGATGTTCAGTATAACATCATAACCTCGAGTGTGATATTGCTAAAAAATGATCTTTTAATGAACAGATCGATTTTTTTCTGCTCCACCAACTCAAATAGTCCCACAACTTAACTGAAACTGGACTTTTGTTGCCAAGCAACCCAAACATTCTCCTGCACTCTGTGTCTACAGGTCACCACATATCAGCTGTTTATCATGTACATTTTTCTGTATGTTTTACTTCATCGTCAACCAGTGACACAAGAGTCTGCTGTGTGAGGTACCAGCTTGATTAATGTAGACATGTACAGTCTGCTGTAATGTTAATTAACAGTATTTAGAACACCTGGCTGAGGCGGAGTGCTGTTGTACTGTATATCAGCACTCATGGAATGCCTCTTGTCCAATCAGATTAATTGGTCGGAACTAACTGTTGTATAATACACAATAAAACATTATTGATTGTAACCCATAGTCTGTACTAATAGACAACATCCAGGGGGCAGTTTTCTGCATGATAAATACTGTTCCTTTTGAAATGTAAGTAATTTTTAGATTTTTGTATTAGAGTGTTTTTACTTTGTTGTATTTCTACTTAGGGATCAGAACACTTATCGCCATTGAACCTTACCCTTCTTATATATTAAACAGAATTTTAAGTTGGTACATTGGCTCTAACTTACCCCCTTTTGAAACATGTAAAAGGTAGACTTTTTGCCCGTCAATTTACCGAATAATTTCTACATATAATGTCAGAAAACAAATACGGTCTGAGCGCTCACACAGTACCTATGAACTGGAAGAACAGCTGCACGTCTTTCAGATGCTGCAGAGGTTTAAGCGATGTGCAGGCTTTGGCAAACACTCTGCTTCTGAGCGTCTTAGAAGGAATCTTCAAAACCCACAGGGACGTGCCAGTTCAATTAACTTGGCTATAAACATTATAGGCGGGGATTAGTGGGAGGGATGAGAAGCAATGAAACTATGATTCAGTTCCATGAAAGCCATATGCTCTTTTTGTTTACGCTCCGACTGTAGTTACAGAACCTCTTTGTGCTACACCGGAGAAGAGAGTGAACAACAAGCTGTCAAAAGTCATAATGCGAATGGATGTACTTCTGCGTTTTGACAAATGGTGTCAGTGTTTTTCTTTATTCCAGTGTCACCCTGTTGGCCACACTAAACCTTTTAAAAGTCACTATATATGTGGGACTTATGTTCACTCATATAAAGCTTGTAAATTCCACAAACAAATATTACTACTACAGATAGAATAAGAGTGCTACTTTAAAACTAATATCTTGTACAGTTTAAGCAGAGTTAAATCTTCAAAATTATGAATGAAAACTGATAAATCTGAACTCATAAGATGTGGAATTATGTGAGAGATGAAGAGGATTATCTGTTCATTAAAGTTGAAAAGAGATGGCTCCTGTAACAGGAGCCTGTAACAGCCATCTGTCTGCGGCCAGTGTGAGCCACAGATGGCATACAGCATTCTGCATGGGGTCTCAGTACTGGGAGTTGGAACCTCACTTCCTATTTACTGTTAACCATATGCTGGCTGCAGTTACACTCACAAGGTCAAACAGAAACGATTCAAAACAACCTAATCACAGCTTGTTGTTTCTCAAACATATAAAAGCTATTATGTTTTAGTTTAATTCTGCTGCGCTATGATTGGTGGATACTGCCCCCTATGGTTTTGACAGTCACAGCACACACACTGCAACAACTTGTTGAACTCCAGGACTCCCACTTTTCAGCTGTGAGCTGCTTCTTGAGGAATCGCCTGTGCCTTTAAGGGCTACAAAATCCAACATGCAAAGTTTCCGAAATTCTGCATTTGTTTGCTAAATTGCCAGACAGCTGAAGGGGGTTTTAGTCAAAAACAACCCTGTCACCCCCACACTGTACACCCACAGAGTGCAGGAGACAAATCCTTGGTGCCCTTTAACACAAAAGGCAGACAGTATTAAACCGAGGAGGACAGTCTGGGGGAGATTAGTGGCACACAACAGATGTTACTCCTTGATTAACAATAGTGTCTGCCAGGGGTGAGATCCAGCTCCCCACCCTTGTTGAGGCCCAGTGTTAACTTCAGCCCCTCATAAAATAAATGAACCTACTGCATATGATGTGAAAGGATAGGAATGATAAAAAACATTTGTTAAGCTATTTTTCTTGGGCTGCTTTTAGGGGCATTCTAATAAAATTCACTTGCCCTACTTTAGTGGGGTATTTGTCATGAATGAAATCATTTTTTAGATGTTGTGTTAGAAAGGCGAGGGGTTGCATGATGATTACAGGATGATAAAGAAACCAGATACTTGCCTTTAATGTCTGCTTCCTGCTTACGTGCTCTTCAGGCTTACTAAAAGTATTTGAATGACAGAAACGCAGAACGAAATCTAGGTTGAACTCTTTAAAGTGGTTCGATTTTAAGCTAGCAGCAGGTAAAACATGTTTGAAAACACTTCCCTAAGTGATATCACGTGCAGGTGACCGTGTGAATAGTTATTGCACAATGTGTGTACGCTTTATATAGACAACTAAACCGGAACAGTTAAATAAAAGCGTATTGCATCTGATTTACATCATGATAAATCCAAAAATTACTTCCTGAAAGGAGAACATCTGTTTGTCATAAAGTTGTTTTTTTTTTTTAAAGACTAGCCCTTATTACACTGGAAGTGAAATTCACTGAGGGGGAACTATCAATGTATACACCCTTCCTCTATCTGGCTCCTGAAGCCGCACGCAGATGGCAAGTTATCATGTTACACGTCTGTATATTGTGAAAGTACCTCGTCTATATGCACAGCTCAAAACTGTGATTACCTTTCATTACTGCAGGCTGGATCGGACCACAAGTTACACGAGCAGGTGGGTGATAGAGTTAGAAAAAGACTTTCAGAAATAAAGTAATTCATTTACTTTCTACCACAACAAATTCGGTAGAAGTTAAAAAGAGTGCCTAATAAGCCACATAACGCAATAAGTTAACCTCGAAGTCAAATATTTAAAAGTACGAGTAACTTCCCGGACACCCCTCGGCCCCTGTCAAAAGTGGTATCGCCCGTGTATGTTGTCACAGGCTCATTAGCGTGCAATCTTGGACAGTAGAGCACTGGGGTAATGTTGTAGTTTGCAGGAGCTGCCTGGAGCAGGACGTGAGGTGACCTGTTCGCATTACTTCCTGCCTTGTTCTGGTCTTTCTGCTAAAAGAAAAAAAAGTCAACATGGTCCAGCGAAACTAACCAGCAGCCCGGTGGTGTTGTTGGAGCTCCGAGACGCTCACCGTGATGCTTGTGAGTGGTACTTTTTTAGGTCAAATACTAAGTTTCTGTGCTGGTAGCTAACTTATGGAAGTGTAAGCTACTTTGTAAAGTGGGAAGTGTGATGCTCCCTTGTGCTTTCAAAGTGTGTGACTCGCATTTAAGCTGGCGAATTTAATTTGAAGTGACTTATAACAAAGTAGTCTTTTTTTTGGAAGCTAAACTGCTGTAAGAAGTTAGCATAGCAACTTTTCCTCATGTGTTCTGCCTTAGCTTTGTCCCTTCTGTCCTGTCTGGAGTATCACTTACATAAAAGCTGCTTCCAATCTTATTTTATTGTCTTTTATGCTATTCAATTAAGTTATAAAGACATAAATGCAATTAAATATCATGGGGGAGGTTAATAAAACAAGTGTCAATATGTTTATGAAGCTTAAACACGTTGCAACATATTCAGTTTTAAAATAATCCCTGCCTCAGTATCATCCATTTGTCTTCTTGTTGTAAGCCCAAAGTATGCTTGACTTGTTTATGAGATTAGTTGGCACAGTGATCCAAATTTCCACGAAGTTTGCAAAGAGAAACTACCTCCCTTTGATCCAAAGCATTTAACGTGAATTGGCTTGCTTTGAAGCACAAAAAAAACACTGATCTCAAAGTGGTTTTCACTCATGCTTGGCACACATGGCAAGATAGGTCAGTGCTTTTTTGTACTTAAAAGCTCCTGTGAGGAGTTTTTATCTGGCTATGAAACAGACTGAAAATAATTGCTCTATATGACCTACAAAAGCAAACCAGACCATCGGCGACAAGATTATTTCTATACAGTTATTTTTAATGCCTGAAACCACTGGTGGGGGGGGGTAGGTGTCAGACGAAGCAATTAACTGCACGCTGCCTTTGTTTACATTTTCCAGGGCTAAACTTTAAGTGAGTGATACATGTGACAGTTAAAGAAAGCAGGATGACATTTCTTTGTTAAAAACCACCACTTAAGCATGTACAGGACAAAATCAGCAAAGAGATAAGAGGTACGGCTTTGTCCACAGGGGGTGCCAAAATCAACACAAACCAAAAGTTCCTCACAGCAGCTTTAATACATTTTTTATAGCCCCTGCCCGGGTGCATGCCTTTGTACCCGACAGATGCCATGCCATGTCACCCTCTTTCTTGTTGCCCGTGTTACAGTTTGTGCCGTTGCAGAGGAATGTTGTCTTATCTTTATCTAGACAACCTTCCCCTCAGGTATGAAGACACGGCTTGCTGGCTGACATACAATCCAGCAGATTCTGCAATTTGGTGCTCTGTGGGATCATAAACACAAGAGCTTGTTAAACCTGAACTCCTCAGCGTGTCCCCTGGCCACGAATCCGACTACTTAAGTTCACAAGTGGCTTCTACAGGCATAAATTACAAGTTAGAATAGAAGGGGAAAAAAAGGGAGAAAGTATTTCTTGTGCATGTATATTTCATATATTTTCATCAGTTCCTTGTGGCCCTTCTGTTGAGTTCAAAATCCTGTTTGCTCTGTAGCCTGCGTGTAACATTCTGTGAGCTCCCGTCACACTACTTTCTTTGCCAAACTCATTTCCCTTTCATGAGGGATTTTGGAAAAGGGGGCTTTAAGGGACTGTTTGTGCTGGTTACTTGGTCGAGCTCAGTTTTCAGAGCCTTTTTCCCTCTGAAACTGAGAGGCATCCACCTGGAGGGCTGGCAAGCTCATCTGAAAAACTGTTGAACAGCTTTAGCTCAGAGAATAAAGAGGCTTCCTATCAGAGTTTGCAGATGATTCCTCTTCCCTTGTTCATATCAGGGAAAATACTTTGACATTGCAAGGCTCGCTGTGATCCTGTGCATTGTAAAGACGCTGTTATGACATTGTTTAAACACTTTCCTGGGGGGAGAAAGTAGTTCCCCAGCTTTGTCATGCTTTTTCATGAGTGCATATATGGTCAGTGTGGGGGGATGGATAAATTCCTGCATATAAAACTCAAGAGCACTCGTTCCCCTCTATTTTTAATTTGGCTTGAAAGTTAATGGGGCTGTTTCCATTGACTTATTCTTATATGGGCGCATTAAAATGCAATGTTATTCCGCTGTGAGAGCGAAAGGATGTTGTGTTTTCAACCCTTTGTAATTAACAGACTTTGTGAGATTCAGCATTCAAGTGGACAACATTTTTCTCCCACTCGGACAGGTGTGTTGAAAGCCTCGATTACGGTGCTCAACAAAGCTCTTGTTCCGGACAAATGTATACAGTGCAAGTGATTATGTATGAGATAATTAAACAGCAGGCCTGCTTGAAAACGTAGGCCTCCTTGGCTGCCGTGCATAGCCATGCTGAGCCTTTGTGTTTATGGTAAGTGGGCAGCTGCATGCTTGTGGGACCTTGGCTGTACCCCAGGCCCTCTACTGAGCCTGATAACCAACTATTGAAGCCTCCCAGCCATGCTCATTTCTGACTATTCACTGGCTGCTTTAAATGTAGAGTGTGCCTCCTGTTTGACATCGCCTAATTTCTGTGAACATGCGGACAGCTGTGGGCTAGCTCGCGGCGTACAATGAGTTTTCATAAATGTCCTTTCAGCCGTTGAGCCGTGGCGAAACGCGGCGGCACCTGCCCTTTGTGGCAACTAATTAATGACGACACCGAAATGGGAAAGTTTGGGGTGTTAGGAACGTTGAGTTTTCACAGTGAAATGCTGCAGAAAAAGCAGAACTGGTTTGCCAATTTGTCATCCAATTATCAGGTCTTGCATGTATGCCTGCTTCATGACAACACAGCCGCCATTATGACACGAGACCCCTGCACGGTCCAAACATGGATCCTATGCAAGCCATGAAACAAGAGCCAAAACAAGCTTTTTAGGAATATGCATATTTCCTCAGAGGGAATGTTCTTTGGAAGGGAGCAGCTAGACTTTTTTTTTTTTTTACCCAGCATTCCTTTCACAAGCGGCGTGGTGAAGAAGAGCGGCGCAAATCCCTCGAGCCGGGCCGTCTCAGGTGCTCAGCAGATGCTCGGATTACTGAGACGGCCAGAATCCTGGGATTGTTGAGAGCAGGACACGGATCCGACTGCCATGCAGGCAGGAATGTCAAAGGAGGCTGCCTGAAAATGCAAATCATTCAACATTTAAGCTTCATGTCAGGCTGAATGTCAGTTTGTGAAAGCTGTGATACAAAAGTTTAAATGCAAACCCGACACATACGATCTTGATGCATTGCTCAGGAGCCCATACACGTTGCAAGAATGATGTCAAACAGTGTTGTTTTCCACCAGCTGTCCAAGCGCTATAATGGATTAGTATTAGCTGTAATTGTCAGTCAGACACAAAGCTGCCAAATCCTTATGTAATGTTGGCCTAACCAGCGGGATTACAGTCTGAGCAATGTATGGAAAAGCTGCCCTAATTGGGAAACACAGCTTTGATGGGTGACCACAGTTTACATGCCTCTGCTAATGGCTAAGCTGGCAGTTTGTAGCCTTTTTGGACTTGAAAAGTGTCATTTGCAACATGTTACTCTTGTGCCTGAGCTTGTATAGAAAATAGAGCATGCTCTGCTGATGCTTTTGGATGTTGAGTTGGCTCTAAAGCAAGCCTCCGCTTTCCTCTTGACCCAATCAACACTGTGGTTTCCTCCCTCATCCTATCTAGCGCTCTTTTAAGGCTGCGCGATAGCTCGCTATTTCTGAAAGCCCCCAATGTAGCGTCGCTTGAAAGGCATTTCGGCGACCACAAAGGATGTGTGGTGTCCGCATCAGCTCATCCAAGGCAGCGCTGCTGTCGCCTCTTCTAGAAGGCTGCTGTCACTGCAGAGTGCGTTGCAGTCAGTCAGCAGACGGCTTGCGATGTGATGGAAAGCCACGTCTGAGGGAAAGGCCGCGAAACGTTCTTCCCCTTCTCGGAGATTAGACTTCTCACATGTCACGGTGGCTGCTGCCCCAGCCTAGATAAAGAGCTATCGGGCTGCAGAGGCGTAGAGGCTCCCACTGATTCCAGATAATGGCAGCATCATTATGGAGGTGATTCGGGGTTTGACGCACGAAGGAGGGGTCCCACTCCTCTGGCAAGAATTCTAGATGCTTGTGACAGATTAAAGCTTCAGCTACATTTTACATTCACTTTCAAGCGAGTGCATCTATCTAAGTCATGCTTTGTCCGTACAAGAAGAAGCAGGCTTTGCTTCTTTACATGTTTTCTATTCACAAGCTGTCAAGAGTGGTTTTCAAAGGCTGTGGGGCTAGGCTTCTATAATTGTGTGCTCAACTTATGTCACGGAGCTGAGGAATGTTTATAATTATGTTATAAACCTCGCCCATTTAAAGCACTCGGCGCAGATTTATGGGATAAACACGTAACGCTTAAACATAAGAAAGATGATGGACTGGGAGGTTCAGGAGTTATAGATGTTGTTTACAGCTTAGAGTCCAGTGTGTCAAGCTAAGGGTTGACTTTTTCCATTCTCCAAAGGAAAGGAAAATGTCATTCAGTGTCCTTTTTCTGTTTGTGTAAACTTCATCCTAAAGAGCTTCGGTTGACTTTGCCAGTTCTTTCTTTCTGCGTCGATGCCATCTGCATCCATCACCGAGCCATTAACGCTAACATGTAAACAACTGCTTCCTCTGCCCCAGAAAGTCCCTCGGTACCTCTGCTGTAAAACACAGATTGGTGTGGTTAATGGTCACGCACATATAAAGCCCGAGCTTTGATCAGCTCTTTTCTTTTTTATAGTTAAAGCTGCCAAACGTCCTTGAGCCGCTGCTAAAAACATCCCCGTGTTTAACTTGTTTTCCTGACGTGATAAGTGTTTGTAATGGACATCATATGCTCAATGCAAACACCACCACCGCCTCCTCCAGCATGTCCCCCCCTGCTCTCTGCACACACACTCCACCCCACCCCACCGCCTGCAACCTCTGATGTCGCCTCTTTTGTTTCCCACGGTGTCTCATCTTCTGCACACAGCTCTCTTTTGTCTCACGTACACTGTATCTTTCTGTCCCCCCCCCCCCTGCAGTTGTTCTGTCATTCACCCAGACCGACACCCTCCGACCTTGCAGGCATCCTCGCACCGTCTTGTGTCCCTCTGCTGTTCCCTGACTCTAGTATAAACTCTCTGTGACGATTACCTAGATTTACATCTGTGGCTAATCAGCTGTTTCACTGTAACCGTGGTGCAGCACTAATGCGAGGAGGGTTGTTTTGATAACCGCAAGGTCAGCTATTCCCAGCCAGCCCCCGAGTATTCAATTACACAACTTTGACTTTGCTCTATTCCTCTCTGTGCGCTCCAGTGTGGAACACTTTGAGGAAACTCGCTCACACAGATGACTGATAATCCTCCACACGGACAGGCAAGAACAAAACATGGTATAGAGTTCATGTTTTGGTGACACGGCTGGGCGGAAGCGAACTTGCAGACGAGTATGTGACATGGGCGGAGCCTTGCAAATCAAAGTGAAGCGGTGGTGTTTGCTCACTCAAATGAGAGTAAAAGAAGCTTGTCAAACCACAGATCTCTTTTGAATATCCACTTTCCCTCTCTCACTTTTGTACGTGCTGGAGTTGGGAAAACTTCTGAGTATCACGTACTGAATGCCTGCAGGCTTGACAGGTGAGTTTGACAAGTTTAACTAGTGTCTTAATGGGGTAAACTAGCTGTATACAGCTTATTTACAGTAGTTATGTGTAATGGTATGGCGTTTGCACGGTGGTTAGCGCCGTCGCCTCACAGCTAGAAGGTTCCTAGTTGTGGAGTTTGCATGTTCTCACCGTGCATGCGTGGGTTCCCTCCGGGTACTCCGGCTTCCTCCCACAGTCCAAAGACATGCCTGTCAGGTTAATTAGTGACTCGTATGTGTGGGTGTGAATGTGAAAGTTTGTCTGTATGTGTCAGCCCTGTCACTGACTTGGCGATCAGCCTCTTGCCCAATGACTGCTAGGGTAGGCTCCAGCCCCCCGAGACCCTGATCAGGAGAGACAGCAGAGAAAATGGATGCATAGTTGGATGGATGATACAGAATTTTCTCATCCCACTCCTGAAGCATAATCAGGGAAATACCTGCCAAATGCAGACAAAAAGAGTCCAGTAAAAAGTGTCACTGTGGCATGTGAGAAACGAACTTTATTTCAGATCCCAGGAGTAATCCATCACTCAGCCGCAGAATTCTGGAGAATCCCTTACTCAGCAGTTTCTTGGGAACATTACTAATGGTGGTGCTTCCATGTAATTGGTAGCGCTGTTGCGTCCTCACTGCAACCAAATTCCTGTCATTGAATTAGCATATTTAGCAACAGTTGCTTGAATCAAAGAAAGAGGATTGGATTATGCTGCAGAAGTTGTCAAAGTTTAAAGTTCTGGTACTCAAAAACCAATTATGCAAGAATCCGTTTTTTGCGATATTCCACCCCGACAGTTTTGGAGTGCAATTAAACGCCTCACTAAGGAGTGACAGCCAACCAGATTTATTCTGGTCCAGCTTTTTGCGCGGTCAATCTCTTCAAGCCTTAGAGGCTTTCTGCCAGAAAGCTGTACTATAAAGCAGTTCTCCTGCAAGATACTGCTTGCTTAACCCAAGTTACATGGTGCAGGAACCATGCGGCTTTCAGGGCATGGTGCGGGAATGAAAGAGGCACCCTTCTCCCCATTGCTACACAGCATACCTACAGAATGATTTTAAAGCGCTCCTCTTTCTTCATTGTTTTAAAGACGTGTGTTTTTGTGTTGTGTTTAAACTCCATTGTAAGTGCTGTGGACCAGCCCACGTCCTCCATGAACCTGAAGGAGAGCATTGGGTTTGCTCACCATTAACAGCGTTTCAGAGCCTTAACCCGGGGAGATCTGATCTCTCCAATCCAGCTGGATTGTTCTCTGCTTATATGGTTCGCAGAACGTCAGAAATGCACTGAATTCTAATCCCGTGCTCATCTCTGTGTGTCCGCTCAGGATCGGGCCGAAGGGTGAAGCACATTCCTGCAAGGAGTCGAGGGCTGCTGTCTTAAGCTTAACGAGAAACCCGCCAGCTCGCACCGTGCCCGCCAAGATGGCCGCCAGCTCTTCCTGCCCTCACTGGAACCACTTGGGACAAGGATGTGCGTTGCAATGGTGATCATATTCAAGAAAACACTGGAAAAGAAGGGTGCCGACGATGTAACATCCAAAAGGACAGATTTGGGCCAGGTGAGGGAATACTTTCTACTTGTGTAAGCATTTTTTTCCTGTGTGAAATGTGTCATTTTATTTGTATATGTTGCCATGCCAACAGGCGTCACTGGTGCTGCTCTGAATCCAGAAATTAGTGCCGGCTCTCTTTTATATTTTTCCTATTTTCATTCAACCCTAATAGCAGCTCAAACTTGACTTCCCATGAGTCAAATTAGTTGGAAAATTCTTCATGTTTCCTCCTTGAATGTCAGGAAGCGATGTCAGAAAGAAGTATTCAGATGTTGAAGCTGTAAAAAGGGATGTTTATTCTACAATTACCAATAATTGCATCATAATAGCCGCCAACTGTTATCAGCAGGGCGTTTGTCATCTGGTTTTCGAATCCCCCGTGTTCCACTTATTTCACCCAAATTGACAATGGAGTATTTTAGTTCCACATGGCCGAGCTGCTCTGAATCATTTTCTAATCGGCACGCATGCAGTCGAAAGCTTCTTTCTTTCCAGCGCCGAGTGAGAAACTCCCTCGACTAATGCGGACTGTGTTTGCCCCTTCGGCCTCGTGCAGTGAAGTCATCATTTTTTGAGGCAGAGTGTCAATCAGAGGCATTTATAAAGGAACACTCTGTCTCTGCTGACGGATCGCACTTAGTCTTTATAAGCCAAAAATGTGTGTCGACTACACACACACACAAAATGTAGCTTTCCTCAAGTTTTTGATTTATTGACTTGTCATTGCCAGAACCTTTTTGTTTTTAATGCAAAGCTATGTATGGGACTCTCTGGTTTCTGGCGAGCTTATCGTTTATCTCTCTTGCATTTCTGCAGTTCCAGTTCCAGGCACAGACCATGACCCAGGGGACGGCACTCTTCTCTTGTGGACTCATGGGTAAGAGTCTGTTTTTTATTATCACTATTATATTGATAGAAAAGTTGGCAAAGTAGGAACTTGTGGGAATCTAGTAGAGAAATGGTAGAATGGTAAAATACATTAATGTATTAACTCCGTGGGGTAGACAGTAGCTCAGTCTCTAGGGACTTGGCTCGGGAAGTCCTGGTACGGACCAAGCAGGGTTTTGGGGTCGGTAGCTGGAGAGGTGCCAGTCTTCGTCTTCTTCTTCCTTTGCTTTTTCTTCTTCCTTCCTTGTTTTCTTGATCTTTCTTGTCTTCTTCTGGTTCTTGTTCTTCCTCGTCTTCGTCTGGTTCTTCTACTTCCTCGTCTTCTTCTTGTTCTTGTTCTTGTTCTTGTTCCTACTCGTCTTGTTCTGGTTCTTGTTCTTCCTCGTCTTGTTCTTGTTCTTGTTTTTCCTCGTCTTGTTCTTGTTCTTGTTCTTGTTCTTCCCCGTCTTGTTCTTGTTCCTACTCGTCTTGTTCTTGTTCTTGTTCTTTTCTTCCTCGTCTTGTTTTTGTTCTTTCTCGTCTTGTTCTTGTTCTTCCTTGTCTTATTCTGGTTCTTGTTCTTCCTCGTCTTGTTCTGGTTCTTGTTCTTCCTCGTCTTGTTCTTGTTCTTGTTCTTTCTCATCTTCTTCTTCTTCTTGTTCTTCCTTGTCTTCTTGTTCTTTCTTTTCTTCTTCTTCTTCTATGCTGTGTTTTCTTGTTCTTCCTTGTCTTCTTGTTCTTTCTTCTTCTTCTTCTATGCTGTGTTTTCTTGTTATTTCCTGTCTTGTTCTTGTTCTCCCTCGTCTCACCATATTTCTTCCTGTTTGGGCCTCTGTTGTCAGTTAATGTTCCTTCCTTCCCATCACAAAGTAATCATGTACGTACAGTACAGCAGCCCGCTGCTGCTTACAGAGGCCAGAAAAAGCGACGTGATTTGCTGACAGCAGTTGTTTGGAGACGCTTGTCTTATTGTAACATTTCTTAGAAATTATGGGCAGCAGGCCAGCCTCTGCTGCATCTGGTCGCCGGTCACACTGCATTATGTGGAACATGTCTGACAGGTGTTCCTGCCAAGAACAACGTGGGTTAATGACTGTGTGTTTGCAGCTTATCATTGGCAGGGATGTCACGGCACTCCTGCGTGCTGCACAGCAGCGGACATGTTGTCCTTAAGTTGGAAATATTGTTCTGACTTTAAAGGCCAGTCACCTCAGTTTACCTAGCAGTATGAGTGAGAGCGTTTACAGTCTTTGTGCTGCGAGATTAAATGGCATTCTGTCCTCGAGTTACTTGGCATTGAGTGCGTAAGACTGGCAGAACACATCAGTCCCAGTAGGTGTTGTTAATACTGCCCTTTGTTCCTCGCCCTGCCCCTGTGCTGTAGATGGTATTTTGGGGATTTTTATCTGCAGCGGAGAAGAATAGACTTTTTGCATACCAGGAGTGGGCAGTGGCTTCGACGTTCGGTGTCTGACTCAGAGTTGACTGACCAGTTCAGTCGGCCGACCCTTTCAACGATTCAAGAGAGGCTGCGTCGTGGCAGTAACAGGTGTTTTCCTGGCACGGTTGCTATGGTGCTGGTGCAGAGTGGATCAGCGATGGCAGATCCCAACAACAACAAAAAAACATGTAGTCTGATGTTTATGATGGGTTACTGACATGTTATCAAGGCTTCCAGCAGACGTGCGGTTGGTTATGGAGTCGGTGAGACATTGAGCCCTGCTGTTCCCTCTTCCTATAAGCCGTGCTCACAGACTGTGACACTAAAGCAGTGCCTGGAGGACGGGGTTTATTTTTAGTGCCAATTACGCAAAGCAGAGAGTAGTGTCAATACAAAGTACACATGCTGGCATCAACGCGCTGACCCAGACTGCAGCAGTGTCGGGGGCGTTATCTGTGTTGAGGCTGCCGAACTTAACCTCTCATGAACCGAGAACTTTAGCACTAAAAACAGCTTTATGTCCCTAACTTTAAGACAACTGCTTCCATTTAGTGATTATCATATTGTGTTTTGATCTTCTAGTTTAAACACCATATCTGAATGTCATACATAAACCCTGCACCTTTAATCTGGTGCGTTATTTTAAATTCCTTTCAACACTACGGAATAAAAGTGCAGCCTGGAGTTATGAAGCTGTTCAAACTATTTTAATTTGAAAAGACGAGAGACTTAACAAGCCAATACTTGAGATGCAGAGTTCCTTAAAGATTTACTGTCTCATGCTCGGAGCCTAGTTTGATGCATTTACATGTGTTCATGTGGCGGCTGCTTTGGTTTGAAGTGATGTACAAATGAATTAATGAAATCGAGGGAAGCACATTTAACAGAACAGAAGCTGTACAAGTACAGAGTGTACAAATAAGCCCATTAAAAATGTCTATATTTAAAGTATATATGAATGTGGTCTTTTGTTGCAGAGACAAGCCGCTGGCACGAGGTGGGTCACAGCTGTGCCGTGCAGCAGAGGCCGGTTGGGACGAGCCTGGAGAGCCTGTGGGACGTCCTGCCAGAGGTGCACAAGACTTCTTCCCACTGGGATTGGGATGTTGGCTCCACCTCCAGCACAATCACCAGCTTGTTGCAGGACCTCAACCTGACCGAGGCTGCGTCCTCGCACTCCACCGCCCCACCCAGCAAGCGGCAGTGCCGGTCCCTGTCCTGCTCGGACGAGCTCGGCGGGTGCCGCTCCACCTGGCGCCCTCAGGGCTCCCGCGTGTGGACGACGGTGGAGAAGAGGAGGTGCCACAGCGGAGGCAGCGTCCAGCGCGGGGGTGTTGGGAACTCGCAGCTCGGCTTCCCGGCCATGCAGCGCAGCTCCAGCTTCAGCCTGCCCGCCCGCTCCAACACCCTGGAGCAGCCCTGCTTCACCCAGCGTCCGCCCTGCCCTTCTGCCTTCTCCGGCCTGACGCCCTCCTCCTCCATGCCTCTGTCCTCAGAGCCCCCAGCGCAGTCCCTCTACCTCTCTCACGAACAGATCTGCCTCCCTGAGCCTCGTGGACCCTCGCCCGCAAGCTCCCCGGACTCCACCCCCGAGCTGGAGCGCCGCGGTGGACAGGGGGGTCTCGCGAGAAGTCGCTCACAACCCTGCGTCCTCAACGACAAGAAGATCGGCGTGAAGCGCAGACGTCCAGCTGACACACACAAACAGAGGCCTTCTTTGGACCTGGCCAAGATGACACAGGTTGGTGTAACAGATATTGCAGGATGATATACTGCGATCTCTCTCTGTTTATCCTGTTTAAAATCACTGCATAAAAACTGTATATAACTTAACTATTAATCTTGCACTAAGGCATGGTACATACACTTAATCAGCGGCAATTATGTGGCGTTTATATATCAGTCGTCCTCGTGACAGCCCTCTGGAGCATGAGACCAGACCCTCAGGAAACAGCCGTGCCAGCTGGAAACTCCTCTCGGTCCATCAGTCTCACAAACATTTGCTAGTTATATTCTGCTGTTGTGGCAATTTGCCGCTTCCATGTTGGATAAACAAACACTTCCATAGAAGGTCACGCCATTGTGTCTGTTCTCCCTCAGCACACCTCAAAGTGTTTCTGCAGGCCTTGTCATCAAACGGAGGCGATCCATCCGTTCATGCGGGCCCGCTCTGGGTCACATTCCTTTATGTGGGCGTGTGTTTTTTGCACTTGAAACGAGGAGCAGGAAGCAAAGAAATTGCCCTTTTTATGCAGGAATTAAAGAGTCAGTCAGGAGATCAGATGAGCCTGATTTCATTAAAAGAATGATCTTATAAAACTCACTGTCCCTCACCATGTTTCAACAGACAACCCGTTTGATCCTCTTTGCCCGGATCGTAACGTTTTCACACGGCTGCATCACAAACGCAGCGCTGGCCCCCCTCAGAGGAAGTCACGCAGAGTTCAGCAGCGCCTTAACAACGGCGCTGCTGTGTCACGACAAGCAGACGCCACACACACACACACAAACGGGGACGAGGTCAGCGCGGAGAAAAGAGCCTCAGGCGAGGCCACTGACAATATTTTCACAGAGGAACGCCGGGGTGCTGAGGTTGTTGGCGCTGGATGTGTCCTGCTTGTCCGTGCGTTGTGATCTCTGTTCCTCCTGTATTTTTGAAAGGGACCGCCGTGACGCCGGTGTTCTGCTCAGGTGGAGGGAAGGAAGCCTTTGAAACCATTCAACTGTTTTAATGCCTCTTTTTTTTTTGTTATCTGTTTAAGTGCTAGCTTTGAAACATCAGGAATTGCTTTTATTTGTTCTGCATGATTTTAAATTGAACTTCCTCCTTTTGGACTGCTTGTTTAAAGGAGCGATTCTCCCCTGGAAAAAGCCACTGTCAGTCAAAGCTGGTGTTCTCTGTCATCGATAGAAGCAATAATATTTGTAATTGGCGCCATAGCTGTGGAGAAAGTTGTACAAACAGCTCGTGGTTTCGCCCATTCTACATTCCTACAACACCCAGCGTGCATTGTGCCCCTCTCTAAGAAAGGAACGGCCCAGTGAGAGACGCTGGAGTGAAATACTACTGTTTTCCAGTCAAGGACATTGATCGCTGCAGGCAGTGGCTCAGAGCGGTACAGAATCCGAAATACGACGAGAATATACCGGTGCATCGTCTACGAAATCTGCAAACCTGACGATTTTAAACATGACATCGGAGGCGGGCGTCCTAGATTGAGGAAGTGTAGTTTAGCGAGCTCCCTGGCCTCCGCCAGATGATGCGTTTTACGTAGTCTGTTGGAGGTTTTCCAGGGCCCATTGGAGAAGCGAATAGCGTCCTCCAAAGCCACAGAGCCAAAGTGCATTTTTTTCCTACCATAATGGCATTAGCTCCTCATGATAGCATGATATGACTGTGGTTGAAAATCGGCGAACTGGCCCTTTAAGCCTGCCCGACTTTAGTGTTTGGCTTTGAATATTCAGGAAATCACAGTGGAAAGGATCCTCACTTGTAGCGATAAACTCGCGCGTCACCCTATCAGTATTCAAAGTCACCTTTCTATTCAAAGATTGCTCACAGTGCTGAGTGTGTCTCCAAAGTGTCCTCTCATCCACACACACACACACACACACACACACACACACACACACACACACACACACACACACACGCACACACGGCGGTGTAGTTTACTCAGCGAGAAACTGCTCCCTTCTCTGCGGCTCCATGAATGTCAGGAAGTGGAGCAGCTGTGGCAGAGGTTATGGATCGCCGCGCTTGGGAGATGCGTGTTGGGTAAAGAGATATTGATTTCTGTAAATTCAGCTCAGTGGGTGGATCGCTGCCACAACCGGGCCTCATGAGCTATTGATCAGCTTTTTATTGACGGAGAGTCAAGGTCAGTATGGATGAGGAGACTTTCTGCGCTCTTCTCCATTTCGCTGTGAGGGAGGTGACAGAAGCGGACAAACATGGATGCAGGCGGCACTTATTCATGACCCTCGCTGTGATGTTTTCTCTACCTCTGCGTGAGCTATATTCGGTCTACTTAATGTCAATGGAACATTTTTTTTAATGCAATACTCCAGACTGCTCCCGGCCTTATCAGTTTGCTCCCATGGTCTGGGCCAGAAGACAGTGGAGACTGAAGTGCTAATGCAGGAGGCAGCAATGTGACACCGGCCCGGTGCTGACAAATGTACCCGCTCGGCCAGTGCCAAGAAAAACAGCGGGGCCCCCATTTGATCTACTGCCGCTGACCGGGGGTGAGACCTTTCTCACCAGTGTGGGGTCAAAGACATGGATCATAACTTTACATTTGATCCTTTCCTCTCTGCCTTATTCAGAGATCTAGCTGCTTTGGTCCCTTTACACGCAGGTCGGAGCCTTTTAATGGGAGGACGACTAGATGAACAAAAACCCAGTGGGTTGCAATTCATGTCCATTTTTCCAACTGTTTGGTCCACACCAAAATATCTCCAAAACTATCAGCTGCAATTGCACTTAATCTTTGTACCGACATTCGTTGTTGCCAGATGATTGACCCCTGAAGTGATCCATCATGAGCTCAAAGTTTTCATATGTCAAACACATTAGCTTCGAAAATAAACTTGCAAAACTATGACAGGCAGCAAATGTTAGCATGCTAACACACTTAAATGGGAAGGATAGTAAACAAATGGGGCGGCTGTGGCTCAGTGGTAGAGTCGGTCAAGGTTAATGGTTCGATCCCCAGGTCCCTCAGTTTACATGTCAAAGTGTCCTTGGGCAAGACACTGAACACCCAAAGCCATCGGTGTGTGAATGTGATGCCTGATTGACAGTCGGGCACTTTACTGAGCAGCCTCTGCCATCAGTTTGTGAATGTGTGCGTGAAAGGGTGAATGAGTGGTTTGAGTGGTCACAAGGCTAGAAAAGTTCAGACTATTTACCCCCAAAAAAGTGTCCCATCATGAGCTCAACATTTTTCCTTTTATAAAAATATTTCCTCACCCACATCTGTACTTTGTTTTTAGTGCTAAAAAGCTAATGTTAGCATGCTAACACGCTAAAATAAGATGGTTAACAATATACCCGCCAAACATAGCATGAATGCATTTTTCATATGCTGATGTTAGCATTTAAATTCAAGCACCTCTTTGGCTACACACAGTCTCAGTGAGATGCTGGTGCAGCTGTTGGAATAGGAATTATTTCTTGAACCTGTATCAGTACGTGCAGCCTGTGTATTTGTCTATGCTGTGTTGTTAGGGTTCTATGTTAATGTGAAGGTTTAAATAAAGGTTTAGTTTAATGACAATTTTTATAAGTAACTAGTAGGTAATGTATACATTAAAATGCCAAATATTTGTAGGCTCTGGCTTCTCAAATTTGAGGATTTGCAGGCTTTTCTGTACCTCAGATCATTATTTCTTAAAGGGGGGGTATTATGCTAATCGCAAGCTTCATGTTTCACTCTGTGATACCTGTGGAGTAGCTTAGCATAATTTACAGTTAAAAAAAACAGCCTCGGCCTGAAACGACTCAGTCAGCTCCGTCCCTTTTAAAGAAACCCCGTCCCTACAAGCCCACTTTCTTCTGATTGGCCTGCTGAGGCTGCACTTTGTGATGTCACAAAGTGCAGCGTGTAGAAAAAACAGTGTGAAACCTGGCGTTCACAGCAGACTGAGCTGAGAAGCCTGGGGATTACTCCAGCATACTTTTACCTACAGACATCCAACATTGTAACATTATATATGTTAACATTGTCTTAAAATGTGAAGCAGTTAGTTCTTATTTTGACAAATCAAGCAGGTAGAAGATGATTTGTGCTCCTGAACCTTTACAGTTAGCAGACTCATAAAACGTGTAGCTTAATCTTTAACCTATCGATTAGCCGCAGCCATAGTTCACACTTTTGGCTGTGAGCTGCATCCCCAACAGTCCCCTGCCTGTTAGCTATTGCGTTAGCACACAAGTGACGGGAGGTTTCACAGAGGCCTTATTCTCCTGCGCCCCTCCGCTCTCTCACACCGCCGTGGTCGGGCACGACGCAGCTGTCCTGCCTCCTCCACATTAGCTGGATAAGCCTGTCATAAAGCCTCTCGCTCCAGCCCGCACAGCTGTCACAGGACTCGCCTGCAGCCGTGCTGGCACATGTGGATCTGCCCGAGGAAGTTTTCCCAGATGTATGTGTTCATTGTGCGGTGCCAGTGAAAGGCCAGCGGAGTCAAAAGGCTTACATGAGTGATGTCTGCCCTCGGGGTGTTTGGCCACTCTCTGCCTGGGTTCCCGCTGGACCTCAGACTCTCACTCGTCCAACTACCAGTTGCTCCAGCGTGTACTGCGGGCTAAATTTATACCCTTTAAACATTTTTTTTATTGTAGTGGTTGTTGCCCAGTGTCCAGCTCTGACCTCACCCACACATGGTATGAGTACAGTAGAGGGATTGTGTTTGTATGCCTTTAGCTTTGCTGTGCCCTAGTTTGGACATAGGTCATAGTCCAAGATGAGAATGTTGTTTGATTTCCTCACCAAATATGCATCACAAGGGAGAAAGAGTATGCTTCTTTTCCTTGAGAAAATCAATTTTATGCTGCTAGAAATAACAATCTTTCTGTCCTTTTTACAGAAACTTCGGAACTTCCACAGCCTGAGCTGCCCTGGAATCACCGGCGAGGACATCTGTGAGTCTAACCAGACCCTCTTCACTCTCAGGAGCCCGAATCACTGCGACACAGACGACTCAAGCGGCTTGGAAGACGTTCAGACTGGGACCAAAGCGGGCCAGAACATGCCGTCAGACCCCACCATCGAGGAGGCGGACTGGAGCGAGCACGCGCCGGGGACGACCAACGGGAAGGACAGCGAGCCTCTGTGGGCGGGGCTTTGTAGCATGAGGAAAGACGTGTATCAGCTCGGAGGCGAGCTCGATATCGAGCAGATCGAGAGGAACTGAGCTGGACTGTCTTCCTCTCCGGGGGAAGCTTATGTAGGGGACTTTATCACCAGGTGGTACAGCGAACAGTACTGATAGTCTTAAGGACAAAGCGAGTGGAAAGCTAACGCCGCGAGCGTCCAGCACTTGTTTTGTTTTTTTCTCAAGGAGAGATTGAGCAGACGCTTTGTGGGCTTAAAGTCCACTCTTTGGGACTTTGTGAAGTCAGAAGCTCCTCCTCCGCTGCGGGGAATCTCAACTGTGTCTCAGGAGAACAAAGAAGGCGGATTCAGGTGGAGAAAACAGAACTGATAGATATAAAAATGATATATTAAGGTTGGCTCAGAGCTGGGGTCTTTAACATTTCTGTGTAACCCTGATTACCTTCATTGTACTACATGTGGCGAGAATTCACAGCAGGTTTGTACAAATTCTCTGCACTCGAACACGACTCCTCCTCTGACCTTCCTCAGTCGTACGTCGGTACGTGATGGACGGCAGCGGAGACTACTTAAAGAGCTACTGTTAGCAAAGCCCCTTTCACTCTTACTGAGCAACAAGCTGCACGCACACACAACCTGTAAAGACGAGCTTAACATTTCACACCATAACATCGGGCTTCTCCGAGATCTATGCTCCCGTTTTGTTTGAGAGAAGCTTTGTGATGCTAATAGCGTTAATATTCTTTCTTTTTACGATTTGTAACTACAAAGTTATGTAAAAACATGAGCATATTTCTATACAAATAAAACACAGTTTTAAATGTGTCATTTGGAATCACATCATTCCTGCGTCTTTACTCACTAAAGCTGGGATGCCAGATGAGGACTCTCCTCACAAGTGTTCAGACAGGATGTGAAAATGTGCTGTCGCTTTTAAAGTCCAATGAAACATGCAAATAGGTGTGAATAGACCCAAAGCCACTCACACTGAAGGAGACTCTTTGTGTAGATGTACAGTGAAGAGATTTGGATTTAAGTGTGTTTTAGCGACTGGTTTCATTAGTGATGTGATTGATTTAATGCAATAAATCAGGTACTATAATTTTATAAGATATACTTTAGGGGCTGCATGGTGGTGCAGTGGTTAGCGCTGTTGCCCCACAGCTAGAAGGTTCATGGTTCAAATCCCAGTTTGGACAAAGTGGGCCTTTCTGTGTGGAGTTTGCATGTTCTCCCCGTGCATGCGTGGGTTCCCTCCGGGTACTCCGGCTTCCTTCCACAGTCTAAAAACATGCTCGCTATGTTCATTGGTGACTCTAAAATTGCCCGTGAGTGTGAAAGGTTGTCTGTCTCTGTGTGTCAGCCCTGTGACTGACAGGTGATCAGTCCAGGGTGTACCTCGCCTCTCGCCCAATGACAGCTGGGTTAGATGTGACCCTAAACAGGATAAGGGGTAGAGATATTGAATGGATGGAAGATGTACTTTAATGTCATCACAGGGTAATTTGTTTTGGACTCTTGTTCTGAAGCTCCACAGAGGATAAAATTATAAATACTCCATAAAATAAACACAGAAATATTCCTACTTCACTAGAGAACTGCAATTTTCCTTTACTTTAACTACTCAAAAGTATTTCTACTTTACTCTCACTTCAATTTTAGACTATTTTAAGTATTTTCCAACTTTTTTTGAGCCCTTTAATTTGAGTTTTGTTTAAAAACTTGTAGGTATTTTTACCTTACATTGACTTATAATGTAGTCTAGTTTAACTAGTTCAAAGTATTTCTTATTTTACTTTTGCCTGAACTACGGAAGCCCTAAGCGGACAATCATCCAGACATTTTATTAACTCTGTTTTCCCGTGATAGCAAGTCATTTCTGGTTGCTCTCTCTCGAGATCTCGACTTATTTTTCACGTTATCTCGAGATAGCGCTGGTTTCTTGTGATAACGAGTTCATGTCACTTCATTACTTAAATCCGCAGAATTGCAAAATCACAAAACAAACACAGGAACAGGTTTAACTTACCTCATCAGTGTGGGAAATGACAGCATGGCACGTCCTGGTGTGTAATAACACAGTCACCAGCCTGTTGCTCCGTTTTCTAGATTGCTGGAAAGTGATACTGTTATCAGGAGAAAACGAGCTTTGTTATCTGGAGATAATGAGATAAAAAACCATCTGTTAAAATGGATAAAAAACAGCTTTGTTGATCCTGTGATAACGGGAAAAATAAGTCGAGATCTCGAGAAAACAACCGGAAATTTACTGGCTATCACAGGAAGACTGAGTAAATAAAATGTATGAATGCGTGTCCGCTTCGGGCTTCCGTATGGAGCACTTCAGTTTTATGCTAGTTTAATTAAATGTCAGAGGCACGTAATGTTTGACTCCAAAATCTTCAATGAGCTTTTGATGCCTTGTAGATTCTACGACCTAACACATGTTTACATTACATGCAACTATAATAATGTGACGGTCTACTATATTGTAATAGAAGACAAATACTTTAACCTACGACACTTTAAAGCACATCTAACTGGTTTATTTCATTATTTTACTTAAGTACATTGTAACTGAATGAAAGGAGTCTTCCACTATTACAAGAGAACATGCATTAACAGCAAGGTCATTGTTGGAGACGTCTTTAATGCAACAATGCAGGCTGACCCAATTAAGTAGCAGCAAAGACAATCACGAGCGTAGTAGTGGCTCCACTGATGAGCCTGTGTTTGTGTGCTGAAGCGGGGACTGAGTGAGCAGGGAGGACGCCGGGCAGGGGTGGGAAGTCCGGTCCCTGCTTCTTTTCTTTTCTGATGCCGGGTGGAGTGGTCGGAGTTGAGCGGTGCTTCACCCCAAAGACCTCCCTCCCTCCCTCCCTGCCTCCCTCCCTCCCTGCGCTGAGAAACAAAAGGGGCTTTTTCTCTGAGGAGCACAGTGACGTGGGAGGCGGCTGTGAATGTGGGCCATGTGTCAGGGCTGCTGCTGCTGCTGCCGCTGCTCTGTTTGTCTGCTTCCCCCCACCCCAACTCTGGTGCCTGTGCAAACCTTCAGAATCAAACTGTGGCTAACTTTTTGATTCACCTCTCCATCACGAGTGCCCACAACTTCTGCATGTTTATTCAGTTAGCAACAATGCTAGTCATTCTTTGAAAGCGTTAAGTGGAGAAAAGTCACCTGATTGAAGGACAGCTGAGTAATTTGAAGATTGCATGGCACACTATGCTCTTTTTCTTTTTCTTAGCCCTTTTGCTAAGTGCATGAACACAGGACTGAGCTGGAGACAAGTCGTGAGAGGATATGAGAAGGACGAGACATTTACGCAATATTGCACTCGTGGTTGTGGTGTTATACTGAATATCAGCATAACACCACAACCAGCTCGAGCTTTTATGTAACTATGTAACCATTACAGCAGCGGCAAATAGTAGTAAACAGTTACAATCAACAACAGATTATTTTTTGCTCCACCAACTCAATTAGTTCCACAACTTAACTGAAACTGGACTTTTGTTGCCAAGCAACCCAAACATTCTCTTGCACTCTGTGTCTACAGGTTACCACAGATCAGCTGTTTTTATCATGTACGTACATGTTAGTTTAAATGTATCATCAACAAGTGAAATAAGAGTCTGATTAATGTAGACATACATTGGCCTGGCCGTGGCGGAGTGATGTTACACTCTATATCAGCACTCATGGAATGCCTCTTATCCAATCAGATGACTTGGTCGGAACTAGCTGTTGTATAATACAGTCAAATAACAATAGCACAAAAATCGCCTTCCTAATATACTGCAGAACTGAACATAGAATAAGAACAGATACATAGAACAAGATAATATGACAAGAGCTAGATGATGTGAAAAACAGCCCAACAAATAAAATACAACCCACACCATCTTGGAAAGTTTGTTTTGGGCGTGACTAACAGGGATTTAAGGCATTTAAGGCATTACATTAATGATCTATGGCAGTAAAGGAGGGTAAAAAATGAAAGAGGGGAGAGAGGAAGAAGAAAATTATAAGGAGAAAAGAGAAAAAAGGAGATTTGAATAAAGAAAAAGAACTTAATCTGTCGGTGTTAAGCAGTCTTAGGCACCATGTGGGGGCTTCATGGGACTGCTTGGTTGTGGTCAGTGAGATTGAGCCTATTTACCACAAGCCATACACTACTCTACTATGCTCACCATGCATAGTATAACTGTTGGATTCGAGCTTGCAATGCATCACCTTGTAATGGGTTTGATTTTTACGCTGTTGCATGAGAATCTTCCTGCTTGCACAGCGAGGTCGTGTTGACGCTCTCACAGAGCCGCCCGAGGTACATTCAAGCTGCTCCTTTTCACCAGTTAAGCCGTTTTTCGGGTAATGAGTCGAGAAGGAAATGGGTAAACAGAGCCCTTGTAAACGTGCTGTGTGGCAGAACGACACACGGAGGGCCCCTCGCCTTTAATCAGCGGAGTGACAGAAGTGAAAGGAGGCTGTGTTCTGGGAGCAGATAGGAGTACAACAGGAGGGGCGTGCCGGGCCAGTGTTCTGCTCCACGCTCGTCCACAACCCCCACAGGCACTCACACAACGGGATGGTGGTCAGTCTCGAGCTGTTGTAGGAGGTTATGAAAGGTCTTATCTGCTCTAATGATGAGTCAAACAAGATGAGGCAACAGATGTCTCACAGTGCTGAAGGGAGTTTTGAGTCAGATGTTTCAATATTTCTAACCTGTAGTTCTTTGTGTTTAATTTCAGCACTGGACAAAAATGCTGTGACGTTCAAGAACGATCTGATTCTTCTGAATGGCCCTTTTCTACAATCAAGTTAAACTGATTCATACTTGACAGCAGTTCGTTTTACCGTTACCGTTAGTAAGAACAAGAGAAGGACCAGGACATTTGCGGGAAAATAAGCTTAACTTAGCTTCACATGTTTAAGCTACTCAATAGTCGTGTCTCAATTCAGGGGCTGCAGCCTTCGAAAGGACGCGGTCTACGGAGGATGAGTCGTTCGTAGCCTGTATAGGCCGCTAGAGCAGAACTGAAATGAGACGGTCTGGTCTACGGAGCATTTCCTGTTTGTGTCACCAACTGTTCCCGCCTTTACCCTTGCGTCACCAAACGCAGCTCCTGTCGCCTAGCAACAGGTAGCTAGCAGGTAAACCAGCTAGCATAACTAACATCACGTAACTTAACCTATTATTTTAAAGATACTTTGTTTCAAGACCCCTTTCTTTTCTTTGTGTATTGCTAGCTATTCAATTGAATTGAAACCAAAAACATTTAAAAAGGCCAGTTCGCTGATTTTAAACCTCAGTCCTATCATGCTATAATGAGGAGCTAATTCCATTATGGTTGAAAAAAAATGCAATTTGCTCTGTGCCAGGGAGCTCGCTAAACGCCTGCCTCCGATGTCATGTCTCGTTCTAAATCGTCAGGTTTGAAATGCAGACTGCAGACCTGTCGATTTTTTAGACGATCCACCGGTATATTCTCGTCATATTTCAGATCCTGTACCGCTCTGAGCCGTTGCCTGCAGCGAAACGGTAGTATTTCACTTCAGCGTCTCTCACTGGGCCGTTCCTTTCAGAGGGAGAGGCGCAATGCACGCTGGGTGTTGTAGGAATGTAGAACGGGCGAAACCACGAGCTATTTGTACAACTTTCTTCACAGCTATGGCGCCAATTTCAAATATTATTGCTTCTCTCCACCAGCTTTGACTGACAGTGGCTTTTTCCTTGGGACAGTTGCGCCTTTCAAAGCGTATTCTTCGACCACTTAATAGTCCGCCTTCTTGTTTCAATTGGCGCGCAATAAATCTCGGGGTACGAGAATTGGGACAGCCTTTCACATGCCACTGTGAGGCAATCTGCCACCTAAAAACACTAGTTTGGAAAAGATGGAGCTTTAAGATCTGATCCCTTCACTTAGCTGTAATTCCTATCTTATGGTAACAGTTGTTATTGATCTTTTATGTTGAAATTCCTGCAGGTTTGAGACAGAATTTCCCCTTCCAAAATACAAGTGAAAACAAAAAAGAGAATCACCCCAAAAACATGTTGAAGTTGTGATGATGCACTTCCTCTTGAGTCGTGGAACTTTTCAAATAAACAAATTCTAAACATGAAACTGAATGATGGAGCTGGTTCTCGGGTTTGGTTCCTACCCCCGCTTGGCAGCTCAAATGTGGTCGGGGTGAAAAACAATTTAGCAGTAGCACCCGGCCGCAAAACATTTCCAGTTGGGTAAGTGTTGTCTGAACGTCTTCTATTAAAAAAAAGCCGCTGAATGCCTGGGAAGAAAACTTTGTATGTACATTTTATGTGCACTCAATCAGCAGAGTATTGCATTTGGAGGTTATATTGAATTTCTCCCACACACTTTTGTTACTTCATGCAGGACTAAACCACAAAGTGTGTGAGAGGTACAAGTGACTTTTTAAAGTTCAGTCAGTGTTATGTCTCCACAGGAATAGTCTGCACCCACACAGAGGAGATGTATCAAGGACAAACAAGCCTTTTCAAGTCAAATAGCTGTTGTGTTTAAACCGAGAAATGTCCCTTCAGCGACAGCTTTACAGGATCTACAGTGTGAACGCTGTGCCTTTTACAAAAGGTAACTGGAAACCTTCACAGGAGAGACAGACAGCTTTAAAATTGAGGTCAGCTGTAAGCCTTCAGACCTTTTGCAGTGCAGGACAGTTAGTTTACACTGCATGGTGACATACGACCACCCTTTCGCCTGGATTATACACACGCACACGCTCCGGGAATGACATCACGGGGTCATGCTTTGTGTCTAGGGAGCGAGTCCCTCTGAGGCTTTAGCGGGCAGTTGAGCAGGGGGTCGTGTCCCCTGAGGGGGTCTGTGACGGCTGTGACCATGTCAGCCGAGTACAAACTGCTCTGTGTGTGTGAACTGAGACACTTTTCACAGTGCTCACAGAGGCTCTGAGGGGAGGAATGGGGTGGGGTCGGTGTGCAGCGGGGAAGGGGGGAGAGGGAGGAAATGCAAGCCTCTCTCTCCAAACCCCGACGACTTCTGAAGTTTCACAGCCCTCCCACGCCACCGAGGGCTGCTGGCTCGGCTGCCCACAGGGGAAGGAGAGTGATGAAATGTGGGGAAACCATGTGGCTTGGCGGGTAAGATCGAGAGGCCTCCGCACGGACTGGGAAGGGAGGGGACAAATAACCGACTGCTGTCAAAACAAGTGCATGTTTCCATGGATAATGGTGCATTTCAGGCTGCAGGTGTGCGGCGTTGTCTGGTCAGCTGACCCGCTGTTTCCTGTCAAACAGGAAGAGCCAAATGAGCGGAGATGAAAGCTGAAGGTAGCACACAGCTGGCAGTTGTTAAGGTGGGTAAATGCAGGTGCGATACAAGAGCAGCAGTGTGCGACGGCGTGCCGTGTAAGAGGAGCCCTAACGCAAACAGATGACATAAAAACATATAAATGTTGGCTCGGAGGCACACCGCAGCCGTGTGTGTACGCTCTGCAGAAAGTAGGGCGATCTCATGGGGCCTCCCCATTTTCTAAAAATACATGACATTGTTTTCATTTCATAACCCTTATAACAAATAGGGTTAAACATGTATGCTTTGAATTCCACATGCAAGCAGTAATCTTGTTAATGACATCCATAAAACAGGCATAGTTTTTGCAAGTTAAGCTAACACGAGAATGTAAACATTGGACGCTGGAGATCTTGCAGGACATTTGAACACAGAGCCACTTTCTCCTGTTCATGCAGCATGTGTCCGTCTCCTCACACATGACACATTCAACAGAGCTCTGTGTCCGTGGGACGTCAACATAAGACGAAAAGAAGATCAGCTTAAAGAGCTGAGGTTGCATGAGGAGAGGAGGGTAAGAGCGGAGGTACGCTGTCACACTGTCATAATCATGTTCTGGTATGACTGCAGGAGCTGTTACTGAAAACGCTGTAAAACAAGTATACTTAAAGGGAATGAGATTAGCAAGAAGAATGGCTGGATCAGTTGACTTAAATTAATTGATGAGTCAATGTTTCCAAAGGCTGGTTTAAAACAATGTTAGAGAAAAGTTGTAAATAAAGGCTTGGAGACTTTTTTGGAGTAGATTGCCAGCCTAAAGACAAAATGAAAAAGGTCGACAGCAATGCAAGGTGCTTTGTGAGCAATGACTGTTTATATAGACGGACGACGCGTCTCTATCTGCTCTCATTGTAAGAAATTGATGCCAAAATAGCCCCTGTGACGGGCGCTGCTGTCTTGCAATGGTGACGTCATTTAGAGCCAGAGTCTGCGCAGTACAGATCAGTAGTTGGAGCCGTAGCCACTTCCGTTAACGAAAACACACACTTAACGGGAAAAATAGCAAAGATCCTGCACGCCGGTTTATTTAACAGCAGAACATCTTCTTGTGTTGGTCTGAAGCAGACGTTCACAGATATGTAAACTTCAATGACTGTAGTGATTGTTTTAGCTATGTCTCCTCTCGCCGTTCCTCCTCTACTCTGCTAATCTGGAACAGATCGGCTGCAGGAGCCGGATTTGTCAACAGAGCTGTCAATCATCTTTTTTACAGCATCAAATAACTAATTAAAAATAAACTTGTCAGAAAAATGAACACTTGGACATAAATCAGCATGATAAGAACTAACTATAATGAGAGAAACAATGTTTGAGAAACATTTATTTGTCGTGTATTTTGATTTTATAGTTTGACTCATGTCCCATCTGTTAACATGGAGGAGGCGGGCTTTATGACCTATACTGCAGCCAGTCAGCAGGGGGCGATAGAGAGGGTTTGGCTTCACTTTCAGGGAGCTGTCATGTCGTCCATCTTTTTATACAGTCTATCGCTGTGTTCGAAATGTTTTCCTATACTAGCAGTACGAACTGATTTAGCCCAAATGTAGTATCTAGTATGCAAACAAAAGCAAAATTTACAGTATGACAAAAACACCCGGATGTCGTACTGATTCAGAAAAAATCTCCAGTATGCATCGGACCAGTCTACCTCGCCTACTGTATCCCACAATGCAAAGCGCTGGAACGTCACAACAGCAGTTAAAATGGCAGACGACAGCATACCATACTACCGCCGAATGCAGTATGCAGTATGTAGTATCTGATTTCGAACACAGCATATGTTTGTGAGGCTGTACTTAGCTACAGCGGTGCTATGAGCTAAAGGCTAACATAAGCTAAGCTAATATTCTGTCAATGACAATGCTAACACTCTGATGTTTTAGCAGATTTAATAGAAATGTTTACAGGATGATAGAGCTACACAAAAAGATAAATGATCCCTGAAAGTTACAACAAGTCTGTGTGAAAATTAACTGCAATCCAAGCGATAGTTATTAAGATATCTCACTCTGAATCTAATTAAAGGACCGCTCAGTCCTTCAGATGATTGAGTTACTGCCACATAAATTTGTCAATGGTTAACATTTTGTACTACATAGTAATTTTATGATGATTTACTGAGGCTACTTTAGCTCCCCAATCGCTAATCGCTAACCGTGTTTACATGACAGTAACTACACTGGTAATGCAGAGACAAAACACTGAACAGTTCTATTGTTCTCCAACTGGAAAACATGCAGCTAACAACAGCTTGAGTCAGTCAAGGATTTGACAGTGTATTAAGTCTGTCAATACTGTCCTGTGTCAGCGAGGTCATACATGCCCAGACATGTCTCCTGAAATGAGGTCAGCTCTATTATTTGAAAGGTAATCTAGCTTAACACTCTGCGGTCACAGAGATGGGATCAATGAGCTGCTCACAGGGAGAATATCTCCGCTTACATATCATTGCAGCCGACAGAGGTAAACTGCTGCTAATTTGTAACTTGTGTGAAACGGGTGGACGACCTCAGGCCGGCCTGGAGGTGTGGTTATTAGCCTGCTAGCTCTGAAGCGTGTGTTTGTGTTTAACACCTAGTGAGCATGAACCTGCCAAGAGGAGTCGTTGAAATCTGTGGCCTACATCCCTCAGAGTTACTGCTCAAAAATAACCTAGTTAAAGCCAAGTGAATTCATTCGAGAGTAGTCAAATTCATGTTTAATAGCTGCATACAAGGCCAGCAGGCAGGAACATAATGGACAAAACAGTGAGTCAAACAATGTGTAAGCTGTTGGAAAACTGAGTACCAGCTGCTAGTACTTTGCCGTGTGCATTAATATTTATTTCCCAATCAGAAATAGAGGAGTGGTACGAGCAGCTCAGAAACAGTTTCATAACACTTTGCAGCTTTTCATTACCTTTAATTGCCCAATAACATTCAAGCTTGTGTCAGCTAATGGTGAAGTGAACCAGAAAGACCTCAATGAATCACTTGGCAATGGGCTTTTGTTCTTGATGAATCTGCTCGGTGCACTGAAACCTCGGGGGCAGCGATGGAGAATCGTTTGTTTTACGCCCCACTTCCAGAGGCCTCAACGATCCAGCTGGCAAACTAAAGGCCGATAACCAATTTTTCCCCCCTCGTCATGTTATTTAACCTCGCTTTGGATACTGGGGAGAATTCATGTCTAATGAGCGGCAATTAACTATGCTGGAATGACAGAGCAATCCCCAGTAGAGGCGGCTTACAGTCAAGTAAATAAAGATAAGCAGTTGTGGATTTGTGATTCTTCACTCTGATGATGGAGAGCGTGATTCATTTCTGTTTACAGAGGGGGAAACATGAGCTCGAGCACCAGCGTAATTCATCACACTCGGCTGGGTTCTGCATTTATCATCCCTCAGACCAGCTCACTTCCCATTTCCCAGACATTTGTTTTTGTAAAACAAAAGCCGCTCAGATATAAATTAAACCAGAGTCGAGGCTACATTTTCCCCAGTGCTTTGAGACCTTGACCTCTTTTTCGAAAAACTAAAGTTATGAGACAATAGGTCGACAAATTGGCAAACGCAGGGAGACAAATGTTCACAGACTAGAAAAATAGCTTTATTTATATCATACTTGCATTACAGACTACTCCCCCCTACTTTATGAAGAGTGTGCATATTTTATATGAAGGGAGATAGTGACAACTATATTTCCTACATGTAATACACTGCTTAAATTAAGTATGGTAAAGCTCCTATGAGGATTCTCTTGTTTGTGTTGATTTTGGCGCCCCCTGTGGACAAAGTGGTACCTCTTCGCTTTGCTGATCTTGTCCTGTACATGAGTAAGAAGTGGTTCTTAACAAAAAATCTCTGCTTTCTTTAACATTGAGTCGTATCACTTGTTGTTAATCTTTGACTTGGAGAATACAGAGAAATCGGCTTGTCCGCCACCTTCCCTCAGGCAGTGGTTACAGGCATTAAAAATAACTATAAAGAAATAATCAATCTTGTCACTGAGGGTCTCTGTGTCTTTACATATAGAGGCAGCATTATTAATTTCAGTCAGTTTCATAACCAGCTAAAATCTCCTCACAGGAGCTTTAAAATAGCTTCATTTCAATTCACCATAGGCTATTAAAACAGCGGCCATTTTGGTCTTCTGTCATGCTTAGGATGTAGGCCTAACTCTCAAATCTTGTAGTGCTGTGTTCAAGGTTAAGTTGTATATAAGTAGGACATCTGAGAAATAAGCTATTACTACAACCGCAGATTCAATAATTTGTGAACATTTTGAGGTACATTGGGCATTTTTTCCTGTTAAAACAACATATTTAATAACCCATTAGCTATCGTTAAACCAGAGCTAACATTAGCGCTTAACCACTTAGCTAGCTAACCGTTGTACCGTTTGATAGCGCTACCTGTTAGGACAGAAAAGGTGATAATTCATTCTGAAATATCAATGCACATCTTAGATACATTAATTTAAGGCTGGAAGTAAAACACACTGGACCGTTCCTATTGTGTCGTGTAACACTATTAAACAGGAGTTTAAGCTAGGAAGCGGTTGAAAGCTAACGTTAGCTGTTGTCTTACAGTTGCTAAGTGGTTATCAAATGTTTCTTGACTCCCATTTTTACTATTTACTGTCTTTTCAGTTGATGATCAGTTTGGAAGTGGCTTAATGCTAATGATTTCTCAGAATTACTACATTTATACAGATTAAAACTGGGAACAAAACAGACATTATCTTTTTTGCTAACAGCATTTTAGCTTCCCACCCTGAGCGTGACCTCGGACGAAAATGCCCGCCGTGTGAATATGGGAAATAGCGCAGTTCCAGTTTGACTACAAAGTGTCTTCATGTGCTCTGTCTTTACAAAGAATGTGTCTGTGTCACATTAGCAGGGACTCTAAACACACAGAAGCACTTAATTCCCTTATAACTGTCAGTCAGCAGCTGGTTACAGGCACATTCATGTCAACCTGAGGTATCTTATCTATGCCAATCATGTACGGAAAAAATGCACAGTGCTACTCTAAAGAGTTCAAGACTATGACATGTAGACCTGGGTGATAGTTCTGCAAATTTCATTGCACTATATGCACTATGTGGAGCACCAGATGGGAGGGTGTTTCCCATGTTTGACAGGATAATGAGTTGTGACAGTTACAGGATGTTCAGTATTTATAGGCTATTTTCAGTTTATCCTGCTTTTTACACCCTTCCTACTGGAAACAACACTAAAGAACTATATTAAAATGTTATCATGCACCTTCCTGTATCACCCAGTTCACATGAAGCAGAGAGTTTCCATTGTGCTCAGTGCCTTTGATTGAGGATCATGTCCACAGCCTGGGCCAGGTTGTCCACGGTGCCGTCTGCCGTCACCGTTGGGTGCCTCTCGTCGCTGGGCCTGAGGGTGGAGAAGCAGAAGCTTTACGGACACGCTGCACAGGAACAAACAACTGCCACATGAGGGTCAGTAAACAAGAAGCACTAACAGTTTGATGCTATCAGCCGAGCTAACAATGCTGAATGTATAAACTGGAACAGAGCAGGACATGTCGAAGTAGACTCTCCTCAGACTGTCTCGTGGAAGCTCGGGGGGGGGAGGTTTGAATAGCATCTGTGTCTTCCCATAATGGTCATAAGAACTCACTTATGATCAGCTAAAGCGACACACTTGAAAATAGGTTTTTCTAGTGAATTTCTGCAGCGTTGATGTCTTCACACTTAAAGGTGACTATGCAGCTGCTTGCAAAAAGCCCCCGCAGGGTTCTGCATGCTTTCTGTTTCCATCACCAGCTGTCAAACACTGTGTCAGGCTTTTCTAAGGCAACTAAAACAGACTAACTGGGGACTTTAATAAGAACTGCCGATTCCAAAACACCCAATTTCTATGAATAGCACCAAGAAAAAAAGATATGTTTAAAAGTAGTGAGAGAAAGAAAACGTTTCTGATACACAGATCTATTTAACTTATTGCCACATCACTTTGGTTTCCAGAGGATGAACCCCAATGACTTTAGTTATCCTCTGATATTTCATTTTACTCTTATCAGGTACAAATGACCTATGACCTTATATCTGCTAAGTTAGAAACATTCCCATTACCCTCTATTTTACAAATGTTAGCATGCTAAGATGCTAAATAAAGACTGTAAACACAGTAAACTTTATACCAGCTTAATATCAGCATGTTAGCATTGACGAGGGGCAGCTAGCTACTCTTTTTTTAAAGGGTAACAAACCACCATGTGTACAGTCTAACTACTCATTTAGAAGGAGTGTGAAGACTTATTTATGTTCCAGTATTTGTAAAGTATATAACATCATGTGAACTTCCCTGCTAGTACGTGTAAGAATTGTACCCATGGGAAAATTAAGACAAAGGTCAAAAGCAAATGGTAGCATGCTAAGATGCTAAACAAAGACCGTAAACATTTATACCAGCTACATATTAGCATGTTAGCATTGGCAAGGGGCAGCTAGCTACTTTTTTTCAGGGGTAACAAACCACCATGTGTACAGTCTAACTACTCATTTAGAAGGAGTGTGAAGACTGATTTATGTTCAATTATGTATTAAGTTTGTCAAGTATAACACTATGTGAACTTCTCTGATAGTACATGTGACAATTGAACCCATGAGAAAATTAAGATAATGCGGCAAATGGTAGCATGCTAAGATGCTAAACCAAGATGGTGAACATAGTTATAGCGGCTACATGTTAGCATGTTAGCATTGCCATTGTGTGCTCATGGCTTATAGACTTACTTTTTGAAGTGTCACATGTCACTAATATGTACGGTCATTAGGTCTGTTTATGTTATTATGTCTGTTGGGTTATGTCACCTATTTACGTTTGAGTCTGTAAGCTGTTTTTCAAGTATAAATTGCTTCTACTTGTGAGCATCCATGGGAAACTAAAGACAAAGGTCAAAGGCCAACTGACCACTGTCATCATAACTTTGTCTCAACCTGGATTCCTGAATGGTGGAAATTCTGTAGGGGGCATAGGCCAGCCCTGCCCATTTCCCCCCCCGACTGCTGCCATTAATTGGCCCAGGTCCCGGTGAAGGCCGCAGATATGTCTGTTTAATCAGCTGGTAGAGCAAATGTGATCCATTTGGCGTGGCACCAGACCCCGGCCGGCATGCACGACCCTTTTCCTCCTCATCACATCAAAAGCCTGAGAAGCCCACTTCATTCATCTGCAGTAACTCCCCTGGACTCCTGCTCATTTATGAAGGGGTGCCTATAGATCCACCCCCCTCCCTCTCCTCCCTTCCTGGGCTGCTCTGACCGGGCTCTGTGTGCTGCCTCTGTTCCCCCAGTCACGGGTTTGGAGCTCCAGATGGGGAGGCTTTGTCTGGCCCTGGGTGTGCGGCACACACCGCCATTAATCCTGCCCTCTGAGAGCCTGCAGAGCACCGTGGCAAATATTTGTGAACCGCCCAAGTGTAGCGACAGAAAGAAGAGGCCTGTGGGGGGGGGGGGCAGCTGAGGAGAGGTGTTGAATACTGAGGCTGCGGTGAATACGGAGAAGCGGTGCCATGTGTTTACTGATGTCTGTCAGCCACCAGCGCTTGGGTTACGTGAGCCTCCTCGCTAATGGTCCGGGTGTTATGTCTCCTGTGCTGGATTACTCCCACACCCTTCTCTGCCCTGGGACTGATTGAGTTCACGCACGCACACACAGGCGCAAACACACAAGTAACATAGTCACATTGGTGTAAAGTTTCAAGAAGCAAAGCCAAAAGAATCGACTTCCTTGTCTATCAAACATCATGCTCCTTTACATCTCCTCTGCGTTTCAGATCTGCATGCATGCGTGTATTCATTTTGCTGCTTTCGTCTCATCTCCATGAATAATGAAGGAGCAACCAGGTCAATGTGACCATGCAAAATTCAGCACAACGCAGCTAGTGTTACGGATGAGGTAATGCGCGGCGTGCTGCGTGTCCTTCAGGTCAGTGCTATATCAATACACGTGAAGAGATCTGTTGGTCCCCGAGCCTGACGGACGCTACTCAGCCTTCACGTAGGGATGAGGTCAGCTCTGAGGTAGGAGGTGGGAAGCAGCCAAGAATTTGGTTCCACACAGCTGCCATCATGCTGGAAAAGTTTACCAGAGTCAGTTAATGATCACTAAGTTTGGGGCTTATGGGTAAAGAAGTAGAGATGCTGGATGTTGGATGGATTTGGGTCGTGGTGAGCAAGTTGATTCATGCATTTTGACAGCCATTCACGGACACTGGTTTTGATAGGTTAATCATTAAGTAAATTATCTGTAAAAACACCAAACTAATCTTGAAGATTTTCATGTAAATAAATGTCTGTTGAGTCACTATCTATCACTGAATGAGGTAACACAATGGTGATTGAGCCTATGGCCCACTGATGAAAGCCTTTGCATTTGCATTATTACGGACTGCAGACTTTTCGGGGAAAAAATCACAAGAGGCGCCCAGTTAGTGACGCGTTTTCCATCACCCAGCAGTGGTTGGTCTGCCAGAGAGGGTAGGCGGAGCTAAGCTGCTGCTTTTCCGCTCTCTGCAAGTGTTGCGAGTAAACAGTAATCTACTATGGCTGAACAAACAAAGAAAAGATGGATGACTACAGATACAACTTCAAAAATAAGTGAAAATCCAAAGAAAAAGAAACAAACTCGACGCTCAGATGAAGCAAACAGTCTAAAAAGGAAAGCGACCGCCAGCGAGGAAAATCAAGAGTTACAACCGGAGCCAACCGTGGACGTCAAACATGCAACACTGTCTGGATATCTGGGAAGTGTGCTCCCGCAATTACCGTTTATCGCCATAGGTGCCGCCAAAGAGAAGGAAACTGAGATATTCGAGATGTTCACGTTAAGTGAAAAACAGATGAAATGCAGAGGAAAAAAATAGGGATAGTACTGATTTTTTGAAGATGGGTTGTTGGACCTGTAGTACTTTTGGATGCTGGTCAGCGTGGCCCTTGTTAAGAGAGGCCAGACGGTGTACTGACACAGAAGCTAAGCTATGCACCGCCATTGATAGGGTTTGCAGCTAAACAGAAGATTTGCACTTTATTTTGAATATTTTTAACACTTCACCTTCATGCAAGCCAGCCCTTTTCCTCAACCGTACTACACCCATATTCCTAGGCATGCCACCGTTGATGTTTATATCCAGTACAGTTTGTTAGCCACAGTGGTCAGGTCAGACGCCGTTATCAATCAGCAAAACATGATGAAATCTATATGGTGACCGGGACGCTCTTTGTTTGAACAGCCCTGCAAAAAAACAAGCATGCACCATCTTTAAAACATTTAGAGAAGTGAGGTTTGGTTTCAGTCTGAGCCGGCAACGGCCCTATTTCACCATTAAAGCTGTGTGCAGGGCGTATGAATACGGGCGTTACGCGGCTGGTGTGCTGAAGGAAAGCGCTGGCAAGCATTGAAAATATTATAATGCAAACTTAAACTAATACTGATGTTTTTAGGTGTAGCTTTTTAAAGTGGCTACAATGTGTTCTTATGCAGACTCCTTAGCTTATAAAATCCCACGTCTAAATATCCAAACTACCCTTTAAGGAGAGCCCTAAACTGGGTTCACAGGACTCCACTAACCTAAAAACGTCCCTCACATCAGTCAACAAGTACTATGAATCATTATTCTATGTCCTTTAACAACAGGTACATACTGTGCACATCTAATCCCCCGCAACAGCCAGGACATGACAGCGGATTAAACAGTTGTGTGAGCTGGACGCCAGTATATGGGTATCGTGTATATGCCGCTCAGGCAACATGAGCTTAAAGAGGCTTAGAGTGTCATATGGATTGAAATATAACATGATGCTCTGCTCTATAAAAGCTGGAGTTATATAAGGACAAGCCGTGCCTCTATAAAATGAAAGTGGATCTGAATGACTCACACAGAGAGCGTGTGTAAAAGTCCAAGCGAGAAAGAGATGAGGTATGATACAGAAATAAAAGAAAGGGAGGTGTTCGAGGTAGCTGACCGTGGGGTTGGAAGGCACGACAACCTTCCCGTCAGTTAATGCTTAACAGGCGAACACATACACGTACACACACGTGTGCACACAAGGAAGCAGAACTGTCACATACACCAGATTTCGATTTACACTTCTCTCCTGACCTCTCCACCTGTGCTGAGCGAGCATTTAGCCTGATAAAGCAGATAAGGCAGACATGAGGGCAGAGAGGAAGAGTTCAACCTGAGACGACAGTAGGTGACTTTCAGAGCAATGTTTTGGTCTGAAGAGACGCACATGCAGAGTCATTTTTGGGAAACATGGCCCTCTTTTCCCAGCAGCTGGATTTCAACACACAGAAATGTCGTGTTTAGGAAACTCAGTCATAATTTTGCCTGTTGTGAAATTGTAGATTATTTGCTACTAGGTGCAGACAAAACACACTGCTACAAAGACGGTTCCAATTAGCCTGAAATTAGCATTTGCTAGCGATGACAGACAACTGGCAAAAAAATAGTAACATCAGCCTTAATTGTCAGTTCATTAGCTAAAATAAAAACAAGCTGGATTTAAATAAATAGACATATCTTGTTTTCAGGAAATTGTTCTACAACTAGATGCAGACTAAACACTGCAATATTTTCATGGAAAATTATTTGAACTCTAAAGACGGTTAAAATCACACACACTGCTACAAAGATGGTTCTTATTAGACTGAAGTTAGCATTTGCTGGCGATGAAAGAGGTCTGGGAACTACCTGTGAGAAAGAGGCCACATAGACCCAAGATTTAAGTGCAAATAGAGACACGCTCATGAACTCTTAATTCAGTGTTGCATTAACTGATGAATTACTTCAGTATCTAAAAATCCAAACCAGTCAATCCTATGTCTGATAAAAAAACCTGCAAATGCTTTTCCTAAACTGAATTATGTGTCTGTTTTTATGACCTCTTATTTTGAAAAGTACCTTGTCTGTTTTTGTTATGCTCTACTTTATAGCACTTTGTAATGATGAGCTATCTTAAAAAGGTCTCCCTATGAAAAAGGGATATTAATAGGGATGCACCGATACCACTTTTTTAAGTACAAGTACAGTGGGGTTTGTAAGTACAAGTACTGACATTTGTACCAATATGAGTACTTAATAATATCATGACAGTTCTAATGACTTTAAAAGCATGTTTCATTTTCATCGGATGGTCCTCACTTTCTGACTGTACCAAAGTTAATCAACTGATGATGCAACTATTGCTGACATTTTAACACTCAACTTTGTTTTACTTAACAAACAAACATGACACTGCCTCACATTTTACTTTCTTGTAACCTATAACACATTCAGTGGATTTCAGTTTAACGTACCACATATAGTGTAAAAAAAAAAAACAAAAAAAAACAGTCACGTGATGAGCAGTCCCATTTCTGAGCGCACCTGAACGCAGCACTACACAGCGCGTCCACCCGAAACACGGCAGTGAGGGAGACACGCCTGGACTTGTTTACTGCACTTACTATGGGACATCAGTGATAGAAGACGGACTCTTTTTATCGTGTGTGCGTCCACAAACATGCAAGTTAGTTTGCCTTAATGTTTATGTTACACTCTGTTAGCTTCAGTTAGGCCGTGAGCGTACATGTTAGTGCTGTCTGTGAGGACTAAGCCTTTTTCTGAAAAGTAATATTGCTCCTTCTCCGCCTTCCTGCTTAACTAACGGGAGGCTAACGTCAAGCTGTAAAGTGGTATCGGGTGCGGTTGTATCGGCGTAGTTCTACGAGTACGAGTACGAGTACTTAAGCTCTGATACCGCCCGATACTGGTATCGGTATCCCTAGATAGTAATATCAAGGGACTTTCTGGTTAAATAAAATAATATAAAATAAAAGAAGAACATGAATCACACAAGTGGAAGCTAAGTATTCAACCTGGCATTTATTTTGAAGTCAACATTTTTTTGGTTTTCATGATGTTCCTGTGGCCCAAATAAAAGACAGTTGCTAACACCCTTAGCATTTTGTAACGGGTGCTGTCAGGTGGCTTTGCAGTGAGGAATCAGATTAATGAGAGCTACGACAACTCTGAAAGGAAAAAGCAGCCAGCAAGTGACGGAAAAAACACTCAAACTAGCTCATTGTGTTGCAGTGCATATTTCATACCAGACAAGTGAACGCACCGTTAGCCAAAACACGGCCTTTTCTCACTATAAAGCGGACTATATAACCATAACCTGCAGGAGAGCAGGATAACTATAGCCTTTATGTTCAGCCGAGCCTTGTGGGTGACATAAGATACTAACACAAGACAAAGCTGCTTCCTCTCGCCCTGTGGGTGGGAAGGTTTGTTACTGCATGTGTGTGATCTGCAGCTCGGTGACGTTGCAGGAGCTTCGGCCTCCGGGGTGAGAATGTGATCGCAGTTTGACTCTGTTATAAATAAAAAGGTCATGGGAGAGAGTGAGGGCGGAGAAGAGGGAAGACGACTCCTTCCAGATGAGATGTTCCGGCCGGGTTTGATCGCCATCCACGTTAGCATCCCTCTTCCTACCTCTTTCACCTGATATTTACAAAACGGCGATAAGAAACAGATAACTCCCCTGATATAAAACAGCTGCAACCTTGTATGAAAAACAGCCCAACTGAACCGGGGTTACCACCATGATACGTGCATTTAGTTGGAACATACATGACAGATGCTAAGCACATCCTCTGCTCAGTTTGCGACCGCGCAGCAGCCGTTATCACTTCACAGTATAAAGGCTGCGTAATGTTGAGTCACGATCAGCGAACAGCTGTGGTATGGTTTCACACGTTACACAGATTAACGGTTCTTTCCAGGCGAGAAGGACACAAAGGGGATTCCCTGGTCGCATGAAGAGCCACTTGACTTTTTTTTTCTCGCCATCCTGTTGCTCTCTGAAAAACCTCGAGGATGTTTGTGAGCGTGTGTGAGAAAGAGAGAGAGAGAGAATCCTGAACTGTCAAAACCACCCACTGGAAAGTTTCTGTCCTTCTCAACCACAAACATATCTGAGGTGAGAAGAACAGGACGTGGAAACCTTCAGTTTCTGTCTCTGAGGAACTCTGCTAGTGTTTGTGCAGGTTTTATCTCCATAGCTACAAAACGGCATACTTTATATGTTTATAGATAAGTTATAGACACTATTTCATATACCTGCTCTATCAGATATGAATTTCTGAAGTATTTATTGTGTCTATTGAGCAGCCTTTGATTTTCATATCTGAAATTCAAGTACTAGACTCTTAAAACATTCTCATCTTCTCTGTCAGACGGAGACCCAAAGCCTTATCAGATAAACTCAAGAACACAACACACGTCATGTTGCAAATATCTTCTTTTAAAAAGATTAAAAAATGGGTTGTTTTTAATTTATACAGCAGTTAGTTACAGCCAAGCAAGTAATCTGATTTGATGTGCCATGAGTGCTGATATAGAGTACAACATCACTGCGACTATTCACTCTGTGTATCACTCCGCCTCAGCCAGGTGTTCTGTTAATTAACACCCCAGCAGACCGTGTATGTCTGCATTGATCAAGCTGGCACCTCTGAATAACACAGCAGACTCTTATTTCACTGGTTGATGATGAATCAAAACATAGAGATAAGGCACTGTGTCTTTTTTCTTCATCGCTGTGAGGAAAAGTCTTTTTTCAGAGCGCTCCGCCTTTTTTGCGCGGCTGCTCCGAGCGAGTTGAAAATCTCTGAACTTTTCAGAAAGGTTCTGGTGTCGTCAGCGCTGCATTTTTCAGGCAGCCAATCAGATGGGACGCCACTCGTCACCCTGGTAACCATGGAGGAGCGAAACTGGCTGTTTCTGTCTGAGCTGTAGGCTACATATGACAAACAAACAGTATCACAATCGAGACTGAAAAGCCCATTTGTGCGAGCAGATCGGCCGGACACTAAATGTTGCTGGTAAGTGTTGTGCTGTTATCGCCCTCCACGTTGTAAGCTTGTTGTTAGCTGTGTAGGAAGTTAAACTTACTGTTGTAGAAACAAAACCAGCGTGCAGTGTTTTTTCTCTCACCGCGCAAGCTCATCGTCTCAGCGCTCTGCCAGCACTTTTCTGCCAGAAGAATAGACACGGGGCCTAAATGTACTTGATAAAAACAGCTGATCTGTGGTAACCTGTTGACACAGAGTGCATGAGACTGTTTGGGTTGCTTGGCAACAAAAAGTCCAGTTTCAGTTAAGTTGTGTAACTGCTGTATAAAAGCACACTCAAGGCCAGGTGATTATCTGTGACTCAATTGTAGGCGTGGTGATATTCCGTAGCCTACAGCATCACTCTCTCTCATGTGATATTGCTTAAATATTCTGTCAATACCAACGTTGCTTTGGTCAATTGTAATAAAAGTATGAGTAAAATAAATTCAGATGTAACATAGGCTGCTTTCAATGACTCATATAGAGTAAGTACTGGTATTTATAGCGTGCTGATAGATGTTTTATACGTTTAACAAGAAAAGAATAGAAACCAGATGCTGCCACTTTGTAGGAATTATACAGTGAACAACCGGAAAGCCAGTGCAGTGAGTGCAAGATACCTTTTATGTAAAGAACATTACGTTTGTAGAATGGGGGTAATGTACAGCGGCACTGACCCTATACATTAAAAGGTAAATGTTTGTTTAAAGTGTAACCACACCCAACATCTCATCTCGGTGTGGTCACATATCACAGGGTGTGGAAAGATTATGCAGCTGGCAACACGGATGGATTATTCGCCAGGGTGCAGAAAGTCTTTCATGTTCACTGAAACTGATAAATGAGCTATAGGTTTCAGTGTGTCTGGTGCTCATTATGAATCATCTGCTGCACTACAATATGAGTGTACTACCCACAGGAAGCAATGGGCGATCATTAAAGTGGAACTTCAATAATGTCATATATTAAAGTGTGATGACAAATTCCCTCGAGGGATGTCACTTTGAAGGAGGTACAAAAAAAAGTTGTGAACTGACCTCTGAGCCTCTGCTTGAGGCTAGTGTGTTGATGCTACACTAGGAAGCAGTAGTCAAGTTGCATTATGGGTAATACAAGAAGAAAAAAAGGACAATATTTTTAGTGTTTCTGCATCGAATTTGATCCTTAAATTCTTTTGGAGTCACCTACATCCATGTAATATTAAAAAGTTATTACAGCGCTTTAAACTGAATATGACTTGTTTATTTGACCAATTTCTCACCGGAGTAAACTCCCTGCATCCGTTCAAAGCTGCTTCACCAGTGTCATGCTCAATATGCAGAGCTTCATGTGACCCAGATGAAACCACATCTTTTTTATCAGCGTGTTATTATTAACAGTGCCGTCTCTGAAGACTTGCTGAGTCTTCGATGTGTGCTTGTTTGTCTGTGTCTCACTGTGTAGGAGTGTTTTGTAAGCGCTCTGGGACCGCTGAGTCACTTGCTTCTGGTACAGAAAATGCAAACACACATGTGCAACCACACAAAACGCATGCACACACACAAAGCATTAGCAGGAAAAATGGCTCCAGAAGAAACCAGGCAAGGGCCCAAGTCCCCCCCAGCCAAGCAGCCTGTCTTTGGGTAATTGCAAGAGGGATTGGATCCCCATTGAAGCGACTAAGGGCCTGTGTTCATGTGTTTAAGAGGCAGTGCTATGTTTCAGCCTGCCATCTGTGGGCTTTAGCTCCGATTCTCTCCCACTCTCACTCCTTTTCTCACTCCTTTTCTCTCTCTCTCCCTCTCAGGGGTGGAAAAGTACCATCAAGGGGCTCAGTGGCCAAAGCCCAGCCGGCTCCTTTGTCCCGCCGTGGGAGTCTGGTCTCACTTTGAAAAAAGCTCAGGTTAATTATTAATATGTCATTGACTTATAACGCACGGCAGGCTTTAGAGGAGCCTGCAGGGAAGAGGAAGCTGTCACTCTGGGGTGGTGAGGGATGGTCGACCGGGCTGAAGCACCCAGTGGAGTGTCATCAAGCTCTTTAACCTCTTACTGCGGCTACTGCAACATCCATCTATGACCAAACTTAATCTGTGGTGCCCTGTTACGTTGTGATCTCTTGTCTACCTGATCCAAACAGATCATTTAAAACACACCTCGAATCATAACAAGATGCCGCAAAAAATGATGACCAAGTTATGAAATCAAGTTTTAAAAGTCCAACTTCTGAAACCACTACTGCAGCTTTCTACAGCATCTCCAGTATCCATTTAGCCATATTATGCTAACTATAACTAAATAATAAAAAGGCTCGGACTGGCCGCCCACGCCTTTACTGGATACCTATACCTATAGCTATATTCCTAAAATTCTGCCAAAACACTGAAAAATAAGCCGTTTCTGTTGCTTCACAATTAGCTGTTTAGCTAATGTTTAGCTAAATTTAGTTATGCTTATGTTAATTTCAACCAATAAACCTTACCTGCTAACCATGCTAACTATAAAAACCATCTTTTTCTTTTATTATGACCTGTTTAGCTAAATCTCGTTATGCTAACATTCCATTCAACCAATAAACCTTACCTGCTAACCATGCTAACTAGAAAAACCATCTGTTTCTTTCATTATGACCCATTTAGCTCATGTTTAGCTAAATCTCGTAATGCTAACATTCATTTCAAACAATAAACCTTACCTGCTAACCATGCTAACGAAAAACACTTTCTTCTGCTTTCATGATGACCTGTAGCTAATGTTTAGCTAAATTTAGTTATGCTAATGTTCATTTTTAACAATAAACCTTACATGCTAACCATGCTAAATAGAAAAACCATCTGTTCCTTTCATAATGACCTGTTTAGCTCATGTTTAGCTCAAATTCATTATGCTTACATTCATTTAAAAAAATACACCTTACCTGCTAACCATGCTAACGAAAAACACTTTCTTCTGCTTTCATTATGACCCGTTTAGCTCACATTTAGCTAAATTTCGTTATGCTAACAATCATTTCAATCAATAAACATTACCTGCTAAACATGCTAACAAAAACTCTTGGTTTCATGATTAGCTAATGTTTAGTAATGCCAATTTTTAATGCTAATTGCAAATAATTCAAACCTTACCTTCTAGCCATGCTAATGATAAACCAAATGACTAGATATGGCGGTGTAAATAGCATGACTTTATCAGCATTTGGCTAAATAAGAGATATATCACTGGCAAATATCGTCTTCAGAAAAAAAGTTATGTTGCAGTAGTGGTTTGGTAAGTTCTTATGGACATTTTTTGTCTTTAGCCATGAGTCACCATTAGATCTCTTGCAGCTGTTCAGAATCCAAGTTGTATATAGCTGCCGTCCTCCGTGAGCACGAGGCAGGGAATAGTATATACTCGTAAAGATGTAGAGTATCTTATGAAAAGTAAAGAAATATAAATGTAAATGTTTGGGACAGAGAGACAAAGGGGAAAAAAAGCTATGTTGGGTCTCAAGCCAACAGCAGAGTGCTGGCTGGATGAGGGAAGCAGAAAGCTGGACTGATTGTGTTTACATTCCCCACAAAGCTGCCGGTTTCAATCCATGGGAATGGGATGAAAATGTAGCTTACTGTAACTGAATTAGCGTCACTGTATGGAATTGTGGTAAACGCTTCCATCAAACTTGAGGCCGATGTTAATCTAGCATATGTGTTTCTGGTGAAGAGAATTTAAGAACGTCATTTCTTTCATTTGCAAAATGTACTGAAAAAAACGTTCCACCCATCTCTGGACAAGAAAGTGTAAGGTGGGAGTATGCAGCCAGGAAAGGGAACAAAAACCCAGCCCTCATGTGTTATCTGTTAGAGAGAAGAAGGGAAATCCAGCAGTGGAAATGGAAACCTTATGCAACATGTATTTTCCTATTTTACCATGCAAATATGCTGCCAAAGGGTCTGCTGCTGACTGACAGAGGGGATGCAGAGGCTGGTCAGAGATACGTGGACGGGGCAGAACGAGGACGAGAACTCTGATGACCTACCTTGTGAGCAGCGGCAAACCAACACTTATGATTTAATCTGCATGTTTACCCCAACATTAACTAATCCCAATAGGTCACAAAGTTTTTCTGTTCCTGTGATGATCCAGGGGGGATCTGGACACAAAAGAGTGGCCCTGTGGATTCTGCTGCAGTTCAAAGGCCATATTGTGCACGTAGCATGACTCACTGGATTAGAGAAAAGGTTCTCTGTGGCGGCGTGCAGGCCAACAGACCTCAATGACACATTCAGCAGAAATACTGTAGCTGTCGATGTTGACAAGCTTTTAAGCCCACAGCCTCAGAGGAGGAGAGAGAAATGAGATAACTTCACTTCCTCCTGAAAAAAGCTAATGTGCTAACAGAGGTTAACAGGACAGAGCGTGGGACTGTGCTGTTGTAGCAGACACTATAAAATGCCTGAGCGCTTGTATACAGTTAAATAAAAAAACATTCACAAAGGTCAAGATGGGACAAAAAGTGCAACTCAAGCACAACCTGCTCAGACACGACCGCATATAAATCCGGTTCTGCAACAGTGTGTGAATAAAAGGAATGAAAGGAGGTTTCATAAGGTCTGGGTGATGCATGCAAACTAGGCTTTGAAATATGGTAAGTCATATATAAGTTACAGATGATCCCTCCCAGTCTGACGGGCACACACACTTGAAACCATGTGCATTATCGCAGCCTCCGAGGCTATAGGACACCGGCGCAGCGCTGAAAGATAAGCTAGGCTGAAATACAGTATGTACCTGAGAGCCATCCCAGGGGCAGCTTATAAAGGCCAACAGACAGCCCTGCGCGGTCGCCCTGTCAAGGTTCAGTGTCACGGATCTGCAACGGACAAAACCCGTCTATTAACCCAACACTGCTCAGCCGTGTTCACTCTAATGTCTGGCTGATTCTCAGGAAAGGAGATCTGAAGAGGAGGGTTATTGTGTCACATAATCCAATGAATGTTTTTACTGTTTTCCATGCAGCCGTTCACACAGTCAGCTATAAAACCGTGTATTTATTCAGGGTGGAGAGTTGTTAACTCTCTTTTGCATAGGTGTTCTGTGCACACAGAACAATAAAAACAGACATATAACTTGTTGCAAACTGTGTTAATGCAAACAAGATAGGAAAGATAACATTGACACATGCAAAGCAGAAATTGGGGAAGAAGAAAAGCAGACATAAAAGCAGCAATATATAATCCAATACGGCAAAACACTGACATTAAAAACATCCAGAACTTGAAAAGGACATTTTTTAATCTGTCATAGTCGAGCTTTATCCTCGTTTTATTTTGTCATATTTAACTTTTTACTGATTTTTATTTATAAGTTTCTGACTTTTAAATGTTTTACTGTTTTTACTTCTGCAAATCTTTTCTATTGCTCTCATTTTTTAAAACTTATTTTCCCTCTGTTCGTTCCTCTGTGAAGCACTTTGGGCTGCCTGTTTTATGAAAGATGAGGCTGAGTTGAGCAGATGCTAAGTTCGAAGTCTTTGGGTTTGCTGTACTCAAGAAGATCTATTTTGTTTTGGCTTTTGTTTGTATTTATGTGGATAGGACAGCTGAAGAGAGACAGGAAATGTGGGGAGGAGAGAGTGGGGGAAGACGTGCACTGAATGACCGTCAGACCGGAAGTTGAACCTGCGATCAGTGCGACGAGGGCTGCAACCCTCCGTACATGTGGCACCTGCTCCACCAACCGAGCTAAACCAGCGCCCCTAGAAGATATGTTACAGCAAAAAAATATGCCAAATCTGGCAAGAGCAACATTCCAATTAAGGGATGATTTATTTGAAAATAAAGCAACAATTGGGGCGCTGGTTTAGCTCAGCGCATGCCATATACAGGGGCAACAGTCCTCAATGCGGCGGCCCCGGGTTTGACTTCGGCCCCATGTCGCTCGCCATCCTCACTCTCTCTTCCCCTGTTTCCAACACTATACCCTGTCCAATCTTTTTCATTAAAGGCATAAAAGGCCCAAAATAATAAACAAACTAAAGAGTTATTCCACAAATCCTGACCAATATATTATATTTAACTTCTAACAAAGATCTTTCCAAAGACAGAAGAACTGTAGATAGAGGAGCGAGAACTACACCTCTATCTGTTTGCTTAGGTTGGTGGTCCCAATTTGCTTTCATAATGAGCGGTGCTTCCTCTTTTTCGCTGCACTGATAATGGCTCTATTTGCATGACTTTATTACAGGGACCAGTAGGAATCTGCACTGGAAATCCCCATTAATCACGGGTTATGTGCGACTCACCCAGTAAGCTCAGTCTGGGCTGATGAGGAGGGAGGGACTCGGCCCATATTCACAACTGGTGACTGAATTTTCTGGACCTGAGCAGGAGCGATGGGGACAATCCTGAAACGCTAAGAAGAATGTTGGTCTTAAAAAGATTCTAGTACCTTTTTACAGATGTGAACATCTAATTTTACTGCCTGATGTCTATAAAGAAGACTAATTATACGTTAGACGACTTCAATATGGCGTCAAACCTCATCCCTTTGATTACCCCATACATATATTGTACGCCCTAATGACTCTGATTACAGGTGTAGCAGTTACAGAGATACCTATGAATATTTGCATATCGACCATCTGCTGAGAACGGTGTGTTCCAACTGATGTTATTCAGTGCACACTACTGCATGTGTTTCTTTGCATGGCTATAACAGCTTCTTTGATAAGGTGTGTGCTTAAGCGTAGTTTATACTGCATGTGACACGGTTTACAGCAGTCGTAAAACAAAAAAAATAATGACAATAAAAATCTATAAACATGGTAGTGCCAGCACTTGAACAGGGGAAAGTGTGGCTTGCAATAGTGTTTTAGTACATGCAGCATTTTATACCAGCCGCCATTTTTAAAGATCTACAACTCTAAAATACTATAATTGTTTTGTTGTGCATTGTGTTCAATGGAGTTACAGATGAAAGCATCCGGCAGATGAGTCAGTCCAGGGCAAACTGAGGATTCATACAGTTGACAAAATCCAGCAGGAGCTGGAAGCAGCTACCAACAATCATGGGTTGTTGCTTAATATTCGTCATATTGTTGTAGGGTCACGCAAAAATGAAATATAAAGCAGTGGTTGCTTTTTCATACAAGAGCTGAGTAATTAGCTTTAATTTCCATGGGGAAAATGCAGACATCAGCAGGCTAAAGGGACCCCTTCCGTCCCTAAAACTAGCGAATTCACCATACTCACATGGCGGCCATTTTCCTCGGACGTCAGTTTTGTAACAAGTATAATGTTGCATTGTTTTGTTCCAGGTTTCCAGTCGTATAAACGTAGGAAATCTGACAAATTGTGATTATTTTACTGCTTCTTTATATTGCCTTAATTCATGGTAAAGTTACCTGTTTGATAACCCGTTAGCTAACGTTAGCATTCATCCACTTGCTAGCTAACATTCCTGTTTGATCAATTACAAGGGTGCGGTAAAAAAAAAACCCCAAACTCTTGTATACAATATCAAAATGTAATATTAGCTCTGAAGTGGTTGAATGCTAACTTTAACATTTAGCATTTGCTGTTTTATGCTAGCAAAGAGTGCGGAAAACATCAGTTTGAGTTAGCCTCCTAGACTTAAATATTACATTTGGACAGCGACATTATCGCCCAGTCAGCAAAATTAATCTTAAAGCACATATTGGCTACACATTCACCATGACAGGTAGTTACATCTGATGCTAATTAAAAAAATGTTTAAAGAACACTAACAAACAATAAATAAAGTTGCTAGTTTAGGCTAATACTGTGTTTACCTGGTGTAGTTACAAGGCTAACGTTAGCATGTTTGTCTTCCTAAATAACGTGAGCTTGGAATAACAGTGGGAGTGCAACCGCCTTACAGAACAGAAAGAAATACTTAAGGCAAGCTACTTTACATGGTTATACACGGCCACTAACCCTGCCAGTGTCCACTTCCTGTTACATCCTTCTGTGTCCGCCGCAGACAGAAAGGGCACAAACCAGGGTGGTTTCGGCAAACTTGTTCATGTTCATGGTTTCTATCTTCAGGGACTGGTTCTCCTTGGAGACATTTAATCTGGTTTTGGCCAGCTTGCAAAACAGTTTCCCAACACTCACATTAGCAGTCGAGTGCTGACCACAGGGAGCGGTTTACAATGTAAACTATGTTGAAGATGGTTGCTGCTGTGTGAAAATGTTTGCTGTGCACTCTGTGCCAGATTCAAACGGGAATCCAGTAAGGGCTTCCTCTAACTCACTGGCAGTTATTCAAAATACCGATCAATACTGTTCTGGCATCCAACACATCACTACAGTGTTTTCTCCCTGGCAGAATTACAAATGCCAATACTGAGAGGATGTGCTATGTTTAAATGAAAAGCCGGGAATCCAACTTCTTTGATTTTCGCAGACACACACACACAGACCGGTGTGCATAGACCAAAAGGTTCAGGAACTAATTGTGTCGGCTCGCAGTTACAATTAAACCGGTTTACAAATAGTGCATGAAGAAACAGCATGATGTGAACCTGCTTTTCTGAAGCTTCAAAGCGCCACAGTTCTGCCCTGATGCAGTTCCTTGAAGATAAAAGAACAGAAACAAAAACACAGGACCAGTCGAGGCCACAGGCTGTGAGAGATGACTATTTCAAAAAGACAACATAGAAGAGAGAGCCACAGGAAAGAATACTCTTATCTGCCTGCTCTGCCAGTATCAATACAGCGTGACCATTAAAATAGAGAAGTACAGTTCTGTGGAGGGACGTCATTCTACACCATCTGTCAGCTAAATTCACTGTTTGCTACCATCCATTATGCAAAGACAAGACAAAAGCCTCTCTACGTTGCAGTTCTGTTATAGTGCGGTCACGAAGCTCCACCGTTACACAGCCGTTGCCATTTTACACTGAACCAAGCAACGGCAGCTTAAAGTGCATGTTTTAACATTGAGTTCCAGCGCTGCAGAAGCAAAAGGCATGTGCTATGTAAACAAAAAGCCGTTTACACTGACGCCGTTTCGTCTCTGTTAGAACTCCAACAACCACGGACACTGGCTAAGAGGTGGAGCGACTTTGCCCCACCATTCCACCTCCGCGTGTTTTACAAAGGAGACGAAACGTAACAGAGGCGTGATAATCCTGCCTTCAACTGGCAGTGTAAAAGGGGCTAAAGCTAGTAACTAGCAAGTTAAAACATTTTGCAGCTAAAGAGCCAAATATTTTCTCTGAAGAAGTGGTGGAGACCAAACCAGAGATAAAAAAAAGTGGTCGTATATTGGACTTACATGTGTCAGGTGGCCAGAAAAACACAACTCAGAATGAATTCTTATGCACTACTTCAGTGGTTCCCAACCTTTTTTCCTTGGAGCCCCCCCTGCTTTTATCTAAGAAAGGCTGAGCCCCCCTAGCCAACACGAACATATACCAAAACAATAAAGTGATTCATTCTAAATCTTTACTGGCAAAAAATGACACCAATCAGCTGATAGTTTGCAGCGGTGTGGCCCACAAAGTAGCTACTATATTTGAATGAGGACCAAAAAAAACAAGTTGAACAGAATTTTGATTATCAATAAGTGCTTTTTTAATGATTTAATCAAACATGTGTAAATCTAATGTTGAGAATCTCAGTGCAGACAAAGCCTCGCGCACCCCCAGCGATCTTTGGCGCCCCCCTGAGGCGGGCCCAGACCCCAGTTTGGGAACCACTGTACTACATGACTGATGGTTGTGAAAATGAGCAACTGTTTACCCACAGGCATATGTCACTTTGTGTTAGCAGCTTGTACCACTGCCCCCTAGTGGAAAAAAATATAAATAATTACAGAACTTATAACTAAATTTCCCTTTACGGACACAATTGTATTATTTAACAATTTTTATATGCATCAGTGTTTAATTTCACGAGGGCCAACAGAACTTGGACAGTAGGGCTTTATCAAAAATTGAAACAATTTAAATTAGGGGTGGGACAAAACATCGATATGGCAATATATATCGTCGTCCTGACTCATGCAATACAAATATCGATATTTTAATTTGCCGCTCTAAACAGATTTCCCTGTGATTTTGACTCACTGCGTCACTACTTCATGAGTCCTCACCGTGGCTCTTATGACATGAACGAGGGTGAATGGAAATTAATTGGCCGAAGAACAATCAATTATCGCAGAATCGCTGTATCGTGATATTATCGTTATCGTGGGTCATGTATCGCATATTGCATCATATCGTGAGTTACCCTGCGATTCCCACCCCTGTCGTACCTGATCAAATGTTCTGTATTGATTTCAACTGTTACTAACATACACTGTGGTACGGACAGAAGAATGTCTTTATAGCATTGAGATTTGATTTGCAGCTTTAATGTTTTAAACTGCAATTCAACACAAACAGTGACAACAGAGCTAAAAAGGCCTGAGCTGGTTGGACAAGAGCGCAGTGTTTGCAGATCGTTCCCATGCAGCTGATCAGCAGTCACATCTAAATACTTACAGTGTAATTTCAAACCACTATTTGGTGTAGGCCCCTCTATTCAAACCTGTTCTACATTAAAGAGCAAAGGGTTCACCGGCTCCCTGAGGAAACTTTCGCTCATTATTTAAGAACAAGGGAGAGTCGACCGCGAGCACCTCGTTACCCCTAAACACCATTAGGCCTATAGTCTGAACCACCATTGTGGGTGTTAATCTGCTGGAGCTTTCTCTTACTTTGCATGATATGAAAATGAGCAGATGTAACTTAAAGCCTGACATCCTCAAGTATTGTACATTTGAACCTTTCGTAACAGAATCAAGACATATTTTAGGGTCACATTTTTGGCTCTTTCTTCCCACACAAACTATTTCAAAGATTACCTCAAATCACCTGTTTTATTAAGGGTTTACTGCAGTACAGCAGACAGTGAGAAACACAAATATAAGTTCATCTGACAGATCTAAAATAGGCTTAGAGTAAATCAGGTCTCATGCAGTCCTCGCTGAGTTTCAGTAAGTCAAAAGCTTTTTAAAATAAGCTGATTTGATTAGATTTGTCTGTGATTTGTATCTTTTTCCCCTTCCTGCCTTGTCACCAGGCCTGGGGATCCTGGAGCCGTCTCTTCCACGAGGCCGAGGCCTGCGCAGCATCTGGTTGACTTGGAAACAGCTGTGTTTTCACAGATCTGACTGAGGGTTTATAGCTGCTCCCAGCAAGCCCGGGTTCACAGGGCCTGTTCGGCTGAGAAATGTTAAATCTCTCGTCTGCCTCGCTCGCTGACAGTCCCACAGAAACACTGAGACACTTTCTCTTCCTGTTCTCAGGGAATGTATATAATATGAAAACCCTAATAGATGAAAGATCTTTGATATCATGTCTTAAATTACAGCCAACTTCAGAGGAATAAATTCTAAATCAAAGACACCTTTCGCGCACAAACACGATGCATACACGCCTGACTATCACACCTGTATGACCCTGTTGAACAACCTGTTCTAAAACCACAGACATCACTACCGCCTCTGATCCCGCCTTTGCAGCTTTAACAGTTGCTTATCTTCCGCGAAGCCTCTTGTGTCTGTGCTAATTTGTGCCTTTTCAGCCAGAGGAGTTTTTGTGAGGTCATTACTAACATTGGACGAGAAGGCCTGGCTCCGAATCCGCGTTTTAATTCCTCTCAAAGGTGTTCAGTAGGGTTACAGTCAGGACTCTGAGTAGGCTAATCCGGTTCATCCACACCGTGATTGTCTAAGTATGTCTTTACGGAGCCTTTAAGGGCCTTTGCCACAGTTGGAAGCTCCCGATTGGCCAAAATGTATGCGTCCTGTAGCTTAAAGAAGATACTTTAAGAAGAGGCTATATGTAGCATTTCTCCTTCCATCTACCGAACATAGATTCATCCATCAGACTGCAAACTAGTAACCCACGATTCATCAGTCCAGTTGTGACAAGCTTCACACTGTTCCAGCTGACGCTTTGCATCGCACATGGTGACATGAGGCTGCAGCTGCTCGCCCACAGAAACTTGTTTCATGAAGCTTTCGACGCACATCGGGTGTGATGCCTGTGAAGACTGTGAGTGCAATGTTAACAGGCGCATTTTACACAATATGGATTGTGTGGTGTAACACTTCCTGCTGAGACACACAACGGTAAGGTTGACCAAGGTAGTGTGTAAAGCCAGTGCGCCCTTTAAGGACTAATTCTAAACCCCAAACGTTTGTCAAAGGAAGATGTAGAGCTGTGTGTTGGACTTATGCAACAGTTACTAATGAGTTTTTGCTGGAACTCAGAAATGAGCCTGGAGCATAGACTGTATAAAAAGATGGACTACATGACAGCTCCCTGCTGACTGGCTGCAGTATAGGTCATAAAGCCCGCCTCCTCCATGTTAACAGATGGGACATGAGTCAAACTATAAAATCAAAATACACGTAAAATAAATGTTTCTCAAACATGGTTTCTGTCATTGTAGTTAGTTCTTATCATGCTGATTTACGTCCAAGTGTTCATTTTTCTGACAAGTTTATTTTTAATTAGTTATTTGATACTGTAAGAAGGATGATTGACAGCTCTGCTGACCAATAAGGCTCCTGCAGCCGATCTGTTCTGGATTAGCAGAGTAGAGGAGGAACGGCGAGAGGAGACGTAACTAAAACAATCACTACAGTCATTGAAGTTTACATATCTGTGAGTGTCTGCTTCAGACCGACATAAGAAGCTGTTCTGCTGTTAAACACGCAGACTTTACTGTTTTTTTCCAGGTAAGTTAAGTGTGTGTTTTGGCTCCACCAGCCGATCTCTACTGCGCAGCTCTGGCTCCAAATGACGTCACCATCGCTACATGGGAGCGCCCGTCACAGGGGCTATTTTGGCTACTATTTCGTACAATGAGAGCAGATGGAGACGTGTCGCCCATCTTTATACACAGCCATTGGTGTGGACTGGTCATGTTGTGAATCAAATCTGATTAAATTTGTCGTCTTGTCCTACCATAAGATAGAGACCAAAGTCCTTGTAACAGAACTTAGAGCCTGATAATCACCACAGTGTCATTTAACAGTTATTCACTTGTGTAATAACTTGCTGTAGAACTGTGCATGCATGTGTGCCACCATATTAACTCCTTTTAACGATCGGAACATCTGATCTAGACAACCACAGCTGAAACACAACACGTCACGTAACGCAATCCTGATTGCACACATGTTCTCCAGCAGGAAACAGCCCACTTCTTAACCCGTTGTTCTCTCCCAATAAAAAGACACAAACCCCTGGATGAGTTGTGATATAATGTAGAATGACATAATGAGTGTCAGCACACGGGAGCTGCTTGGAGGAAGCTATACAGACACATAAACCAGAAGGATGAGTCTGGTCTGCTGAGAATCTGCATACTTCTTCTAACTGAAACTCTGCACACTGTCCACAGCTGAACTCACATACCGGCACAGAATGTACACGCATGCACGTACATGCCAGCAACATACACAAACGCACGGAAACACACGCCCCCACATGCTCCCGTCACACAGACAGGAATAACTGCGCTCTGACAGGGGGCAGCTTTTACACTGGACTGTGCTCTTAGTGCGGGATTAGAGCTGACTGATGCTCAAGCAGATTACTCAGCGTGGTCACCGCAGACCTGCATGGTGCTCTTTTACACTAATGTGAGGTTTTTTAGGCAAAAACAATGTTAAGAATATGAGCGGGGAGGAGGTTTGATGTGCGTTTGGTTCTGTTCTGTGTTATTCTGTCATGTGCTTTTTGTTTTTCAACTTTTTAACTTTACTTCACATTTGTTTTTTTTTTTAAGTATAACGTATTTGGGCTTGTTTGCCTTTATTAGATAGGACAGCTGTAGAGAGACAGGAAGTACTGGGAGGAGCGAGTGGGGGATGACGTGCAGCAAAGGGCGGAGGGCGGGAGTCGCACCTGCGGCCGCTGCGTCGGCAACTGTAGCTTCTGTATATGCCTGCTCTATAAAGTGAGCTAAAGCAGCGCCCTCACCACGTGTTTTTGATAGCTGTTTTTTTATTTACATAGATCAGTTACTGTCATTTATCCAGTATATAATTGTAGCTAAAATTACACAGTAGAACAGTGTAGCCTTGTGTGCTAAGGGGAACATGTGGTGTTTAAAGTCACAGCCCTGAGGTCAGGTACACAATAAAATGCTGTTTAAGTATTTATATGTAAGTCATAATGAAAGGGACATTTTCTATGGGAGAAGATTTGATTCTAGAATTTAGTTTTTTGACTTAAACATGAACTTTTCACAGCTGGTTTGGAGTCTTTTACATGTCGTAGTGATACTTTTACTGAAAGCTCGGTTTGTGACAATCTTGGCGACCCCTGTAGACTAAGCAGTACTTCTTATCTCTTAGCTAGTCCTGTCTTATGACGGAAAGTCTCCTCCTGCTTTCTTTTATCAGTCGAACGTATCGCTCTCTGTAAATCTTTGCCGTGGAAAATGTAAACAAAGGCTGTTTGGCAGCGTGCGGTTAATCGCCTCATGACACCGACCCCGTTGTTGCACTGTCAGACATAGATATATGATAGATATATGGTCAGACCAAGCATCACAGCAGCTCCGTTTACAACATAAAAGTTATACAAAATACATTAGACATAACATTTAACAACACAGAAGAGAGTACTCAGGGCCCTTTAACGCACTCTTGATCTGGGATTCAGCTCGATGTTCAGACTGGTGAACAAAAGAGTCCTTCAGTCTAACCTTATTAAAACCCTGTATCTCCGGTTTGATGGGAATAGTTCATATTGACTGTTCAGAGAGTGGTTTGGGTCTTTAACATGTTTTTATTGTCGGCTGATTCATTTCTCAAGTGATTGTCCTACAACCTTTGAGCAGACTTTCATTTGGTGGAGCAGTTTAGACTTCAACACAGTGGTGTGAGTGTTACAGTACTTTAGGACGCTCAGAATCACAGAGGTAACAAACTAATCGAATCAGTTAACTCGGCCCAAAAGTCGGCTGAGCAAATAAATTCCTTGTTTTGTCTTTTTGCAGACAAATTCAACGTGGTCTCTCCAGGATAACAGACGGTCGATCATTACACCCGAGTATTTATAAGAAGAAACCTGCCTGATTTTTTCCTTATGGATAATAATAGCAGCATTATGAGAATCAGATGGTGAGCTAAATACAATTTCCTCTGCTGCTTTTGTATTTATCTCAAGAGCACTGTTGTCGTTCCACTCGACCACTTTGTTTTCACGGCATGTTGGTGCAGCCCGGAGTGGTCTGAGCGACGTAACAGAGAAATCAGGGCTGTTTCATCAGAATACTTTAGAACACAATAAAAATAACTTCATAGAAATATTCAGTATTAAATTCTGTCTGTTTATAAGCAGCTAACAACCCCTCACAGGAGCTTTAAGTAAAGGCGACTTGGTCCACCACTTCTTCAAAGTTATTGCTGATGTGTTTGAAAAGCGACCGCTGCGAGTGTAAAGTAGTAAATGTTCAGGAGTCCCCTTCCTTTTCTATAAATATCTCTTAAGTACACACATAAAACCTACAGCTGAGGTCGCATCACGTACAGAACAACCATTAACAACTCCAGTGAAGGTTTCACTTTGAACACCTGAGCAGAACTGTGAAGTATAGTTCCACAAAAGTGTTTCCTCCTCCTGCAAGTCGCTTTTCTCTTGAAGCCAAAAGAACCACATATATCTTCTAAAATAGTCAGCCGTATGTTTCTGTAATTACAGCGTATGACAGGCGCCCCAGTTATCTACAGATTGTGGGTCATAAATCCTGGGTGAGGATGACCTTGCCTGGGGGGAGATCAATTCAACATGTGGAGAGTATGACGTTTTTATTTCAGCGGATTCCCAATCAAATAAACAAATGTGGAAGAATGGGGTTGTTGGCTCACAGGAAGCCTGTGTTTAATTCACAATGCTGGTGTGAGGGCGCCCTCGTGTGGCAGATAACGGAATAGGTTTGAATTGAAAAACTTATTTCTATTTTTCCCCTACATTTCTTAAAATAAAGAAAGATTTGTAACTTATTTCACACTTTATAATTCCATGTAAACAAGCAATTCCTTTTTATCTCCCGGCTACTATCACTCATTTAGCAGGGGATTATCTGGTGTGCGAGCATACTTCACTGACATGCTTAAAGGATAGCTGTTTGCCAGTAAGGAGTCGTGTTCAGGTCGGCAGATTTAAACCAATAGTTCACTCACTGGGACATCTAGAACCTCACTAACCTGTACTTGCCGGTCCTGACTTGAACACCCTTCATTCCACAGTGTTGGGCCCCGCCTACATCGTTCACCAGGTCGTCTCCGATCATCAGCACCTGCAAGTGCAGAGAGGAAAGAAAAAGGAGGATGTTACGCTTAAGTTTGCTTTTGAGATGCTCTCATGCAGATGTAGCAATGTCTATCTGTAGTCTATGAGCATGCACTTTTAAATGAGTTAGGAGACAGATAGGACTGTAACCGTTGCTAAAGGGGTTGCGGTGAACCTTAAGAGACACGCACACCCTGATGTTGCCACCCTGCCTTGCATAACGACACACGATTACAAACGCACACTTTGTTCCTTGAAGAAACTGCACATTTCATACGTGTGCGATCATTGTTCAGCAGGATTAAAACAGAGCGCAGAAAGGATGACAGATTGATTGATTGCATTATGCATCTGGAGGTTTATTTTGTGAGCTGGGATGGAAAAACTTTTCCACGTGGATCGTGCGATGCCTTTGCACTAATACAACTATATAAACACTTTGTTTGGTTTTGCTTTACTGCCTCAACCCTAGTGGTGCCAAAACCGTGCACCAAACCACTGATAGGCATTAAAAACACAGCCACACCTGAAGCTGGCAAGCACGTGTTAGACTATAAAAATCTCACTCCGGCAGATACGCTCCTGAAAGCTTGTTTAATTGCAAGGAGAACATGAGCAGCCAAGAGTAAGTAATCTGAATGGACAAGAGGCGTTATGTATGTCTACATTAATCAGGCTGGTACCTCTGAATCACACAGCAGACTCTTATTTCACTGGTTGATGATGAATTAAAACAAACTGCTAAATGTACAGCAGCTGATCTGTGGTAACCTGTAGACACAGGGTGCAGGAGAATGTTTAGGTTGCTCGGCAACAACAGTCCAGCTTGAGCTATGTTGTGGAAATAGTTGAGCTGGTGCAGCAAAAATAATAATCTGTTGTTGATTGTTACTTTTGACTGCGCTTCGCCGCTTGTGTAACTGTTGTATAAAAACAATATCACACTCGAGGTAGTGATGTTGATTATCTGCAGCCTGCAGCCTTGTGCCTACGACCCAATCACAGCTGTGATTATATTCAGTATATTCACTCCCTCACATGTGACATTGCTTTAATATATTTTTTCGGTGATCCTAGTGTACATTTCCTTCAAAGTATCCATTTATTATCTATACTGCATATCAAGGTCGCAGGGGAGGGGCTGGAGCCAATCCCAGCTGTCATTGGGCGAGAGGCGGGGTTACACCCTGGACTGACCTCCAGTCTATCACAGGGCTGACACAGAGAGACAGACAAGCTTTGACGCTCACACTCACAGACAATTTAGAGTCACCAGTGAACCTAACGAGCATGCCTTTGGACTGTGGGAGGAAGCCGGAGGGAGCCCACGCATGCACGGTGAAAACATGCAAACTCCACACATCTAAGGACCCCCCAACCGGGGTTTGAACAAGCTGTGAGGCAACAGCACGAACCACTGCACCACCATGCAGCCCCTATGAACATTAACTTAGGACTAATAATATTAGCCTTTGAAAATGAACCCCGAGTCTGGGGGCAAAGGAGGCTCAAGCCCACATTTGTAGTCTATCTGAGCAGGGTAAATGGTCAAAGTTGAGATAAAAGGCTCCATCCGATTTTGTGGTGCCTACACGAACTCTCCAATCCAGGCTTCAGGTATCATTTTACCATCCCACTATATATCATTATTATCACGTACTGTATATCTAGATTTCACCAGAAGTGCTGGTAGTTTCCCCTCCTGTTCTTTCAGCGTCCTAGAAAAGCATCATCAGCGCTTGGAGGATCCATTTCAGCCTGCTCTCCCTTCTCCTCATGTTTCTTTTTTAACCCTCTCTCCTCCATGCTGACCGGGAGCATGCCGCGATACAAGCGAGAGTTTGCTCCTCCTGTTACAGTGTGGCAAACGTAACTCCTCATGCAATAATAAAAAGCTCTGCAAAGGCAATCGATGCCAACAAAAACATACCGCAGTTGCATGAAGACGCCGGCACTTGCAATGTGTGTAACTTTTAATAACAGCAGCTGAAGGAAACGAGCACGCTCCTGCCCGAGGCTTTCGACTGCGTTTCACAGACAAATGTGGGTGTGCCATCGTTTAAAACAGTCAATAGATGACTTACTAGTGAAAAACTAACTAACCATGAATGAACCACGAATGGCACAGGGTTAAGAAAGGAAAGAGAAAGAAAGAAGCATCATTCTGGATCTGACATGGGGCCTGTACAGATATGAAATTAGAGGAAGTATTGTCAGGAGTTTGGGAGAGGAATGAAAGAGATGATGCTGGTCTGCAGGAAGGAGGCAGTTTCATTTTGATTATTTTGTGATTAAGTCAATGAATCATAGCAACATTATCTCTGCACAAAAGCCTGGGTGAGCAGCTGAAGGCTTTGGGAAAGAGTGCAGCTGTAGGTGTGGACATATTCATGTCTCGGTGAAGAACAGATAACTGCTTGGACTGAGATGAACCCAGCGTTTCGCAGAGTGCTCCCAAAATAGAAAAGTTTAGAGAGACAGTGGTGATAGAGGACCATCACTCCTCTCAGGATACACCGAGATCAGCTGGTACCAGGGAGAGACATCAAACACATGTTCAGACACCTGCTGAGGGGAAAGACGTGCAAGTGGGAGCGTCTCTGCTTTGCTCTGTGATTGGTCGCAGCGTGCAGACTCATGTGTCACGGTGTCCTGTGCCAGTTTGTGGCGGCTAAATCTATCAGACGACCATAAGAAGATGTGTTAAAGCACTAGATGATCAAATGAGGATTAATTGCTAACTGATATTGATATTTGATTAATGGTTTCAGCTGTCGGACATTGCTTTTATCACCATGTTTTTACATTGTGTAGACAATTCACCGATAAATTGTGAAAATAATCTGCAGTTTAATCCATAATGAAAATTGTGGTTTGTTGCAGCTCTAGTTTAATATGCAACACGTATGTCTCTGAGAAAACAGTTGTGCAGTGTTAACAGCTAGCTAATTCCTGACTCAAGTTGCCTTGTTTCACTCTTAAATTTAAAGCTCAAATAAGCAATATTTGCGTGAATATTAAAGTTATATTAGTAGCAATCTCGGATCCCGTCTGCTATACGCTGATGACAATATAGCCTCAGGGGACAGCGGTGAACATGTCGGGCGTGTAGCCGGCGGTTAGCGATAAACGACTTCTGCATCGTTAACAGAAAAATAAACCGTCTAAAATTTGTTGAACGGAGGTCAGCTCGATCATTTCTGATGCATTCGAGGAAGTTGGGAAATCTGAACGCTGAATGACTTTCATGAAACAGCGTCAGCATTTATCTCAAGTTGCATTTTAGATCTAGAACAGGTAGTTAGCTGTTAGCATGCAGATGTCTGTTACTAGAGATTAATAAGAAGCTAAATCATCGTCAGATGACGCTGATGGGAGCCAGGATGTCATTACGGTGATTTACGCTCTGCCTGCTTCTGCTCTTCACTAAACTGTTTGTCCTGCATACGCCGCAGCCTGCTGATACGTGATTGGTCAATATTACTCGGACTACAAGCGTAGTTCAAACAGAAACCAGAACACTGGCCTTCCCTAAAGTCTACGTCCCTGCCTACATATTTATATATTTATAAGATACCTTTTTTGTATATGGACATTACAATAAATATATCACTTCACATACACCTAGGAAATGTTAAGTCATGTAACTTCTTATTCAGTGACCTATAAACTCCTGTCAACTGAATTCTTAGTTGATTGCATAACATTTTTTGAAAAGGACATCTTTGAGTTCTTATTTCTTGGAAATGCACGAGTGTAGATGCTGACCGCCACATGTTTGCACAATCAGATGGGAGTAACCAACGCTACACCAATAATGGTGCCACAAGGTGAAGTGAATTACCTCTATCTAAACTACTTTTCTGGCTTATTTCCCAGTCCAGCCAAAGGTCCAAACTGGGTCAAAGCACAGAAGAATCCCCACAGGGAGCTAAGTTTAATATTTAGCATGTTAACCTAGATTTAAAAAACAGAGGTTTAAGTCTTTATTATTGCACAACATTAAACTTACTTGCGCTAACTATTCGGGATACATTCAGTATCCTGTGTTGTTACGTACCTCATGTGGCTGAAGCCCCATGTCATTGAGGACACTCTGGAAGAACGTTGGGGAAGGTTTTCCTATTACTTCAGCTTTTAAGTCAGTGGCATACTAAAAGAAACAAGACATGACCAATAATTAGTTATTTTTCATGTGTAATTTTTTGCTAAATATTGAAAATTATGCTCCTGCTTTACCTCAAGAGCCTTCATGTAAACCCCGACATCTAGTTTCAAACCATCTGTCTCCTTATAGTACCTCCTATGAAGAGGGCATCACATAAGTTTTGTTTACTTTTGAAAAGGTATGTTATATTGTCTTTATTAAATCAAATGTAATAACCAAAACAGTTATGGCTCATGATTTGTAAGGCCATATCCTCTTACCCTTGGCCCAGTGAGAACAACGCTGGCTTCTCCAGGCCTACAAGGACCCTGAATGCCTCATTCAGGTTGTCGTAGGAAAACTTTTCAGCAGCGTCTCCAATCACCACGCAGTTTGGGTTGGTTTTGTCAACCGAGTCAAACTCGGGGAGAAGTCCTACAGAATAGCAGACACACAGTTTGACACTGTTTGGGGTCATGACATAAAAGGACAACGCACGTTTTAATACAAATCCCATGACACCACCAAAACTGCGAATTGTCTGTATTGTCGTTTATGTTTGCTAAGCTTTCTATTATTGTCTTATTATTTTAATCAAACTTTGTACATGGTCAGATGCTGAGAATAACAAAGAGTCAAAAAAAAAACCCTCCTGACACTTTAAAGCATTACCATCATACACCAGCAGGTGAGGCCGTAACCCTCTCTCCTTCAGGACAGCTACGGCAGCAGGTGCAGGAGAGAACACCTCTGACACAGAGATGTCAAAGCCCAGTCTCTGCAGCTTGGCAACAAACTTGTCTCTGCTGGCCTGAGTCTCATTGGTGCAGAAGCGCAGCTGCAGGTCGGATGTTTTGAGCCTTTAAAAGGGAGCAGGAAGCTCAGATGGTGAATGGAGCACACAGCATGTGACAGCACAGAAGTGAGACTAATACAGTAACCGACAGTAACTGCTTAATCACACATGCACACAGACCCGTTGGGGTCTTGCAAGAGGTTAAAGTATCCTTTTAGTTACGCACATAGCAAAAACCGAGTGCATGCACTTTGCTCTTTTGGCGTCTGACATGCTCATGCTTTAGTATCTCATAACGACTCCCGAATATTCACTCACTTTTTCACAGCTTCAGCCGAACCAGCAATGGCGACCCCGTCTCCCTCCCCACTGTCGTATAAAACGCCACACAGGTCCAAAATGACTCCTTTCAAACTCCTCGCACAGCCTGGCCAACCTATGTCAGCCATGGTGAATTTTTTTTCCCCCACAGTGCGCATGCGCGGAATGTGAGGCAAATTCACAATGTACATAGTAATTTACACGTATTGTCATCAGGGTTATTATAGTTAACGAAAACTAAGACTAAAACTAAAACTAGCAGTGAAAAAATAATTTCGTTAACTGAAATGAAAATAAAAACTACAATTTTCAAAAAAAAAAAAACTAAATAAAAACTACAATGAACAATGCAGCGAGGTCTAAAGAAAATGATCAGACTAAATAAAAAACTAATGAACATTTCAAAACTGTAATAAGTGGTTGTCATAACTTACAGAGAAAAACGCTTAAATGCCACATTTTATTTTGCTTTTTCAAACATTGTCACATGCACATAGTCTGTGATTTCATGTGACAGAGGAATGCAATGTAACTGACAGTTACTTGCCGTTTAATTCGTGGTTATTGCCTTTTTCTATGGTTTATGATGGTTTTAGTTTTGGGGGTGACTGAGCAATAGAGCAATTCTCAGAAAATGTTGCAACATGGAGGCGTGTCCTCTGACGTACTACGTACGTAACGGCCACGGTCTGGTATCCACTGCACGCGCCAGACGTTTATATATAAACTGCACCGGTGTCTTCCGCTTCTTCTACCGTTGGACAGGTCAGGCATCATTTGTGTGTCAAGAGGGTTAAAACGTCGCTTCACTTCTTTCTGGTACTGTCTGACTTTCTTTTATTTTTGTTCAGACCTTTTCGATTAAGACTTGCTTAAAAATATCTGGTTGAGGTTAAAAATAAGACAGGCGGAATGTGCTAAGGATAGCAAGCTAACTACAGGAAGCTGGTATGTTTTGTTAGCATCTGTCTTTAAATCGAGGAAACGTGCCTTTGTTATTATGTCGACTGGCCGTCCAATGTAAACTACGTTATATCACTGACTCGCATCGTTTAGTTTTAGAATTTTAAACTAGAGAGAGCTTCAAGTTGGCGTTATTTTTTCATGATGCACTATTAGTATAATGCAGAGTGGTTTGATAGAACTGCATGGTTAGTTCAGGGACCTCATCATCTTGTGGGAACTCGTGCTTTTGGTCTTTATTTAGCTCCTGGCTGTAATGTTGGGGGGTGTGATGTGGAGGCAGCTCCCCAGCGACCTATCATCTCTCAAGAGCAGGATTAATGGTGTAGGTGTCACGAATCAGCGGCACGGGTCCACTGGCCTTGATGTATACTGGCCCAGGTGCTCTCTGTTTGCTGTGTGTATTTATTCACTTTTCAAGGTTATTGATTACCCGAGCAAAGTACTGGATAACTCATGTTAACATTCAGCTTTTTTTTCAGACTCTTCTGTACGCTTCTTATCAATTTGCAAGTGATGTCATGGAACTTTTCCACCAAAATGCCTTATGTAATATTCATTCTCCTGCAACACAGTAGGTTTGGCTGAACACTCTATCTGGCTCTGACTCAATTATCCATCTTACCTAAATGCTTGAGGTGTACGTTAAAGACTGCATGAGTCATTTCAAAACCACACATTGGATTACCACAATTATCTTCTTAAGTCAAACACTTTCAAACCAGTTTTCTGTTCAAACAAAAGTACATTTAAACATTTAAAAATAAACCTGCTTTGCATGCAACCGAATAGAAAAGTCTGGATCATCACAGTTGAGTTGCCATGCTGCTGCGAGATTAGCTTTTGTAAACCAACTCCCAGGGAAGGTCTTTTTCTCTATTGTGTTGAGTGAAAGGGAAGCGTTGTTCAGCAGACCTGCAAAGCCTGTGTGCTTGATGGAATCTCATTACGCTCGACTATTGTACTGAAGTTTTTTTAGCAGCATTTCTTATGTGGCCAGAGCAATGCTAATGCCAAGGAAAGGAACAAGTATAACAAGGCTATAAAAAAAGACTGTTATATAACTGTTTCCACTCTTCATTTGTTAAACAAGAGAGTAAAAACTATACTTGTACCTACCTAACTACCTTGTTTTGTATGTTTCTATATAGACAGCAACATAGCACCATGGCAGGAATGATTGTCCAGTTCAGCCGCAGCGTGAGCCGTGCAGCCCCTGCTCTTAGCCGCAGCCTGCACTCTGGTACGCGTCCAGCCTCCACCGCTGCCTCCAAAATGAGGGTTGAACGACCCCTGACTTCAGAGGAAATCTACGCTCGTGAGGCAAAACATGGAGCGCACAACTACCATCCCCTTCCTGTTGCCCTGGAGAGAGGGGAGGGTGAGCTAATTTCCCTTGAAATACAATAAACACTTATGAGTCATTGCAGGTCAGATGTTTTGAGTTATTGCACATCTTCCAAGAACTTCTTTTTTTCTTGCAGGCATCTACTTGTGGGATGTGGAGGGAAATCGCTATTATGACTTCCTGAGTGCCTACAGTGCTGTAAACCAGGGCCACTGTCACCCAAAAATCATTGCTGCACTTACTTCCCAAGCCTCCAAACTCACCCTGACTTCCAGAGCATTCTACAATGATGTGCTGGGAGCCTATGCGGAGTACATCACCGGCTTGTTTGGCTACGACAAAGTCCTGCCCATGAACACAGGTACTGTAAGGAAACGCCCAACGCTTATAGAGCAGACATTTTCAGCTGTTATCTTAAATATATGTTTGGTGACCTTTTGTTCTTTTGTTACAAATTAGGGGTTGAAGGTGGTGAGACTGCCTGCAAGCTTGCCCGCAAGTGGGCATACAATGTAAAGGGTGTTCCCGAGAACAAAGCCAAGATAATTTTTGCAGGTATGTAAATATATTATGTCAAAAGACTAAATAAGTTTTGGAATTTGTCCAATTTGTTACCCTACTTTGTGTCGCAAAAGACGTATAAGACTTCATTTGGATCATCTGTCAGGGAACTGGGAAAAATGTTGTTCCATAATAATTTTGAATAGCTTGTTTTGTTTACACAGTAATTTAGCAAAGTTAGCCAGAGTGCTAACAATCTGCACATTTCACCAATACCGTAAAATTTGATGTATAAGACGCACTTTTTTTTTTTTTCATCTTAAAAGTGGGCTGCATCCTATATATGTGTTCCCTCAGGCTACCTGTCCAAGTGTCCTTGGGCAAGACACTGAACCCCAAATTGCTCCCGGTAGCATAGCCAATGGGTATGAATGTGATAACTGATTGACAGTTGGGCACTTTACGTAGCAGGCTCTGCCATCAGTGTATGAATGTGTGTGTGAATGGGTGAATGTGATATGTAGTGTAAAAGCAGCTTTGAGTGGGCGCAGAGACTAGAAAAGCGCTATATAAGTACAGTCCATTTACGCTACCAGTACGACCAATATACCAGTATAAAATGCAGAGAGGTATGTTATTGTGTTACGGTATTTCACCCAAACAGTGGCGCTATAATCTAGCTAAAGTTGTCGGTTGTTAAGTGATGACGTCACACCTCCGCATTAAACTGTTTCCGGGTCCAAGCCGCTACAACGTCTCTTATTTACAATATGCCACAGTGCTGTTTTGTGTTTTCCTACTAACTTGATTGTTGCTAACGCTTCGTCATGGATATGCACAGTCATGACCGCCATGGCAGCCGCCACCCCTACAACAATCAACGTCAACAACCACTAGGTGCAGCACCGGTAGCCAGTGTTGCCAACTGTTTTCCAATGAAAGTAGCAAGCACTAGCTCCAAAAGTAGCTCGAAGTCGCCAGATGACGCCATACAATAATTTGCATATTAGTGACGTCATCAGAAATGAATTTGTGAGGCTGCCCCAGGCCAGCCACCAGACCACAACCACCAGATTTTAGAAATATACCACTCAGAAAAATACACTTCAACTACAATATACCGAGTTTACCAAAGTTACAGTTAGCATTAGCATGTGCATCATACCTCTTGACCAATGTAGGACGTTTGAAACCTGCCATTACCTTATCCTTTGTCATTTAAATATAAGCGTTAACAACGATGACAAATATGCCATCTCTATCTCTCCTGTTGTTTAGAGGGAAACTTCTGGGGCCGCACCATGGCAGCCATCTCCACCTCAGACGACCCCAGTAGTTATGCAGGTTTCGGTCCCTACATGCCCGGCTTTGAGAACGTCCCATACAATGACACTGCTGCACTGGAGGTACTGCTTTTTGCTTATCTTCAAGACATACAGTAAAAAAAGTTTACCATGTTTGTTTGCATTTGTTACATTTGTTGAGAGACTCCACACTGAAGGGAGTAAAAAGTAGAACAGCTCCATCACCCTTGATGCAACCCAGCTGTCAAAGTGCCTCGTAAACAGGCAAAATTACAGGGGGGAGTTTCTGTTTCAGTCGCAGCACACCACACTTCGGGCTCAACATTCTTGCCTGCCCACGTTTTGATCTCATTTAGCAGATGCACGGGTTAACGTTTTAGATATTGTTGCTGAGTAACATCATATCATAGTCAGCTGAAGTTACATCTGACCTCTGTTCTGCAGCCAACACACGACCTTTAAGTGTTCTGCCAAATTGCATTGTACTCAGTTTTTCTTTGGCAGGACGTTGAGGACAAACAAAAAGTAGACGAGCTGTTATTAAGGCTGCTACTTAAGTGTTTGCACTTTACTCAGCCCTGTAGTTAAAGATTCGTCTAATTTGACAGCAGTATCTTATTGTGTATTTAAAAAAGTGTTTATTTCAAAAGACCTCCCAAAACTAGCTGACTTGACACTCTAATTATCTATGCAAACATGTGTGAACTGTGCGACCGGTCTCTGAAACGGCTGTTTCTCTATGTAAACATGAGACTGAGCGATTGACTGAAGTTGCAGGTATTTATTGACAAGGTTATCTTCAGAGACTGACAAAATTCTCTGACTTTTCTTCTTCTTTTCCTCAGAAAGCCCTTCAAGACCCAAATGTTGCAGCTTTCATGGTGGAGCCCATCCAGGGGGAGGCCGGGGTGGTGGTGCCCGACCACGGCTACCTGACCAAAGTCAGAGAGCTTTGCACCAAATACAACGTGAGTGGAAAAATACACAAGCAGGCATGAATGAAAAGTGCTTCATGATTCGGTAGCTTAGGTGTGAATGTTGTGACTGTGAAAAAAAAGTTGTAAGTCAGATTTCTATAGCTGAACCAGTGTTAATTTAGCTATTCTCGATTTAGTCTTCAGACGACAATAGCGATTAGTTTTAGTCACATGTTGTCATTTTTACCCTTTAGAGTTTTAGTCGACGAAAACTCAAAACATTTTAGTCAATAAGTCGTCATATTTTAGTCATTACTTTGAGTCAAAATGTTTTCTCTCTTGAGAAAATATAACCCCTCTCCAGTCTCCCTCGTTTGTACCTATTTGCTTCAGCTCAAATTAACACTTTAAATTTCAGCAGATCATCCAAACAGTAAAAGAACGATGAGGACACAACATCTAAAGATTGCTTTTAATCATTGCTTCTAATTGAAACAGTCTGACTGAAGCAGACAGACAATGATCGCTCCTTTTTCTGTGACCGCGCACAGAGCCTGAAGCAGAAAGCCAGAGTGACACAGAGAATGTTCACAACCACCTTCGTGACCCGTTATCTCGAACCGGGATACCCAGTTACAGGAATGCGTTGCTTGCATTTCGACAGATTAGACGCACAGTGGGAGGAAGTATGTGTTTTGAATGTCCGACAGCCCACCACCAACATTTTAGTCCTGTCTCGTCTCATAAACGAAAACAAAACAACCATCTTGTCAGAGTTGTTTTTATCAACGATCTATTTTTAGACGTTTCGTCTTTGTCATGAAAAAAAAGGTTCTTGACAAACATTTTTCGTCATTATTTTCGTTAACGGAATTAACACCGAACTGAACTACTGTTCAGTTATAGAGAGAATATGAATCAAATGCAACATGTTTCCAAGTCTTGTGAGGAGATTTACATTTTTCAGCCTTTACTTTCCTAGATTTCTTTTCCTAAGAGCATTACCCGATTTTTAAAATATGATGAAAAACCATTGTACTTTTTGGGAAACTGCATGGCCTTGTTCCCCTGTTGGAAAGTCCCTTTTTCCTCACAAAGAATTGCAATGAGTCAACTAAAATTGCTGATTTTTACATATCTGAATCTACATGCCCTTTGAGGTCACTACTAAAGCCCTGTGTGTTTCGTCCAGGTGTTGTGGATTGCTGATGAGGTGCAGACAGGCTTGGCGAGGACGGGCCGGCGGCTCGCTGTGGACCACGAAGAAGTCCGTCCAGATTTAGTGATTCTGGGCAAAGCTCTTTCTGGAGGAGTTTACCCTGTAAGCATTTAGTCCCACTTCAAATTGCTTTATAGATTTGCTTTGCAATCCACTTTGTTGTCTAGTATTATTGAACAGGAGTATAGACTCCAGTGGTCATGCGTCTTTAACCTTTGCTTCATTCGATCTGTGTTCGTCAGGTGTCTGCTGTGCTGTGTGACGATGAGATCATGCTGACCATCAAGCCCGGGGAGCACGGGTCCACGTACGGAGGTAACCCCGTGGCCTGTCAGGTTTCTATGGCTGCACTCGAGGTCAGTATAACAGCGTGTAACCTTTAACAACTCATAACTATATGCCTGTCACTGATCAAATTGTATTACTGTAATTTTTTTGCAGGTGATGGAGGAGGAGAAGCTGGCAGAGAATGCTCAGAGGATGGGAGAGGTGCTGCGGGCTGAGCTGAAGAAACTCCCCAAAGACATCGTGACAACAGTCAGAGGGAAAGGCCTGCTGAACGCCATCGTCATCAAGGAGACCAAAGGTGACGTACTGAACACATTCTTAAAGATCAGCTAATCATTAAATGTTTAGTTTAGAACATTAGGTATGGTTTCTGAAGTGCTTTTCTCAGAGAACAAAAAAATCTAAACCGACATTAAAAGGAAGAACACAAGCTTAAATACCGATTGCTGTAATGAGAGATATTGAAGCAAATTAAGTAAAACATGTCAAGCTGCTACTTTTTTGTTGCTCGATGCTCGGTGAAAACTCGCCAGTTTCTTGCTTTTCATGACTGAAATACAGGAAGAGTCCGTCTGATTTCACATTTGTGCAGCTCTTCACCAGAGATCTGACCGCTGAGCTGCAGAGTCTGTGTGCCACCTGCCTGTAAACTGTAAACAAGCACGAAATCTCACGTCTCACGCTTCCCGTCGGCACACACAACCTCACGCCGTGTGTGTGCTGCAGGTGTAGCCGCTAAAAGTACACACTCCTCAATACGCCCGCTCCCTGAACGCACCGTTTGTGTAACCACAGCGTTTACCAGCACCGGGACGAGGTGCCGCTGTTAATGGGAATACACTTGGAGCCTCGATGATCCCGCCAACCTTATCTCCTTATAAGTGAGAGTATTCCCGTTGACAGCGGCACTTCGTCCCTGTGTTAACGCTGCAGCTACATAAACCGACAGTTCACGGAGCGGACGTGCTGTTTGCTTTTAGCGGCTACACCTGCAGCAAACACACCGCCTGAGGTTGTGTATATATACATATATAGAACATGTCTCTCTACTTTTTCTTGCACGTGTCAGAGTCTGAACTAAGAGTGATTAAAGGAGGGTTTTTTTTATTATTATAAGCCTTAAAAGTCTTAAATAATATGAAGTATGATTGTTAGTCGTTTATATAAACATGAAAACACACACGTTTATTTGGTATAATTTCCTGTATTTTTTAAAATCGCATTAAAATTGCATTAAAATCACAAACCAAAAAGATATCGCAATGTATGTTTTTTCCAGTATGGTGCTGCCCTTATTGACATTTGGTTACTTGTTTCAGACTATGACGCCTGGAAGGTGTGCCTGCGCCTTCGCGACCATGGTGTGCTAGCCAAGCCCACCCACGGTGACATCATCCGCTTCGCCCCTCCCCTCATCATCAAAGAGCACGAGCTGCAGGAGTGCGTCGACATCATCCAGAAAACCATCCTGTCCTTCTAAACCACGACCGCTCGGCTATCCAAACAATGCACAGACAACCTGCAAACTGATAATCAACATTAGCCAAAAGCTTCTGTATGGCCTGTAAAAAAAATCAACCAACACATTTGTTAGTTGTGTATATGTATTTCTTATCAAAGATGGAAGCTCTTTGAAGGTTGTTACTGTGGAGATGCTGAATACAGACGGTGCAGTGTGCCCCTATGAGGCTGCACTGACACTATTGTACAGACAGACTGTTGCCTTCTGTAACAGAAGCGTTCGGTCAAATGACACATAACTCACCTAAATCGATGCATCTTGAAAAGGTTAATTCACATTTTTGCGGTAATGAGTGATGTAAATAATTAATGAAGGGTTCTTACCAGCGAAGCGTGCTGTCTAAAGTTACAAAAACTTTATTTCAACACTTTTCTTTCTTAAAGACTGTAACCTGAATTCATTTCAGTTAGTTCCATAACGACGGAAAAAGCTGTAAGTAAATGAGAAACGAGTCATGTTACATTTAAGGTCGGCTAGTCTGGGTGGTTTTATACTAGAGCGAGGTTCCTACACTTTTCAAAAACAGATTTCAAAAACATTCTGACGATACTGAAATTTCAAATTGTTTTAATTTTCTTTGCTACTGTGAACGAAATGCTTGAATTCTAAACTGAAACGGATGTAATTTCTCTCTGTGCTTTTTAATTTGATGTGTTTTATTTCTAAAAGAGACACGCTGTTAAGAGGGTCAGTGAGTGTTTGGAGGACTCGGGCTGCTAGCTGAGGCTGGGTTGGTTTGAAAAAGTTACAGTATCTGTATATTGTGGTGTTAAACTTTTTGATGAATGTTTTATCTGTTAGATAGAAATGCAAATATTGTCTTTTTCAAGACGGTATCACCTTTTATGTTGTTACATAATCCTTTATTCTTCAAATAAATTATTGCAGGTCTTAACTCTTGTTTTTGCTGATTGCTGATATTAGTTCCTCAAAATGATGCAGGTTCTTCTGGGTTTAACTCATCAAAGGTGTCATGAGAAAATCCAGTTTAAGCGTGAACTGTTAAAGTGTTCCGATCACTCCTTTGACATGCTAAAAAAAATAGGTCACGCCTGCGGTCTTTGTCATTATTGACCCTGCAGAGCAAATAGACTACTTCCTGTGTCAAATATGCAGTTTTGCATTGAAGCAATTACCTTGCAATGATTATAGATGTACCACTAGATGGTGCTGTGCCCTCACTGAACAAAATATAAGGACTGGTACTCAAACGAGGAAGTCTAAACTTATTGGGTTACACGTGAAGCTAAAAATCCAGGTATACAACACTAAATCCTCACTGCAGTACAATTCAACAAATCTAATAGTTGCTGCATTACTCTGTAAAACCTCCAACCTGTATGATCCATCTAAAAGCCTGTCTCACTCTCCTCCAGAGACTCCACATATTTGACACCTGTCAAACCGCTCAGTCGAGCCGCTCTGAACTGGATCTCCTGACAACAACCTCATGCTAGTTGACAAAGACGGTCGAGGGCTTTATGCCCCCTGAGCGCTGACCTTCAGGCTGCACAACACAGAACTGACTCATACTTCCACTGTGTACACAGCAACTGTTGTAGAACTAACGGCTGCAATACAGGTCAGACACATGGTTATATAAAGTATGAAAAGGTAAATGTTGATACACAAAACAATGGACTTCTTTGTCGGTTGGATTAAGATTTTGACAAATAATCACACTTATTTTGTATTTAGAAATTTGATGCAAAACTTTCACTAAGTATGACATCAGTTGTCTTTAGTCAGCATTAATTAACACACCCACATGCTCTCCTGTTTTCTCCTTCTCTTCTAGCACAACAGACAGCCAGTATTTCAATCTCAATCAGACGTACAAGAAAACATATTGCGTGCTGTTAAGGATCAATATAATCCACTCTAATTAGTTTAATGCTTTGCACTCTTAATGGCCGACTCCCGGCCAACTACTGTTTAAAAAGATTTGTATTGAGTGCATTTTTTGGGACTTTTATTTATCCCGGGAAGGCTTAAATTGTTCTGCAGTGAATGGAGTACATATTAGATACATAAGCTGTGTCCCAATTCAGGGGCTGCAGCCGTCGAAGGACGTATTTGAAGGCCGATTGCGTCACAGCAGCACGTCGATGGCTGTCTCATCCGCAACAGATGTGCCCTTTTTTTCCCGGGGCACAATCAGGATCCATCAGGGGCAACCTTCGCGGCTCAACGTATCCTGAGATTCATTGAGCGCCAATTCAAACAAGATAGTGGACTCTTAAACGGCCGAGGAATACACTTTTAAATGAAGTTTTTGGTTTCAGCTCAATCGAACAGCTAGCGATACACATGCAAAAAGATAATGAAAGGGGCCTTGACAAATTATCTTTAAAATAATAGGTTAGCGTTAGTTATGCTAGCTAGTTAGCCCACTAGCTACCTGTTGCGACAGGAGCGGCGTTTGATGACACAAAGTTGAGGGCGGGAAGAGCTTGTGACGCAAACAGGAAATCCTCTGTAGACCAGGCCGTCTCATTTCAGTTCGGCTTTAGTGGTCTACACAGGCTGACTCATGCTCCATGGACGGCTCCTATGAAGGCTGCAGCCCCTGGATTGGGACACAGCTATAGACTGTATAAAAAGATGGACGACATGACAGCTCCTTAAAGGTGAAGCCAAACCCTCTCTATCGCCCCCTGCTGACTAGCTGCAGTATTGGTCTAAAGCCCGCCTCCTCCATGTTAACAGATGGGACATGAGTCAAACTATAAAATCAAAATACACAACAAATAAATGTTTCTCAAACATGGTTTCTGTCATTATAGTTAGTTCTTATCATGCTGATTTACGTCCACATGTTCATTTTTCTGACAAGTTTATTTTTAATGAGTTATTTGATGCTGTAAAAAGGATGATTGACAGCTCTGTTGACAAATACGGATCCTGCAGCCGATCTGTTCCAGACTAGCAGAGTAGAGGACGAACGGAACTAAAACAATCACTACAGTCATTGAAGTTTCCACATCTGTGAACGTCTGCTTCAGACCAACACAAGAAGCTGTTCTGCTGTTAAACACGCCGTCGTGCGGGATCCTTGATGTTTTTTTCTGTAATTTAAACGCATGTTTTGGTTAGCGAAAGGGGTAGGACATTTTAATAAGTACAATGAAAGCAGATGGAGATGCGTCGTCCATCTTTATATACTGTCATTGGTTAGATATCATGTGCCAATTGAACATTTGAACTTCATGAGAGATGTTATTGAAAGCCAGTATTGGAGTTGCACTGAAGTCAAAGAGTGAAGTAATGTAACATAAATAAATAAATGCAGCTTTCACTCCTGGTTTCAATCTCTCTCTAACCTTCAGGCCTCCTCCTAGTGATCAGATGTTTGTTCTATCAGTCGAGTAGTTTGGGGTCAAAAGTGCACACAACACCCGGGCTGGTTATTATTTCATATTTAGCCGGGCAGAGAGATGAGCGAGGCTCGGAGTTTGCTTGTGAAATATGAGTGGAATCCAGCCTGGCAGGAGAAACGAGGGTTATCGCCGGGTGACACGGAGCAATGTGCTGCTTGTCCTGTGCACGCTTTGATCTGACACTCTGTATCTTGAGACCTGCAACCCTCTCAGCAACCGTAGGAAGGCGTACCGTATTCTGCAAATGAGCTCCAGTTTTGGCAGGGGAGTGACAGGCCACAGGCTCCGAGGTCCGGGCTCCGGCGGGGGATTTGACAGCGACGAGCCAAAAAAACCTGAAGATCCTCCAGTAAAGCTGCTTGATTTTCCTCGCCACACACTCAAAAGACGAGCCTGGTACATTAAAAGCTGTGGTGCAAATCTGGCTTCAAAGACCAGTGTGTGTGTTCCTCCACGATTCTTCAAACCAAGAAGGTCAAGAGCGGCTCTTGTTCCAATCTCTCAGCTCTTTGTTCCCCGTCTTTTCTTTCTATTTTCTGACTTTCTTTCGTTATCTCTCCTTGTCCCCTCTCTCTTTGCTGCCACTTTGTCTCCTTCTCAGCCAGCCCCATTTGTATTCATTCCTTACATAATGGAGAAATCAGATTGTGGTACTTAGCAAGGACGTAACCAAAGTACTGTGCCTGAGATTTAATTCAGGTAAAGTTGCGGTTAAGACGAGGATAAATTATAACGCTCTGTATCCATTAAACGTGTGGAGAATAAGGTGCCAGAGTGAGAATTATGACTGATGCAGTGCTGGAATCGGAGAAGCTATTCCTTTTTTTTCCCTCTATCACCTCAGATAAATCAGAGAAAAACCTGCTGCTGCTCATAGTAATGGGCCTTCTGCATTAAGTTTATGACATCTGAGTGCACTGATAAAATACACGTGCATCTTAAAGGGCGCATGGCACATAATCCTTAATGAGTAATGTGCACTGACCGATTTCCTTTCCCTCCAGGTGCCTGTCTCACTTCTCACCAGAGGGGAGATATTTATTGATCAGGCGCCTTGGCAAGGTCCTCACAAGGACGCGTCCTACGCTGTAGATCTGAGGAACACTCCACAAGTGTGACAATCGTTTTTAGTTGTCACGCCCTCACCTGATTTATTTCTCTTCAGTCCTTATGAATCTTTGAAAAAGAAACAGGACATGGTCACAGACGAAGAAGTCCAATTATTTCGTTTTATCTCTATGTAAGACAGTTTTCTCATGCGAAAGATACGTAACAGGTGCCATATGCAAAAAAAAGGCCAAACGACAAATATTAACGTGGTAATCTCGAAGATCTCAGTTTCGCTCTCTCTGGCGGCACCTATGGTGATAAACGGTAATTGCAGGAGCACACTTCCCAGATATCCAGACAGTGTCGCATGTGTGACGTCCGCGGTTGGCTCCGGTTGTAACTCTTGATTTTCCTCGCTGACGGTCGCTTTCCTTTTTAGACTGTTTGCTTCATCTGAGCGTCGAATTTGTTTCTTTTTCTTTGGATTTTCACTTATTGTTGAAGTTGTATCTGTAGTCATCCATCTTTTCTTTGTTTGTTCAGCCATAGTAGATTACTGTTTACTAGCAACACTTGCAGAGACCGGAAAAGCAGCCGCTTAGCTCCGCCTACCCTCTCTGGCAGACCAACCACTGCTGGGTGATGGAAAACGAGTCACTAACTGGGCGCCGCTTGGGTGCCTTCACGGAGGCCCCACCTCGCAACTTACAGGACTTAAAGGATCTGCTGCTAACGTCTTGGTGCCGGATACCTCAGCACACCTTCAGAGGTCTAGTGGAGTCCATGCCTGAACGGGTCAGGGCTGTTTTGGTGGCAAAAGGGGGATGTACACAATATTAGACAGGTGGTCATAATGTTATGGCCGATCGGTGTATTGTATTGTCTGATGAAAAACCTTTTCTTAACCTTTCGTACGTACTACTCACTGTGGACCTTTGCCTGGGCTCATTGGTCTGTGTTTTGTAAATCACCTTGTTTGAATGCAGCCTGGTGGCAGCGGAGACAGGCCATCAAAATCACTATATGGAAATAGTCAACCTTGTTCCTGCCTTTGTAGGTCATATAGACTCAACGGTATTAAATCAAGTTTGTTTAATAACCAGTTAAAAACTTATCACAGTACATTTTAATCATTTCATATTTAGCTAATTTGAACGTTCTTCCCATTCGGACCCTAACGCACATTTCATTTAATTAGAGGCTTTCATGAAAGCGAGCATCATCCCGCCCTGGTGATCATGCAGGAAGCTGCATAAATCTCACTGAAGAGTATCTGATGCATTACATTTCTGAGTGCATCTCTGACCCCCGTGGTTCTGAATGCAAAACGCCTGGCAGAAGCTCTACCATATGCAGAAGGAGGATGACTCATCTACCTGTTGTCCACGTCTCTGGGCATCCTCTCTTCCCTTTACATCAGAAAACAAACTCAATTACAAATTCATTTAATTTTACTATCCACAGCCGGGAACATTGCTGTCTGGGTTTATGATTGGAAAGGCATAATTAGAGTCAAAGCGCTAACACTGGTTGCTTCACTGTAATGAATGAAGAAAGATTCACAGCAGAGGTAGGAGGTGACTGAAACCCTGGGCGGTGAGTGTGCTGCCTGACGGTGATTAATTCAACTGATTCTCAAATCCATGAGAGCCAGCTCTGTCAACATTTCTGAAATGCGGTTGGAAAATTAAATATGTGAGTCTCGCAGAGATGCCAGGGGAGATACTTGGATCCAGTAAATATCAGCACCTTTAGAACGATCAGTGGTTTATCATATTCTGTGTTGCATTAGCCAGCCAAACATGAAACATGGATCAGAACAAGTTATTAGCCATGCTGGTGGCGTCACTCCGGGGATGGTTGGCAGCTCCTATAATTTAGTCACGACTGAAATGTCTTTACTTTAACATTCATGTTTGCTACAGGATGACGCACCTTTACTTCAGTCACTCCGCAGCTAGCACCAGCAGCTTGTAGCGGAATAATTGAATTCAGATTGAATTGGCACATACGACACTTTCATTCCCCCTCAAGATGAAGGGTCAAAATTTGAATCTATCCGATACTTCTGTTAAGTACTAATTAGCAACTATTAGCATGATAGCATGCTAAACTAAGATGGTTAGGGATAAACATAATACCTTTTATGATATGATAGCATTATCCCTGAGAGCATGTTAGCATGCTGATGTTAGCATTTAGCCAATAAGACCACTGTAACCAAGTTCAGCCTCGCTGTAGACTCTTGTTAACCCTTGACTTAGTTTCACAACAAGATTTAACCAGCCTGGTTTTCCCAAATGTTCTATTTAAAACTGTGATCTCTTTTAATTTAGCAGTTTAGTTGGTTGAACTAATAGCTGTCTGAGTTTCCTGCTGAAATTAAGAATTGTTGGAAAAACAATGGAAATCATGGTTGACCACTTGTCAAGTTGACAGACTCAGGGCCTGTGTCCACTAACAGCGTTTTTTGCTTTGGTAGCGCTCATGACCTTAATTTCAGAGTGCTTCTCACCGACTCTTACTGTTGCTAGGTAACAAAAGTTTCCCAGGCGCACCTCTGCTTCCCTTGGTAGTGACGGTTAGGTCTTTTTTATATTGCTCTGTATGCTAAATATTTGCTTTTATTCAAGGACATTTTACAAGGACAACGTAACAACAATGGAAAGGAATTGTGTCCTTGCATTAGCAGCAGCTCTAGACCTGGAAACTGTACCCTCCAAAAACGAAAGTATTAGCTTCTCCTCCGCCATTGTTGTTGACGAAGTTGATGTCTGAACTCCCAACCCTCTTTGATTTTGATTGGTCGGTGAGGGAGAAGTGACATTGACAAGACATTGACAATGGGCGCTTTTTGTTGAGGACACCGTTAGTGGACACAGGCCCTTGATGTCATATATTACACAGAAATATGGCAGCATAATTAAATGTTGGCTTAATGGTCAAAAACGTTGGATTATTTTATTTTCTTTAGTCGTACGGCATGAGGCTGTAACCAAAAGTATTGGTCCACATAAAGGGACTTGGCTTCTTTCTGAGCTATATAACATATCATATTTTCTTTGTAGCATCCTTGGTTTTTTCACATCACAACTTGACTTGAACATAATGTGCGTGAACACACCAAAGTCTGACTTTCCAAATTGGGATTCGTGACTGAGGAGCACATGTATGCAAGGTAAGTCTTGCTCGATTGGATGTTTATAAACTTCCAAATGTTTAGGACGCTGCCGGTTCTGCAAAGAGATTGTCATGAAAGCAATGCAATAAGAGAAACTTTGGAATTGTACAACAGCTTGTGAAGGATTCTGCTCTACCAAGTGTCCCTTAAAAGGAAAATATGACCGAGTTATTTCAAACCTAATTCAGGTCAAATGTGATTCATGCTCATCTTTGTTTATACCTCAGTTGGTGCAACCCAACCATTATTTGACATTGGATTAAATTTCCATTGATTCCAGTCAGTAACAAGTGCTGCTGCTCTTCTAGTGGGAGGTACAAGGCTCACATGTGGCGGCCACGACACTGAGACCGCAGCAAAACGAGGACAAACCACCACTTGTGGCCATAAATTACGCCTCTGGGTATTTGGAGGGTCCTTAAAGCCGCAGACAGCACCAGTCACAGTGGCTGTGCCTTTTCGCCGCCCTCTTGTCTCTGCAGGTCAAGCAAAGCGGCAGTCCACTAACTCGGTCGAGGATGTACACAAACTGATGCTCCGGGAGGGCTCGGATTTACGCTACTGACTGACCACAACAGCTGCAGACAAAGCCTCAGTGTTTACAGAGTTCATGGCTGAGGGTAGGAGAGAGGAGGTGGCGGCAGGAAGGAGGAGGAGGACAGGAGGGGGAGAGATGTGGGTTTCAGCTTCCTCTGCTGGAGGGGAAAAAAATGACGCGGGGAATTGGGACCATAATGTTGCCCACAGGAATTCAAGTCTCAGGCCTTAAAAAAATTGAGTGGTCATTCTGCTTGTCGTATACACATGGGAAAAGAAGAGGAAAAAAGGGGGGATGGGCGGATGTGAAGGATAAATTGCTTCTGTACAGATGTTACAACAACAGGGAGGATGTACTGGTTTGTTTGTCGCTCTGACCTAAGGTGGTGAATGAAAGGAAAAATGTGTTTTTTGCTTGATTCACCCGGAAGAGTCTTCTGAGTATGACTGCCAACGTAAAGTATCACACAGAGTCTCACACTGACAGGGAGACTACAGGCCTGGGCTGGGCAACCTGCCACAGAAGCTCTCAGTGTCATAAAGGATAAATCATGACACTAAGCATCACTGTGGCACTCCCCGTCTGATGCAGCACCACTTCTCTGTGAACAGCCCGGCTCGGCAAACACGAAATGTCACTTTTTAACTTCAGCGGTTTCTGTCAACGTCTCCTCAGGATTGAAGCTGTCAAAGGTACATTAGTGCGGAGCAGTAATGCACAGCGCCGGTGCGTTTAATGCAAGCATGATGTAACACGGTGTAAAAAGGCTGCCCTTGACCCAAGGGTGAGAGGACTTTACGCTCATCATCTGGCTGAGCTGAAATGAAGAGATGTTGTTCTTGCTCGTTGTTAAGCTAATTAATTACTAATGAGGGATGTCAAACTTCATTTTAGGAACCAAGTCATCTACTGTAAGCGCTGCGGAATTAATGACTCTGGTGGTTTGGGCTGACGCTTTGAGTAAACTCAGAACGGGTGAATTTATTGACATTTTCAAAAAACATATTTTGGATACCTGACCTAGCACTGACCGATACACATACCCCTCCGCTAACGTTGCACTACAAAAATATACTTATGACAATTATTTTCTAGCAGCTGTACACTACTAACCCTGTATATGATATGTTTGCTATCATTGTTGTACAGCCTGGCTTAGAAACTGAAGGAATCCAAACCTTAAAACAAGCAGAGCTCCTAGAAAGACGCTAAGCTAACGTAAACGGCAGCTCAGCTCTCGGTTGCTCTCGTTGTGCTGTGTGTCCCAAACAGTGTCGGACACCCTCTGATTTTTAACATGAAAATGTTTTACTTTTTAATCATCTTAACTTTCAGTAAAAACAACCTCAAAATGTGGTGCTGACACTTTGCTAGCTTAACAGTCTCTGCTAGCAGTGCACTGCTGTTTTATGCTAACGTCAAGTGATTAGCTTGAAAGCTGTTCCTCTTTGCTGCTTTAAAAATAAAGTATTGGGTGGCAGCCTTAATATGTAATTGTTGCTGTGTAGGATACTGTTTTGGAAAAGAAGAAACAAGTGGATTTTGGGGGCGCTAGTCGAAGACAGTTTCGGATGAGTGCCGGTTTAGCTTAGCGGTTAAATCGCGCGTCCCATATTCAAAGGCTACAGTGCTTGATGCAGCTGCCCTGGGTTCTTTGCTGTGTGTCATCCCCATTTTCTCTTCCCTCGTTTCAGACACTATTGTCCTCTCATTTAATAAAAGATAGTATCGGATCAGTGCATTGACTGTATTTTAGTTTCTTCTGAGGCATTTCCTAAACTAGTATTGGCCTCTAAACAACTCTGATAGAAACATCTGTACAATGCAAAAATAGCTTTGCAATAAACACTGCTTCACTTTATAGTTTCTCTCGAGTTAAGCTGTTTATATTACGCAGTAAAGTTGGTATGCTAAGTTTTAAGACCTAGTTTTGCCCGACTCCATCATATTGAACTGTTTTTCCGATATCGTGAAGAGAAAAACACTTGAAAACACGTTTAATCAACATCCCTGTGACACACAAAAAAACAAATCACAAATCAAAGCTTTCACAGGGGTAGCACACCCCATTTATAATAATTAGGGCAGACTAAACACTTTGCAGTATAATACAATTCATCAGCTCCACAAATTACAGCCTGTGAAAGGCCCATTTGAAACAACTCCTCTCTGAAGCAATTTCAACCAAACGTGAGGAGCGTAACCTCTGTGAAGGTAGGGTTTATTAGACTGCATTAAATCCAGCTAGGTCTTCTAATAAACTAGCAACTAGGCGCATAGCATATGGGTTTATATTATTATTGAGGGTACTGTAGATTGAGTTGTAAGCATAATAGAATCCCTGTTTTATGTACAATTTTCTACATTTAATCATGCCTCAGTTCAATATGGTAAAATTTATTACATCACTTATCAGTTTTATGAGGTTTAGTTTTCTAATATCGGTTCCAGTAGAGCGTGTTGGAGTTGTGTAGCCGTGTAGGATGTAAACTGAGCAGTGACATCCTGCAGCAGACAGAAGCATAACCGGAGAGTGATGCTTTAATTAAAAGCTATATGCCATTTTGTCACAAGCAATCCCTCTTGACACATGGTAGGTAGGAGGGAACACACACACACACACATAGACGCGTGCTGAAAAATGATTACAAGAGCGGTTGACACGGAAATGACAACCGAGTCTCCTCCTCAGTTTGTCATAACATGACAAAGTGTGTGACATTTGTTATACATGTGAGCGAATGTGTGGTGAAAGTGAAGTTGGCAGTTATTGTCAGACTATTGCACATTTACATCCATTTTTTATGCTCCGTTCCTTTCCTGTATTCAAATCGACGCCTCAGAGGGAGACACTGATGAATACAATCTCACAGCCACTCGCAAAAATTCTGTCATTACAGGTTCCTCTGACTTTTAATTTTCAATTCTGGCTCCAGAATTCAAAGACGTTCTGCTGAGCTTTGATCCTGTACTGTCCCCCACAATCCTGCTGATGCTGCAAATTCAGACCTCACGGTATGTTAGCAGCACACTGGCCCTCCACTGGGAAAATTTAAAGCAGCCCCTCCGCCTCGTGAGTCTCCGTACCACAGCTCCATGCCCAGAGGCGATCAGCACGCCGCCTCTGACAGCCCTGCACTAGACCCGGTGATGCTACACTAACACAATATCCGCCTGTCTTTGCAGCAGCCTGGGGACGGATTACCCACTATGCAGTATGTTGACTCTTCCAAGGTTCATAAAAAATCTCCTCTTTTCATGAGAAACTAGAAGGGCACTGGGAGAGCACAGACCTCCGCCAAGACCAAGAGTCTCGTCTTTTATGATGAGCAAGTGATTGAGCTTACTGTTTGTTCGTGAATTAGTTCTGCTTTAATTGGCCTGTTCGTCGGTCTGATCCGGATCGGATCTAACATTTCAAGTGTTCTTCCTTTGCCGATGTTCCGTGAAAAATCAAGCCAGTAGTTGATCCGTAATCCTGCTGACGGAGAGACAAAACCTCCTTGGTGGATTTAGTTACCCTCTGAGGGGAACTTGCAATATCCCAAGAGGCATTTATCCGTTCGAAACTCGGCTGGCAGTAAAACTTGGCGAATTCGACATAAGAATGACATCTTTTTGGACATCTAGAACATTAAAAATCAAAAGCAGCAAAAGCATTTAAATCAGAAGCAGAACACTGAAATATGAGATGCTGTTAAAGCTACTGGAAATGTGGCTTATATTGGTAAAAATGGATATATGATACTAACATTAAGATTCTTATTAAGCATCCACAAAAATGTGAGTGAAAATAAATGTTCACATATGTTTAAAAAACTATTTCTCAGGACCGTGTTTGTGCTGCCTGCTAGCTAAGATACCCCCATGTGTTCTCAAAGTTAAGAATTCAATGCTAAATGTTAGCTCTGTACGTTAGCTAGTGCTATATCAGTACAAATACTATTCTCCCTCTGGCGAAGCTTCACAGCAGCCTCTGAAGTAGATCATTATCAGCTCTCTCTAAACTCCCACAGCCAAATGTAGACAACAGCGGTCGACACTCAACACACGTGTCCATCAATATTCACCCGCAGATGACGCTAACACTGGCCGTTAGCCCGCCATGTAGCTGCCATGTGACTTTTCCTATGATTGGTTAATGGAATTAATTGATATATTTGAGCTTAACCAACCAATTCAAACCAAATATTAGACATGCTAATAGACACAAAACTTTAAAATATCCCATTTGTAAGTCTAGATGCTTTTTGACCTCCAAATCGCCCAATCAGTGTCTTTTCTGGGATCTACACATTAACCACCACCAGTCTTTTTTCCTCTCTGACTCCCTTAATGCTGCTCCACTGGAGCTGGTTAGAACATGTCTAGCTTGAAATCACTGACCTTTCTGTAACTGCAATTTAATGGCGTGATTAGGGCGACTTTGCTCTACTTTCAAAGTATACATCCATCTTCCTTAAAGTGTTGACACGGCAATAACCAAGCCTTTCAGCTGGCTCCTCACAATGCCTGTTTGCTTACCAGTAAAGCACCAAACAAGCACACACATGACATTGGATGCACCACATCATGAAATAAATTATGTGTGTGTTTATGATTGGGATGCCTGGTGCTCATGATGAGACTCGTGGAAGGTTTGCCTGGCAACGCTTTGACCTGCTGGCCAAAGGAAAACATTTGGTAGGTTCTAGTTACTCAAGGGTTTATGTTACACCAACTCGAATGTAAATCCCAAAGAAAATGTCACTCAAAAAACTAAAACCTTGACAGTACAAGGGCAGACTTGTGCCTGTTTGTTTTTAGAAGTATTCGTAAGAGAGTGTGAGTCAGCCATGACAGCCGTAGAAGACTGAACTCCCTAGAAGAATAACAGCATTGGTTGCTTTGAGCTCCCATAAATCAATAGTTTGTATTTTAACAATTGATTTAATGTCTACATGTGATGTTAAAAGACAATGCTGGGGAACCTTTTGGTCTCTATTAGATTGATGGTTCTGGTTCAGTTAACAAAGCATGTGAGATTTACATCGGAGACCACACTTCAGATGCCATCACCAACCAATACTGATTTATTTAAAACAAGAGATTGATCTTTTCAATGCTTAAGCAAGTGCAAATTCACAAGCCTAAAACAGACCTTAACCACAGAGAGTCAGATCAGAATCATATCATTTGTTCTTCCTACTAAATGTCAAACGTACATATTTCAGGGTACTAAAAAGTGTGTTTACAGTAATAGGTATGAGGCCTTGTTGGGCGCTAAAGCCCAACCTGGAAGTTTGGTTTGTATGGTAAAAATAGAGGCCATCAAAGTAAAATAAAATTTCAGAACTTTTAGAAAAACTAGCTTGTAAAGGGCTCATTTCATAGCTGTAGTTAGCATCTCTGTTAGCTTAGATGCTCCATATGTTACAAAGCTGTGAAGGCAATTCTAAGTGATAGCTCTGTAGAGTTAGCTAGTGCGGCTATATTACAAAAAATAACCTCCCCACACTGAGGCTAAACATCTTCTGCTGCTGAAAACAGATAATCAACAGCTTGAAATAAAGTCTAGCAGACAACACAGTCAACACATAACGCCTGCGGCAGTCAAAAATCAGCCGCAGCCCTAAAAAATACAGAGCCGACGATGCTAACGCTGGGTGTACACGGTGGAATAGCTGCCATTTGATCATTCCTGTGATTGGTTTGCAGAATCAATACGTAATTATGGTAAATATCCAAGCTCAACCCAATATCAGATAGAGCTAATTTCTAATACTTTTGAGATGCTTACTATTATGTATGTAAATTACATAGTTGGAAGTCTATTGTGGATTCGGGTTTCCAGTGGCTTTAAGGTGAATTCAGATTGAATGCAAAGTGAATTACAGCGAAGGCTCAATAGAGAGATGCAAGTGGTCACAAAGAGAGGCTGTACGTGGCTTGAATCGAAGAGGAAACACACACTCACGAGGTGAATATGTTTCAATTTCAGCTGGAGAAATATGTTGTTTTCCTGAAGCTGTTTGACAAGAGATAAGAGACAGGAGGAAAAGAGAAGCGGGTCTGCGGGGAAATAAGGAGAAGAAGTGGAGTTCTTAGGAACTTTTGACATCAATCGGCGTCTGAGCTCTTAGACTAACACATATATATTCACTCTACACACACTAGCTACAACTTACCAGAGCACAGTCAGTTTATTGGATGTCCTTTCTAGCAATGCGGTGGTTAAATCTCCTAAATAAAGCCAGGCATTCACTCTTTTAGGCCAGGTTTCGGATCCGGGCAGGGTCATAGCGATCGGCCACATAAGAGACAGAATCCTACACTGTTACATATTGGCCAGTCCCCTCCCTGTATTGTGGCAGGTCACCTTTCTGACACAGTTCAGCGGTTTGTCTCAGTGGACGGGGGGGGCTCTGTAATGTTTCATAATCAAGCTTACCCATCCAGGCGTGGAGAGCAGCTGGACTGAGCTGATATTAGTATGCCCCTGGTGTGGCTTGGTGACAGAAGCCGGAGCTCTCTCTACCTCTCATTGCATGGTGTCAGATGGAGAATTTTATGTGACAGCGGCTGGAATGAAATGTGCCCGTGCTCTGCAGCAAACTTAGATTGGCTTTGTAGCTTTTACTGTTTCGGGGGGATAACTGATGGTCAAAGCGCACATCGGGGAACACTCGCCCAGACAGCTTGTTTGCAGATGCAAATGCGATCTGATTTGTGGGAAGCAGAACAGAAAATATGACCACAGGTTGGCTAGAAAAAGACGGACAGAGATGTCAAATAAAAATGTGTGTTAAGGATTCTAAATCTAGTCCCTGACAGAGAGCTGGGACAGGCAGGTGGGCTGCTGCTGTGCAGCCTCGCTGTAATCTGACAAGCTGTGATAAGATCAGGTTTGGCATTTGGATGGCTGTACCTGGAACAGCTTCCTCTCTGCTGCACCATGACAGATGCTGCAATTAGTGATAGTGACGACTGCCAACTGCTGACACGGCTTTGTATCACCCACCCATCACTGTGTTTGTACCTTGTTGGGGAGGGAATCATTAGCTTATCTAGATTCCTGCATCCAGCAGAGAGCAGCCAATCAAAGAGACAGCTACGGCTTGACACCGGTTGAGTTTTTAGAACTGGACACTTTATTCAAGGCTTGTTTTTCTTCTTTTAAATGCAGAATTTTGTGTCTGAATGTCATTCTCAGAATGGTATATAACAGACCGTAACTTTTACTGCAATGGTTTTTATTGAAGCTGTGCTGTTGACAATGAAAAAGCACACAATAAGAGTTACACGCCTTTGCCAGGCGGACAGCAGTAATTTTCAGGGACAGTCGGTGTTTGAGGTTGAGCAGAGTGTGAAACCAAAGACTAAACACCTTCCACAAAAATCTTCTTGTTGTTCCAAACGGATTGTGGTTGAATGTGCATTTAAATCTGTAGCACAAAAAATGTCCAGCCGAGGATATCATACGTTCAGGAGCACTGCATCTTAAGGAAAGAATACTACGTTTTAATCTGTACATCCAATTTTATTACATTCACGGCTAAAGTATAACAGCTACCATGGTGTAAAGCTTTGAGATATTACAAAACACAAATGGATTAAAGTTCTGTGTGTACAAGAAAACTCAATAACGTGGATTCATGAACAAACTTGCTATCGTGTTTCACAAAGCCCACTTTCAACTTCAGTCTGAACGCGTTCCAAGAACGAGGGGAAAAAAAACCCAGGACTAAAATGGCTCTTCAGCGGAAAACCCTTCCCCCCCCGCCGCTTTTCTTGTCCATCCATTAATAGTGAATTCATTGGTTGCCAAGACTGGGCCCGGACCCCAGATAGATAACAGGTAATGCTATCCACCTTGACATTTCCCGAGTAAAAGGTAATCTCTGGAATTTAAGGGGCATTTCTTCAGACACACAGACCCTCCACCACTCCTGTATTTCTCCTCTTTTGTATCGATTTAATACAGAGACAAGAGTGGTAAAAGGCAGGGATAGAGGAGCGAGACACGCCATCATAAAGTAGGCTTTCTAAAACACCTTTTCAGTGTGTGAGGCTGGGATTTCTGCTGACAGAACGTGAAAGGGCTGCATTTACAGTGGCTCCCAAGCTAATCGCTACATGATACTTTTTGGTGTTGTGTTCAAGAGAGCAAGACTCTTTATTTGACTTGAATTTACCTTGAATAACCTGAGACTAGACTTAGATAAGTCGTGAATGACTACAGACTGGATTTGGACCAGTCTAAAATTGTGAGATTTTCTTGTCTGTGTCTCAGCGTTTGAATTCGACTCGAATGACTTGTATCATGAATCGGCTATCTCTAACAACTGGGACTTGAATGACTTGGGACCTGACCTAAACTTTTATAAAATGACTTATGGTCTGACTTGGTCCTATATGTCTTTAAATTCATGAGACTTGACTTGGACTTGACTCAAATGACTCAACCCTTGACTCAACCTTGCTATGACTGACTTGTGACCCAACTTGTATCTTGACTTGGCTATTTTAAACAACTGTGACTTGAATGACTTCGGACTTGATCTCAACTTTTATATAAAATGTTTCAAAGTCTGACTTGGGCCTGTATGTCTCCAATGTCATCAGACGTGGCTTGGGTTTGACAAAAAAACTTGCTATGATTGACTTGTGACCCAACTTGGCTTAGCCATATCTCAAAACTTGAATGACTTGGGACTTGACTTTTACTTGACCTGACTTGGACCTGTAAGTCTCTGATCACTTGAGACCAAACTTGGATTTATTTCAATTAACTTCACATAAAACCTGCTGTGATAGACTTCCGACTTGACTTGGCTATCTCTAACAACTGGGACTAGGCTGACTTGAGATTTGACTAGAACTGAAATGACTTCAGCTCTGACCTGCTCCTTTATGTCTCCAATGTCATGAGCCTCCTCAGACTTGCTTAAACAGGGACTCAAACTTGCCTTGATCGACTTGTGACCTGACTTGGCTAAGAGATGTCTCAAAACTTGGACTGGAATGACTTGGGACTCGAATTTTACTTGATCTGAATTGGACCTGTAAGTCTCCAATCACCAAATCTCCAAATTTTAATATGTTTCAACTGAAAAATAAAACTTGCTGTGATGGAGTTCCATCTTGGCTTAGCTATGTCTAACAACTGGGACTTGAATGACTTGAGACTTGACTAGAACATCTAAAATGACTGAAGGTCTGACCTGGGCGTACATGTCTGCAATGTCATAATACTCCTCTGACTTGCTTCAAATGACTCAACCGTTGACTCAATCTGCTCTGACAGGTCTCAAAACTTGGACTGGAATGACCTGAGACTTGACGTGACTTGGACCTGTAAGTCTCAAATCACTTGAGAAAACATTGTCTCAAAAAAACTTAAAACTAAACTACATCAAACTTGATGTGATAGACTTGTGGCTTGACTTGGCCATCTTTAAGGACTAGGAATAACTTGTGACTTGTCTAAAATGACTTGGATGACAAAGGATGGGGCTAGTGCCCGAGTGAACATAGTCTGCCATGATGAGCTGTAGAAATCGACCAGCAGCATTGAATAGGGTTCTTGTCATTCTCTTATTTTCAGGAAACTACATACAGAGGAGAGCGAAGAACAGCGCTCAGATCTGCCCATGTGTCTAATGATGGTTGTATCAGTCAAAGCTATTGTTGGTTGTTGCTCTCTCAAGCTGTGAGGAAGTGAATGAGGCCTGTTGGACTGATGCTTACCTCTTCTTTTTTTATCCCAAATAACAGGGGAATAGAAGAAATACAATTTCCTACAGTACAAAGAACTTGTCAAAGACCTTGGACGGAAAGAAGAAAAGGAAGCTGTCGGGCTTGTGTGTGCAGCATTAGTGCAACATCAATCCCTGGTGAGGGGGTTGGACCGTGGAGGGCCGCGGCTCTTTGTTAGCATGTGAAAGATGGACAAAGCCACTACTGTGTGCGGAAAGCAGGAGCCATGCCACTGCTGGTCCCGTACGGCTTCCAGTGCTTGTCACAATTATGCCCGTCTTTTGTTGTAGCCATTCTTCTACAATCTTCCCATGCGTCCCCCATTTTTCTCTTTCTTCCACTTTCCCCCTTTAGTCTCTTTGACATTTGTAAATCTCACCTTCCACAGTCATGATATATCTCGGCACATTGTCTCCATCACAACACACTCCAGCCTGATGTCCTTCAGATTTCCACCGGACATATGCAAACATTCAATCATCCAGCAGTAATTTCTAATATTCTTCTTTTACTTTGATGAATGAGGCAGTGTGCCTTAGGAGTTGGTGGTGTTATTGTAAATTTAAAACTAGATCTTGACTTGTAATTTGTTAAAATAAGATGTGATATACTTGGACTGGGCCTGAAGGACTTTTGACTTGACCTGGACTTATTTCGAGTTACCTGATACTTGATTTGGACTTGTTTCAAGTGACTGGACTTAACTAAAATAACTTGAGATGTTCCTTGGATTTGTAAGTCTCCAGTACATCTGGACACAAATAGAACATCTTGTAGTCTTCGGCATGTCAAACTTGTCATGAACAATATGAGACAAGACTTGGAGTTGTTGTGAATTACTTTGAACTCACCGTCTGTCGTGTCTAAAATTGTGAGATTTAGATTGGTGCCGCCTCAACATTGGCCTTAGACTTGAATGACTTGACTCTTGACTTGCCTTGTCTTAAATGACTTTTAATTTAACTGTCTCAAAAAAACTCAAGATTCAACTTGTATCCGTGTGTCTCTGAGGCCTTGACATTTGACGTGACTTGGCCTTTGTGCTGTTGCCTCACAGCTAGAAGGTCACCAGTTCAAACCCCGGTTTGGGCAAGGTTGGCCTTTCTGTGCGGAGCTTGCATGTTCTCCTCGTGCATGCGTGGGTTCCCTCCGGGGTCTCCGGTTTCCTCCCACAGTCCAAAGACATGCTTGTAAGGTTAATTGGTGACTCTAAATTGCCACCCCGCCCTTCGCCCAATGACCACTGGGATAGGCTCCAGCCCCCGCGACCCTGAACAGGATAAGTGGTATAAATAATGGATGGATGGAATAACTTGAGATCTGACTTGGACTTGTAACTCTAGGATTTGTCTCAAATGACAAAAAAACTCAAACTTGCTGTGATAGACTTTTGACTTGACTTGACCATCTCTAAAAACTTGGACTTGAATGACTTGGCACTTGGCTTGGCCACATTTCAAGAGTTTAACTGAAATGATTTTGGACTTTACATGTATTTAATAATGACTCAGGTTTGACTTGGACTTGGTAGTCTCCAATGACTTGGGACAAGACTTTCAAACAACTTGAGATAAGTCCTGCTGTGACAGAGTTACGGCTTGACTGGGCCATGTCCCAAGACTTGGACTCTAATGACTTTAAAACTGACAAGTACTAATTTGAAAATGTTGGTATCCAATGATATGAGACATAAGAAGACTCTGACTTGAGTCAACAGACGTATCCCTTGACTTGTTTTATCATAACTTGACCCTGACTTGTCAAAAGATATGACTTGAACTATCCCTAAAATCCTTAAAGAAGCCCTGTACTTCAGAGAATTCAAGTAGAGGAGGCATGTTAATAGTAGTCAGCCATGTTGATTTATTTACTTCACACACAGCCACGGTTCTCTGCTAACAAAGCAAAAAAACATGTTGACTGTACATAACAAGGTAGGAGCACTTGTGCTTTTAGATGCACTTGATGTGCTAATGAAAAAAGGAAACATAAAATACTGTGCGAGCAGCCAGCTGTGGAATATGGCAGCCATTAAAGCGGAGAGGGTATTTTTTATTGAACAAAGCCAGAACGACCGCTGAGGAGAGCGTGTGGCGGCTTCGTTCTTACCTCGAGAAACTTTCAGGAACAACCCTCGAGCCTCATATTCGGCACGCAATAAAATGTGAATAGCTCTCGCAAAAAGGTACCGTGGGAGGAAAGATGAGAATGGATTTGAGAAAGGCAAGTGTGTGCGTGTGTGTGTGTGGAGGAGGGAGAATATAATGAAGGCAACGAGATCAGTGAGTTCTATATCTCTCTATTGCAATCTGAAAAATATTGTATATTTAATTGAGTTAGTGGAATGAAATGGCAAAGCAGTACGCGGCACATTGATTTTTTACTATTGAATTCAGCCTGAGTGGCTCCAAATAAAAACAATGCTGGAAAACAAAGACAGAGCCGCCTGATCCCTCAAAGACAGAGCGGATTTGAACAGGGAATGGAGTTGTTGTCTTTGTGAATCTGCTTTGTCATTACCGAGCACCATTTGAATAGAGCTGCAGGCAAATAGAAAGTTTGTATTGATGAGAAAACAGAAGTATGAATGCGGATTTGAGGGCGAAGACAGAAGGTTCATTGTGAGTGTCAACTGCAGCGACATGTCTGAGCATCTCACTGGTGTCACTTCTGGCTGCCGCAGCTGTGTCACACAACACATCTGCTCAAAGGGAGTTTGTGCAACTTTTTTTTTTGCTCTCCCATGTTAAAGGAAGCCGTGTTGCATTCCAGACGCCTCGAAAAAAACATGAATATTGCATTTAGTTCAAGCCCAAACACTGACATTATTTATGAAGGCAATCATCATCAGGCGTGAAGCGAGCCCCGTCTGCAGCTGACCTCCAACAGCCTTCTTTGTGTTCAAACTGGAGCTCTTTGTGGGTTCATACAGCAGGGATTCATTCAACACAGCAGTATGTATTTTTTCTACATTTGCTACAAAGTGTCAATTTATGTAATTGCACCTCTCGCTGTGTTTAATGATCCGAAAGATGTACATTTTCCCAGCATTCCCGGCTGCGTCTCCGCTCAGCAGTTTGACGAAGATCTCCCCTCTCCCTTCACCCGCGCACTGTCTCTGTGTCTTCATTGTGCGGCTGATGAGGCTGTCAAAGAGACAGTGTCTGGCCGAGTGATGAAACGAGACAAGGGCGATGACTCGGCTCAGGCAGTCTCACCTGCAGCCGCTGGCAAAGTCAAGATGAGAGCGTGTGTGTGTGAGACATGTGTGTGTAAAACAGTGTAAAGGCAAACCTCAGGTACTCTCGCTTTTATCTGAACCCTTAAAGGTACTGTGGGGAATAATTACAAGACTTCAATCATAGAAAATTAATAAGCTGTCAGTGGTAGCTAAAGTGAGGTTAGTCAGTATTTAAACATCCACACATATTCTTTGCAGTGCCGGCTCTGGATTTTTGGACCTGTAAGAGTAATACATATATAGAGGGCAAAGTCCTCGATGCGGCGACCTCGGCCCTTTCCTGCGTGTCATTCCCACGTGTCATTCCCACTCTCTCCTCCTCTGTTTACGAAACTATCCACTGTCTCTCTCTCTCTCAAAAAAATCTAATAAAAAAAAAGATGGGGGTAAAATGTCAACTCTCGGCTAGACATTCAAAGTGCTTCAATTCATAATAGATGAATAAAGTTGTCACTGCAGCCTTTTTATTTTCCTGGTGACATCGTCCAAATCTTTGAGGAGAATTCTTGTACTATATATATAAAGAGCTACGCTCGCTGTGTTGCTCATCTCATGAAGGAATAAAAAGACAAAGAAGACACCAGTAGAAGGTAGAATACCAAGAGTGAGACAAGGAAGAACAAAGAGACAAAGATGAAGAAGGAAAAGAAGAAGAACTGCAGCAAGATATCATCCACAATTGTAGCTTCTAACGTGCTGGTATTCAATTTAATTCAAACCTTTATTTAAAGGGGGAGTATTATAACATTGAATTGCTCATTTCAATGTTACAATGTTGCAATTTCATTTAGCAGACGCTTTTGTCCAAAGCAACGTACATCTGAGAGTTAATGATCTTTGCATTCGTACCCCATGGCTCTGCCACTGGGAGCAATTTGGGGTTCAGTGTCTTGCCCAAGGTCGGGTGGTCAGTGGTAGAGTCGGTCGTCTTTCAATCAGAAGATCGGAGGTTCGATCCCCAGCTCCCTCAGGCTACATGTTGAAGTGTCCTTGGGCAAGACATTGCTCCCTGTGGCAAAGCCAACTTTAGATAGCAGCCTCTGCCATCAGCATGTGAATGGGTGAATGTGACATGTAGTGTAAAAGCCACACTATGTAAGTTCAGTACCATTTACCATTCGACATGTGACTGTAGCAGTCAGGGGTCGAACCCCAAACCTTCCGATGACTCTACCACTGACCACCTACCACAGCCACCCTATTCAAGCTTCAAGCTTCATATTTCACTCTGTGATACCTGTGGAGTTGCTCAGCATGCTTACCCCACCATGTGACTTTGTGACGTCACAAAGTGCAGCCTCAGCAGGCTTTGGAGAGCTGGCCAATCAGAAGAAAGTGGGCTTGTAGGGGCGGGGTTTCTTAAAGTGACAGAGCTGACTGAGTCGTTTCAGGCAGAGGCTGTATGAGGGCCTGCATAGAGCACCAGTGTGGAGTTTTATTAACTGTAAATAAACTAAACTGTATATAAACTAAGCTACTCCACAGGTATCACAGAGTGAAATATGAAGCTTGAAATTAGCATAATACCCCCTTTAAAGAATTGAGGAACCTTTTCTGAACATTATAACGTAGTTATAAGCAGATATATGAATATTTTCAGTTTTTAAATGTCCATCATTTTCAACAGTTTTAAATGTCCCGATGTTGATGTCCAGTATTTCATAAAATTACACCGATGTTGTACAGACAGTCGAGGTTAAAATAAAGTGTTGCTTTAAAGGAAATTTCTTTATGTTACGTTATCTAACATTTATGTAACATTAGGGGGACAGGAGTTCTTCCGTGGTTGTTTAATTTTTAATCTGATACGTTTGAGAACAGAGCCCAAACAACAGAAAATGTGTTGCTGTCCAAATTCTTACGGACTGAACAGTAAGTGTAAAGTAGGTCAGAAGAAAAGAAAAGTGGAGCCGCGGAGGATTCTTGGTGTGAAGTGATGAACATGTTGAGCTCAGTATGAGTCATCATGGGTGGTGAGGTGGGACGCAAGCAGCCTTACTGTGTCAATAATGAAGGAGGGACTCTGAAGAGGCCAACTGTGAGTTATCAAGTCGCAGACGCTCGCAAATGAAAGGGAAATATTTAAATACGGTTTCACCTTTAGAGAGGTGGAGCCGCACCGAGAGGTAAAGACGACTTCCAGTTAATTTCCACAACTTGAATGCACAAAAGGAACCAGGCTCAAAGCTGCTTACCGACTTTAGGTAGTTAAGGTGCCTCGCTAGCTTCCACTGTAAACAGCCCACCTGGGTTGAACGCTTTTCCTAATGAGCATCTGCACCACTGTCAGCACCATGGTACACGTTTGATGGCAAACATTGTAATGCATTATTCTGTTCAAGTGAGAAACAACAAACACTGCGGAGGGGGGAGAGAAAAAAAAAAAAAGCCCAGGACACGCAATCAGGCCCTGCAAATCCAGGCCATGAATAAAACATGAGCAGAACAGGAAGATTTGTGCGTTGTGAAGTCTCTCCGTGGACTCCAACTGTAGCACAGAAACCCGAGCAGGCACAGGGTGATAATGCACAGTGGAACACTTTATGAGCAGTTCATTTCGGCTCTGCAGGTATTCATGCAGACTCACGGCTGCAGCTACGCTGGAGTTTGCAGACTCGACTCTAAATTTGGAATATGCAGAGATTTTGTGACTGTCGCAGCTCAGCCTCCTGTGGATGGTATTTAAATATTCTATAAAGGACCTGTTTTCTCAGCCAGCTTCTCACTAACATTAACGGGATCCTGCGTGAAACCACAATTAAACTCCCAATAAATAATACCCAAGGATGTTTTTTTTTACTTTAACTCTGATTGTTGCTTTTCATGAATATTTTATATCATAGAGAAATACTTCAGATATTTTAAGCTAATTTTGAGCAGCTTTAAAATCAAACTTTTATTAAACCAGTATGGTCCCTTGCAAAGGTTTTTAAAGGATCAATATGGTGGTAAAATTATTTTGCACCATAGACAGAATATAAAAAGTTAATGTAGCCACTGTGGCATCACCCACTGGGTTACAGAACAACATTATGAGGCTTCAAATTTGGCGTTTTTACTTTTTTGGAATCAAGGTTTTACCATACTTAGAGGACTGGTTAGACAGACATTATTATGTATGTATCTTGATTGACAGGCCGCTGTGGAGAGGACTTGTCAATCACAGGTAGCCACGCTCTAAAGCATATCTTACTTTATCCTCCATTTATGCCCTAAATGGGACCATAATTTACAAACTAAAGCATGTTGTTAATTTAGTTTTCAATTATTTTTGTTTAGAATAAATTTCCTGTTTCCTGCTCACTTCCTGCCTTTGTGTGCCTCACTCTTATTGGCTGTGTTCGAAATGTCATACTATACTAGCACTATGTACTGATTTGGCCCAAATGTAGTATGCATGCAAACAAAAGCAAACTTCGCAGTGTGCCAAAAATACCCGGATGTTGTACAGATTCAGAAAAAAATCTCCGTATGTATTGGACTAGTCTCCCTCGCCTACTGTATCCCACAATGCAAAGCGCTGGAACATCACAACGGCAGTTGAAATGGCAGACAGCAGCAGAAGAGCAGAAGGGGGCGCTATAGCTAAAGAAGCGGTGGTTTGCTATTGGCGGGCTATTGTTTACTTCCGCTTTCCAAAAAATGCTATGTAGTATGTAGCACAGCCTTTGTTTTCACCTGTGTCTTCTTAGTGTCACCTGTCTGATTACCCCATGTGTATTTAGTCTCTGTGTTCCTTCCCTTCCATGCCAGTTCGTCTTCATCAAGTTTTGTCAAACCTTCCTGAAACTTTTCGTCAACCCTTCTCTTATGCTGCGTTTCAGACAACTCGGAGGTCGAGCTCCGACTAGAAAAATGGAACGCCATTCAAAGTCCTACTTGTGAACTCGGAGCAGATTCATCTACCCCGACGCCACACAACAATGGAGAGGCCCGTCGTTAATGCTAAACTATGTAGCTGGTTACTTTAAATCATCTCTTACAGTTATCTTCTCTCCACAAAAGTTACTCTGGGAAACATAAAAAAAAGTTCAATTGGCTGAATTTGTATTTACGTTTGGCGTCGTGCACCTGGAGTTCGGAAGTCGGAAATTTCTACTGGGAAGTTCTTGAGTTCCAAGTTAGTTTCCTCGTGGCTCACTGTGTTTTTGACCTGCTGTTGTGCTTTTCCTTTGCATTATTTGTTGCCTGGATTTCAAAGTAAGCCTTTAGTTTCGCCTGTTGGATTTTAGACTTTTGCTCTGCCTTTCGGTTTTCCTTTCTGTGTTCATTAAATCCTATTGTTGTAGTTGAATCTGGGTCCTCTCTTTTTGTGTTTCTACCAAAAAGTGACATTGTGTTGAAGACTTGGAACCAGAGAACTCCATGGTAATAAATCAACCAAAAAGAAGGCTTATTTTATCACCTGGTTCCATAAAATCCTTCTTCTTTTGCAACCAGTGGAGTTGCCTCCAGCTGGCCACGAGAATGACTGCAGGTTTTAGGCACTTCTACATTAGCTTTAACTTTGAAACCAAGAGGCTGCGAGCGCTTTTTTTTAATCTAGTCTATGTTGCATAAAAAAAGAGAGAATGGAAATTAGAAATAAAGTAAAAGGAATAAAAAAATTCCACAGAAAAAAATGAACCAAATGAACCTTGTTTGTTTTTCCCTCTCACATTTGTACCATCTCTCCCTCTCCGTTGTGCAATGTGACTACATGTTGTCCAGACTAAGCGGAATTTCAGCCGGGATGCTCATCCAAAATAAGCAAAGTCAGATCAGAGTGTGCAACCACATGTGTGATTTAACGCCCCCTGGCACAACAAACATCATCAGATGGTAGAAAGCATGATGACATGATGAAATATGAAAGTGTGACTGTAGCCCGCGGGGGCTCTCCCGACCGTCTAGCTCTGTGAAGGTGCTGCGATTCTATCTGCAACTTTCCCTCCAGCCTCGTGAAATCTGTGAGAAGTTTGCTTTTCCACTCGGGCCGCCTGCACCTCGGTGACAGGCCTGCCCAGAGTTTACATCCACGAGGGGCCCCGACGTTTTCATATTACAGCATCAGACATTCCTGCGGCCGTGTTGCACAGAGCTCTGCCTGTTCAGACTCCTGCCAACGCCATAGTAACAGACGAGCCTATATTTAGACGTGTTTATGGTCTGTTGGAAAATGCTTTAAATAGTTTGGAGGGAGACACGTTTATATTGCGGCCCCACGGGGGTCCATCAGGCCTGGGAATATGAAAAGTGCATAAACACAGCTCTTATTATACCGTGACTGCGTCTTGGCACATGAACATGGACTTGATTGTTTAACTGTCTGTGAAAAAGTCTGAAAACTTTCTAAAACCTCATTGACTCTTTTACTCCCAAAAGCTCGTCTGATGGGATTTTACCTGCTCTGCTAAAGGATACAGGAGCTTTTTAGCCTGCGGCTACGGGATCAACTCCAGCCTGTGGACTTTTAATGCAGCCTTTGGCCCGGGTCCTCTCCTCTAACAGGCTCGGCTCTGCAACCTCGTCCTGAGGGAGGCCTGTAGCTTTAAAAGAAAACCCGACGCCGGGCGGACTCAATACCTACAGGAAGCAGTGACTGACAGTCCTCTGCATGAAAGCTTTAACCTCTAGTCAGGTTCAGAGACACAAGAGGAGGAACATCAAAACTCCAGAGTCTCCAGCACGCACGCAGCTCGCAGAGACCCAACTTTAAATGGATGTCAACCATCTTCCTACATTTTAGATGAGACTTTCAACAGCATGCAAAATCAAAGGCTCAAAGGAATTATAATAGCATGAAAGCAGCATGGGCTGCAGCTTCAACAATATACGTTACTGTTGCATTTTTAACTCTCACATTACAAGGAACCCTCTGGAGCTGCTTTTAAGCAACTCAGCACGCCATTGCCTCTAACACTATCCTGGGTCCTAAGTAGGGATGCACGATATTATCGGCACGTTATCAGCATCTGCAGATATGTCATTTCTCTGACGATATTTTCAGCAGATAAAACAGCGCTTTAATTCTGCCTAAATGCTCGATGATTCCCTAAAAAAGCTCAACGTAATGCTACGACATTAAATCGCCGCGAGTGTGTGTGTGCACTGCCTGTGCAACATTATCAACAACATACAAATAAAGACTAAAAAGTCGCAGAAACTCGGCCAATGAAAAGAAGTAAAACAACTTTCACAACTCTTAGCTAGCTAACAGTTAGCCCACATTCTCGTCATTTTACCGACTTAACAACATCAAACACGCCGAAAATATATGTGGCTAAAGCCGACGCTAACAGAGAGTAACATAAACATCAGTGCAAAACTAACTTACATATTCATGGATGCACACACACCATCAGCGATCACTGATGTCTCCATAGTAGGTGCAGTAAACAAGTCCGGGCATGTCTCTCTCATTGCCGTGTTTCGGGGGGATGCTGCGTTCAGAAATGTGAGCGATCAAACACGTGACCTTTTGTACAACACCTCTTCTGTCAACGAGAAGAAGGGTGCAAGACGTCTGCAGTATGGCACTTTTAGGCCACTACAATAAGAGTAGGCATAATATCAATTCCACTACAGGGAAGACTGGATGTTTGCTGCAATGAGGTGGAAAAATAACATGTGCCTAATACATCGGTATCAAAATCAGCAATCGGCAAAAAATGTTGGAAAATATCTGCATATCGGATATCAGCAAAAATATGTTTACCGCTGTTGTGCAATGATCCATCTAATGAAGCTTTACCAGAAATGTTGTGCAACAAAACTCTTTGCAAAATGTGTTGGAACTTGCAGGCGAGCGAGCGGGAAAAACCCAGATCAGGCTGCAAATTGTTGTGCAAGGAATCAGAAACTTGCAGAAAGCCGAGATAAAGATGATGATGATAACTTTGTGGTGCGAGCCAGAAGCAGAAATTCCAGCGCTGTTTGCATGTAAATGATCTTTGTTGATATTATGGAAACCTATCCCAGACAGATTTTCCACTCCTGCACTGAGACATGCAATAAATCCTTCTCTGTGCTGGCAATGTTCTCGACAGTCCATCCAGTCCACTGATCCAGGCCTAAATAGGAAGTCTCTTTGAGCGTGGCGTCCACAGAGCTGCAGAACACCTGCTTCATGCACTCCGCTGTAACCTTTAACAAGCTGCGAAATCCACAACTAGTAAACACGGAAATTCAGCGTGAAGATTGTTTCTCCGCCTGCAGGAGGCACGAGGAGGTGGGAATCAGGAGTGTGCAGATATTGGGAGCAGGAAGGTGGAATAGCTTCGGCGACACGGTGGTCCGAGCTGCGTGACCCTTCAGAGCGAGGGTGTGATGGTGTGAGGAGACAGCGGCCTAATACGTAGCCAGCTGGAACAGGTTCCCACAGCGTTCTTGGCTTGTTCACGGTGCTGTTGACAGTGAAGCCGGTGCCCTGATTGCCTCCCTCCCTCAACCCCCCCCATCCCTCTCTGGACCTGATGGCTGCTCCCGTGAAGCCCTGAGATGCTGATTATGCTGAGCAACGCGTGCTGGGAGAGCACCAATTACCCTGATGTGCCTTTTCATGTTTGCACATTGTTGAGCAGCACAGTGGCTGCTGTCCCAGGTGTACGCGGCAGCACACATGTCTGCAGAGGCGGTGACAGCAGAGGTGACTTTCTGTGAAGGATGAACAGGGAGAGATGGAGGGCACGGTGCTGACTGTCCCAGGAAACATCATGAATATGAATATAGGAGGAGAAATAACCCAGTGAACTGTGCTCTCTCTTCCACAGAGGAGGAGTATTAAGAAATGGAAGAACAGTTTTCAAATATTTCAGAGTCTGGAAAAACATTTTCATTGCCTGGAAAAGTCACAAATTTTATTACAATTTTTTTTTATAATAGCCGCAAACTCTGAATGTAGAGAGCTACGGTCTTCTTGTGTCATGAGTCATTCTAGTTTAGTTATGTTGTTGATTTGTATTTTGGTGTTTAGATATTATTTCCTGTTTTCCTTTGTCACTTTGTCTCTTCTTGTCTTGAGTTCTTGTTGTTTAGTTTTGTATTTAGTATAAAGTGTTCCTGTCTTGGTTTAGTTGTGCATTTCTTGTAGAGAATTTCCTGTTTTACTTTGTAGTCCTGCGTTTGGTTTCTAGTGTTTCCTGTTTTATTTTGTAGTTCTTGCCCCTTGTATGTCATGTCTTGTTTTACTTCCTTCCTTTGTTCTGTTTCCCGCCTTTTAGATTGTGTGCCCTGCCCTCATTGTGTTAACCTGTGTTAATTAGACTCACCTGTCCCTGATTACCCTGTGTGTATTTAGTCTCTGTGTTCCTACCCTTCTGTGCCCGTTCATTGTCGTGTTACCCGTGGATTTTGCCTGTGGATCCGCTTTACAAGTCTTGAAATCCTTTTCTTTGCAGCGTTGAGGGTGAAATGCTCCCAGACTTCAGACGTTTCAGGACGCGATGGTGTTGCATCGAACGCCGCCATTTTGCTATGTTTTGTTTACCTGTTGCTTCCCTGTCGCTGTTTTGCATGCGCAACTCTCAGCAGAGATAGTAAGGATGCGAGATAGCTCACCCCTCAGCGACTCAGCTCCGGAAAACAATGTTATGTCCGTGCACAGCACGAAAAACGTGCAATGACTTAACCAACTAATTATCAACAATTAAACAAATTTTGTCATTAATTTTTGTTGACACGTTGCACGTCTGTTCAGAATAAGGCATTAACACACGCTTTATAATGACTAAGGAAGAGCCTATATGCGACTAATTTAGAGGCTAATAAGCAGCTGTGATTATATGGACCTTAATATCAAGTGTTAGCATAATTTTAAAGGGGTACTCAAAGGGATTTAATATTGCAAGATATTTTGGGACTTTTGTGAAAGATGAAAAAAAAAATCAGAGGTCAGAGTACTTTGGTTTTAATTCCCATTCCTCAAAAATGCTGAATCCTACATTTCCCATGATGCAACTCAATGCAATCTTTTGTTAAATTTCCCTCCCTGCAAAACATTTTACACGACCGTTTTTTCACAGGTTGAGCTGTACAACCCACTTTGATGGAAATGAACCTCTATTTAAATTTGGTGGAGTGCCCCTTTAAACCCATTATATATTCACATCCTGTCACATCACACCTCTTCTCCATTTCACGCTGGGGTGAAAATCCTGCCAGGAGTGATAATATCACATCACCATCAACCCCACATCCAGATTCCTAGCTCAGCATTGGAAGTGCTCGTGGGTTGATATGAATGCGACAAAAAGACGACCTCGTGTCACCCCCCCTGTCCCTGCACCCTGACCTCTGAGCTCCTCTGTGCTGTTAATAGCCTCGCTGGCACTCGGCTGATGCAGCTTTCTCACATTCCCCATAACAGAAAGAGGAAATATGCAAAAGGAAGCAAACTGCATCATTTAGATTCAGATGTTGTAAGCTGTAATTTTTTGCAGCTGTATGCTAAGCTGGAGGATAATTGGACTCATTTTTGTGCATTAAATCCCTTAGTATCCATTTCAGAGTAATGCAGCTTTATGTAATGACTGCATAATAAAACAAGTTGCTATTGATGTGTACATTAGCAGGGATGGAAAAGAGCTTGTCACACATTTATCCCCGTTAGAGTACTTTAATACCATAAGCCTGGTCTGACTCACAGCATGCATTTGTGCAGCTAATCTCAATCCCATTTGTTAGAATCAACAAAGAGAGTACGCATACTGTATGTCGAAAAGCCTTCTCTTATAACACCTCCAAAGCTGTGATGTCATCCCGATAACATCTCTGCGGGCGACTCATCTCAAAAATTGATTTGTTATTGTCTCCACAGGTCGCCGTTTCAATCTCATACTCCAGGTGTTCAGCAGGTGAAGCTGGTCCACAGTGCCGCTTTCACTTTGGGTTATAAAGCCGATGATTTGCTTTTAGGCCTCTTTGAAGAAATATCAATTTAATTTCTGAGGTTTGCTGGAGGAGCTCGAAGCGGCAAAGCTCTGCGGTGCTTCCCAAAGGGATCCAGCCCATAATGCCTCTATCTGACCTCCCGGGCTGAAAAACAATCATGTATGGGCTTGGAGGTCCCTGCGAGCGTCTGCCTCCTGTAATAGCACAGGTGGGTGAGCGGCGGCCATGTTGGAGGGCTTAGAAGGAGCATCTTTTCTCATCAGAAAAGGCTGAAATGCTTGATAGGAACCCACAAGCACATGCAGTGTTTCAACAGTCTGAAGTTAGCTGGATAGAGGAGGGTATCCATCAACCAGGGGCGTGTCCAGACTTTTTAGACTCGGGTGGCCCAACTGAGTTAAGCAGGGGTGGCCAAATAGCATTTATATACCATTTCTGTCTCCACAAACTTTAACTAATGGAGCAACGCCTGACAACTCGACTCGAGCTGCACTGATTTCACTGATTTCACTAGCGCTCTATTTAAGCTGCTAGATTTCTGGTTTCTCCCTCTGCTCTGTCATTTCCACCGCTGCCGAGCACCAGTACTGCGCTCATACTTTCAGCCCCACCACCACCCCAGCATCCAGCTGCAGGCTCCGGCTGGAGGGGGGTTAAGATGTTATCTCATCACTCCTCAAATTTCTGCATGTAAAATAAGTCTGCGAGGAGTGATGAGGTCCGAGCCTAGACGCCAAACATAAGCTCTGTTCTGCTGTAGCAATAAACACATGCAGGTTGTCGACTGAACTGATATTAAGGTATCATAAAGATGTTGCATTCCTTTGTTTATATATTTTAATCTGAAATTATCACAACATACTGTATAAATCTTAAATACTTAATTCTGTAAGGACAAAAAAGATGCATCTCCAAAAGTCACAATATAAGGAACCAACAAGATAAAACAGATAATGGGGTGGCCGAGCAGATTTCAGGGGGGCCCATGCCACCCCGGGCCAGCCTCTGGACACGCCCCTGCAATCAACTACATTCAAAGCTGCTATAATTCATATTTTTAAAACAACAACGTATAACATGGTTACTTCTATGCGAAAGGCTTTGCTGTACGCTACCTGCCCACTAAACTCTGGTCCCTGGTGGAGACCAAAACAGAACAAAAAAAAAAGAGTTAACGTGGACTCACATTCATTTAAATGCCAAAAACAGGACTACAGATGAAAATGAATGTTGCTTTCTATCCAAGTTGGGTCAATTGCTAAAACATTAGCCAAATCAATAGGTTATTAGATTGTGTTCTCAGCCGGTTCCACTGCAGCAGGTGGCTTAAAAAAATGTACGAAAACTACTTAGATGTTTTCACTCGCTGATATACTGACAAAAAGTTGATGACGCGCCATAAGGGCGACTGCTGGCCTTGAAATGTGGACTCTATAGTTCTGAGCATCTGCTGCTCTATTATTCTTTATTCTTTAGGCCTTCTGCTGGAGTGGAGACCTGTGAGTGTGAATGGCAGCGAGCCATGAAAGCTTTGTCTACAGAGGTAGAAGCAGAGGCAGGTACTGCAACATTAAAGCATACTAGAAAAATGCTTCTATTGCATTCTCTCTTTTTCAATATAGAAACTTTGCCACTTCAGCAATGCAAGAAAATGTTTTACTTTTTTTTTTTTTTTTTGAGTTTCCACTCACAATTTTTTCAATGCTCAAATTGTACATGTGCTTTGAAACAGGAAGAGAAAAGTACCTTCAGTGTTCAGCACCAGCTCTTTGGAAGAGAAAAGCATGCTGGTTAGGTCTCTGCTGTTATCTTCTGAATACAAATGAAAGCTTTCAGTGTGATTCGAGCATGAATGCAGTAAGGATGCAATAATACATTCCTCCCCAGGTTACCGTTTGAGATTCAGCGCTGAACGCACTGAAATGAAACGCCGGAGTCTTGAGAAGCATCTTGTAGCGTTCATTAGAGGTGAGCAGCAACACTTAAAGACTGTGAAACACAGGCCCGGCTACTGGCTGAGCCTCTCTGCTGCTTGTGTGAGTTAATTAAGACCGCATCATTAATCAAAGATATTGGTTTGATTAGATATTTCAGGTTAGCAGTGTGAGGCTGATAGATGGGAGCTTTTTCAGGGTCAAAGATCGGCAATCCCAAGTGTGACGTTTAGCTATAAATGGAATAAGCAAACACAAGGGATTATCCACAATTAGGGATGCATCCTCATGAATATTCATGGGTCGAGGTTATGTTTAACAAAATCTGCCTCTTTATCAGCTCTGTGCAGATATATATTTATACCTGAGGGGGTTTTGGGGGCTCAGAAGCCTCTCTTTTAATCCTCTGGGGTATTTCTTTAGTGATTTAATATTTCCTAAACTATTACATTGAAAGAGATTCCTGTGCTCGATTACTTTGATAGATTATGTGGGCACTCTTGTCCTGTAAACAAACTTTAACCTACTTTAACTGAACACTTATTAACTGGATGGTAAGAGATCTGTCCAGTCTTTCTCGGAGGACTGATTTCTATAAGAGACAGTTTTGCTGGGCAGAGCGAATGACTCATGTTCAGCTCCCACTGTCTACAGTTCCACCAGCGTGCATCAACACCAGCTGACGTTAGCTTAGAAATGGACTTTGCTAACGTCAACACGCCCAACACAACACAGAGCCCAACAAATACAACAAAAGATGTTATCTAGAGAAACCTTTCCAGCTATACAAAAATGTGCAGTCTGATAGAAAAGATCGATCATTGTAGTCATTTTTTTCTGACTCATGGGGGACCTTTTATTTGGTTTTGGTAGGTTACTTAAGCTAGCTCGCTTACCCAGAAACAATGCCAGCTAGCTAACATACAAAATACTGTCTTGAGTGGATAACGTCACCTACATCATCCAGAATCCCAGAGCTAAACTACTAGTTTACTACTACCCACTAATAAATGCCGATTATGTCTTTTCCCATTGCCAGTGGAGCTTCCTGCTTTCGGCCTCTTTTCTGCTGCGTCACCGTCTGACGTCACAAACGCGCCGGAGACAGGGTTAGTAAACAGTGAAGATGTTATGGTGGTTAGTCTTTATTGTATCTATTACACATTCAGTCTGTATATTACTCTCGGCGCCAGCAAATTTGGAACGATGTTTGAGTGCTGCTTGGATGTAGACGGGCAGAACAAGGAGTCGCAGAAGTTACAGACGGAGCATAGCATCACGCCGGAAAGGGGGCAGAGATTAGCGTGTCGACACGGGTTTTGTGTTCCCATCAATGCCGATTGGAGCCGAGGCGATAGATATCTACTGCAGAGTCTGACCCGGGTCTGAATGCCGATTGTAACCTTTCCAACTAAGCCAGGTGTTAGCAGGTGTTAGCAGGTTTTTGGACCAGTGAGAAAAGGGCTGAAGTTACAGCTAGCTGGCTAACCTTAGCTTGCTTCCTGGCTGACATTATCGCTAGCTAAATACTTTCTAAGAGGATTTATTTGATTAAATTACTTCACCAGTATACATAAACCATGATACTAACTTATATATTAGGACAAACAGATAAGATTTTAGTAAGAAATTATGTAGCTAATGGTACAAAGCTAACAAGCTAATTATGATCATTCATGTTCAGTTTTGTGTCACATCACTGTCACAGGAGTGCTGGCAGCAGTTTGCTTAATGGCCACGAGAACCAATTATTATTCTTAATCCGACATATGCAGTATAAAGTGCTTGTATGCCTTAGGTTATGTATCAACACAGAAGTTATTACTCGTTAATTCAAAGCACGCAGCGATGTTAGAAATGACGAATGATGTTGGCAGGAAGCGAACGATATCTGGCACCATCTAAATTTGCTGTGACATCCTGTGTGTGTGTGGCAGCTGTAACAAAGCATGTAGCCTCCCCACAGTGTCACTCAGAACATGGTGAGAGTTAAAAAGCGTCTATAATTCAAACACTCTGCAGATGTTTTCCATCTTCAAACCGGGCAGAAGGCGACGAATACGCTAGCTTGATTCATGAACAGTTAAAGCTAAAAATTTGTCTTCTCCTTAAACTACTTCATTTGTCAAATCCAACAACTTTTTTTCAGCTTCCTGCAAAACAACGCTGACCTTTTCTGGGATAAATTAACAGGAAACTCAGCGTGGATGTTCTGAGACATTCTGTACCGACCGCTCGAAAAACTTGGCCACCTAAGAGGGCATCAGAGCTGACCAGAACGCATTTTCCAGCGAAATGTAGCCCTCATACTTTCCAGATTAAAAAAACATGAGCAGTGAGAAGTTCAAATCCACATCTTCTTATAGCTGAAATCACACTGACAGGCAGGAGAGTCACTCTCAGGTTTGCATGCGGTGCCATACGGTCGAGATGATATTTCCATTAACACGCCATAACGGGCCACTGCAGCACAGTCGGAAACGCCGATCGATCTCACACTCTGATGTTCTCTATCGAAGGGAAGAAAGCTGAGACATGGCCACATTACAGCGTGCAATTACATATAGCTGCTTTGTACATTTAAAAACATAGAGAGAGACCTTTCTTTTACCATTTCTGTTACACACAGATCAGTCGGTTTGAGTTGTCAATTCTGGCTTTGTAAGTTTTCAAAGAAAAGCTTCAGTCCCTTAAAGGATCTGCTGCCTTCTCCAAGGCTCTGTCACTTTAAAGAGGATTTTCTGGACTTTACTTTTATGACTTCTGTTGTTTTATGTATGTCACCAGTGCTCAAAGATTCTGCTCCTTCTTTTGACAGAGTTTTTTTGTTTACTTTTATTCTGAAGGACTTTGAGCTGAAAATTCCCACAGTCCAAAGACATGCTCGTTAGGCTCATCGGTGATTCTAAAAATTGCCTGTTGGCGTGACAGTGAGCGTGAAAGGTCGTCTGTCTCTGTGATTGACTGGCGATCAGTCCAATGACAGCTGGGATCGGCCCGAGCCGCCCCGAGACCCTGAACAGGATGAGCGCTATAGATAACGGATGGATGGATCTTAAGCGGCATCTGAATCTGTGAAAGAAATGTTGCACTTTTCAATAATTCACTCTTTTCTCATTGTCCTTGAGTAACTTACACCGAGGCCTACTGTACAGTAGAGAACACACTGTTCTGTACTTCAGTGAAGGTAGCTATGAAAAGATTCTTTTGTATGTGTACATGAATAAGACATTCATTGCTACTTCTTTCACTTTGAGTCTGAATCTGCTTAATTTGCTACATTTGTCGTTTAATATTTTCCATTGTTGCACATGATCTTGTTTTAAAGAGGCGTAAGCAAAAAGGTTTGTGCATGGTTTATAGAACACGACAATGTGACACTACAACATCCTCTGTGGTGCTGAGCAGGAGGTTGCATAAATGTAAACTTCCTCTTTGCACATTATGCAAATCATGGCAGAACGCGTGTGGGCTGTGATAGGTCGGAGTTCAAGATGCAGTCTTAGGCCATGTCTACACATACCCGGGTATTTTTCAAAACGTTGCTTTTTCTCTGCGTTTTGGTCGTCCACACACAAACGTTGCTTTAGGCCACTGAAAACGGATCTTTTGTAAAACTCCGGCCAGGGTGAAGACTTCTAGAAACTCTGTTTCCACGGAGACGTGTAGCCGTCTCGTGACGTCATGCTGTGCGCCGTTATCTCGTTTGTGAGGCATCACAAATGAGGCGACAAAAACAGTGATGCTTCTCACCTCGCTAACAGGACTTTTTACATGTTTACACACATATGTACAGTTACTCATCCACTATATTGATATATAGTCCGCCTTCCTTGATGCACCATTGAAGTCCGCCAGGTAGTGATTGATTGGCCACAATTTTCTTTTTCTTCTTCGCATGACCGCGTTATATCGCCGCCTGTTGGTGTGGCAGTCTCATGACAGCGGTTCTGTTGTGTTTTTGCGTTTTCTTTTGGATTTTCTTAATAACCTGTGTGCATGTGTTGTCTTTTGGAAACGAAGGAGGGAAAAACTCCCATGTACATGTAGACGTGACCTTAGATGTCCCTTGCTATGTCATTGCAGGGCTTGTAGGCATTATTCCTCTGCTTTCTCAGTTAATGAAGACTAGGCAAGTTTTAAAGACCTAGCATAAACCAGTTTGCTTCTTTGAAACCACTTTCTGGTTTTAATGAATAAGACATCTCAGATTGACTGCATGTAGGCTACTTTTCTGGGTTTCACTATAAACACTCTCCTGTTCCATTTCTGCTTATTCTTCTACACAAAATGTGGCATATTAGCGCTGTTAAAATATGTCTCTGCTCATCTCTGAGGCTGCAGTTTCAGCTGATGGTAATCTAAATTGTACTTGTAAACAAAAATGCACTATTCCCCTGCAGCAGATATATGCATCAGGATAAGAATCTCTGACATCAACTACTAAGCGCACGGCACAAATGAAATCTAAACCAATGTTTAGTGATAAACAGCAGAGAACTACGAGGGCAACAACAGCTCCGAGTCGGGAGAGGTAGCAGATGTGGTTTCACTTTAGAGCCCAATTCATCAGATTTAATTCCGAGGTATATCTGCAGGAGAGTAATGACCCAGCTTAAAACCACTGAAGTGCTGACAAACAGCTTTATTGTGCATGTATAAGTAAACTGAGTCACTGTGGCATGGAAAATGTGAGGCGGTTGTGGGGAGTTTGAGGCCGCTCTGCCTGTGTTGTGGGCCGCAGAGAGCTGAGCCCACTTTGAACTTTCTGCCCCAGTTTCTCACAGTCAGACACAGCAGGCATCATCCCACTGTTTCCCCATGAAAGCAGCTCGGACCGGCCATTATCCGGCAATAAAGCCTTTGGCTACGCTGTATGGTGGCCAGCGCCCCGGGGGATGAGATAAGACGTGAGGGTGGATTTGGCTCTCAAAGCAGTAAATCTTTTTTACATGCCCTCCTCCCCGCTCATGTTGGAGTCTGTTGCTGTCTGAGCTAATTGGTTGAAAGGACTCTCGGCTCAGAGCTATGAAAAGAAAAATGAGCGGCAGAGCCTGATTGGCTTTGCCTGCACACACAGGAGGCCGGGGGAATGACAAAGGGATGAAATAGGGCCTGAGAAATTAGAGAGGAAGAATAATAACAGAGCGTTACAGTTATCGCTGACAAAACTGTGTTGAAAACATTGTGGAGAAGAAAATGGATCACTGTGTTTTTAATAATGAAACAATGACCTTTATGGTTCAACATTTGGGGAAACAGGCTTATTCACTTTGTTTCCGAGGGTTAGGCTGATACGCCTCTCATGTCTGCAGCTAGAGCCAGAAGCAAGGGCCTTAGCCTAGCTTAGCATTAAGGCTGGAGGCAATGGGGAAAACAGCTAACCTAGCAAGCTAAGAAATAGTTCAGGCATATAACCCCCTGTAAAACCACAAGGTGTTTTAATACATTTTAGTTTTAGTAGTGATTAAAAGGACAAAATTCAACTCGTAGAAATATTTATGGTGTTGCCTGGGACATCTTGCTCTGGTGACGTCATCTTGCGCTGGTGACGTCATCTTGCTCTGGTGACATCATTTGGAGCCAGAGACTGCTCAGTAGAGATCACCCAATCGAGCTGACGTAGCCACTTCCGCTAACCAAAACACACACTTGCGGAATAAACCGGCAAGGATCCCACACGTTGGCGTGTTTAACAGCAGAACAGCCTCATATATGAAACTTCAATGACTGTAGTGATTGTTTTAGCTACGTCTCCTCTCGCCGTTCCTCCTCCACTCTGCTAATCTGGAACAGATCGGCTGCAGGAGCTGAATTCGTCAACAGAGCTGTCAATCATCCTTTTTATAGCATCAAATAGCTAATTAAAAATAAACTTGTCAGAAAAATGAACACTTGGACCTAACTCAGCATGATAAGAACTAACTATAATGACAGAAACCATGTTTGAGAAAAATGTATTTGGTGTGTATTTTGATTTTATAGTTTGACTCATGTCCCATCTGTTAACATGGAGGAGGCGGGCTTTATGACTTATACTGCAGCCAGTCAGCAGGGGGCGATAGAGAGGGTTTGGCTTCACTTTTAGTGAGCTGTCACATCGTCCATCTATTTATACAGGCTATGACTGGGACCCTTGGACTTACACATGCTCGCTGTTTCTTAAGGCTTTCTGCTAGGCTAGGCTAACCATCTCCTCACTGACTGGTCCAACCTCATACCTAATGTACAGACATGTCCAACTATGACTCAGTCATGAGGCAGAAGAGGAACATTGAAGAGAACTGGAGTTTCCATTAAGATTTGAGTTTAGTCAGAGTATTAGCTGCACCACAAGCACACGCTCTAGCTGCAACATAGCGAGCTGTACAGTCATTATGATGACTGTTTGTAACAAATGAACCCAGATGGCAAAAACAGTCCAGGAGTCAATTCTGAGTGAACGAAACGAGGCGAACATGTGTGTTTAATCTGAACATATCTGAAGCATCTCAACTGCTGCCTGAAAATGTTGAAAGACTTGTAGTGTTCGGATACAGCTCTCCAGAGATGTTAAAGCAGTGTGCGGGATTTTTAAATCATTATGAATGAAGGAAAATGAATCGTGATATATTAAAAAGTCACATTTTCATGTATTTTTAGACATTTTTTATTCCTCAGTCTGTTTTCTTTGGATGACTGAAGAGTACTCAGTGTAAAAACTTGCTTGGTTTTGCACATAAGAGATTATTTATAAAACTTTACACACAAAACTTACATTGAAAAAGTACTTACTACTTGAAAATGTTAACTGTACAACTAAGCAGGTAATTTCAAGAATATGCAGCGCCACGTGTTTCATTTCACCTTTGTCAGTAATATCATGATAACATCAGACCATGAACTGTAATGTGTCTCATACCAGTGTCTTAATACCACTAATTGAAGATAGACAGATAATGGCCAAAAATTTTAATCAGGGCAGGAAGTGAGCAGGAGCCCGTGTTTTGGAAACAGCAGCTTGGCGAGGTATAACGACCTTGGACATGAGCCCATGTCTGTTCCAGTCAGCAGACCACGGCCTGCTGCTGTGAGCGATGCTGCTACAACACCTGAGTGAGTGTGAAACAGCAAGCCATCACAATAACGCTAGGGAGAGAGACCCGGTCTCTGCGTTTGTGTGTGTGTGGGTGTTCAGTATGGGAGCAATGATTTGAAGGTTGCAGCCAGTTCTGAGTACTGTAGATCCATAAAAAGATCTCTGCATTACTCACTCTGACTTGCGATAATCCAACACGCCAGAATCAAACAAGACAATTTGTTCGTGGTGATGAGAAGCCAGAGTAAGCCCCGGTGGCGGTGTCTAAATTTAGCTGTCTCTAATTATCATCCCCATGAGGAGTCACATCTGTCAGAGGTCATTGTGTCTTGACTCTAGATCAGCTGCGATCCTTTTGAGCCTAAAGGATGGGAACTAAACCGTCGTGATACATAAGCCTGCAACGTTGTCTTTGATGGCAGATGGCTGTCTCACAATGAGTCTGGTTCTGCGCAAGGTTTCTGCCCGTTGTTTTTCTTCGCTACTGTTGCAAAGTGCAGGCTCATTGGTGGATTCATGTATCCATCCACTATGCCGCTTATCCTGTCGCGGGAGGGAAGGAGCATATCCCAGCTGTCACTGGGCGAGATGCGGGGTACACCCCGGACTGATCCCCAGTCAATCATGCTCACACTTACAGGCAATTTTAGAGTGACCGTTAACGATGTCTCTGGACTCTGGGAGGAAGCCGGAGTACCCGGAAGGGAAGCAGCTTTTCCAACTCGGCGACTTTCTCGCAAGATTTAGCAACTTTTTAGACCCCCGTGGCAACTTGTTTTCTAAAAAGCAACTAGCGACAAATTTAGCGACAGTTTCAGACCAGTGAAATATGCTACATTATAAGTCATCTGACGTCATCTGGCGAGCTGCTAGCTGCTTTCATTGGAAAACAGTCGGCAACACTGGAGGGAACCCACGCATGCAAGGGGAGAACATGTAAACTACACACAGAAGGGTTCCCTACATCGGAACCGGGATTCGTACCAGTAACCTTCTAGCTGTGAGGCGACAGCGCTTACCCCTGCACCGCAGTGCAGCATTGGATTTATGTTTGGTCTCTGTAAATAATATAACAAAGAGTATGGTTGAGACCTGTAACTTCTGTTGTTAAAATTAATTGATTGATCGATTCATCGCTAAGGTTCTCATATGTTTTTAGTGCTCGTCAATCAAAAGAAAGCTATCAAGGTTAAAGAGGGGGTATTATGTTGTTTCACATAACATATAAATATATAATTTTACAGTGTTGGATGTCCAGACTAAACGTGGGTGAAGTTTCAAATCTGTAGCTAAAAGTATGTTGGTGTAATCCCCAGGCTTCTCAGCTCAGTCTGCAGGCTGCTGTGAACGCCAGGTTTCACACAGTTTTTTCTACACGCTGCACTTTGCGACATCAAAAAGTGCAGCCTCGGCAGTCTTCGGAGAGCTGGCCAATCAGAAGATTGCAGGCTTGTAGGGGCGGGGTTTCCTGACTGAGGAGTTTCAGGCAGAGGCTGTATGAGGGCCTGCACAGTGCACCAGTGTGAGTAAAATAAGGTTTTTTTAAACTGTAAATTATGCTAAGCTACTCCACGGGTATCACCAGAGGGAAATATGAAGTTTGAAATTAGCATAATACCCCCCCTTTAATAAACGGCGACATGTATTCAGTTGTATTTTGCGGTTTTATATCATTAACTTTTTTTTTTTATGTGTTGGTTGAACAATAAAGCTATTTAAAGATGTAACCGTGGTTTCTTGGCTCTTAGCAGTTTTCAATATATTAATATATTCTGACATTGTAAAGAGTGTATGAGCAACCATTTAAGGGGCAAAATTGATAAATAATGAAAATAATCATAAGTTGCAGCACTAATCATGTTTACCCGTAGTGAGTCCTTCCTAACCAACATTTTCCATTTCAAAGGTCAAAGCGAGCACAATACCTTTTTATTTGCTAATATTTTGAGCTGAACACTTTGTTTACTTTCCATTTCCTCTCCTTCATTTTTCTTAACCCTTGCCTGATCCCTCCCGCTCCTCCTCCTCGATTTATCCTCCCAGTTGTGGATGAATGGGCCTCAGTGTTAATGGAGGATGTGAAGTCACCACCTTGGCAGAGGAACACAGGTTGGCACCTGGACGGAGCAGCTGTCCCGCTGCCTGTGACTGACAGATTGCAGCTTGGGAACCCAGACAAGCAGCCGCACGGAGAGCGGCCTGGATACCCGCCATTCAATTAATCTCCACCAGCATCAGACTCGCAGCCATTCTGACTCAGTGTAGATTTACTCACCTGTGTTCCCACTCCAGCCCTATGGAGCGGAGCCCAGACAATATTTCCCTCTTCCAGTTCTAAAAACAGAGAAGCACAAAGACACATCTAAAGGTTGGAAAATTCATCTGAAATGCTGAATTATACACTGAGCTGTTTGTCTCTTTAATTTGATGGATCAAAATCTGACAGGCTTCATAACTCGAGTCCAGCTAAATGTAATTTGATCCACTAATCTGTTGCCCAGAGGTTGATTTTGGCCCTTGTATGAATATGGATGGCCATATTTTCCTGAATCATTAACCTCAGGACTGTGACTCTAATTCAATGTGCTGTCTACTTATGATCTAAAGTTACAGTAAATGGCTCCATGAATGCATTACTGTCTGTCAAACTGCTGACTCAAATCACTTTTTCACGTGTGTTGGCAGGTTCGAATCCAATCCTCTGTGTCCATGACGAGGTGAGTTAAAGCTAAAAATGGTCGATCAATCTCTTTATCTTTTTTTAATACATTTTTTGCTTTGTTTTATTTTAGATCAATGGTAAATGATAAATGGACCTGCCCTTAAAGAGCCCTTTTCTTGTTGTCGGACCACATATCAGCATTCACCCCTTCACACACACATTAATAGGCATATTCAGAGGCTGCCAAGCAAAGTTGAGCTGCCGAACATTACCTATCACATTCATACACCGACTTGGGGTTCAGAATCTTGCCAAATGACCAACTAGGGATCGAACCACCGATCTTCCAATTGCGGTTGACCCGTTCTACCTCTCTGCCACATCCGCCCCCCTTTTTTTTTGTTGTTGTTGAACTTTTTGTTATTGATGTTTTGGTCATTGTCTCCCTGTGTTAGTTAAGTTTAATATAAGCGTTTGTGTTCAATATATATTTCCAAAACATTTACAATAAAAAAGCAGTAAAGCTGAATTTTAAAGAGCTGAAAAATGAGTTGATTAGTCAAGATAACTTTTACAATTTTTAAATCCATTATTCAAAGTATCTATCAAATAAAAATACCAAACTTCTTCTTTGCTTAAAGTTCTCTCATGTGAATATTTACTAGTTTTCTTTATTTCATGTCACTGCTGATTGGACATGTTTGGCGTTTTTGAAGTTTGTTGGATGAAACAAGCGATTTGAAGACGAAGCTCAACTTCTGATTGACTAAAATTGTTTAACTAGCTCTTGTACTAACGCTTTTGTTGTGACATTTTGAGTTCTCTTTAAAGGTATAATCAAATAAAATTTCATTTTGGCAACAACACATTCAAACTGGGCCCCTCCTCCTGGACTCTTCTTCACCAGAAGCTCACTCACTCTCTTGTGTGAGAACACGCCCACCCCGCCGAGCACCCACAGCATCACGGATACCTTTGCGCTAGCTTGCTAACCGCCCTTTAGCTTGTCCTACCTGGTTTGAGGCACCTACCTGTCCAACAGAAATAAGGCCAACTCTGCATCGCTCTTTCACCATGTTAGCCGGTCTGAATGGGGCCTAGTTGCTAATTTGAACCACTCCCACACTCACCTATACGCTGTGATTGGAGATGGAAGGGTCTCCCAAGGGTATGCACACACACATATATAGAGGCCCATAAGTGATGTTTTAGATTATATTATGTTTGTAAAAGTCTGTATTTTATTTATCTTTGAAAATCCTACTTATTATACCTTTAACAAAAGACAGTCAGTAAAGTAAAACCTTCCTGCTCCTTGGTAAGAACCTAAATGAAGAACCCAGGCTCGTCCAATTTTGAACACTGCTGTGCACAACAGACTCAGCACCTGCTCTCACTTTACTCTTCATTTACAGATATAATCGCTCTCTGTGCCTCAGACGTACAAACAGTCCTCTGAAATGAAAGTTATCTAACGCTCAATCTGCATATTATATTCTCCTTAACACATTCATGGGCTTTATGACCTTATGCTCTCTGAAAACGTCCTGCGATCACGGAGGTAAAAAATCCAATCACGCAGGCAGTAAGGTTTAATGAAAAGGTTGGCGTTATCCACTCTGCTGCGGTACCTCTGCATGCTTTGGTTCATAGAGGCATCCCACAGCATGTTAACCCATGAGAACCGTGTTAATTTAAACGTGGAAGCAAGCAGTCATCATGCTGATTTAAATTATACAATGCACGGTGCAAATCTTTGGCATTAAACCAATTATCTCTGTTTGATCTGTGACCGGAACGCACAAGGTCTTGTGCCTGTGAAATCAGCTTTAATCACACTTATTTGCATGGAAATGGATATTGATTGGCGGAAATAGCCACACAGTTCTGCCGCCGCTGCAAAGGATTTCTCATTTACCTCTTATCCTGTTCAGTCAGGGAAGAGACAATCACAAGATGAAACCGTGATTTTGAAAGTCAAAGCAAGCGTCTTCTGAGCGTGAATTCCACCACAAGCACAAAGGGGAACGCAAAGGTGGGGATATCAAAACCGGATACGTATCAAGCTGTTTCACATGAAGCAGAGGAAATGTGATCCCCTGTGGTGCACACCCTCAAACAACGAGTACAGGATTCAGAGTGAGCTGAATGGAAAATAACGTGCATCCACGCTCCGGCACACAGCAGAACTCGCGACTCAGCATCACTTCTGACGCCTCTACGTGCTCTCCAACACTTCAAACATCACAAAAATATACTCCAATCCTTCAGAATGTACTCCTCTAATAAGTATATACTTCAATCCTCAGAAACATACTTTTCTAAATAAAAGATGCTATAATTCATAATACACTTCATTTTAAAGACATATACCGCTATCCTCAAAAATATACTCCTGTAAAAAATATACTCCAATCCTTAAAGGGGACATATTTTAGTTCTATTATTCTCAAGTTTGTTTTAAAAATTTTATATATGTTTTAATGTAATTATTTCTCAGAGCCTCTCCTTCCTCCTGAAACGAACAAGCTGTTTTGCCATTCAAAGGTCAAAGACCTTAGCCACGATTGGCTGACAGTATGTGGAGTAACCGCATAGCCCCTCCCCCACGTGTGGGAGCGGCCGCACTGCAAAGTTGTAGAAAACATGGCTGCTGTTTTTCGGCCTTATACGTACGAGCCAGAATCGCAAGGAGGTATCGGAATGGTGAGTTGAAATCTTGACTTGACTAGGCAAGAAGGCAATCTGAGGTAAATGACGGTGAATGACGATCGATTTCAGCGAGAGCAAGGTTCTACATAGAAACACGCAGCTGTTCTGAACGGCTCATTTCAGAGGCGACCTTTTTAAAAATGTAATTCTGGGAAAACACGGAATTATGCCGTTTTTCACTGTGAACGATTAACACCCAAACATGTGACACGCATGCAGAACATGAGAATATCCATTTGAAAGATACGGCCCCTTTAAGAAGAAAAAGATGCTCCAATCCTCAAAAATATACTCCTCTAGAAAACGTACTAAATACTCAAAATCAAACTCCTCTATGACAAGATACTCCAACAATTAAAAATGTAGTCCTCTATAAAAAAAATATACTCATATAATCAAAAATGTAGTCGTCTGTCTGCGGCGGCTGAACTGAACAGCACAGGGCTGATGTTGCCTGTCAAACATGTCGAATAATATGCTAAGCTAAAGGCTGAAAATAATACACATTTGACTGACAGGTTTCCATTACTGTGTCATAATTACTTCCTCATAACCCTCAGAGAGTCCACAGTATATTTACATCATCGTGCCATTTAAAAACCTCATTAAATCCCCGCTAAATGCAAATGGGAGCAAATGAAATGTGGTTGTGTTTACCTCCAGCCATCCTTCAGTTCACGTTCGCGTCTCCCTTTTTTAATTCCTTTGTCGACTCATTAAAAGCTTCAGTCCAGGACCAATGAGGTTTGTTTCCTGGCATTCCTCAGGAAGACACAGAGAGCTAAAGGAAGAAATCCTGTCCACTGAAATAGTTTATTTCCAATCATGCAGCACATATAATTACTGGTGTGTGGATATTTTCTGTTTTTCTATATCCTTAAAGAATTGGTTTTACCAATGACATTATTATTCCATTAGCATTGCCCTGTTGCAGATTCTGCCAGGATATTACAACGTTACATTGGAGGGAAACATGTTATCATGCTAACACCCGCTAACACCCCGCTTTTTTGCTTAATGGGAAAGGCTTGACACGAAACTGAACATGAATGATCATTATTAGCTTGTTAGCTTTGCTTTGTACCGTTAGCTACATAATTTATCGTTCACTAAAATCAAATCTTTATTTGTTCTATACATATGTTAGTATCATGGTTTATGTACACTGGGGAAGTAATTTGCAAAGCTAGCTAACGAATAAATCCACTTAGAAAGTATTTTGCTAACGATAATGTTAGCCAGGAAGCAAGCTAAGGTTAGCCAGCTAGTAAACCCCTTGTAAGCCCTTTTCCCACTGGTCAAAAAACCTGCTAACACCCGCTAACACTCAGCATTTTTGCTTAGTGGGAAAGGCTACAATCAGCATTCAGACTCGAGTCAAATGACTCTGCAGTAGACCCAGGGAACAATCATCTCGGCTCCGATCGATATTGAAGGGAACACATAACACGTGTCGACACGCTAATCTCAGCCCCCTCTCCGGCGCGATGCTATGCTCTGTTGGTAACTTCTGCGACTCCTTGTTATCTCAGCTACAAATTCCGACCGTCTCCGTCCAAGCAGCGCTCAAACATCGTTCCAAATTTGTCGTTGCCAAGTTTGCTAAACAGACTGAATGAGTAATAGATACAATAAAGACCTAACCACCGTAACATCTTCACTGTTTGCTTACCCTGTTGCGGGCGCGTTTGTGACGTCAGACAGTGACGCAGCAGAAAAGAGACCCACAGGAGTATACTTCACTGGCAATGGGAAAAGAGACCTCTATGAGCAGGTCTTCCTGAGTCTGAAAAACCTGCGTTGACATGCTTTATTTAGGTGGGAAAGGGGTATAAATGGTAGTGTCAGAACTCAAACTGGTCTTCAAAACAAATGGGCTTTTTTCAATGTAAAACCACGGCTGCACAAGAATGGGTGCTGACCCTGTAAGCTGTTAACATTCTCCCCAGCACTACAGGATCCAGATCTATCGGCTCGCTCCACAGACAGGACCTCTTTCAGGACAGCAACAAAAAAAAAACCTTTCCAACAAGAAGCAGCTATAAACACAGCAGCCCTCATAAATCAAATGTGTATTTCAACAAGCTCACTCTTGTTTCCCCTGAGCTCAGTTGTGTGATTCCGCAAATTGATTCCATTGAGTATTTTAACAGAAATATTCAATCTTTTCATTCATCCGCTGATGTGAGACGCTCTGCCTCCGAGCACAGAGAGGGATGACAGAAAGGATGGAGTGCGACAGCTTCGATCGAAACTCCCCTGTTTGCAGAAGTGCTGAGGCGGCAGTGTTCTCTGTGTTCTCAGGTACTGATGTCTCCCTCTGATTGTCGAGTCAAACATCTTACAGAGATTACAGCAGATTAACACGCTCGCTAATGTTTCCCCTTTTGATCTGTGCGAGGACACACATCAGCTTTAGTCACAGGAACTCAGAGGGACCCCTGCAGCGTGTGCTCTGCTGGTGGTAAATTTAGCCCGCTCTGTGTCGAGCCATAGGGGGATTCTGCATTATTCAGTTACATGATGTTAGTCCATATCAAATGAGACTTGAAAAAGTGATGAGTTTATTTAAGCTCTCTGTAATTTCATGTCTCATCCGCTGGAGCTGAGAGCTCAGTCCTCGCTGGGGGAAAACTCGGTCTTTGGGGAATTTTGTGTGAAGTTAACCCGCTGTAGTTTCAGCGGTAAGTGCTACTGAACATGCTTCAGAGTCGCAGCGGGTGTAAAATATGCACAAGTGAGTCCCAAGTGTTGGAACGAAAGAACAATACATTGATTTAGCATTACTTTCCTCCAATATGTAGACACTGAAAAGTGCAATAAAAAAGGATCAAGGAGAGTTGGGCGCTGGTTTAGCTCGGCGGTTACAGAGGCTATAGTCCTCGATGAGGCGGCCCCATGTGTCATCCCCCTTTCTCTCTTCTCCTGTTTCCGACACTATCCACTGTCCTCGCCTTCAATAAAGGCAAAAAAAAAGGTATGATATTTAGGCAGCATACTGTATCAACACAGAGACATAAGGAGCAGACTTCAGAGGTCTAGTAAATTGATTTCTTTCTAACTCCAAACTTTCTGATTTTTTTATGCCTCGTAAATTATCCACCAAGGCAAAACTCTTTCACTAATGTTAACCAAAAAGAAGTTGTATTTACTACATTTAGACAATATGAAAAATATATAATAGCTCCAGCTTATCCTTTAATTGCTAATTAAATTAAACTTCAAGGTTCAGAGAAGTTGACCTTGAAGATTTAAAGTTTACAGTTGTTTAAAGGGGGAGATATTTTCGCTATGCAATCAATTTTTTATTTAAGTTTGTTTCGTTTTAAAAATTGTATACATATTTTAATTCAATTGTTTCTCAGAGCCTCTTCATCCTCCTGAAACGAACAAGCCATTTTGCCATTCAAAGGTCAGACCTCAGCCTCGATTGGTGGCCAGTATTAGAGTGATTGCGTAACCCCTCCCCCATGTGGGGGAGCGGCCGCACTGCACTGTCACTCCAAAGTTGTAGAAAACATGGCTGCTGCAGGATCGATTGTTCGGCCTTCTATGTACGAGCCAGAATCGCCAGGAGGTGTCGAAATGGTAGGTTGAAATCTTGACTACAAGCTAGCGCAAGAAGGCAGCCTGAGGTGAATGACGATTGGTCGATTTCAGCGAGAGCAAGGTTATACGTAGAAACATGCAGCTGTTCTGAACGGCCCATTTCAGAGGCGACCTTTTTAAAATGTTATTCTGGAAAAACCCCTTTAAGAAGAAAAATTAGACATCATAGTTTATATCTGAAACGTGTTTATCTTTGTTTAAAACTAGTATCAGCCGGGGCGCCGATTTAGCTCAGTGGTTAAATTGCGTGTTCCATATACAGAAGCCCACTCTTTCCTCCTGTCCTGTCTCTCTCAATAAAAGCATAAAAGGCTAAAAACAACGAATAAAATTAAAAACAATTTTAAAAGAACAGCAGCCATATTTATATTATTCAGTATATACTGGACCTTTGCAGCTACCGTAGGCAGTGACCGTTTCCCAGCATGATTTTCTCACGTTATAGACGAACAGAGACATTTTTCTGCCTCTGAAATTGCATTCTATGATCTCTTTTCAGCCCTCGTATTGGTGCTGAATCTCTTGTACAAATATCATTAGGGTCAGGCTGTAATCACCGTTCAGCCTTGACACACACACACACACACGGTATGGAATAAGAGCGATGAGTAATGCACAGGCTGGGTAGAACCACACGGCAGCAGCTGCCTGAACTCCTGGGAGTTGAAACCAGCCTGAGCGACAAACACGTGTGCACAGAGGACAAACAAAGACGTTTTATCCTCTTTCATGAGCAAATCTATTGGAAACACACTGGATTTGATGGAAACGGTGATTCATGTTAGCATGAGGTCAGTCCAGTCTTTCCTAAGAAATCCCCAATAAGATTTAATCAGACATCTTTTCCACCCACGCTCTCTAACAGGCTCTAATTTCTGATCTCATCTGACCGTCCTGCTGGGTTCTCTCACAGCATTTTAAGCTCTCCCCATTATGAAGAATAAAACGCTGCGTTAGAGCGACGGCGGTGTGCCGTTCATAATAATATTCCTGAACAGAGGACATGTGGGGGGGGTCGCGCTCCGCTCAGACTGTGCCGAGTCCCTTTCTCATCATTTAAAATCATGCAGTTTTCTCTATTTTGCGCTTCTTTGATCAAATTTGCAGGGTAAAAAATCCAGAAGTGTTGTGGAAAATCTGCCACAGTATTAACTGGATTAACAAGCCATCAATGCAGTGCAGTTCTGACACTGATTTCATAGTTACAGTAGTGATTAATGCATGTGAGAGACATAACAATTTAAAGCCTCTGGAAATGTGGCTTAAAATAGTACACATGAATATATGACATCAAAGTTAAGAGTCTCTTTGAAGTAATAATCAAAGATTTTCAAGTTAAGTCACTATCTATCACTGAATGAGGTAACACAATGGTGATTGAGCAGACTATTAGACTGGGTGTCTGTGGCGACTTCCAAGGAAGAAATTCCAAGCGGCGCCCAGTTAGGGACGCGTTTTCCATCACCCAGCAGTGGCTGGTCTGCCAGCGGCTGCTTTTCCCGTCTCTGCAAGCTTTGCGAGTAAACAGTAATATACTATGGCTGAACAGACAAAGAAAAGATCGATGACTACAGATACAACTTCAAAAATAAGTGAAAGAAAAATAAACAAATTCGACGCTCAGATGAAGCAAACAGTCTAAAAAGGAAAGCGACCGTCAGCCAGGAAAATCAAGAGTTACAACTGGAGCCAACCGTGGACGTCACACATGCAACACTGTCTGGATATCTGGGAAGTGTGCTCCCGCAATTACCGTTTATCGCCATAGGTGTCGCCAAAGAGAACGAAACTGAGATCTTCGAGATTATAACATTAACAAAGCTCAATTCAAACCCAATATGAGGAAAGTTTAGGGATAGAGCCTGGGTTCCGAAATGAAATCCATTCCTTCCCCTGAGAACCGTGACTCTCTCACTTAGACATAACGACCAACACAGCCAAAAAGGTAAAGTGACTGTACGATACCTGAATCTCAAAGTATGGACGCAGGGCAGCGGTGGCAGTGACTTTGATCTTGCAGTGTGTTTGTCAAGTCAGAAATCAGTGCAGCTCGAGTTGCCTGCCTGAACTAGCTCGCAGGCGTCGCTCCATTATTTAAAGGCTATTGTGGATTTTCTAGAGGCTTTCAAGCTAACTGCCAATTAGCTGACTGTTTGATTTTGTGCTTTCCGTTTCTTAGAGAGCAATACTAGAAAAGTGTGTGACCAAAAAAAGCAACTGAAGGCCGGAGCAAAGCTGAATTATTGCTGCTTAAAATATCTGGTGATTCATTTCTTTGGAATTGGCTCAAAGGTGAAAGAGTGTTATAAAAGGGCTCAGGAACAAGCAGACATGTCAGAGATAAAAACAGACAAAATAAAACACGGTTATGCAACTTTCCGAGCCCAAAACACAAAAGGAGATAAAGCAAACCAGCTCATCGACTTTTCCTGCATTTAGTTTCCTTTCGGGTTATTTCCTCGGGGCTTTAGCGGAGAGACGGAGGCTGAGACAGGCTGGTGCTGAGAGGACTGGCTGCAGACGTGGGGCAAACTGCAGGCAGCGTGACTCATGTGCTCTGGATGTCTTGCCGAGGAGACCGACCATTACGCAATCACTTCATCACCACCACCATCATCATCTCTGCTGTTTTCCATCAGAAGCTCGGAGGATAAACAGCTGCCTCAGTACTGTATTAGATGGGGATCATCCTCCAGTGAGATACAGCTGATACACACAAGAGTTCATACAGCGAGAAGATGAAACTCCTGGAAATCTATAACCTCCCTTGGGCTGGTTTTTTATTGCAATAAAGGAAAAGATATACAGCTGCAATAAAAGATGTAGGAGGTGTCGAGGTAGCGCGTGGAAACAGCGAGTGAAGCCTTAATGGCAGCCATTTTTATGCTTGTGATGATGATGATGATGATTGACTCAGCGACAGCGGTTAGAGACCTGTGGAGGCGTCACAGAAACACGATATGAGGCGACATTTCTCCCAGCTGAGCGTGCTTTTAGTGACACCACCGCTCGCAGTCGGTTTTTTGTTATTACTGCTGATTTTGTTGGATATTCTCCAGTTCTTGTTCAGTCTTTTTACTGTATGTACAATATTTTTCTTGAGGTATACTCCCAGCTTTGTTTTGTTTTGTCTTGTCATGTCTCCTCACTGTATGTCAAACCTCTGCAGATGCTCCAGAACGCAACAGCTCGACTGGTCTTCAATCAACCAAAAACAGCAAGCGTCACTCTGCTGCTCATATCCCTCCACTGGCTCGCATCAAATTCTAAACCCTGTTGCTCGCTTACAAAACAGCAACAGAAACAGCTCCTGCCTACCTGAACGCCCTCATCCAGGTCTACACTCGCCTGGTACTCCATCACAACAGGGCCCTCAGTCACTAACTAGACTCTTCTCCTCTGTAGTCCCCGGGTGGTGGAACGAGTTACCAAACTCCAGTTGGTCCGCAGAGTCTCTTTCACCTTTAAGAAGAAGCTACAGACCCAGCTCTTTATGAACACCTCTGACCTTAATAATACTGATGCTATTGATGATGATGATATTGACCTTGTTGATGTTGTTGCTTGTGTTGTCTTAACTCTCAGATGTCCGTCGCTTTGGACAAAAGCGTCTGCTAAATGAAATTGTTGCACTGTAACATATCTCTCAGGCTCTTTAACTCCAGACAATTTCCAGAAAAACAGGTCCTGACATTTTCCAGACTTGCCTTTCACACATCTCCCACACAGCGGGAGATTGTCAGTGTCAGACCCACTTTCACAACTCAAGATACTCTGTTTGGTTAAGGCCAGGGGGGCGCCTGGGTAGAGCGTGCAGGAGGAGGAGGAGGCTTAGGAAGCCCTTTTTACATTGCGAGTCTGCAACAGCTCCTTAACAAAGCTCCGCTGTAAAGCCTTTTTTTCATTGAACCAAGCAACGCTGGCTTAAGGCGGCCCTGGTGTGTGACTTTACATTGCGTTAGGTAATCAGGTGTAAACAAATAGCCCGAGCTTCACATACAGACACGGCGCTGTTCCACCATTCTGGCTCCTCCGTTTACACCGACGCCGTTTCACCTCTGTTACTGCCTCTGATGCCGGCTCTTCGCCCCACCATCCACCTCTGCGCGTTTTACATTAAAGATGAGGCATAACAGTTCCGTCTTGAACTGTCAGCGTATGTAAAAGGGACTTGAGACTTTCTGGGTTAATGTCACTACAACATATACAAGAACGTTTCTGCAAAACAAACACGATAGCAGAAACATAACACTGACAACTGAGGCGAGCAGTAAAGAGTATAAAACAGCAAAACGCAGCTCAACGTGAACGTACCATGACCCCGCCCACTCGCTGTGTAAATGCTCTAGACTATCACCTTCCGCGTTCACACCTCGACTTCCCCTTGACTGTTTTACCACGACGCTGGTAAGAAAAGTCGGGGTGAGCGCACATTTGCGTTCCCGCCCAGACAATGTCAGCACATTTCGAGGACGGCAGTGCATGTGTGAAAGGGTTTAATGTCTGTCCCGTGCTTCTTTGTGTCTGCAATCACCAATAAAGGGTCAAAATGGCGGCTGCATGTAGCCTCTTTGCGGTCGGCCTTTGATTTGTGTTGCCGCTGAATCGTCCTGCTATGAATCACCTCCCACATCTCTGGTCCAAACGTCTCCCTGTTGGACTTCATCATGCCAGAGTCGGGGGGGTGTATGTCTTTCTTTCTGTCTGCAGCTGAAACACACACACATAAACACATACATTCCAAAGTGATTGTGAAATGATTGGCCTTTGCTTTCCTTTGTACTCCCCCTCCAAAAAACCCCACATTGTTATTCACTAAATTTTCTTATATTGAGCTCCAGCAGTTATATTCTAGACATTCACTCCTAATGAGGCCTCCTGTAAATCCGTCTCTGCCTTAATGGTCTGAATAACCAGCCAGAGAGCAGCAGCTGTCTCATTGGTCTACGTCCCCTCCCCCAACTATCAACCCCCCCTTTAACCAGCCCGTCTGTGCGCTCTCCGAGGAAGGAGCAGCACAATAACACAATGATGGTCCTGCAGAGACCCGGGCAGTATTAGGTTTATAGTGTTTGTGTATTTATTGAGCTCCTACAGAGGTTTACAGTGGCTTTAGTTCAGGGGTTGAAGATCATGTCAGTTAATGAGGAGCTTATAAGGGTCAGTTCACCCAAATTAAAAAGGCATATTACCTCATTCGCCCATTGTGGTATCGAGTCAAAAGGTTTGGTTTTTATTTAACAGATTTTCACTTTAACCAAAAGTCATACTGTTAAAGCCTTTTATAGCAAACCTTGTGTGCCACACACCTTGTGAAGTCTCTCGTTTTTTAAGACTTGTTTAGGAGAAAGTAATGTTTTCAGACGTGCTTGGAAAATAAGCACTAATGAAAGACATGCCCCTTTTACACTCAAATGCGAGATTACCACGCCTCTGCTACGCCTCGTCTTCTACGTAAAACGCACGGAGGTGGAACGGTGGGGCAAAGTCGTTCCGCCTCTGAGCCAGCATCAGAGGTAGTAGCAGAGGCCTTAGCGCCTTAACGAAGCTCCGCCGTCATGCAGCCTTTGCCATTTTACATTGGACCAAGCAGCGGGAGCAAAACGTGCGCGAGGTGTAAACAAACAGCGCATGCTTCAAATACACACACACACGGTGCAGTTCCGCCCTGCCGGCTCCGCTCTTTACACAGACGTAGTTTCGCCTCTGTTACTACTTCCAATGCCGGCTCAGAGGAGGAAAGACTTCACCCCACCATCACGCAGCTTTACATAGAAGACGAAATGTTACAGAGGCGTAATAATCCCGCCCTGAAGTGGCAGTGTAAAAGGGGCTAGAGGCGAAACGGCGTCAGTGTAAACGGCAGGGCCGGCAGGGCGGAACAGCACCGTGTGTGTGTATGTGAAGCTCACGCTTTTTGCGCCTTTTGCTTCCACAACGGCAGAACGCAAAGTCGGTGTAATGGCAGAGCGTCATTACGGCGCCGGGGCGGAACCATAATGTAAAAAGGGCAACAGATTAACACCCTGTTGGTTTTGGTCTTTATTTGAGATATATTGACAATAAGAAAATTACATTAATAAATGAATAAACTTTTTTTTTCAATTAGAAAAAATACAGACTATCATCAAACTGCAGTGTCGAGTGTCTCGGCTCTCCAATAAACACATGGTTGCTCTCAATAATCTCTGGTGGTGACTTTGCACTGGATTTGTGTTTAACTGATCCGTGTATAATATTTAAACTTAAACTTTCTTGACTTGCAAATTATACTGTTAATTGAAAAACACCATTATAGTAATTCTAGACATATTTCAAACTAAATCACAAAATGATTGCCTCTTGCCTTTCACTACCATATTTATACCAAATAAAGTCCGATGGTGGCCCTGTGGAAGGGGAGGGACTAAGCCTTTGTTTGACATATGCCTCAGCCACGAGGCCACTGAACGTCCCTTTAATTTGTCAATGTAATCTAACCAGCCTGCTGTGAGCCTGACCTGAAATTACATTTTCATGCACTGTATTGGAGAGCGGGCAAAATCACTGATATCTAAAAACAAGGGTAAATAAAATCTGTAAAACTATGTGCATGATTTTCTCATGTTAATACTGAGTGAGAAATGTGTTTTGGAAATTTTTGCAAACTGGACCTTTAAAGTCGAGCTGAAACGGCATTTCGAGAGTATCTAGCTTCCGCATCGTGACGTATTTCCGAGTGAAACAGGACGTGCAGGCGGGACATATCATTTGAGGGATTTGATTGGATCGTTGAGAAGTGGGCGTAGACAGACGTTCTGTACAGCGCAGTAGCTAGCTAACTGACCGAGCGTTCTTGGTGCTCTGCGGCTAAATGTTGCAGATTGATTGGTTGAAATTGTTTGGTGCTAACTTACGTAAGCACGCGTGAAATTTAGTTTTACCGGAAGAAAAAATGATCTGATTTTGATATAAGAATACGAAGAAATGGATTTTCTGTATTTTTTTTGGCCTATATTGTCAAATAGATGCACAATATTACCGGGGATGTGATCTAAAAGGATTAAAATTACATGTTTCATTTCTCCTTGACTTTAAATGTGCAATTTTTTGATGCTCATTCCCATTAAATTCTGCTGTTTTCCTGTATAGAGATGATAGTCTTACAGCTCTTCTTATTAAGGGACCCCTGCTCCCTCCCCCTTCACCCCTCACCCTGACACCCCCCTCCATTAGAGAGAGCGAGAGAGAGAGAGAGAGAGAGAGAGGGAGAGAGAGAGTCTGACTCCCACCGTTCATATCGGCAGCTGTAGAGAGAGAGAGAAGCAGAAGAGAAAGAGAGGCTGTCACAGGAGAGAGGGTGCACAACTTGTTCACATGTAACCACCAGCGGAGGAAGAGAATCTGAATTATTACACGGATTTACAAATGCCATTATTCGCGTGACCGCTGACCGGGATGGAAATGCACGAGCCGGCTATGAGAAATTGTTTGATCCGGGTGGTCGCGTGAGACCGGCAGGCTCAAAGACGAAACTCATGGTAGGTTTTTTATTGCACACAGCATCATTTTCCCACGATATTTATTACGTTTTTGAATCTGTTAAAGGCGTTTTATTCAGTAGTGTGTTGTTGTTTCTATTTCGGGTGTGTGTTGGTGGAGTTCATGCCCTCGGTTTGAAGGCTGTCTTTGGAAATGGAAAAGTTTGTTTGCGGCTGATTTGCCTGCGTGTGCGCGCGCTGTATAAAAGCGGAGACATCGCCAATATAACGGGCTCCTTTCAGCGGAGAGGCGCCCGCTGCCCGTACAGAATGAATGGGTTACTATGTATTCTAATCTAACTCAAGAGTTCACTCAGTTTTTCGTCGGTTTTAAGCGGCAGAAAGAGCTGCTTCTTGTAGGCTCAAACGGCATGTCCACGCGCGTGCAGTGGAAGAACATTGGATATCATAATTGGAAAAATCCAATCAGGTCGCCATCACTTCTATCAGAGATTGCTCTTATTTTGAACATTAACAGGATAAGATATTGTGGCACATTTCTTTGTGGTTGTGCAGGGATGTTTCGCCTCCATTCATGAGACGCGTTGTTTGTAGACGCTTCAACCGTGAGAGCCAAAACAAAAGGATTTCCTGCTGACCAATGAGAGCAGGGGAAGGCTCAGGAGGGACGGAGTGGTCCTCTCGTCTCTTTGTCCTCCTACCTGAGACACCAAACAGACCACACACTACCAGGAGACAAATATGGGACATATTGGGAATATTGACCTGATGGATCAACATGCGTAAAAGGCATGTTTATAACAGTTTTAGTTGAAATTCTGCCTGGTTATCCACACAGATGCACCTTACTGTTCCTTTGTACATCATTAGAGGTTGTGAAGATAGTGTTAAGAATCCACAGAGCCATCAAAGAACCTGCTAATTGGGCTTCAAAAGTTCACAGCATCCTTAATTGACTCCGAAACTTAAAACACTTAACATCCCCACTATACTTTTCTGCATTTGAATGCACCTCAAGACATAAACACGTGAGGCATGGCCTCTCAAAGGCCTATGTATTTATGCAAATGCTGCTAAGTTTTGGATAATGGTTGAGACATGCCCTCAGGGTGCATCGCATCACTTTAACCTCCTCGCTCTTCCCCTCATTACTTTCAAGTTGAATAAGTTAATGTGCGGAGGAACATGAGGGGTTTTAATTACTGTACTTGAGCTTTCAATTAAGCACATGGTAGCTGCTTGCCAGCACATTAGCCAGGAGGGTTTTCAAAAGAGAAAGGGAGCTAATCTTTTGGGAGCAGAAGAGTCGGAGCAGTTAATCGATTAGTCAAATGACAGAAAATTAATCATCAATATAAATGCATGAGTGATTAATCAGGCAAATGTCCTCTGGGTCAAGCTGCTTTAATGTGAAGATTTGCTACTTCTGTTTTATATGTACGGAAGCCGAGAGTGGCCGTGGTTGCAATATATATATATTTTTAATCTCAAGATTACAAGTTGACTATTTAATTATCTTTAAACAATTTAATTATCTTACAATGATACAAATCTACGGAAGCCAAGAAGGGCCTCATTTGCAATCTTTATTTTTGCATAATTTTTTTTATACCTAATGGGTTAATTGTTTTGTTAAATGTCTTCTGGGTCAAACTTCTTAAATGTGAAGATTTGCTACTTTTTTCTTATATGTACAGAAGCCAAGAGTGGCCGCGGTTGAAATTTTTTGTTAAGTATTCAATTGTCTCAAGATAGCAAATGTAATTTTTCAGTGACATGTTAATGTCTTATGTTGTCGAGAAAACAAAAGGACCAATTTCCTTAAAAAAAAGATTTGAGGTCTAAGAGAACTTTTGAAGAAATTTGTCAAAAAAACACCTGATTTCAGCATTAAAGATCCTTTTCATAACTCGTTAGGAGGATTCATAACCCAACAGTGATTTAGTCTAAGTCAACATTGTTGATCAATATAGGGTACTCTTTCAACTTACACTACCAGTCAAAAGTCTGGACACACTTTCCCATTCACTTGTATGAGAAAATGTGTCCAAACTTTTGACTGGTAGTGTATATCAGTGGCTATAACTGTCACGATGCCATCTATACATGCCAGGATGGCATTACTTATCTCTGATAAACATAAGAAGTCATAAGATGAAATGGCGATTTGTTTTTCTCGTGAGAAAGGGTTGCCATCGTGACGTAACAGGCTTGTTATCTCAAAATAACAAAACAATTAACCCATGAGATAAAAATGCAAAAATAATGATTGTAAGCACGGCCATTCTTGGCTTCCGTCGCTTTGTATCATTGTGAGATAATTAAATAGTCCACTTGTAATCTTGAGATTAAAAAAAATAACTATTGCAACCACGGCTATTCTCAGCTTCCGTACATATAAGACAGAAGTAGCAAATCCTCACATTAAAGAAGCCTGACTCAGAGGACATTTGGCATTCTTGCCTGATTAATCACTCATGCATTTATATTGATGATTAATTTTCTGTCATTCGACTAATCGATTAACTGCTCCAACTCTTCTGCTCCCAAAAGATTAGCTCCCTTTCTGTTTGTTGTGTCGACCAAATACTTGGGGTTTTGCACTAAATGGACAAAACAAACAAGATGCCATTATCAGCTATGGAAACTTGTGATTTTTTTGTTGTTGACATTTTTAGCCCAAAACAATTAAAAATCAATGAAACAAATAATGAAATTTAAAGCCACTTACAGCCATAGAGCACTTGAACATTTAAAGCACATACTTCTTTATGATGCATGCATAATCTCCACATGGCACGGTTGTGTATGTGCGTATGTGTACTATGTCTCAGTGTTTAGCCGTGTGCTTACAAGTTGACACAGAGTGTGTGTAGGAGGCGGAGACGTAGGCGTCGTAAATGTGGCGGGGATTCTCTTTCTGGCTGCGATATATTATTACACAGCGAGTGGGACGGATGATTAGAATGATTTAAATGCCACGACAGGGAGTCGTGTGCGTGGCCTCCAGCAGCCACTCTGTTCTGTTTGAGCTCATTTCATCTGCGAGCGCAGATTTCTGACTGAAGCACTTTGATGAATTACTCCGTCCCAGGGAAGTTGAGCTGTAATATTTCTGGCTGATCGTTCTCGATTTAGATGCAGCGCTAACTCGGGTCTTTGTGGAGGGTTGATGAAGTGTTCACTTAAAAAAAGAACTTAAAGTAAATAAGCGATGAATCAAGCTGCCACTTGTTGTCCAATCTGCATGAGAAGTAGGGTTTGTGCAGCGAGCATGCAGGCAGAGACAGAGCTATGAATGAACAATACTCATGTCATAAGTTTCCTTTTAATTATGAAAGAGAAGGATGTTAGACTTTCAAACAGCCTTTGATTGTGTCCCAGCAGGAAGTGCAGCTTTTAGGGTGCGCTTCCCATCATTAGAGAGCCAAGCGATTGTGATTCTTTCAATAATAGACCAGCAGTAGACTCTTAATTATTGCAACACTGACAAAGATTTCAATAACAAAGGCATCCCCTCTTTGTCTGAGATTTCTCCAGGGAAGGAAATTCAATTGAAACGGCTGAGGGAATCCCGGGGAATTCAATTTAAACGGCCTTTTTAGGGCCACTTCATCATGAAAACGGGGGCGAGTTTGGCAGCAAACATGCGCAGAACTGTTGCTCTTTTCAGATTCTTGGGTCATTAGACATTGACAGCTATAAAACATTCTGTTTGGACAAATGTAGAAGCACAGACTGGACTTGTCAGAAGATGAAACAAGTGTTTCTTCAAAGCTGTTTTTGTTAAAGGATTGTCTTTGAGTAATTGGCGAAAGTGGACTTTGTGCGGCCGTGCATCTTTTATTAGTCGAAACAATCGGGTCCCAATGAAGTGTTCACGCGGGTCGTTCCGTCCTGTATTTAATGTCACACAGATTTAACACGCTACAGCTCCTGTTTGTTCTAAAGGAGGAAGCAGTCTTTATTGCCGCCGTAAATCCAAAGGAAAATTGCAATTTGTGAAGGTCCTGGCTGCGTTCTGATTCATTAAAATTAACTAGAAATCAGAATAAACAAAGCGCTGAATGGCCTGACTTGCAGCCAATGTCCTTTTTTTGCTCCATTTTGTCTTTTGTGAGACGCAGTAGTCTGGAACATTTTGCACCAGACGAGGGCAACTGACCCCCAGTGTGTCTCATCCCAAAAAAAACCTTCCAACCAGTCACTTAGCAAACCCGCGTATTCTCCCGTATTTTCCCAGTGACTCACACATTCTTGCCTTGCTCTGATAACTCTGACACCTTTTTCCCACCTCTTCTTTGGGTTACATCTCCTTTTTGCGGTCGGAGAGCCTGAAGCAGCGCTCTGTGTTTCTCAAATGAAGCATTTGACCTCGCTTTCAGGGGTCTTTTATTTCAGTCGCTGCTGCGGGAAGCGGAGTGTCAAGTGTGCATCAGGGGCCGCTGTGTGCTGCTCCTTTGGGCTCCTCCGGGGCACAGGGCGCACAGACTGGACACATGAAGCCTCAAAGCGTATGTATTCAAGCATTCAAGCAGGGTCGGATGTCTTTCAAATATGTTGTCCTCTCACTACCTCAGGCTGAAAAATGGAAACTGTCAGAATTTGCCTTTCCTCATACTTCTCTTCATTTTAAGCACCACATAATGCTTCTAACGCGTATGACACAGGCCTGCACGATACAAGGAAAGTCTGGCTTTACAGTGTTCAATATCTCAATGATGATACGGCTATGACGTTACAGAGGTGACTTGTAACACAAGGTCTTTGTCGGCCATATTTTCCTCCCTCTTCATCACCTTCCTCCACCATTGTGCTAGCTAAACCCGCTATCGCCTACAACAAAAAAGACAGCAAAAATATAAGCTCTTAGCTGAAGGCTAGCTAGGGCTTCATTTAGAGAGAGCAATTAAGCCTCGCCCACACCTGAGGGGAAAATGGCTCTCCATTTACTTGCTTTTTGTCACTTCCATGTGCTAGGCTAGCAAAGGACACCTTAAAGCTACTTTCGCTAGCACGGATCACACCGTCAACAGGATGCGATTTACCAATTTACTAATACTTAATGATAATGACACACGGAGAAGTCATCCTAAGAGCACCTGAACAGAAAAACGGAGTCTTTACAAGGACAAAAGTGGATACAGGCAACAAGAATGAGAAAACTGTGGGATCCTGACACTCAGTAATTTTCTCTAGACAAACTGCAGAAGCTCCCAGATCTTTTAATGACTCCAATTTGCAGACATCTTTGCTACTGTCATCCTGTAAATGATTCTTCTTATTTAACCTCAGATGTTTTTATTCATCCTGTTATGTGCTGCTCCTGTGGTTTCATACCGGCCGCGTGATATGAACGTCATCACTCCACCCTCTCGCTCGTGGTGAATGTCCTTGACTATCACATCGGCTCACCGCAACTTCTTGCAGGCATTTTACTTGGGGGCTGGCAGGAAGAAGTGTGAATAAAGTTGTGTAAAAAATTTGCATTCACACATGCAGCCCAGTTGGACAATGTCGGGAAATTTTCAGGAGTGCAGTTCATGTGTGAAAGGGGCTTATGTCTCTATGTGATTATGCAGATGGAGCCCTGGATACATTGGCCATGAGAGATGTACATTAATTGGTTTCCTTAAAGACCCCCTCCAATGAAAATCCAGTGTTTAACCTTGTAAACATCCCCATGTGGTGTTCTTCATGTGCTGCAAGACACATCAGGGAAAACATAAGCAGTCATCTCCATGGCTGGGCCTGTCTGCTTTTAAACTGCAGTGTACCAAGGACAGGCTGAACAACACGTTTTCAGATTGGCAGGTTTGAGACGTCACAAACCTAAGGAGCCAATCCCGTTAATGGACGGGGTGACGCTATGCATATCATTATGTGTAACCTATGGCAACCACTTCAAGCTAGCTAAGTTTCAACAAATTGCCACTTACGGCAGAGACGTGCTTTGTTTTGGCGACGGAGGGGGCGGTTGGAATTGTGCATAGTGGGCGGGGACTATGCAGATTGAGGAATTTTTATTGAGGGAGAAGGAGGAGATGCCTTGGGAGAAGGTAATTTGCAGAGAATTTAATATTTCAAGCAGAGCATTTTTTGTCTTAAAACATGACTGGAGCTGCTCTTTAAGATCTCTGCAGTGTTTTGCTATGTGATTGTTGAACATGGTCATATCGCAATGACTGAAAATTGGGCATGTTACTTTGATATTTTTGTAGAGCTTAAATGATAAGTCAAATAATAAGAAGAATTACCGGTAATAAGCAACATTTTTGATAAGCACTTCATCATTTCCAAACATTAATCAACAAAAGGTTCCAGCTTAAAAAGTGCAGGATTTGCACTTTTTTAATGTTATCCTTACGTAAGTAGTAGTTAGAGACATTTTATCAGACAAAACAAGCACTTTAGAGAAGTAACCTTGGGCTTTGTAAAATGTGTGAGCATTATTCATCACTGTTGACATTCTACAGACTAAATGATTCATCAAAATACAATATAAATATATGTCAGAATATAACAGAAACGGTTATTACCTTCTTATTATTAACCTGAACGCTACACATGCTGGATCCGCTGCAGCTGACAGGAACATCCTCCTTATCAGTATGCAGATGGAAATCCTGCATCAACATAAACAAACCTGAGTGTCAGAGGCTGTTTTCTTCTGTGTGTCTATTTAAAAGTTAAGTCCTGGGCTATTCAGCATCCTATCACAACATGTCAGCCCCTATAGACGCCATCTTTAGCTCCACTCCTGTCACAAGTTACCCCTTTGTTTCGTAAATGTTTCATAGACAGACGGCTGTTTTTGGTGAGCTTGCGTCTAAGTGACAGCAGGCTCCAGTTTTAGACTGAATGATCTGAACTGAAGAGACGGTACCCCGGTGCTTTCAGTTCAGGAGTTTGAGGATAATGGTGCATGCAGGAGCCCGCTGACGGATGGATCCCCCAGTGAAGTTATGTTATGTATTCCTGATGAGAGCAGTGGATCAGCGGACAGGATTTATGTGGCTGCAGAGGAGCGAGCACTCCAGAAGATGCTGTCTGTCTGAAGCAGCAGTCCGAGGTTGTTTGTCATTGTGACTGATGGGCCTCTGGTGATTAAGCTAACATGCTGACAGACATTAATCTGCTTTATCTCTAGAGTCACTTGCATGGAAGTATTTTTCTCAATGTTGTTGGCTCAAGTAAACAAGGGGAAGTGTGGAAACATTACTCTCTTTCTGGTTGTCGTCAGTCCTGTCACAGTCTGGGAGGTCTAAACTGTTTAAGAGGTCTTACCACCCTATATGCATTTAGGGTCTGATACATCCCAAACACCTTCTTACTCCCAACATGTCATATATGGCAGCTTGGTCAGTGTCCCTAAGCTTCAAAATATGACTATCTAGGTTCCCTACAGTGTCAGTTTTGCGGCCAAGGCAATAATTAGACTTTCAAAATAAAGTAGACAAGTAAACAATAATAAATAATAGAGTTAGCTTTTCAAAATAAAGCTTGCTGATAAATATTTCAGACTGTATGACTTTTGGACGTTCAAAAGTCATGGTTAACGTTGCGATCCAGCCACACTTTGGTTTTATTTAGGTATTAAAAATAATTGGTTGTGTTTAGACACCAAATTTCTTGGGAAGATTTAGTAGCATGATGCTAGTTACGTAACCAATGTACGTTATTTGATTAATTCACCTTGATTAATAACACTACTGAATGTTTGATTATCACATGTATTCTGAAGCAGTGGGCCATTCTTCAAGACTTGGGAGTGAGAATGGGCTGCAAGTTTCCGACCCCCACGGTAACATTTTCACATGTGGTATGTTTCTCTAATTATAGTTACAATCAAATGGGGCACAGATTGCATATGAGCTTCTTAATGTGTCTTCAGATGAACAAATAATCACACATGGAAAAAATTATACAGTATATAAAGTAAAATGTAATGTAAGAACACCAGCTGAAAACAAAGGAGGCAAACAAAAAGCCTGTTTGTGTGGCTTGTTATTTACATATCTGAAGGACACTGCGTTGCAATAACATTTTACACTGTGTGCATTGTGGACGTCATGCTGGGTCTCTGAGCTGCTGAGTTCGAAAGTAAAAATCTGGCTCCAGAGTTCCCGTGTGCTGCTGCAGGTTGGGGGTCATTGCTTGTATTAATGACGCATGGGAAACTTAACTGGCTTTTATTTCCCTCACCATCTGCACCCAGTTGTGTAGTATAGATGGAGTCTGTCGAATGAGGACAGGCCTTCGTTTTGCAGCCAGTACTTTGATTTATGGGATTGTGTGGTCTGAGGACAGTGTTGTATGTATTATGCAGACAATATGCAGTGTGTTTACAATATTTCTTTACATCAAAGTAGATTGGGGATTTTAGGGGATCAAGTTGGCTCAATTTTTTCGACAAAGCTGAGGCCAACAGTGTCAGAAGTTTAAAAAACCCTAGATTAAACTCCTGCAAGAAGACTCACAAACACTGGTTTCCTGTTTCCTACAGTTGACGCAAGTTTCTGGCAACTATTACACTGACCTTTCCCCAACCTTTCCTAAGTCAAAGGTGAGAAATGCTCACATGATTTGGTTTTGTCACAATTACTTATTTAACTGTATGTTTCAGTATTAAAATAAGAGGAATGGTGAGAAAAAGCAAACCAATGTTCAGCCGTCCTCCTGAGTTCAGACAGAATCAAGAGAAATAATTAAATTAAACAAAATGAGGACCATAAAAGAAGAAAACATCTTTCTGTTTTTACACTCATGACTTCAAAAATCTATATTTATGCCTCCACTGGGTCATGGATGCTTTCATGTGTTGCCATGGAATCCCTTAGGTTAGCAGAAAGACCCAGTATTAGTGGTTGTGTGTGTGTGTGTGTGTGTGTGTGTGTGTGTGTGTGTGTGTGTGTGTGTGTGTGTGCGTGTGCGTATGTGTGAGAGATATAGTATCTGTCTTCCAGATGTCACTGTAAATGGCCTGAACACAGACCTGTGGGGACCTCCAACAATGTCCAGCACCTCAGAGAGATGTGTCCATTTTTAAACCACCTCCAGCTACTCCTCTTAAATGAACAACTGTGAAATCTTTCAACAGTACGATTTCTCACTGAACTGTGGTTTATTTTTTTCCTACTTCTGTTTCCTCTATCTTCCAAAAAATGTAACTGATCATGAGTTTAAGAGGGTGACGGTAAGTTCAAGCAGAAGCAGAGGCCTCCGGGGCTCATTTAACCAAAGCAAAAAGGCGGCCTCTTAACTAGCTCAGACTGGTAAACAAAAAAAAACTAGCATGCACTTGCCACCTCGCTGCACGTCTTCTTGAGTTCAAAGGTCAACATCGAGTTCCGTTTACCAGAAAGGTTTGAAATGTCCAGCAGGAGTGTCAGACGCACCTGCAGGGCGGTTTGTATTTTTCAGGCTTTCTTGGCAGTAAGGAGAAAAGGTATGGAGATAGATTAAGGCCTAAAGATTTGTCAATTTGAAAAAACAAATTTACATAAAAACTTGGAGCATTTTTTTCTCTCTAAATCACATGAATACGGTGTATGATGTATAGACAGCCCAAAGTCTGAAGTAAAAAAAAATGTTCTGAAATTAAAAAAAGAAAAAAGAAATGTTTGAAAAGAAAAAGGTCTGAATGTGAAAACAGAATCTGCTGGTGAAAATAATTACATAAAATATCAAACTACAGCTGTGTCCCAATCCAGGGCTTGCATCCTTCGAAGGCCGTATTTGAAGGTTGACTGTGTCACAGAGGCATGTGGAAGGCTGTCCCATTTCAAAGGCTCCTTCAGATGTGGCCGACAAATGCGTCCTCTTTTTCCCAGGCCACGAAGGATCCATTGGTTGCCTCCTTCGTGACCCAACATATCCCGAGATGCATTGCGCGCCAATTCAAACGAATGGCGGACTTTTACACGGCTAAGGAATAAACATTTTAATGTATATCTTTTTGGTTTCAACTCAATCGAATAGCGAGTGTTATACATGTTTACAAAAACGAAAGAGCCCTTGAAACAAATTATCTTTAAAATAATAGGTAAACTTACTTGATGTTAGTTATGCTAGCTAGTTAGCTCGTTAGCTACCTGTTGCTAGGCGACAGGAGCGGCATTTGGGAAAGGGCAGGAACAGCTGGTGATGCAAACAGGAAATGCTCCATAGACCAGACCATCTCATTTCATTTAAGCTTTAACGCTCTACACATATTTTACAAAGCAAAGAACAGAAAACAAAAGTTTCAGTTTAAAACTTGAGTTTTTATTCACAATTTTCTTTCTCAAAGTAACAACTCTTTTGGCCCCCATTTGGCTCCATAGCAGACACACTCCCACCTGGCCCGGGTCACAAGGAAATTTGTTCAAATGTTATTTTCACCGCTGAGCCTATCATTTTTGTGGGATTATCCCTGCCAAGTTAATTTGGAGCCGGAGTTTTTATATATCTGTGCAGGCAGCTGCTGCTAGGATGAACCTTTGGCGATGTAGAGGAAATTTCACACTTTGCAAGATGGATGTGCTGTTGTAGTCAGAATACCTCCTCCCTCACCTCCCTCCATTTATGAGGACATGGCCAAGCAGGCAGGTAGAGTTGTGATTAAACTGGGGTTTTTTTTTGGCTACAATCTACTTCCAGAGCATAACTGAACAGGGCAGATTGTGATTTATGCAAAACCTCACTCGGAGAGAGGTGGGAGATGTTGGCAACCCTTAAAAATTAAGACCCCTTGCAATTAATCCTCCATTCTAAAGGAGAGGCCTTTTTATGCTTCCCCTTAATTTGGCGAATTAACCTGCTAAGCCTGGAGAATTTGTCCAAGCCTTCATTATCCTGGAGTCACATGCATAATGTAGCAGGGAGGCGATAAAGTCAGGCATCTTCTTAGTTGAAAACCCACAGTCAGAGTTAATATTATGGATCCGCTGGGATGCCCTCCAGTTGCCTCCCTAAAACTGTTTGCAGCTGCCTCGGTAATGGCCTACGTTTTGTTAATTTGCACGTCTTTCTTGGCAGTCATAGGCTAACGCTCGATCCGTGCACATATATCCCTTTCTGGCAGGAGGCTCAGCGCAGTTTGAGATGAAACTCTGACTGTTAACTAGGTGTGAAATGCTTCTGCACGGGATTACTACACGTCTCCCGGAGAAGCGCAAGAAGGGAGGAAGCAGGAAACTGCTCGGGAAACATCACAGCCTGTGGTGCTTCGCTTGTTTATCGCACATAGTCACAGATGGAAAGTAGTATTCTTCAATAACGTGGCTGACTTTTTTTTTTTTTTTTTTTTTTTTAAAGTTAACCGAGTGGAGACGGTGCATTGCTGGGATCCAAGTCCAACAGCATCCAAGTTGTAGCTGCAGGAAAAGCTGAATTTTTCTGATTGCACAAAGTTCCCTGGAAGAATTTGACTTGGAATTTGGTTTGTTTTTGTTGGAGGTACTCAAGTTTTTCTCCAGCTTTAGTCAAAGTCGAAGTCAACAAGACAAGTGAAGTGGAAATTAAGTTTCTCTTGAGCCTCGTTTGATTTAAATGCTTCCCTCTTAGTCTCCTTGTTTGGCCGTCCAGTCCTCATCGACTTTAGCTGATGTGGCTCCAGGGTTCCATCATCATTATCGCCATCTTCTGTCTGTTCGTAAACTGCTGGAGGGTTTTAAATACATGCGTCTACTGAGTACAATGAAACATCCCAGGTGTCCCTTTCATTCTGTAGTGATGAACGTGGGATTAATAACACTTCCCCTCATTACAAATTCATCACACAACCATTGTGTTAATCTTGAGCGTTACGTGAAGTATTAACTTGTAATAGGAATATTTATGGTCATATCAATGCTGCTAACAAGCTGTAAAGTGTTTGCTAATAAGGCTTAAGTGTGATAGATTTAAAACAATTAAGTTATGATTAAATTTCCCAGGCTGGAGTCTAAAATCAAGTCACCATCCAGAGAAATGTCAGCACAGTCAGGTGGGTCCTCCTCTCTACACTGCTGATGACTTTTGGTTCTTTATTTAACGGATCACATCTTCCTCATTGTGCATTAGAGGTTTTTATGTGTCAAAAACGACAGACCCAAACCCATTGTTCCAGGAAATATGTTGTGCGACTCAATTGGATCTGTTTTTGCCCAAGATGTAAACGATGCAACAAATCTGGTCATTAAAATTGGTACTAATAATGCGGTTCTGCTGCTAAAGCCTTTATCCTTTACATTCCGAAAAGGAGATACCGTTCTCGCCCATACCATTTGTTAAATACTTTTCTATTGTCACCCATTCTGCTGTGTGTCGTGACATCACGGCTGCAATGTGCCTGACTTCGTCAAGTGGAGTCGAACCAAACACGTAATAGTGTTACACTTATCAGAGCTTACCTTCTTGTCGTCTTTGTCCACAATGTCCATGAAGGAAGCCCAGAAAGAAATCCATCTTCGGGACTCACCTGCAATGTGGCTCGACATTTTTACTTTCACTGTAATGTAATCCCAATTCAGCCTTAAGGTCAAATTGGGACCTGTGGAAATAGAGTGGGACCTGACTTGGGCCAAAAGATCATAATCAAACCTGGACCTGCACCAGGCTGCGTCTCGGATCGTGGGGGGCTTTTGAAGACATCAAATGTGCACAGTCTTATGCCACTGCTGGCTATATAAGTAGAGATAGGTTTGTTTTAAATGATTGCAAGCCCAAAACTTTCTATTTCATTGTAATGTCGGTCTTCTCAATTGGAAGGTTGGGGGTTCATCCCTGACTGCTATAGCCAGACACTGAACCTCAAAGTGCTCCTGAAGGCGTAGCCATAGTATGAATGTCCATAGATCCTGATTAGAGATAGCCGTAGTAGCCTTTTTCATCAGTGGGTGAATGTGACATGTAATGTAAAAGCTCGTCCATTTACCATTTTACCATTCTGAGACAGATTGTTGAAGAAATTGTTTGTTGCATGTTTTTGGCCAGTCAAACTTTTACACTCCTCTGTTGGGAAAACACATCCTGAGCGCTGAGATCCAACGTGTCTTGAATGTCTTAACTTTATTGGTGCTCATGCCCCCATTGAGTGTTTACTGTACCAAAATACATACTTTATATATATGTTGAACAGATGTGCTGTAAAGGAACATTTTAGTAGCGGTTTACCAACAAGGAGTGCGGTTTGATTCCAGACCGTAGAAGTGTTTACAGATGTGTCAAGAGTGTCAAAGGGGAACAACATGTGGATGGAAAAATACCCTCTAAACTGGAATATTGTTTAAAAGGTAAATTTAGTCTCGGAAGTGCTACCCACATGGTGTTTTCTTCTTTATAAAAACATGTGTTTGGGTTTTCCCCCAACTTTTCTGTGAGCCCATTTTAATCGGAGCCATTCCTCTGGAAACAGTAAACAGTCCCATTGGATTAATTACCAAATGCTTTCCCCAAAATTCTGTCTGCTTCTTGTGAAAAAAAGGAAGATTAACAGTAGATTGAACTTTGGTCCACATGTGGACTGGCTGCCTGTCAGGTCTAATAAAGAGAGAGGAGGTGAGCAGGAGCAGGTGTTGTTGGGTGTTCAACCAATGGAAAGGTGGTCGTCTGAAATAAGGGGTCACGATTTAGCCTCTATCGTTGTTTTTCTTTTGTCTCCAGAATTTTCTGTAGAGGGTAAGCCCAGGATTGATGCTTCTTAGTTCGGACCATCTGTGGGAGGCCTTGTTTTTCATCCACCCTCTGGGAAAGCAGTTGCTTATGGCGCTCGATAGAAACGTTGCAGGCAGCAGTTGCCACCCACATTATTGGCAATTTAAAACATGAGAGATGGACCTAAAGGGGACGAGAAGCCGATTGGCACGTAATTCACAAATCCCAAAAAAAACCACGCAGTCCTCCTACACAGCAAGAGGCGTCCATGAATCGAACAGATATTTCACCACTTTTTTCCCCTCCAGGAAGTTTCCCTCGTCAGTCAGCATTCTTTTACCATCTTCTGTGTTCTTTATTTCAACCTACATCTCATAGTCTGTCAGAAAGAAGGATTAATATTTCAAAAAACAAAGACTATGATTCACATGCACATCTGTGTCAACATCTGACACAGAGCGCCAGAGATAAAAAGGATCACTGTAAGAGAGATTTTATACGAAGAAATCTCCACAATAGCAGGAAAAAAATGTCGATATACACAAAAGAATGTCTCAGGGATTATTTGAATTCACCGGGGTATTCGTTTTCTAAAGTTAGATAATAAGTAACAGACACAACAAATCTAATTTCATCCTGATAAATTATTCATTGGAAGCTGCTGTGTGAACGCAGCACTGCTTTGCATATGCCCCTCAAACCTGAAGCTGCTTTTCATTCACACAGGAAATCCTTGATTATTTATTGTGTTAAGATGCAGCTCTTCAGATTAAATTACCATCATTAGTTCACAATTCAACATTAAAGCAGGTTCCCATCGCGGATATGACCTTTAACCTTTACATTTATCTCTGAATTGTCCTTATTGTATACGTTCTGAGCACCCCGCTCTTCACAACATATCCATTACCGCAATCAATCTTTTAAATGGCCACCATTGTTTGCCTGCATTTTTTAATCACACCATCATAAGCACTTATCCAGCTCACAAGGCGCCCCGGCTGAGGGAGGCCCCCAGTGAAATTAAAATAATGAATAAAAGATAAGACGGAGGTAAAAGTGCTGAACTGGGACTGAGCAGCAGTTATGAATCCAGGGCAGAGGCCACGTTTTCTCGCCACCCTTCGCAGCAGGGAAAGTGTCCAAAGACCGTGCTGATAATTTGACCCGGCGGCTCCTCGGTCGGGTCGCGGTCAGGTCCTCTGGTCTCCTGGGGGTTTCAGCTGCCTGACTTCCTGGAAGATTAGATCCTGATCTTTGGTCAGCAGTGTGTGTGATCTGCGGGAATGTGACGGATGACTTCTCCCCGGGTAATATGGCAAATGAATCCGCTCTGATCTGCTCTCTTTCTGTATGGATGTGATTTACATGATGAGATCGGGCTGCAGCCCCCCGAGGGGACGCTGAAGAAGGAAGTGACATATTTGACAGGTTATAGGGCTCCTAGTCGCTCCATTATCGGGCTCTGCGTTACATAGTAGAGATGTAGTTCAATGCAATCCAATTTCCAGATGTGTTTTCTTGCTCTCCCAAGCCGGCGTGAGGATTAATTTCACGCCTCAGCAGCTTGCTGCGGTTCTCGCTTCATTTGCGCCCACAAATGATGCTTTTTCCAATTGATTTCATTTGTTTCAAAAGACTACAAAGTAAGTCTTATAATTTTGTTTTTATTATGTATTTATTAGGAGCAATAAATGGTAATTAAATTGGGATTAAAAAGATTAATGCTACAAAAAAACCTGGGCGAGAAGTGTGTTTTTATACTGCGGTTTAATTGTTGTGCGTTTAAAAGGGACCTATAGGAGGGTGCATCATCTGCTTTCGCTCTTTGCTTTATACCACATTTTTTGGGGTGTGAGGGAGACATCAAATCTACTTATTCTCTGAGATTTTAATGACTACTTTAAACATTTTGATGCAATAGATACAACTTAACTGTCTGCAATTACCAAGGAAACATCCAGCATCCCCAACCAATCCAGGAAACATCATCTAACTCAAACTTTAATGGTAGACCAGGTGCCCCCTTTTAATTTCTTACTAGTACATTTTCATTCAGTACAAACATGTCTTTATATCTACATTATTGATACTGATGGGGTCTACCATACTTAATCCAGTGTGGGGATTAAGATACAAAAGTGCAAGTGATTCACAGGGAACGATGCATGCGTGTAATCCATTTAACTATATATAGCTAATAACATCACTGTACTCATGCTCTGTACTGAGTTTCTTATTGTGCAAACTGAACACTTCATTCTGCAGCTGCTCCACATTAGAAGCGTCCAATTAGTGAAACATGGAGTGGCTGTTATTGTGAGGCACCCACAGAAACGTATTTGTCAATGTGATTAGCGCTGCAAAAATGCAAGTACACGAATTCTTCATGATTAATTTTTTAGAGGGAGAAATAAACCAGGTGAGTCATACACCTCAAACTCGCCAACTTTACCGTCTCCTGCAGTTGTTTGTGCTCGAAGCATTAGAATGAAATCGGATTGTGGTTGCAATTATTTGTGACTCACTTATTTATTGCAACAATGCGAGCGTGCATTGCAAACAAATACACCAGCTTCTATTCTATTCTATCCTATTTACATTTCTGTCAAACTAGCAGCTTAAAGAGTTTTTGTTGTAGTGTTAAAGTGCACTTGCTCTTCCCGTGACGACGGTTGGTGCCCGCAAATCAACCACTCGGTTTAAAGAAGCGACTCACGTAACACATACACATAAACTTTCCACAGTTTTTTGTTAGAGAGTGCTTGTCACTTTAAAGGAGAAGTTCGGTATTTTTAAACCTGGGCCCTATTTGTACAAATGTGTGTGTCGAAATGACTCATCGCAAAAAAATCTGTCCAGTAGATGGCCTTCACCGTAGCCGGGATATGGCTGCAACATAATCCAGGGCAACTGCGCCGGATCACGTCCACTAAAAGTGCTTGTTTTTGCCGCTGACAGGCTCAGATTGTTGCTCCAGGTGTCCGACAACATTCCAGAAATGATCCCTACAAAGATCGTCTCGCTCAAGGAGAAGTCTCGCTCTGAAATCATGCGGGTGGTGAGATGTTACCTGAACAGGACGGTGGAAGTGTGAGTTAAAGTTAGAGAGGATTTATTTATGTAGAGGACATCCAGCAGGACTATATTTCAAAACCCACACACTACACTACAACGCTGTGTAACCACGTCGGAGGATTCCCCCTCTCAACAGGGCTGTGCTGCAGACTTTCTTTCATGTGCCTAAAATAAACTGGAGGAGGCGGCTAAGACCACAGGGACCAAACGGTCAACTATCTATCCAGTAAGTAGACCTAACATATTTACATGCTTCTAATTTCTTTACCTAGAAATGTCACCGTTTCTGGTTACACAAAAAGGATCTTACAATCTTACTCTTTTAAAAAAAGGACGATCTTTGTAGGGATAATTTCCAGAATGTTGTCGGACACCTGGAGTAACAATCTGAGCCTGTCAGCGGCAGTTGCCCCTGGATTATATTGCAGCCATTGCGGCCGTATCGCGGCTACAGCAGAGGCCATCTACTGGACCGTTTTTGTTCCTATGAGTCATTTCAACACACACATTTGCACAAATAGGGCCCAGGTTTAAAAACACCTTACTTCTCCTTTAAGACCCAACAGCTAAATTAAAATACTGTGGGAGTGTCATCATTTATCACCAGCCCTCTTCAGCCAATCAGAGGCCTTCACCAGTGTCACATATCGGCCTGACTCCCATGTCTGTGCTGCCCTCGCTGTGGCCTCACGCTGAACTTTAATTACCGTGAGTGGCCTGGTAGAAAAACATTTCTCTCCTGCTGACACAGCCGGGGCACGTCCTTTGTTCTTCCTTCGGACCTCCTCTATATCGCTCTTTCCCTGACTGTACTTCCTGTGTTTTTGGTGGACTTCAACCAAAATCCACTTCCTGTTTCATTAAAATGTTAAGAGGTTACTATAGGGAGGACGAGCAGATGGGAGAAGATACATTGAATGTGTGTTTACAGTCAGCTCTTTTGCCTGCTTGTGTAGAAAAGGCCATAACGGGAAACTGCTTAAGTCTGCAGGCGGTACAGTAACTCTGCTTACCGAACTCATTATCTGTTTACTCTTCACTTCTTTGCTTATTTGCTTTTGGAGGATCTGTAAGTGGGCCTACAGGGCTTCAGAATGCTTGGTGGAAGGGCTCGTTCCTGAATGACAAACTGTTTCTTCAGGATGACGTTGGATGGTTGAAGTTGATCTGTGCGAGAGGAGGTCGAGAGCACTCCTGTTCAGCTGCACACGAGGACTCTGCGGACAGAATGTGCCGTTCTATTCTCAAGGTCTCCCGAGTGTCTTCTTCGCAGGGTTTTCAGTCCACTCTGTCACTTTGTGCTCATGTTTTATTTTCCTCCACACTCCGAACGCAGCAAAAAAAATACCTTACTATCTCACTTAGACGTTTCTCTCTGGCTCTGTGGTTGCGAAAAACAAGCTCAAAATCGACTGTTGTTTATACTGTGCACATTCCACTTGCGTTAATCTGTTTCCTTCTTCTACTGTCACAGATAAAATACTTATAAATTCCCTGTTTGTGTCTGAAAGGGAGGAAAAACAGTGCAACATTCAGGGTTTACTCCTCTACACACCTGCACAATAAATCAGAGATAATAACTTGTTTATATCTCTCATTTGTCAGTCAGTTTTATATAACCTCATGCTGTCTCATAGTGTCTTTAATGCATGCTGAGCGATAGAGCACGGAAAACAGCTTTATGTCCTCCTCCATCATCCACACATCTCTGCTTTAACTCATGATTATATATCCGGTATACACTTATTAATTCATCAGGGAGGCTTCAATCATTTCTTAGCGACTCTTCGTCGTTATATGGATCAGTCTTGCTCGGGCAAATCGACTCGCTCTGTGGAAAACCTGGTGCAGCCCTCCTCTGCGTCCCAGTCCGCAACACAACCTCTAATCTGCCCGTTGCTGCAGCAGATAAGTGAACTTTAAGCTGTCATGCACTGTAAACAGCACTGAATGATAAAAGATATTCTGACGTGCTGTATAAGTAGACCCCCCTCTTCTGGCCCTTTGATGAGAGACAAATATACAAAGGCAAATTGTCTTGGACAGTGTGTTAAAAGGTTTTCTCTATCAATTATGGCAGAGAAGACTTTTGTAAATAAAAAAAGGCCTATTAATCTTCTCCAGCAGTGTAAGAGGTCTATCAGAGTAACAGAAATAAGAAATACTATACTTTCTTCCCAATACAGATTCCTATACCCATACTTGAGTTTAGGCCGATACCCAATCGGGGGACGATATAGCCTGAGAGTGACGGCCAACTTTTCTGTGCTTCCGGTGTAGCCAGTCGTTAGCAATAAAGGACTTCCAGCAAAGACTTCCTTTGTCAGTGCGCCGCATTGTTTACAGTCCAATGAGCAACTTGAGAAGCGAGGATGGAGATGGAGTTGATGGAGTTCAGACATAACGTCTAAGAACGGATTATTAGCTGCACTTGCACACAGATGTCAGTTTTATAGAGATTTATAAAAAGCTAAATCGTCGTCAGATGACGGACGATGGTGGCCGGGATGGCATTAGGGACTTTAAGCAGCGGCGGCTGAGGGACGGCTACAGCGCCTGTGAAACATTCCAACGGGTTGCCACTAAGCAACGATTTCTTTACTGACTGCTGTTGGCAACGGATGACATGTCTATAACAAGAAAAAATGGTCAAATTAGCGGGTATCTTGAACAAATATACTAATGATCCATACAACTACTAAAGGTAGAATCATATATAAATGAAATAACAGTAATTATACGTTATCATCGTATTTGACACCGTTTACACTCCGACGTTGTAGTGACTACGGCAAATCAGTCTTTCTCCCGTAGTAGACAGCTGGGCTACAAAGACAGGAAGTGCGCAAAGTGGAACCTTTTTTTTTTTTTATTGAATGCCGTAGCCATCCCTTTAACCGTCGCTGCTTAAAGTCCCTATTACGGCAAATTGGGTTCCGCCAAAATTTCTTGCATGTCATAAAAGCCTGCTGATATGTGATTGGTCGATGCTACTCAGAATACAAATGCACTACAGAGATTAGGCCGATACCAAGTAAAAAAAAGATAAAGAAAATATATAAATATATTAACACTAACTGTAACATAAAACTTCTTCATTTTGTGATTTAACCTTTTTTAAACAAAAACAGCCTCAAAAGTTTGGATGGGAAAACAAAGATTACTATAATTTTGCTGACCGTAACGAACATTACACTCTCCCCTATCTCCCAGTCTTGTTGTGCGTAATCTTCGAGTGAACATTTACTTTCCGTGGTAAATGGACTGCACCTATATAACACTTTTCTTGTCCTCTGACCACACTTTACTGCAAGGAGCGGGGATTGAACCGCCAACCCACCGATTGGACAAGCCGCTCTACCTCTGAGCCACAGCTGCCCTAAAAATAGTTTCCTCTTGCAGCTATAATACAGTTAATTGCTGTGTAGGTTAGGAGGGAAGTAGTCGATTTTTTTAGGAGCTAATAAATGAATGGTATCTGATCGCTGCATGGACTGGCTGATACCCGATACCGCATTTTAGGCAGCACTGGAGGTAATTCCAATAGTGGTATCAATACAAGAACAACTCTCATGTGGAGCAGTGAGTTTTCTGTAACCTGAGCAAAAGCTGCCTTGAATCCAAACAATAGGTAATTTCCAGGGCCCATCGGCAGGCCAAGCATTTAAGTGTATTAACAGTGTGATGAGAGTGCATCCACAGGATGGAAAAATATTGCTTCCCTGAAAGTAAAGTCTCGTCTAGTGTGTTTGTGTTGCTAGGATGTTGTTGTTGTCTTCAGGATCAACTCCAAAGAAAGCTAATTTCATGTTCACAGCGTGAGAAAAGTAGGAGTTTGATTTGCAAAAGCAGTGGGCTTAATCGAAGTTGACAGCAAGACATTTGATTGCTGCGTTTGACAGAGTATGAAAGAAGATAATCTGTCTATCAACAATGCAGCATTTCACACTTATATCAAATCATCCTTCACAGAGAGCGATAAATACAAAGAAAGGAATTGTTAAGCCTCTAAGAAAAGGAAAAGGACAGTAATAATCTGCCAGTTCGTGTGATTGGTCGGTTCTTCCCGAGCAGAGACGGGCTGCACGGAGGAGGAACATAACCAGCAGACTTTAAACAAATGTGCCTGACTGCCTGTCTCACTGACGTGTCTGTGAATGACAGGTCAGACAGCATGGAGAGGTCTCCCTCTGATGAGTTATTAAGGCCGCGGCAATTCCATTTCCCCCTCACAGGGAGGGAGCCATCAGCGCAGCATGCAGGCCATTACCACTGATGCCAGTGTCTTTGAAGTTAATTACAATCATTGTGAATTGGAGCTAATGTGTTTGATCTTTGCAGCCAGATGATACTTGGAACTTTTGTCGAGCAGACTCCCTACATCAGTGACATTCGATTACTTGGTTGTAATTTCTAATAAAGGATATGAATTAATTATTGTAGTTACATTATTTATTAAGGCTTTCTAGATTATTCAAAGGTCCGGAATAACAATAACTTTTTGGTTGCCAGGTTGTGTCACAATTTTGGCTTATGTTTATCCTCCTCTAGCTCAATGTGCATTGCTCTCTTGTGTTTGTGCAACCTATATAATTCATCTAGATGGCTTGTTAGACAAAATTCCAATCACTTAAATTGGTCCTACATTTAAAATGAAGTAATTAAAGTTATTAAAAGAGCTGATATTATCATAGCGCAGTAATATCCTTGTCGTGAGTCAGCCGAACAGTTTTCCAGTTACATATTTTTTCTACTCGAAAAGCACGGGAGTATCAATTCTCGAAGGTAAAATGCCCGAGATTTATTCAGCATGGTTTGTTTAATGTTAAAACATAAATGATTAGCTTACACATGAAGCTACGTGTTAGTTCATGCAGGACACACAACTCTTACGCCTGCCTGACAGTCTGCTGATTGAATCTTCGTAATACACCAATCACAGTGGCTTCTCACAACAAGGTGGGCTATTAAAATGCAACTTCCTTCTCACTCATTCCTGCTACACCAATGCTGCACACCCACCACGGCTGCTGCTGCTGCTGCTGCTGGCAATGCTTTGCCTCCACCAGCCTCCTCCTTTCTAGTCTGAAACCTTTTGGCCACTCTGTATACCCAAGAGGGCTTGGCATTGCGCTCCCTGGAAAGCCGTAGCATGCTGCTCGGCCAACCCAAGGGCCAACTTAAGAGTGGAGCCATGCATAACTTTATTTCCATTTGGCAATTAATGGTTAAATATATGACGGAAATACAATTATTTGAGCTTTTAAACAAATATTGATACAACAATCAGCTCAAAATTCCAGTTTCACCGGGATAAAGTGATTAGTTTAAGGCTTTTCCAGAAGAAAAATTGACATTTAAGTAAGCATAACAAATACTCAATATGACACACACGTCACATTCACCAGGCCAAAGTAAGCACTGGCAAGTTTCAAGCTTCAAGCTCAAAATCGAGTTAAAAAAGCCTTATATTGACACTTTTATGTTACATTTTTTAAGAACTGCAGGTATTGCACAACCCTCCAAAATCCAGTCGATCAGGCTCTAATACTAATACATAAAACATTGGTTATATTGAAAGTAGAAAGATGCAAGTGTATTGAAAATAGGGACAAATTTTTCTGACAGGCAGAGGTCAAAAGCACTAAATTAAGTTGGAAGTGCGGCAATAAATATGGTGAACATCCCTCTTCAGTGAGGAAAACGTCCCAATCCCCACTTTGAACGATGATTTGAAGGTTTGTCAGCTGAAAAGGTAGCTGACGCAACCTCGTGTCCTCTTTGTCCACTGCCCTGCAGCCATATTTCTGCTGCAGTTTAGTTATTTCATCATGTTTGATGGACAGGGGCAACGAATTTGCTTTATGAATAGAGCCGATCTGTCAAGCTGCCAGTCGCCCACTGCTTCTGTTAGCCGACTGATTGATTTAGATGCGAGTTCCCTTGAGAGTGACATTGTCTCGTCAATGATGCGGTCCCTTTTTCCTGTCTCTTTCTCTTCATGTCTCTGTTCTCTCTCTCCATCTTTAACCCCAGTGCCCTTTGCCTACATGCAGTCTTTTTTAAATAACCTTGAGCATGAAACCACCATTGGCTTGAGCTGTCAATAGTTGCTAATGGCATGACGACTACCAATGAGTTCATGTGTTCATCAATATCAGAAGTACAATCCTCAAAATGCCATCGTACTTTTAGCGTAGAGTGGTGTCCTCTGTTAAAAGCAAACCTTTTACTCTTTTTGAAGCTTTAATCACTTTGGAAAATTGGTTAGAATGGGACCACACTCCATTACAGACTATTTAAAAACAAGCAGCACATGAACACGACTCATTCTGGTTAACTATTGTGCAAGGCAAGCACTGATATAACATCTGCAATGAGTGGGAAAGGTTTAATTTAAGCTGTCGTAATTTAAAGTTCATCACTCTCACACCATTCTTGTTTTTGTGGTACGTTTAAAATAAGCTTTCTTCATAAGTTCTCTTTGTGGCTAAAAGCTGAAACATATTACGATCCAGAAATGGCAACAGTACACACTTTAAAAGTAGAAAGTGACCCTCTGAAGGACATCTTTTCTGGCTGCTTCTGTGCAAAGGTAACTGAACCTCACATCACGTTTAAGCGACTATTCCACTGAAATCATTCTTACTTTTAATAAAATAAAACAACCAAATACATACTGCTGAGTTTCTTTCTCTGGTTGTACCTTACTTCACTCTTTCTGCGTCTCCTTCTATCCCACGTTCTCGGCCCATCCAGTCGAGGCAGATGGCTGTCCAACAATGAGTCTGGTTCTGCCTTAAAAAGAAGTTGTTCCTCATTGCTGTTGCCATGAGCTTGCTCACGGTGGATTCATGTTGGGTCTCTGTCAATAATATAAAATTAAGAGTACGGTCCAGACCTGCTCTTTTTGTAAAATGTCCCCAGATAACTTTTGTCATGATTCTGCGCTATGTAAATAAAAATTGATTGATTGACTTCTGTAATGTACGATATGCACTAATGGACACGTCAAGGAGTTGCATTTTTTGCACCTTTTTGCCTTTATTTAATAGGACAATAGATAGAGTCGGAAATATGGGAATAGAGAGAGGGGATGACATGTAGCAAAGGGTCGAGGGTCTGTGTTGAACCCGGGGCTGCTGCGTCGAGGACTGAGCCTCTGTACACAGGGTTCTCGCTTTAACACAAAACTGGCACCCCAGGAATTGTTTATTAAACAAGTTATTCTCCGTTTGGGCTGGAATCATAGACCTATAGCTTGCCTACTTAAAATTCAATAAATTAAACTAAAAATAAAATGTGAAAACTTAAAGCTCCTGTGAGGTACTTTCAGTTTGTGTTGATTTTGGCGCCCCCTGTGGACAAAGCCGTACCTCTTTTCTCTTTGCTGTTTTTGTCCTGTACATGCTTAAGTGGTGGTTTTGAACAAAAGATCTCATCCTGCTTTCTTTATCAATCATATGTATCACTCACTTTAAATGTTTGCCCTGGAAAATGTCAACAAAGGCGGCGTGCATGTAATCGCTTCGTCTGACACCTACCCCTCCACTAGAGGTTTCAGGCATTAAAAATAACTATATAGAAATAATCAATCTTGTCGCTGATGGTCTGTTTTGCTTTTGTAGGTCATATAAAGTCATCACAATTAATTTCAGTCTGTTTCATAAGCAGCGAAAAACTCCTCACAGGAGCTTTAATAAAAACAAAAAGGTCCAATATTGGCACTGAAACACGGCTTTTTTCCCTTCACTCAAATGCCACACGTCACATTTACAGGTCGACGTGGCGGCACAGAGAAAACAGTAGGATCTGAAGGCTGTCAGGCATCAAGTTTGTAGAACACAAATCAGGAGAAGCAGCAGTGAGAGACTGGAGGAAAAAGTAAAACTAAACCTCCTGTATGTCCGAAAAGACGGTGCAAAGGCTGGTATGCGTAGCGGCGGGAGGAAGAAAGTAAATGATCAACACTAATACGTGAGCCTGTTTTGTAAGGGGTAGAAAGTACAGATATTTGTGTTAGAATGTAAAGAGTAGAATCAAAGAGAAAAATGAATGCTTAAGTAAAGAACAGGTACCTGTAAATGAAAGAAGTCCAGTATTGAAGTTTTGTGCTTTGTTATTTATTACCTCTGCTCATATCTGACTGTGGTTTCAGTCAATACTTGCATCACTCTCTCTTGCACAACCTGAAGTCGCAGTCAGAAACCTAGAGGGTTGCATATCGGTCTTTTCAGAGCAGTGTTCCTTACTCCTCCACCTGGCCCCTGGAGAGACTGTTGCTTTGGCGAGATGCTGAGGGCACAGCTGGGGGTAAATGACACCGCTTGAGCAGGGAGGCAGGCGCTCTCCAGCCGCCCTCTTATCAGCTCTGCTGCGAGCTCCACAGATACAGAAATGTGCAGAGGGTGTGGGCGATGGGCGGCGGTGGTGGTGCCGCTGGTGGTGGTTTGGGGGGCAGACAATATGAGCAGACGTGAGGAGGAGCGATGACTCATTTCTTATCTTATAATGTACTGGAGCAGGTTTGCAGGTGTAACATACGTCAACCTCATGGCGGTATCCTTCCATTTTCAAGTGTGAAGGTGTGAAAGATTACCAGGGGCTTCAGCCATATTCCCCAACATCACGCTCATCCTTTAAAAAACTGTCCTAGACCCTGGGCTCTGCTGGCTCTCTGTCATTACGCTGGATTGTATTCTGCCGTCATGTTGGCTCGGCTCCAGACACAAAGAAAGCCTCAAGGATAAAACTAGATGTCCCTGCTGCAGGAGCATTATCATTAAAGATCCACCAATTCTCTCACCCTTTAGACATTGGCCTTCCTTTTATCTGTGTGCGGCTGTTGATCCATGTGACTTCACAGTGAGGAATACCATTTTCTGATAATATAATCCCTTCTCGGGTCCAGACCGGGTATCTTTTATATTCGTGTCCCACCCCAGGAGAGTCTGACTCCCAGCCTCGGAGTTTCTGGGATGAATGCATCCCTCGTTCCTTATCGCTCTCTCCATATTGTGACTCTGATACACCGGGAGGAAGGACTGTGAGGCTGGGGAGGGAGGTGCTGAGCTGTCTGATTAAAACAGGAAGTGGAAGAGGAAGTCAGGGGAATTGGTTTAACCTTGCGTAACAAGATTTTTGCTAAATAATTAGTCACAGTCAGAATTGTGTCAGATTTTCCAAATGACATTTTGAGCGTAGCTGTCATTTACAGGATTTCTTGTTACGTTCTAGTGGTATGTAAGGTCAAAAGTATTCAAAGCAGACAGATATCTGTCACAGTGTTTCTCCACTACAATTTGTCCTCATGATGTTTAGCCTGAGGTGGGATTGGGACTACTGCAAAAACAGAAGTTTAAGTAGTATTTATTTCAGTGATATTATTGTTTGAATGCTTTTACAAGGCAGCATTACTTTGTCATTGGGAGAGACTACAGGATGTTATTATGTGCTCCTGAGGTATAACGTGGACCAAACCAAATTTATCATATCAGGCCTGATGCAGCATTTTAGTCACAGTCAGAACAAAATTTCAACCTCAAAGCATTCCAGGTGCGCAATGCAAACAAAAAACATGGCCGACCATGACAAACTCACAATGTAACTCTCAGCAGAGAAGCTTTTAGATACTTTGAGGTGTTCTGATACAAATTCCAGTATTAGAAAGACGTCTGATAGCACCTAAAATTCAGGATCGTTATCAGCAAGTACGCTCATCTAGCATCGGAACAAGACCTTTGAAGTAAAGTATTTCTGTTTTTATTCCATGTTTTTTTTCTATTGACAATACACAGTTTCAGATATTGTAATTAGTATTTAACGAAAAGATGGTCGTTAAAGATAGAATCTCGAAGATTTCAGTTTTCCCAATTTAACCAGACGTCCACGGTTGGCTCCCTTTGTCATGGTTGTAACTCTTGATTTTCCTGGCTAACGGTCGCTTTCCATTTCATCTGAGCGTCTAGTTTGTTTCTTTTTCTTTGGATTTTCACTTATTTTTGAAGTTGTATCTGTAGTCATCACTCTTTTCTTTGTTTGTTCAGCCATAGTAGATTACTGTTTACTCGCAACACTTGCAGAGACCGGAGAAGCAGCCGCTTAGCTCCGCCTACCCTCTCTGGCAGACCAACCACTGCTGGCTGATGGAAAACGCATCAGTAACTGGGCGCTGTTTGTGATTTTGTCAGCGAATGTCATCATAGACGCCCAGTCCATAATAATACTATATACTGCAAATGCAAAGACTTTCATCAGTGGGCCATAGGCTCAATCACCATTATGATATATTCAGCGATAGATAGGGACTTAACAGACATTATTTTACATGAAAATCTTTGAGATTATACCTTTAACTGTGTCTACGTCTAGCAGCACTGTAGGGAAACTGTGAAATGCTTATAAATTCTGTATATTTCCCAATCTTGTCACTTTTTTTGGCATTTTTAACATTTCTCAGAATAAATTCTTATTAGGAAGATAATTTTCAGAGATTGTTTACTGTAACCATCTACCTAATAACATTACCAACATACTTTACTCTTAATGAAGCATCGGAGAAAGGCTTATCTGCAGGTTTACTGGTAGGAACTCTGACTTTGAGTGGTTTCGTTTTTAGTTTGAGGCTGGAATTTTTTACCACACACTTAGTGGTTACCTGTCCTAACTCTCAGACCATTCTTTGACACAGAATTGCATCAATGAAACTTTGCGTTTCGAAAGTTGCTGCATCAGCCAAGCCACAAATCTGAGTCACCATTGATTCATATCTTAGTTTTCTTTCTGTTTCCTCTTTCCAGGCGGATGTCAGTGGATGAGGTGGGCAGTTCTCCACATCTCATCATGGATATCAACCGTAGGCCGTTCCCCCATCTCAAAACCTCCTGTCTGGCCAGCTCCAGCTCCACAACACCTCCCTGAGTCTGAGCTGTGACACCTGGGACTCGCAGGCTGCTGACACCATGACGCAGATGGACTACAAGTATAGCCTGCTGGGCTCCGCAGTGGACGACTACCGCAAGAGGCCGCTGATCCTGCAGGTGGACGACACGCCAATGAACCTGTTTGCGGTCCTGGAGGTGAAACGGGAGCTGCCGAAACGTTGGAACACACTTGGTTGCTTTCGTAAAATCCGGCTGTACAGCTTCCTGTTCGGCCTGGCCGTCATGTTCCTCATCATGGCTTCGTACATCCTGACAGGAGACAAGAAGGGCCTCCTTCTCACGCCTTCCCCCTACCACTTCAGCAGCCTGGTCAGCCCAGGACCTTTTGCTTTCAACCTCTCGTCAGTCAAGGACTACGCACATATCAAACTGGTTGTCAAGTCCATCACGTCCAAGGTGGAGTTTCGAAGCAGGCGACAGCTCCCGGAGCTCAAGGCGCTGGTGAACAGTGAGCCACATGTGAGTGAAGTCTAATAATATCAGTCTCATTTCCTGTTTTAATGTATTCAAAGATAGCTTAAGGACGCAAACTCAATGAGACATTTAATTTTGTTATCAGGTTGACTAATGTAATGAATCCTTCAGTGTTTTATAGTATAAATGTTATCTAATTTAATAATACTACAAACATGGCCCAGCATGATATTGATCTTTCTTTTAATTGACAATCACAGATGTAGATCTTGAGGCGTGATTAAATGCAAAGTGAAAAGGTGATTCCAATCAGTATTCGTGCCTACATGCCGTCTACACGGGGTTCAATACAGCCCCGCTGTTGTAATTCCCCACTGGTTGCAGTTTCTAATTTAATTTATAAAGAGATAAAACTGCTCTGCAAACCTTGTACAACACCTCGTGTCACACTAGATAATTGCATATGTCTCTACCAATGTTTTTTTCCTTTTTTCAGAAGGGATTTAAAGCTCAAAGTCATCTCACAGTCTTCCAACACATCGGCCCCGGTAGCTTTCTCCAAGTGTCCGTCTCACCTCAAAGCCTGCTTCAATTAATTGTTAATTCTAATGATAATGGCTTGTGCCAGGGCTATTTGCAACATAACTAATTTCTTATTGAACCAGCTAATGAATAGGAGAGTGTGGCCGCGGGACAATCAATACCACATCTGTGGACGGATCCGGCATTAATTGTCCTTAAAGTAGCCGTGTCTCACAGGCAGTGAGTGAATCATAGTAACACGGGCCTGTTTTGTGTTTGATCACCAAAAAACACTTTGAAATGTGAGTAGAAAGAGGCCAAAGTCGGATATGTCTCTCTTCACTCCTACATCTGAGGATGAGACTGGTTTCCTCTCCCAGGGCAGTCTGCCTTTCTTCATACAGACTGCTGTCAGAAAGTAAAAGACCAGATGTTTTCATTTAATGTTTTTTCACTTGAGCCCAGAAAAGTGAATATTAAATCAATGAAACAACAAGGTTTAAATGTTGAGAGTATTTACAACCACATTTTGTCAACTAAATACTTAAGACCTTTTTAGGGCAGTGCATCAGGAGAATAATCCAAGTTTGAGTTTTAATGCCTCCACTGCGGTGATTGTCCCCACCTCTATCAGTCCCATCCTCGTGAGCTTATTCGGCACAAATGTCAACATGGACGTGAGAATGAACTGGTTGGAATTTGGTGGTGAAGGGTCAAAGATCTAAGTCACTGTGACCATCTATATATAGGCCTAGTCCATACCTCAACATTGAATTTGCTAATTATGACACAATTTCACAGGGAAGTCTACTAGGATAAAATGATGACATCTTTACCCAAAAGGTCAAAGGTCAAATGTTCAATGTGAAAGAATAATGTCCCACTTCCCTCTTTGTGACCATGAAATCTCAGCAATCCCTCAGAGAATATCTTCAAATTTGCCAAAAATGCTGAACTTAAGGATGAACTGATTAGGTCTTTGGTTGTCAAAGGTCAAGGTTGTTGTGACATTATGTAGGTCCCATTCTTATGAAGGTGAAAGGTCAAATGCCTGAATAGAGCTTGAGAATGGATGCCATCTGAAATCGATTAGTAGACAATCTCAGTTTACCTTTACCGTACCATTTTTTGGTTAAGACAATCTGGCATTATGTCCCACATCTAAATAATTGCGGTGTTACCTTTCCCTTTGAACGTAGGCATACTTATGCTGTTGTTTTGTTTTAAGTGTAATGCAATCTTTCAATATAGATCCTATTCCTTGTCCCAGTCAGTTACATTGGCATTCTGTTTGAAACAGTAATGGATGGAACTTGACTTGTTGGCGGAGGCATATAACCGCCAGGCAGTATTTCCTTATTTTTTCCAAACAGAGGAATGTTCTTGACTGGCCAAGACAGTGTCCTGACCTCAATGCAACTCATCATGTGTTTCATGATCAGACTGAAGGAAACAAAACCCTCAAAACAAGGAAAAAAAGGGAAGATGGTTAAAGTTCAGACAGAGGGTGTCTGCTCATGTCTGTTGGACTGTAGCCTTTAGACGGTTGCATGCCAAGGATTTCATACTAAATATTAAAAGTTATGACTTTACTTAAGTTTATGTGAAAAGTCCAATCGCTTTTGGTCTCCTAAAATTGGAAGACGGTGTATAAAAAAGTCCCCTAAGTTCAGAGCCAACTTGACAAATATAATGTCAAAGTGTCGAAACACTGTCTGCCTGCACCATCTCTATGTGCAGCCACTTGTGTCAATGTGTCTCTGCATTTAAAGCCAATTTACTGCACCCCTCTAGAGACACTTTCCTCCTACAAACTTGTCGTGAAATGTTCAGTTGGAACCCACACAGATGGTGGTTTCCTACACCTGCCAAAACAGTGGCCTGTGCAAAAAAAAAGAAAAAAAAAGGTTTTAAATTGTTTAAACAAACCGCTTCCTTTAAGGGATCAGTGAAATGACTGGAATGTATTTATGTTTCATCGCGCAGCCTTAGCAATTATAATTTCATGGGTTTACAGAAGGCCTTGTTTTAAATGTTTTTGTATATATGAGAAGTACGGTGGCTCTGGAGTTTAATGCATCCTGCTTTCTTTGCCTTTACAGATGTTTTCTGTTATCCCCCGCAAATTCCTTCCTGGCATCAAGAACCCCTGTTGGTATGAGGAATACTCTGGGAATATCACTTTGGACCCTTACAGGACAAACTTGTACGCACGCTACTCGAGGCGTTTCCGGACCGTGTTTCAGAACTTGAGGAACACTTTCCGGGAACACTTGTTCCACCGCGATGGGAAACTCTACCGCATGCGGTGTCTTCCTTATTTCTATATCATCGGCCAACCAAAGTGTGGCACGACGGACCTGTACGACAGACTGAGGCTGCACCCCGACGTCAAGTTCACCACTTTCAAAGAGCCGCACTGGTGGACCCGCAAGAGGTTTGGTGAGTAAAGAAAACTGTTACTTGCTGTGGTAGAAGCCCTTCAGGCTGGTACACAATAATGAGAGCCCCGAGAGCTTTAGGAGTGTGAATGTGACTAGTATATCATTTTGTCAGAGCTAGACCTCAGGGGGGTTCAGAAAAGCACTCAGCGACAAGATGCTTGAAGGGGTCTCAGGCTCAAAGGCAGGCCTGTCTGATTCATGAGCACAATTTAATTATCTCCTGCATTCAAACTGTCATTTTACTGCGAGATTTGTGGATTGTGGTAACTACATATTGCAGTTTCTAACAATTGCAGGAGTTAATTTGAGGGAAATTCCCTCCGACATCTTCACTCTGTGTCAAACAGAACATTTTTCAACATCAAACGCACCAAAAACTAACCACAATTGTTCCTATTTTTCCAAGTGAAACCTGTCTGGATGTGCTGTGGGCTCTGAATGTGACATGAATTAAGTATCTGTGATGCATGCAGTTCAATCTTCCAGTGCAATTAACGAACAAATGAATATTCAAGACCCCTCTTATGCTGTGCATAATAAACGCAAAACGGTTTATTTTCTACCTACCCTCAGATTTAAAGCTCTAGTGGAGTTTTAACGTTCTTTACCGCCTTTTTAATACAACATTTTGAACGCCCCCTCCCCCTCCTCCTGTGTGCTTTAACAAAAACATCATCCTTTACCGTGCATTTCCGTTACAGGAAACATTGATGGTTCTCATGCGGTGACAACGCTCATTAATGACTCACTGAGGACTATATCTAGATCTAGATTGAATGTACTACACCGTCATCTGATCTGTATGCCTCTATAGTAGAACCCACTTGAAAAATAGACGTATAAAACACAGCGTCTGAAGCCTCCTCACGCTTTGAACCCACATATGTGGGTGCGCTGTTTCCTGCACTTGTTTAGCAAACGTTGCACTCGTTCCTCACGACACTTCTGCCCACTGTAAACTTCCTTCTGCTCCTAGTTCTGCCTTTGGTTTACTGCTTTCTGGAATTAAGGTGATTTTATTCTCGTTTAAAAGAGTAACAGAGCAATCAAACATTTATTTAATCAGAAAGCAAATCATTCCAATTTATGAGGGAGCTCGTTGATATTTTACAGTTTCTCCGAGGCATATTTCAGGTTGTTCTTTCGTGTCGTTTAAGAGAGTATTTGCCAATTTAGCTGGTGGAGATTTATGCATTTTCACTGGTTGTTTTCAGCTGCCGCTATCCTGGCTTACACTGTTTGTAGTCTCGGAGTTTGAACAGGTGGTGATATGTCAGTTCCCCAAACAGAGAGATAAACCCTCAAACTGTGCGTCGAGAGTTAAGAGCCGCCTCAAAGCAGACATCTGGTCGTATGGCGGCTCTGTTATCTAAATGCGTCGATGCCATCGTGTGTTTCTTTCACCACGTGCATCTGTGATGTTAGAAGAACCAAGACGCCACCGCAGATGGGATTAAAAGCCAATTCGAGAAGTGGGAGTGTGACTAAAAAGCCTCTGTATTAAACGAAACCAACCCTCATTTAACTTGCAGATGCTTCCCTGCGTCAGCCTTTGGTTAGATTTGGTGACTTTTCCTTAATGACGCTTAAAAAAAAGCATCTTGTATCAGCTTTTTTCATAATCAAATATAGTCAGTAATTAGGATGCAGGCGTACAGAAAGTTAAAAAAAGAATCTGAAATGATCTTTTGTTTTTGTTCCCAAAAGAACGGAAATCATGACTCTCAATACCTACATGCCTTTTGTTTTCTTCTATAACTGGAAGCGCCATTAATATTCATGAATTACGGAGAATCTTCAGCAGCTTAAGAGGCAGGCATCGGGGGTGTGAGTCAATGTGGGTGCGTCACTCATGCGTGCCTGCGTTTGTGAACATATAGTAATAGGAGAGAAAAAATGTGAAGAGCAGCAGTTAAAGTGTAAGGCAGCGATGTGTTCAAAGTGAGCTGTGATTATGAAATTGAAAGCAGATTAGATAATGACTTTAAGCGCACGTACAGTGTGTAGATAATCTCATAATTGTCCGTCTTTAAGAACAGCAGCTGCGCTATCTCATCAGCGCAGCATGAGCACTCTTTTAACGGTGATATCTCGCTGTGCATGAGCGCTATTCTTCTGCTCGGGAATGACTGATGCGTTCCGTTTCGCCCGCAGCTATCCATCAAAAAATTATTGAATTATTTCAGTGCCTTCACCAGCGGGTTATGGTGTAATAATTCTCTTTTAAAGAAGCTAGATACGGCACTGGGCTTTTTCTTTATTTGAGAATTTCATCCAAATTCTCACCATAAAAATCAAAGGAGCTTAGCCGAGGCAGCCAAACGCATCCTTTTGAAGTTCATCCAGTTGCTGACTGCGCCCCTTATCCCTCTGAGACGCACAAACCTAACTGGTGGATTGATCAGTCAGCATGCAAAGCGTATTTTAATGTGTAGCGTTCAGTTTGAGTTGATAATAGTTTGAACCTCATAAAGCTGCTGGATGTGGTTGAGTTGTTGTGTTTTCTGCAGCCTGCTAAATGCTGCTGTATCCCAAGGACATGAGTCCCTCTCACTTATTGTCCTCTCTCACATCCTTTCATCTTTTCTACCACTTTCTCTCCCTCTCTCTCTCTATCCCCTCCAGTGTTTCACTTGCAGCTATGCGCTTGTAATCAGCACTTTTCTCTTAAGACATCCTCTGAGAACACTCTGAATTCAAATGCTCTTGTTTTGTATTTATTTATTTCATTCCCCCCCTCGAGGCTCCACTCATGCGATGCAGTGAAAAGGTGATTTGATGCGATCCACGCCACATAACTTTCTTAGAGGAGCAGTTTGAATGTTAATCAGTTGTTTCTGCCGTACGCAGCGCCCATCAAGAAACTGTTTGGAAATTGGGCGATGCTTCGGTCATATCAAAAAGGAAAGAGATGCAGGAAGGAAAAAACCCTCGAGCGAGACGCACAATCACCATCAGTTCGTACAAGTACAGCTGCTCTGGATAAATAATGACGCGGGGCACACGTTTGGAGAGTTTACAACAGTTTTCTAATCATGTTTTCCTGCTAACTAGAGGAAGGTGTTTTACAGCGACACCATCAAAGCATCACAGAAAGTAACAGACGCCCGAGCTACCTCATTATCCCCATGCTGCATGGATCCTCCTAAGTCCTACTCTCAGTCTCCACAACTGCAGAGTAAATTGTAATTATGCTGCCGACCACAGCAGCTCAGATGGAGAACACATTTGCTTGTCCTGCGTTTAAAGCATTAACTTGGCTTTGGCTCTTAATTGGAAACACTGGAAACAGAGCAGGGACAGTGTTGGATGTGACGTTTATGAGGTCACCCTCCAGTCAGGACAACACAGAAGACCCAGTGACCTCCTTTAGAGTGATCACAGAAACACATGGAGAGGACTGAAAACATTCTTGATGGATACACACCCATCTTAGAGCAACAGATCCCCACCCTCTGTGTCTGACCTCAATATTTTCAGCATTAGAAAGAGAGACGTTAGTCTGCCTCTATTTTCAACAAAGATGTGATAACTTGCCAACGCAATTTAACATGCATTTGAGATGTGATCGAGTCCATCCATCATCCTTTTCTTCTTCCTCCATTAGGTATCATCCGGCTGAGCGAGGGCTTCCATGATCGATACCCGGTGGAAGACTACCTGGATTTGTTCGATCAGGCTGCGTACCAAATCCAGGGCAACCTCACGGCAAACACCACAGGAAGCCCCAGCCAGCCTAACATCATCATAGGTAAGCGACACTGTAAATACTGTATGGTTAATCTTATATCTGGTAAAATATTCTGCATTTAAATCTGAGATTAAAAGCAAGCAGAGTAAGGAAGGGAAAAATTGGTTCTATAAACGTTGAAAGACGGTAGCTCAGTCCGTAGGGATTTGGCTTGGGAACCGGAGGGTGGCCGGTTCAAGTCCTTCCTGAGCTCCGTCGAGGTGCCCTTGAGCAAGGCACCTGCAGCCCCCTCACTCTGATTAGTGCATGTCCATGAAATCCTGTTTGTGCTGTATTTTCAGGCCTATGTGTGTGTAGCATGTTTGAAAAAGCTGAGTGAAAAAATGTAATTTCCCCTCGGGGATTTATAAAGTATGTCGCCTTCTTCTTCTTCTTCTTCTTAAAATACAGTCTATTCTGCCAATGGTTATTTTATTCAAAAAGTGTTGTGTCAGTATTTGTGCCGTTTTTAAAGACCGGTATCCCCCCTATTGAAAAAAGCTACCCACTGTTTTCCATGCCTTCTGTCTTCAGGGCCAAGTTCACGTGGTTTTAACCACAGCTTTTACACGTCTTTTCAAATCTGAGATTACTTCCTGTGGTTGTTAGTCACCAGGGTTGAGACATCACTAGGATGACATATGCGTTTTGTGCTGGGAAGTCAATGGAGGATGAGTGGTTATTGCTTTCTTTAGAACTGGCTGTGACGCTTATTTTGGTTTTTGAAAAAAACAGATGAGCCAATTCTAAGGAGCTGTGTCAGGGCTTTTTTGGGCATGTTTTAATAGATCGCTGGCTGCTTAAAGCTCCTATGAGGTTTGTGTTGATTTGGCGTGGACGAAGCCGTACCTCTGATCTCTTTGCTGATTTTGTCCTGTACATGCTTAAGTGGTGTTTTTTAACAACAAATCTCATCCTGCTTTCTTTAACAGTCATATGTATCACTCACTTTAAATTTCTGCCTGGAAAATGTAAACAAAAGCAGATAATCACCTCGTCTGACACCAACCCCTCACCATCAGGCATTACAAATTACTATATAGAAATAATCAATCTTGTCGCTGATGGTCTGGTTTGCTTTTGTAGCTCATATACAGTCATCATAAGTAATTTCTGTCTGTTTCATAACCAGTGAAAAACTCCTCACAGGAGCTTTAATAAATAGAATCAAACTCCATTTGTTCATTTGACTCTTTTACTGAATTTTGTCCACCTGAGCCTGATAGTGTTGTTCCGAGTGTTAACTCCAACACTGGAATACATCTTCTATCTAGCTGATTGCACCACATCAGTGTTAGTGGTCCCGTTCTCCAACTTAACTGACACATCATCTTAGTTGTTTAAGCTCGTAAACTACATGAATCAGGACCTTCAGTATTTCATGTAGATCAGGTAGCTTGTGGAACACAGTAGGTGTATCAGATTTAGCTGTCATTTGAATGTGTAAGATAAATAAGTGAAACATTTAGGTTAATGTAAGTATTCGATCAGACTTGTCGTATTGTCATCATCTGCTGTACTGTAAGTTTTTATTATTCAATATCTATGCCAATACGACATTTTCTACTTAATTATTTTAACTTATCTCGCTTCTATATTTATTCCATTATTGTTCATTGATCATTGAGGGGCGACCCTTATTTACAATGATAAGAGTCCATTACAGAAGACATTAAAAGACAAACAAAGTGTTGAGAGATGGATAAAAGGTAATTTAAATCACTGAACGGGAAATTTTGACATAGAGATAAGACAATTAAAAAGGAGGACTAAAATACAGGTGTGTAAGATAAACCCTAAAATGTTCATTATTAAAATTAGAATAAAATACACTTATGTAAAACAATTACAAATAGAGGTTGGGAGATTTAAAAGCTGATTTTTAAAATGGTAAAAGTACATTGACTCCAAGTTGTTGTTTATTGTGTGTTATTCACATGCTTGTTCATTTTGGAGCAATGTGGCACTAGAATTGCCATTGGGATTAATAAAAGGTCTATCTTATTGGCAAATATGCAATATTAAAAAGGTCAAGATTGGGCCCCCCGCCATAAAATTAATAGGGACAACTCTATTACAAATCCCACTACAACAGAATTAAAAATAAAGACAGGCTGAGTCTGCCTTACATTGACCTTTGTCCGACTAAAGTCTAACACACATCTTGATTCTGATCCAATATTTACTCTAGTCTAAGATTAACCGTAACATAAACAGTTAATACCAAATATTGTTCTTTTACACCAGGAAAGTACAGCAGAGCATCAGTGAAAGCTCAGGAGGCTGCTTCTCACCATATAACTTGGTACAAATGATCACAACCATTCCAGCTCATCAGATCTGCACAAACATTTCCTGTCCAGTGTTATCTCTGGCTTCCTGTTCAGTCAGAGCCACCATGAAGGGGGCAGCGTTACCCCTCCCCTCTGTGCTGAATCATATTAGTAACTCAGGTCATGTATCAGCTGTGCGACCTGTGTGTGGAGCATTGACTAACAGTCCTCTGTGCCCTCCTCAGGCTGCAGCCAATAGCGTTCAGCTCAGGGTGAGCCGACACTTGCCTGGAACTTCACTTGTAATCTCGTGTCCGATATTACAAAGCTGCTATCGAGGGCAGCGGGTAGGGAGGCTGAAGCACTGAGCTGAATGTGACTCAGCCCTAAAGAGAGGCTGGGACAGCTTAATAAAACTCGACTTCCTTCTGCTTCACTTTACTGAAGTGCTGCAGAAAGGGATCATTGTTTTTTTGTCAGGACAGCAATAATATCCGCAGCAGGGTGGAGATGTCTCACAAACTTCCGTCCTGTATCTGCATATCCTGCTTCCATCTGTCTCTGTCTTTCCCCTCGTCCAAACAGCATCTCAAAGAAAAACTGATTTCCAACAACAGCCTTTTCACGCTGGTTTGAGTTGCTGCATTGAGCGCAGCTTAGCATGCCGCCCAGTTTTGTTTCCCTCTTTAAATAAATAATCCTTGTAAGAGGGAGGGGAGTGTGCCAAAACTCCACTCAGTATTCACACCGTGCCCTGGGAGAGCGCAGCAAGGTGCAGGCCTGTGGCCAGGATCTCGGGCTTCTGACTCTCTTCAACCGCCGGCCAACAGCAGAGGCACGCCGGTCTGGCTCCGCCGTTTGTTTGCCCTATTACGGCCTCTCCCCACGGAGCTAAATAAGCTCTTTTAATGGACATGGAGACCTTTAAATAGACCTGATCACAGTGTGTATCAGCATTAGCAGCGATCCTGTTTCGCTCTCACCGCTGTCAGCACGGAAAACAGAGCCTGGCTATCATCCGTTTCTCTGAGGAAGCGAGGCAGATAAGGCCCGTGTTGTGTTCTCTCTACAAACACGCCGCAGCTTCTCCTCGCTGATAAGAGGATAATGAAGGCACAGACAGACTAATGAATCCTGGATATCATTTCGCAGCACAGCCCTGATAAAGTTTCTGCTCTCAAATTGTTTGAGAAACAACGTCCTCTGACTGGTTATGAGCACCACGACTGCTCCGTCTCTGTGAGGAATGCAGTTATTCTGTCATTTTGCTCACAGCTGGAGATGTAATTACTCTAGCTTATTTGTGTTTGTGCGTTGCTTTAGCGTCTTTCATTTCATGGACTTGTTGCATGTGTGGGAACACGCTGTGTCTGTTAGCTCCAGCCATGATTTAGAGGCAATTATATGAAGCATTTCAGACAAAACTCTATATTTATAGCTTATTGTGTTTTGTTTATTGAAGAAACTAATTGGGGAATTCATCCCTTGATTATTTTAAGAAATAGAGAAAATTAGATTAAACAATAACCCAAAACTCAGAGTAGAATAACCATTTAATTTTTCCTTGCATATTTTGATTGAGTTTGGAGGCTTATCAGCCATTCATTCGCGCTTTCTGCCCACATTTCTCTACATTTTCTGTACTGCCAATGTTCCTAGGGAGACGTCTTTACTGTCAACTACATTGCAAGCATTTTTAAGCAGGAAACAAACAGTAAAAGCACAAGGCCACAAAATGCAGCTGAGAATTGGTTTAAAGTCAAGCTGCAATCTTTGATCTCAAAATCTGTAGATTTTATGTTGATTGATTTAATTCATAAATTTAGTAGTTTATAAAATGTCAGAACATAGTGAAGAATGTCCCAACCCAAAACATGGAATTTGACCAGCAGATAAACACAAAGTTGTTGACAATAATAGGGGTGGGAATCGCAGGGTAACTCACGATGCAATACGCAATACTATACACGATATGCGATACGATACGCGAGGATACGATACAATACGATACGATACGATACGGGATACACGATACACCATACGCGATATGATACGCATCACGATGCGCGTCACAATACGCGATACAATACACGATACGTGATACAATACGCGATATGATACGCAATATGCGATACGATACGCGAGGATACGATACAGTACGATACACCATACGCGATACAATGCGCGTCACGATACGCGATACGATACGCGATACGTTGCCCACAATAACGATAATATCACGATACAGTGATTCTGCGATAATTGATTTTGCAAAACAACCATATAATGTTACATCACGATATCTGAATGAACTTCTTCAGCCAATTAATTTCCCTTCATGTTACCCTCATTCATATCACAAGTGCCACCACGAGGAGTCATAAAGCGCGATGAGTGGACATTTGCCGCCAGCCTATCGATGTATTGCACGAGTCAGGACGATGATAAATTGCCGTATCGATATTTTGTCCCACCTCTACAGAATAATCTCATAAAAGACACGAAGCTAAATCCTCACATTTGAACCATGCAAAGCTAAAACTAATTCAAGCATCAAATGTAACGCCAAGGAGTAACAAACACGTTGTGCATGTGCGTTTTGTTTTTATCTCTCTGTGATTGCATAATTGTGAGTGTGTAACTAAACCATTGTGGGTGTGTGTTTCGCAGGAGAAGCCAGCGCGTCCACCATGTGGGACAACAACGCCTGGGTCTATTTCTATGACAACACCACAGAGGGAGAGCCCCCCTTCCTCATCCAGGACTTCGTCCACGCCCTGCAGCCTGACGCCCGCTTCATCGTCATGCTCAGGGACCCGGTGGAGAGGTGGGAGTCATCTCCGTTTCACTGCCTCAAACTTCATATCTGCATTAAGTTCTGACACGCACAGCGGCACCTTTGTGCTTCCATCATAGCTGTTTACACTGCAGACACAGACAGATACTTCCCCTGTTTATAGGAAACAAACAGAAGATGTGTTGCCTTTTACTGGCTGTCACATAACTTTCATTATGACATCTTTATCAGAGGCATAAACACCTGCGGCGGAATGCCTGAGAGACGTTCTGTTTAAACTGAGATTACTTTAGGCTGTTAAAGTTGCTTTTTGCTCGTCTGAACACGCTCTACATTATTGCTTGTGCCCCTCTATTGAAATACATTATTGATATTGCTCCATCAATTTTCACACTCCTGTTAAAATGTTAGCATATTTCAGACAAAAATCAATTCAAAGTGCTCCACACGGGCAAAGAAAAGCATTGATATGACATTTAACAAACAATGAGCAGCGCAGGCCTTGTTATAAGCCGGTTTTTAATGTCCATTTTTCAAATGTAGTCCATTCAGTTGTATGGAAACTGATCCCCTGGCACCACTACTGTTTTACAGTTTACAGTCTGTCTCATTCTTTACTCATCCATATTTTAGCAGTAGCTTTCCAGTCATCCGAACAAAGATGACTACGCATCCATATTCAAAGTCAATGAGTTATTTTGCAGCCTTTGCTTTGCATCCATTAGTGACCTAGTCCATGTTTGTATTTTGTTTGTTTTTGAAGAATTCTGTTCACAAAAAGGATTACGATTGCTTTCTTTCTTGTTTTCTGTCCTTTCCAGTAACAGAAAGGAAAGCCAAGATTGCACGTGTTTGTATTGGACTGTCACTGTTTGCTTTCAAAGACTCTCTCTTTGATGAGCGACTTCAGCTCACAAATCTTCTCCTCTATCCGTTTGTTTGTCAACTAGCCGCTTTACACAGCTCGTGCTAATGCATATAAGGGACTTTGTGATTCCCTTCATCATGTCCCGATATAGACGGGTTTTCTTTTGTTTCCTTTCAGTTTTTAGTTGCGACTAAAATATATGTGGCTTAACTTAGTCATGCTGAAACCTTCATGGAACACGTGTGGCTGCTGCTGGACTACAACCAAAACACGATGTCATGACTCTTACTTGACTGTATCACTGTGGTATTTTCCTGCATTTTCCTGCTCTTTAGTACATGCAAAATGAGGACAAAGATTTCGCCTATTTATTGTCTTCATTTTGTGCAGGAAGCATTTTCTGATCATTTAGCTACTATTTCGTTTAGAGCAGCTGTTCCCAGACTTTTTATGCAACGCACCTCCTTCTACATTCCGACCGGGTTGATCAACCCCCAACCCCCGACACTTTAAAACATATATATATATATTCATAGCCTATTTATAGGTGCATTAAAGGCCTCAAGTTACATTCTGCACAAATAATTAAGATATTCAAAATATTCAACAGATCACAAAAATATGCTCTTACATTCGAAACTGAAACGAAAAACGTACGCACAAGTCCTCACTTTTAAAGAGCAAAGAAGATGAGTGAGGGCGAGGAGAAACGCACAGGCAGTTAGGCCCACCATGAGAGAAGATGGGGAACATGCTGTCATATTTTCAGCCACGTTAAAGAAAATTTTAATCAAGTTTAAATTACAATTACCAAACATAATATAGCGGTTACGGAAATTAGAACATCAGTAGCCTTAATTTGAGATACACATGATCCACCAAGTAAAGAAAAATCTGATTGACACATGCACAGGCTCAGAAACAGATCACATGGACAAAAAGTGGATCCATTTGAGGATTTTCAAGTGAAAAATCCCACTTGATGTAATAAATACACCATTACACGCGCACCCCACTTTGGGAATCCCTGGTCAGAGTAAACTGCAATGATAAGAACTTGTGTTTCTTCAGTAAACAGCTTTTTGAACAAGACAAAATATGAAAGAGAATAGGTTTAAAAAAGCAATTAAAACATATTTTAAGATCAGTTTGTGAAAAACCCTGATGTTCTCTTTTGCAGCAGTACAATTTCATTGTCTATCTCATGCTCAAATGTATCCTCTGTTGTCTTGCAGGCTCTACTCTGACTACCTGTACTTCGGTATTGCCAATAAATCTGCAGAGGATTTCCACGAGAGGGTGTCGGAGTCGCTGCAGTTATTCGAGGGGTGCCTTACAGAGTACACAATGCGCTCCTGTGTATACAACACTACTGTCAACAATGCCATGCCAGTGAGTAAACCCTCCCTCTCGCTTTTGTCTTAGAGCCCTGCCGGACTTAATCGACCGGCGTCTTAGCTGGTGGGTGAAAAGAAATAGAAAAAGGAGTGAAAAAGACAGATGGAGTGAAATCCACACTTCATTAGCACACACTAAAGCTTGCATGACAGACTTTATGAAAGGGTTTGGCAGCACTTTGAACCGCCGAGCAGGGCAGCATCTCGGGCCTCTTTTTGTTTTAGAAAACTTGTTTAGCAGTGGTGTGAACTTCCGTCTTACTCACAAAGCAGACTAAGTCTTAGTGTCAGCCAGTGCAGGGCCCCAGTGTAGGGCCCCTGGCCAGCTTTTCCCACACTGCCCTGGGGCAGAAGGGCTGAGAGGGGGGAGGAGAAGAGTGGCCCGTCCTCTTTTGGCTCCCCCTCCAGGCTGCCTCATATTCAAAGGTCCTCCAACAGCCTCTGACAAGCTTTACGGCCCTCTGGGAGCATGCTCACTCTCTGCCTCGGCCTAATTGTCCAACCACTAATATCTCCTCAGAGTTATTAGACCATGTTAAAGCATTACAGCTGTCCTTACAGCTTCTCTCATGCCTGTGGCTCTGTGATAAAAGTTTGGGAGCACAGATTAGAGTCCGGAGAGAAAAGACCAATAAACACCAGCATGAGAGCACAACTGGCCTTCACTGTTTGACCAAATTGATTTAACAAAAGAGCAGTTTCTGGCCTGGAGAGTAATCATCTGAAAGTCCTTTCAGTTTTGCTAAAGAGGCAAAAAGACTCCGACAGTTCCGTTCCCAGTAACAAGGTGTTTGTTTATGCCTACTGGTCTGCAATGAACTGTCATATGAGAATCCAAAAATCCATTTCAACAACAATTAGGCGACCTGAAAGTGCTCTGCTGAAATCGCACAAATGATAAATGGCTTCTGGTGTTTTTTGGGATCCTTTGTTCAGTGTTGGAAATTTTTTAAATTGGTGATAAATCATAAGTTCCCAGAGCGCAAGCTGAAATCTTAAAATACTTTGTTTTGTCCGACCAACAGTCTAAAATCCGAAGATATTAGAGTTACTGTGGTTAAAAAGAGAAAAAGCACACCAGAGAATAAAAAAGCCATTAATGGAGAACAAAGAAAATAAAAAACATCATGTCGGGGTATAAATTAAGGAGGTTTCTGGCTATAGTGATAACTCCATCTTTCTCAGAACCCTGAACCACTCACACCCTGTCTCCTAGAAATTATTTTTGTATATCAATAATATAATATATCAATAAACCAATATTCTCATTATGTTGTGGTGAAAATGTCATTTCTGCCTGGATTTGCAGGGAAGGCACACATACAAGGTGCAGGACTGTCAAACTATAGTCCCCGTTTTGTGTCCAAGCTCTGTCTCTGATTAAGTTTGCGCAACTAAACAATTTAGGTTAAGTTAAAGGGGGGGTATTATGCTAATTTCAAGTTTCGTATTTCACTCTGTGATACCTGTGGAGTAGCTTAGCATAATTTAAAGTTAAACAAACTCAGAATTTTTCTCACACTGGTGCTCTGTACAGGCCCTCATACAGCCTCTGCCTGAAACGACTAGGTCAGCTCTGTACCTTTAATAAACCCCACCCCTACAAGCCCACTTTCTTCTGATTGGCCAGCTCTCCGAAGCCTGCTGAGGCTGCACTTTGTGACGTCACAAAGTGCAGCGTGTAGAAAAAACAGTGTGAAACCTGGCGTTCACAGCAGCCTGCAGACTGAGCTGAGAAGCCTGGGGATTACTCCAACACACTTTTACCTACAGATTTGAAACTTCAACCACATTTAGTCTGGACATTCAACATTGTAACATTATGTCCTAAAATGTGAAACAGCATAATACCCCCTCTTTAAGGGAAATAATGTTTTGTTTAGATGTTAATTAAGAATCTAATGTATAAAGTTGTTGCTGATTTTTTTTTAACGTGAAAAATACTGACGTTGCTGATGATGATGCAAGATAGCAGTAAACTTTACACCTTTACACTTTACATGATATGTTCAATAGACATGAGTGCTACAACTTTGACTTACATGGTATGTTAATTAAAAAATGTCTTCATTATGTTACTTGAAAACATAGTTTGGTTGGCATAACTTGTCCCCAAGTACTAACGTTTTCCCTGTAATTTGTAGTAGACAGGACTGACCATTCACTGCTGATGATACCAGTACCTTAATGCCCACAACTTCACCCAGCCAAGTGCACTGGGAAGATAAAGGAGGAAGCTATTGGATTTCTCTCCATCAATGTGTTCTTTAGCTTCAGGATGTTACTCTTATAGAGCTCAGTTATCTCACATTGTTCTCCTTTTTTGTGTCTCCAGGTCAGATTGCAGGTCGGCCTCTACATTGTGTACTTGATAGACTGGCTGACCGTCTTCAGCAGGGAACAGATCCTGGTCCTGAGGTTGGAGGACCACGCCTCTAACAGGAAATACACGATGCACAGAGTCTTTGATTTTCTCAACCTGGGTGAGTACGCAACAACACATCCGAACATATGACCTTGTCTGTAATTACTCCCTCTGGGGACTCAGTGTGATCAATACAATACAACAGATCACTACAGACAATAAGGGGATATGTATTATTAAATGCATGTAATCGGCTGTGATTGTTAGCAGCAGGGATTAAGCAATTATCCGAAGCTGATGCCGATTAAAGTAAATCAATATGAGCCAGGCATGGTGATATTAAAACAGCATGACAGCAATGTAATGTAAATATGCACAAGCCTACAGACTGCTGGGGAATGAGAAGCTTCACTTGTTGTTTTGAACTGAAGAGTTTTGAAACTGAAAATAAAAGTTACATTTAATAACAGGCTTTGAACGCAGCTTTGCTTTGTTCAATTTCCAACTTGCACTTACAAGCACAATGTCCCCTTTTTCTATATTTTTGTGGTGTTAAAGAAATGCTTCTAGCCTGAAGGCCACCAACAGTTGAATACTTTGATTTGCAGCCTGCAGTGATTCTAAGCCATGAATGTACTCGACGGAGATAATGAGGGTTCTGCTGCTATGATAACAAAGAGCAGTGCAATTGTTGAAGTGTTGAAGTTTACATTGTACAACCCACTAGCTTAGAAGAATATCATTCAGATACAGTTCTGATTTTACCTACCCTTTCATACTTACATTATCTAAATGTTCAAATATTTCTTTGGCTATACAGTCTAAAGCTATAAACCTGCAACATTTGCAGTGCAACTCAGTCTTTTTTTTTTTTTTTTTTACAAGGATTGAAATAAAAAAATCTTTAACAGATTAATGTTTTGATCTAAATATGCTAATCAGAAACTCTAAAGAGCCAAAGTGAAGTTCTTCTTTTATCCAACCAAAAGTCCAAATTCTCAAAAAATAAATTTTAGAAGCTGGAATGAGCAGATTTTTGGACATTTTTGCTGGAATCTGACAGATATATTTGTTGGCCTACATTATCTGGTAAACATGGGCCTGTCAGAGTGATAGCATATTTGTTTTCCGATATACTGAAGTAAAAATCTTTCTTTACGGGATGTATGATGCAGAAAACAAAGCTTGGGGTGATTTGAAAATGGTCTCATCATGTTGTGTTTCCAGCAGATTGGCTCCTATTCCATTGTTTACAATACTTTCAGCTAGGGGTGGGAATCACAGGGTAACTCACAATACGATACGTGGCCCACGATAACGATAATGTCGCGTTACAGCGTTTCTGCGATAATTGTCATATTGCAAGACAATCATATAATGATACATCACGATATTAACTTCTTCTTCTGCCAATCCATTTCCATTCACATTACCCTCATTCATGTAAAAGCGCCACCATGAAGAGTCATGAAGTAGTGACGAAAATAAAAAATCTGTTTGCCAAATACTTGTAAGTTCAAATATCGATATTTGGTGCCCATCAACACTGTTTGCAGCACATGTAGCATAGCATCACAGCTGAGTCGACGGTGGTCCGCATAAAAATGGCTTACGAGCTGTTTTGTTTTTGTGTTTGTTTAAAGGAAGCATCCTCCTTTCTCAAAATGTTGTTACATCAGCTGCTGCGTTGGTAACATTTTTTATGCTCCAAATCGGATTGGCCTCAGTCTCAAAAATTCTTTTATCAGCCAGGCTCAAAAATGTTTATTGATCATCAAAATTCTTGGCAATTTTTTTCTCTGTTGTGTAATCAGTTTTGCAGTTCTAGCTTGCCATTAACAGTGTTATATATGAGACAGTCAAACACAGTTTTGCCCCTTCTGTCTGAGTGCCCCCTTACTTCCACCACACTGCTCCATCCCACTGTTTAGTTGCCCCAGAGCTCAGACTCATGTCTTCAAAGACCTGCCAACACCAGCCAAGGTGCGATTGCCAACCAGAGCGTCAAATCCTCTGCTCAGAGCGCTGCTGATACACAGTGACATTTCAGAGTCCTTCACTCGATTCTGTTCCATTTGTTTAGTGCTGCGGCAAAATCTGAAGTGGCCCAGAAAGCGGGGGTGTAAAGGGAAGTGTTTGTGTGTTTTACAGGGCCGCTGACTAAAGAAATAGAGTCAGAGATCACAAGGAGTCCAGCGTCGAACACCAGGAGGCCAGCAGACAAAAACCTGGGACCCATGCTGCCCATCACGAAAGAGATCCTGCGGGACTTCTACACGCCGTTCAACGAGAAACTGGCCAAAGTGCTGCGCAACGACTCCTTCCTCTGGGAGAGCGACTCTTAACTCTGAACAACCCACCTCCCCTTTGCTTCAGTCAAAACAAACCACTGACGTGTCGGCCAGCCCCTTCCTTTGAGTTTCATCTCGCTCAAGTGCCCATTAAATCAATGTTTTTTATTTAAATTATTTTTTAAGTTATAAAAGCAGAGATGAATCAAAGACAGAAAATAGCACAAGAGAGAGAGTGGTGATTTTGTGATGTGTGTGTGTGTGTGTGTGTGTGTGTAAGAGTGAGTGAAAGAGAGAGAGAGGTGTTAGCAAGTCTTAAATGTTTTTTTGTGAACAGATGTACAAAATTAAATAGTGAATTCAAAGATATCCAAACAGAGTCCTGTGTCATCTTTTAAAGTTTGGTGATTAATTAAAAGATAGTCGGCCTCACAGAACTGAAAAGACGAGACATGCTGTAATAGTTTTCGTCCTTTTTGTCCGACACAGCTGGAATATATCCAAGCAGATAAAACACTTACATCGTGCCTTGATCATAACTCAGTCTCCTACATGTTTTTCAATGAGAACAAGCCATGTGTTCAGAGCTCAAGGGTTTAGTGAAACAACAGCACCCTCTACTGGACTATCTGTGTAGTTGCAGTGTTAAATTTGGCCCAAACAAACCCCCAGTGCTGTTTAAAGCGGCTTAGAAAAGGCTTAAAATTAAGACATCAAATAATGACGACTATAAATGCAAATTTCAGATGTTGTTCTGTATTTATCGATAAATGAATTGCAAGGACATTTAAAAGACATTTAAAATAAATGATTCTGACAGAAGTTGAGTCTGTTAACTGAAAAGCAGCCATGTTATTACTGAGATAAATCCTTCACAATATATTTCCTTTATTTATTTTTTATTAAAATATAAATACTGAGTAAGAACCAAATAGTAAGATGCTGAACTAAAGACTTCTGAATACCTCAGTCAGAGACAAATGATTTAAAAGAATGTCAAGCACTACTAAACAATGTAATTATAATTAAGGCAGAGGTTCTCAAGTGTTCTAGCCTCAGGACCCATCAACACCTCCTTAATGAAAAAAATTGTAACCATTCCACATCCTGAGACGGAATGAAACATCACAGTATGTCAACATCAGGAAACACAACAGTATAATAGTCAGCCAAAATGACAAGCAGGCGGCAGTGCATAAGAAGAACATTTGCCCTGTACAATTAAATCAATTAGCCGCCTTTTTTCGACAGAAATAAACTAAAAAAGTGCAACATTAATAAATATAACTGTATCTGGGATTACCCAATAAACTACACTACTATTGCACATCATAGGAAACCCATGTTCATCAAAATAAAAGCGCAGCATAGACTATTGGCCACAACCTTTTTTCCAAGCACACATCTGCGACCCACTGAAAACAGCTCCTCGAACCACTTTTTCCTCGAATCACACCAGTTGAGAACCAGTGAATTAAGGCAATATGGTTATTGAAACTCTACGTGCTGATTTACCTTTTCTTGACACCAGAGGGCAGACGATGCTTACCAATACACAAATGCAATTGGAACTTTGGACATTTAGTAAGTTAGAGCAACAGTAAAATAAGAACATTTGTTTAGCATCAACAACATCCAGATGTTTCAGTGTTCTTTCAACAAAAAATGGTGCTTTAATTCCAAATAAAATCCACCTGTCAGTGGTCAATGGCTCTCCTTTCTGGCAGCCCTTAAGACTTCCTCCCCAGCCATTACATCAAGACAATCTGACCCAAATACCACTGGAAAACCTCCGTTCTTTATTAAGAGGAAACCTGCAGTCACAGTGATTGACTCTACAACATAAGATTTACTATTTTCCAAGGGAAATGCAGCTCTTTTACTGTACAATCTAAAACCAGCAACTTTGTCTATAGTGCCTTCTCACTGCAGATCGATTCAATCTGACCAGGACAAAAAAGTGGCTGCAAATCATTTGCATATTTTGTTTGGAGTTAGACAGCCCATCTGGCTGGCTGAACAGGTTCCGCTTAAATGTGAGCTTCCAACCAACTTCAATATCCTTGGAATTCACAAATATTATCAAAGCTTCTTTCATCCCAGTCTGTGCTGTATCAGGATACAGTGACTGGGAGGAAAAGTGGACAACCACTGCCGCAGAGAAAACTTTCTGGAGCACACATTTAGCTTAACATCGCACTATTCCACATTTCTGTGCTTTGCATCTGTGCTGAATTTAGGCCTAAGTATACCAAAAATAGGATACAGTTGTTGCCAAGGGAAATTAAATCATGCTTTTTCAAATAATGAAAGTATTTTTGCTGTCTGGTGGACAAAAGAAAGATAAATTTAGCAACCTCTGTGGACCAGATTTATAAGGATAAAACTGATTTGGCATTCACGCCCTGATGAAGCTTATGAAATGCTTCATGAGCAGAACATGAAGAAGTAGCACAAAGTGGGTTAAATATACAGCAAAGTGTGCATAACAGCCATGCAGGAGCAGTATAGTGGCGCAAACTGCACTTCCGATTATTACAGAAATACAGTATCTGGTTAGCATCTTCAATATCTGGGCTCAGGCCTCATCCTCACTGTAATAAACACACCTCCAACCATTGTGGAAAGATGGATAAATCTAAACTCAGCCATCCAACACGTAGCGGCAACATGCTTAGACACGTGACCACAGATAATGTACATGCAAATTTATTTAAATCAGATTACCATAAGCACACATAGAAATTAGCTTAAAGCAACTCATAAACTAGCATGTCAGAAGATAAAATAATATGAAATAATTTATGTGCATGTTCCAAACAACCAAAAGACAATCAGTCATTAAAAGTAAGATAAATTACTCAAAATGAACATCCTACTAATGAAAGACTTTACACATATATGGCAGGCACATTCAAGCAGAAAAGCAGACAGGAGACACCACAAAGCGAGCAACAAGACGAACCCTGCAGCCATGCTTAGTAACATGGCTAATCACACAAAACACACACTGAACACAGCCAAGACATCCAGCAATATATTCATTAATGGCTTCAACTTACCCTGCTGTGTCAAGAATCTCAGCTACATTAAATCCCTTGGGAATAGTGTTACCATGCTCCAGGACAGACAAAATCCAAGTTATAGTGGAGTTTGAAGACGAGCGCTAGCTTAATTGCATAATAGCATCAGCACCTGAGACGGTATCCCCGAGTGGTGACAGCAGCAGCAAAGACCGCCAACGGTTACTTTTTCGAACGTTCCTTAAAGCGATATACACAGAATTTCGACCGTTAGCTAAAGAGCAATAAATGAGTCTCAAGGAAGAGGACAAATAACAGGTGGTGGCGCGCTGATAGTTTAAGTAGACTGCCTCACAGTACTGTAAAATGTGCGTTGGATATACCTTAAAAGGGCCCCACAGGAATATGGTAAGGTAAGTTTCTTAACACACAAGAAAGAGCCACATAACTGCACGATATGCAGTTTGAGACAATGCTATGGTGTTACTTTCCTAAATAGGCCCACTTTGTGATGCGAAAAAACATGAAGGCTATTAATCTGTGGTTGAAATTAGCCCTCAACAAATGCAATATTTACTGCTGTTTGAGTAATTATTTGTCAAAATTACAGAGTAATGCTATTTTAGTGAATTGCTTAGCTTTTGTTTAAAATGAAGATGTACAGTTGTGACCAATTTTACAAGATTTATGTCCTCAGTAGGACCACTTGCGCTTGGTGCTGAGTGCAACATACAGGTTGGTAAAGTTTGAACGTTTTTTTATGGATTTTGTTGACAAAAAGAAGCATATGAACAGGCATGTGCACAGATAGGACCCAAGGGGGGTTGAGCCCCTGCCATTGTGCCCCAGAGTTGAAAAGTGCCCTTAATTTGATTTTTTTTTCTTTTTAATTCTATAAAATATGAAGACGGAAATGTAAAATAGTATAAACGAAAAATATGCCTTATCAATTTACAACCAAATGATATTTCTCAATCTGTAAATTAACTTGTCAACGTGTCTTGACCTGTCATGAAAAGCACACATAACTTCAGCCCTACCCCAGTTCAGTCACAGTGAATTATGTCACTTAGGTAGGCACTGTTTTAATTATGAAATCAACAAAAACAACAGCCAATTTTTTTGTCTGTGCACAGCCCTTCATATGAAATATCGTCACTTTATCAATTTAGGTACAGAAAGCAGGGTCTGTTATTTTCAAGACTTAAGGGGTGAGTCCAGGAAAAGGCTTCAGGAATTCTCAAAATTTTTATATTGATAAATGCTGGAAAAAAATCTTATTAAACACGAGTTGTTGAACGACTTCCATAAACCTGCTAAAAGCCACTCTTTTCTAAATGGTCCTTGTCGCTTAATGGATTCTCCACTACTTGAAAGAAAACTCGTCGATGCCCGCAGCATGACAATGTAGTCCCTTAACTTGTACCATGGACACAGATCATTTCAGGTCACATTTATTGGATTCACGACAGGATGTTGGCCTTTGCTTCGAGAGACTTTGTCTGCTGGTCCGGTTCTCCTCTGTCAGGTTGGATAATGTTTGAAGCAGAGCTTTAGCACAGAGAGAGGCCTCTCTCTATCCAGCGTCTTTCTCTCAAGTTTCCTTTTCACTCACTTTCAAAAAGTCTCTTCCTCAGAGTGGTGTAGACTTCTCTTAGATTAAACTTTAATCAAAATCCTTTGTGGTGAGGGAATTCTTAATCAGAGGAATGTTTGTTCCTGATCTTTTAAGTGATGTCCCAAGTTTATGACCTTTGACCTTCCCAGTCTGGATAGAAAACTCTGTCAAGACCACCAACAAAGTGTCAATCGAGACACCTCTTGTTTGTACACATGGTGCATTTAAAGCAAGCCGATTTGCAAATGAAAATCCTCTTAAAACAAAGCAACGTCTCAGTGATGTCAATGATTTATGGAGGGTCTCTCGAAATAATAAGAAAGAAAGATTTGGATAAACAACTTATGCAACAAACATTTGCAATCCATCATGCTGATTGAGTACTCTGATAGCCTGCCAGTTATATTTGAAGAGGCTGTGCGAGGCCCAGCCATGCCCACTGATGATGAGAGAGCCAAGAATGCAGAACACAAACAGATCTTTAAGAAAACGTAGCCTCAAAGGAGGAAATCTGTTGATAAAAATAAGAAATATAAAGATTATTCTATTTTATACTACACACAATAATTCAAATGCAGCTGAGGATATAAAACAGAGGGATTCTTAAACAAGTTTTCAGTTCTTTTTCCTGGCGTTTGTGGGATATTAAGGGTTCAAGCCAAAACATCTGTTTGTGATATACAGTGCTATGCAGTTTTTTATCTCTTTTGGACACATTGCAGAAATAAAAATGTTCTCTGGCAAGTGCAGTGATTGCCGATTTCCCTGCTTATTTCTTAACATGGTCTTCTAAGCTAAGCTAAGTACTATTGTAATGTCATTGTCAAACAGCTTGCAGATATTTTTCTGGATTTTTGGGCAGCGAGCCTTCTTAGAAAGATTGTTTCCCAGGCTCTTCAAAAACTATTTTCTGGTATAATACCTTTAAGTTAAGGGAAGCCAAAATCTCAAGGACTCCTTTTGATGAATGTTTGCACCCTACTTTTATACCCTATAATGGTTCTATTTAGTGTTTAAAAACCAGCTCCAGTCATGTTTTAAGACATTATATGCTCTGCTTGAAATAATAAATAGCATTTTTTCTGCAAATACATTTAATTAGCTTGTAGAAATTCTCCCAAGGCATCTCCTCCTTCTCCCTCATTAAAAATTCCTGAATCTGCATAGTCCCCGCCCACTATGCACATTTCCAATCGCTCCCTCCGTCGCAAAAACAAAACACGTCTCTGCCATCGTTCAGCTGCAACTTGTTGAAATTTAGCTAGCTTGACATGTTGTAATTAGTAGTAATAACGTTAACGTTAGTAGTCAGTAGCGAGTTTGCAAAAATTACGATGACGGTTACAGCTGGCTCGCGCATTGCCGAAGTGGTTGCACATAATGATGTGCATAGCGTCACCCCGTCCATTAACGGGATTGGCTCCTTAGGTTTGTGACATCACAAACCTTCCAATCTGAAAATGTGTTGTTCAGCCTGTCCTTGGTACACTGCAGTTTAAAAGCAGACAGGCCCAGCCGTGGTGATGACTGCTGATGTTTTCCCTGATGTGTCTTGTAGCACATGAAAAACACCACATAGAGATGTTTACAAGGTTAAACACTAGATTTGCACTGGAGGGGGTCTTTAAAATATCAATCCAGTTGTTTTTATCACACCAAAACCCTTAAAAATGGAGGACGTGTTGAACCAGATGTTCCTAGTTTGTTTTCTTTTTGTCCTCCCAGGCCTCTTGTGCCCTGGCAGTCATGTCATTGTTCAACGAGGGTTCAATGGATCTGAGGTTGTTGCTCAGAATTAGCTCTCACCTCAGAGTCCAGCCAAGCATTTCCCAACAGGGACAGTACTGAATTCTAATGCACTTACATCTGCGCCTGGGCGGGCCGTCGCCTCGCAGCAACTGCCAGATGTCCTTCAGGGTGCCTGTTCACCACAGCTTCATTGTCTGTGCAGACCTCAGCTGTATCATCAAATCCGTGATGATCTATTGAAGACCTCCTTAGTGTTTTAGGGATAAATCTTTTTTATTTTGTCATCCGTGTATCATCAGCTTATTCTAGATGATGATTTCTTTTCCCCGGGATAATGCAGGAGAAGTAAATGTTTGCACAGATAAAAAAGTAACTTGGCAATGCAGAACACACTGCTAAACGTCGCAAATTTTAATTCATTTGATTGTGCTCCTACGCAAAGTCATGCTTCAATCAGTATCCCCTTGCCCTTAAATTGATAACTGTCATCGTATTAGATGGAAACATCTGTCCTGTTTCGGTCACATCCAGCTGGACTCTGTCCCAGCCCCGGTGAATGTGGACAAAGAATTAGAAGCGCAGGTGTTCAGGAAGGGAGCATTTTCAGGGAGGAAACTGAGGGCGGCTGTGCTGGGATCCAGGCCACCGGGCAGTAAAACTGACATTGTTACAGAAGAGCTTGTTGTCTAAGTGTGTGATAAATAGATAAAGAGCTTTTCCATCACCCAAAGGTCTCCAAAGGGAAGACCTTCTCAACAACCTCTCCAAAGCACAAACAACAGTAAATAATCCTAAATTGTAGGAATATGACATATGTAATGGTTTCTGCAGAGATCATATATTACTGTTATATCTGGACAGAGCCAATGCAGAGAGTAGAAAAGCATGAAAGTAGGTTGTAGCCAGTGTAAAAGACAGATGTCCAAAGTACTTTTATATCTGAGTTGGCCTGGATCAACAGCTCACTGTGGACTTCGACAAATTATTACTCGTACACCAGTGAAAACATCTGCTTAAAATTAAAGGTAGAACCCGCTTTTACTGCTTTTTTTTGGCATACTAGAAGAAGCTGTCTACACAACACTGACATACCGTGTTATCAATTCTTATAGATAAGATATAACAATCATTTTTGACCCACAAGTGGAGGAATTTGGTTGACATGGCAAACATCCAGCTGATACTTAGCAACATTAGCATTAATTTACAGTCATGTTTCTGTCATCCTTACATTGTTCACTGGCTAGTTGCTAACCTTTTCTGCTGTTTGGTGAGTCTCGCATGTAACAGGTTATTAGACCCTTAGCTGCCAGCCGCGTCGGGTGAGAGTGGAGGGAGTACATTAAGAAAAGTAGCTGGTATTCCCCCCAAAACAAAGAGCTAAAAGAGGCAAAAATGCTCCAAAGAGCTGAGGGGAACTTCAGTTATAGGTGATAATTGTTTGTTGGTGCGTTACCACAAGCGACCCCTTTCTCGTGTACATAGTCATTTAATAGATTGTTGATATAACAATGTTAATTCTTCGAGCTTTAGCACGTGGGATATTAAGAAAAAGGGGAAAACTTCCAGTCCCGTAGAGGCAGCTGTCTTCCATAATCATCCTTTCCTACACCAGCCGTTCCCAAAGTTATGATTGTAGCGGCCTGATTTAAAATCTCAAAATATTCCAAGGCATATTCCCCAACCTTTAATCACAAAACTCTGCCAAGATATTTTGATGTCATTAACAGAGAAGTTGTACCTGAATGTGGACCTGAGGCAAAGCAGTGCAAAAAGAAGACATACACATACACTGTGCAATTGTAGGCAACAAAATTGAAGGCCTCTTTAAGGCCCAACAGTTGTCGGCAGCTCACACTTTGGAAAACTGTCCTGCACTACTAAGCTTAATATTGCACGAGCCATTGCGCAAAGTTGTTTGGCATGTTTAGTGGCTAGTTCCACTTCATTAAACTCAAACATCTTTCCTCTCAATAAAGTCATCACTGCTGGACTTTGAGGGGTTTTTTTCTCTGCCGTAGAAGTGGCCTCAGATTTGTTAATTCACAAAATGTCAGGTTGGACTTTGCTTTGATTCTGTGTGCGAATGAATGCAACAAAAAAACATAATCCACTGTAATTGGATCAACTGAACCTTGTTTAAATCAAGATGAAGACAATATCTTATCTTGACCTTTTAATTGCAAGACATCTGAGAACCGCCTGATTAGAAAACAAGAAGGAAATATCACCACCTGACTGTAATGTGGTTTGATCCTGCGACTTTAATCAACTTACAACACTTGATGTATTGACAATAATCACAGTGGATAAAACGGCTCGCATCTTTGACTTGACCGACAAAGCGATTGTCAAATTCCAAGAAGTACACAAAGCAAACACAAGCTGACACCGCCCTCAAGCCTCAAAGCGTACTGCTCTGCATGTGTGCCGATCTAACAAATTGACCATCGCTATTTCTCACAGTTTCCATGGACACGGCAGAAATATTTCTTAGATCCAGCACCAGCCTTTTACCTTCTTGTCTGATCATTGAAAAAAAAATGTTCACAGCTACAATTAAGCAAAGTTTGGAGGGGTATCCAAGCAGAACTAAGCAGTAAAAGATGTATTTTTCTTATGTGTTTAAGCTAACATTGAAATTAATGTGAGGCGACGTGCCAGTCGAGCCTCCAAGTAAAACTCTAGGAAGAAAAGTGCAACTGGCTCCAGTTCCTTACTCCTCCTGTCTATTAGGTTTAAGGCTCCAAAATATAATTCTTACACTGACAGCGCAAATGTCGTCCTTGTTGGGAAACCCAGCTTTCAGTTTAAGGTGAACCAAGATTCAGTTGCAAATTAGCTTCCTTCCTGCTTGTCTGAATATCAAAAATGCCAGGAGTCCAGCTATTATAGATTGCGCATGCCTTGAAACGGTAAATCCAAGGTTGTAATATGATAAGTGTTGGACTAATGAAAGTGTCGCATTACATTCCCATTGACGTAAATATATAAATGAATAAATAAAAGACAGTCCTTGTCAACCGGTGGCGAAAATGTTTGTCCTCAATGAACTCTTAACATCAGAATTCATTAGAAGTGTTGGCCAGAAGCCAGTTTGACACACCCAAGGTTTTATGTGATGGATGATCACACAGCGTGCATACATTTTAGTGTGTGTACAGAATATGTGAGATGAGAGACATTAATCAGATTCTCCGCTCATGTAAAAAGCAAAGAATCCCACATTTTTCCATTAATTAAGACATATTTAAAAGCCCTAGTCGAGGCACTGTGTGATTTGCTTTTGCATGTGTCACTTTAACCCCAGATTATCACTAATTACATGTTGTTTGTCAGGGAAGGCGCTACCTTTCCATGCCCTGCTGAACGCTGCCAATACAACACATTTACATTATTCCTTCCACCCTCAGATTCTGTCACCGGTCCTCCTTTTTCATCAATTACACGGTGCCAAAGCAGCAGCAGGGAGGTATTTTTCAGTGAGCCTCTAACCTGTCAGTCTAGGCACTGACGTCCAATTAATGAGAATTCAGCCAGGGACACCCGCCCCCCCTTTAAGAGATTATGGAGAGAGGCAGCAGCCTTCAGTCTGCCACCTTGGGTGTTCTTCACTGAGAAAGACAGCTATTGTCACAACATCCCTGCCTTAAGCTGCTCTGCTACACAGTATGATAAGCGTCTGTAGCAGGTATTTCAAAGCAGACATTCTGGCTGTTTTGGAAAGAGAAAAAATCTTTAATAAATGTTGACTTTGGTCTGTGTAACTTCCTACCTTTAGTTCAGTTAGTTAATTTGATTATGAAATTTGCACATTGAAAATAAGCAGAAGCAAAAATCAATAAAAACCTTAAACAGGGTTTTTTTTGAATGCTAAACTATGTGTTGCTTGCACCTGCCTGGATAGACATTATTAATGATTCCCAGAAAAAGCAGAGGAAGTAGAGCATATTGGTCACAGTATACTGCTTAAGTGTGGCTTCTTCTTTCAGCCCCAGATAAAAACGTCAATACTGCATTATTCTGCAGAGTCCTGCATTGTTTTCAAGTAAAACACATTTTTCTGACTGTCAACAGTTTAGAAGTTTTAGCCTCCTGCAACGCCAACTACATGACAATTACTGTTAAGCCTGCATTCTTGTGTTAGGCAACTTAAGCAGATCCTGGTTATGGTTAATCAAAAGGAAAATGATAATTACAGGTCTTTCATAGGATGCAAGCTCCTGCATCAAAGTCAAAGCATGAAAGTAAGATAATCACATGCCCATTTAGGCCTACCTGTACTTTAAAAGTGCAGAAGGTAGTCTGCCTTGTTACATACGATGGCACACTACTTCCTGCATAGTTGGAATTGGATCTGAATTTACGTTAAGCACAAAGTTATCAAACATGGGCTTAGGTGTGTTTTTCCTTAACCTTAAAGTGATAATCTTGAAGATTTCGATTTCAATAAATATCTGTTAAGTCACTATCTATCACCAAATGAGGTAACACAATGGTGATTGAGCCTATGACCCACTGATGAAAGCCTTTGCATTTGCAGTATACAGTGTTATTACAGAGTGGGTGTCTGTGGTGACATTCGCGAACAAAATCACAAGCGGCGCCCAGTTAGTGACTGGTTAGTGGTTGGTCTGCCAGAGAGGCGGAGCTAAACAGCTGCAAAGAAAGAAAAGATCGACGACTACAGATACAACTTCAAAAATAAGCGGAAATCCAAAGAATAAGAAACAAATTCGACGCTCAGATGAAGGCAAACGGTCTGAAAAGGAAAGCGACCGTCAGCGAGGAAAATCAAGAGTTACAATCGGAGCGTGTGGACGTCTGATTTATCTGGGACGTGTGCGCCCGCAATTGCCTTTTATCGCAGAGCGATATATCTTTAATATAGCCGTTTAAGTTGCCTAAACTTAACCAAACGTTAACCATATGGGTGGCAGAGTTGAATCCGATTTGAATGGTCAAAAGGGCCGTTTTGGAAAGCAATGGAAAACAACCAAAAGGAAGTTCAAACCGCCGTAAGGGCCCTGCCAAGGATATCAAAAACGTTTAATACATACACACTTAAATACAGTGGTAAAGATGCAAAAAGATACTGTACTGTGTATGTAGGGTTCTCGTTGCTAGCTCTAGCATTTTAAGCTGAAAGCAGAATAAAGAGTTGCAGTTGTCAGGAAGTATTTCATGCTTGGATGACTTTTTTTAAAGACCCTTTAAATAAAGGAATTGCTGAGAGTTGGATGATTTTGTAAAAAAAACACATAAAAGAAAAACAGAGCGAATTTAGGTAGAATAGTTAAGTGCCTGGTCAGATATAGCACCTCCTCAAAATTAACTGTATTACAGGACTTCTTCAGTCCTTATGGTCGATGTCCCTAAGCTACCTTTAAACTGCAAATACAGCTAACGTCTTTTACATTAGTGTCTTTAAATGGCGGTGAACAGATGGTTGTGTTCGGGTGCTGTTTTGGAAATCCTTTACCATGCCTTAAAGTAATCTCTCCTGTAATGTCGACCTGTCCCCAGAGGCAACAGAAAACCCTGACTCTCTGAGAGTAACGGTTGTTTGTAGGTGTGCAGGGAAGGAGGATGTTTCGTGTTTAAAGCCTTTGAGGTAAAACGTTAAAGCTCTTTCGGCTGCCTTCTGTGTCTCATCCCTCCTTCCGTTTCCTCCCTCCTTCTTCCTTTCAGACAGTTTAACATGGGTGTAGTCTGGATGAAGAGTGGGCGAACAGCGAATGCCTGCCTAGCTGGCGAACGGCTGTGCCAGCCAGCCGAGCATAGAGTCTTCCTGCCTCGAGCTGTCCGCCTACTTCAGATCCTGTTCTTCAGCGATTAGCCCTGCAGCCTCAGCCTCCTTTAACCACCGTTCAGAAGCTCTCTCACTCTCAGGTGTGATTTCTATACAACCTTTTGGACTTTACTGTATGCAGTGTCTTTCCACATCAGTTAAGTGTAATGAACCAGTGCATTTAAATTGGGCAGCGTCCAGGCGGGGCACCGGGCTTGTTAAGGGATTATTATCTTTGCCTTAGTTTGCCTCAGGTTGATGAAATGTCAGAAGCTGTACTTATTAGTTGTGCGAATGCTCCATGAAATCCCCACTTCTTCTTACGGCTAAATCCTTTAAGCCCAAGGCTTGACATTTCTCTGCTTAGCAATAACTCCAAATGCTTCTTAAATGCCAGAGATAACACGTTGTGATGAAAACTTTATCTGTGTTTTTGAGGATATATCTTGGTAGCTGACAAAGTATGGTTTTAATCAGGCGCGTGTCAGTTTGACGGCTGGCTTTGGGATTCGTTATTGTCTTCGTACGAGAGCGAGGCTCCATCAGCTGCTCTGGTCGTAATTATGTGCATGTGAGAAAGAGAGAGAGAGAGAGGGGAAGAAAGAGCCTTGTGAGGAAGAGAGGGTTGATGTGATGAGCTGTGACACTCGTTGGAACGTGCCTGGACCTTCAGCAGTTCGGTTAAATTAATGTGTAAATTACTGCAAACAGGTCTTGCCTGAAACAGGACGAGCCTCAGCCAATTAGGAAGCTTGAACAGGAGCAACAAGTTAATTATCTTTCCTGGTAAAAGGGTATCATGTGGTGTTATCTAATATTTAAGTTCTCTTTCTGTTTGCCCTGGAAACAGCTGATAATTGCAATGCTTTCTATTTGGAAATACATGTTTTGTGAACTTAAAACACACCCCTACATGGACATGGAAACTTGCCTCTTCTTCCCCTTTGGACACGCAGAATTACAAACTGGTTAATAGGTGTTTTAGTTGCAGGATTGATCCCCACGCATGCAAGTTGAAACTTTCTTCTGGTCAAATCTGTGCCTGCCCCAGACAGAGTGGGAGGAGATGGAGTTAAAGCAGATCCTGAATGTGTCAATGTATGTTTCCCAGAGAGCTTTATGTCCTTATTTCACTTGTACACACACAAAGAAAATGACTCTCAGCAGTCTGGACTGGTTTGAATCTAAAAGAGAAAGAGGGGGAAAAAAAGTGTGTTTTAAAGTCACCTTCCAGCATCTAAATGAAAGAACTGTGCTGTCTGTCTCCCTGCCTCTTCCCTCTCCTCTCCCTCATCTCCTGCTCTCTGAATCTCTCCCTCCCTCACTGCATTTTTCCCAGGCTGAGGCGTCCATGGACCCTCTGGCTCCGCTGCATTCGTCAGGGACTTGGAGCGCTCTGAGAACTTTTTGAACTCTCCGTGTTGGAGTGAGAAGCCAGAGGAAGGGGAGCATTTGATGGGACGCAGCCCGGCAGCAGCAGCAGGCTCCTCTGGAGACGCCACCGGGACTCTCAGCTGGAGATAATCCCCCTCTGGTCATGACGAGACAGCGCCACAGCCTCCTCACCCCCCTGGCTCTGCTGGGACTCCTCGTGGGGCTCGCAGACTTCAGCCACGGCTCTGCTCTGGAGGATGAGGATTATTACATGCAGGAGCTGCTGACAAGAGATCAGTACAACCAGGTGCAAATGGTGGAGAAGCCTGTGGCCTCGATACCTGACAGGCATGAGCGCCCCAGCCAGAACTCTGGCAAGAAGGTGCCCAAGGGAAAGGCAGAGAGCAGCAGGCAGACGGATAAAACCGCAGCTGATGAGAAATCAGGTAAATGGACTTCCATCAACTCGAGGACGTGTTCACAGTTTTAGTGAGAGCTCTCTTGTGTAAAGAGTAGTAAAACTTTATTCTTGTCCTACAAATCCAAAATTATGTTGTATCAGTGCCAGCGATGATCAATCAGAAGTAATGTTCTTTAAAGTCATTAGACAGTAGAGGTTTGTGTGGCTGCAATTTAAGCTAGAAACTGAAGTTGTGAGCAAACTTTTGAAGTAACTTTGTGAGTCTCTGCTCCCACGAGATGAAAGTGAATGGCTAATCTTTTGACCTTTCAAGTTTTGATTAATCTTTCAATAATATAAACATGGCAGCCTCGTATTTATAAATAACATAACGACAGGCTTTGAAGTTGAAAAGTAAAAAGCAATCCTTAATAAAACAGCACCTGGTTCTTTAGCATCTTGTATCAGCTGAAAATGTTTAAGTTAATTTTGTTTACAAAGTGCAGCTCAAATATCAAAGTTTGAAGTTGTGAGGTTTTTTTTTTTATTTTCTCAAGGTCATCCAACATGCCGCACAAACTTAAAATGTTTGATGAGTTCGAACAGATAATTTGAGTTGCACAGCTGCACCTTAAACAAAAACACAACAATGACCTCCACAGGTATCCCTCCTCCTCTCTCCCTCGTACGCATATATCAGAGCCCCGCGTCTGTGTGGCTTCTGCAGGATTAACAGCCTCGCACACAGCAGAGGTCAGGACTGTGTTACATGCAAGAGCCAGAACACGTGAAATCCACGTTTCACAAATGCACAGCGCAGAGCTCTCTGTGTGGGACTCCCCGCACATGCTGTAGCAGGTTTGTAGGTATGTTTACCGACCTGGCAGGTGATTGGAGGACAGTAACAGGCGTGAGGGATTTGGTTGGTTGGTGGCAGATAATTTAGAGCAGCTGTGTCGACACTGACCTCATGTTTCAGGCATCTGGATACACGTGTCTCTGCAGGGATACCTGCTGTAGGTGGGACTAGAGGAGGAACATAATAACAGTGAAGCAGATAAAAGACGCTGCTTCCCTTTGATCAGAGTTGGTTGTGATATCTCCATCACACTGCATCATATTAACAAGATGAATGGCGGTTGTCTATTGGCTGACAAATACTGACTTAAAGGACATTAAAGAAGAATTGTTGACATTGTTTTTGGTTAATATAAGAACAAAAAGTAAAACAAATCAAAGGCAGGAGACAGCTAAAAGCTGGCCTAATATTTTCATATTAACAGTGGATCAAAAGAATAAGTGTCATGTGAAATAGTTTGATCTTAGTGTCAAATTATCTGAGAATTATCACCCTACACTCCGTTCTTTCAAGTCTTTTAGCACCTTTCAGCTCATTGTTCAATCTGTGGTCCATTACTTTATCGTTCCCGTTCAATCTTATCGCTCTCATCAGCCTCATTTCCAGAGGCATCAGGCAGCTGTTTCAAACAAAGCGTCTCTACACTACCTGCTCAACACCAAACGGCAGACAGACAAATTTAGCAACTGGTTGGTGAACATAGCTGAGCATTTAGCAGCTGGAGCTAGCTGCTTCATACATTACCCACTCTAGCTGGATGACAAACAGACTTTAAAGAGGAAGAGAATATTGAAATACATTGACTCGCTAGCTAAAATCACATGACTCTATACTGATGCTTATGTTGCTCTGTATCTGCTGGACAGCAGTTGCTTGTTAGCACGTTTTGGCATAACAGCTTCAAAAAGGGATAATATGTTAATGCTATGTTTACAGCTCCTTCAGCAACTCAAAGGGGAAATGTATAAATGAGTGAAAGAATAAAATACAGTATAACAAAATTCGATAATTGAACCTTTTTTGGATGTTAAATCACTTTTATCTCAGCTTGTTGACTCAATGATTTTTTTTATGATCTTTAAGGTTTTTTTAGTTAGGAGAAGAGGCATTTTCTCAACCTAAAGAGTCGCATTAGGACTTTTTAAGCCATGTCAAATAATTATGTGTTAGAATGAACATGCGATATTTGAGTAAGCTGTACTTTTTTTATATAGATGTTATCACTTCATGTATCCAAGCACACTGTAAAACCTGATCAGTTAGTTCAACGTAAACCAAATGTATATAATGTTAAGGTAACTGAAATAAATTAAGCAGACAGGACCCATTCCATTCAGTATATTGAACTTAAAATGAGTGAATATTTTGAACTTATCAATTAAGTAAAATTAACTTAGTTAAGTAGTTTATCTCAACTTAGAACTCTCCTGTGTCTACGCATTTCAACTGAGGAAACCGATTACCTCAAACCTGTTAAGTTGCATAAACACAAAACAAATATCGTAGAATTTGTTGTATAAGACGCACTTTTAATAATTTATTTATAGAACAAATTGTAACACAATCATGCGGCCCCCTCATAGTCCTCAGCCATAGGCTTCAGCTCGGTCGTGCTCCGCCTCTTTGCCTGCCTCTGGATGAGCCGGCTCTTGCATTTCCAATATGGCAACCCCCAGCGCCGCCGCTATTCAGGCTTCAAAACGCTTCTTCAGAAACTAATGGGTGATGTCACTGAGACTACGTCCATTATTTATTCAGTCTATGATTTTACCCTGACTTTAACAATTTTAAATAAAAACAGTTACCCAATTATAAAACAGAAACGCACTGTGTCCGTTGCAACAGTCATAAAATGCAGGTTATCGTCCAAAAATACTCCTATTCCCGCAAGATACAGACGCGGCATACGTCCAAGTCAGTCAGTTGTCCTTTTTCTCTTGCGTGCACTCTTCTGAACCGGCAGAAACCGGTCACTCTGCATCAGAGCAACCCTCAATTTAGACTAAATAAGTTAATGTAACTAACTGCAATCAATTACTACAACTTGAAGTGTTCCAAAAATGTGTACTCAAAATGAATGAGTAAGTACCACAATAATCATTTCTGAGTTACTGCTGATTCATTTGAGGATTGAGTCAAGTTAACTTAGTTATTTTATTAAGATGTACTGTTAGAGTGAGAAACCAACTTCTATTTATTACTTTTAATACGTCCATTTAGTCCAAATTTCAACATTTTCTCAAATTAGCATTTTTGATTAGTTTATGTTAAAGAACTAGAATATTTAGTTTTACTTAAGAAGAACAAGAAAAGCACATTTATTTTGTCACAAATACTTTGATCAACCTAATATACCTGAAAGTGCTCTTTATATCCGTTATGCTGGACCGCATATGCAGCTCGGAGCATTGTTGAAGATTGAACCTGTCCCTGGAATGAGACGAGGATAAAGACTTTCAGATGTGAGATGGATTGTTATCACGCGGGGCCTTTCCTGACCTGACACTCAGTCAAATAAAAAGCACACGCTTCACTTCCATCTTCAGCCGCTGCAATGTGACTCCCTGCCCTCGTCCTGCCTCTCCTACATGGTGTTTCCATGACTGATTTAAACCTTCAGGCTGTTATCTTTTTATTTAATACATTAAATAAAGAATTGAGGGTGCGAATTAAACTTCTGGGAGTGCTAGACCTGCTGTAATTGAATGCAAAGAGTTAAAAGTTTTCAAATTCTGCTGCAGAGATGTCTTGGTTCAGTCCCCAGTCCCGAATTAGTCCATATGCGTACAACTGAATCCAGCCAAAGCCTTCTTTTCCTCTATCAACACATTACTTTCCTCTTTCCATGTTGACAACAACGCATCAGCGGTTTTAAAGGTGATTTGACCGGCCAAAGCCCCTTTTTAAAAAATCCAAAATGATTTATTTCTTTTCCCTTATTAATGCCATTTCCTTCCTCAGTGAAAACCGCCAACAAGAAGGCTGAGAAGAACAAGAAGAGCGCCCTGAAAACCCCGAACAGCATCCCAGAAGCAGCAGGACAGTTCAACGCGATAAAAGAGGGTGAGTGAACAACTGCCGTCACTCTCACTTGTTATGGGAAATTCATGATCTCATGAAAATTCATCCGTCCCTCCAGTGTGCGGGGATCATCTCTCTGCTTTCTCGGGAGCTGCGAGGATGGGAAAAAAGTAATAAACTCTCTCACAGATGACAAATATTTTGAGAAGGGGAAGAGTTTTAGGACAGAATATTGTCCCTGAGAGGAAAGGTCTGGCAAAATAAAATGATGCTCTCAGAAGTTGAGTCAAGCCACACAGGCACCAATGTCCTCTTTGCCTAAAAAAACATTGTGTTTTGTTTCCATGGATGACAATATATTCGCTACACGGAGCCAGGATGCCCCTATGTTGATGACAGATCAAACTCGCTTCACTGAAAGCTTGATTTGAGGCAAAGCACTTGTAATTTGACCTCAGACTTTCCAAAGCTAATATCGCCCTCTTTTAGGCTTATTTAATCAGTGTCAGACATTTCTAGCATAACACAAAGCTGTATTTAATAACGCTGGGAGGTTAAGAGCGGCTATAGTCGCCAGCTGTAATGTGTCTATGTTCAAGCTGTCGTAAGGAACCTACTGAGACAGACAGAAGAGGTTGCCATTTGTAATTTGGCTCTTGGGAATAGCGGCATAAAGTTGGACATCCTCGCATGTTGGAAAATGGGACATGGCTGGCACTGAGGAGCCCACACAGGCAAAACTTGGAAACATAAGGCTCCCAAAATGATGTTTTCATGGCTGTAACTGTGACTCAACACCAGTCTGTTTGCAGAACTTGTTTAAGCGTCTCCTGGTAGCAGCTGGGCCGCTATATGCACGCTTTAACAAGAATCCTACACAATCTATGCATCAAAAGCTCTGTCGCTCGGTTTGTCTGGCCTCCAAATGTTTAATTATTCAGCCATTATATGAGATTTACAAGACCTTCAGCGCCTGCCACATCCACACATACCAAAACAATAGGGAATTCATTAAAGCGGGGTTAAGTGGGTTTACAAAGTTTGATTAAGCAGATGTTTTGACAGCTCATGCATTATTCCCATCAGACGCCACAGAAATGTGTTGAAACAAGATGTTTCCCTTCAGATATCAGTTGGTCACATGTGCGCAGTCAAGCTGCAGAGGCTAAACTACTTCTACTGAGATTTTTTGAGAGATTGGGATGTTAAAAAGTAAAAATAAGATGAAACCTGAGACATTTAATGATATTTCAGTGTAAGTTTTAAAAAGAGAAGTAACACTGTCTTAATCCTACAAATATACCTGAAATCAGAACCAATACAATACCGCATAGCTCTACTGAATACATTGAGGAGATACTTGATGACAAGTATGTGCGTGCAGTTAATCGCTTCGTCTGACACCTACCCCTCACCTCCCACCCCCGCCAGCAGTCTCAGGCATTAAAAATAGCTACATAGAAATAATCAATCTTGTCGCTGATGGTCTGTTTGACTCCTCACAGGCTTTAAATAAATGTCTGTTAAGTCACTATCTATCGCCAAATGAGGAACCACAGTGGTGACTGAGTCTGTGGCCCACTGATGAAAGCCTCTGTTGAGTATCTGTGGTGACATTCGCGGAAAAAAGTCACAAGCGGCGCCCAGTTAGGGACGCATTTTTTATTACCCAGCAGTGGTTGGTCTGCCATAGAGGGTAGGCGGAGCTAAGCGGCTGCTTTTCCGGTCTTTACAACAAACAAAGAAAAGATCGATGACTACAGATACAACTTCAAAAATAAGTGAAAATCCAAAGAAAAAGAAACAAACTCGACGCTCAGATGAAGCAAACAGTCTAAAAAGGAAAGCGACCGTCAGCGAGGAAAATCAAGAGTTACAATCTGAGCCAACCGTGGATGTCACACATGCAACACTGTCTGGATATCTGGGAAGTGTGCTCCCGCAATTACTGTTTATCGCCACAAGTGCCGCCAAAGAGAGCGAAGATGAGATCTTTGGGATTATAACTTTAAGTTTACAGGACATCATTTTCGTTTTGATTGGTGCAAAAGTGCAAGTATTAAAGAAGGGCCAAAAGATCTTTGTTTGAAAGCAGATTAAAGCTTACAGTACCTAAACATTGTGTTAACAACTGTTAATAAAATAAAGGTACATTGCAGCATTGGTTATTGGCTTTAGCAATAAGATAACATATGAGTCCTTGGCTCTATGTGTTCTCATTTCTATCACACATTGTTATTAAAGCCGGGTGCTGTGTTCCTGTGTGGGTGCCCTTGCGAAAAGATTGCATGCAGATGGTGATAATGTTTTTTGGTTTTGCAACACGGCAGGCACGCATCCATTTTTTTGTCCTGCTAACCTTGATTCTTCGAGCTGCTCGGAGGGCCCGGTTGTCCCAAATAAGTTGTGATTCAGAAAGCCTGCAGACTAAGAGTACGTGTCTGATTCCAAGAGGATTTTAAATACAGGACCACAAGAAGACCAGCATATGTTTCATTGCCCTGTAGAGTTGCTGTGAATACTACACTCGCTGGTCTTACAAGTGGCTCTGCTGCTGGCTTCTTAAAAAACCTTTTATGCTCCAGTTTTACAGCAGGAATTAATTTGGTCTCATGTATGCTTTATGCACCAAACATAAATTTGTCTCATGCATGTGTTGATTTTGGAGGTCCCGGTTCATGTGATTGACGTCCTGCAGTGTCTCAGACGGATCAGGCTGCTGGATCAGTTATTCAATGTGACGCCAGCTTCCATTATGGATCAAATATAAACTGCAGAACTTTATGTCCAATTCCACTTGCATGTGTCCCGTAAAAGCCAAATTTCCTTTGTGTTCCTTGTGCCTGTTGCTTTTCTGGGTATTCGTTTGTGAAGGCAGTTGGCTATATGACAGCAACATGTGAAGCATATGCTGCAGACCGAGGCCCAGCTGGAAATTCTTGCTCTAAATTTCCATCAGTGTGATCAGGGGAACTCTGCAAACAGCTTGATTTGACCCAAAGAGCCGTGGGGCAGCAGGGATTTCACACGTTAACTTTGATTTGCCCGTTCTGCTCTCACTGGTTGATACACCGCCATGCAAAAAAAGAGCCAATCTCACACAAAGAGCGCTATTTAGTAAAAACCATCTCAGTTTCTGCAGTCATTTAAAGACGGGCATTTGTTCAAATCAACTGATACTCCCTCCAGCAGCAAATAAAAACATTTAAAAGTGATACGCAGACTTTATTTTCCAACCTTAACGCAGAGCGCCTTGAATACGGCTGCCAAACTGTCTCTGTGGCCTCGGTGGGTGTTACTGGATAACTGGCATACTCAAGGAGTTAATTACAAGTCGATTAGTCATATTGAGTGCTGCTAATTTCAGTCATCACTGCTGCCAGTGGAGATATAAAGGCACTCATTGTGTCGTAGATAACTCGTTTGTAGATGGTCATACTGCACTTTAAGGTACCCTCTCAGTCCAAACCAGTCATCAATTCGAGATTGGGCTCAGAGGAGCAGCTCGCTCCAGGAAAAAGCCACCGTCAGTCAAAGCTGGTGTTCTCTATAATCAATAGAAGCAATAATATTTGAAATTGGCGCCATAGCTGTGGAGAAAGTTGTACAAACAGCTCGTGGTTTCGCCCATTCTACATTCCTACAACACCCAGCGTGCATTGCGCCCCTCCCTCTGAAAGTAGCGGCCCAGCGAGAGAGGCTGGAGTGAAATACTACCGTTTACGCTGCAGGTAACGGCTCAGAGCGGTACAGAATCTGAAATATGGTGAGAATATACCGGTGGATTGTCTAAAAAATCTTCAGGTCTGCAGTCTGCATTTCAAACCTGACGACTTTGAACGAGACATGACATCGGAGGCGGGCGTCCTAGATTGAGGGTGTAGTCTAGCGAGCTCCCTGGCCTCCGTCAGATGACGCATTTTATGTAGTCTTGCGGAGGTTTTCCAGGGCCCATTGGAGAAGCGGATAGCGTCCTCCAAAGGCACAGAGCCAAATTGCATTTTGTCTCTGCCACAATGTTGTTAGCTCCCCATGGTAGCATGATAGGACTGAGGTTGAAAATCGGCGAAATGGCCCTTTAAAGTTCATTAGTAAGGACTTCATTAGAGAAGAACAATGGGTTAAATTACTATAACCATACTATAAACAACTGTTTTTAATTGACATGTTCTAAATGTATCTATTGTGCAGTTTAGACGAACTGAAAACATCTGATATCTGGAGAAGGGCTATCATGGAAGAAGAGATTAATAGAGTGAAGAAGAAGAAGAAAGCACATTACATGTTAAAACTAGAGTACAACACTTTTGCTGATTCAACCAGGATTTGGTGTCTCTGACATTTGTGTTACCTGATCACATATCAGGTTCCAGGACTTTGCTCCTTTAACAGAAAATGTGTATTATTTACAGCGCATCATTTCTGCACTCATAAACATAAAGCCATACTGAACAACAAGCCCACAGCAAGACATCAAGGTCACACACTGCTAATCGACATCACAGCTCTACAGTAACACGTACAGAAATGTGCCTCAAAGCTGGAACTTCACTGGTTTTCTACATCACATTCAAGTCATGTGAAGTGCAACTCAGCTATTGGAAACGAATGGGGTGAGGTCATAGTGATGTCATCAAGGTCATCTCGAAGACTCTAAAACTAAAACATCTGCTCCACAAACCTAGGGAATTGATGACAAACACATTGGGATGAACAAAAAGGTTTTTATAAGGTTGCATTATGGGAAATGTAGGATCAAGCGTCTTTGGAGGTTTACCCAAACTTCGGACTACAAGTCAGGGTATCTCGGCCTCTGCTTGGATTTTTGCTTTTTAATCTGTGTGTCTTTATTGAAAGTGCAATGTGAAGTTGTTGGAGTGCTCTAGATGTTGCGTAAAACGTCTCAAAGGATCATATAAATTCTTATGATTGTGTCCGAGCTGTCACCTCATTCAATATGGCTCGCAAGTCTTCATGCACTGCAGTGTTTCAGCACACAAAGGGCATGCATTCAGTAAATGGAAGTAATTTGCAATATGAGAAGAAACACATCTTGTAACTTTCTAACTTAACAGTATGTTGATTCATAATATAATGTCTCTGTAACAGTTCAAAAACCCTTTCTGTCGTTTAAAGCTCCTTCTTCATATCAACGTGTTTCTTTCTGCTAATATCATTTGACAAGTTTTGCAGCTGCAGCTTCTGCAATCTCCCTTTCTCTCTCTTTGATATTGTTGTAGTCAATTTCAAGTATTTAATCAGGCATTCAGGGTGCAGCTAGATGGCTGTAGCAGGTGTGCCAAACTTACAAAAAGGAAGCCCTCATAGTGTACGGTCATTAATCAACCACACAGACTGACGCATTTTGAAAATGTGAAACAGTTTAGACTTCAAAGCCTACGTCACGCTGTTTTACTTTTCATGTAAGTGCTGTTGGAGTCGGTTTGGAGAAAATAAGTTGTTCACACGTAGAAGTTTGAACAAATGAGCTGGGAAGGCGGCTGCGTGATGACAGGCGTGAATCTTGGGTCATTGTTGTTTTTAGTTGGGATGCAGACTAATGGAACATGAACGCAGATGTTGGCGGCAATCAAAACAATCTCATTCTGCTTTAATTTGGACGCTTCCCAATGTTTTGACTGCATGAGGTTTTCTGAATAGATCACTTATTATTAGATCTTCCTGGTAACAAACAGAAAACACAGCTGCTGCTTTGATTGCTTCACACATTTGAGCTCCCTGTGCAAAGTCTGAACTGCTCATTACAGTCGAGTCGAGCTATTAGCGAATGCACGCTCCCTGACTCTGAAGCTGTACAGAAAGCGTTGCTCCTGCAGCAATGCAACCCATGATTCATAACATTACCATCACAAGCTAATTTATCACTCTTGTTACCTAGAATGCCCTCCCATGGGACTGGAGACTTTGAAGATTGATGATTTCCAGCTTCACGCTTCCACCACGAAGCGCTACGGCCTCGGTGCACACAGAGGTCGTCTTAACATTCAGGTATGTAAAGTGGCGGCGTAGCTTGGGAACGCTTCATGAAATGTTCGGGCTTGCATTATAACCCGGGCAATCTCAACTTAACTTGGAAGCTTAATGTGTTGTGTCATTTTTTTTTCACCACCAAGCAGCAATACAAAAGAAAAACGGCGAGATAGCATCTTTTAATTTCAGATGCAGTAAAAGTTTCAGCTCCATATTTACCTCAGCAGCCAGAGCTGATATTATTAGTCTGTTTGGATTTGCACAATATCTTAACACTTATAAGCTAACACAGCAGAGAAAGTAATAGTGTCGCCATCAAACCAAGGGCACATCCCCAAACCTAATAAAAAGGATTGGCATCTGGGAGAAGAGGTATTTCCTGTTAGTGCAAGCTGTTCTTTGAGGTTATTAGCCTGCATACGGTCTGCAGCTCCGGCCTCATCTTCTGCAGGCGGCTCTGCTCTGACTCCAGCCCCACAAATTAATGAAACACACACACATGCTCTTAATTCACTCAAGACGCCAAGGCATCATGTTGCAGGAAACCAGCGAAACAAAGGATTTGTTGTTCGGTTCTGGATGTGTGTGCCTGTCAGGGATCACAGAGCGACGGAGATAGCGTCCATACTGGAGAACAATTATCTGTAAATCAGGAGACTCATAGAAAGCAGATGTTGCCTGTTGTGTCGGGCCTGCAGCCAGTGAACTTGGTTTATCTCCACTTTTGTAGCAGCTACGGTTTGTTTAGATTCCAGACACCAACTGTTCTGAGATTAATTTAACTTTCTTTTGATCATACGAGTTCAATTACATTTGAAATGGCCCCAAAATAGCACTACATGCCCTCTGCATTAGCATCTATCAAAGTAAAAACCCTGACAGAAATGTGTGTAAAGTTATAAAGCATTAAATATCCTGCAGCAAAACACATATATTTCATTCTTGGACACATGTGCCAGATATTTTTTTCATTCAGTAAGCAGCTCTTCAAAGAGCCACGGTCTTCACCTGGATCTTGATTGGCACCAAAAGTAATCACTTGTTCCATCGCCAAACCTCCTCCATATTTCACTGAAATCTGTAAACATGTTTATGAGATGTTCTACTAGCTGACTGTCAAACGGGACACTGAACAGAACCTGCTTGGCAGAAGAAACTTACACAAATCTTACAACAGTTAATCGAGACAGGCACTTCATATTTATGCTTAGACTGCATTTAAATCAAAGTACAACTAATGTGACAGACGCTAACGTTTTTGTTTCAATAAGGATGTCATGTTTTGCTCCCACATGAGCATGAACATATTTTTCCCTTTTCCCTTCTAAACACGTATCAAAACTATTGACCATATTTAAGAAGTAGGCTTAGCCAATGTGATCTCACCCATTGGTTTGTGGACTACCATTTTGTAGGCATCTTGATTGTCCCCATGTTGGTTCTTCTTGATTGTGTCAGGGACTTGTCCTCACAAGGTATCCAGGCTCTAAAGCATCACCTGCTTTCATATCTGTGACTCTAAATTGGGCTATAATTTACAAAATAAACATCATACTGTGTTAAAAATTAAAAATTGTGCCAGAATGTAGGCAATAGCTTAATCATGTAAGAAGTAGGATTATTCTTACAGACTTCTATACCAATGACCGTATATAAAGATGGACGACACGTCTCCATCTACGCTCATTGTACAAAATTGAAGCCAAAATCCCCCCTTGGACGGGCGCTGCCATCTTGCGATTGTGACGTCATTTGGAGCCAGAGCTGCGCAGTAGAGATCGGCGGGTGGAGCCGCTGTAGCCACCTCCGTTAAACAAAACACACACTTAACAGCTTCTTGTTGTCACATTTAATCCGGTTAAACTCTGCTCATCTGGAACAGATCGGCTGCAGGAGCCGTATTTGTCAATAGAGCTGTCAATCATAGTTTTTACAGCATCAAATAACTAATTAAAAATAAACTTGTCAGAAAAATGAACACTTGGACATAAATCAGCATGATAAGAACTAACTATAATGACAGAAACCATGTTTGAGAAACATTTATGTGACGTGTATTTTGATTTTATAGTTTGACTCATGTCCCATCTGTTACCATGGAGGAGGCGGGCTTTATGACCTATACTGCAGCCAGTCAGCAGGGGGCGATAGAGAGGGTTTGGCTTCACTTTTAGGGAGCTGTCATGTCGTCTTTTTTTCCTGATAAAGACGTTAACATTTCCAGTCGATATAATACATAGAGTCACATTTAATGTAGGCATTAAAAAGATCCTAATCAAAACAATGTGCGGTTAAACACACCCACAATGTTGAACACTTAACATTTCAATTAATTAATGTACATAAGGCGACTTTAACTTATCTTTGAGGTGAGATTATATTCATGTGGTATCAGATCTTTACATGATTAGCTTCTCCAAGTCAAACAGGAGCGGCGTCCTTCAGGAGAAAGTCGTGATAAAAAGACAGTGACACTATGCACTCAGCATGTTCAGTGCAGTGTGTCATCATACTGTTTACATCTGGATGAGGAGGATGTACAATGTGTCCTGTCAGCATATGACTCTTCACACAGACTCGCTCTGAGCCAACAGTGTCAAGTGTCACAGGCGCAATGCAGAGAGTAGCATTGTAGTTATACATATTCACAAGTTGGTAGGAGTCAATGTGTCCTCACACTTTATCACTGATGGTGTCTTTATGTTGATCGAGACTGCATATATTAGATTTCCCAGCCTCCTCCTCTCTCTGTCAGCACTAAACCTAAAGTAAAGTTAAACAAAAAGCATAACCATTCAGTGTGTTGTACCATACATGAACGAGTGTTTACGTTCTTACATGGATATAGGGAGTAAAATTGTACTCCACCCGGCTGTCTCTGGCCCACAGGCTGGCCTTTATGAAGATGACCTCTATGACGGGGCCTGGTGCGCTGGGAGAGATGACCCGCTGCAGTGGTTCGAGGTGGATGCCAGGAGGCTGACAAAGTTCACGGGGGTCATCACACAAGGCAGGAGCTCCCTCTGGTCGTGAGTATGAACCCTGCACACATGCACGCAGAGTTGCATATGGTCCAGTATGAGGATTTTCTTGTCCGAGCTAACTTGAAAGGATAATTGTGGGGGATTGATTTTGTGCCAGTTTTCTAATATGCCTTAAATCCAGCACATTAGGAACCAGATTAATATGGATCTTGTTGACCTGTTTCAGATTTCTTTGTTAACTATTTGTTGAACAAAAGTTGGTCAGGGTGCCGGTTTAGCTCAGCAGCTAAAACGGCAGCCCGTGTACAGAGGCAACAGCCGTCTATGTGGCGTCCCGGGCTCAAACCCCACCCTCCGTTCTTTGCCGCGTGTCATCCCCCATTTCCAATACTATCCACTGTCCTCACATATTAAGGGGCAATCTCAAAGATCTCAGTTTCTCTCTTTGGCGGCACTTATGGTGATCAACGGTAATTGCAGGAGCACACTTCCCAGATATCCAGACAGTGTTGCATGTGTGACGTCCACGGTTGGCTCCGGTTGTAACTCTTGATGACGGTTGTAACCGTTTACTTGCAATGCTTACAGAGATCCAAAAAGCAGCCACTTAGCTCCGCCTACCCTCTCTGGCAGACCAACCACTGCTGGCTGATGGAAAACACGTCACTAACTGGGCGCCACTTAGGATTTTTTCCACGAAAGCCGCCACAGACACCCAGTACATAAAAATACGATATACTGCAAATACAAAGGCTTTCATCAGTGGGCCATAGGCTCAATCACCATTGTGTTACCTGATTCGATGATAGATAGAGACTTAAGAGACATTTATTTAAATGAAAAAGTTCGAGATTGTTACTTAAAGGATAGATGTGTGCTGTAACAAAAAAGGATACAAAGTATGCTTGGTTACGTTGTAACCTTGGTTCTCTGAGTGAAAAGACATCCTCTCCTCCCCGTACATATGGAATATGTAACGAAGTGAGAGAATAGAGTACAGCATGGATTGAAAGGGTCGAAACAAATGTAAAGTCTACAAAAGTTATAGCTTAGGGGCTCAAACTTACACACTGTTCCTGTCCTTCAGAAGTAACTTAGGTAGAGCACAGACGGGTTAGAATTAAACAGTATTTTTTTTTTTTAAGTCTGTCTTCAAATAGACAGATGCCCTTATGTCCCATTGTGTCAGACAGAGCTCTCTCTCTCTCTGTGCAGTATGTAGGTTGGCAGACACTCCCCTGCCTCTGGATAAAGACATCAGTGCTGAGCTGGTCCAGCCTGGTAAGAATTCCCAGTTCTGTTAATTAAAGCGCCGTTATAGACAGAAGCCCCTGAGCTGGCACCGCAGACAGTTACATGCCCTGCAGAGCTAATTGTGGAGAAAGTCTGTCTCAGGCATCGGTGTTTTGTGCACCCTCAGATCGTGCAGGCCGTGAAGGAAAAATTACAAACACTGCCTGGTAAAGAAATTCCCCGTGCTCTCTGACTGCAGCACACAGCAGTTTCCAGAAGTCTGTGCCACCCTTTCCAATTAAGAAGTGCAAAGGCCAAAAGTTGTCAAATATTATTAAAAGAGTAAAGTCAGGGTAGGTAGATGTAAGGGAAAAAAGTGAACATGAGTTTGATATTTCTTGGAGAGTAGAAGACCGTGATTTTATGTAAATACAACTCCCCCCCCTAGTTTATCACTTTCCATCTGTCCCAATCCAGGGGCTGCATCCTTCGGAGGACGTATTTGAAGGCAGATTGCGTCACAGTTCATGTTCAGATGCGGCCGACAAATGCTTCCTCCTTTTCCTGGGCCATGACGGGTCCATCAGGTGCATCGTTTTTGCCCAACGTATTCCGACATGTTTTACGTGCCACTTCAAATGAGTTAGCAGCAGAGGAATACACTTTTAAAGGGGGGGTATTATGCTAATTTCAAGCTTCATATTTCACTCTGTGTTACCTGTGGAGTAGCTTACCATAATTAATGGTTTAAAAAAAGTCATAATTTTTCTCACACTGTTGCTCTGTGCAGTCCCTCATACAGCTTCTGCCTGAAACGACTCAGTCAGCCCCGCCCCTACAAGCCCATTTTCTTCTGATTGGCCAGCTCTCCAAAGCCTGCTGAGGCTGCACTTTGTGACAGAAAGTGTGGAAAGAACGGTGTGAAACCTGGCGTTCACAGCAGCCTGCAGACTGAGCTGAGAAGCCTGGGGATTACTCCAACATACTTTTACCTACAGATTTGAAACTTCACCTACGTTTAGTCTGGACATTCAACATTGTAACGTTATATGTCTTAAAATGTGAAACAGCCTAATACCCCCTCTTTAAATAAAAGAGGTACAAATGTAAAAAAAAAACTAAAGGGGCCTTGAAACAAACTATCTTTAAAATAATAGGTTAAGTAACGTGACATTAGATATGATAGCTAGTTAGCCAGCTAGCTACCTGTTGCTAGGCATTTGGTGACACAAGTTTAAGGGCAGGAACAGCTGGTGACTCAAACAGGACATCCTCCGGAGACCAGACCGCCTCATTTCACTTCGGCCTTAGTGGTGTACGCAGGCTATAAATGACTCATCCTCTGCAGACACAGCTTTTGTTTCTATATGTCGTTCATCAGTTGGGGCTTACTTCTTGATATCAAGACTGGTGCTAATCCTTAAGAAGGCATACTTTTGTTGTTACAAATACTTTTATTGGTCCCTGAGATAAGAGGAGGAGTTTTAAGGTAAACCTTGAGCTTGTTGAGTCTAAAACTCCAATAGTTTGAGAAATAGCTAATGATAAATTATGGTTTCCTCCACATGCTGTGTAACGTTAACCCAGTATGGCATAAGTGCTTTATTGAACCAAACTGGGAACATTTTTCTACCAGTGATTTAAGCATGTTGCAAAAGGTGCCTAGCTAAAACTAAACATAATTGTACGCTTTACCTAAATAACAGCACCAAACACACTCATTCACACAGTAATTGAAGGGTTTCTAAGTGGGCTTGTAATTCAGAGTAAACATTAAAAGGCCTGGCAGTAATGTACAGGTGGGCTTAGGCAGTAGGAGGTAAGATAATACCTGGCTTTACATGGCTTTGTATTTGAAAGCTATAGATAAGATGCCATGGGGACCTGATGGTGCTTTAAATCATATCTCGCAGCTTGCGGCGCACAGCTGGATGACTCATCCTATATTTTAGTCTGTAATTACAGCAAGTAAAATTAAAGTTTCAAATATAATCTCGACTGTTTATACTGTAACCCTGTTTTATGCCATCATTTGAGAATGATGCACAATCTGCAGTGTTTTATCTTTATAATGTAGTGACCAGAGACGAAGGAGAGAGGCGGCACATTTAATCCCACAATGAGAGGACCAGTACAGACTTGAGAAAAGGGTGAACGTCGACGCAGGTTCGGCTCCATAAAGGAAATTGAAAAGCTTGTTTTGTTTAGATTTCAGAAGTCATATTTTCCAGTCGGGTTTGAAGGAAAATCCAGAGTCATTGAGACAATTATTACTGTTTGTATCCTTCAACTTGCCTTGGTTACTTTAAATCTTGTGCCATATGTCAATAGATTTCTGGCTTTCTGTGTGGAGTTTGCATGTTCTCCCAGTGCATGCAGTCCAAACACATGCTCGTTATGTGAATTGGTGGCTCTAAATTGCCCGCAGGTGTGAAGGTGAGTGTGAGAGGTTGTCTGTCTCTGTGTGTCAGCCCTGTGATTGACTGGCGATCAGTCCAGGGTGTACCCCGCCTCTTGCTCAATGACAGCTCCGGGCACATAGTCCAGCCTCCCTGTGACCCTGAGCAGGAAAAGCAGTAAAGATAATGGATAGATGGATGCTAGTGACATGGCTATAAGATTGGTTAGGTTGGTCTGTCCACTGGCTGACTTTCTGTTACTAATATCGGATGGTTTGTCACTTAGTTAGACAGAGGAATTAGTTAGATACTTTAACATCCCATCAGCATCAACTGTACTTTCTGGTTGGTGTGACTGGCAAATCTTAGCATTCCTACACTCTAAACTAAGATGATTAACGTTATAGATTTTAAAGTTAGGCATGTTAGCATTTAAACTGTTAGCATAAAGAATGCTAATGTCAAGCATTTAGTACAAAACAGTGAAAGTCATTAGCGCTAAAAGCTTTTCAGGGACTATTTCCTTGTTAATATTTCCATTTTATGCAGGTTCTATGTGATTTATAAAACACAGAGCATTATATGTGTTTTCATCTCTTTTCATGTATCTTATTTTGTTTAATCCTTTTCTTATATGGACTATATGTCTGAAATACGGTGAAACGTTTATAGAACATATTTCTGGTATTTTTTATGCCTTAAAGTAATAATCTTGATGATTTTCATGTAAATAAATGTCTGTTAAGTCACTATCTATCTCCGAATGAGGTAACACAATGGTGATTGAGCTTATGGCCCACTGCAGTATTACAGACTGGGTGTCTGTGGCGACTTTAGTGGACAAATCCCAAGCGGCGCCCAGTTAGTGACGCGTTTTCCATCACTCAGCAGTGGTTGGTCTGCCAGAGAGGGTAGGCGGAGCTAAGTGGCTGCTTTTTGGATCTCTGTAAGCATTGCAAGTAAACGGTAATCTACTATGGCTGAACAAACAAAGAAAAGATCGATGACTACAGATACAACTTCAACAATAAGTGAAAATCCCCCAAAAAAGAATGAAAGCGAGGAAAATCAAGAGTTAGAACCATGACAAAGTGAGCCACCCGTAGACGTCTGGTTAAATTGGGAAGAGCGCTCTCTTAATTACTGATTATCGTCAGTGGGAATCTTTCAGAATGTATCTTTAATCTATCCCACAATCTTTTCATCTTTAATATGTAGTTTGTTGCAAATTAAACAACTAATATAAGCTTTAGAGGTTTATTTTTTCAGCTTGGACAGAGCCAGGCTAGCTGTTCCCACCTAGCATTTATCCTAAGCTAACTGGCTAATGCTAGTTTCATGTTTACCACAAAGAAGTGAGAGTGGTATCAATCTTCTTGTCTAACTCTGCAAAAAAAAGCAAGTTTCCTGTCATTAACAATCAAAAATGAAAATGTTAGTCATCTGTATAACAAAGTTAACTTTTGCCCACATTACAAAACTTTATTAATAAAAGCCTGAAGTGACACGTTTATTATAAAGTCTCTGACCTCCATGTTTCAATTTTAAACACACTTTCACCCTGTGAGAATTAACATGTCTGGAAGTGCGCTGAGCGACTTCCTCACAGTCACCTGGGTCTTCCATTTGCATTAAATCCAGCCAGATAGGAAATTTACTTCCTTCCTATCCTGCCCTGGTTTTTTCTGTTAACAGGAGTGATTGGGTGACCTCGTACAAAGTCATGGTGAGCAACGACAGTCACACCTGGATAACTCTGAAGAACGGCTCAGAAGACTTGGTGAGTAACAGAAGTGACATTTAAAACTACTATCTCCTTACATATATCTACAAAGCAGGCAATTATCTACGCACTGTAAGCTTTTGAGCTCAAGAACTATCATTTGTTCTCTCTGTAAACACACTTCAAGAGGAGCCTCGAGGAGGGACCTGAAGGAAAAATGAATTCTTGCTTGAGAGCGATTACAAAGGAAGATTTAGATCACTGCTTATTTCCAAGTGTAATGAGCTGAGAGGAAACAGTAAATACTGATGAAGCTCGAGCAGATGGGGAACTCATCCCCACTCATTGTCGGAGCTGCGTCTCTTTTAAACTCCTGGCACTTCTTTTAATGGAATAGACAGAAAACAAACAAAGGATGCCTTGTAGCATTAATGAATTCAGCTGTAGAATAATACCAATATTAGTAATCTTCTGAACATGTAGATCAGATTAAATAGATATTTTGGTGGGAAAATCAAGTCCTTGTAGCTCCCGACTCTCTAATAAAATATTGGTGTAACTGCACACTCCCTCGGCTGGTGATGTCATCGATGTGGGAGCTAATGCCCCTACAGTAATTTAGTCTCCGCTACAAGCTTCCCGCTCCCCCACTCGCCCACCTTTCATGCCAAATGCCAAACTGCTCTGTTTGTCTTTCAAAATGCCAAGAGGTGCAGAGAGGAACCATAACCGTGGGCGTTAAAATTTACAATAAACTCCCAGTGGTATAAAGGTTTAATGTCCTTCTACAGGGGCAGGAGTGTTTGTTTAAGGGTTATAAGGGCCTTTTTTTTCATTGTACTGTGCATGTTATCACTTAATTTATTCCATTTCCAAAAGCTTCTTTTACATTTACTGCCTGTTCTTTCCTTTATGCGTGGTGCCTCTGTATTTTTTTATTAGATGTAGTCGGTGACTATGGATCATAATTGGAACTCTGGCCATAAACTTTGACCCAATGCAGGGGCTTCTAAGCTTAATCCAAAAGGCAACTGTACTTGGTTGATGTTCTTGAAGACGTTTAACCTCTCATGCAAAAGGCTTTTTCAGCTCTAAACTGACTGGTGGGCAGAGCAAGAAATATAAGCCTCTGTAGGTCCATGGTGGTTGACCTTCAACCAAGTCCAGTCGCCTTTTGGATTAAGTTTAGAATTACCATGACTGAGAACCTTGGCAGACGATACAGAGGCTGCATCCTTTGAAGGCCGATTGCGTCACAGCGGTGCATCGAAGGCTGTCCCAATTCGAAGGCTCCTCTAAATGCGTCCTCCTTTTTCCAGGCCACGAAGGATCCATTGGGTGCATCCTTCGCGGCCCACCGTATCCCGAGATTCATTGAATGCCAATTCAAACGAGATGGCGGACTCTTTAATGGCTGAGGAATAAACGTTTGAATGTAAAAGATTTTGGTTTCAACACAATCGAAAAGCTAGCGTTACACATCTTAAAAAAAAACGTTAGTTATGCTAGCTAATTAGCCCGCTAGCTACCTGTTTTTGTTAGGCGACAGAAGTGACGTTTGGTAACGCAAGAGTAAGGGCTAGAACAGCTGGAGACGCAAACAGGAAATCCTCCGTAGACCAGACTGTCTCATCCTATCCGTCCATGACTCATCCTACATAGACCGCTTCCTTCGAAGGCTGCCACCCCTGGATTGGGACACTGCGATAGACTGTATACAGGAAGTGGATGTAGCCTCTGGTTTCAAAAGTAAAGCCAATGCAGAAGTGCCTTAAACCTGCATTCTTTCAAATGGCCAGCAGGGGACGACTCCACTTGTTGCAAAAAGAAGTTTCTCAGCGTATTAATTACCTCAATAACCATTTTCCTAATAAGTTTATGGTCTCGTTTCGGAGTTTCTAGTCTTCTACAATCCAGCATTATGTTTGTTTTGTAAATTATGGTTCCATTTATTGCTAATTTAAGTATAAAACCACCCTGTCGTCCAAATATGGTCACTTCTGGCTCCAAAAAACCAAGATGGCAACAACCAAAATGTAAAATTAAAGGCTTCAAAAGGGGGCGTTCACAAACAAATGGGTTACCTCATGGTGGCTATGTCCACTTCTTTTATACAGCCTATGATTTAAGCTACATTCGGTTAATAGTCTATGTAACAAAATAATCTGGTTCTATATTCACCATCTGGTTAATTGTCTTTGCCTCAGTAGATCTTCACCGGCAACAGGGAGAAGGAGATCCCGGTCCGGAACATCTTCCCCGTTCCAGTGGTCGCCCGATACATTCGAGTGAACCCCAACTCTTGGTTTACCATCGGCAGCATCTGCATGAGGGTGGAGATCCTTGGCTGTCCTATGCCAGGTGACGGGTTTGTATGGACAGAGCAGATGCATGAATAATTCCTGCTACTGGAGGGTAGAAATAAAAGAACGATGATACAGGATTTGGGTCTCATTCAGAGAGACATTCAAAATGACAACAACAAAGCAGTCCCTCCTTTAGATGGCCGAGAGATGAATGTGGACACTCGGGCTTTGTCACTTGAAGATAAACATATGTCGTTTTGGGGCTTTTGCTGAAGGGCTCTCGTTTTTCACTGGAGGACAGTCTCTGATTATCGCTGTGATAACTTTAGCGGGTTGTAAAATCCCGTCTCATCATATATAATCGAAACAGCTGTGCCAAGCTTTGTAACTGATAAGCCTTCAAAGGCACAGATCTGCTACTTAAACTGGACTCCCTGGAGTTCTCAGAGATGCAACATGGAGCAGCCACAACATAACATTGTTTTTTAACGGGGCTGTTTTAATTCAACACAGACTTTGTTATGTGACCCACTTTTAAGAGTAGAACTTTTTAATCAACTTGTTGTAGGTCTTGATTTGTCCTCAGCATGGACTGTATAAAAAGATGGACGACATGACAGCTCCCTGAAAGTGAAGCCAAACCCTCTCTATCACCCCCTGCTGACTGGCTGCAGTATAGGTCATAAAGCCCGCCTCCTCCATGTTAACAGATGGGACATGAGTCAAACTATAAAATCTAAATACACGCCAAATAAATGTTTCTCAAACATGGTTTCTGTCATTATAGTTAGTTCTTATCATGCTGATTTACGTCCAAGTGTTCATTTTTCGGACAAGTTTAGTTTTAATTTGATGCGGTAAAAACCATGATTGACAGCTCTGTTGACAAATCCGGTTCCTGCAGCCGATTTGTTCTGGATTAGCAGAGTAGAGGAGAAACGGCGAGAGGAGACGTTACTAAAACAATCACTACAGTCATTGAAGTTTTGATACCTGTGAACGTTAACCTCTGACCAACACAAGAGGCTGTTCTGATGTTAAACACGCCGACGTGCAGGATCTTTGATGTTTTTTCATTAAGTTAAGTGTGTGTTTTGGTGAGCGAAAGTGGCTGCAGCTGCGCCACCCGCCGATCTCTACTGCGCAGCTCTGGCTTCAAATGACGTCACCATCGCAAGATGGCAGCGCCCGTCACGGAGATATTTTGGCCTCAATGTTGTACAATGAGAGCATTGTCATTCATCTATATATACAGTCATTGGTCCTCAGCAATGGTTAAAGGAAGAGTTCACTGAAGTTTTGAAGCAATTTTTAGGCAATTTAATTATTTTTAATAAAATAGTCTCTACAAAAGCTTTATACACCAATTGAATTATCAAGAGAGATTGTTTCTGGAAAGACAGGTTTCTGTTTAAGTGTATTAATGTAAAATCGGTGAATCCTGGGAGCACAACAAATTCAATCAGATTTTAAACCTTTTTGCATGACTAGAGACAAGCCAGAAAATCTGTTCCTTTGTATTTTGGCCTAACTAAATCCAAGCCTGAGAAAACCGAGCAGGTGCTCAGCTTTATAGTGTCGACACACCTGATATGACTAATCATTCCTTTCTTTTGGTGTCATTGCAAATAAATGATACCAAAGGAAAGGAATGGAAAGTAGCCTCTTTTAATCTCCAAATTTCATTAATTTTATTTTATCCCCTTCAGATCCAAACAATTACTACCACAGACGCAATGAAGTCATAACCACAGACGACCTGGACTTCCGACACCACAGCTACAAGGAAATGAGGCAGGTGAGTCAGAGTTAAGAGGAAACAGCCCACTAACACAAACACAGCTCTTATTCTTTATTCAGCGAAGACACAACAGAGCATGGAGCAATAAAACATCTCTTTTAACTGTGAGCCAACAGCAGACAACTTGTGTCCTCTGCAAGAACAAAGTGTGCAACAGTAACAAATGAGCCGAGTGATGCCAGCCGCATGAAAATGCATTAAGCACCTCCTGGGTTGTGTCATTACTTATTCATATAGTTGTCACGAGCAGTAGCCTGTTTGTAGCGAGCAGGAAGACAGCTGTATATGTCACTGCTAACGCTGCGGCTGAGTGCTTGTGACGGTACAAGTGCCACGGCTCATGATCGTCTGTAACGTAGCCGCTCCCCTGTTCCAAACAGTTGCCTACAGGTGTCTTAAACTGCTGTTATGACCCACGATGCCAATTAATGCTCCTAACGTATGGCTCATTGTGAAACTGCAGCCCTCTTATTTTTTCTCAGCCTGAAGCTCGTCTCCAGGAAACCAAATTAAACGACTTCTTCTTTACTTTCTTTCTGCACCTTCAAGGCTAATGTGTGTCAAGCCGGGTGTGCAGCCTTAATAGACCTTCACAAAGAAAGGAAGGACTATTTTTAAAAGCTCTTTCACGCTTGACATTTCTTTTCTCCACGCAGGTACCTTGTGCATTCTCTCCCCCTCGTCCCAAACACTTTAAACGAGGCTGTGCCAAAACCTCCGAGTCAAAATAGCCCATTTTGGCTTCTCAAATAAAATACATGCCCCATGAGAGCAGAGAAAAAGATATCTCCTCTGTTGCTTAAGGACTGTCCTTTCCTGAGATCACAGCTGATCGTAATGTGGCCGCCCGGGGAATACTGATATTGTCAGACGTTATAAAGTGAGTGCAATGAGAGAACATTGTCCGCATTTTTCAAAGAGGAAGATGGCACATTACCTTTGATTATCCTTGATCTTCCCATCCAAGACGCCTACAGTAGCTTGAATGATTATGTCCGGTAAGAAGGAGAAAGTTACACTTACTCTGTTTTATAATATATCATTAAGAAGAAAAGAAAACACTCCTAAGAAATGTGGCAGACAATGTGTGTCAAAAGATCTTAAAAAAGACTACGTCAAAACCTAGTATATGGCAACACTGGAAGCGTGTTGCGTGACGGCTGTGGGACGTGTTCATTTTCATTTTAAATGCATGAAAACAGACGAGAGTCTTCACAATGCTGGCGTGACGTGCGTGTCTCGCGCAACTCATGCGCCAAAAATGTAGAGAATAGGAACCATACGCGCAAAATACACAGTGAAAATGTATTGTGATAAGTCCTATTGATCTCTGACAGCAATATTAACATCTCTTCCTGTGGTAAAAGTCACAGGTATGTCGAGTAAAGTACGTCAACACTTCTGGTATGCTTTTTCAAAGTAAAAGCCCGGAAGTCTGACTCCCCTTGTTTGTACAAAATGCTTTTATTTTGAAGTGTTTCCCGGGCCGTTGCTGTTACTTTATTTGGCTCTGAAAGTACCGTCGCTCACTCAGTCACTCACTCAGTCAGTCAGTCACATACAGACCCATGTGTTCTAAAGGGAAATGGGAGCTGACGTGTAATCATTAGTTGTATGAATAAACCAGATGCGTGTTTAATGATTTACTTAGTTAGAAAAGTCGAGATTCGACCCCACACTCATTTAAAACCCCGTCACTCCTGTCTGTTAATGACTTTTGCAGCTGCACAACAAACTAAACACTGATTTCTGACGGTAATGCAGCCGCTTTACTTAACAGCTCGTTAGCCCTCCTTTCCGCAGCTGCACTGTCTCTGCCTGTAAATGAAAGTTGGTGCTATTTTAATCAGCTCCTCTACGAGCCTCTCTTCATAATTACCCGGACTGCTTTTCACTTCGCGCAGGCTGGAGTGTTATTAGAGGAGGTCCGTGACACAGCACTTGTGATATTGTTTTTGAAAGGTGGAATAACAAGGATTATTATGTACTATTTGGAGGCTACAAGTACGCAGCTTTCAAAGTAGTAAGTCCACAGTGTTGAACTAAAAGGGCAGAAAAGAAACCCTCCAATGAAAGAGTGATAAGAAAGGTCAAATCAAACGGTGGTTGACAGAATTCATGGTGTAATAGATACATTTTCTCTTCATCTACTACTTAAATCAGGAGAGACTTCATTAAGAGTGAACAATTATTTATTTACAACTTTGGAAAGGTTAGAAATGTGCTACGTTTTTGGCGATTAGACCCTATCGTGATGTCTTCATGTATTTGAAGGCGCAGTGAGGCGGAGAGTAGGATAGGATACCCCTGATGGAGTGTAGACACTGGTGGTGGTAGTGGTGAAGAAAGGATGCAGGATGAGCTGAGGAGCTGGACTTGGACAGTGGTGAGATGGATTGGAGGTGAACGAGCGAGGAGGGTCGCATTGATCTCGCTGAAACGACAGACTGAGGAGAACAGACTTAAAATTTGACAGAAGCAGGATGATTGGTCGACAGACGTCGAGGCTACCTCTGGTTGGTTTAGTACTTAAAATAGTACTCGCCCAAAATCAGCTGATCACCAGACAGGAAGGACAGAGAGGGAAGGGAGAAAGAGAACGAGATATGAATGAATGATGGCTTAATTAATGAATGAATGTTTGAACTTAAGCTGAGCTACATTTGTCTGTCTATGTCACCTGCCTCTCCTTTGGTGGACTTGCTTTGCAGGGGGCGCTAACAATTTGCTTATTGAAAGCATTAGTAATACAACCAGTAATATGAGTTCCTTATATGGGCCGTGCAGCCATGTTTTCTTTCCTTTATTCAGTTAAGCATGCTAAAGTTATTTAAATGTTAAGCTAGCTAAAGTTTTATATGCTACTATGCCTAGCTTATCACCTATGCCAAGTTTTGCCTCGTCTGTCATGGCCTGTTCTTTAGGCCATCTTTTATTTTCCTGTTTAAAAGTAAGTATTGTTATAGTTTACAAGCTTATTATAACTTTTGTGTAAAAAGTCATTATCAGTGGTAACCAAAGCTGTTAAAAATGTAGTGAGTTTAAAGGCACTATACTTTTAACTATAAAATCCTACATGATGTGGAACAAAATATACTAAACAGTTCTTCTTATTGTTTGATCAAATGTTACTTTTGTTATTTTTTTACCTGTGCAAATACCTCAGCTGAACCTTGTATAAATGCTGCAGTTTCTTATAATTCATCAAGATCTGATGCTTCACTATCGACCTTCCGCAGCTTATGAAGGTGGTTAATGAAATGTGTCCCAACATCACCCGGATCTATAACATCGGAAAGAGCCACAGTGGCCTCAAGCTGTACGCTATAGAGATTTCCGACAACCCAGGGGAGCATGAAGTGGGTGAGTACATTTACAGCAACAGGACGTGATGATCAATTAAATGTATAATAATAACAACATGAGAGACGTCACGCTGTGTTCCTCTAAGTGTTTGTCCCTGTGGTGCATATTTAATCTCCCTCTATCTTCTCCCCCATCTCTCTCTCCGCATGAACCTGCTGACCAGGTGAACCGGAGTTTCGTTACACCGCAGGTTCCCATGGTAACGAGGTGCTGGGGCGAGAGCTGCTCCTCCTGCTGATGCAGTTCATGTGTCTGGAGTATCTGTCCGGCAACCAGCGGATACGTCACCTGGTGGAGGAGACCAGAATCCATCTCTTGCCATCTGTCAACCCCGATGGGTACGAGAAAGCCTTTGAAGTGGTAGGTCTGCATTAGTGACCTCATATCGCACGCTGGCCTCTGGTGAAAAGGCGCCGTATCTGCCTGGCAGGGCTTCTCCTGAAACTCCGTCCATATAGTTCAGGAGTATGTTGGAAAATTGGTTTTATTATCTGGTGATGTATAGAAAATAAACCCAATAAACAATATATGTGTTAAATGAGAGAACATAAGGCAGCCATTTCTTCTGTAAAATACCTTTAAAAGCGAGTCCTGAAAGTGCTTTGCTTCTGTAAGAGATGAGCCTATTAAACACAGAACAGTAGCCAGTTATTTATGTTCAATAATCTCAGAGAGAATGCTACCTCAGTAGCCGCAAAGCTTAAGAGAAGAAAAGCATAGAGCTGGCTTAAACAACCTCAAGTCTCTGTGTCTGCAGGATGTGTTCCTAAGCAGTCTTTTGCTAAAAGTCCCCAGCACCTGTCACAAGGTGTGCCCCAAGGCTCCGTCCTTGGACCCCTCCTCTTCACCATCCACGTGCTTCCCCTCTGCCTGATTATCCGCGATCACGGCTTAAGTTTCCGCTGCTATGCAGACGACACTCAGCTGCACCTCAGCACCAAACCATCCACTCAGCTCCCCCTACAGTCACTTGTCACCTGCCTGCACAACATAAAAACCTGGGTGTCATCTAATCTTGTCAAGTGAAATAAAACAGAGCTCATAGTTGTGGCACTCAAGGCAGTGCTCGGGCAGGTTGGAGATATCCTCATCGAATCCGCCCATCCCCAGAGGTCTGCAGCTGGGGCGTCATATCAAAGTCCGTATTTTACCACCTCAAAAACATTTCCAGACTCCGGGGCAGAGACCCTCATACATGCCTTCATTGGTACACGTCTGGACTACTTCCATGGAGTCTGGATACCCAGCAAATTTCTGGGCAGGCTCCAGTATGTGCAGAACTGCCCTGGCAACACATCGCTCCCACCCTTATCTACCTTTACTGGCTTCTGGTCAGGTCCCTCATCTCCTATAAAGTCCTCCTTCTAACCTACAAATGCCTCCATGCCCTGGCCCCACAGTACCTTTCTGACCTCCTCCACCCCTATACCCCATCCCGGAATCTGCGGTCCTCAGACACGAGCCTGCTCGCCATTACCCACACCCGCCTGTGGACTTTTGGGGAGAGAGCCTTCAGTGTGGCAGCCCCCATCCTCTGGAACTCTCTTCCTCTTGAGATATGCAACGCAACAACCATTCATACTTTTGAAAAACTGCTTAAAACCAGTCAGTTACAATCATTACCCAGCTCACTTTGGTTTCCACCCTTGTACTTCTGTTTTTGTTTGTTTGAACTCCCATGTAAAGCGAGGGGAGGGGTAATAATTTCTTCTGCATCTCCATCCTTTCTCTTGTCCTTTAACGCAGGGTTCAGAGCTCAGCGGCTGGTCTCTGGGTCGATGGAGTAACGATGGAATAGACATTCACCATAACTTCCCCGATCTCAACTCCATACTGTGGGAAGCCGAGGCCAAGAAGTGGATCCCTCGCAAAATGTTCAACCACCACGTTCCCATCCCGGAGTGGTATCTGTCCAGAAACGCCTCGGTCAGTCTGACTCACTTGTATTTTTACACTCTGCATCACAACAATGTAAGACATGCAACTTTCTGATTAGGGCTTATTACATTTGTGCCTTAAATCTGCAGGCTGCAACTCCTGAGGGATTAAACAGTAACATTTCATTTTAATATATTTTAAGTCCTAATTGTTGCTTTCATTTTTTACAATATGAAATAACAGCATCAAATTCTATTTACAATGTGCTGCATCTTTAAACTGTGATTTCCACTCAGGTTTCAGTGACGGATTAAGACAGCATGTCCTTGTTCTGCCGCTCCTCCAGTGTAACAAAAAAAACTCCAGTGAAGACCATCCCCCTCTTGGAAAGGGTTAAACAGCCACACGCTGTCTATTTTGAGAGAGCCCTATGCGTTTGCTATTTGTGACGAAGCTGTCGTGAGCGAAAATACACCCAGCGATCTATTTAAAGCTCATCCTCACGAGTGGTTTGACGTTACCGAGAGCGAGATATGAGTCACACAGAGCCTCCAGAATAGCTGCTGCAGCTGCAGAGCCGGGATCCCCATCTGTGCTCAGGAAGCTGTGAAAGCGTCCTCGCTCGCCTCGCTGACTGGCCCAATCAGTGCTCAGAGAGAAGAGGATGGAGTAATTACACGGGCCCGAACAGCAGGGCTGCTATTTTATCCACAACTTGATTTGTAACGTGTAAACACTGTTGGTAAATTTGTCCACTTTTCAGGATAAATATTAGTGAAATGAGTTTACAGCCTGGGAGTGCGTGAGCGGCCTTTTCAATGAGAGCCTCTTGAGAGCGCCTCGCAGTGAAATTGTTTTCAGTATGAGGGAGTTAATTTAGCAATCACAGCGCTGAGATGATTTCACAAATGACATTATGCTGGCCTCTCCTGTGTCCCCGCTGCAGGTTGCTGTGGAGACGCGGGCTCTGATAGCGTGGATGGAGAAGATGCCCTTTGTGCTGGGCGGTAACCTCCAGGGCGGGGAGCTGGTGGTGACCTTCCCGTACGACAAAACGCGCTCCCAAGGGGTGACCAGGGAGCCGACCCCCACCCCGGACGACCACGTCTTCCGCTGGCTGGCCTTCTCCTACGCCTCCACCCACCGCCTGATGACGGACGCTAACAGAAGGGTCTGCCACACGGAGGATTTCGCCAAAGAGGACGGCACCATAAATGGGGCGTCCTGGCACACCGCGGCTGGCAGTTAGTGTCCAAAGCTTCCTGTGTGCTTTCTCACTGATCCTAACACTGTGTTCTGCAGCTCAGCTCTGAGCCTTTGAGCTGTAGCTTTGTTTAGCACACATGAGCACATCTGCATATTCACTCCTGAACCCCTTTGGCTGCTTCAAAGCCTCTAAGATTTAGCTCCAAGCATCATGTCAAAGGAAAACAAACAAAGGAAGTCCCTGGTCAAAATGTTTCTCTAAGTTGCTGATGTCCGAGAGATCTGTTTCTCTCTCTCTCTCTGCAGGTTTGAATGATTTCAGCTATCTGCACACCAACTGCTTTGAGTTGTCGATGTATGTGGGCTGTGACAAATTCCCTCACGAGAGCGAGCTGCCAGAGGAGTGGGAGAACAATCGCGAGTCTCTTCTTGTCTTCATGGAACAGGTACAGAGGCTATGGTGCCCCCGCAACTCACACATGCACGAGATAAACACATAAACACATGCTTTTTATTATACATGGAGTTATTTTAGGATAATAGTCTTACATATTTGACTATTAGATTGTTATATTTTTTTAACTATAGTATTTACTAAAAAGTGCTGCATCAACACCGTGCAAGCAGAAAAATACATAAAACAGTCCCCAGCAGAAAGAAAAACTAATGCATTCATAAAATATCTGTCCTCACATTGCGCACAACTTGTGGATATAAGAGGTGAATTATACTTAGAGGTGACATTTTTACAAGTCTACATATGGTGCATAACTGGCAGTAAGTTTACCTGTTTCACATTTTAAAGGGCCAGTTCGCCGATTTTCAACCTCAGTCCTATCATGCTATTATGTGGAGCTAATGCTATTATGGTAGAACAAAATGCAATTTCTCTCTGTGCCTTTGGAGGATGCTATATGCTTCTCCAATGGGCCCTGGAAAACCTTCACCAGACGACGTAAAAAGCGTCATCTGGCGGAGGCCAGGGAGCTCGCTAAAATACACTTCCTCAATCTAGGACGCCCGCCTCCAATGTCATGTCTCTTCAAAATCGTCAGGTTTGAAATGTAGACCGCAGACCTGAAGATTTTTTAGACGATCCACCGGTATATTCTCGTCCTATTTCAGATTCTGTACCGCTCTGAGCCATTGCCTGCAGCGAAAACGGTAGTATTTCACTCCAGCGTCTCTCGCTGGGCCGTTTCTTTCAGAGGGAGGGGCGCAAAGCATGCTGGGTGTTGTAGGAATGTAGAATGGCCGAAACCACGAGCTGTTTGTCCAACTTTCTCCACAGCTATGGCGCCAATTTTAAATATTATTGCTTCTATCGATTACAGAGAACACCAGCTTTGACTGACGGTGACTTTTTCTAGGGGCGAATTGCTCCTTTAAGACATATATACATTATAGTTTCAAATCTGTAGGTAATATTATGTTTGAATAATCCCTAAGCTTCTCAGCTCAGTCTGCAGGCTGCTGTGAACACCAGGTTTCACACTGTTTTTTCTACACGCTGCAATTTGTGATCTCACAAAGAGCAGCCTTGGCAGGCTTCGGAGAGCTGGCCAATCAGAAGAAAGTGGGCTTGTAGGGGCGGGGCTTCTTAAAGGGACAGAGCTGACAGAATTGTTTCAGGCCGAGGCTGTATGAGGGCCTGCACAGAGCACCAGTGTCAGAAAAATTATGAGTTTTGTTTAACTGTAAATTATGCTAAGCACCTCCACAGGTATCACAGAGTGAAATATGAAGCTTGAAATTAGCATAATACCCCCCTTTAAAATTAAATATCTCTTAAAAGTCACTGTAATCAAAAATGAACAACAACTCTTGGCAAGTTTTGTAAGAGTCAGTATGTGTGACCATATTTTACAATAATTACTGACACTGTAAAAGCTACTAGTGTATTATTTTAGAGTGAGATGAGGAGGTTTGCCTGAATGTGTCATTAAATGACTAAACAGTGGATTAAAAGATGAGGGTTGCAGCAGAATTAGTCAGGCAGAACAAGGCTGCATTCCCTCTGAGCTGCTCTGTGAAAAGACTTTGAAATGAGACCAGCTTTTCAGTTTTTTATGTTATATTCTGTCTGGTGATGGACTTCAGAGGATCCGCCCCCATGTTGGGACACAGCTTTTGTTGAAATATTGAAGCCGGATGAGGAGGAAAGATACAAAAACAGGCCTAACGGGTTCTGTTAAACTGAAGATCATACATTATAGATCATATCATCACATCATGTAATATGCATTATGTTTAATACGCAAGTAGATGTTTCTGGGGGCCAGGTTTCACACGTGGTTATATGGGTTGTGCTTTTTGTGTGCAGGTGCATCGTGGGATCAAAGGCGTGGTGAGGGACTTGCAAGGTCGCCCGATTGCTAATGCGACCGTCTCTGTGGAGGGCATCAGCCATGATGTTCGCACAGGTAATTCTTCCCTGATTCTTATGCATTTTTTCCAGTACAAATCTGCAAGCGGTTGTCATCGTCTGTATTTGATATTGTTTCCCTTTGTCTCTGAAATCCAAAGCGAGTTTGCAAAGATTCTGCAGTCACAGCAGCAGAGGTCAGCTCAGGGCGCAGTGACTCGGCTGTCTGCACTCCAGGTTATCCCTCAGGAATGAATCAGTCCTACAGTAACTCAGTACTCCAGAGTAAGATGGAACAAAAAAAAGCCTGAACAAAAGCAGCTGGTCGCAGTCTGACTCAGTCCACAGTCATAGACAGTGTCTGCTCCAAATTTGACTACTGATCATGCATCCTCAAGGTAATCTCTGCAGATGCTTGAAAAATGCAACCTTCAAAGCCAAAGACGTCTCTCACTTAGAGCATGAAATCGAATGTCCAAAAAGGACATTAGCTGGTATTTTTCCTGGAACTAACTAAAGTCCCTGCTTCCTCTGTGAAACCTCACTGTTCTCAGTAGCAGACAGGAAAGATTTAAGGTATTTGTTTAAAAAAAATTCAACCTTTTCAGCTGCTTTAAATTGGCTTAAACCTTCACAGACAGACATTTGCATAGCAGTTGTTCTGGAGTCACTGAGAAGGCAGACTGCCTGGATGGATCGATATAACAAAAAGATGTTTATCCAGACTGAGAATTCCTAAGCTCATCAGCGTCTTATCCTGAAGCTTTACAGGAAACAATTGGCTTGGCATGTGAGTAATATGAGCACAGATGTCCATGTGTTTGGATGGAGTGTAAAGCAGCAGCAGAGACAGACCTGCCATCATATTTCATTTGTCTCTGTGGTTGTTCAAACGTGTCAGGTGGGCGTTTAGATGACCAGAAGGAATCGACACTGTTGTTGCTGCCAGTGAGTCAAAGGCTGGAAATACAGCAGGTCACATAGAGGCAGAAAATCCAACATGACAAAGCAGAGCTATTTTTAAAGGAGTGCAGAACACGTCCTTTCTCTAAAGTAGAACACAAAGAACAACTTTTGTTTCAGGTTTCAGGTGGAAACTTGTGACGTCTGCTTTGTTGGCTGTTTTATTTCAGCTTTCTAGGATAAGATTTGCATTTTGCTACTGTTGCACAAATTACAGGTGACTGTTGTGATTTAACTTTAACTGTATTTTTACTGCGTCCCTAATAGATAAAACCCACAAGGGCAAAACATCCACAGTAAAATGTTTTACATAAAGGAAAAGTAGGGGGTTGCTATTTCGTAGTCGCAACAGTATAACGGCCCATTTTAATATATTTATTCATCTATTAATCGATTATCCATCATTTTTTTTATATCTTTAGTCTCGATTTTAAGAGAAACTCCACCTATTTTACACATAAATATCAGTCTGATATTTACATGCAGTTCTACTTAGCCTGCTCAAACACCTGTTACATTCTGGATGACCTTTGTTAAGTCTTAAAGATATTATAAAGTACATTTCTTGGAATATAATATGTCTTATGTTTGTGTCAATAACATATATTCCTTCCACCAAACTGCATCAAATCAACTCTTTAACAAATGTCTGAGTTATTATTTTGTAGAGTAAAATTGAGTAATTGAGGTTATGAACAAAAGATGTCCGTTACCCTCGGAGTTAGACAGTTACTGCGATGGGAGAAAAAGAGACATATTTTTCTTTCAGAGGCAGACATTTAAGAAATGTTTGGATCATTGTTGATAGGTAGTGTTAGGTCCAAACCATTCTGTAGCCTCTGGGAGTAACGCTGATCCTGTCAGGCATGCTCGGTTTAGCCAGCGGTTAGCGATAAATGACCTCCAGCCACGACTTCCTCTTCCGTGTGCTGCATTGTTTACAGTCCATTTAGCAACTTGAGAACCGACCGTGTGTTTAGATCAAAAGTAAAGCTAAATTGGCCCCTCTAGATACGTCTGCAAAATAAACGCTGTCATTTCTTGGTTTATTAAATCCCCTGGAGAAGCCCCTGTTCGTCTGTTTGTGGTGAGTCTCAGTTTCACTGTAAACAGTAGCTTACACTGAGGCTTCACTCTGGCTTACCTCAGCGGTATGAACCCGAAAAAGAACCCGTTTTTCTTGTGATTGACTTTAATTAACGGGTCTTAAGTTTGCTGACATTACAACATTATGATGCAGATTAATAAAATTAAAAATGAAGCTTTGTCAGGTCTGTCCTCAAGAGGAGAAGAAAACTACTTTTAAAAATGCTCGTTTGTTGAACGGAGGTCTGAGCGATTATTTCTGACGCATTCGAGGAAGTCGGGAAATCTGAACGGCGTCTGAAGTTGCATTTTTGATATAGAACAGATTGTTAGTAGTAGTTGCATGTAGTTGTCTGTTTATAAAGATTAATGAGAAGTTAAATTGGCGATGGGAGCCGGGATGTCATTACGGTGCATTACGTTCCGCCTGCCTTTGCTCTCCACACGGACTGTTGATACGTGATTGGTCAATATTACTCGGACTACAAGCGCACTACAAACAGAAACCAGAACACTTACCGTACTAAAAAAGTTGCGTGCCTACAGATTCTACATATTTATGTAGAATCTATAAATAGAGATTAGGTCCAAACCCATACAAGAGACTCATTGCGAGACCTTTGAGGTTGCTACCTTAGTTTCTTAGGACACTTAAAGAAGATGGATGGACGTCAACAGCGAACTGGAACTAAATACATTTGTTAGTGGGATAAAACATGATGGTCCATAGCTGTTTACAAAACCCTTCTTCACTTCTGGAGATGTTTAATACACTACTGCCACTGATCTCACAGTCTGACTGTCTAACAGTCTTACGTAAGTGCAACATTTTGTTTGTGTGTGTTCGTAGCTGCTGACGGTGATTACTGGCGCTTGCTGAACCCCGGAGAGTACCGAGTCTCAGCCAGAGCCGAGGGCTACAGCCTCACCACCAAGAAGTGCGAGGTCGGCTACGAGATGGGCGCCACCAGGTGCGACTTCGTCATCGGCCGCACCAACCTGTCCCGAATCAAAGAAATAATGGAGAAATTCAACAAGCAGCCCATCAAAATGCCCGTCAGGCGGCTCCAAGCCCGCAGGTCCAGAGAGAGACGTCTGGGAACATAAAGACTGAATGACGAGGAGGCAGGAGGAATTAACAAAAAACATCTGCTCTGATCAGACCGGGGTTTGGACCTCTGTCAGGTTCCTCCAGAGCGCTCTCAGTGGAGTTAGTGTTGGAAGGTTGAAAATGTGGATTAATTTAAACAGGATGCTTTATTTGTTTTTGTTTTTTCGTGGTTTTGTTTCGTCTTGTTCCCAGGCATAAGCTCGTTCTGTTTTCACAGTTTTCATCTCAGCTTTTCTTGTTATCAACTGTTACAGTTTCCATTCTGTCAGAGGCTAACTTTGTGTTTTTACCCTTATTTTCAACTCCTAAGAAATAATAAGACGTCTTAATTCATTCCTTCTAACAACAACTACCAATACTGATATTGCAGATTACAGAATATAATCACATTCAAAGTTGTTTTTTTAAATAGAAGATTAGAATCTAAGTTACAGATGAGGAATCTGTTTGAACCACTGTGAGGAAAGGCCATGACTGTCACCTTGTACATACTTATTAACTTATGTAACACAGTTATGTAAACCATTACAAAAGCTCTATTACCTGCACTTGTACATTTTTTGTTGGACTCAGTGACCTTTTGTGTGTCACTGATTAATTTTTATACACTTTGCTTTTGGCAAGTTATTAAATAAAGACTGTTTGCACACATAGTAATTGTTTTCTTGCTCATTTAGAAGCCTGTTTATTCTCACTTTGGAAACCAATCAGTCAAGCTCCATTTGTTTAACGACTCTCTTTTAGGTTAATGCGATGAATAGTGTTGGTATTGCTTTTTTGTAAGTGTACAGCGCTGTGGGTTACTTATAAATTCTTGCTTTATGGTTGTTTAATTTTCTAATAGTTTCCAAAATGTTTCCCAGAGAACCAATTTTCTACTAATTCAAAACCGTATCCAATTTGCAATTTCATTTACTTGATTCCAATTAATACGGCAACTTGAATGTCTGTATTAGCACTTCACATCTCATTACCTCAACATGCCAAAATATTAAAAGGATAAAATTTAGAATTGTCAATATACAGTTTTAAATACTAGGAATATTAAGTTTATGATGATACATTAAATGCCAAATTCATGTACAAGGGTTATTATAAGGAAATAATTCAGAAATTGAAGCCCTTTACCATTATCTTTTATTATTACACGGTTGTGTTAAATACTTGATTCTGATTGGTTAATTCCGAGGTCTGCTAGACCGTTGCTATGAAGAACAGCCTGTTGCTAGGGATGCAGCTTTAATCACACAATCCAGAGGACTAAGTGTAGTCATATCAATTCACTGAAAGAAGTCCGGTCAATTTGACGTTGTATTGTTTACAGAGGGGAAAAAAAGAAACAATACAACGGAAGCAATAAAGGTTAAACGATGCAAAAACTGAAGGCCACGACAGAGAAATCTACAAAACTGAAGACGGCACATGAAGTAAACATTAAATAGAACAGAGTACAGGAAACGGCGGTGTTTAAAGGCGATGAATGGAAAAGAAAATGTCAACATACTCTGACAATGATGAGACGGAAAACCTCAATCAGGTGCTGCGCTTATTCCTGCGGTCCTGTTCACTGTGTCTTACTTCCATTTAATGTGAGTAAAAACAGCTATCTTAGGTCATTTTAATGTGAGTAAAAACAGTTCAGTTAGCTCGTTTTAATGTGAGGAAAAACAGCTAGCTTAGGTCATTTTAATGTGAGTAAAAACAGCTATCTTAGGTCATTTTAATGTGAGTAAAAACAGTTCAGTTAGCTCATTTTAATGTGAGGAAAAACAGCTAGCTTAGGTCATTTTAATGTGAGTAAAAACAGTTCAGTTAGCTCATTTTAATGTGAGGAAAAACTGCTAGCTTAGGTCATTTTAATGTGAGTAAAAACTGTTCAGTTAGCTCATTTTAATGTGAGGAAAAACGACTCACTTAGTTTATTCTAATGTGAGTAAAAACGGCTAGGTTAGCTCATTTTAATGTGAGTTAAAACAGCTCAGTTAGTCAGTACTGGGGAGGTGAGACTAATCGGGCACAGGTGTGACTATCAAGGGAGCAGGTGAAAACAATAAGGGCAGGGCACATAATGAAACAGGTGGGAAAACACACAAAGGCAGGAAGTTAAACGACATGACTTACATAGGACAAGAACAACATAAAATAGGAAACACTCTTAACAAGGTAATACAAATCAAAAACATAACCATGACATACTCACGACAAAGTTAGCTCATTTTAACTAACCAATGAGACAGAATTAATAAGCAATTAATTTGAAGAAAAATACACAGATTTCACAAATCCAAGATTAAAAGTGAAAAATAATTCTTAAAATAAAATATATTAAATTAAACATTTAGACATGTTTTGTTCAGCTGTGTTTCAACAGTAGGAACATCTACCTTAGGATGTGACACAACCAATGGAATATCAGATGCTGCACGACTCACATCAAGGCAGGTAAAAGCAAAAGACAGAGTTTAATGTCCAATAAGGTAATAACAGTAATAATCCAAATTGGGCAGGCAAAAAGGCAAGGTCAAAAAACTGACATCATCATTCACACAAAAATCATTCACAAGGGAAAATGCTGGAATGTCATTCTTTCTGTCCTCTTCTTAGAAGAAGCAGATGTTGTTTGTAACATGTCAGCTGTAGATATGATAAAATAAAAACATATTCAGGACTGGGGCTTGGGCTAAACTTAACATTATAAGACCAAAAAACCAAAGCAGGGTTACAAATGAATGAATAACGTCATTTGTATTAACAAGTGATTTACAAGGGTGTTTGTTTCTTTGTATGATTAGTATTAAAATTAAATCTGATTTCTCGTTCCCTCCTGCTTGATTGAACAGCCCTAATGGAAAATAAACTCCATTTCATTCCCATAACTTAGTTGTAATCACTGTGGTTAATTTTAAGCATCATCTCATTTGATGCCAGCAGTGGTGAGATGGTATCGTGGGAGTGTCGAGGAGGAAAGGCTCTAATTATCGGAGCTCTGCCGGGGCTTTTACAGATCACTGGCTTCCTCTGACAACAGCGCCAGCCTTCCTCCTCTCTGGCCAACATGCAATTAGAGGCAGACCTCAACCTCTTATCTCCTCCTCCAAAGGTTACTGAAGAGAGGCCCGCACACCAGTCATCGTCTCAGAGCGCTGAGGAGTAAAAGACACATCAGAGCTTGTTAATATTACCACGCTTTCTATACCACAGTCAGTGACTCTGAATGTGAAACAGGAAATGAAAATGTAAGGCATGCAGAGGGTGGGGTGAAACATATTAAATAATATTACCATTAAAAACCAGGCTGATTTTAGTTTATGAAAATAAAACTCTATCTCAGTAAACGATGAGCATGTGGAATGTACACAGCTAAGATAATGTCACACTGTTTGAACTAAAAGTAAAAGTTTGTAAGCCTAAGACTCAAACCAGTTTAAATTGACAAACTGGTAAAAGGGCAAACTAAGAAAACTGCAGGATGTCTGTGAAATAAGTAAAATAATTCATTTATTTTGCCGCGTCAGCAAACTGAGACCAAAAATGGCCAACTTTGTTCAATGGACACAAACAAAAACATGCAAAAAAAATGCTAGATAACAAATAGGCTTTAGTTTGCGTATCAGTGACATCATAACGCTGCTTTTTACATATGTGCAAGACTTAAAAAATTAAAAGGAACATGTAAGCTATATCAAGACATATCTTAGCTAGCTCTGTCTTTACCTATTTACACATTTAAAGCAGCTATGATTTAACCAATATTAATCTTAATTTAGCCTCTTATTTTATTGGAGCTACTCTTCAAGTGAGAGGAGTTCAATTTACCCAAAAAAGTTGCTGTATCAAACTTACTAAGTTACTAACCTTGACTATTGTCCAGCGACACTAGCAGCTAGCTGAAGCTGCACTTTAGCACAGCGGTGCTTTGAGCTAAAGGCTAACGTCAGCAAACTAATTTACTCACAATGGCAATGCTAAATGCCACAAAAGTCACTGTTTTAATTTAGCATTTTAGGATGCTAACAATTGCTAGAAAGGATTAGAAACAAAGTGTAGCTGAGGCTGATGAAGTTGATTTTGCAGATATTTGGTCATGATCAATGTACACTGGACAAATAATGAATAATTACCCAGGTCTAAGGCAGAGTCTTTTGACCCGGGTCTGAATGCCGATTGTAACTTTTCCTACTAACCAAAAAAAGCCGGGTGTTTTGACCAGTGGGGCTTTACTGTTTAGTTGTAAATCGAGTCATACATTTTCTGAAAAAGGCAGGTTTGAACATTAATAATAAGAACTTGTGAGACAAATTTAAGTCCAAACATCCTCCCATATGGACTGCAGACTCTCCCTGTGACTAAAAGTGGGTGTGGATGGTGTTGGATGAGGGAGGGGGTTGTACAGTGTGCAGGGTGTGCAGTGTAGCCGCTGTGGCCTGCAGCTGTGATACGGTGCAGATGTGTGGGAAGACGCAGGCCTCCTCTGACCTTGCCAGCAGTTGAAAGGCCAGAGCTTCTTCAGAAGTCCGTCCAGCCTTTGAAGTGTCGGAGTGCCGGCCTGGATATCACAGGAGCGAGTCGCCATGCAGCGTTGGTAAACTAGCTCTTAACCTCTCCCCCCTCTGCTGCCCGGTGCCTCTGAGACAGATTAAACTCTCCCCAGGCTCGATGGACATCAAAGACGACAGCACGATGAGTAAACAGAAGGGTGATGCTTGAGACGTATCGTCATTTCTGGATTATTTTACTTGGTTTGACATGCACAATTTTGCTCCCTTATGAAGTGACAAAATATTCCAATGGGCTTTGGTTTACTTTTTTCCAAGTTGTTTGGCCAAACTTCCCAGTGCCAACAATGACATTGTGCTTTATGTACGCTGCTCAAGACAAAGTCTGATGATTCAAGAGTCATGAGTCTCGCACAGAAAGGTCTTGAACAAACCTCTAGGTTACTCAACTTATCTGGAGGAGAAAATTACACTTAAAAGACAAATGTACAGACCAGCTTCAGCTTCAAATAAGGTGGTTAAAATTAACTGGCATGTTTACATTGCGCTGGATCATCTCAATGTTCCATTGTCCTGTCAGATTAGGTTCTTGTTGTTGACGTCTTCCAAGATCTCAGCTCTTTGTGTATAATTTTATCATTAACAACAGAAAGGATGGCCCAGATTAACCCATGCTAGCATCTCTGTTTGACTGTACAGGAACACTTGTTGATGCTAACGACAGCATGCTAACATGCCCACAATTACGATCATAACTTGTTGACATTAGGTATAACTGTACCATGATGGTCATCTTAGTCTAATTAGCATCCTTGTAAGGAATGTAAGGTATCTTAAAAAAGTATTGGAAGGTTTTGATCTGATGGTGGCGCTAGATGTGAAGAGAGGTGACCGTTAAATTTACTGTAAGTCATATGAGCGGAGAAAATGTGTAACAAATTTCATGTCAATCCGTCCAAAAAATGTTCACTCCAGCCAGTTAATTTCGAGCGCAAGGTGGTGCTAGAAGAAAAGTTATTGGATAGAATCACTGTTGAAAAGTTTGCCATCTTCAGGGCCTCTGCTATTTGTATAAAGTAAGTTAACAAGAGGATCATTCTTACTGTAGGGAAAGATTTTTTTAAACACGTTAATTGGCCAAATATTTCTCCAAATACAAGAAGCAGCAAATTCAGTCAAGTTGCAAATGGAAAACGTCTTGAGACCAATGTTTTCTCGCTCTGTGAATCCGAGCTGTCTCACGCTACAACAAACCCTCATTAAGGACGACAAAAACATGGTTCCTCACTGTTACTGTCTGGTTCAAGTAACAAAATGTTAGACCAAACACAGGGTTAGAGTTACAGTAATTTAATCTTCAACCAAACCCAAACCATAAGTCACAGATCAGCTGTGCGTTTGCAATACAAGTTAACAAAACTCTGGTGTTGTTTGAGAGGCTGCCATGAAGTCCAGAGGTGACACCCAGTGAGACAGACCATTTAAACTGTAGCGGCCCAGCACAGATGTTACAGGTTTAAGTACCAAGCGAACCAACTCTTCCCACCAGCAGCCTGCAAAAGAGAAGCAGAGCACGCAGGAGAGGCACAGCTGCTCCACACTGGAGATCTGGATTTCGTAACATGTGATAGTGCTGTTGCAAATTCTACTAGAGAGCATGCAGAGAGCAAACAACTCCATGACTCCAACCATGACTCTAAATGTATCCATATTGCATCTACACATCCGGAGTATTACAGCGTTGTATAAGGATGGACTGTGCAAAATTAAGCTGAAGTAGTTGTTTTTTATCATCCAAAACTGATTCGCTTAGTCATCTATGCTGCGTGATATTAGCGCTTCCATGACAACCAGATAAAAACAAAGCCTGTCCAAATGTATTAAAGGCCCCTCACACTCAAAAAGTTGTTTGCACTTGTAGTTAATTAGATTTCTGCTCGAGCTAAAGTTGGGTGGAACTATAATAACATGAAGACACCAAACCTCAATTTTTAATGAGACCATTAAAAAATGCAATAACTCTAACAAGGGAATAGGAGAGCAGTAAAAAACAGTCTTTACAGTGTGTGGTTATTGCAAGTAAACAATAGTTAAATTATGATTAGCATGAGGCAACTGAAACAGTGTTAACGTTGTGGCTACTGTTTGTAAAAATGCCCTCAAGCCCTTAATCTTCGCCCCAATACTCCTTCCTGCACTGGCAAATTATGCTAGCATCTAACATAAACTAGAGCAGCATAATTGTGCACTTAGACATAATCCCAAGGGAATATGGGATATGCGTGGGGAAATGCATAACAAGGCATACGAGTGAAAACACCTGTGGGATGTACTTGGCTGTGTAGAGCTTCTGGAAATATATTAAAGGATGGGAAACACTTGGGCAAAAAAGAAAGGCATGGTCCACACTGATAACAAGTAAAGCATGCTTATAAGTTTTAGAGCAATAATGTTAAATATTTAAAAGCCCTGCTCTCCCAAACAGATGTGAATTATTATTTCTAATTAGTCCTCTGCTCGAGGGGTCGAGCAATATTGGTATTTTCGTGATGTTACTATCTCCCATAGACCTTTTTTTGTGGCATGACTTGGCAAAAACAAACAAAAAAACAAACAAAACCAATATAAAAAAACACAGGTGTAATTCATAAAACGAATCACTGAGATTCTGGATGTTTGTTTTTACAGCATTTGAACTCATCCGCCGAACAAAAAAGCTCCTCCCATCAGTGCTCCATCGTAAGCTCCGCCCCCTGAAGTGCATCAATGTGAATTGCAACGTAAATAACTTCACTAATTTTAAAACAAGCAATATGGCGGAATCAAGAGCGTCTGTTGGCCGAGGGTAATGGGGGTAACAAAGTATTTTATGACTACCATGGAAGGTATAGCTGTGTTCCTCTTGGGCAGCCGCACATATGGCCCACACAGTTACAATGTGCATCACACATTTTCTCGTACACAAAGTGAAACAGAAAGCATATGTTGACATACCGGAGGGAAACAATGGAACAATTACCAACACATGCTCTTTATTTATTAAGATACAGAGCAGATCATCTGGCTGGATCTTCAACACGAATTTAGACATGGAGACAAAAGCCAAGGTAAAGTTTTTTGTTATGTTTTTGAAACACAAAGCAGCACTCATGGTTGTCACTGAAGTCTTTTGTGCATTTTGTTATTGAAGTGGTTTCAGGCAGAAAAAACAGTCATTCTTGGCTATCACTGGCATATTTAGACCTCCCTTTTCCCCTGTTTGTTCATGATTTGTCCAAGTACCTGTCATACGAGATTTATTCTTTGCTAATGACAGGAAAAATGTGTCATTTTACATTCACACTTCTAAAAAAAGGTTTATCTGCAGCACGGGAATATTAAATCACTTGAAAGCCTAAGTATAGCTTTACACAAATGTCATCCACATTGTTTCAGTGATTGAACCCAAAAATGCTGTGGACAAGCCAGACTTCCCGAGCTTTGAAGTTCACTTTGTTTGATTCCTGGACCAAAGTCTAAGAGTTGTAAAGAGAAAAAACAACAAACAAATCCCTTTATTTTACAGAGCGAGGTGTCCACTTTTCACTCTGAGTTGTGGTTTACTTCACACTCAGGAGGGGAGTTGACAAAGTGGGCTGAGGCCGACCATGATTAAGCTTTGTGTTACGGTCCGTGCTGCCCACCTGAAGATAATCACTGGCTCATGGGGTGTGAATCAGTGTGCCGAGTCTCTGTCATTTTACAGACGAGGCCGTCTCACTCAGCGGCTGATGTTGTTTCATTACCACCTGCTCTGTGGTGTGAACAGAAAAATTGCTTCCCCTGGCTCAGACTGATTGCAGGTGGACACAGTCCGAATTGCTGCGGATACAAAAGCTGACAGTCATATCGCTCTTGTCAAACGCTACAGTTTATTTCTCTCCCTGCTTCCACTGATTCGTTCCTGAAATCCAAAGAGCAAAAAAAAGGTGTTAATGGCACTTATTTATTGCCGGGTATTGGTTGCATTGCAGTTAAGCTGTTTCAGCAGCAACTCTTTGTGAGAAGATATAAGCTTACAGGGGTGTTATTCTATATCTATCATCGCCAAATCCCCTGAACAGACAATGAATTTATCCCACTAACAATTGTCGTCTGTACAGCCATAGAATAGCTTTTACTTCTGAACCTTCTAGGCTCCACTAAAAAACATACAAAACAACAGGCTGCTTTTGTTAGCTAATTTTGGCATTTACTCATTCTTGACTACCGTTACTGTCAGACAACATAACCAATTCTTAGCTAAAAAATGCTGTTAGACAACATAACCAATTCTTAGCTAACATTACTGTTAGACAACACAACCTCTTAGCTAAAAAATGCTGTTAGACAACATAACCAATTCTTAGCTAAAATAACTGTTAGACAACATAACCAATTCTTAGCTAACATTACTGTTAGACAACACAACCTCTTAGCTAACATTACTGTTAGACAACATAACCAATTCTTAGCTAATATTACTGTTAGACAACATAACCAATTCTTAGCTAAAATTACTGTTAGACAACATAGCCAATTCTTAGCTAACATTACTGTTAGACAACATAACCAATTCTTAGCTAACATTACTGTTAGACAACTAACCTCTTAGCTAAAAAATGCTATTAGACAACATAACCAATTCTTAGCTAACATTACTGTTAGACAACTAACCTCTTAGCTAAAAAATGCTATTAGACAACATAACCAATTCTTAGCTAACATAACTGTTAGACAACACAACCTCTTAGCTAACATTACTGTTAGACAACATGACCAATTCTTAGCTAACATTATTGTTAGACAAAATAACTTCCTAGCTAATGTTACTATTAGCTTACATCACTGTTAGCTAACTGAGATTGGCATTAGCTGAGTATTTAAATCCTTTCCTATTGTATTGTTGAACAACATCAAATGGTAATGTTAGCTAGAAACTGGTTGAATGTTATCGTTAGCTGTTGCTTAACTGATAATCAAACATGTTACTTTGACTTGAAAATTAGCTTGATGTCCCTATAGATTCAATCTCATAGTATCTTTTCAGTTGCTGATGAAGTGGTGAAATGATACGAATTTGTCAGATTAAATCCGACTTTCAACCTAGAACACATCAGCAGGCTACAACGAGCATTTGAGCTTCCCCACTTAAGTGAGACTTCAGAGGAAAACAGCAGCCGTGTAAATGTGGTTAATAGGATAACAGTTATATGGGACGTAGCCAGAGGCAACACATGCAGGAAAAGATGGTATGGAAGATAAACTCATACTCTGTGTTTCAGGTTTCCTCAAACTATTTAACACAGCATTAAAAACACTTCACAAACTCAGCAGGAAAATATAGCATGGCAAAGTTGTCCATTTTCAGACAGGGCTACCAGGATTTACTTAATCCAATGCTTAAATTAGTTTAGCTGTTCATATATTCTAGCTAGATATAGGGCCTATCACAAGCATATCTATATTTAAACAGTTGGAGACAAGAAAACATTCAAGAGGTATAAGTAAAGAAAGAAAAAAAGGTAGCAAGAGTTTACTCAAACCCTATATAGAAGCTGATTAGTATGAAAAATGTGGAGGAAGATCATTTAGTACAACAACTGATCCCTGACAGCATCTGATTATAGAACCTTCAGTTTCCACAAAGCACCCCAGCTCAGCACACATACTCGGCACCACCCTCACTCCAGGTACGTCAAACCCTCCTTTATTAGAACAGCAGGTTGCCCTCCCAGCCCTCCATGACATCCAACCAAGCCCAGCGCTCTGCAACCACTCACTCCTCCCAACCAGCAGCTCAGCAGGTAGCTCAACCCTGAGCACATCAGGCCTCCCGAGACACCTTCCCAACCCCTATGGCCTTACAGGCGAAAAATAACATAGAGGTCACATCCCAGTCCTTTGAACAGAAACCCCATGTCCATGCTAAAGAAAGAACATGACCCAGAGCAGTTGTTCCTCTTGGGCCTCACCCAAATGTTTAAGAGTTTAATCAAGACAAAAAAAGGTGAAACCAGACGGTTAACATATCAGCCCCTGATATTTGAGCTATCCACTTTAGATCTAGATACTAAGCTCAAACCGTAACTAGGCACGGGAGGCCTGACAGGCTTTCAGTTGCTGTAACGGCGCGCATATGGAATCTGCAAGTCTGACAGCCGATGTCCTCAGTTTAGAGGGGGGTGTCATATTTTTAGCTTATTTTATGCTCCAAATCAAGACACTAACTAACTTGGCTAGGTTAGCATGTTAGCAAACAAAGACGGTTGAATTGTAAGTTAATCCAGATCCAGCGTATGGATCAAGCCCACGATATGTGAGCCATATCCTGAGGTGCTTTAAAGAAAATGAAAAAGTTGGAAAATTTTGCTCACAACGGCCTAAAACATATTACATTATGAAAGTCAGAGGGAGTCATAACTGATCATTAGCTTAAAATAAAACAATATTTGGACCCTGCTGTGCAAAAACATTGTTGTTCCTTTATATGATTGTCCTTAATATGAATTGTCAAGACGTGGGATGCCTGACGCTTGGCTCGTTTTTTATGTCCTCTTCATTCTCAACACTCCGCTGACAAATTATATTCTGGATGTAGCTTTCAAATGGGTGTTGTCGTCCTTTCTGTTGACTTCTCTCTGATATTTGGGAACTATTTTTCCATCTCCCTTGGAACATCTCTCACTGTTATAGCTGAAAACGGCATAATATTTACATGCCGGTGCGAAAGCTTGACAGGTGTGGCAACAGTAACCAAGGGAGGCGGGACTTAGTGAAGGGTCAACTGTAAAATGCAATGGTGATTATGATGTAATACCTAATCAGAGCTGATAGCATACAACGTGGCCAAAATCAGGTCCCAGATTATGTGTCTTTAGACTCTGTCACTTTTACCTGAGAAGACCAACAAAGAATTACAACACAATTATCTCCTAAGGAGAAAGAAAACTTTTGTAACAAATGTAATATGTATAATTTTTGTTTAAATTAATTGTTCTTGTTTTAATCTTTTTGCCTGGGAATTTGTTTAATGCAGCTTCACATAGAGAGTGACAGAGCAGGCTTTTCTACAGAGGCAACAAAATGCTTGCAATTTTTTAATGACCGAAAACAAAAGTTGTTTTCTTGGGAAAAATGATCTAATTATATTGAAAATTGTCAATTTCTTTTCTTGTAAGTACAAACCAAATTAACCCAATATCAACACAAAAACTAATTGAATATAATGCCATTAAAAAAATGCATTCGCAGCACTTTCCTGGAAAAACTTTTTTTGTGAAACAGTATGAGAACACTTTGGCAAAGTCAGTTTACTTTAATCATTAATGTCAAAATCTAAAACAGTCTCATTTTCACCAGCGTTGCTTTTACAATCACTACCACAACCAACCTTATCATCAACAGATGGAAACATTAGTCGTCATCATCCCATCACCACCTTCATCAACTGAGCGTCAGCTCAGCCATCTTTAGCAGCAGCAGCATCGAGCCAGTGGTTTAATAAATTAGGAGGTACATAACAGAACACTTCAGGCAGTCAAGTCAGTGACCAGAACAAAATGAGGTATATTACACTCGAGTCATCGTCAACTATCAACAACAGATCAAACTTAATTTGCATTTAAAGCAGCACATTCTGTAACACTCAAACAAATACAGTGTCGTCATAAAGTACATTTATCAAAAAGACACAAAAATACTTTTCACGTAGTCGTTTATCTAAATCTGTCAACATATATTGTTTAGCTTGTTTGTCACCAAATAACTATAGTCATCATTTATGAGAAAAATACCTACTCTACATCAGTGCAAAACATCAGCCAGAAATAACCATGGAAAAGCAGAACCAGGGAAATACAGAGGCAGATTCTACGTGATTGTGTGTTAATGAACAAAAGTGAATAAGGCAATGGTTGATTCAATCTGTAGTGTTCATATATCCCAATGCCATGATGAATAAACCTCTGAACCGCTGTATACTACAAAATTTAAGGCATTGGTTGCCTTGGAGTGTTATACAGTACTATGCAATGCATCAAATGTCCAAGACAACCATTTTCCCACTGTATAATCATAAATACTTGAAGGTACAGACACAAAATAAAACAATTATGTATCAATAAGTAACTTCATATGTATTTTTGTATCTTCTCTGGTGAAATGCAGCTACTTCCATTTGGCTAACTGGGAGTCATTGATCATTTAGCACAGCAGTATCTCACTGTTGGCCATTTGTATGCACACACAAAAACAGTGTAAACTCAAAATGCGATGTCCATAAAGTAAACTTTCTCTTCATCTATAGTCTCTTATGTCCTGAACTGAGGCGTTCTATCTACTGTACGTCAACTCTATAACAAGTGGAGCCCAGTCTAAAGCCCTCTGATACAGAGCTGCCTGTCTTCTGATACAGAAAAAAATGATATAATAGGTACAACATGTAGTGGGTATATAACACTTTGTCAGTCAAGAGGGCTCTTGGGCTTAGGCTTCAAGAAAAGCCTGGAAACTAATTTACTGCACACGCAATGGGACTTAATAAATATACAGAACATCTATTCCATGTGAGAGTAAAAAGGTTGTATTGCCGTCCTTCCACAGCTGTCTATCTCATTTTAAAAACATGTACTGTTTGCTAAGTATCTTTCTTAGAAACACTGTCACTTTGCTTTACAAGGATGTAATTTAGTTATATGAACATTTCTGCGAGCAAAGCAACTCTGGAAATAAAATACGAGAGCAGCTAAAACAATTTTGTCTGCTCATCAGCCTGCTTGACCTACAACCAATCTACATCATGGTTTTTAATTAATCTTCACCATTCTCCATAATTTACTGCTAGTATAAGCCTTTCAATTAATTCTTCGCTGGGTTCTTGATAGAGCTTAAGGCAATTAATCAATCAGTCAATTCATAGAGAAGTATGATTGCAGCATTAAAAGTCATCTGTTGTGATTAAACTGAATATCTTTGGGGGGTTTACTGACATGTAATGGACCAAACCAATAACAGGTAAATAAAGAAATAAGCTTTCAACTCTTTTTAGCAATAAAGCAAGAACTTGTTTTTGTCACTTTTTGTTTTGGTTTACCATAAAAAAATGTAATTGTGAAAAAATGCTAATATAGTAAAGAATGGCTATTTCACATGGGCTGTGCCCTACAGCTGAAGGCCCAGTAAAGTTGCAGGTTACAGGTCTCTGCCTGAGTTCATAGAATAAGGATTAGGGCCTGTGTCCACTAGCAGCGTTTTTCATGCTGGAATCGTCTATTTTCTATAAAAGGCAAATGCATTTTAATGCTCAGCATCCTCAGCACAAAAACGCCCTCAGCGTCAGCTGTTTTTTCTCGCTGCGCAAATTTTGGAACACCGCCACACTCTTCAGTGGCACTTCTCCCTCACCGACCAATCAAAATCAAGAAGGGGCGGGACTTCAGATATCAAATCTGTCAACAACAATGGTGGAGGAGAAGCTAATCCATTCCTTTTTTTGTGGGTATAATTTTCATCTAGAGCTGCTGCTAATGCCAGGCTTCCTTTTCATTGTTTTCTTTATAAAATTTCCACGTATAAAAGCAAATACATACAGAAGGATTTAAAACAGACTTAACGGTCACAACCGAGGAAGTGCCGGCAGACAACTTTTGTAACCCCTTTCGTAAGCGCCTGTGAGAAGGGCTCTGAAACTGAGGTTATGGGCGCTGCCTGCGCAAAAAGCGCCGTAAGTGGACACAGGCCCTTACAATCCAGAACCATCCTTCTAACTTCTAAGTTCCAAAACTTTAATTTAATAAGAATTAAATCAAACGTGTGAAAGGTGTTTCAAAATGTAGTTTTGAAAAGTAGTTTTCAAAACTATGTTGTACTTTTTGGTTGATGAAAGAAATCATAAAGCACCACCGGAAGTTAGACCAATTGGATCAGAGGAAACAATTAATAATATTGTATCTTTTCTTGCACTAGTAACATAAATATTGGAATCTAACCTTCTAAAAGAAATCTACTTTAGCAAGTTAGCTGTTTCGACCCTGATTCATATCCATTATGTCTGACATGCATGCTAAAGTATGTTCAATCAATTCAGGCAGAAATATCTGTTACACATTCACATCTCTACAGCGTCTCCACTAACGTTAAAAATAAGATGAATTCTGCTTCCAGAGCTGCTTTGTTCGAACAGTTGCTCGTATCAAATATCACCTGATGTCATCAGTCCTCATGTGATCCCTCTGCTAAGCGAAGGAAAACAAAGACATCATGTACATGTTCCTTTCCTGACCACCTTGCTCAAATGTGTGTGAAAGCATGAAGCATACTCTACTGACTCCTGTCTGTGAGTACAGAGGGGAAAGTACAGTCAATCACGCTCCACTTGAATAAACAACCTGAGGGGCTCACAGTCAGTCATGACAGCAGAGGCAGCCGGTTTGAAGGCTGATTTTACCCGTTAAAACTCGGCTTTGCTGGGTCACTAAGAAGTCCTTCAAAATGGGGGCTTAAACGCAAATAATGGCAACGCACATGAAACAAAAAACCCTCATAGTTTTTCTTTTTTTCCTTCCACAAAATAAAAGTGTCAAGCTTGTTTGATTGGGAGTGTGTTTTACCCGATCAAGTTTTGGTTAGGCTAGTTTTCAGTGCTACATAAAGTACCAACTTGTCATTTGCACAGACTGAAACACACATACAGCCATTTCCTACTCTTCTTTTTCAAAATATTAATATAAATATGTACTACAGTAAAACAAACGGATATTCTGCAAAAGCATCTTATCTAATATGAGCCTGAAGCTACTGTAGTTAGAATAATGATTCGAGGAACCGGCCCCTTCTGCTCGGATGAGCGCGTTTGTCTCTCCAGGTGGAAGCGAAATCTGCCGTTGCTTATCGTCCTCACAACAAGTTCACTGCACTGATCGGCTGTTCTGGGCGCTCAGTATGCAAGCACAGTGGTATTACTGTGCGGGGATTCGCCCTTGTCTGTAGTGACTTCTAGTCTTTTGGGCATGTCAGACAAAATTCAAGCAGACGTGGACAGGAACGACCAATATCTACTCTCTTCTTCACTGACGATAAATCAGCTTCATATTTCCCTGACTGTTCCCAGGTCAACCCCTCAGACTGTATCCCATCATCCCCCGCTTCCTGTCACTCTGCCGTGGGTATACTGTTGACTTGGTTGTTGTCGATCCTGCGGCTGGACGCGTTCAAGGAGCTCCGCTTCAGCAGCCTGTTGATGATGTCGGTGCACGTCTTCTTGTACTGGTGTCTGAGGAGGGAGTACACGAAGGGGTCGCAGGCCGCCTTGCTGTAAGTTAAGCACTTGGAGACGATTCCCCAGTGGGGGTTGATAGGCACCGCTGGAAATAACTCCACGATCCTGCAGGCAAGCAAAAAGAGAGGGGGGAGAGAGCAAGAGAGAGAGAGAGGAGGAAAGGCAAGTCAACATACTGGAAAAGACATGCAGGCCCTAAGCTTATTATGCAGAAATAGAAATACAGTCTCCAAGAGGTTGATGCAGGGGGGATGGTGCTTCTTTACTGCTGTTAAATGATGTACAGTACTCGTGCTTATGTCTAACTAAAGTAAACCTTAGGAGACTTAGGCTGACATTGTTTGCATTCAGCCACCAGATAAAAAGGTAGAAAGCTGTCAAGTTTCCTTTTTCTTTCATGTAAGTAGATTCACAGTGTGAAGCCACTTTTCGTCTCATTTCTACAGAGGCTGACGAGGGCTGCAGCGGCGCAAAGCTCCACACAGCTTGAAGATTCCTTGAGCGAATCCCGCTTTCCGTGTGTTCTCCTTGACATGTTCTCCGGCTTCCTCCCACACTCCAAAGACAAGCTTGTTAGGTTATTTTAGTACTCTAACAAAAGCCCTGTGATCGATGGGCGACCTGTCCAGGGTATACCCCACCTCTCGCCCAATGACAGCTGGGATGGGCTCCAGCCCCACCAGCAACTCTGAACAGGATAAGCGGTGTAGATAATGGATGGTCGGATGGGTGGCAAATTTAGATAATGCAAATTCAAAAACACATACAAAATCAGCAGGTAATGATGGTGGAGAGTCTGTTTTTGTATTTGTTTTGGTCTTTTGTCCATCCATCCATCCATCCATCCATTATCTTCTGCTAATCCAGGGTTGGGTCATGGTGGCAGCAGGCTCAGCAAGGTCGCCCAGACGTCCCTCTCCCCAGCAATGTTTTCCAATGTGCTCCTCCTGGGGGATTCCGAGGCGTTCCCAAGCCGGACGGGATATATAATCCCTCCAGCGAGCTCTGGGTCTGCCCTGGGGTCTCCTCCCAGTTGGACGTGCCCGGACAACCTCCAAAGGGAGGCGCCCAGGAGGCATCCTAATCAGATGCTCGAACCACCTCAACTGGCTCCTTTCGACGCGAAGGAGAAGCGGCTCTACTCCGAGGTCCCCCTGGATCTCCAAGCTCCTTACCCTCTCTCTAAGGCTGAGCTCAGACACCCTCCGAAAGGAAACTCTTTTTAGCGGCTTGTATCCGCAATCTCATTCTTTCGGTCGCTACCCAAAGCTCATGACCTTAGGTGAGGGTTGGAACATAGATCGACTGGTGAATCGAAAGCTTTGCCTTCAGGCTCAGCTCCCTCTTCACCACGGCAGTCCGTTACAACGCCCGCATGACTTTTGTATGTTCTTGGGTCAGCCCTACACACAGGTCTGTATGTAACTGAGTGAGTGAGTGAGTGATGGTACTTTCAGAGCCCTATAGAGAGAGAGTTGCGTCATCGCAATTGCGGATCATGGAGCATACTGGACGTCCACTGACACGACTCTCTCGCTATATGGCTCTGGATACTTTGTTTGGGGGAGTCGGCAGAGCTGCTCCTCCGCTGCTCGTCCTCTGTCCTCACCTATGTCCGCAGCGCGCACCTGCTTTCAAACACGTTGTCATCGGCCTCATGAGGACAGTCCTTGTAACACATTGCCCACAAAAGCGCACATTAGCCACATACTCGGTTTTGACCTAGACTTGTTCAAATGTACATAATTTCTAAAATTTGCTCGTATATCCCACTAAAAGTTTTTCAGGCTGCTGCAGTGTGTTTGCCCTTAACGGCCACCGTACATTATTCAACTGCAGTCAGCAGCATCCCCCTTTTGAAGAGCCATCTGATCTAGCCATCTGATGGATAAACCAGACCTTTCTAAGCAGATATGAATGCCTGGAAACGAGCCAATAAAGTTTGATTGGTATTTAATACTGTATGAGAGTGAGCGCCATAAGCAGAGAATCTTAAAGGACAGAGGAGAGCGAGTTCTTCCAGCAGAGAGAGGAAAAAAACACTTGATTTAAAGTGGCCCCTAATGATCTTTTTACACTGTGGCCTTTTGTCTGCTTCAAGCAGCTGCTCCCTGTCACACTCATAAAGATATCAAATTGGGCCAATTACATTAATTTCTTTCAAGTAAAGAAATATTTTACCATATGTGGTGTCATAAAAGGTATAAAAAAATCGCTGATCCTTTGCTCCGGCACTCTGTATGATTACTCTGTCCACAGTCAAGCTCTGTCAGCACATTAACACCGGCCTTACATGGGCCAGTAGCCATCAGTGGCATTTGCCCACACACTCCACATCGCCGCAGAGAACAGGAGGTTAAGTCAGCCACAGCGCACGGCACAGCAGGGCTTTCACTACACACATGATGACCCCGACAACAAATGAGCGCCGGAGAGGCAATGGAGGAGCTTTTAGCGTAATGTATTCACACTGTAATTAGTAAACTGCCATTTGCAGGATGAGAGCATGTGCCGCGCTGCTGCGGTCGTTCGTTACTGACAGTTACTGATAACGCAACAAACTGTCAGTGCTTGTTGTCCGAGTGGATGAAAAATCCGTCTGTGACACTAGTTTTATTTTAAAAAGTCAAAATATGTCAAATTAAATATGTTCAAACCTCCTGGATCATTTCATATCCTACCACACATCCATTTTATCTCACATCACCCTCACATCTTAGGAGCAGGGGTGAGTTTTAAATTAGACACAGGGGAACTCATTTAAGAAAAATATCTCCTTTTGCATTTAGTTAAAATAATATGGATCAGGGGGTAAAGGGGATAAAGGATCAGTTCATCCACACTCCAAATGAAGACCAGCTGTTTCCTAAACTGATACTACAAACGTATTCTGAGCAGGATTCAAGCCTATAGCGTGATCATCTTTAAAAACTGATGTACATCAAAGTCAGACTGTGTGCAGACTTAATGCACTAAGAGTGTTTCTGATGATTAAAAGAAAATGTGGATGCTGGTGAAACAGCTCCAGAAAGATCTTGGATACACAAAACAGGTAATCAATCTTAATATTGATTGCTTTCTATCTCTTAATTTATTCGCAGTGGCCTTCCAAAGTTGTAGCTTGATGGATGTCTGATTTGTATCATCTACTGTTAAAATTACCGTAAAATTCGGTGTATAAGACGCACGTTTAATACACTTTTTTTCATCTGAAAAGTGTTCCTATATACTGGTGCGACTAATATACCAGTATAAAATGCAGAGAGAGGTCTTTTATTGTGTTACAGTGTTTTACGCAGACAATGGCGCTACAATCTAGCCTAAGCTTCGTCACAGACATGTGACGTCATGATCGCCAGGGCAGCCGCCATCCGCCAACAGTCAACGTTACTGTAGGCTGAGCTCAACTACCGCACCAGTATCTAGCAGGAGGGCAAACTTGACATGGTGAAAACAGATGTTAGGCTGTGATTTCTGTGTGTTTTGAATGAAAATATATTGCAATTGTGTTGAAATAACTTGTATACATTTTTTTATTAATAAATAGCCTTAGAAAACCTTTTTACCCCCCAAAACAGACTGCATCTTATATTCCGGATTTTACAGTACATGTTTAAATAGGCAGTTTATTTATTTTCTTTAGTTTTATTTAGTTTAGTTTCATGTGTCCAGGTTTGGGACTGGCAACATTAAAAAATATCATTTTCAACGGCAAGATATCTCGAAGATCTCAGTTTTGTTCTCTTTGGCGGCACCTATGGCGATAAACGATAATTGCAGGAGCATACTTCCCAGATATCCAGACAGTGTTGACGTCCACGGTTGGCTCCGGTTGTAACTCTTGATTTTCCTCGCTGACGGTCGCTTTCCCTTTTAGACTGTTTGCCTTCATCTGAGCGTCAAATTTGTTTCTTTTTCTTTGGATTTTCACTTATTTTTGAAGTTGTTTCTGTAGTCATCAATCTTTTCTTTGTTTGTTCAGCCATAGTAGATTACTGTTTACTCGCAACACTTGCAGAGAGCGGAAAAGCAGCCGCTTAGCTCCGCCTACCCTCTCTGGCAGACCAACCACTGCTGGCTGATGGAAAACACGTCACTAACTGGGCGCAGCTTGTGATTCTTTCCACGAAAGTCACACCAGGCACCCAGTCTGTAATGCTGAAACTGCAAAGGCTCAATCACCATTGTGTTACCTCATTCGATGATAGTGACTTAACAGACATTTATTTCTAAGATCTTCGAGATTATTACTTTAAACTGGATAACTTCCAGAACAAACAGGAAACTGAAAGATAAAAGAAGTGGGAAGTTTGATTTTCTTCTTCCCCGTCTTCTTTTTTTTAGTTTGTTTTTTTGGGGGAAAAACAGACCTTAGAGAACATGTTGAATTCTGAACTCGTTTACTTTTCCTTCTTACATTTGTTTTCCCATTTTTTTTAAATACTGTCTAAGAGATAAGGAGTGAGCCATTCTTTGGTTTCTTTTATCTCCCTGACAATATATATATGTTAACATCCTCCTGTCCTTTATATCATTTTAACTTGTCCACTCACACATAACTTGTGTGTTTTGACATCCGCTCTTTGTCCAGTGATTAATGCGAGCGGATTCTACCTGACTAACTGATGCACCCGACGAACTTGAGGAGAAAAAAGTGCTGGTGCTGCAGCTACAACAGCAGAGCAGAGGCATATTACTTATCACAAGGTCAGCCAATCTCATCTTCCAACTCCGGCTGGTGTGGAGAGGCAGCAGAGGGGCGGTGGGAGAGTAGAGGGGGGTTTGACAGCTGAGGAGGGAGGTTTCGGGGGATACCAGCGAAACAAAAGGCCTGTGTATACGCCGCAGTGTGCCAGCGTAGTTTCCCTCTTCCCTCCTCCTGCATACACTCACCTTGTGATCACGTAGGGTGCAAAGCAGAGCATGAAGGTGCCGATGAAGGTGCTGATCTTCCTTGTGGCTCTCTGTCGTCGCCTCTTCTGCTCCTCCAGGCAACGCTGTCGAACGCTGAGAACACAGTTCAATGGGTTTAAAACAAAAACAAACTCAGGAAAGAAAACAAAGTGTCTCTACAAAACTTATAAATGACAGTGAGGAGTGACTGAACCTCTCTTCAGGGGTTAAATACAGCTGAGGTAACATAATAACTTTATAGCAAAGACTCTGCAAAGTGAGGATCCCTTACTTCAAGAAGTACGTCTTCAATTTGTGTGTGTAGACCTGAATGCACCATGCCTATGATGTCATAATGACACAAGTAATATTTGATGAAATCATCAGTGTGAGAAAAAAAGATAAGCAGGAACCAGGACGCCACCACGCATCTTATAGACGGTTTAACTGTGATTTAAAACACACACATACTTGTTTTTGCTACATCGTGAGGACAACTGCTCGGATGGTACAAATGGGGACCCTGCTTTTTAATTGAAATTAAGGGATTGTTTTAACTCACAACTGCACACACAAACACACACACACACACACCGAACACACTTACCTTATATTAGTTTGAGCTATAGTAAAGCAATGGCATTTCAGTAAAATCTGGCTGACATTTTAACAGAATGAGATTTAGCATCCTCTCTGAATACTGAGGACAAGCTTCAAATGTCAGAGCAAAGATGGCAAAGCATCATTAACTGTACTGTTACTGTTCTGAACGCAGATAAAAAAAAGATGGCATCAAATGTCATCAGAGAGTTCAGAGGGTACAGTTTGTTCTCTTTCTCTCTAGATGCTGTCTTCTAGATGATGAAACTTAAAATGAGCTAATCTGCCTGAGAATCTTAATGAATAATAAACATGGGAGTCTACATGGTCAAGTGTAGTAAGAGGTGTCTGATGCAGTCGTAATAAAAACAGGAGCAGTTCCAGGGGCTCACCTGGGGTGTATATCCACCAGCAGCACCAGAGTTTGCATCGTGATAACGTCTATCCTCTTACAGTGAAACCTCGCCACTTTCAGCACTTTGAGGTATGTGAAACACAGCACTATAAAAGACAGGAGGAAGGTGAAGGAGTGGAAAAAGACCGTAAAGATGACAAACTGGGTCCGGCTGCTCGCCCTCGGGTTGGCCAGGGTGCAGGACGCGTAAAGCCGGTGATATCCCACCCAAGAGAGGCACGCGGCCACCGTGGAGAAGGACACGGAGTGCGCCCACGTGTACCCGAGCACAAACGCCGCGTCTTTGTGGCGCATTTTGGAGTGGTATCTCAGAGGGAACACCACCGCGATCCACCTGTCGATGCTCAGAGCTGCCATGCTTAGCATCGAGTTGGTGGACAGGAAGGTCTCCAGGAAGCCCACGGTCTGGCAGAAGCCGTCTCCTCCCGGCTGAGCGTTACTGACAAGTCCCACCAAAGTGAGCGGCATGTTGGACACAGTCAGCAACAAGTTGCAGAAGGTGAGGTTGAGGTTGAACAGACCTGGGACCTGCTTGCGGATCTCCGGGTTGTACAGAAAGCAGATCAGCACCAGGACGTTGGACAGCAACGACACTATAATAATGACAACCACCAGCACAGACAGGATTACCTCCGCAGTGTCCATCCTGTGCGCCCCGAACTCACTTATCCCCACTTTTTCGGTGCATATCCAGTGTTGTTTTGCAGCTGCAAGATGGCATTAATCACCCATAACCGTGTCCAAGCATCCCCAGATCTCTCCACCGGTGGAGTCCCCCTTCTTTCTCTCCACTACATCGCCTCTGCGCGCGATCCTGGGGAGATGATCAGGAGGATTCCGGCATGATAAAAAAAAAGTAGGATCAGGAATTCTTCTGAGCGATTTCTTCCTTTTTCCTATCAACTACAAAGAGCCCGGCTCTCGTGCCACAGCTGCTCTACTCTGGCTCTGCGTTTTGCAGAGGGGTTTTGTCGTCCTGTGATGCGCTCTCGAGGTATCACCCCTCCGCACACACTGCACAGTGTGTGGGCTTACTGATCTCTCCCTCGTCTCCTCCGAGAGACTAAAAGGACACTGATAAGAGCGAAGCGGGGATTCCCACGAGAAAAGGATAATTGCGTTTGATTCCCATGAGTTTCCTTCTTTCATTATCCAAACTTTTGGTGGATGTGGAAAAATATACACTTAATGTTTTAATGATTGTTATAGCCTATTATTATTAATTGCAAGCGAACTAAGTGATGCTATCAGCAAGGTAGCAAGCAGTGCCATGCTAATAATAAATACAGTAAAGGCAGCAAGCTGCACAAAAGAGCACACACAATATCCTGCACATTTTTAAAAACAAAAGCAATCTTATTCTTTTCCCCCAATTTGGCTCCTTCTGACAAGTTTTATTTTGGAGTGTGATCCCATTAAATCTGGGTCTATTTCATCCCAGCAGCCTCTCTCCTCCTTCATGCTTTACTTATTTACAAATCAAGTGTGCCTCATCAGATTGATAGGGAACAACATCCTCTGATTTCCACAGGAAGCCGGATGACGCCCCCGCACTCTGATGCCCCTCTGGACTTGAATGTGAGGATTTTTTTCTCTTCCTGTGTAACATGGGACTCATCGGAGTGTGCTGAGGCACGTGAGCCACTGAAGGCGCTGGAGCAGGGTGAGGTGGTGGTGGTGGTGGTTGTGGTTGCCATGAGGGGAAGGGGAGGGAGAGTGAGAGTGTGTGGGCGGAAAGAGTTATTGTTACTGCAACACACATGCACAGGGTGCTCGGCTGTGGAGATGTGATACTATGCAGGCCGCCGTGTTCTCTTCATTTCCTGCTTGGTGGCAAAGATGAGCGGGAGCAGGAGAGTAAAAAGGGAGATTTGCATTGAAAGTGAAGCTCATTAAAATGCCTGCGTCGTATGAAGTACGAGCTGATGTTTGCTCTTGATGCAAAGAGAAAGGGGAAAGGACAGGAAGAAGTGCAGCTGCTGGGTGTTATTAAGCTGAAACGCAGCTCCATCTTAGCCCCTGAGTGAGGCTTTGGCTCTGACGGATCATTCCCTGCATTATACTTCCACATGTGATGGGCCAATCAGCCCGCAGCGCAAGGAACACTCGAGCGTGTGTCATGCAACTGCTTGTGCAGCTCCCTCCTGTCAGTTCGGGGGCTTTATCAGCGCAGAGCCACCGGTTGATCTCAGGCACAAGAGCAGCTTCATGTAGGCCTCGCTTTAATTATTCTTTTCATAATTAAATGCCAGCTCCTCAGACAATAAAGCTGGGAAAAAAAGTCATTACGAAGCTGAACGGAAGTTCAACCAGGAGGACTTGATGCCCGCTCATTATTTATATGCTCTCTTCTTCTTTCACTCATCAGCTAATGGTGGTCGTCTCCAAACCATATCTTTCCGCAAACCTCCTTCAGCGAATCACCTCATCGCTGTCATGAATTATGAAACCATCTTTCAGTGTTGCTGTCGTCAGTTGTCAATTCAGGCAAATTTATGCAACCCGCCTCCTCAACTTCTGCAAGTTCAAGTTCTCTTCACATCACATCCGCTCAGATCATCCACACTTCTCCCCCAACAGCGTCTGGATTCCAACTGGGGCGGCCCGTGGCAACACAAGCCCCTCGACGAGAAAGTTTTTTCTTAACCTGGGCCCATTTTTTATATATTTCGTGGTCTTGATGACTAAAAGGAACGAAACATTTATTAATTGGTCCGGTAGATCACCTGAGCTAGCTGCTCGAAACTGCCTGCAAAGCCGTCAACATATTCCTTTGGGGCAACTGTGCCCAAAAAAAGTATAATGAAAGGGCCTTTTTTGGTTACTTAGATCAATCAATCAATCCATCCATATTTATCTATATTGTACCAAATCACAAGAGACTTTACATAAAGAGCAGGTCTAAACTGCACTCTTTGTTGAATTATTTAGAGGGACCCAACATGAATCCAGCAATGAGCAAACACTTGGCCTACAAAAACTTCATTTTAACAGGCAGAAACCTCGAGCAGGACCTCATTGGTGGACAACCATCTGCCAAGACTGGATGGGCCGAGAAAGAGGGAGAGAGGGAGAGACAGGAGGAGAGAGATGGAAAGAGAAGAAGAAAAAGGACAGCCGCACACAGCGACAGATTGATAATTATAGTTACCATGCCAACAATAGTAGTAGAAATATGACTATGAGCAATAACAACCATATTAAAGAGTATGACATAATAATTTTACATGCTCAGATTGCTATTTTAAGTGTCTGACAACATTATGATAAGGATCCCTACCTCATCTGTCCAACTTCCTGCTACAACTCACCTCTTACAAGTTCTCAGAGTGAGACCTCTCCTTGTGTAAGATCTATGTTCCTTTAATCTTACTCTTTAACACACAGGTCTATCTCTTTAGGGATCCTAACCGTAATGTTGTCAGACACTTGGAACAGCTGCCTCTCATTGGCGAAAACAAGCACTTTTAGTGGTTTTACTTTAAGTGTACGTCTAATGCAGTTGCCTCCGGTGGTTATGAGGCCGCCATTACAGGCTGTTTCACGACTGTAGGCTGAAATGATGTAACGGACAAATATGAAAACTGTAGACATTTAGACCAGTGGTTCCCAACCTTTTTTCCTTGGATTCCACCTGCTTGTATCTAAGAAAGGCTGAGCCCCCTGAGCCCGCACACATGTGCACCAAAACAATAAACATTCCAAATCTTTATTGGCAGCCGGTAGTAACCCTAAACACCCCTTTTAGTTAAATTCAAATATCTGGATGTAGGCATTTCCGCATGCATGTATCAGAAATATATGTGTGCATACATGTGTATGTAAGGATGAATGTATTCTTTAATAGTTGAACAGACTTTTTGGGGGGCCCGGACCCCAGGTTGGGAACCACTGATCTCGACCACCAATAATGTCGAGATCTGAAAATACTGTAACTTTTAATATAGATATATTTTTGGGCCTTTTTACGCCTTTACTGAAAGAGCCTGGACAGTGGATAGTGTCAGAAACAGGGGGAAAGAAAGTGGGGTTGATAAGAGGCAAAGGGTCGAGGGTGGGCCGCCACATCGAGGACTGTAGCCTCTGTATATGGGACAGGCAATTTAACAGCTGAGCTAAACCAGCGCCCCAAAATACCATCACTTTTTTAAAACAAATCTTGAGGGGAACAAATAGCTAAAAACTTTCGTAGCTCAAATTGGGGATTCAGATTTAACATGTATGGATGACATCACTGTAATTGTGACTGATTTTTTTCTCTCTAGCCAACACATGTCTCTAATAATGGACTTTTTCTTGTGATGTATCAGTCAGAACAAAGCCTCACAATTATCTCCATTAGACGCCATAGCACATTAGACATCGGCGCATGAAAACAGCCTTTGATAAATATGGATGCTGTTTTTCCGATACAAAAAAAACCGTCCTCTTTCATTTCACCTGAAAGAGTCTTGAGGAGAGCATTATGTTAATGCAGATGCATGTAAATGAGGTCTGATCTGAGGCGGACACATTGGCTTTGACGCCTCGTGGCCTCAGGTCATATCACCTTGAATTATTACAGCAAAGTAGCTCCTTTGTCTGATGTTTTTAGAGGATGACTAAGAGATTAAAAATGACGTATAGTCACAATAAAGACGCCAAAAAAACAGAAGGACGTGTATTTTTATGATGTAAAGATTAATGAAGTCATTACTGACTGTTTTTATCACCTATTGCACAACATGGATGAGCTACAGAGGGATTCTTAAGTTTGCAAACTATATGATTGTGCAAAAAGTGGAAGTGTGTGCAAAAGATATAAACAAAGAAGTAAGCAGCAAATCCTCACATTTGAGAAGCTAATCATTCAGTCATTTTGCTTGATTAAAAACACTTAATCAATGACCTACATTATCGACTTATCCACAAATTGTTTAGGCTCTAGATGACTATAATGCCACTTTTACATGATGTGTCGAGGACACACTTCTCACTGCATTATCTTCCACTTGAAACGCTCTTCACACCAACAATGATGATTATCTTCTCAATCTCAACTGTGCAAACATGGATCTCATGTCACCTCGTGTCACACTTTTTAGGTGGGAATCAATCGCGCTGCCTGTGTTTGAGACAAGTCCAGACGCATCAAGTCCACACTTTGAGGGTGACACCTCATGTCAGAAGGTTTAACAAGTGCTGGACTTGACTGTGAGAGATAGTAGGATGTGAGAGAGAGCCTGCAGCACTCCTCCTTTTTTTTTTTTGCTGTGAAAGTGTGGATTTAAATTTGCTGCCAGGCCCAATTCCACACTTGACTTCCCGTGGATTGGCAGGCTGGTGTAAAGATGTATGTCATGGCTGCTATATTTCCTGACTCACCTCTTGAATATAGACTTGTCACTTATATTTTGAATATGTCAACACTGGTGACACAGGATTTCTGTTGCGAGAAAAGTTTGGGGAAAGTTTGGGGAAATTTGGTGCGAATGTGACAATTGAAAAGTGCCATGTGCCTGCATACAATATGAGCTGACTGGCAGCTCAGCAGTGTCATGGCTCCTGAAGGTCACACAGGTAACAACAGGATGGATATTCGATTAGACAAGAAGCTTAATATAAGCTGAGTGAAATGCCAACCTGCAAGTGAAGGCAAAGCGAGGCGTTGTCAGCTAATGTCGATAATGATCATTCTGAGACGCCAGCTTCCTGTTAGCTCTGGCTTAGTCTTCACCTTTGCTAAGAGTTGGATACTGGCTGCAAAAAATAGAGCCAAAACTGCTGCTTAAAGCTGGCATTACTTTGCAGTGTCCAAAACTTTTATCACTATATTATTATTTAAATGTTGCACTTATATTTATACGCGCATCTGCTTTAAGCTAAAGTCACAGGCTGCTAGCTTAACTTAGCCAGAGATTGGAAGGAGCTAGCTTTGCTTTGTCTAAAGAAAAACACACAAACTAAAATAAATGAGATACATTAAGTTAATTTGTGAGCATTAGAGATACTAGCAGGTAGATTTTGCCCCCTTCACGGAGCAAGGCTAGCTGTTTCCCCCCGTTTCAAGTCTATGCGCTAAGCTAAATTAGCGGCTGCTGGCGTTAGCTTCAAAGTCAAAGCGGTATCGATCTTCTCATCTAAGAAAACAAATAAGCCCGCTTTAAGCTTGAAGCAGTTGAATGTACAAGCCACACAAGTGCACATAGATGTTTAGTACATTATGATCACACTGTATGGATGTTCAAACTGCCTCCCAGATGAGAGGCTTTTGTCCATGTCCTCAATACGTACGCTCGGCTGGACAATCTGAGGTCCTTGTCTTTACACATCAACTGTGGTGACGTGGAGGAGACCCAGCACCATGGTCTGAGGTCACCTTCAGCAATTTATAAACAGCAAATATAGGTACTGGACTATGGAGTATAGGCGTCTTTTTAATAAGGATGTTTGAGGATTTTGGTGGTGTGACGACAAGGCCACAAAAAGGCAACTGACACGATAACAACACAAAAGGATTCAACTGTTTTGCAGTAGCTGCTGACAAATCGCTTTTAGACTCCTTGTGAATATTTGGACCAAAGAAAGACGACAATTATCTGTAATTTGACAGTTTTCTGCACGTATGCTGTTAAGCTTCTTTTGGATGAAAACACATTTTTGGTGTACTCTCAGAAAAGAGCTGTAATGAACCGTGTTTTGGGAGAAAAATGGGATTTTTTGACCAATTACAAAACAAACGACAGATGTTTCTGCACATTCACCCTTGAAGGTGTCAATCCAGGTCGTACATCAACTGAAGTACGAGGCAGTCTGTCTTTCATCTCTTTATTTCACAGATGGGTTCACCGTGTCATTATCAGCTGTTTGAAGTCGACGCTACATCAAGCAGCGAAAAACAAACAATCTGCAATGTATTGATCTTATTAGCAATTATCCAGCAAAGTTGAAAGTGTCAGACTCGCTGTGAAGCTGCGAGGTTTAGATTCAATTAGATCCAGGAAAGGATACAGCGGAGCAGCGCGTGTTGTCTTGTTCTTTCAGGGAGCAAGCTTTTAATGTACTGTAAAGAACAAACTGTTTTTGTTATTTAGAAGTTGACTTGAACACTCCTGACACCAGAAAAGTTTCCCCTTGCCTACAAATTCTGCATTTGTTTGGAGATATCTGTTTAAAGAGAAAAAAGTGGCGAGGAGCAGATCTAAAAAAATATCCATCCAGTCTGAGCGCCATCCAGATATGTAGCCTGGAGAAATCTTTGACCTTAATTTGACCTCAATTAAAAATGTTCCCCAACACCCCTTAAAAAGGACAGCTGTTATTTCAATTATATTTCTCTTGTATTTATGTTTCTAATGTCGATATGAACCATTTCACCCCCTGAAGCTAGAAACCAATAACCTATAACTGCTTCATAGACAGTGCTGGCAGGCATCCACACAATCTATAACGTTTAGGCCGAGTATTGTTGCAACAGTGCATTGCCCTTCAGATTAAAAATACATATATACACTCTATAATACTTACCTGAACCATTCTTGCGTGAGTACCCACTGCCCTCAACTTACAGGCTGGGAGGGGGTCTTATAAAATAATTCACAGACTGCACAAAATCCTTCCACTTCTCCACTATAAACCTAGATCCCCCCGCCTGACTCCTGCTCTATCTTGTTTGTTGTATTTTGCTTGTGATTTCATCCAGGAGGGGAAGCTCGAACTTCAGCACACCCCCAGGCATCTGCACTCCATTCCAGGGGGAGCAGCTGCTTGAATATACTCACTAGAAAAGTACATCACCAATTAACATAAGGTGTTGATGCCCGGGCCTGCCTTTGTCAGACCTGTCAAGTTAATTTATTATTTCGACATTTCCTGTTTTATTTTGTTAACCCTTGTCTCTCATCTTTTTCAGTTCCTGTCAAGCTGTCTCCCTCACCGTTGATCACCGGGTCCCTCCCTAATGTGTTGCACCTGTGTCTTGTTACGTTCACGCCTTTTCCTTCTTAAGCCCTGGTGTTCCCTCACTTCCCTGCCAGATTATCACTTGCCTTAGCAGTAGATACATCCAGCTCTCTAAATTAGTTATCCAAGACCCTCGTGTTTGACCAGTTTTTCCTTACCTAGTTCCTGTTTTATTTTTTCCTATATGATCTCTGTACCTTTGCCTTCGCTTCTTGACTTTTGTGTATCGGACCCCAGGTTTGAGGTTTGAATAAAGACCACGATTTCGGAACTATCACCTGTCTCTGCGGTTGAATCCTTACTCGGTGCCTGACAGCCTTTGGTTCTGTGAATCCAAAATCAGGGTCTCCTGCAGGGAAGGCAGCTACCCTACCACTAAACCACTAACCCATATGGCTATCCATAGCAACTTTCTTAACAACCACCATAACCAACTCCCTGATTAGTAGGTGTGTGCACCAAAAGACAAAAGTATCTTCTGACCCAAACCCTACTCTGTTGTTGTTTGCCTCCACCGAAAATTCAAGGGGCGGTTCTTCTTCTTTTTGAGAGAAACAAACAAAAAAATCCTGCATGTGCTCACATGTGTGGCAAATGAAGCCGACTCTGAAAGAACACATAGTTGTAGTCAACTTCCAGGATGTTGTGATGTCACAGCAAAGTTGACCTTTGAACTTTTTGTAAAACAAAAAGTCACCACTTCGTCAAATCATCCTGTGAGACAGTTTTTTTTAATCATTTTAAATATGAATTATTGGGTTATGGCCCAAAGCATTTTTGTTAGGTGTAGGTGACCTTTGTGACCTTTGACCAACAATTGGAATCAGTTCATCCTTGAGTCCAGCTGAATGTTTTTCCCTTAAGTGGTTCCTAAATTATTGCATTCATAATTTAACACAAACATACATTAAAACACATAAAAACATTATAAATAAATAAAAGATCATCCCAGAGCGGGGACAGTGTCTCCAGTACGACAGATTCAGGCTCCTGCATCACATTATGAATTTTCCCCAGGACAACAATGCCGTGCACTTCAGCATCCTTGAGCCTCGCCCTCGCTCAGGAGCTGTTGAATGGAAACACCGACGGTCTTCTGAGACTTGACTCGTCTTTTTATTACTTCAATCCTCCACAGCTGTGGAGTTCAACATTGAGCGGCAGACCTAGGAGAAAGCAGGGAGAGAGCAGGTGATTATTACAAAGAGTCAATAACAGTTCTGTCATTATTACTGCTAATGCAGACTTAAAGGAAGAGTTTCAGAGGTTAACTTTCTAGATTTTAAGACTCATCTACATCCACTACTGTAGTAGAAAATAATTTAAGCTTTTATCTCTTCATATTATATTTTGTTTTTAAGAAAGCTAGCCCAGGTTTAAAATCTGCCTGCCAGTGCCTCTACGATCAGTTGTAGCACATTGTTTCTTGGTGGTTAATCCAAGTTGTTTGTGATTAAGATATGTAGGCCCTCAACAGTTTATCCAACAGCCCAGAACCTCTGTGCAGCAACTCAGATATACCTCTCAGGGACAACACTGTGTCCAATTGATTAGCAAGAAATAGGCTAGTTAGCAGCAGCTACATACATTTTACTTTAACACTTCCTATTTGATCCTAAAAACAATCAATAATGTCTTTATTAGAGAGCTTACGTGCTGCTGGAAAGGCATATTTTTGACCTTTAAACGGATTCAAGCTAGCTCTTCTTCCCCCTGCTTCTAATCTTTAGACTAAGCTAAATAACGCTAAGCTAAGTTAATTGCCTCTTAGCTCTTGCTCTGAGGTATTAATCCTTTCGCTCTCTACAAGAAAGTAACACAGTACATTCCCCCAAAGAGTCAAACTTTTCCTTTTCAGTGTGATATGTGTGGTGGATAAATAGCTTTGAAGCTAAGCTATAGACACAATAGTGCAGTTTGAGCTTTAGTAACTTTCTCCAGGAAGGAAAAGGCGACCTTTGGAGGCCACCGAACCACTGTACTGTTTATGATTGAGACGTAGATCAAAGTGCAGGAGTATCTTGGAATAAAAGCTTTGTTCACTAAGGAGCCAAGGAATTTTTCTAAAGGAAGCCCCGCCCTTAACTCCATGTAAACGTGGTCCATATTGACATCTTCATTCAAACAAGATCTGTTGCCGTACATCCATTATAATCTCCTCGACAACCTGCGGTGTGCTGGTGTTTCACACCTTCCCCCTGCTTTGTGTTGGAAAGTCAATTTTCTCATTCACTGATCTAACTCACTTGCAAGGATTAATTTGCGGCCCTAATTTGATTTCACAGTAATTTAATAAATCCCTAAAAAATGTCATCAGTGTTCCATTCACCTTTGAGAGAAACCTTAATTAGAAACTCTAATGCGTAATTATTCTTTTATTTCCGGCTTAGTGTAGCCAGCATGAATAGAATGCAACAAGGGGATGACAGCAGATTTGGGCTTCAGAAAATTAATTTCATATCAGCGCGATTACATGTATATGAGAATATAATTTGTTTTTGCCCTGTTTGCAGGGAGCCGACTAATCTGGCTTGCAGGAGACTGCAATTAACCTCTCCAGCGTGCAGGCCTCACACAGTGATGTGAACATTAATGCATCATTAAGGTGATACACACGAGGCTGTGCAGATAGAAGCAAGATCAGATCCCTCACGGATAAGCTTTATGAAGTCTCTCAGTGAATGTGATGTAGATAGGTAACAAATTGTTATTACATCATATTACAAATAGAAATGACGCAAGAAAAAGCTGCTGTTTCTTCAGGCGATCGGCTTATAAAATAGATCATCTTGGAAGTTCATCGTCCTAAAGGGACAAGCGTGGTCTTCACTATATATCATGCACTCCTGCCATCTAGTGAAATAATGCAGCATTACACACACAGGACATAAAGCATAAACGAGCAATGAAGAACGACGGCAGCAAAATTCACTGGTTCCTCCTTGTGGCAAAGCAAGGTCAGTGCTGTTCTTATCCACTGTTTAATTTCCCTGATATTTATAGCCCACGTCTTGTTGAGTGGCGTTTGTGAATTACATGGCCTGCTTGTCATAGACATTATAATATAGCGCTGAATTTAAGTGAGAGGTGACCTGCAGACTGGGCGTGCAGCCAAGAGGCTGTGGAGCCAGATGAAATATTACCACCAAGTTTTAGACTTAACAAGGTGTCATATTAATTTCTGCTCAAATATTTGCACAAAGCTGATAGTTTTTTATACAACACCAACATAGTAGACAAATAGACAAATACTCTTGATTTAATGAACAACACCCACAGCAGGACGTCACAGGTCGGAGTAAAGGGCCCAGGACAAAACTCCATTTAACCTCTGCAGTGTTTCGGGAGCGCTCGTCCTGCTCCTGCAGCTGGAATGAAGCCACTTCACTCCTTGTTGAGATTAATAGCAGGCACACATGGGGGCCATTAATGTTGAAAAGCCACTGCCCCACCTCTTCCCCAGTGCTACCCTGGGAGCCACAGCCTCCATAATGGCACCACTCTCTGAATTAATGGCGCTCACCGGCCGTATGAAGAAAAAAAAAAACGGGATTTTAATAATAGGGCCTCGGTGATACCAGGGAGGGAAATTGAAAGAGGGCGGCAGGGAAACCTTTTGTGCCTTCAGGAGCAGCACAGCCGAGCTAGATTAACACGGCTAACTGTTCCTGGATTATTATTGCAGATATACAGTTCAAACATTTGTGATGCCAACAACGACATTCTTTCTATCCACAATTGCCGTTTCAGATATTTAAAATGTCATTCTGTCTAGGACTAATAACGTCACTTTTGCCTCTCATGTGTTGGGCTTTCAATATCAGGTATCCAGTTTTAAATTTTTGATGTCCTGACTGATTGAAAAATAAATTCAGTTCTTACAGGGAAAAAAGTCATCATTAGGATACCCACAATGCACTTGTTACTTGTGGTACTACGTGTTTTTACTATCTTTAACATATTTACTTTGTAACCTTTTTATGTCACTTTCTTTGTTGACTACAATTTCAGATCAATTCAGCCTCATTAAATTTCAATGAAGTTTATCAAAGAACTAAAAATAATAACCAGGAAGCTCTTTGTTCTCTGTCGTATCTCTCCAAGCTTCCCTGTACATATGGAATGTGTAACAGAGTGGAAAGATGGTCTCTGCACTCAGACAGCCAAGGTTACAACGTAACCAAGCATTCTCTGTCGTACTGAGACTATTGCTGTGTTTGAAATCAGATACTACGTACAACATACAGTGTTCAGTGGTAGTCTGTAGTACGGACCTGTTCGAATTTCTGTTTCCGTAAGCATCGGCAGGCGACAGTTTCCAGTTTTGGAAAGCGTTAGCCCGTCAATAGCAAAAAGCTGCTTCTTTAGATATAGCGCCCCCTTCTGCTGCCGTCTGCCTTTTCAACTGCCGTTGTGACGTTCCAGCACTTGTGGGATACAGTAGGCGAGGTAGACTGGAGATTTTTTTATGAATCAGAACGACACCCTGGTATTTTTGGCATACTGTAAATGTTGCTTTTGTTTTTTTACTGCATACTACATTTTGGCCAAATCAGTCCATGCTGCTACTATAGAATGGCATTTAAACCGCAGCATTTCTCCATAATCCATAATCCATATGTACGAGGCAGCTGGAGACATAGCGCCTTCACTCAGAGAACCAAGGTTACAACGTAACCAAGCGACCTGGGGTCACCAAAGAAAGACTGACTTTTTTTAATTTTTTGATCGTGAAAGCCATGTTGACAAACTTCATGCTTATGTTACACAGTCTGTGGGTGCATTGGTGCATCCTTATGTCTACATTTCCCCCCTAATAGTATTGCAGTTTTAATATACAATATGACATGTTTACTTACAAAATTACTATGGATATCTTGAAAGTTTTTTTCTACTATTTAGAATTTTTGAAATTAAAATTTTGACTTGTATTAACCTTTGTCAGCTTTGTTAGCATAGATCTGAACAGTATGGTGCAAATTTCAGCCAGAAACGTTCAATGAAACATCCCTTATGACAAGTATCTCTTTCAAGTAGCAAAATATTACAGCAATAATGTTTCTACTATTAACAGAGTCCTACTTTTTTTAACGCTCCCTGTGCCTTGCAGCTATTTGTAAGGCTACACTGACAGGAGATTACTGCTATAGGCCCTGGATGTCCATCTGCCAGTTCTGTAACAGTATCCAAGCGATGGAGGGCAGAGTCAGCACCTGCAGTAAAAGTCTATAATCGACTGTCAGCAGCCAGCAGAGGATTTTTAAACTCAGGCTTAAAGATCCCAGTATATCCTTACAATGACAGATAATGCTTCAAATTGTTTTTTATAAATGATTGTTTATTGGTTTTGTTCTAAGTAAAGTCGGCAACAAAAGAAATATAATCCTCATCCTGTGTGTGTAGGTCTTTAAATTTGGGTAGGTTTGTCTCCAGGTAGGGTTTTTTTTTACTATAGAGTATATCTATTATATTCTACTTGAATGTTACACGTTCTGCCCTGTACACAGGCCATTCACTGCCCACTGAGTCCTGCAGAGGGCGGGGGAGACAGCCCGTCCATCGAGCACCCCTTTCACCTGAAACCAAAGACGCACCTCTTAAAGAGAGTCACTTGCAATCAGAAAGCCTCCATTTAATTACAACACACAGGAAATTACCGAGTGAATGGGTCAGGCGCTGATAAGAGGCTGAGCCCCGGGGATGACAGCTCCTGAAACCTGAGCACGCCAGATCTCAAAGCCGACTTATCACAAAGGCCAAGTCTGGAAGCCTGACAATCTGATTGTACTGTCATCCAGATTCATAATTAATATATTTATCAAATTAATCGCTGAAAAGAGCCCCGGCCTCCTGAACAGTAGGCAGATTCATTTGCCACTGGCTCGGCTTACCGCTAATAACAGTGTTGTCAGTGAAATAGGCCCCGGAGTGGGCCGATGCCCCAGACCTCATGACAGACAAATTGCTCATCTGTGTAGAGATGATATGGGGAATTTAGAGAGTGAAAGAAGAAAAAATGTCATTGTTTGGTGACAACCACAATTGCACCCTTGTTTTGGATTGTGAGTACAGAGTTGGAGGGATATGAAAGGGGCCTTTTTTTGTTGTTTGGGAAGAGCTGAAAATACCTGTTGTTATACCTCTGGTTTTACAAATCACTCATCAAAAGGGGGCTGACTCTGTCGCTGCCACATGTTGTTCAAGTGAAGAAGAAAGTTCACAGCATTTCATCACCTAAATGAACATGAAACAGTATTATTTAACTTTCTGCCCCATAAAGCGGTGGGTTCAAACACATTTACGCTCACCAAGGTGGCAAAATCTACAAGTTTTGGAAATGATTTCAATAGAGTTTAGAAACATGTCTTTCATAGGACTGCTACTTAAAGACATCTGAAATATGACAAGGGCCTAAAACTAAGAGCATTTGGCCTTTCTGTAAGAGGTCACAAGACAAAAAGTTTAGGATCGTAAACGTTAAAGTAACGAGTAATTAAAGCTGTTGAATAAAACATTTCAAGAGGAGTAAATGTACAATAATTTCTTTTAAAATGTAGGGGAGTTATAACTTAATAGATGGCTGCATAACATAGAAATGCTCATGTTAACTCAGTAAGTAAGTGTTTAAATACTTTTCACATGTGCCCGGTGCTTCATTCAAGTAAAAGAAGAAGTTCAGATTAACTGCTCATGCATGCACGTACAAGCTGTCTATTTTTTACAAATTTGGCTAACAGCTAAAATGTTGCTGTTAGCTGACCTGCTCATTATGGACCAAAATAAGGGACAATTCCATCTAGAAGAATTTACACTACAACAAGTTTGAGGTAAGAGAGCCACTGCTTTAGCTACACAAGGGTCTTGTATAACTGCAAACTAACACAAACATGTGAAGTGAGGTGTACAATATGTCAGGAAGGGTTAAAGGTCAAGTCTAAACTAAATTTAGCTCATTTTAGTTATTTATTGCGACATTTTCAGCTTGTAGAGTTTTTTGACGTAGACTTTTAAAGTCCTCTTGTACCTCTGTATGAAGCTCGAGTTTTTAATGCAACTTATATCATTCCTAAGTTATCTCCTCAAAGTTGTTTGTTCTGCTCTATGTTGTGAAAAAAACTAGAAACTTTTAACTAAAATTTAAAATGTATGTATAAGCCATGAAAAATGTTCCAGTTCTTTCCATATCTTTAAACAAGGCCAAAATAAACTCACTCTTTGTGTGTTGTTATTGTTGTTGAGAGCAGAGTGGCCTGCAGGAGACTAAACCTTTCTCTGTTAAATACATCATGTCACTCATTACCCTATAGGAGCCTATTACAAACCAGACACATATGGTTCAATTAGAGCTATAATGAGAATCTTAAAGAAATGCTGTGTGAGAGTGAAGAGCAGCTTTTTGTCTCCTGGATTCCCATCTGGACCCCTGAAAAGCATGAAACGGACCATTATCATCGTCATCAGCCCAGGTCATCAGTAAGTGATTGTGTGGATGTAATTAGAGGATAAATGTCTGTATTAGAAATGCCTTCAAGACTCCCAGAAGGTCGAGGATCATGGAAAGTAGGGCTGAACGATTTTAATAACATATCAATTTTTTTTTTTTTACTTATATTGCAATTTCTATATGATCATTTTTACATCATTATTCTAATTTTCATTGAACATATTAAAATGATTATGGTGTGATTTTTGCGTTACTTACGTTTGTGTATGACGTGTACGCCAGAACATTTCTGCAGCACAATACTTAAATTAAAAAGACAAAAAGACATTTTACCTTTAATAAATATTGCGCCTCCTATGATTTAAATATTGCAATAGCGCATGTTGCGATTTCAATAAATTGTTGATTAATTGTTTATGTTGCTTTATTTCTTACTTACTTCCTGTAAAGATGACATTTATGTTTACCAAATGCATTTCACTGTCCCTCTGAAAACTTTAAGGCAATGATTACCTCTATTAAACAGTATTATTCTTAGTCTTTTTAGTTGCTCTATGCCACTGTTTGTCAGCAGTTACAATCTACTCTATGGTATAATATGATATACATAATATTACAAAGTATATTTATTATATGAAACTATATTCTTGAGCTGTGACGTCCTCCACACAGTGCTTGTGTGACGGTGGTGCAACCTTCTTCCAGCCGAGAAGTATCAAGCTTCTAAGCACGGTACAGAATGCTATGGCCCCGGCCTGGTTAGTTGTTAGTGGCGTCTGGTATGCAGTCAGTGAGTTAGGTTCAATAAATGTGTTACACAAAAAGATGTTAAAAGCACCCGTCCAAAATTGTCTTGATTTTATTAATGCCTTCATTCTTCATATTGTAGTTGTAAAAAAGTACTAATTTTAATGTAATTTACAAAACACTAATTATTAAAGAACATCTTCATCACTGTGAATATCAATTTGTTTGACACTAACTGTTTTGCAAAATACAATTCCCTGGAATTACGTACTCAATGCTTTTAAAGTAATAATACAGACAATTACCAGCACAATAATTTATTTTCTAACTGCTAGACTGCTAATCTAAACTTTTTGTAATTTTTTTGACGTTTGACACATACACGATTGTCTTGTTTATTATTATTTCCCTTCATTCTTTCTCTAGTATTTGCATATTAAAAGTAGTGATTGAGTAATACATTTACAAAAAGGTACAATAATCCCTTTCTCCTCCCGTTTACAGCACAAGAAACACACCATCTCCTCTTGTTTACTCTGTAATAATGTTGTTTTAACATGTTGTCCTCCTCAGTACTTACACAGTTGCTGTTTCTGCTGTCTATCAGCAGCTACATGAGGTCCTTTTTTCACAATAAGAGCGCGGCTGGTTCAGCTCTGCAGACTGAATGGAGCCACTCTTCCCTGCCAGCAGCTGCACCCGCAGGTAGCAAAGGCTTTTCAGCGGGGCCGGCCTGCGCCAATCAACTTAGTTAGAGGGCTCTCTCTGTAATTGCCAACTATTAGAATATGTGGCATGAAGGGGTTCAACGCTATTTTCAAACACGGCAAAATGGCACCAAGGCCTCCTCTCAAATCCAGAGATAATTGAACAATTAAACTTTAGCATACAAATTACCTCTTCATATGGCAGGACTAATTACCGAGGCAGGCCAGTCACAAAGAGGCTCTCCGGGGTCGATACTAAAACTGTTTTTCACTGTTTCAAGCTTCATTTTGAGCCGAGTTTAACTGTGTTTATCGTATCAGTTCAATAATTAGCAATTAGCAACATTAGCAATTTAGCAAGAAACACATCCAAAAGTCTTGTTTTACAAACCTCTTCCTTGCACCCATGTTTCATCGGGTGAAATCGTCCTACAATTGTACAGGTGAGTGAGACCCGGGAATATATTCAGGCCATTTACCTCGGGTCATCCAGCTGCAGACCCTTTAAACATCTTGATCAGACGTGATTTAAATCACCCTGTTTGATTGGGGCAGTTAAGCTCTTCATACTCTCCACTGTAAAATGCTAATTCTCTGCGAAACGAATGGACGCGAATCCTCAGAGAGCATATGGAGAATCTCTCGTATTAATAATTCAAAGGAAATGAGCAAAAATTAGTGAGCAGAGCGTCAGCGGTGTCACGGAGCCATTACTTCTGCAAATGAGGTATTTAATTTGAAAGATTGAAAATGGAAATATCGTCAGGGTGAAAATTTATTATCCTTTTTTTTCCTAACAGTACTTGAAACTGAATTTCATTTGCTTGTGCATGGAAGTGCAGTTCGTACCGATACATCACATTTATACCACTATCACTCTCCAGATTGTGCTAGCTTCTTTTACTTCTCTTTCTACTAAGCCTCTATGCAATAGTAGCTGAGCCTAACTACACTTTAAGGGGACGTGAAAGCCCTCAGTAACTCCTCACACAGGCAGTGGAGTACTTCAGGTGCATTAGGTGAAAATGACGTTAACGATGAGAATGGAAGATGCATGACTTGGGAAGCACTTGAAGCATTTAGTGGACCTAAAGAGGGTGTGTATCAAAAAAAAAAATGCTGTGGACAACACCATAATGACACCAAAATAAGCAGAGAAATAAATCTTATGAGCATTTAGTGGCCTCACAGAACATAAAAAGTAGTCAGGCTACAGTGTGTGCAAGACAAACACGCCCTCATGAAAATGTTTGACACCATAAACTCCTCCTCGGCGCACAGTCGGAGATGAGAGACAGATTATGAATTTGATATTAACTCCGACTGAAAAAGGCCAAACTGGGAGCACGGAGCACATTTAATATCTAAACGTGTCTGCTCGCACACACAAGTCATTTGCAAGTTCCAATACAAGATGATTATACGTGTTGATACGTGGAGGCTAGAGATGAGAATGATTGCAAATGTATCATGAGCTGGTGATTGTAGACAATATTAAACTGCACAAAGAAGCTATTGTTCCTGAATTCCTGCAGCAGTTCAGCCAGTATTGCCTCTGCTTTAATTTAATATCTATTTATTTTACCCCATTGTATGGGTTTTATTGAGGTTGTGCCTGCGTTATCGCCCCGATCTCACCCAGAAGTGAAGGTCAGGAGAGGCAGAGTGCCTCTGTTTATTGGCTTCCATTGAGCCCATATGAGCTGATTTGGCTATCCGCTCCTGATATTAAGTTCTTTCACAGTATTTTGTGCTGTCCGGATATTGTTTATCACCGCATTGAGATATTCACCGTGTATTTACTGCTGAATTAAATATTCTTCATCACTTTTGTAATATCCTCTCTGTATGGGCTCATGCAGGACGTGAGAATCCTGCTGGATGGGCGAGCAAGTTCCTGGTTCTACAAGTTCAGGGAGAATAACACACATATATATTTTATCAGTGTCCCTGCAGATGCTATGAAATGTAATCTTATTATTTTCAGCTATTATTTTTTTCATTTCTTCATTAACTTTTATCTTAGACACCTATAAAATTAAATTAATCATATATCTTAGAATTATTTGGGTAATACATAACAATAATCCAGTGTTAGCTAGCCATGCTAACTATTTAACTCTCTGAATCTCTCCTTTAAAGCTAGAATGAAAGATATCAATACTATCATTCATTGCAACTACTTACCAGTCCCAACCTGTTTCGTTTGTGGAGGCAAAAATTGATCGTATTTGATGAAAGATATGATCAGATGTGTAGCTCTTGGCACTGATCGAAGTATAACTATATATACTAACTATATTATTTGCACCAATGATTCATGTTCTTGAATAATGACTGCAGTTATTTTAGAAGATATTGTGAAATATTCTGTATTCTATGATGATTTATATCCAACAGAACTATTGCACCATTGCAGCAAAAACAAATCTGATATTTGATTGATAAATGGTTTTGGTGTTTTTTTATCGTATGCACAGTTTGGTTAAATGCACCTATCACCAAAGAAGACCACAGACTATTTCTGTTGTAATTTTGAATCTAAAAAGGGTGATTATTTTTTGCTAGAACCATAAAACATTACATTTTTGCTTGGATGTTGGTAGACGTAGCGACTAGCCTTCACCTACTTCAGTGTAAGTTTCATTTTAAGCTCCTGTGAGGAACGTTCGCTTTGTGTTGATTTTGGCGCCCCCTGTGGACGAAGCTATACCTCTGATCTCTTTGCTGATTTTGTCCTGTACATGCTTAAGTGGTGGTTTTTAACAAAACATGTCATCCTGCTTTCTTTAACAGCCATGTGTATCACTTATTTAAAACGTTTGCCCTGGAAAATGTAAACAAAGGTCGCTTCATCTGACACCTACCCCCCACCAGCAGTTTCAGGCATTAAAAATAACTAAATAGAAATAATCAATCTTGTCGCTGATGGTCTGGTTTGCTTTTGTTGGTCGTAGAGAGTCATCAGAATTAATTTCAGCCTGTTTCATAACCTGCGAAAAACTCCTCACAGGAGCTTTAAGGTACTTGAATTAAACAAAGGTTGACATTTTGGGATGTGTTTCTTCATAATGTAGTTTTTAATCTTTAACTTAGTACTAGTTCTTATCATGTAAAATATGAGTACGGTAACTTATCTATTTATGTATCTATTTTTTAATAATTGCCATGCTGAAGACCCACTTGAAAACGAGATGCATCTTATAGGGTTTTCAGGGTTTACCCTCAAACAGTTTGAATAGATGAGCATGTGGTCAACTGAACATTCCCTAATCTTATGCCACAAGTTAATTTTCGAATATGGAAACAATGGTTGAGAAACAGTCCATATTATCGGCCTAGCTGTTGATCATATCACATGATCATAATCCTCTATAGCTGTTTGAATTATATTGTTTCTCCTATTGTACAGCTAAGCAAACCCCTGATAGCTGATCATGTGATCTCCAAATCAGCTGCTCCATGGACCTCATAGTGGAATTGTTTTGTTAGCTGGAGAAAGAATAAACTCCAGCCTTCATCACAGTGAGTACTATGCTTGAGTACATTGCGTTGCAAAGACTTTGTTTACATTAGCTTAACTACAATTTTAATGAGAACACCTTGTACTAATGGAGTATTTTTACACTGTGGTGGTCAGTTATTTCTGCCACCAAAGGTTGTCCAAAGCGTTACATAAACATCACATGAAAATTACAGGAATAGTTCCCTAAACGCATCATGTAAACACTGCAGGAAGGACTGAGTGACGTGCCGTGGCGTCATGTCTCTCTGGGCGAAATATGATGCTGCAGGTGGTGCACGTGGTCTGTTGTTTACTTCTTCCAGGAACGGTTGGAAGCGCTGCTGCTGCTGAGGAGGAGGCGGAGAGGAGAGGAGGAGGGGGGCGGTAAAATTGTGAAACAGCTTTCCTGGATAGAGTTACGTTGCTCAGCATTTGGAAAGAGACATTATCACCGGAGAAAATGTCGAGCTGAATCCCCTCATTTTCGCTCTTGAAAAAGGCTCTTCAAACAGCGCGAGACTTCAACAGTACGTAATGTTTTTGTTTCAGAGCTCGTTGGAGTTCAGCACGCAGTGTTGTCTTTGCTCTTTGTTCTCTTCAAAGGGTCCCAGAGTTCAAGTTCAAGCGTTCAAGTGTTGTCAACAAAGCTTCAAAGGCTGAATGCAGCAGTTAGCATGCTTCCAGGGGGCTTGTAGGGCTCAACAACAAGGCTGAAGCAACGGAAACACTGGTTTCAACTGAATCTGTGAAGCTTCAGATGGAAAAAACATTATGGATTTAGCTAAACTTGTACACAAGTATGCTGCATTTGGCTTGTTGGTATCATTTTGACAGAATACATTATGTAACTCTATTTTGTTTTTTGTTTTTTTTACGTTTTATGTGTCTTAATTAAGCTGTGCACTGAGTTAGACATTATTGTGTTGTTGTGTTTTTCAGATAGAGAATAGGATGCCTCAGCTTGGAAACCTGTTAACCCAGTTTCATCTCAGCTCCAAAGCTTCAGAAAGTGCTAAAGGCCAGAGCTCACATCAGACACCAACACTACCTGAGTTTTTACAACATGCCAGGTAAGAACTATGTAAACTTATAGCTGCATTGGTCAATAATTAATATGTATTGCAGTTCTCCTTAGTTCTACTTAGTTTTAGCATCTTTCAGCTGTTTTACTGTCATCAATCTTGTTTTGAGCTGTTACCAAGTGGCAGTCAAACTACTGTAATTAAGCAACTAGTGGGTGAGCATAGTGGAAAATTTAGCAGCTAAAGATGGTGGAGACTAAAACAGAGCTACAAGGAGGGCGAATACTGGACTGACATTTGTTGAATGAACAGAAATCCAACTCCAAATGAGTGCTTATTGTGTCTGCTGGACATGGAAGTATATGCAACTAAAAAGGAGCAATTCGCCGCCGGAAAAAGCCACTGTCAGTCAAAGCTGGTGTTCTCTGTAATCGACAGAAGCAATAATATTTGAAATTGGCGCCATAGCTGCAGAGAAAGTTGTACAAACAGCTCGTGGTTTCGCCCATTCTACATTCCTACAACACCCAGTGTGCATTGCGCCCCTCCATTTGAAAGGAACGGCCAAGCGAGAGACGCTGGAGTGAAATACTACCGTTTTCCAGTCAAGGACACTGATCGCTGCAGGCAATGGCTCAGATCGGTACAGAATCTGAAATACGATGAGAATATACCGGTGGATCTGAAAAATCTTCAGGTCTGCAGTCTACATTTCAAACCTGACATTTTTGAACGAGACATGACATCAGAGGCGGGCGTCCTAGATTGAGGAAGTGTAGTTTAGCGAGCTCCCTGGCCTCCGCCAGATGACGCGTTTTACGTAGTCTGGCGGAGGTTTTCCAGGGCCCACTGGAGAAGCAGATAGCGTCCTCCAAAGGCACAGAGCCAAATTGCCTTTTTTTCAACCATAATGGCGTTACCTCCCCATAATAGCATGATAGGACTGAGGTTGAAAATCGGCGAACTGGCCCTTTAAGTACACATATTGTAATAGGCCAATGTTGTGTTTGCTTGTTCTATTTTCCCAAAGGTGCCAAAATAAAACCAGTTAATGAACTTTCAGTTCTTTTTTAGGAAATGTACCCTAAAATTATTTTTTTCTGTCATGGTAGGAAACTCACCGGGCTGAGAAAGGAAGATGTTTACTGCAACCTGCGAATCCCTGACCAGGTTCAAACCACCAAAGATGACATCAACATTGTAATTCTCACAGGTTAGTATCTAAAATGAAATGATAAAGATGGGCACTAAATCAATATAAAACTGATATTGTGGTCCAGGATTCAATATCATCTGAATGTTGCTTTTGCTAATAGTGAGACACAAAATAATTAAAGTTCTTTAAGGCTGAAATGCATTTTAAGTGCGCAGTGAATCTTTGTAATAGGCCTTTTAACATAGTTTGTGTTTCCTTTTCACAAAGGCCAGGGGATCTTCTGCATAGATGTTAAACCCTGGAGAGGCACAGTCTCAGCTCACAACCAAAACTGGCAAGTGAAGGTGACAGAAGAGGACCAAAACTTTACCAATACCTGCATCGAGCAGATTGAAGATCCCCTCAAAGCTATCATGGTAAAAAACAAAACAAAAGACACATTTGATTGACATGCTGAAATACCAACATAAAAAACCTAAATGTCAAACTGTCTGGCACACTTGTGTCCAAGGTCCAATCAATTGTCCGGCACATTGTTTTCATCCAAACTCCAGCCGGGTTAAGAGATTCTGAGTCACCGCAACAATTTATATGGAAATTTCAAACACGGCAGCGGGGCTTCCTAAACTTCCTAAGTGCCCGCTCTTCATTTGAAAGGACGTAATTATTTCCACGGAGGGGTGGGGGGTGGTGGGGGTTAAAGCAGGCAGGTGCCTAAACACAGCTGTCACCTTATGCGCCTGGGTCTGTTTGGAGTCATTCATTTCCATCTCTATAGATGCTCAACTTGGAACGGGAGCTTGACAGAGGAGTCTGATGGCAAACACACACTGAATTATTTAGATAGTTCAGCTTGAATCGCACGAATTAACTTCATTAATGCACACAAAGCAGATACAACTTGACCATCTGTGGCAATTTAAAGTTGTATAATTTCAGAAAATGGGTCCTTTTATAGAAGATTAGAAGATTGTTAAAGACGCCCTCCAGTGAAAATCCAGTGTTTAACCTTGTAAACATCTCCATGTGGAGTTTTTCATGTGCTACAAGACATATCAGGGACAAAATAAGCAGTCATCTCCACGGCTGGGTCTGTCTGCTTTTAAACTGCAGTGTACCAAAGACAGGCTGAACAACACGTTTTCAGATTGGCAGGTTTATGACGTCACAAACCTAAGGAGCCAATCCCGTTAATGGACGGGGTGATGCGTATCATTATGTGCAACCTATGGCAACCACTTTGGCAATGCGCGAGCCAGCTGTAACCTAATTTTTGTTAACTCACTACTGACTACTAACGTTAATGTTACTACTGCTAATTACTACATTTCAAGCTAGCTAAGTTTCATAAGGTTGCCACTAAACGATGGCAGAGACGTGTTTTGTTTTCGCGACGGAGGGTGCGGTTGGAAATTTGCATAGTGTGATTGTGAGTATGCTAACTTCATCTTTCAGGCTTTTAACTGTTGCAGTCAATGTATCAACAGATGTCCATGAAAAAACTTTTTTGAACATGGTTGAATCATTTGCTACTTTGTTGTGTCATAAATCAAGTAGATCTGTCAGTTGTTTTCACATCACACTCTTTCATGATGTCCTTGGCCTCAATGCAAATACTTTTTTCTTTACTTTGCTTTGAAGATAAGAAAACATGTTTTTTTTTTTTTTTTACTAAACTGCCTTTTAATTAATCAAAGAATTAAAACCTCTTAAATGTTATGTAAACACGAGCAGGTGCACAAGAACTTAGCCCAAATAAATCTGTCTATAATTATAATTCAATCAAAGACAGCTCAAAGAAAAGTAAACAGGACTTCAAAGCAGACCAGACATCAATTCCAGCTGTTTTTGATTCTTAAAGCGACAGACACATTTCTGTCAACCCTAAAAAAGTATTTATTTGTACCCAGCCATGTTTTCTGAAACGAAAATAATCAACGCATCCCCAAATTCTTCTCCTCCAGACCAAGACGACTAAATTGTGTGGCCATTTGAAGAGGAGTGGAGTGTCTGTGCGCCAAAGCCTCTTCTTCCCAAGAGTCGTCTTCCTCTCTCCGGACTGCGAGCTGGATGAGGAGCTGAGGAAGAGGAGGGAGCTGGTCTCCCACAGCATGATAGACGACTTCCTCAGATCATTCAGGGAGGGCTACATGGCCTGGATCTCAGATGCACTGACTCCCTCCTGGCTCTCTGGTGAGTGGGTCCTCAAAGGAGGTACATTAAGCGTGTTACACATTGAATGACCATTTTAGCAATCTATTCTTTTCTGCTAATGAGTCACAAAAACTTGTAAAGAAGTTTGCCTTTGACTGTTTCCAAATTGTGTTGTTAATTCTAATTCCTAATTCTTGGTAATTCAACCTTTTCTCAGTATTAAAGTGGTAATCTCGAAGATCTCAGTTTCGTTCTCTTTGGCGGCACCTATGGCGAGAAACAGTAATTGCGGGAGCACACTTCCCAGATATCCAGACAGTGTTGCATGTGTGACGTCCACAGTTGGCTCCGGTTGTAACTCTTGATTTTCCTCGCTGACGGTCGCTTTCCTTTTTAGACTGTTTGCCTTCATCTGAGCGTCGAGTTTGTTTCTTCTTCTTTGGATTTTCACTTATTTTTGAAGTTGTATCTGTAGTCATTGATCTTTTCTTTGTTTGTTCAGCCATAGTAGATTACTGTTTACTCGCAACACTTGCAGAGAGCGGAAAAGCAGCCGCTTAGCTCCGCCTACCCTCTCTGGCAGACCAACCACTGCTGGGTGATGGAAAACGCGTCACTAACTTGTGCCGCTTCAGATTTTTTCCGCAAATGTCGCACCAGACAGCCAGTCCATAATAGAAATGCATAGGCTTTCATCAGTGGGTCATAGGCTCTATCACCATTGTGTCACCTCATTCGGTGATAGATAGTGACAATCACTTTAATGCTCTTGTATCAATTTTGCTTGTAGGAGTCGCTTGTCTTTATTTTAAATATGCTCTCTTCTGTAACTTTCATAAATGATGCTCAGGAATTTTAGCAGCTGTAAAATTTCAAGAATTTTGAACCAGCTGACCACGAATCAAAATTTACCTAGATGAAATCTCACTGGGGACCTTTTTAGTAGCTTGTCATCTCTTTCTTTCCCCTCATTTCCTGACATGACTCACATGGACTCTTTACTTGAAAAGTTTACGAACTTTTTTCTGTAAACAGTGTCACAGCTCTTGTCAATCAGATTTATTTGTCTTTTAAATAACTTAAATAACAACATAAAATAAATAAATCTCCAATAATCCCCAAATGTAATAATAATTGTACTTACCTTGCAGATTTTCTCAAGCTTCTAGGACCTGGCAAACTTGATTTGACATGTTTGAAAGTGTAATGATCATTAAAAACCATGAAATAGGAAAGCTTCTGACTGGAATGTAAAGAAGGTGATCTTATTTTGTCTCTATGTTTCCTTTTCTGCAGGTCATCTGTCGTACAAGCAGATGGAGTCAGTGCGGGAGGTCCTGAGAGGGGTGGGAACGTGGGATCTGGTGCGGCTGCACTGTGGCGAGCAGCTGAAAGGAGACTACCAGGGCTGCCAGTACATCGCTCTGGAACGTCAGGAGACAGACATGCTGGAGTTCTCCAGAGTCAAGACCCTGTCAGCTGATTCGCTGTGGGCCCTGCTGGGACACGTTCCTCAGGTCAGTCCACTGCACGGCTCTAATGAACTCTTACATCTAGAAATGAGGGTTGAATGACGCGGGAGACCAGCAGGTGGCAGTAGTACTTTAGGACTGCTTCACTCAGCTTTCAGTCAGGCTCCTCTGGAAAAACAAAGGTTGAATTTATTCTGAACATTGCAGAGCATGGCATGGTTATTTGAAAACATTAAGTGCCATTTTTGATTAATTTTAAGTCCAGGTTTTATTAAATTGGTAAAGCAATTACACTTATATAGTGGTCCTTTTTGCCAACAGATCTTTTCTCACCATCTAGAAAAAGCAGTGAAGCAGCTTTTTTTTAAAGCCTGTAACGTCTCTGTAGTGCGCTCTCTCAGGTAATTTCCAGGAACACTCCTTGTGTTAATTACTGCATTAACTCAGGATAACAAGGTCCAAAAAGCCTCCTATGAGCCCATTCACATTCAGATTGGTTAAATTTTTTTGGGATGATTATTATTTATTTTATTTCAAGGTGGGGAATGAATTTGGTTACCGTAAAATTTGACGCACTTTAAATACATTTTTTTTTCATTTAAAAAATTTTTACGGAATTTTACCCAGACGATGGCGCTGTCCGGTTGTTTAGTGGTGACGTCACATTTCCACATTAAACTGTGTCTCGGTCCAAGCTGCTACAACGCCTCTTATTTACAATATGCTGCAGAGCTGTTTTTGTGTTTTCCTCGCTGTTTTAAGCATGACGCTTCGTCACGGACATGCACTGTCATGATCGCCAATGCAGCCACCACCGTTACAACAATCCACGTTACCGTAGGCTGCCAGCTACCGCTAGCTACCGCACCTGGAGCTAGCAGGAATGCAAACCTGACATGGCGAAAACAGATGGTAGGCTGTAATTTGTGTGTGTTTTGAATGTGTTTTAAATGAAAATAAATTTAAATAGTGTTGGAATAATAACTTGTATACATGTTTTTATTAATAAATAGCTATAGAAAACCGTTTTCCCTCTGGGATCCCCCCAAAAACAGACTGTGTCTTATATTCCAGTGCGATTGATAGTCCAGATTTTACGTTAATTACTTACAGGTTGTCTCCTAAAATCCTAACTGTGACAATAGAAACTAAATCCAAGTGATTAAGATAATTTTTTGTGACATTTTTAACAAAAAGCCTTAAAAAACATTGATTTATTTTAGGTCTCTTTATTTGTACTCCGGTGCCGCTAGTTAGAGAAATGTTTGAGGTCAGAGCTCTTAAGGTCCAGAGAGCACGACCCCCGCTCAGCATCCATGACAGATTTCACACCCAAACACTCTGAGCTTTCCTTACAGACTGCACTCAGGCTTTACCTCGCCCACCCCGCCCTCCCCCCTAAACTTCCAGACTGTATACATCCCCCCCCCCCCCTCGCCTCCAGCTGCTGTGTATTTGATACATGACCCAACAATCATTAGGCAGACTCCAGCGGGCCCTTTTCCAGCCCGAGGGGACACACACGGCGACAACAAAATATATTATTTTCAAAGGAATATTTGTTAATGGAGGCAGTGAGAGGTGAACCTCCTCACATTCATCTACAAAGACGTGTGAAAATAGAGAGCAAATATTCAGTTATTGTATCTGTTTTACCTCTTTTGGTATGTTCTTATACAAGGGACAGGATTGTGTATTTGAATAGCATTATTTAGCTGTAATAAATATAAAAAAGAAAAGATATTTGAACAATTAACTGAATCAAAGCAGTAAAAGATTTTGCTCCTAGGACTCTGTGGATGTATCATCCTCTCTGTCTTTCTTTGCTCGTGTGCAGCAGCTGCGAGGGGAAGCTCTGGGGCTCGGCAAAGAAACCCGATCGCTCCCCCAGGCGCACTTTCAGATCCCAGAAATAATGCATGCTTTTGATTTGTTCCTTGTAAACACACGGGGTAAAAGATCTGCGATATGGCTCCGGGTTTCACTCAGGCATCTGTTTGCTTGTAAAAGGTGGCACCAGATGCATCCGCAAAGCCACCGCGGAGGCACTAGGTGTGTTTCCTGCGAGCTCAGTCGATTAGTCTGCGGAGAATGGGATGGCTACATGTGCCCAAAGTGGAGAATGATTGAGTAGAGTGGCTGTAATTTATTAATTATGGTCTATATTATTAGACCGCGCTTCTGGCTTCATTCAATTTGTATGGATTGAGGGGGTAATTACTGTGTGTGTGTGTGGGAGCGTGTGTGTGTGTTAGGGAGAGAAAGAACTAGAGATGTATTCATGTAATAATTTCAAGTGCAGGTTACCCATGTTGTTCATCTTTATGTGGGCTCTGAAATTTGACTGTTTTATGTAACGTTTATTCAGGAGGAGCAGAAATGGAGCCTCTGTGCTTCAGCATGTAGAGCGCCTACTAATTGGGGAACAAGAATTGAGTTCCTTCCACCGTAACTTGACTACACCACCCATCCAGGTGAAATGATCTGCAAATTCACCGACAGCATTTCTGCAAACAAAGTAATCAGACCTCGGTTACCACAGATACATCTCGCCTTTCTGACCGGCTGCAGATTCCACACAGGCGCAGCTTGTTAATTTAACTCCACCGTGACATTCCTGTCTGTTTGGCCATCTCCCAGGCTGCACGCGTCACAGGCCCGTAATGGACAAGGCTGGTGCGCGTGGTGCTTAGCACAGAAAAAGGCAGAGAGGGGAGACATCAAGCGCTTTGTGGTGCTAATGAATAGAGGCACACAAAAGGCCGGGAGATGGCTATTTACAAAGCCTGCAAATTCTGCTGCCTAAATAGATGATGCTGACAGCCAGCGTGGCTTTTTGGTCTCTTTTTGTGTGGAGAAGAAAGAATTAAGCCATTTAAAGAAAATACATGCAGTACCCAATATATGCTGTCTAGAATTTAATTTGTTTTTTGACGACAAAATCAACACTTTTTCTAGTTATCTAAAGCAAATTAAGAAAAGACACTTTGTGCAAATGATCACACTCCCGTAGAGTCCCCTGTTCGTCCAGTTCATCAAGTACACAACTAAACCTGCAGAAAAGTTTCAAAGAAAACTTTTACAAGGAATTTCCTAGAGAGAAACTTCTGTTAGTTGCATTTTTCAAGCGAAATGAAAATTGTTGGGGAAATTACCAGGATGTTCAGATTTCTGTAATTGCAGCGTCGCTCTCGAAAAGGAAACTGGAATTGGAAATAATTTGCACCCAAGTGTGTGTAGGAAGCTACAGAGGAAAGCTAACCATGCAATTACACATGAGAAGAGTGCTGCAGAATCACAAGTGTCGGTAATGAACTAGTGAAGACACCAGCACTTACACAGTGGAAGGCAATGATAAAAGCTGCCTTGTAATAGCGTGTGATTAAACTTGGTAAAAATCTATTTTTTCACTCGAGCACTAAGCCACAGTGAAGAGTCCCGTGGAGAGATTCTGCATCCGTCAATTTGAAGATGACTCAATGTGTTTCCTCCAAATTCATCACCCAGCATGCAATACCAGTCATTGTTGAGGGCTCTCCACGCGCTCTTTTGTTAATTTAGTTAAACATCAACCCGTAGAGTTCATGTTTTACACATTCCTACTTAACACAGGTGGAGATGGAGTTTCAGTAAATTTGAATACATGTTTAAAATAAAGCTCCAAGCCATTAATATTCATTACAAAATAATTTCTTTGAATGTGGAATGAGCTGGAGACACCCACAGTGGGGTTTGCTAGTGTATGTTTATACTGCTATAATGTACAGCCAAATGAATCACAATGAAAGATCAAAGTCTAACCATGTTTTATATTAAGAATGTTTTGTTGCTTTCAAAGTAATGTATTTCAAGATAATGCTAATGTTAAAAAAAATACACAAAGTAATCCAAATAATATTTATCACTGCTGAAGACACCCACAGTGGGGTTTGCTATCTGTGTGTTTATACTGCTATAATGTACAGCCAAATACATCACAATGAAAAATCAAACTCATACCATGTTTATTAGGAATATTGTAATGTATTTCAAGTTAATGCTAATGTTAAAAAAATTACACAAAGTAATCCGAATAATACTCATTACAAAATAATTTCTTTGAATGTGGAATGAGCTGGAGACACCCACAGTGGGGTTTGCTATCTGTGTGTTTATACTGTTATAATGTACAGCCAAATACATCACAATAAAAGATCAAACTTGTACCATGTTATTAGGAATATTGTAATGTATTTCATAATGCTAATGTTAAAAAATTACACAAAGTACTCCAAATAATATTCATTACAAAATAATTTATTTGAATGTGGAATGAGCTGTTGACACCCACAGTGGAGTTTGCTATCTGTGTGTTTATACTGCTATAATGTACAGCCAAATACATCACAATGAAAGATCAAAGTCAAACCATGTTTTATATTAAGAATATTGTGTTGCTTTCAAAGTACTGTACTTCGAGATATTGCTAATGTAAAAAAAATCACATAAAAAAAAAAATCACATAAAAAAATTATTAATACTCAATTAAATGCACGCCATAAATTGTGATGCTACATCCACTAAAAATGACCAAAAATGTGTAAACAAAAAACAAAAAGGCTACTTTTCTGGGGTTTTTTTTTGTCACTTTTTGTTGTAACATTTTGTTAAGCAATAATTTCATGTGCTGCTGAAACATTTACACAATAAAGAAAATAATGTGTGACAATTTCAGTGTGCTTCAAGCTAGCCAAACTTTCTTGTCATATATGATAGTAAACTTTAGGATAAAACAAGCGTTTCCATGAAATCACTTTGGGCTCTGGGTAACTGGCGTCCTTCTGACTTTTTATACGCAATATTTTACTTATTATTAAAAAAATAATGGGCAGATTCATCTTTAATGAAAGATATTTGTAGATGTAATGATGCGATCATATCAATACGACTCCACTGAAACTCAATTACCGATTATATTGAATTATTGCCCAGACTTTTACAATAGCATGTTTAATGCCTTGATAAGAACATACAGTATCGGCTTCATTCAATATTTGTCCTATTAATGAGTTCCTGACATCATCCAATTTGGTATCAAATGCTGGATTTAGAATCTAAAGGAAACTTTTCTTTGGTCGCCGGCCAAGATGTTAATTTTATCTTGGGAAGCTCGGCTATTTGTTTTTGGGATACAGGATATTACAGTGATCCCCCACAGTATAGGAGAGAGAGATATGATCAATAGGGATTCATGAATAATGAAGAGGCCGAGTGGAGCAGAGACACTTAATTACAGCTTCAAAAGCCATTCTCGTTAATTGAGGAGAATAAAGGTGGTGAAGTGGACTCAACGGCAACATTAGAATTTATTATGGGACTTTCTTTTTTTTTAATTATACAATAAGGACGGCTAAAAACACAAGCTAGTAATTGGCGAGTTCTCTATGTTTTCTCAGCGATGCATTTGTGTGTTTGACATTTATTATCGTGGTTTATTTGCAGTCCTTTTGCTGTGACCACCTGTGAGCAGACTATCGTTCTTTTAATGTGAAGGCTAATATGCCGCATGTCCAGACAGTGCGTGTGCAGCAGATACAGTATATAATTGACAGCCCTGCCATCTGTTACAGTTATGTGAAATTATGGATAAACTAGTTAACAGACACTTTGGCCCATTGTCTGTTGTTTTGATAATCACCCTTAATAACGGACGGCATCAATATGGTCTTTAAACCTGATTTGGGAGTTAATGGAGTCGGATGGGGGCAGTCAGTGTATGCTCTGGGGGGTAATGCTGTTAGAGATGTTTGTAAAGAGCAAATTAAATCAGTCATAGATTGTGCCCTCTCAAGTCAGCCAGACGACCAGACCCATTGAGGAGAAAGAGGAGGGGGATTCATATTTTAAACCTCTCGCAGAAAACGCACTTATGTGGGATGGAAATAAAGTCAGAGCTGGGTGAATGGATGTAAATGGTTATTGCAGATAGTCTAATGGCTTCCTGTTAGCAGAGGCAGGTTGGTTTGAAGCAGAAACGGAGCTATTCAGAACTTAACCAACCATCTTTAACGTTCATTACTTTAGACAAATGTAGTTACTGACAAAGACGGTAATGTCACCAAACCAGAGTCTATGTATTTAATGGATGGACCACACCTTGAGTATTTCACGCAGAAGGATTGTAGTCATTCGACAGACAAGCAGCTTTGAGAGTGAGTCCATTCTTCAGATTGGTGTTGTCTCCCTTCTTGCACTCAAACAATTATTAGTCAACATAAAATGATTCCATCACTATTTTGATAATAGATTGATCAGTGAGCGTCACTCTTTATATCACTCTTAATTTAGTACCTGTTATGAACTTACTGTCTCTTTAAATATAGCAATTTCAAGTCGGCTCTTTGGGCTGTGGAGCGTTTTGATTTGCAGTGCTACTATTATGGACAAAATATCGATATTGCAATGTATTGCTGTTCCGACTGGTGTGATACAATTATCGTATCGCTGGTGCCAAATATTCACCGCATCATTGTTCATATCAATTTGTGTCAATATGTGTGAAACTAACACCTAATTGCAGTGAATAATACATTAATTCTGCCTTCACCTTTTTAGGGGCATTTTGTGTTCTTCAGTTTATCAGATATCGTGATTAATCATTGTCTTGCAATATATCAAATATCGCAGAATCGCTGTATTGTGATATTATCGTTATCGTGGGCCACGTGTCGTATCGTGAGTTCCCTTGCGATTCCCACCACTAGTTACTACCTTATCATGTTTTCATTTTATTCAGTGAACCAGACTCTAGTTGTGTCATCAGGCAGAGTGGCTAAGAATCTTTCATTGCACTCATCAGATATAAATTGGAGCGTATTCAATATTTTGATTTGCTTGAATAATGACATAAAATCAAATGCTGTTTGTTTAAGCAATCATCTAAGAGAAGCATTGCAGCCAATGTCAATTTAATAATATAATGACTAGCGCTGCTTATGCCACTTTTATACTGCAACTACTGCTACATTAAGAAATACATTATGTATGCTCAGTGCAATTCAGGCTAAGATATGTTAACCCATTTAAACCATATGGGGAAAAAGTTTATCATATATTATTTATTTAATACATTAACACCCACTCTGTCTTTAGCGTTGGTTTGTCTAATTTAAATCTAATTCGATCCTTAGACCACTGCAATGATTTTGTTCATCATGTTGTCTGGGATTTATTGCTCCGTTAAAACAGAGCGACCATGTTTTCAGGTTTTATTGTAGGTTTTATGTTCTGCCGTGCGTTGTACTTTGAGGTGATTTAAAAATAAAATGCCACGTCGGAAACATGATCAATGATAAATACTTTGCATATTCATGTTCTTTGTACAGTACCGGCCACCTATCAGAATCAGAATCAGCTTTGTTGGCCAGGTATGTACATTAAATATTAAACTAATATGGTGAAGCCTACATTAAATGTTTAACTAGCATCTACAAGCCTACTGAAGACAATAGTGCAAATATGAGGAGTGCTAGTGCCCATGCTTTTGCACAGTGAATGCTGAACACTTATTACAAATCATATCAAATCAAAAAATAAAAACAGTAATCTGTCTTAATTGCATCACAAAGAATGTAACTAAATTAAATTGCTGCTAATCCAGGGATTCACACCCCGACTCAGTAGACTGTGATTTATTCAACCAGTGAGCCAAACCACAGTGTTTACCTAATTGCCTCATTAAATCCATCCAGAATGACAGTGAACCACGTTTGGTCTGATTCCATCACAATTTGGCTTGTTTACAAAGATGTTTGCTGCGCCAGAGGTGTGTTACTCAGTGTTCCTCTCTGCGTGTGTGTCTGCTGAGACACGGCGCGGAACAAAGAGCCCGTCGTCTGAAGCTGGTGTGGCGTTACGCTCACTCAGAGTTCACTTGAAACACGGCACCCTTAGCTCCAGGTAACAGCCCCCTCTGACTGATACCCCACCGGGATTCTTTGACTTTATCAGCGGGGAGGATCTGAACTCTGTGAATGGCAATACACGCAGGTGGTGACACGTCCCTACCCAATTACACAGATCCTCACATTATTCACGTCTGTCAGACCCGTCAGACCTTGAACTACAAATATTAACACTGTAAGTTTTATTCAACAAACCATTAGCCATTAACATCCTTTCAGGTAGAAGATAAGGAAACCAGTGAGATGACTCTCAGCTACTTGTGCGAGTTCTTTCGGTTGAGAACGAGCCGTCGTCCTGAGTTTGAAAAGGTTAAAAGGTCAGCAGAGAACCAGAGGCAGGATTTATGACTATTAGCAGACGGTAAATAAGAGCAGACCGAGTTCGTCTCGTTGAAATGTGAGCAGTGATGTCATTCACACGACTCCCCCGACACAGAAAGTGAGAGGCGGATCAGGGGGAGACACGGTTAGGTGAGCTCTCAGCCCTTTGTTTGACACCCAGCCTTAGCCCCAAGGGTCCTGTCCTCACTCTGAAGACACACACACTCAGGCCTGTCTGTGCTCGGCGTAGTCAAGATTGTCTCACACTTGTGAAAAATTCAAGAGTCCAAAGTGAGACATTATTGCTTGGCTTGGTTTATCTTAAGTGTACAGTGCAGATTGTACTTTTTCACGTCAGCAGCTCTTGCACACTTTGTTCTTCTTCTGTAATTTGGTTACAGTAGACACTTGCCTCAAGTGGTTAACAAGCAGTGACAGATCCTGACACAACACCTGGCACGCAGGTCGTCTAGACCACACAGAGCTCCCTTCTTTGAGGTTGTGCCAATAACGGCCACATACTTCCTCACTGCATTATAAAGCCCAGCTTATGTCTGTCACAGTCGAATAAACTTTATGTGGTTCCTTAGCTTTTAAATGTTTCTGCAGTTTTCTGTTCAGAAAAATTGTTTCATTTTATCAAGAAGCCTATGTTTTCAAGCTGCATGAAGAGTTTCATATTTTGGGGTAGACGGTAGCTCAGTCTGTAGGGACCCGGTATGGACCAAGCGTGGGATTGGGGCTGGTAACTGAAGCCAGCTCCAGTCGAGGTGCCCTTGAGCAAGGCACTGAATCCCCCAACTGCTTTTGGCGCACGTCCATGTGCAGCCCCCTCACTCTGACATCTCTCCGTCAGTGTCCATAGAGTCCTGTTTGTGCCTGTGTGTGTTTCGAGCCTGTGTGTGTGTGTGTGTGTAGCATGTTTGTTCTAACAGAGGGACAACATCGAATGTCCCCTCAGGGATTAATAAAATATTTCTTCTTCTTCTTTTGGTTGAAAAAAACAATCTGTGAGTCATAAAGAAAAACAACAAATTCTACATGTTTTATTGGTATATTCTGAATGAAATCTTCAGCACTATTTTACAATACCTGTTTTTTTTAATTATTTGTGGTAGTAAAGACTAGAAGTTATTGCATTTTACACATTTGTCCAACTGTAACCCATAAGCTACTGAATGCAAGCTGCAGTTGCTACAAAATTCGATGCCACATTAGCTTAAAGTATTCCTGCAAAATTAGCATGCATTGTGTCTTTTGTATGGTGCTGCAGAAATAGCATCAATTTGACTGCCATTTTTCAGGATTTGTCTTAACAAATAGTTAATATATTTTGACAAAATGTGCAAACATTATTGCAGATCTGGATCGACATGCAGGTTCTGAATATTTTCTGTTATAAAAATAACATTGAGAGGACTTTGCAGCCTTGCTTGAGGCTGTGGTGCTTTCCCACATAGGCACGAGTGTGTGTTATAGCCTCTCAAGTTGCCCTTGCTATCTGAAGTGAATGGATTTCTCCCTGTCTCTCTCTTTAAATATGATGTAGAAACAGTGTTGTGTTTGAGTCCACAGCGGCCCAATGATGAGAGTACTCATCTCTAGTTCCATTAAACTAGCTAATTGTTGATTACTAACTATTACATTTGGCTGTGATTTGTTAGAAAAATCCCTCTCTGATGTCTTTGTGTTGGTTTGTGCGCCTCTCTGCCACCAGCTGTCATGAAGCTATTTTTTCATGCATCCCAAATTAATAGACACTCATTCTGAAGTGTCTGATGCTATTGTAATACAAGCCATGTGGCATTCGGCCAAGGCTGCAATATAAGACACAATTGTTCCCCTTTTTTCCCCTCTCTTTCTCCCTGTTTTAATGCACAGTAATAAGTAAGTAAATGGTGGAAAAGATGTGTGTCTGAAATCGCGGCGGCCTTTGTTGCAGATAATTAGGTTAGCAGCGAGAGCGTGCAGGTGCTGAGGGTGTGCTGTGCGCTCGTGTTGTGTTATCGACTTGCTCATATTCGGAGGCTGTCAGGGGTGTCGCACTTCCCATCAGCCCCAAAGCTCAGCAACCTCTTCACTATTAAAATGATCACTTTCAATAGCAGACAAAGGAAAGAGGGAACATATCTAGTGCAGGGTATTTTCCCCACCTCTAATGCTTATCTGCCTTTTGATGTCGGCGTAATAAAAGGCCTATTGGGCTTCCACAATGACCTGCAAAATGGACAAGAGCCGATATACTGGGCTCTGACTGTCGCTACCATTAACTAAAAGGCCCAGACATTATGGAGAGCCGGGGATGAAAGAACATGGAAAAAAATAATAATTGAAAAATTGCCTAATGCTAAAGTGAAAGAAAATGGAACTGTGAAAAGGCACTGTAATATTCTGTTATCCCCTGTAAATGCAGCCAAACAAGAGATGCAGCCGGGCATTCTTTTTGAAATGGATGTGGTTCAATTACCGGCATGTCTAAATCTAGTTAAGGCTTCCATTGTCAGGCTCAAACATAACAGGCAGTTTTGATGTAGTGTTAAAGCGTATTATGCCCTACAACCTACATAAAATCAAGAGAGGTATGACTCCATTCAAGATGTGGAGGGGAATTAAAAAAGCTCACATTGAAAATAAGGTTAATTTAATATTTATTCTGTTTCACACCGCCGTTCGGATCACGCTCTCCAAAGAGTCGGACAATATGTCGGCGTGGTAAAGGAAAATTTGACAGCTTTTTTTGAAGGCTATTTTCGGCGGAGGATCTTTCCGCAATATCAACCTCCAATAAAAAGAGGATTTGTTTTAACGTGTTAAACATTTGGCCAGAAAACAAAAATGTAACTGCCTGGTACACCTGGAAAAATGTGTCATTTCTCTAGTACCATTTGAATATCGTTGTTTGGCTCGTTGGTTGCACAAATCAAGCAATTTTGTGCCTCTACAAACAGCTACTTCTCAACTGTTGATACATGAAACATCTAAGTCACAGAGTAATATCTAATAGTTGTTTTTTTCAGCCAAATTTCTGGAGATTTGCACATAATATAGATGCCAGTAGGCCTTTGGGTAGAACCAGACTGAGTTTGGTTAACAGTTTTGTCTACTCCATTTCAAGGACTACATTTCCATGTTAAGGTTCTTGCTACAAATTTTAGTTTATACTGGTCCTTCAGCCCACAAGCCCACTAATACCACCTTCTAACTAAAATTAGTGCATTGACGCAGGTTTTTCAGGCCGATTGTCTCTTTTCCCATTTCCAGTGAAGTATACTCCTTTCGGTCTCTTTTCTGCTGCGTCACCGTCTGACGTCACAAACGTGCCAGAAACAGGGTAAATGGACTGTACTTAAATAGTGTTTCTCTAGTCTTTGCGACCACTCAAAGCGCTTTTACACTACATATCACATTCACCCATTCACACACACATTCATACACTGATGGCAGAGGCCCAACTGTCAATCAGTTATCACATTCATACCCATTGGCTATGCCACCGGGAGCAATTCAGGGTTCAGTGTCTTGCCCAAGGACACTTCGACAAGTAGACTGAGGGAGCTGGGGATCAAACCTCCGACCTTCCGATTTAAAGACAACAGACTCTACCACTGAGCCACAGACGCCCCAGGGGCGAACAACAAACTTCCCCTTGGATCAGAAGAAGAGCTCTCACCTCGCTGTCTTGCCAGTGTTGAAGAACAAATTCGCCGTTGTATGACTACGACGCAGCAGCAGACGGAACTTCAATGCGCATCATAGCGTCACGCCGGAAAGGGGGCGGAGATTAGCGTGTCGACACGGGTTCTGTGTTCCCGTCATTGCCAATCGGAGCCGAGGTGATAATTACCCGGGTCTACTGCTGAGTCATCTGACCCAGGTCTGAATGCAGATTGTAACCTTTCCCACTAAGCAAAAAAGACGGTGGGAAAGGGGTTTAAGCAACAGCTTGTACACACAGAGGTCAAAGGTTAAAGTCATGATTGTCTGCTTAGCTCTACCCAGACGTCAGAGAAAGCCCTGAATATCCCAGAACAGCACCTTGTTTTAACATCATAACCTGAATAACCTCTCCTTCCTGTTTCCTCCTCTCTGTCTGTCTGCAGGTAACAGTTAAAATGTACAAGCGTGGCTCTCAGGGCTGGCTGGGGAAGTCCCTGAACGCCACCACCACCATCCCCTCCAACACCTCTGTGATCTTCAGGGTCAGCGGGGAGGAGGCAGACGCCAAGATCCCAGCAAGCACCATTCACAGCATCACACTCAGCATATGACAGTGTGTATGACTCAGTATGGAAGAGAGCCATCACAACACAAGAATGCAGATCTTAATTCAGCTCAAACCTTATCATGATTTCACCGAGTGCCTTTTAATATGCATTGTTTGTATTTTGTTTATTTTCTGAACATTTAGTGTAAAAAAAACGAAGAAAAAACGAAGAAAAAGACCCATTTTTCCAATTTTCCCTGATTCTCTGATCCTCTGTGGCAATGTTATGTTAATGAAGATGGGTTTAGACAATTAGCCTGATTAACTTTCTCTTGTTTTGAATGTCTAGGGCTGGCCCACACTTTGCACCAGCCATTAATTAATCATTATGTCAGCTGATTGTGCCACATCAGTTCAGATTTCAAGTGTTTAATGTGTTAATTGTGGCCTCTAGTACAATCAGAGCCGAGCATGTTACTGTGTACGGGTTCAACGGGCAGTGATTTACGGTCTGTTTAGACGGTGTGACTGTAAGGTGCTTTATTAATATGCTCCACCGCGCAGAGGAGACGATAACATATTCAAGAGCCATAACCGTGCCCGAGTCACTTTCCATCAGTTACCGGGCTCGCACGGCTGCGCTAACAGCTAGCAATTGTATTTGCTGTGCCTGGTAGTGGCCGAAATGAAGTTATTTCCATTAAGATATCAGTGCCTTTAGCTAATGCAATAGCAGGAGCTCTCTGTGTCGATGGTATCTCCTGGCATGGCATCTCTCTACCTGAAACATCATTACACTGTACTCAAGCTCCTCACTTTTTCAAACGTCTGTTTTACTGTTTTACCTGAGGGGGGGGGGGGGGGGGGGGGGGCATAAAACAGGGCTGTGCTGTTTGTATTTGTAGGTGCACATTTTTTAGACTCAGAATCAAGGTCAACATTGCTTGAATGTACGTGTTTTTGATGAATTTTATTGTCTTTGCTTATTTAAACTTAAATCATAAAGGGTCTTCAGGAACTGCTTTCTCCATAACACTTGACAAACACGACGGACACGAATAAACAATCTGGGAGAAGAAGGAATTTTAAGGAAATTATTACATGTAATTCTCATAAGTGGTGGGCGCATGCATGTTTTACTCTAGTTCATTAAACTCAAATGAGAATTTTGTATTTTTTTGTTGTTTTTTGGAAAACTTTAAGCACTTTCAGCATCAAGCCAACTTAAAGTTGTAATCTCGAAGATTTCAGTTTCGTTGTCTTTGGCGGCACCTTTGGCGATAATCGGTAATTGCGGGAGGACACTTCCCAATTTAACCCGACATCCAGGGTTGGCTCCGGTTGTAACTCTTGATTTTCCTCGCTGACGGTCGCTTTCCTTTTCAGACTGTTTGCCTTTATCTGAGCGTCGAATTTGATTCTTTTTCTTTGGATTTTGAAGTTGTATCTGTAGTCATCCATCTTTTCTTTGTTTGTTCAGCCATAGTAGATTTCTGTTTACCTGCAACAAGAAAGCGGAAAAGCAGCCGCTTAGCTCCGCCTACCCTCTCTGGCAGACCGACCACTGCTGGGTGATGGAAAACATGTCACTAATACCCCTTTCCCACTTAAATTTTGCGTGTTGACACAGGTTTTTCAGACCCGGGAAGGCCCACTTATAGATGCCGATTGTCTCTTTTCCCATTGCTAGTGGAGTTTACTCCTGTCGGTCTCTTTTCTGCTGCGTCACCGTCTGATGTCATAAATGCGGCGGAGACAGTGAAGATGTTACGGTGGTTAGTTCTTTATTGTATCTGTTACTCATTCAGTCCGAGTATAGAACTTGGCGCTGACAAATTTGGAACGATGTTGAAGCGCTGCTTGGACGGAGACGGGTGGAATTTGTAGCTGAGATGACGAGGAGTCGCAGGAGTTACCGACGGAGCATAGTGTCACGGCAGAAAGGGGGCGGAGATTAGCGTGTCAACGCGGGATTTGTGTTCCTATCAATGCCGATCAGAGCCGAGGTGATAATTAACCTCATCTGACCCGGGTCTGAAATCCTTTCCCACTGAGCAAAAAAGCCGGTGTTAGCAGGTTTTTTGACCGGTGGGAAAGCGGCTTAACTGGGCGCAGCTTGTGATTTTCTCCGCAAAAGTCGCACCAGACAGCCATACCATATTACTGCAAATGCAAAGGCTTTCATCAGCGGGCTATAGGCTCAATAACCGTTACCTCATTCGGCAATAGATGGTGACTTAACGGACATTTCTTCGAGATTATTACTTTAAGAAGCAGGATTGTTAACCATCCTCTTCAGTGGATTGATTTCAGCATGTTTTTTTTAATTCATTGGTGTGTTTTTTTAGTCATTGAGTGTTTTATGTTTACATGTATTTGTACTTTCTGGTCTCATAATAAAAAGATTTAATGCTCTTTATGGTGACTCACATTATTCCCGAGTTTCTCCACATCTGCATGGTGCAAATAATCTACAAAAATCCAAAGTTATTAGTCTCTACTTTCGTCAAAGCTTCATTTGGGATCTGGAGGGCATCCATCAACGGCTCCCTCTGCCCTTTGAAAGCATGTAGCGCGTCTCCAGCGGGGTAAAAGACTGGATATTAGGAATGGATGACTGGCCACGGGGACAATGCGAGCTCTGTTGGGCAGCGTGGCGGCGAGAGGGAGGGGAAGCAGAGCGGAAATGCACATGGAGATCAGACCAGAACATAGTGTGACAAGGTAACAAGGTAAACTGATCCCGGCTGCAATTCCTCTGGAAAGTGAATCAATGAGGGTTCTGTTTAAATCCTCCCGGAAATCGAGTCAGCGTGGATCTATAGCACAATAGAATCAGCTGTAAATATGTAGTTGTTTTCCTCGTCAGTAAACATGTACGTCATGTAAGCTAAAGATGGGTGTTGTGACCATCTGGAAGGGACAGGTTTTGATAGAACAAAGGACTCCTAGTGCGAGTATGTCCAGGAAGTGAAACTAAAAGTCTTGATCCAGCAGTCGGACCGTGTGTCCATGTTGACCTCTGGACATTTAGCACTTTCCTGGGGGTTGCCAGGTCAGGTGACCCGTGAGACCTTTCCTTTGTACAGAGCATGGAGCTGTAAAGCAGACTGGACACGGACAACGAGCATTGGAAATCCTGCACCACAGTGCCGTGCTCATTTTCAACTTGAGGACTCACCAAAATGTTTGAAACACTTCCTGTCCCCTGCAGTTTGTCAGCCAAATTTCAGCGCTAAACAAACACAACAAACACTTTGACACCATCAGCCGAACCTCCATCTTCTGTTATTTCATTGCTGCAGCTTGACTGGCTCAAAGGTTCTGATCAGGCGGAGGTCAATGCGCTCTCTTTAACGGTAATGTTTTCTGAGATGCAAGCTTGTTACATTCGTAGAGAGCCCTAGAGATGAGATCGTGTTGTACTGAGAGTCTAACCCCACGAGAAAAGCTGCGTTAACCGTAAGTGGGGAAACGATTAGGAACGACTCTGATTGTGCCCCTACATAAACACCAAAAAGCTCTGAAAGTGTACAACAATATTCAGCAGTTTATACTTGAGCATCACTTTGCATCTCTTACCTGTAAGCACAGCTGCGTTTGTCGCTTTAAATATCTCAATTTCAGGAAGGTGAACTCATAAAATTCGAAATACTATCAAATTTAAGCTTTCATTTAATTAATTCTGATTGTCTAACTAAACTCGGGTCTTTAACCAGAAACAGAAAGCCTTTGTTATATTTGCACTGTATTCTGAAGTTTTCTTTCTCAACCAGTTGAAACAGAGTTGTTCTTTGAGCAGGTCTACTACACCTTCTGCCTTTGTTTAGCGCATTAGCTCAAAGCACAGCTTAGTGATGGGAATGTCACCAGTTTTGCAGATAGTATTTGGAGAAGTTTCCCTGCTGATCAGGAGCTATTGAGTGCACCTGTGATGTTCTCGCTCACCTGAGGGCAATCAGCCTGGCTGGGAGGCTATATTAGGAGGTCGGGGTTTCCCTGTTCAGTTGGTTCTTTGTCTCCAGAGAGTCAACACCATCAGTTGGCTTTTTGAGTTTTCTGTTTGTGTGAAAATCCGAGTTGAGTGTGTGCTGCATGAGCCAGTTTCTGCTCCCATTGATTTTGCTTCCCCCCTGTCCAGTGAACCAAACTTCTCCTTTGTTTTGGGTCCAATTCTTCTGTTCGTTCTTTCGTTTGGTTGGCTGTGGGGAGTTTAATTCCCACCACTAAGTTTTTAACTTTGACCCTTTTGGGACACGTGCAGTGTTTTGTTAGTTTTCCAAACTGCAACCCCGGTCCTTCAGGTTCAGGTTACTTTATTGATACCCAAGGGTAAACTAGTTTCGCAGTTGAGAGTTGAAACATCCAACACAGTTTGACAATCTAGACAAGACATAAAACAAGAAACATAAACAAGAAACAAATTTAAAGTGTGCTGCAATCCATGAAATAAAAGCAAATAATTAAGATAATTAAACACCAGAAGTTAAAATTCCTACCAGACATAGGTTAAAAGAATAGAATAAAACAATGAGATAAAAATCAATCAATACATAAAAAATAAGATACATGCTCCAGGGTGACTTCAGCTTTTGTTTCTGGGGAAACGCAACAATATCCTGATCATGATGGACTCATAAATATTCCTGAATGTATGAAAATCCACCCAGTTGGCGTCAACACATCTCATTAACAAACTACGAACGAATATCAAACTAATGGTGACGTAAAAGAGAAGTGGGGGGATCATCAAAGGCTTTAGTATCATCGGCACACCACGAAGGCCTGTAAGAAATGTCACGCCAGTCGATTCAGTAGTTAGATATTCTTACTCTTGACCACATTTGGGGACAAACCAAACATCACAATCTATACAGCCATGCTACTACCAAGGCTAAGACTCAACAGCTGAGATGCAACATGACAAGTTACTCTGGATAATCCTGCTGTCAACAGTTTTCAATCAAACTACTTTAAAGAAATAGTCCCAATAACCCCTGTCCTCCACAGCTGGACCACTAACTCCCCAAACAGGGCTCCAGGACCCATTTTCCTCACATGTATATTTGTTCATCTGCCCTGTTATTATTTTCCCACCTTTTCTTAGAGATACTTACATAACTCACATATGTGACAGGTACATATGGCGTCATATTAAGGGGGTCAAAGGAAAACAGGTTGGGAACTGCCAGTGGCTGTGTAAGCTGCTGTGAACATGTAAATACTAACCTACATAAATACAGGATCCATGAATACATACAGGAACTGAATTACACCTGAAGAAGAAAATAGATGTTCCCCGAGACCTTTAGCAGCATGTAAAGCTGATGTATCAGCAGGTTAAGAGCGCTTATGAGAAGGAAAATGCACTGATGTACGACAGTGAAACATCTTTTAATGCATTTTACAGCAGGACAAGGTGTAATTGTGGTGAAAACATAACTGCAAGCTGCATTTTAAAGGCTTTTAAACAAATACTACAATGTGATGATGAAAGGAGACGGGCTGTCCCTCTAATGCCCACCAACCTCTCTCCTGTGACCGCTACTTCACTGAACAGCATCAAAGCTTTCAGGGATTCAGGAGAGATTAAATGTTTTTCCACCTTTTGCAGATGTTCAAAATTAAGTAGGGTACTCAAAAGTATCGTCAAGACTCTATTAAAGGTGTAGTTATTAAAACACTTCAGTGTCCGACATTGAAAAAAAAAAAAAAGATTTCATTGTGTGTTAAAAAAAAAAATTAAATAAATGTGCGCACGAGGAACAACAGGCCGGGGGGCTGCAGAAATTAGCCGGTTTTGAAACAACTCTCAAAAGCTGCACACTTGTAAAAAGCCACAGCACAACAAAAGACATACAGGAGTGAATGAAATGAAGCTTCCTTGCCAATTACTGTTGCGAGCGCGGCCGCGGTGGGGCTTTTTGTGCTTCACACAAGCAGTCTTTTCTCCCCTTGTCCCCGGCTATTGAGAGGGATACATTAGCCAGGCGGGATGGAGGGATGGATGGAGTGGAGAGGAGCAGAGCGGAGCGTTGGCAGTCACACAGCTCACTTCACGCCTGGTGTTACAGACCTCTCTTATGACTTCGCTCACAGAGCTCGCGCTGAATGTGATTTTTACAATGTCATTTTCCGCCTCCTTTCTTAGACTCTGACAAAAATCCAGACATGTAAAATATCTGCTCACTTTTATCTTGTGTGGATGAAAGGTAGTGATGACATTCATGAGTGCTTTGAATTCTCATTGTGCGAACATGAAATGTCTTTTGTTCGTCTGGAGCGAAAATATACGGAAGGCGAAACCAGCCATGCTTGCAATTATTTTTTTTAACGCTGTTATCTCTCAAGAGTTACGTTTTGTATTTTTGGACAAAACAAACTTTGTTATCCTGAGAATATCCGACGGTTTTAACAAGAAAACAAAAGGCTGTTTTGTCTTATTACCGAAAAATCCAGAATATACGTCGCACAGGAATACAAGGGCGGGTTCAGACAAGCCTTGTTTAGTCCGATTGAACCCTAGAGTGTTTGTGCGGTTCGTTGAGGTGGTGTGAACGCCGGAATCAAACTCTGGTGCAGACCAAACAACTGGACCATGGTCCGCTTGAAAAGTCCGGTCTCGGTCCGTTTCCAAATGAACCACGGTCCAATTTGATTCTGGTGAGAACGTAAAAAGAATACGGAGGGGTCAAAACTAAAGGAGATGGAACTGAGCGATCTGTGGAACAATGTCGGTAAAAGTTAAAAAAACTCAGACAACAAAACATTAAAGTCTGCCATCATGTTGAGTGTGATTGAGGAGTGTTCTTTCTCGCTTTGTTTACTTCAGGGAGTTTTACCACGTGGAAATTCTGACCAATCAGAGAGCAGTTTACCCGCGCATCTAAACGTTTGGTCCGCTGGTAAAAGCCGCCGTGTGAACACAAACCAAACTCGAGGCAAAATGCAACTTTGTAACAATTTGGTCTTTCATTCGGACCAAACAGGTGTGAATGCGCCCTAAGACGCCGTCTGTTTTTGGGTGGTATCACAGGGGGAAAAAAGGTTTTCTATAGCTATTAAATAATAATAAAAATGTGTATACAAGTTATTTTATTTGAAACACATTCAAAACGCACACAAATCAAAGCCAACCATCTGTTTTCGCCATGTCGAGTTTTGCAATCCTGCTAGCTAGCGGTGCGTTGATTGTCGTGAGGGTGAAATGTCGTCTGGGTAAAATAAGATGAGATAATCCTTTTGTAGTGACTTGATTTCGCAAATATAAACCTATAAGACACTGGGTGGCTGCTGTACCGGTGTTTACTTAATGGATGTGTCGTCTTCCGGGTGGCATGGCGTGTTGTAGTGATTGAGTCCACAAAGGAAGTACAGGCATCATGCAGTTTATGTTACATGTCATCGAGTCCTTTTACAATAAACCCTTCGTTGATCAATGCACTCCATCAACATGAACGCAAATCAAACAAACGGCCAAGCTAAAACGACAATGACAACAACGCCGCCGCCAACGGTCAAAAAGTGTGTGCTACCCCCGGTAGGCAGCTCACCTGCTGGGTGATTGCCTCTTCTTCTACATATACTTTCCCAACCACCAGAGTACATACGCCACCTACTGTGGCAACAAGGGAACTACATCAAAAGAACACCCTGAATTTTACGGTACTTATAAGACCCATCAGAGATCAAGAGTGCCATGCCAGCTCACATAAAGGATGTACTCATTATTGATCAATGTATCAGACTCTACTTCAAAGTCAGAAGTTGTTTTCAGTTGCGGCAGGCGACCCGAACATTTGCTTTGCTTTTGTTCTGAACAGACCCTCCACCCACCGTCTCCCCCACAGTGATGTCAGTGGTCTTGAGGGCTGACATGTGATCACACGAATTACACGCTCATGTTCACTGTCTCCATAAAACTTCAGAAAACAAGTCTTTTCCTCCTGATAAATTTATCGCATAATCTGAAATAGTCCCCTTATTTTTCTGAGGATTACGAAATGAATGAACCCTTTAGAGCTTTGTTACTATGAGGGAACGATAATAAACTCATGATCTCAAAAAAAACTCCGACTGATTCTGCTGTCTGCAAAAATAAACCTATTGTCGGAGAGTATTTTTTCTAGCTTTAAGAATCAGAAATATTTTATTTATCCCCGGGGGGGAATTCAGGAAGAAGTCCTGCTGCCCTTTGTATCCTTGGTATGTATGGGGTAGACAGGAGCTCAGTCTTTAGGGACTTGGCTTGGGAACCGGAGGGTGGCCGGTTCAAGTCCTGGTATGGACCATGGGTGGAATTGGGCTGGTAGCTGGAGGTGCCTTTGTCTTTGTGCAAGGCACTGAATTCCCCACTGCTCGGCTGCATGTCCATGTGCCCTCTCGCATCTCTCCATTAGTGCATGTACATGTGTGTATTTGGGGCCTATGTGTGTGTGTAGCATGTTTGTAAAAAACAGTGAAAAAATCCCCTTGGGGATAATTAAAGTATCACTTCTATCCACCCCAAAAACCGTCTTTCCTTCCCTCCTGTCCTCTCCAACTACGCATTAGATTATAGTCAAGAGATCTCTGGAAGTTTAAGTAAAAACCTGCTGAAATTTGAATGAATGTGTGTTAGAACCATGATAACTCATAACATCTGAATGCTGTAAAACCCAAACCAACATGTTTTTACAGTAGCTGCTCGCTGAGCACTCACACTTTGTATTATACTTTATTCCCATACATGCCTCTGGATCACCTCAATGAACGCTCAGCTTTTTATTCCCCTGGCTCTCCCAGCAGGCTCTGCGGGGTCGCAGCTCCGTGTGGGTAAATGCGCTGCCTGTCACAACTATCAGCAAGGTTAATGCTGCGGATAACGACATCCATCATGCAGTTTCATTAGCGCCGTCCTCTGACCTGTTCCACATAATGTTGTCAAATGTGTCAGGCGGCAGATTATTGGGAGGTATGATGATCAATAGAGGAATAAGAGAGCTGCTGGCACGGCTGCAGAACAAACCTCCATCCAGCATTCTGCCGCCTGTCGCAAATCTGAGAACAAATGGACTCGCCCGAGGGCAGAGCCATCAATAATAATATAATGTGTGGACGATGATGGGTTATAGCCAGACTTCTAAATGCATTGCCGTTCTACGCACAGAACCGTCATGAGCGCATTGATCTCTGCATTCACATTAGTTTGCTTAATCTGCATTTGAGTCGATGGGACAACACAGTTTCACTTCAGTGAATTCAGAGAAGTTAGTAATGTCCAATAATCAAAAAGCTGTTTATGAAAGCACCTCTTTTTATGTCATTGATTGGGCTGTAATGCACTGCAGTGACTGATCACTCAGACAGAATGCACTTAGGAAATGACAAATGTGTTTTATATTCAATAACATAGATTTTCCCTGGCACGCAAAGCATTATATTTCCGCATCCATATTAAGTATAGTCATTAAGACACAGGACATACCCTACTAGTTTTCTCATTGAACTCCAGGTCTGGGACATGAGCGAGAAAGTGTCACCTTAAATTTTGTCGTTTCAGCCTCTGGATTTGACTTCTAAAAGTCTATCTGCTTAAATCTCTTTAAAGGCCCATTACTTAAAGCTCCTGTGAGGAGTTTTTCACTGCTTATGAAACAGACTGAAATTAATTCTGATGACTCTATATGACCTACAAAAGCAAACCAGACCATCAGCGACAAGATTGATTATTTCTATATAGTTTCCAGGGCAAAAAATGTAAAGTGAGTGATGATGTTAAAAACCACTACTTAAGCAAAAAGCTTCAGTAACTTTAAGTCTTAAAGGGCCAGTTCACCGATTTTCAACCTCAGTCCTATCATGGTATTATGGGGAGCTAATGCCATTATGGTAGAAAAAAGAATGCAGTTTGGCTTTGTGCCTTTGGAGGATGCTAATCTGCTTCTCCAATGGGCCCTGGAAAACCTCCGCCAGATGACGCGTTTTACGTTTACTGGAGGCCAGGGTGCTCGCTAAACTACACTTCCTCAATCTAGGACGCCCGCCTCCGATGTCATGTCTCGTTCAAAATCGTCAGGTTTGAAATGTAGACTGCAGACCTGAAGACTTTTTAGACGATCCACCGATATATTCTTGTCGTGTTTCGGATTCTGTACCGCTCTGAGCCGTTGCCGGCAGCGATCAATGTCCTTGACTGGAAAAAAGTAGTATTTCACTCCAGCGTCTCTCGCTGGGCCGTTCCTTTCATAGGGAGGGGCGCAATGCACGCTGGGTGTTGTAGGAATGTAGAATGTACTGAGCTGCTTGTACAACTTTCTCCACAGCTATGGCGCCAATTTAAAATATTATTGCTTCTATTGATTACGGAGAACACCAGCTTTGACAGACAGCAGCTTTTTCCAGGGGAGAATTGCTCCTTTAAATATTGTCAAGTTGTGTTTAATCTTTGTACTTTTACTTAAATATATTTAATGTTAAACACTATATACATTTTCTTGTTTTATGTTGTTTTTGAAGCAGTTTGTTATTTGTATGTATTTGTATTTAAGAAGTGTGAAGTGCGACAATATAGTATTAAATTCACCTTTAGCCTTTAGCGTAGCGTTTGTTTGTACTGTTATGTCTGTTGTCATTCTACTCCCATATTTTTAAAAGACGCATTCACATTACAGCCTACATATTTGCCTTAGTTCTCCAACAATACTGCAGTCAACCTACATAAACGTCCATTGATCAACACGTAAACTATGTAATATTACACAACACAGAGAAAGCTAATAGCAGAAAACGGCTCGGAGCTGCTCCGTTTGAGCGGTTGTGTCACTTAAGACCCATGAGATCCCCACGGCCCCGCAACTGCTACCACAATAGCCTCGGTGTAACTGTTCCTGTGTGCTGGAGCAGGCAAGAGATCACAGAGTCTTGACCTAAATGTGACATGGCAACAAAATAATAACAGGACAGAGGCTGCATGTTTTGTTATGATGCAGAAATATGGGAACATGTGAGAAACAATTGAGTGGTGCAGAAATGGCCCTTATTGATCGATGATGTGAAAATAAGGATCTCTTGCACTGCAGCTTTGTGCTACATGAGCTGGACTACACAGAGCCTGAGAAATATAAGAGACCACTGCAAAGTTTTTCTTTGGTTTGTGTTTGTGTAAAACAAACTTTTCTCCTACTTCCAAATAAAATATTCTCATTGAGGTCTTTTATTCGCAAAAAAAGACGTTTTTCAGACCTCGAATAAAGCAAAGAAAACAGGTTCATGATCATTTTAAAGCAATAGAATATTAATGTTTTACAGCTTTCATGCGTCTTGGCGTGCTCTCCACCAGACTGTCACAGTGCTGTTGGGTGACGTTAGGCCAAAGCTTTGTTCGATGGCTTGTGACCCTCCATCTTCCTCTTGATCACATTCAGGAGGTTTTCAATGGGGTTCAGGTCTGGATTGGGCTCGCCCTGACATGTAGAGAGAGATGCTGATTTAAGGAACATTTGGAGTGGTCTCTTGTTTTTCAGGTGTCTATGTTTTACATGAGTATATATTTTTGCCTACTTTTTCTTTTACAGCCCGCATTTAAACACCAACATCTGAGCTTTTTACTGCTTACATTTGCAAATCAGGGTACTTACGTTAGCGTGAATGCATTTGAGGGTAAATGTTCATTATTTTTATGTTGTGTTTGAGAGATTTGCCTTCCCAACATCAACACCACGGATGGGACAATAACATGTAGAAAAGGCGATTCCTTGGCATATCAGTGCAAATCACACAGGACGGACGTATCTTTACGAAACCCACGAAAAACATGCATCAAGATGAAACGGACAGGAGAGGGAAACTCGAACGCAGAGAAGAGGCGTCGAGTGAATGTTACGTCGATGAACGACAAGGAGATACTGTGTCACTGTGGATGAAAGTGAAGCAGCCAACATGGCTGACGACATTCAAGGAGATTCAGAGCAGCAACCATCCAACTGATTTACACATTGGAGCAAAGATAATTTTCATTGGCTTCAGCACAGTCATTTAAGTTTATGGATGGAAAAAGCCTGTAATGGCCTTCAGGGAACTACTTCTTTACTTTTATAGTGAGTACATGTCAAAGCCTTTTCATCTTTTGCTTCAATAGAGACGTTGACACAGTATTTCCACTTTTACACAAGTTACAAAAGTATCTTGAGTAAAGAGACTTTTGCCACCTCTGACTCTACATGAAAACCTCTGTATTTCCAATGTGACACCGGCACTTAATCGTCTGATAATAGCTGGCTTAAAATGGTATTCTTCAGGGGATTTTGCCAATAACATCTAATAAAGCAGGTTGAAATGGATACGAGGAGTCCGTTAAAGCTTGCCTGCAGTCACTCAGAGGCACATGGAACTTGAGCCTCAAAGATGTGGTGCATTAGTTCTGCTAAGCTAACCGTGAATGCTAATTGCAGGAAGGACAAACTGTAACCCTTGCCCTGTGGCCATGAACCCATTAAACCAGCACAGAGAGCTCATAGACATGAAGAGTGTACAAAGAGGCTGTCCTGAAAAGGCCTGCAATCTGATTTCAGTTTAAACGGGGATAACAAGTTACTGTTTTCCAAAGCCCCCCCGCCCCTCTCGGGATCCGCCCTCGCTGTATTTTTCCGACAGTAGAAAGAAACGACCTGTCACTCCAAAGCTGACCGCAAATCATCGATACAATGCAACAGGGTCTATGTTTTCAAGTGCAGTATGTCGTGTGATCCGCGGGGCTTTCTATCGGCTCCCACAGAGCCTGACAGGTGGATCTCTACAGGACGTGGATCAGTTATGTTTAAGTGCTTGTGGTTTCACCCCTGGAGGAAATTAGCAACCCAGTCATAGTATAATATGACACCCTATACATGGGAAAGGTGTGCGAACCATCAACCATTGTCTCCCAGGTTTGTAGGCAACATCCTAATCTGAAAAAAATCTATCAATCTAAAAAAGAAATGTCCTTTTTAGAGGCTGATTTATTGTATTTTCTGGGTGAGTAAAAGTCATAAACAAAACCTCACTTTCTGTGTGTTTCCTCCTTTAATCTCTGCAGCTCTGGTGCCCCCAGGCCATACATTTTCAAACATGACCCCGATGCACCGGCTGCCCCCGTCTTCTCATACGCACATTCATCAGCCTGACAGGTGGCATGAAAGCTGATTCGAATGCTGCCCCGTTTTTTTAACTTAAGCATCAATTTCCATAATTTATCTTTTGATGTGTTTACTGGGGTATCGTATTACCCGACTTTCAGGGAAGGAAAGTATAGATTAACATTTTAAGTTGCCTCGAAGCTGAATGAACAGAAACAGTATGTGACAACTATGCTACTGTAGCAGCTCTTGAATGCTGTTGCTTTAAGTGCTAACATCCGCAAAGGTGGCAATAGTTAACACAATCTTTACTCAAGCAGAGATAGTAAGTACAGATACTTGTGTATAAAAGTCTTAGATAAAAGTAGAAGTATGGATTCAACCTCCTTACTGGAGTTAAGTAAAAAACTACAGGCTCTTAAAGGTGGAAGATATGCTGTTTGGGATACGCCAAGGAATCGTGTTTTCAGTCCACAGACCGTCTTCAGACCCGGGTGGAAACCCAACAATTACCTCCAAATGTTCCACGTCCCTGGGGAAAGTTCCTGCGGTCGAAATGCAACTGTTGTGTTATTCTCCCGTCCATTTAGGTTGAAATCGGTCTTGATGTTGAGCCTGTTAGGAAGATTAAAAGGTGCAATTGTCCCCTGGAAAAAGCCACTGTCAGTCAAAGCTGGTGTTCTCTATAATCAATGGAAGGAAAAATATTTGAAATTGGTGCCATAGCTGTGGAGAAAGTTGTACAAACAGCTCGTGGTTTCGCCCATTCTACATTCCTACAACACCCAGCGTGCATTGCGCCCCCTCCCTCTGAAAGGAACAGCCCAGCGAGAGACGCTGGAGTGAAATACTACCGTTTCGCTGCAGGCAATGTCTCAGAGCGGTACAGAATCCAAAATACGAATATACCGGTGGATCGTCTAAAAAATCTTCAGGTCTGCAGTCTACATTTCAAACCTGATGATTTTGAACGAGACATGACATCGGAGGCGGGCGTCCTAGACTGAGGAAATGTGGTTTAGCGAGCTCCCTGGCCTCCGCCAGATGATGCCTTTTACGTAGTCTGGCGGAGGTTTTCCAGGGCCTGTTGGCGAAGCGGAAAGCGTCCGCCAAAGGCACAGAGCCAAATTGCATGTTTTTTCTACCATAATAGCATTAGCTTCCCATGATAGCATGATAGGACTGAGGTTGAAAATCGGCGAACTGGCCCTTTAAGGAGAAAAAAGTTCCGATATTTGAGTAACTATGTAGGGGGGCTGATGTTACAGTTCTGAACATCAGCGTAGCAGCGTTCTCTTGCTGAAAGGTGGATTCAAGGAGATTATTTATCCTGAAGGAGGGAAGAATGTCCAAATTTCATGGCACTCCATTTCATGGTCCTGCTCCACTATGAGGTTATACTAAAAACTATTGAATAAAGTCAGTTATTAGCATACATCTCCTTTAAACAATGAACGTCTGCACCAAATTTCATGACAATCCAACAAATGGTTGTTCAGGTATTTCTGTCTGGACCGGAGCTGTGGAGAGACCAACCCACCGGATGTGATTGCCATCATTGGGTGAAAAGCTAAATGTGCCTTCTTGTATATTTTCTGGTTCTCTGTGGTCAAAAAGTTTAATCTAAATTCAGCTTATAACCAGATAATATTTCATTCTCAAAAAACAGTGATAAATTCTGCTTTAATAGTTTTGCAGGCCTGATTCTAAAACAGCAATGCCACACATTACCAAGTGATTAATCTGCAGCAGGAAGCCTAGGAGGCCAAAATCTGTGACCCCCCTGTCACGCCCAGACATTGTTGATTAACTACAGTGCGGCTCCCAGGTGAGCGTCCCCGTCACCACAGTCAGCCCCATGCTGCCTGCCTGCCCGGCCTGTACAGAGATGGATGGCTGCAAGTGTGAAACCTAGCAATGGGTTACATGGCCTTGAGCCTTAGCGTCTAATTAGGCTCTAATGTAACTACAATGCTCTGGAGGAGATGTTGTCTCGCCCACCAAAGCTCTTTAAAAGCCTCCCCAGCCGGGGGAGGCTCTGAGAGAGGTGCTGTGGCAGGCTGCGGCTACGTCCAAGTGAAAAGATCAGGTTCCAAATGGGGTGCAGCAGCAACAGGGCGGCAGCTCTACACAGGACCAGAACAGGATGTTCATTTTGGGCAAGTTTGATGGCAGACTGTAGGCGTTCATCGCAAAGTGAAACCATTTCATATAAAACTGGAATAGGTTTTAAATCATAAGGCGACCAACACTGTCTGAATTTAAATATTTTACACTCCTGTAGGAGCCATTTTTAGCGTGTATTGTGTTGGGGTAATCAGTCACATGATGGGTCAGGTCAGGTGTTTATAGGTCACGGGCAATAGGAAGTTAGTTGGGCATAAGTGGAGGGATCAAACCGTTTTCACCTTCTGTATGTTTTCTTGCAATGAATGGGAACATCACCCAAATACATTTCCAGTCTGGACATTAGTTATTGGATATGTGTCAAGACCTTCTCACACACCTATGCAAGTGACCGAAGTTGATTGATTGGAACATTGGATAGTCACTCAAACTCCTACGCCAGATTTTAAAGATGATTTTTTTGCCTTTACTGGATAGGACAGCTGAAGAGAGACAGGAAATGTTGGGAGTAGAGAGCAGGGGGTGACATGCACCAAATGATGAGCCTGCGATCAGTGTGTCGAGGACTGTAGCCTCTGTACGTGGGGCTGACTGCTCTACCAGCTGAGCTAAACCAGCGCCCCTCCTATGCCAGATTTTAGGCTCTCTTTTGAATCTACATTTACCATTGTTAAGACTTTATAATAAGGCATTTCAATAATTGCACTAATGGTGAAGTAACTTCTTCAGCAGTATTCATTCACATGGGGAGGTTTGGGTTGCCAGGTTGTGCGGTATAAAGTAGTGTCTTTGCTGGATCTGTAAGTCATCAGGAAAATCTTTCCAATCAATTATTTGACCACCTTTCCTCCAAGCTGCAGAGTCGCCCAAATCGTTTCTTTTTTAACAAGTGCACAGTTGATAGTAATTATAAGGTGAGAACCTGTCATACGTCATCAAACAGCCCATTGCATTCTCTGTTGGAGAGTCTTTCTTCTAAGTAAAAAAAAAAAGAAACAAATTCGACGCTCAGATGAAGGCAAACAGTCTAAAAAGGAAAGCGACCGTCAGCGAGGAAAATCAAGAGTTACAACCGGAGCCAACCGTGGACGTCACACATGAGACACTGTCTGGATAACTGGGAACTGTGCTCCCGCAATTACCATTTATCACCATAGGTGCCGCCAAAGAGAACGAAATTGAGATCTTTGAGATTATCACTTCAAGGGCAATTCATGAAAGTAACTTAGCTTCTGCTCCAAGCCAGGAAATTGTTTGGTTATTAGAAACTATCAACCCCAAATCTAAAACCCTTCATGCATGTTCCTAAGGTGGTCATAAGAGTCACAGTCACACTTTGCTTTCAGCGACAGAATTATCATCTCAATGATTTGTTGAACTGCTACATTCATGTACCATTGGAAAAGAGAAGGAACATTTCAAATAGGTCAGAAAACCTTGCAATGAGACCGTTTATTTCAGGTGTAACTACAGGGAATGTTAGAGATAAATAAATGCATCTTTAAGCTTCATTATTGCCTGGTGCTGCCGTCTTCACCTCTGCTCTGCAGCATGTGCCAGTGAAACACAAGACAAACCATAAGACAGATTATTGTCAATATTTTCCTGATGCATCATGTGATTTCCCCATTTCTGCACGACTCATGAGGGACGGTATCATCAGCTTGATATAATATTAGAAACCGGTCCTGAGAGATAAGGTGTCTGCTTGAAGGTCATCCGTGCCCTCTTGAGTGAACATAAGAGCCTTTTGTGGTTGGGTTAAATGCACATGACAGGCTGTTGGAGCACAGTCACCCATTTTAATTGTCATGTAACGCTTTCATGTAGAGCCAAAGTGTCTGCAACACTTGAGCGGTTGGAAACCAGAGCCCGGCCACACAACCACAGATGTGGTTAACTAGGCTGGAGAGAGATCTGTGGGGATGGATTTAAAGGAAGATGCTGATAGATAATGCGACAGACTTATCTGCTGTAATCTGAAAAATAACAGTTTAACAAATCCTATAAGGGTCTACATTTGTATCTCTTTTCCAGCTGTGTGTTGAGGTCACAAAATTCAGTAATTGCTTTAATGTAATGGACAAACAGGCTGCTACATTACTTCATTCTTTAATCAAAGCTAGCCAATACAGACAAGACAACCTTAACAGTTTTAATGTACACTCAAATAACTCAATTTTCCAATTTAGCAGAAGCCTAAGATGACAGGAAACAAGGAAATTCACTGAAGCCTCAACAACAAACCCCCGGCCTTTTCTCTGTCCAACTGCACGGGCTGTAATCACGTCCCAAAATGAATGCCATTTCATATTAAGCTGCAGTCATAATTTGACGTCAAAGAAGGACTCATTATCGACAATCATGGGAATTAGTTACATCATTTAACCGATCCGGACTAATCATTTCCAGGATACCGCAGCGGCAGATAGAGCCATTAGAAAAAATTGGAGCTCTTAAATAGAATAATTGACATCTATATCTTCTCCTCTGCTTTGGCTGAAGGGCTTCACAAATTGCATTAGTTGCAATTGAAAATCTGAACTGAGGAGAAAGAGACACCACTTAGACTTTTGCAGGGCACTGCGGCGCGTTCACTATTCCCATTCATATAAAGCTGAACACTGCATTACAAAGGTCTGTGTCGCGTCTGACTCTGTCACCAGTGTGACAACTTGCTAAACAGCAGCTGATAAACTCAGCGATGGAGAAAGTATTCCGCCTCCGAAACATCTGATAAAAAACGTATTTCCGACATTAATAAAAAACTGTAGAATCTATTGAACTCTTATACACCTCTTTCCCACCAAAATTAGCGCATTGATGCAGGCTTGGGTGTAGACGAGCGGCAGCCGGAAAGGGGGCGGAGATTAGCGTGTCAACCCGGGTTGTATGTTCTCATCAATGCCGATCGGAGCCGAGGCGATAATTACCCGGGTCTACTGCAGAGTAGAGATAGACTGATATGGTTTTTTCAGGGCCGATACCGATACCGATTATTAGTAGTCAAGGAGGCCGATAACCGATATTTGAAGCCGATATTCATTTGCAGTAAAAGTGAAAATATTGGCGTCAAAATTTTGAATAATACAAACTCCAACACTTAACTTTGTTTCGGCCGTCGTTTTTAAAAAAAGAAAAAAAGAAAAAAGGCTGATGCCGATATGCGTCAAAATGCCGAATAAATGCGCCGATAATCGGTCTATCCCTACTGCAGAGTGATTTGATTGTAACCTCTCCCACTAAACAAAAAAGCCTGGGGGGAAAGTTGGCTTTACATTTTCTCTCTGTAGGCTATATATAACTTAATAAACCACCAGTGTAGCCATAAAGATGTGTAGCACTATGGTCAGCAGTGTACGTTTGCTCCTACATGCCTGAATTTACTACTCAGGGTGCTCAATTGATGATGCACCATTAAAATAAGAGGAACATTCTACAAATAAGTCTCATGATCATTTTATCTTTGTGCGTAGCCGGTTTCATCCAGTTTATTGGTTTTCTCCCAATTTCTTCCCAACAATAAAGCAGGATCTGCTTCTTAAGGCCTCTGATATCTATCAGCACGGGTCACTGTCTGAGGGCAAGTGGAGCCCTCGGCAAGACGAGTTGATCATCGCTTTCCCTCAACACATCATCAAGAGAAAGGCCTCTTCTGCCCCGACACATTCCTGGCATTTCTCAGCTTCATTTTTGCAGGTAGCATGTGTGACAAGTATTATGTGGTTTTATGCTGTTTGAGGTAGATTGTTTTTAATCATTCTGCAAATGTCAAAGTCAGTGTTTGAAGACTGATCCAATGAAAGCTTCAGTGGAATTTTAAATGCAACACATTGTTCATAAAAACAGATCATGTTTAATAACTCCAAAAGGACCAAAGGTGAATATAAAATCAGCTTTAGTTGAGAAAAACAACAGAACATACACAAACACAACAAAATATTTAACAAGAGCTGGAAAAGAGAGGAAAGGTTTTAACAAACATTACTTACAAGAAACAACAACTGCTGTATTTGAACAGAAAGAGATGCCATGAAACAATATTGTAATAGTAAACTGGATGCCAGCAGACAACCCAAATGTCATTAAGGCTTCATTAGCATTGGGAACCATTCCAAGGTGGACTTAGGTTGACCTGTAAAACCAAGGACAGAAAGAAGCAGATTCAATCAACTCAGGAGCAATCACTGAACCAGTGTTTGGAGACTAGTGATAGCCCCTACATTAGTACTGATTAATAGGACTATTTCTGTCTGAGGTTCAACACAGTCTGAGGAAAAAAAACACCCATACACCTGACACTCAAAGTGGGTTCAAATTGATAAAACAACTATAAATTGTCAATTCGAAACTGAAGAAAAAATGTATAATAAAAATACTTTTTTGTTTGAATAAACTGTAAAAGAAAAAAATGTGTGTTAACACAATGTAAAGTTCATGCAGGTGCAGAGACCTGCATGTATGAAAAAAATTTGGTAGAAATAACAAATAACACGTAAAAAAAACTACATTTTTTTATTACATTTGGATCATCAATGGGGAGTCATTTGCTCCAAAGTTGTTATGAGAGACATCGGAGGAACATTTGCTCTAAACTCGTTCCTGTGTTCCTTCACAAAGTCAACATTTTCTATATACAGACTATGGCCCAATCCCGATCTCCACCCTAAAGCCTAAGCACTGAACCCTCACTGACTATAATGGCGTCCGGCGTGCAGTGCGTGAGTTTAAATCCGTGAAGGTTTGAGAACTGTATAAAAACAAGGGATGGGACACACGATCATGGCATCACACGTTGTCTGAAAACCAGATGTGCTATTAAATCTATTAAGAAAAAAGCCGACTGTATTTTTTTTTCAAACTTTACTGAATGCTACTTCATTGTACGAAATTTGTTTACATTTATTGCAGGGCTGGACAATCACGTTTGTGTATGTGCCCAAGTTCGCTATGAACTGTGGGTAATTCCCACAGGCAAAGTCTGCAGAAATGCGTGTGAGCGTGGAAATCGAGATTGGGCCTAAGACTTCTGCATAACCTTTGTCATTCATTTAGAAGTGGGTAAATCCTTGGGCATAAATATTCCTGCAGAAATCTGCAGCCGATTATAGTTCATGATAAATAACATTGTGTGTCTGTACATTTGTTTGTCTCAACTACTGTATTTTGATAATCAAAGAGCTTGTTGGGCAACACAAGACACCTTGGCCTCTGATCAATGGACACTTTTCTTTATCACATTCTTTTTGACTCTATAAATGACATAAAATGCTAACAAACAAACAAACATTAATTTCAGACCTAATTGAAAATGTCTACATTTATAATGCCAGCCAATTGCTTTACTCCTACATGTATGAGATTTACTGCAGGGCTTTAGGAGGCTGAGGTGTGCTTCACGTGCTCAGAAGAATGCAACAAAACTGAAATTAAAGTTTTCTGGTATTAAACACTGTTGTTTTTTTTCCAATATTGTTTTTGCCTTTTCTGATGAACACAGAATCAGTATTGAACACATTTAAATCTAACAGCCCTGTTGTTTGGATTATACAACAGTGTACAGCAGGTTTTATTTGTCTGGTCACCGAGTGTATATTTATGACAGCAAACATGGTGGGAGGATTTTTGAGTTTTTATCCGTCCATCTTTCAACTGTCGGATATTGAAAAGTGGGCGGACAGAGATAGAGATCAGCATATGCTGCAGCTGGACTTGCTCCTTGTTAATGCAGCTGCTCACGCATTCAGCGAGCAGTGAACCGGCATCATACTAAGGACAAGAGGTGAGCAGGACTCACTTGGGCTTGGTCTCGGCATCTGTGACATGACGGATGAAGATGGCGTCCTCTGGGTGGTTGATGTCTCCCTTCTCGTGCATGTAGGAGGAGGCGATGGCGAGCATGGTGCCGTCGTTATTGAAGGCCAGTGAGGCGATGCTGGTTGGGTACCTGTGGAACTGACACAGGCGCTTCTTGTTGAATGGGTCCCAGATGTTCACAAAGCCGTCCGAGCCACCTGGTAGAAGGAGACAGTCAAGGTTAACCTCAAAAGACTTAGACCGTGTTGAGATATGGATCTATGAGTGTGTGTTGCCCTTTAACCTTGCCAGCTCAAAGCTAAAAGGTCACAGGGAAATCTATGAGCAATAAAAAACAAAGTCCCCCTAAATGAGCACTAACTAGCCAGCCGTACCTGTGGCAAAGGTGTTATGAACGCTGTGAAATGAGATGGCATTGACAGGGTAAACATGCTCGATTCCTTCCTCCTTCAGCCTGTGGCACTTGAAGGCGTACTTCTTCTTCTGCACCTCCTGGCCCGGGTCCAGGTACTCCACAGCAACACGTCCCTCGATTGAACTCAAGACATATCCCTGAAGCCAAGACAGAAAATAAGGATTTAGCAACAGCTTCCTCACATTAGCTGTAACATGATGCTCTGTTAGGAGTCTTCCAAATATTAACTGTTGTCTCCATCTGTCATGAGAAGTGCAGACACTTTAGCTGTGTCCCAATCCAGGGGCTGCAGCCTTCGAAGGCTGTATTTGAAGGCCGATTGCATCACAGAAGGGCATTGAAGGCTGTCCCTATTCGAAGGCTCCTTCAAATGCGTCCTCCGTTTCTCGGGCCGTGAAGGATCCACTGGGTACATCCACCGTATCCCAAGATGCATTGCGTGCCAATTCAAACGAAAGGGTGGACTTTTAAACGGCCGAGGAATACACTTTAAAATGTAAAAGTTCTTGGTTTCAACTCAATCAAATGGCTAGCGAAAAAAAAAGGGCACAAATGATCTTTAAAACAATACTTAGTTAGTTATGCTAGCTAGTTAGCCCGCTAGCTACCTGTTGCTAGGCGACAGGAACGGCGTTTGGGGATGCAAGGGCAGACCAGACCGTCTCATTTCAGTTCGGCTTTAACGGTCTACGCAGGCTATGAATGGAGTATCCTCCGTGGACCGCCTCCTTCAAAGGCTGCAGCCCGCGGATTGGGACACAGCTCATGTGACAGTGATGTTAAAAGGGTACCTGCTTGTTGGGGAAAGCTCTGATGCAGCGAGTCTGATACTTCAGACTGGACTCTCTTCTTTGCTGTACGTAGCCCATGTTTCTCAAATCCCACACCAGGACTCGTCTTCCAGCCGTGCCAACAATCAGCCGATCTCCAGCCACAGAGAGGGTATACACCTTTAAGAAAGACAGCAAGTATGAGACACAACATGAGCAATACCAAAAGTCTCACTTGATACCTGCAGAAACACAGGCAACTATTTATGAGTCACAATTAAGCATGACCATTTTCACCACTGTAAGTTGTATATATTACATGTTAAAAATGTCTTACATATGTAGGCCACAACCCAATTGGATTTACTTCCTGGAAAACATTGCATCTTTATTGGCTACCTCTTATAGCCCTTTCCCACCAAAATTAGCGCGTTGACGCAGGTTTTTCAGACCCGGGAAGACCTGCTAATAAATACCGATTGTCTCTTTTCCTATTGCCAGTGGAGTATACTCCTCTTTTCTGCTGCGTCACCGTCTGATGTCACAAACACACCGGAAACCTGTCGCCTTATTTCCTTTTACCTTCAATCAAGAAGAAGCTCTCTCATCTCGCTGTTGTATGTTTTTCTTCTGTATTTACGCGACAGCGGCCGGAACCTCAATGCATCGTGCCAGAAAGGGGGTGGAGATTAACATGTCGACTAGTGATTTGTGTTCCCATCATTTCCGAGCTGAGCCGAGGCAATAATTACCCGGGTCTCCTGCAGAGTCATTTGACCTGGTTCTGAATGTTGATTGTAGCCTTTCCCACTTAGCAAAAAAGCCTGGTGTTTTTTGACCAGTGGGAAAGGGGATATAGTGCACCATCACATTAAGGTGTCAACATTAAATCGGTGACAAGAAACATGCACAAAGAAAAAAGTACACTGTGGGCGTTTGATGTTTCTGCTTGACAGTCACTCATTAACCCTGCAAAGTGCACTGCTATGCAGTATACAGTGTCTCGTTTGATCTACCTTTTCAGGCTGAGTGAAGGTGCCAGCATTGCAGGGCGTCCTTGGGTCCCACAGGCGTACTGATCTGTCCCAGCTCCCTGTTACCATAACATTAACCTCTGGGCAGTATTCCACACAGCGAATAGGGGCATCATGTGTTCCCACTATTGTGTCTGTTCACAGAGAATAAAAGTGAATAAATATGAACAGCATATTGAGCACACAAATGTGAAGCTCTGAGACAGGCTTAGGTGATGATACTTGAAACCTTTTAAAGGTAGTTTGTATGTTGGTGACATACCTTGGTCTGTATTCAAATCATGAGTTTTTAATTGGGCATCTAAACCTCCACTCCAAGAATGTGTCGGGTCCTGCAAGTAAAAAGGAAAATGTTATTTGTATAGACCAGACTTCTATGCTTCTGCGCGACAAAAGTGAACCTACATAAAAAAAGTGACCTACATAAAAAGCACAGTCAAGAACTGGAGCCGTGTGCTGGTACTTCATCCGCATGGTGTTGGTTCCGACATCAAAGAGACGGACGGTGCAGTCCCAGGAGGAAACCAGCAGGAACTGTGTGGTGCTGGGGCTGAACTTGACAGCAGAGATGCTGTCCTCCGGACCCTGGTTCAGCTTGTACTCGTTTGAGCCCGTCATCTGCAAAGGAGAGGCAAATACTTTAATCTGACATTGAAATGTAATAATGGGAAATCTTATACAAATTGGGAATGTTTTTCCCCTTTATTTAGTTTTGTATGCATTATACCCTGTCTTTTGTTGTATGGTTTTTTAACTAATGGACCTTGAGTCTGACAATAAAGATGAACTGAACTGAACTGAATGCTTCAAGATGACTCTGTGTCCTGACTGATTAAATTACATGTTTAAATGCAACAATACAAAAAAAAAAAAGCAGGGATGGATACAACAACTTTAATGTGCTGTGCAATATAGTTCACCAACAACACGAAGACACCAGAGCTTGAAAAATGTTCAGAGTTTAATCAACACACCTCTGACATAAACAGAAAGTATATTAATTATAGTATACTCATATCCTTGAGGCATGTAATGATTGTTACAGATATATTACATTGAATCTCTACATTGTTGTTGTGTTGAAGCATGTTGGTATAATTTCAGACAAACCTAGATCTAGCGCTGAAATTTAATTTAAAATGAAATTTATTAGATTCAAAATAATAGATTTGTTATTATAAAAGGCATGCTTTGTGTTTGACCAGAGCAAAAGCCAAGTGTTTTGTTTTAGTAATAGCATGTGGCTAAGACCTTTCAAGCAGCATTTTCTTACACTACAGCTGTAGGTTACTCCTTTCTTATTCCTAAAGGAAACAAAAAACATGCATCCGCTATCTATTTTCTGGCATAACACTGGAAGTAAGTGACTTACATACAGGTTGATCAACAGTTCTCATTGTTGTTAGCCTAGCTCAGTGACAGTGGTTCAGGATTTAGCCACATAGCTCCACCGAATAATAGTAGTAGCATTTAACATTCATGGTAAATAACATTGTTTTCTGTTGTAAGACTTGATTGAACAGTTACATTGCTTTTCTTAGCGGGTTTTCGACCGCTTTGACTTGTTCCGTTACTGTTGCATCCAGCAATTACACCGAGCCCAGTTCAACTTAAAACAGTGGCGCTAACGCTAGCATGCATATAACGTTGACTACATGCCCTAAACTTTACTTACCGCTTCAGTTAGATGTCGTTCAGATGCGACGGATTCTTATCTTCAACAGGACTTATTATTTTGCTTTGGTACACTATACTATATTAAATATATAACGTGAATTCTGCTACAAAGCAATGTGGCGTCGTGAAGCTAACTCCATTGAAAGCGCTGTCCATGCTCCAGAGGATGCTGATTGGTTGATACGAATGTTCGAGTTCCCGCCTGCGATATGATTGGTTGCTTTACCTTCTACGTCTATTTCCGTTGTCTCAATACAGGTCACATGACACAGGACTGCTCGCTCGCTCGCATCCTGCGTGTCTCGCTGACACGCAGGATGTAGGCTATGTTCTGAGTGTGTATAATTGTTCATTATTTTATCATTTAAGATCGATACAATGCATTCATCATAAAACACTATAATGGACCATAGTTAAACAGTAAATTAGCCAACAAAGGAATAACGACAGCCAACTATGATTGAGCAGTTCCGTTTACTGTAAATAGATATTATGTGATATTTATATAGGCCTATATCTATATTTTAAATATATGCCTATTTATATTTAGATCTATTTCCGCGTTTATGCTGTCGTGAGGTATACTGATTCTGTACGTAGCCTCCCTTCACGTTCTTGTTCATGATTTGAGAATTTTGCCCAAATATGTCTCGTTTACTTGAATAACAATTTCTTACTGGTCAAAGTCAAACAAGTCAAATGCTATTCCCCGTCTTTTCTCACACGCCAATAAATAGAAAAAATGCCTTCTAAAATTAATATCAATATTTTAAATATCTGAAAACATGAACTTTAATTTAGCCTTTTAATAGCGAACATCATAGCGTTTTTGTGAGAGCAGTAGGCCTATCTCTATTATTGTCAGACCTTTAAGATAGGCTACCACAAACAATGTAACAAACAATTGCCCTCCAGCAAGAGATCAGACAGTAACTTAGTCAAATAATCCTATCCAGAAAAATGGCTCTTAAATGCGGTTTCAAATTGGGCCATCGTCCAAAATTTCTGAAGTCATCACTTTTATAAAGATGACCATGACTGAGCGTAAGAATTATCCAATTCATCTCGGGGTATTTTAGTTTGGAAGTAGAACACCGTGATCCCCGCAGACCCCAAATGTACTGATAAAATGTACTATAAAAAAGAAAAACAACTCCATCCTCACGAATGTTAAAAAACTAAATATTTTCGTCACCACTACTTTTTTCCCCCATGTGCATCACAATTATACCAAAGAGAAAAACATTTATTTTTGGAACGAAATCTTTACTGAGTGTGAGACCATAATAATAATAATAATAATAATAATATACAGAATTCCAATAACAACATCAGAGAAATAAACATACACAAAACAGAGGCTATTTTTGGCTGTTTCATGGCTTTAAATGACCGGCAAAACATTGCGTCATAAAAACAAATGCCTATCACCTGCAGTTTGGGGGGGATTTTTTTTAAAGGATCAAATGATTGTCCTCACTAGAGATAAAGAAATAATTGCCTGTTTTTTTTCTGTAAAAGTGAACAAAAGGCGACAAAAGCTGGTAGCCTAACGTGAAGCCAACGGTATTGCACAATATTGGAAAATATCAAAATATTAAATTTCACACTTTTTGCTACAAACACTGACACAAATCTCTGTAAAATACATATAGACAGTCAACCCTGTTTTTTTTTGTTCAAAGAAAAAATAATCAAATATATTCACCCACTTTGAACTTGTAACAATTACACCAATAATAAAAGTTAAATAATTATAATCATTTTAGATTTTTCCTCCTGTAACAATTTGATCCGGATGTGTCTTGCTCAAGGACGCTTCAGCAGGATTAATAATAATAATAATAATAATAATAAGTAACATTGTGTCCTTAAATCTACAAAATATACAAAATGTCATTATTTTTCGAATGTTTACTCATTTAAAAACATATGTACAGCGCGTAATGACGCAGTCAGCGTTAAACAGGCCTCAGCAGCGGCACCGGGTGGGAATAGTACATGTGGTGTGGAAACGCCAGCAGCGACTGGCTGCCCGGTGAGTTTGCAGCGGGGCCCCCGGTCGTGTCTTGGGCTCCGTTCTCGTGGTAAAGTATGGGCACGCGCACAATCCTCTGCGCCGCAGCGTGGCTCAGGTTGGCCGCCTCCAGCTCTGCGGCCAGCTGCCTTTTCCACTTATTCCTCCGGTTCTGAAACCAGATCTTCACCTGCGTCTCTGTCAGGTGCAGCGACGCGGCCAGGCCGGCCCGCTCCGAGCTGCTCAGGTAGCGTTTTATGTCGAAGGTGGACTCCAGCTGGAACACCTGACTCCTGGAGAACACCGTGCGCGTCTTCTTCTTCCGACAGGGCTTCCTGTCTGCGTCCAGCTCGTCCGTTTTTCTCCTCCAGTCGTCCTCCTGGTCGGTTTCTTTCTTTGGCTCTTCAGAGTCACTTTCATCCAGCGCGATGTCTTCATCTGCGCTTTCCTCTTTGGCATCTTGGTCACTTTTTTGGAGATCAGGGGAGCTCCTGTCCGGTGCCGGGGAAGCTTCCCTCAGGGTGGCCTTTTCAGACCCTACGGAAGACAAAGATAAAGTATTCAAAGTTGTTCATGCAAGCCATTAAACCTGAGTGTATTTTCATTAATTGTACATTCGGATTAATGGAGGGAAATGCTTCATTTTTCTTTTGTTTGTTACGCTATAACTATTAAATAGAGAGTTGGGAGTTGATTCTTTATCATTTTGATTTTATTCGTTTATTCCATTTTACTCATATGATATCCCCTGATTTCTACCAGGCCGGGACCTCACATTTCCTTCATCTGCAGAATAACAGTAAAATAATATTTACCTGCGGTCCTGAGATGAGTCCCGAGCGTGTACGGGTACCACCAGGCAGACGCTCTCTCCAAATACTGCGCTGACAGTCCGATTCTCTGTGCCGGCAACTCAAACCGAGGGAAAGACAAGTCCCCGAGCCGAGAGAAGAAGCTGCCCTCAAACACTCCTTTAGACGAGCCGAGGAGGCTCTTCGGCTTTGTGGGTTTGTCTTCAATGTTCAGCAGGTTCTTTATGGAGAAAGGCGAGTCTTTGGCTGGTTGGCGAGTCTCTTGCGCATCAGAGTCTGCCATCACCGTTTACTGCCCGATGTGGATCACCATTAAAACTTAGCAAGGGGTGAAAAACACCTGGAAAACAGTGTCTAGTTTTGAAGTCGGTGTTTAAATGGTGGGTAAAAAGAGACACAGAGAGAGGTACAAAAACAAAAAGTCGCTCCAGCTCCAGAGGACGATCAGCTTGAGAGCGCAGAGATCACTGCGTCAAACTTGCGCCGGATTGTAGTGATGAAATAAAAATGCCATCCGAGTTTAAACGCGCTCTGTCTCTGCGATTGGGCAGGTACAATAGCAAATGGGCTTTGAGATGGAAACCGCAAGGGGCTGTGACGAGAATAGACTCCAAAGAAAAAAAGGCCGCGCGAGCGTTTTGCCTCCGGGCTCAACAGTACGCACCCACTTATCATCCAATTAGATTAAAGAGGAGAGTGTCGCGGGGGTGGGGGGTTTGGGGGGTGAGGGGGCGTGCGCGAGCCGCAATCACCTGTCAGTAAATTGAATAAACGGTTCAGGGATTGTCACATCTCAATTTGGCCTTGGCACAAATATTACGCAAATTACGCACAATTTACGCAATAATTGGAGCCACAGAAAACATAATGAAGAATAATTAGGAGTCTTAAAAGTAGATGTTTAAAAGTAGAAGTATGTCTTATACCAAAACAAAGACAGAATGATATAGAATATATATGGTGGGAGCTGTAACTCGTCTGTTTTATTAAATAGTCCGGTATCATTTGTTCCACCTGTGTGCACAAGAAATCAATACGCACTGAGAATGCATCCTGGACCAAAGCTTATTGACTTCAGTGTAATTTTATTAGTGAGGAAGTGCTGCAGGTCCACATCAAATTGAATGCTTACCATTGAGATAAAGGCTTTTTAAATTAGCCATGCAAAAAAACCACAAACCAAAAAGGGAGAGCAAAGCAAGAGGATGACTCAACAGGTCTTGTTCCTGTCACTTTAAGTAGTTAATACCAGTGGTTGGAAGCAGCAAATTACATTAGTCCGTGTCACAAAGCATCAATGTGACCAGCTGTGATGCGATAATTTGATTATAAGCAGAAGATAAAGATATTAAAAATGCTATAGACTCTTGATATTTGTAAGCTGTCATCCTGATGTCCCTTTAAGACTGAAGGAACATGGATGAGATGATGGAAGATTTGTTCAATAAACAGCTGATCCCTGGTATGTGCTTTATGCACATCATTTAGAAAGGCCTTAAGACGACACACACAACATGCACGCCTGTCACTTTGCTCCTGTCATGCAGAATGACATTTTTTTTGTGCACATATTATGGAATACAAAAACATTGGATGTTTAAGATGAACCACTTGATGAATCACCTTATAATCCAAACTTGAAGCTGCAGCAGAGAACTAATCAAACCAAATGAATTTGCTCAACCTCCAAACATGCGGGCCCGTCCTTTTAGCTCAGTGAGCGCTCTCCAGCTCCAAAGGACAACACTGTGTTTTGTGAAAAGCTACTTGAATCGGTGCATAATTAGAGGTCTCATAGCCGTGTTAAAGATGGGGGCGGAGAAAGAGGCCAGTTGAGCTGCTGTTTGTCGATGCAGAGTGAAAAGCTCATCGCTGTGTTTTCAGCAGATTAGGTTCATTAGACAGGGGCGCGCACAAAAGACACAACGAGTCAGAGTGGATCAGAGGTGGGAAAGAAGGACTCTCAATCAATGATGCGAAGGCAGGCCTCTGTTTTACATTTTCAATTTAGTCTTTTGAGTGATTTTAGAAATGTCTGAGCAAACATGGAGCAGATTTAATGAATAATATGTTATTCTGTGGCTGTCTCAGCTTTATTTTAAACCTGTCCTGTTCTCTCCAAATAGATGGACAGCACCAACAATATCATGAGGTTAATCAGACAAAGGGCAACGTTCAATATAAAGAGGTTTAATTAGTTACTATCACACAAAGTAGACTCTACTCATGTTAGATTATTAGTTCCATTAAAAGAAGACCTAAGCCTCAATCATACTTTACATTTTTCTAAAACTAATATATGGAGATGCACTGAAATACAGAGATACGGCCTCTTTTACAGGACATTATTATTATAAGACTGTATTGGTGGTTCTCTGTCTGATAGATCTCTTACAAGATACAAAAAAAAAAAGATGTTCATAAAGACAGGATTAAGTTTAACTGTTGATCTGGTGTAAACTCGTGATAATGAATATTAAGTATTAATATAAAGTTTTGCATTTATGTGCCAAACTCAGTAAGTAAAATTATTACAAAGAAATGTCAAATAGGAACTTTTTTATCTGTTGTTTAGTCCTCTCCTTTGTCACCAGAACGCATCTATGATATCCTTTTATAAGACAACCTCAGACACCTCCACTCAGAAGGCCCACTTCCACAACAGATTCTTTCCAGCCACTGTCAGACTCAGACAGTAAGAGGGGGAGAAGGTACCACACCCCCCACCTCACCTACTTGAAGTATCTCATGGTGCAATAACAAGGTGCAAAGTATAGTGCGATAAAAGTAAGTGTAATAACAGAAAAATGTGAGTGTGCAATAATAAATGTGCATAATTTTCATGTGCAATAACAGATGTGAAAAATGTTCATGTGCAATAACAGACGTGCATAATTGTCATGTGCAATAATTGATGTGTACAATTGTCATGTGCAATAATAAATGTGCATAATTTTCATGTGCAATAACAGATGTGCAAAATTTTCATAGGACAAGAGTACCTCTATTTTTTTCATTGTTTTATACAGAGTACTTTTATGTTTTTTAGAACGTGTTTATCTTTTATATAGTGTATACTTTTTGTTCTTTAGTCTATATTAATGTAGTTTATTTATTCGGATGATCATTTTATATTTTGTAAAGCTGAATCAAGAAGAACACACTAAATTCCAATGTACCTGTACTGTCCTGTACCTGTGCAAATGGCAATAAATATCTGTTCTATTTTTAACCAATTTTCCCACTATTTTGTGATTTTACTGTGTATACTGTTAGATAGTATGTGTTTTTTGGGAGAGAAAAACCCTGTTATTTGCCTGTTTCAATAAAGTTTATTCAATTTAATTTATAATGATATACCTGTGTGAAATAGGGTGAGTGGGGAAAAATGCACTTTCGATTTACCTCATGTGGCTGTCTGTATATTGTATCAGTACTGCCAGTCTACTCCACTGCAGCAGCCATAGATCTGTTCTCCAACCCTGTAAACAGACAATATAAAACACTGTAAAATCTGCTTTCTTTTCCTTAAACAGCCACTTTGGACGGAACGTTTATTCTCACTCGTGGGTCATTTGGACCCAGCATGTCCCTTATTCAAAGCTATGGACCTAACTTCACACGGCACATGTAGGCTTTAGAACGGTAATCAATCTCACCAGGAAATCACCAGTGAGTCAATTATGCAAGACAGCCTCTTTTCATGTGAAGCACCGGCATAATTAAACTGATATAAAATATCATTAGAGGTGACAGGCTGCTAAAAGACACAGTAATAGACTGATCTATGAGTGAGAGGCAGCTGGCTCAACTCAGTGTCACTCTGGAGAATGCTGCCATCTAGTGGCAAGAGATGGTATCACACTGCAAACAGGTGATTCTTCAATTAAAGCAAAGAAAGGAGGTTAATTGCAGCATACAACATATTTATTGATAAAAGATATTGACAGAGCAGTCTTTAGAGATAATTACACTACACATCTTATTTTCCAAACAAGGAACTGTACAGTATTTATGGAGCTTATAAATGAGTGAAATGTAACAATCCACCTAGTTTAGAGTTTAGAGAAAGAGAATGCTTTAAGTCATTGATCTTTGTTAAAAGAACTTTTGAAGGCACTGAAATGTTAAAAAAATCCCAAATAATTGTAATCAAATATTACGTATCATATTGCAACATATAGATCAGTTATAGTACTTGATATTGCATGATGTTTGATCATATTTCACGCAGAATAAAAAGGCAAAATACAACATATGTGGATAGTAGGGAATTGGTAGACCTCTATATTAGACAAAAACTATTGTATTCCTCACATTTAGGAAAGGTCTGATTGAAAGTAAAAGAATAAACAAAATAATCATCAAACCAGGTGAACTTTAACCCAACAGCTGGAGAATTGTGTCCACAAAAACAGTAACATCAGTCGTGGGAACTACTTACAAACATTTGAATCGGCAACAAGGCTCAGATCTAAAGTCAATTCAGCCCAACTAATACATTTGAGCAAAACAATATGGAGTGTAACACAGCAAAGTGCATCTTATGGTTTCAGTGGTCATACTCCTTATCGATGAACTTAGCCATCGTGGACAGCTGGACGTTTGTGGTGCCCTCGTAAATGGTACCTGGAGAGATGCAGACAAAACGAAGCATTAGAATAAATTCCTGCCGAACAAAACAAGGTCGATTTAGTCAAATTCCCCCTGCAGAGTACATGAATGTGCAGCTTTCACTCTCAGGGGGACAAAGGGGTTTATTATGCAGCTCAGACTGGAGAAGTGAGCAGCCTTGAATGTAGGTGATGAAAGGAAAAGCGACTTTTTGCCCTGGCAGCTTCCTTGGCTGTGTGTTGGTATAATGGCACTCTGAAGGGTCAGACGGGGGAATTCCTGCAGAGTCCGATTACAGCCACCCCTCTCTCTCTCTCCACCCCTCACTCTGGTCCAATCACAAACAGCTACACCTGACCTTCCTGCAGCCCTCATGAGCTGTGTCCTTTCCACGATTACAGCTTCAGACGCCTTTATCTAAACATCCTCTGATATAAACAACTGTGGCTAGTGTTTGTGTAGTCATGCTCACCGATTTTACAGTCTCTGTAGTATTTCTCTATGGGGTAGTCTTTAGTGAAGCCGACCCCTCCCATCCACTCGATGCATTTAGATGTGGTTAATGTTGCAACCTGAGGAAGAAGAAACAGATAATATTCGGACTATTAGGGCTGCGCGATAAAACAATTAACAGTTGTAATTGTGATGTGCGCATGTGCAATAGTTACATCTCAGGACGTGCGATAGCGGAGCAAATTAAATGAAACAGGTCAAGCTGCTACTTTATTGTTGCTCGGTGCAAAACAAAAACTCGCCAGTTTCTCGTATTCAATAACTAATCTACAGGATTCGTTGGACTGTCTCCCGCCTGCCTGTAAACTAAACCAGCACTAAAACTCACGTCTCCCACTTGTTGTCGGCATGCACAACCTAGAGTATTCCCGTTAACAGCGGCACCTCATCCCGGTGCTGGATAACGCTGCGGCATCATTTACACAGAGCAGACATGCCGCGGAGTGTTTATTTTTATCGGCTACATCTGCAGCGCACGCGCGGCGTGTGGTCGTGTGTGCCGACAGGAAGCGGGAGGCGGGAGGCGGGAGTTTTCATTTCCAAAAGTCACCGTCACGGGCCTGATCAGGCTGTGTTTCCAGTTCTCAAAATAATTCACAAAAAGATACAACATATACCTCCGAAGTGAAGTATTTTGCCATGCAGGCCTCCTTAATGAAAGGTCTCCCAGCTTCCTTTAGTCGAGCAGCGTTGTACGTCAGCAGCCGGGCGGCTTCGATCTGCGTTGCTACGTGGGCTATTTGGTGCTGCATGCCCTGGAATTTAAACAGAAACATTAAGATATCACTGCGTACATGGTCCGACAAACCACAAACCTGTTATCTAAAAAGGGAATAGAGTCTTTTCTGGATCTTTACCTGGAAGTCAAAGATACGTTTGCCAAACTGTACTCTCTGTCTGGTGTAGGGAACTGTATGGTCAAAGCAGCCCTGTGCCAGCCCTAGCATCTGTAACACACACACAATATTCCCATTTGTAATCTTAAATAGAGCACGTTTGGCTTATTATAAGTCATTTAAATAAAAATGCCTCATGTTGTACCTGAGCTGCAATTCCAATCCTGCCTTCATTCAACATCCCGATGGCATACTTGTACCCATGACCGACCTGTCCTAAAATGTTCTTCTCTGGTACCTACAATGAACAGCAGATAGTTATTCAAAGCCAGATTATGTATTTATTTCACTTAAATCTGGTTTGGGAACAAGGTGTTTGTTGGTGGTACCTTGACATTGTCAAAGTTGAGCGGGCAGGTGGAGGATGCTCTCAGGCCGAGCTTGTTCTCCTTCTTGCAAATCTCGAGCCCCTCTGTTTCCCGGTCCACGATGAAGCAGGTGATGCCTTTGTATCCCTGTCAATCAAATAATCCGATACAAAACGCCTGTAAGAAGAAGTCCTTCTGAGGAGGTTAAATATGTTGTGTTTCTTTTTTAAACAAATAATACAAAGTCGTGCTCACAGCAGAGACATCCACATTGGCCATGACCAGGAAAACGCCTGCGTGCTCTGCGTTACTGATCCACATCTTGGATCCATTGATAATGTAATAGTCTTTCTGTTTATCAGCACGTGTCTTCAGGGCGAAGGCGTCACTCCCCGACTCTGCTTCAGAGAGGCAGAAGCTTCCAATCTGAGCGACATAAGAGCAGGAAAACATTACCGCAAATACAGTGTAGACTAAACACACCCAGTCAGTCAGAAGGTCTCAATTGTTCGCAAAATGAGGAAAGCAACATGTGAGTTTTATACCATACAAGACGAGACAGAGAGTCTATTTGCTCACCATGTCGGTTGACAGTCGGCTGAGGTACTGCTCTTTCTGAGCTGGTGTTCCCAGATTGGTGAACAGTGTGTTGATCAGAGTGTTCTGGATGTCGCAGAGCACAGCGACAGATGCATCCACCTTCGCCAGCTCCTCAATGACCAGAATGGAGGAGAAGAACGTGGAGCCCGTGCCGCCGTACTCTGGGTCAATCTCAATGCCCATGAGCTGTGGAATATTCAGTATCAAAGTCACAGGATAGAAAAAAAAAAAGTACTCATACTGGTTAAATGTGATTTCACATCTGGAAATTTACACTTGAAATACATACCCCTTGTTCAAAGAGAGACTTGATCACTTCCTCATCCATGGCAGAAATCTCATCCATCTTTGACACAAAAGGAGCAATGCGCTCTTGTGCATATTTCTTCACTGTCAAGACAACAAGACACATTTAGTGTTTGAGGAGGATGTTCTCAGTTGCAGTGGATATCAAGATTCAAAGCTCACCTGCTTCCCTCATCATGCCCTCCTCCTCTGAAAATGTCTGAAGGGGAGGAAAGGAGACCACCCCGCCTGCCAGGTCTGAAGCCACATCTGGTGCAGGTCTGTTGGACAAGCTCCTCCATCCAGCCTGGCATGAACCCCATGGTCGAGAGATCTGCCTGCAAGACTGAAAGCAGGGAAGACAACTGTAGCAATCTCTGCGTGTTTAAATACATACACAGTTTAAAAAAGAATGGTAGACACTCATGCCACGTATCATTTACAATGCATGTTAAGTTAGGTTTCATAGTTTAGTGCTAAATTACTTCAAGTTTTGTGATTAAACAAGTCAGTTTGTGCTCTCAAGCTAGCGTTAGCCCTTTGCTAGCTATTAACGACACATTAGCAGGAGTCGGCCGGGTTACGTAATTCAAGGATAAAGGATCGATACACTGAAAATACTAAATACTAAAATCAAAGCAGTAACCCTCATAAAGTAAATAACTTATGACCGAAATATTCTGTCTCACCTTCGCCAAAATCCTGACCAACGGGGAAGCCATCATTTCTTATAAAATGTTTACATGTGATGCTACCTTCAAGTGCCCCGTGTACGAGTCAGACACTCTAATTTTAAGGATGTGTATACGCGTTAATTATATATTTAAAAAAATACAGAATGAACAGCAAAACAAATTAAGCTGCCCAGTACGATGCTCTTATCAGTCTCTTCAAACAAAGACACTTATAGCGCTTTACTGTGTGCAGAGGAAAGCTTTCTTGAGACTACTTTGGGCGAGCAATATTAATAGTTATTTTTCCAATCGTACATGAAGGCAACAGTTGCGTTTGCAGGAACACGGAACACAAATACATCACAACAAACGGAAGCGTTCACCACCGACAATACTATCCGGATAATTTATCCCCAGAGCCCAGCTTTTACAATTTTCACTTTTTAGCGATTATGTTGCGTAGTACTGGAACTGTCTGAACCGCGTTTAGTTGTTTCAAATGGTTAGTATTATATAAATAACACAAATTGTTGACGGCTTGGCTAGCTTTAGCTAGGCAGCGTTAGCATTGATGTTACCAGCTATCAGCTAACCATTTAGATTTTTTATTGAATTAAAAGCAAATATTTTATCCGCAGTCACTTTTGAAAGCAGACGCACGCGACTCATCTCCTTTGGACATTTTAAGGTGAAATACAAAATACGAAAGAAATATGGAAGAGATAAAGACCGAGCCTGTGGATTTTGTGAGGGAATTTCAAGAATACCTGACCCAGCAAACCCAGCATGTCAACATGATCTCAGGCTCCGTCTGCGGAGAAAAGGAGGCAGGGGAGCCATATCAAGACGGTGGGAAGAAATTACAATATAATATACAGCAGCATATCTATGATAACTGAAGAGTTTAATGTTAAAATGATTGTATGTTTTGTTTTAGTTGCACCCCGGGGAGAGCAAAATGGCCTGGACCCTGCGCCTGTGGACGTGAACCTGCCATTGGAGGATAGCTCAGATGTACAGGTGGACGGCCTGGAGAGGACCTGTGATGGGAAGTACAAGTGCAGCTACTGCAGCTATGCCAACAAGGGCATGACTCGTTTAATAGAGCACATCCGCATCCATACAGGTCAGGATGAAATAATAGAATATCTTCTTGCTATTTGATTGTCTAGTATCTATCCCAATCTTGTATACCTGTTTGTGCAGTACATATACTAAATGCTATTTACTCTTTCAAAATAAAGTACATGTCATAATAAATACTGTAACTGCAATTGTCCTCTCCTTATTGTTAACCAGGAGAAAAGCCTCACCGCTGCCAGCTGTGCCCGTTTGCTTCAGCATACGAGCGTCACTTGGAAGCTCACATGCGCTCACACACGGGAGAGAAACCCTACAAGTGTGATCTCTGCGCCTTCCGCTGCAGCGACCGCAGCAACCTGTCCCACCATCGCCGCCGCCGACACAAGCTTCTGCCCACCAGGGTCGTCCGCTCTCCTTTCGCCAACAAGAGGATGTTGAGCTCCTTGCAGAAGAGGACAGGCTCGCTGGGCTTTGGCAGGCGGCTGCTCATCAACTTCAACCCTCCCTCCATGATGATGCCAAAGTCCGATTATCTGGGTGACTTTTCTAATAAGATCCCCCACCATCTGAACGGCAGTGAGTACAAGAAGGTGGATGAGAATGATGGTCGCAACAGAGGTGCTAATGGTTTGACTTTTAACAACCCACTGGACCAGCTGTCTACACTTGCAGGTCAGCTGGCCGACCTCCACCCTGAGTCTCAGACTCCTACATCACCAGACAGAGAGTCCTTACTAGACGAGAAGCCCATCCTCATACAGCAGGTCTCTGGCGAACACGTTGCAATGTGTTCAAACGGAGTCCAGACATCTCCACCTAATAAAGAATCTCCCGTGTCTGGCCCCGGGAGCTACAGTCCTGATCCCGGCCTCGGCTTTGAGAACAGCATGAACACTCTGACTGCGAGTGTGAGCAACAGCCAGCCTGGAACACCCGCCCCCCCTGCACAGACCGCACCGGACCAGCAGCTCCTACAGAAATGCCCCCATTGTGATATTCACTTTCTGGATAACATCCTCTACACCATTCACATGGGCTGCCATGGTTACGAGCACCCGTTTCAGTGCAACATCTGTGGCCACATGTGCACAGACAGATATGACTTTGCGTGTCATTTCGCTCGTGGGCAACATAAAAAGTGATTCCCTGCAGCATAGATCCTTTTTTCCAGTAGGTGCTTGTAACAAATTAAATAAGGTGACAGAATTACATTTTGTATTTTTGTTATGAACATTTTACTACTGCTTTTTTATTTTACACTGGACTATATTGTTGCCTTGCTGCAGTTCTACATGTCTCCAGACTGTGGGCTTGTCATAGTAGTTTTAGATTGATGAATACAACAAGCAAAACATCTCGCAATACCAGAGCACTGCAGAAAAACACAGTGTCGTTTCAACTCATCCTATGGTCAGTATTTGTATTATTAACCTATTATTAGTAACTTATTATTAGATATGTGGCTAATATATGAGACATTTAAAATAAAACACAGTTTAAAGGTATTTCAAAGCATATATCATAAGCTTCACCTGCTCAGGATTCAGTGTGGGGGTGATTAAAACACAAAACAGCAATACACCAACATTTCTCTGCTAGAGACTGAAGTGGGATGTTCAAAGACTGACAGAATAATTGGCTCGTTTTGTGTTCAAAACAAGCTTCGTGCTCACTCAGCCTCATTGTACTCCAGCTTGCTGTCTTAATATGTATTTATACTTCACTTTATAAACAGTGGAAGGCGTCAAACAAAAAAATTATTTTTCATCTTTTTTGTTACTAATTTATACCCTTTTTTACGAGTATTTATTTAGTGTTTTGCGTAGTTTTGTGTTGCTCTGAATTACATTACATTACACACAAGTAGCTTTTTATTTGTGTCAAACTGGGTCAAGACTTGATTGTACGTTATTTAATTTACTATGGGCAATGTATACACTGAAAGACACAAGATCATGAAGATGACCCCTTATGTATCTCTTTGTCTTGAGTTTGAATATGTTTTGTTGAAAGTTTGGCTTAAAAAATGTAAAGTGAGTACTACAGAAAATGAAAAAATGCATTTTTTTTTTTTATTGAACTGCCACAATAGTCCACAAACCGAAAAGCAACTGACCAACAAAAGTGGATTTTATTTTTATTTAATAAAAAAATATCTCACATTCACTCATGACTTTTTTTGATTAAATCTTTCCTTTTTGAAAGTTTACGTTTCAAGTCATTAAAGGGCCAGTTCGCCGATTTTCAACCTCAGTCCTATCATGCTATTATGTGGAGCTAATGCCATTATGGTTGGAAAAAAAATGCAATTTGGCTCTTTGCCTCTGGAGGACGCTATCCGCTTCTCCAATGGTCCTGGAAAACCTCCACCAGACTACGTCAAACGTGTCATCTAGCTGAGGCCAGGGAGCTCGCTAAACTACACTTCCTCAATCTAGGACGCCCGCCTCCGATGTCATGTCTCGTTCAAAATCGTCAGGTTTGAAATGTAGACTGCAGACCTGAAGATTTTTTTGAGGCACGTATTTCAGATTCTGAACCGCTCTGAGCCATTGCCTGCAGCGATCAATGTCGGTAGTATTTCACTCCAGTGTCTCTCACTGGGCTGGGATGCAATGCACGTTGGGTGTTGAAGGAATGTAGAATGGGCGAAACCACAAGCTTTTTGTACAGCTTTCTCCACAGCTATGGCGCCAATTTCAAATATTATTGCTTCTATTGATTACAGAGAACACCAGCTTTGACTGGCAGTGGCTTTTTCCAGAGGCGAACTGCTCCTTTAAATTCCATTGATGATTCTTGACATGATTTCCTGTCTCTCATGATCAAAAACGTCCACAGCTCTATTCACCACACGTTCCACATCCACGTCCTCCTCCTGGATGCAAGTCGCTTCCTGAAGCAGCTGCCTCCGCAGGTTGTGGAGAAACGTGGCTTTGGATTCATTTAGCTGAGCGGCCAGAGACCTCATGTGCTCAGGGGGTACTTGATTATCTAAAATTGACGGAAGAAAATGATCAATACTGCTGGGCTGAAAATGACAAACTTAGTAAAGTAGTAATTGTGTAGTAGTATATCTGACCTCTGGCAGTCTTCATGGCATCAGAGATGAGGCGTCGGCAGGCCTGGTCAGCCTGGTGAACCACACTGGTGGCACATTTCAGGCGGTCAGCCTCCTGCAACAGTATAAGACCACATCATAAGATATTTAATTCATATTTCACTTTTAACAGCTTCAGTGGAGGCTACATAAACACACCGTTTGTTCCGTGTTGTCCTCGACTGGGCTCAGCGGGTTGCTCAGTGCATTGGAGATCAATACCATCAGTCTTTGGCTGAGGAAGAAAAACACAAAGTCAACCGCTAAATACCTAATATAATGTGGAGTAATACTAAGTATTATGTGTTAATAACTGCTTATTCTTACATGTCACCGTTGGATAAATTGTCTGTAGTGTTGAGTGAAATGCTGTTTGTCTCCCATGAGTTCTTCTGTGGATTTGGAGCCTCCAAACGCTTCACCATCTCCAGGATCACCTCAGTGGGAATGGGGTTAGACCTGCTCTGGTTTCGGCTGATGCACGACTCTAAATCACACTGCAGATACACCTGACAGAAACCCAGCGAGTCTGAAAGGACAGCCAACAAAAAGCAGTCAAAGGAATTTGCTTGTAGAGTCTTGAAACTTTCTTGGTTTCAGCAGGTCACAGTCATTAGTAGGGTAGTGATGCATTCAGGTGCTTACAGTATGTTTGAATCATTTCAGATTTAATGTTTTAAAAGCTTTGAGTTATGAAATCAGTATGAAACGTTATGATAAGCTTATAATATTGGAGGGTGCTTACATTTTCTTGCAAGTTGGTACACTTCATATCTCATGCTCGGATAGTAGAAGTTGTCATCCAGCAGAAAGAGAAGTGGTGACCGGTCCAAAGCTTCAGGCTGCTGGAGACTTTGAATGCACTGTTGCCATGCAGCCACGTTGATCTGACAGCTGCTCGGCAGCTCGGCCAAGACTCTAGGTTTCTCCAAGACCTGCTCGATGCACCGCAAAACTGCTTGTCTGTGCAACTTCCATTCAGTCTGCTGAGAGCAGAAAATGAAATGATCTAATAAATAAAACAGATTTAATGCATTTAAAAAATACTTAATACTTAGATAATTGCTTGTTTTGTGTGACTGATAGTCCAAACCCCAAAGACAATCTTTTAAATATAATATACCATTGAAATAATAATATAATATTATTATACCCCTATAAGAAATAAATGATATTGCTACAAAACTTTAATGCAATAGCAATGTTATTCTCATATATAGCAACCACTGTTATTTGCATTGGTAGTTTGCATTATATGTTATAGGTAAAAATCACTTGAAATCATTTACTTTGTGCTATTATTGTACTACTTTTTTATATGATGGCTCTTTATGGTGTTGCTTCTAAATAGGGACCCGTTCCATGAACAATTCCTGAATCACATTTAAAAATCATCCAATTTAACTCTCATGTGTTCACCATTTCTTGCAATTTAACACCGTCCCCCTCCACTTTGGTCTGAAAAGCCTGCTCGGGTATCAGGTCATCATACGGCACTACACTGGCTCTCCATCCGTGCTGTGCTGCGGTGCTGAGGACCTCGCGAGCCAGCGTGGACTTCCCAGCAGCAGGCAGCCCGCAGAGGACACACAGGCAGGCCGGAGCCCGGCCGACACCTCCAGACTCCTCCGCTGCCATTCGCCACCAGAAAGTCGCTTTAAAACACTGCTTTTTACATGATGTTGTAGCCACTGCTGTTTGAAGTTCACAGCTCACTTCCGCATCATGCTACGTCAAAACATGAGGAAGAAATGTGATTTCCGGCGGTGATACTTTCAAAATAAAAGCCTAACAAGTGAATGAAGGCTAATCGGAAGAGAATGGGGTTAAATAAGGAAATTTTAGGCGCATTTCTGAGGACAATGGGTCCCAACTTTAGGGTCAGAAACCCCTCAAGACAAAATTTAGGGCTTAACAGATTTTCTTGCACAAAATAATCTATACCATTTCTGAACATTTTTATGGAAAATACAAAATATTCTGAAAACAAACCCATTGAGAAAATATTATCTTTCTTCATTTGTATTTCTGACATAATCATATGCCTTGCTTGCACCTCCTATGTATTATCATTTGATTATAACTGGGACACAAACTAGGACCTCAGGAATAGCACAGAAACGCAACTACAGTTCACAGAAATTTAAACACTTGAAACCAATTACCTTATACAAATTTTATTTTAATATTACAATAACCAAGATCAAAAAATATTTTACAACATTCCAAAAATAAACGCATGGTAGCAAACATATGGTGATTTTTTTTTTATATTTAAAAATGTACACGTTTACCAGCCTCATCCACCACCACGTAACAGTCGACCTTAAAAAACTGCTGGCAACAGGTAACAGTGAGTCTAATAATCACAGTGTTTTAAAATAGTCTCTTCATACAGTGTTGAGCAGCATACGGCATACATTTACAATACAGTTGATCATATTCGGTATAAAAGCAGAATCAATTTGGTGGCAGCTTGGTGGGGATCGGTCTGGGTACTCCGGGTCCCTGCAGATGAGCTCCTGGTTGTTGACTGGTTGTTGAGTCTGGGACAGAGTCTGTTTCTGCGTTCCAGTAATCCAGTTCTCCATACCTAAAACTGACAAACAGAAATTCAGTTAAACAAGTTATACAGGTGTGTCTACTGATCAGGGCATTATAGATGAAGTTAAATAAAGAAAGTTAACTCTGTTCATACCCAGAAATTGGAGTTGGGGTCGGGGAAGGATATCGAGGCTGGAATCAGAAGAAAAGATAAGTTACAGTCCTGCAAGTTTTTGCTGAAAACAAGCATGCACTTATTTTGTTTGATTAAGCACTTCTCTTTTGTTTGACTGCATTTTCAGGCACTAAAAACTGGTTTTCTAACTGCAAAATAAACACTGTGCTTCCCTGCAGTGATGATTACTAAGAAAAACTAAAATATTTACCCCATCAGGAGCCGTCTGTAACGGAGGCTGGGTAGACGCAGCTGTATGTACATCATACGTCGGCTGTGAATTTGAGTTTCCTTTCTGAGCATTACTAGACCTGTGAAAGCAAAACATATTAAAAGAAACAAATTAATCCTTGCAAGTGCCGCCTTTGTCATAAGTATAATCAGATTATTCTAATTGGAGGTGATGTTTACTTAGGACGTCTTTTCAGGCACGGGTCCAGGGTATCCCTCCTGTAGACGTAGAGCAGCGCTAGAATGATGATGATCAGAACAGGAACCACCAAGAGGAAGAAGATCAAAAGGCCGTCCCTGAGGGAGTGGTCTGTGGTAAGAAAAGAACAGAATGTCATGTGTGACTAAGGAACAGTACAGAATAATAAACTGAAAGTTACACCCAACAATCAACTTGCTTTTCCTATCATGACAAACAGAACATCCAAAAGGACAACTTAGATTCACCTTATACAAGTTATTCAAGTATAACAGCTGGGTATATAGACCAACTGACACAAGATATTTAACATTATAAAAATTATCCGAGACCAAAAAACTGAAATTAAAGATGTAATAGGGATGTGCTGCTTCCACAATCACGCCAGCAGATGACAGACTGATTAATATATGAGATATAGGACGCCCTAAAACATGACTTCTACAGGCAATGGAATCTATTCATGTATTTAGAGAACGTCATTGCTGGTTTTCATATTGAGCCCTTTTTAGAGTTAATGCAAGTCGCATTAGGTGAAAAAGTGACTGTATATCTAGATGGACGACACGTCTCCATCTGCTCTCACTATGCTAAATTGATGCCAAAACAGCCCCAGTGATAGGCACTGCCATCTTGTGATGGTGACGTCATTTGGAGCCAGAGTTGCGCAGTAGAGATGGAAGGGTGGAGCCGCCGTAGCCACTAGCCCAAAACACACAGCAAAGACAGCAGAGATCCCGCACGTCGGCGTTTTTAACAGCAGAACAGCTTCTTGTGTTGGTCTGAAGCAGACATTCACAGATATGGAAACTTCAATGACTGTAGTGATTGTTTTAATTATGTCTCCTCTACTCTGCTAATCAGGAGCAGATCGGCTGCAGGAGCCGGATTGGTCAACAGAGCTGTCAATCATCCTTTTTACAGCATCAAATAACGAATTAAAAGTAAACACTTGGACATAAATCAGCATGATAAGAACTAACTATAATGACAGAAACCATGTTTGAGAAACATTTTTTTGACGTGTATTTTGATTTTATAGTTTGACTCATGTCCCATCTGTTAACATGGAGGAGGCGGGCTTTATGACCTATACTGCAGCCAGTCAGCAGGGGGCGCTTGAAATGTTTTGGCTTCAATTTAAGGGAGCTGTCGTGTCGTCCATCTTTTTATACAGTCTATGGGTGAAATTAATAAAGCAGGGTGCTTTTTGACTTTCTGTGTATTTTATTCTGAAAAGCAAAGTAATGAAATCAGTTATAACCCACCTATCTGAGCAGGACCGCTGTTAATGCTGCCTCCTCGCCCTGACCTGTTACAGTGAGGTGGGCCCCACCCGTCCTCACAGTGGCAGTTCCCTCTGTCATTGCAAACCTGAAGGTGAAAACACAACGGCAAAGTCAGACTTGTCATCGTAAGGGAGTAACAGAAGGATGGAGTGAAGGAAGTACTGTCTTACCCCTTGGCCATGACAGGTGGTCCGGGCATCACAGTTCAAGTTGGGCAGCAGAGCGGAGGCGTTCACACACTGAAAGTCCAGGCAGGTCTGAGAGAGAGGACACATAACTTACTGATGAAATCATAAATTGTCATTCCACTTTCACAATGACGGTACTTTTCCTGGAACGAGTTTAATCACATTATTTCCTGGTTACATTCTTCTTCTTTGGTGTGTGCACTTGTTTAAATATTCGTCAGCTCACCTTTCCTTTCCCACACGGGCTGCCGGGGTTAACGTAGGCAGGGTCCAGCACATCTGAGCCCAGGTTGAAGTGTGCATTGATACACTTGTGACCTTGAACTACCTCAATACTGACTTGGGCACCGGGAGGGAGGACGTCAAGGTTCACATTATTGCACTGCAGCTTCCCACACATGGAATTACTACAGTGAAGGACACAACAGAACACAGTCAGTTCTAACAGTTGTCAATTAGTAAGCTGAAAGAAGCTAATCTATACTTAAAAGGTAGGAGGAGGTCGCAATTCTGGAGAAAGACTGTTCTCAAGTCAAACAAATACACTCCTTCCTTCAGTGCTCTGCAGGAAGCTCCGCCCCCCAAATTCATGACTACATTTTGCCAGGGAAACATCTTTGAGTGACAAGACCTTGCTAAGTATAACAAATGCAAAGAAACTTAGAAACTTCTATCTATTCAGAGGATCTTGGACATCAGGAAATGTTACTTTTACAGTTGTATCTACATGGGTTTTCCGAGCCAAATTCTACAGTTCCATCAATCCATTATCTTCCGCTTATCCGGGGCCGGGTCGCGGATGCAGCAGGCCAAGCAAGGTGACCCAGACCTATCTCTCCCCAGCAACGTTTTCCAGTTCCTTCTGGGGAATTCCGAGGCGTTCCCAGGCCAGGCGGGATATATAATCCCTCCAGCGAGCTCTGGGTCTGCCCGGACACCCTTCGGAGGAAACTCATTTTAGCTGCTTGTATCCGCGATCTCGTTCTTTCCGTCCCTACCCGAAGCTCATGACAATAGGTGAGGGTTGGAACGTAGATCGACGGGTAAATCCAAAGCTTTGCCTTCAGGCTAAGCTCCCTCTTCACCACCCTTCACTTCAGTCATTCTCCAGTAAAGTACTTACGCAACACTACATTTGATAAACTGTTGTTTGCTGTTGACTCCACAGTTCCCAAACATGGTCCCTTTAGTGTTTGCGTGCTGGTAGCAAATATCTTCTGCCTTTTTTGCTGGATCTGCACAAGAGAGACAAAAAAATACAGTTAAGGTGTCCCAAAAAAAGAAAACAAGAGTCATGTGTTTGACTTGCACGGGGTATAAATAAGCCTGAAATGATGACCAGAGCGCACAAGTCTTTATATGAAGCATTAATGAATGTACCTGGTTCAAATAGATGTTTGCACTGGTAGTCATACGTCTGGCATCTCCCTTCATAGCAGTAGGCTGCGTTGTTTTGGCAGGTCAGGCCGTCCATGAGATAGTAGTCATCAGGACAGAACGCGGTCCAGCCATCACAGTATTCAGGGAGGTCACAGGTGTTGGCCGACTCTCTGCACTCTGTTCCAGCAACTCTGATCTAAAACAAGAGCCAATCACATGTAGGCAACATCAGAAAAATACTTTTTTTTTTTTATAGCCCTTTAAAAGTGTAAAAAAAGGTCTCCTCAAGTGAAGCGTATCTTCTGGATTCAGTGCAAATATAAGCTCCATAACTACGTATACAACAGCACGCTGACCTGACAGTTGTCGCAGCAGAGTCCCTGAGCACAGGCCGACCCGGAGGTAAACTTGCAAGTGGCAGCGTCACAGCAGTCATTTTTACATTCCTGTATGAAAAGGACACAGAAACTGTTTACTACAAACCGAAAACTGTGCGCTCTTGCCTGTAAAGCCGAAAGAAACGTGTGGCTGGGCACATTTTCGCATTTTGTGTTGGAACTAAATTTTGCAAATGTATATTTTTATATTCAAAATTCTGGTTTGCTCATGAGAAGTTACCTGCTTTATGGGTTGCACATTTTTGTGTTCTCTACAACTCAACCCCTGCAGTGTAACTGTCTGTGTAACATGGCTCGTATTGTTATTTATTGGTTGTCAGAGCTAAAAGGACCTACATAAAAATTAGCCTTAAAAACTGTCAAAGCAACCAGTAGTTAAATTAGAGCAAAATCATATATAACAAAACTTCAATAGACAAGCACGTGAAGTGTTTATTTCCTTGACCTTTGTGTGTGTGTGTGTGTGTGTGTGTGTGTGTGTTGTACCTCTAGATTGCCACAGTCACACTGCTCTCCTTTGTCCAGCCGTCCGTTCCCACATTCAGAGTTACTGACCACATCTGACGGAGAGGGCTGGTTTTTCAGACACACGCCTCCTCCTCGGATGATCAGATTCTCAAAGTCTTGTTCGCTGCATTCGCTGAAAGTGGAGGAACCACTACAGGAATGGAAAGAAGAAATATTTGTTATCAAAAAAACATTCATTAGTAGGTTTTTGTATGACGTAGCATTTTAGGCCCCTTCACAAATACACAGAAATAAATGATTATTTTACTTAAGAGTGGAGACACACAAAACATACATACTTTATTAATCCCCGAGGGGAAATTCAATGTTTTTCACAAACATGCTACATAGGCCTGAAATACACACACACGTACAAACAGGACCCTATGGACATGCATTAAAGGTTGAGATGTCAGAGTGAGGGGGCTGCACATGGACAAGCACCCCTGGGGATTCGGTGCCTTGCTCAAGGGCATTTCGACAGTGCCCAGAACTGGCACCTCTCCAGCTACAAGTCCCAATTCCATGCTTGGTCCGTACCGGGACTTGAACCGGCCAACCTCCGTTTCCCAGACTAAGTCCCTACAGACTGAGCTACTGTCTACCGCAACTACTGCTTATTTGATTCCATGTCAAGGAACACTTTTTGAGATGTGTTACCTCACGCTGGCTCCCATGATGCAGCCCTTTTCCTCACATGTGCAGCGAGCGTTGTCGTGACTCATGCCCAGGTTATGGCCCATCTCGTGGGCCACCACAGAGGAGATTAAGGGAATGTTGTCATTGCTGAACTGTGAAGACACAACAAATACAATAATTGCCAATATTCCTTATAGTTAATATACTAAAATATATGATCCTGGCTGTTGGTTACACATGAATCTCCCTTTAAAAAAAGATTTATTGTATATCACAGCACAAGAGAGCTTTTCTCTTGATACTTTTAATTGTCAACTCCTGAATCAGGATATTCATTGAAGGCTCTTTCTCAAGTGTAAACCGATTAAATATGAGTCATATAAAGAAATGCAGTTTTATATGATGGGAAAAAAGTGGCAGGAAATGTTGAGTATTTAATTCTATTACAGGAACTTAAAGGGGGGGTATTGTGCTAATTTCAAGCTTCATATTTCACTCTGTGATACCTGTGGAGTAGCTTAGCATAATTTACAGTTAAAAAAACTCATCATGTTTCTCACACTGGTGCTCTGTGCAGGAGCCTCATACAGCCTCTGCCTGAAACGACTCTGTCCGTTTAAGAAACCCCGCCCCTACAAGCCCACTTTCTTCTGATTGGCCAGCTCATTGAAGCCTGTCCGAAACCTGGCGTTCACAGCAGCCTGCAGACTGAGCTGAGAAGCCTGGGGATTACTCCAACATACTTTTACCTACAGATTTGAAACTTCACTCACGTTTAGTCTGGACATCCAACATTATAACATTATATGTCTTAAAATGTGAAACAGCATAATACCCCTTTAAAGCGATACATTTCTTGACCTCATAATGGCGGAAACTTAATCTAATGTTGAAACACCTAAGAAGAAAGTTGTTTTCTTTCCAGTTTGTCTTTAAATAGAATACTGAAACAACATAAGGCCTCACAATGGAAAAGAATTTAAGGAATCTATTCACCAAAATAAAGTTGCCTCGTCATGGAGCTCACTAATACTGTGATCAAGTCTAACCTGTTTGACTCGCCTGTTATTCAGAGCCTGCATGACTGTGCTGCATTTCTAAGACTTCTCATGAATAATGCAGCTGGTATCAGTTTCTGCCACAGCACCGCGGTGTCAGCTGGTGTTAGAAGTTAAAAGGGAGCTGAACTCACCACGTTGATTCCTCCGGAGCTCGCGACGGAGCAGACTGTTCCCACAAAGGCCATACCTAACACACCTCCATCGTACGCGCCTGGCCTTCCACTGAGAAACAACAGCACCGAGACATTTGTCATTATTCGGAAAATCTTCAGACTATGTTGCTTGTATTAAATGTGAAATCTGATGGCATCATAAAAAAAAAACTAAAAACAAACAGCACTTACACAACCAGTTGACCGACATCGTGCCTGATCTTTGGTAACAGATCTTTCTTCCTCCACTTGACAAAGTTCCCCAACACTTCTCCTGCAGAACCCTCCACAGAGAAGGGATTAGCATCCTTAAAGATCTCCAGACCCACCAGCACCACGCGGATATTCAGCGGCTTATAAAACTGGAATACAACAGAAAATAAAAGAAGCACATTATAAATCATAAAACTGCACATGCACAAAAACAACACATACATTTATTAGAATTAAACACATTTCCTTTCAGATCTCACCGAATCCAGGAGATTCGCTATTTGCACCATTTCCTCTCGTATCGCCGTTTCATTTCCTTTCTTAAAATTATACTGTAAATACAATTAACACAAGAATAACAGTTAGTTTCCTTACAGTTATAGCAGTCTTATGACACTAGATTTCACAGCATAGGAAAAGGACTGCAACATTTAAAGCTGCTTATACAAGGCTGATGAACCCACGAGTGCAGTAAAAGTGCTCATCTACTTGCATTCAGTTAAAACAAAGCAAACAGTTGCAGACAAATTATGCATTTTTTTCCTACCATAATGGCATTAGCTGCCCATAATAGCATGACAGGACTGAGCTTGAAAAGTGGTGAACACTCACCCTCAGATTATCGACAACCAGCACCAACTCCACATAACTGGTTTGAGGCAAATTGCGCTTCCTCTGTTGAAACAAAACAAAGCAGCTACTTAAAACTTTATTCTCTTTCCATTTTGAAACCTGCTCAATTAATTAAAGTAAGTTAAAGCATCCTAACCCGCAGCAGATTGGTCAGCGATTGGCCGGGCTCAAAGGTTTCGTGGCTGGACGTCGATGCGGCCTCGCTGACGACCCCGCAGGTGACCTGCTCGGGCTGATCGTCCTTCAGAAGGTACAGAAGGTGGTCGTTGGTGGCAGACTCCAGCACAGGCTCAAGTCCATAGGTCTCGTTTCCAATGATGATGACACCCCTGCAGAGAAGTAGAGCGCAGCAGATACACGATCAGAGAAATGCTTTCAGTCACGCTGGGGTGTGGCACAGATCATACTTTCAGAGACACATTTAGAACAAGGTGTCACTGATAAGAAGGTCTGAGCTAATAAACCTTACACACTTCAGCCCAATTTCAATATGTAGCTCTGCTTGAGACTTAGTAATACAACTGAAATCAGTATCACATCTTAGTGAGAATATTATCCAACAGTGATATATAATAAGGGTTGCTGTTAGCGATTGTTTTCATCAATAATCTCACAATTATTTTCTGTTATTTGGTCGAACGTTTAGCCACTAAAATGTGTTTCCCAGATGCCTGAGCGATTTCTTCATATTGCTTCTTCTATTTAACCAAAACCCAAACACTCCTTAATTACTATCATTATTATCATTATATTATTATATATCATTCATCGCTTAAATTAACCCTCCATGTTCCATGTATACACTATCCCCGGAACCTATATATATATATATATTAATACTTCTTAAAATGTATTTGTATTCACAGGCCCAGTATATTGTAGTTTTTAGTGTCTTACGTGTTTGTGTTACCATGACTAACTTTTCCTTGTTTCCTTGTATCAGGAGAAAAATAATGTTTTCTTAATAATTCACCATCTTGTGCTCTAGAAGTTTTTACTACATTATAACTGTCAATTTAACTGCCACCATTACTTCCTGCCTACTTTAGTAAATGACTATTGTAATATTGTTTTTCTTTTAGGCACTGTCTCTTTTGCATTAACCCATACGCTTTATATTTGATATTCTTACTGATATTTGAGTTGTTTTTTGTATTCTCTTATTTGTACTGTATTTTCTGGAGCTATCTGGCACTATAATTTCCTTCGGGATAAATAAAGTTCTATTTTATCTTATCTTGTTTTGTTTTACCTTTTAAGTGTAGTACGTCAATTGTGTGTCTGTACTTTGAGAGTAATGTTAAACCGGAGCCAAATTCCTTGTATGTGCCCACACTGATTCTGATAAATGACAAAGAGATGCATCAAATTCTTATATTTGATAAGCCTTAACCAGTAAAATGTAAAGACATTTGTTGAAAAATGATTGATAAGGCAGCTAATTTTCTTTCAATCTACTAAATGCTGTCGCTCTATACAAGCTATCGTAACTAAACTGTATGGAAAGTCACATAAAAACAGTGAAACTGATAAACAGTGTCAAAATCTGTGTCCATGATAAAGACTACCATTGCTCTGAAATGACATCATGCTCATATGATCACCAGTAAATGTTGTTCTTGAATCAGTGCCAGCTTTCGCTTCATTTATCACTGATACAAGGAACCAGAAAAGCAGAAGAGATTCTCAAACCTGAGGCCAGAGCAGGTGCTGAGTGCCACCACTGAATCCTCATATCCCTCCACCTCTCCGTGGTAATAGCAATGCACCTGGGAGAAGGAGAGTAACACATGTTTGAGAATGGGTTTTCAAACCAGCTTAATAAACCAGAATGACTTGGTGTTTACTTACATGTTGTTTTGGATATGAAGACTTGTAGTTACCTGCAGCGTCACTTACAAACTGGACAAAGTTTGGGTGTAAAAAGTCTCTGACAAGAGGGGAAAAACACAGGATACTTCATCTGAAGCAGTGACATGGACTTACAATAATTTGAGTAACATTAACAAAGTTCTTACTCTATGCATACCTGTTCTTTTGAAGGTGAATGAGGTGTTTCTTGTTGTTGATATTGAGTGCATACGATACTTTCTCGTCTTCATTTCTCTGAAATGGGTAAAACAAGCATTCTTTATGTTTCTAGTATTAAAATCAGATTAAAAGGTAACTGAATCGTGGTTGTTACCTACTTCTTTAGACTGTGTTGGTCTATTGATGCTCCTTGTCCATCTGCGAATCACTTGAGGATTAACAATGGAGTACTTTGACGGATGTAATTTGAGCCCATCAACACGGTCTGGAACAAAATTGTATTCACACAGACAGACTGTAAATATGAAGAATGTATTCTGGAGCTTAACTAATGTTATTTCTTCTCTTGACAGAAAGCACACACACATAATGCATCCATGAAGGGGAAATATAATCTTTGAAATTACTGTATACGATTCAATAATGCCCCTTTAAGAAAAAACACAAATAAACAAAGCAATGCATAGAAAATTCCACCGCAAAAAATCGATGGCAAAATAATCTCAATTATCTCTAAATGTCCAGCCATCGTTGTTCGAGTGTAGAAAAAAGGAAGCTTCTTCTTCTTTTTTCTCCTCTTCACTGTTTTCCTCCTCCATCGAAATACTTTTCAACCTGTTCCCCGAGTCACCTGTGCCTCACCTTTGTTGTCAATCCCAGAAACGTACCACAGCATGAAAACAGCGAATAATATGTGTCTCCTATCCATAATCCCGGTTTAATTAAATAGAATCTTGATTATGTCCCCATATGGTCCGTCTGCTGGCTATTAATGAATTCAAGAATCGTGCCTGGGCTTCCTTCTGCTGGGCAGGTGCGTCACGATGGGTGTGGCTTCTTCCAGGTGTGTAAGGCAGGTTTAAGAAAGCAAACAAAATGCAACGGTGGTATGACAAAACAGTAAATATTTGTGAGACTATTTACCAGAAAGTTGTTTGGTTGCGGGCTATGCTGTTAGTGTTAACGGACAGAAAAACAATCATTGCTTCACTATTAATTCACACCTCCATTCATCGGGTGTTGTTCATATGAAGTCACAGAAAGTCTCCAAAATAAAGTGTACCTTTGTTTTGATGGTGTGATAATCTCAGATGATGCATTACCAACTTTGTACTGCAAAAAGCAGCCTACTTGCGTTAAACGCTGAGATGAGGGCTCTTTTATGGAGTTATCGCGATATTATGGGTATTCGTTACGTCACTCACGCGGAAGTGTTTTGGTGTTGAACAGCGGTGCTTTTGATTTTTAGCAACATTCAGTAACTGTACAAAGTACCATTGTGCGTTTTATCATTTACAAAAGACCAACAAATGTTTTCACTGTACTTTTAAACTATTGCTAATATAAAGCTGTCATTTTACACAATATAGCTGCTCGAGAGTATTCTCAGCTGGTTAATTTTTGATTGTTTTGACAACTCAGTGTAGTCCAAAGCTAGTTAGCATGTAAGCTAGCTATTAAGTTGTAGTTGGTCGATAGTCGTTTCTTGTCAGACTGTCAAGCCATCGATGTACAACAACTAACTGCGACGTAAGGTGAATGTCAGAATAATATTAAACATTTCACTGCATTTTCAGATACTCTGCGAGCGCTTATCAGGTTGGTAACGTTACCTCAAAACGTCACACAGCGGCACGGACAATGATGGTCCTTAATGAAGCACCGTTATCTGCTCTCTTGAAATAGGCCGATGTGATGTATGGCTGCATACCATATGTTAAGATTTGCTCACTTACTGAAGAAAGGACTGCCCAAGAAACAAGTCTGGACAAAACCAAGTAATACCTCATTCGTGGTGTCAGCTCAAGTTGTTTTGTGAGTATACCTTAAGGCTGGGATACGTTTTTAAACCCAATTAAATCATGTTTGAACTTTAAATTATGTTGCACCAAACTGCAAAGCTATCTTAAAATTAAGAGAGATTAAATTTAAACCTCAGTTTAGTTTTTACTCTAAACCCTAGATTAAATTTACTTCTGTTGCACCAAAATTTAAAATGTGATCCAGTGTTAACTTTAAACTTACACTTGAGGAGGTTTAACTTTTAAAATGGCTACTTTTTTGAGGTGGATTGAGGAAAATAATGAAGCTCCTCAAGGAAAATTGAGGGACAGACTCAACCCAATTGAGTTTTACGATGCAGCTGAATTTCAATCAAGATACTGGTTCATAAAGGAAACTGTTACAGGAAGATTGGATCAACTGTCAAACATGAAAGAAATGCAGCAATAGCACCAGTGCTCCAACTCCTGGTGGCCCTGCAAATTTATGCCACCGGATGTTTCCAGAGGGTGGATGGGGAACTGTTTGGCCTACACAGTTCCTCTGTCGAACGAATTGTCAGCAGAGTGTCTAGGGCAATAGCAAGTCTGAAGAACCAGTACAACTGGTTCTTTCCAACAGGGGAAATATTGATTAAACTCTCAGTTTATGTCAATAAACTTGGATTTACTAAACAGAGATTAGTTTTGAATTGTGCAGCAGATCTTCGCTTAATTTTAGATCTGGATTTACTCATTTTAAACCTAGTTTTGCTAAACTCTGACACTGCCAAGAGGCACCTCTGTTTAAAAATAATATGGAGATGTGTTATGTTTTGCTTTCTCGTTTTGTAGAATGACAGCGCTGACAGACTTTGAACCTTTAGCAAAGAGGCTCAAGATTGAAACGTCCACCACATCTTCTCTTAAAGGTAATTTGCTTCGATAGATTTTCTTGACAGAATATATGCCAAAAAAGAAAAATTATATTTTTACCCCCTTTGTAAAACGTTTGTTGTTTTATCTTTCAGTCCCTTCTTTACATATTAGGATCAGAGACAACGAGACAGTAGATCAACAAAGGAGTCAAAGCAACTCAGAGACGAAGATGGATGAACAGCCAAAGACCAGAGCAGATGGTTTGCGAGGTGTAAAGACAAAGGGTCTCCACCAAAGAATTGTCCCAAAACAGCAACAGAAGTTTAAAAACACTCTTGAACGGTGGTTCAAAAAAACCCCAAGTAAAACTGAAGTGTGCCAAACCACAGAGGATGTAGAAATGATGGACGATGGTGGCTTTCAAAGCACCTCAGCTCAGGTTCTGGACTGCCAAAAGGATGTAAAACCTGCTGTCTCTGACTCAGATGAGGAAACTCAACCCTTGACGCCTCAAGACCTGTCACCAGTTTCCAAGGAATTTGTAGGGAGCGAGGTTCATCAAAATCAGCCCAACAATGATGGCGTATCAGAAAAACAAGAAATGGTTACTTGCCCAGCCACCTCAGAAGGCTCTGTGAAACACAATACCAGAATAACAGACTTCTTTTCAGGGATGTCATCCTCACCAGGTTTGCCTGTGAGACGTCGCAGGTCGGATAAGTCTCCAGGCAAACAAGATACAGACGAGCCTGATGTGAAATGGCTGGGGACGCCGATCAGTGAGTTAAAGAGGATGCCTGAATGTGGCGGACCACTTCCTCCGCTGAGGAATGTTCCTGGACAGCACACTGTGATGATCAGGGTTTGAACGATTCTTATTCTTTTTTTAATATCCCCAACACTTCTGAGGGTTATCGAATCGAGACATACAGTAAATTAACTTTTTAACCCATTGTATCAGATACATAGCTACACGGAAAGTTTTCTTGGGAGGCCCTTTGCCAAACAAGTCCTTTATCTGTGTGTATCTTAAAAATCTTTTAAATTTTAACATCTAATGTTGGTGTACAGTAGATTTAACAAATCTGAATTCTGCATTTCACCACTTTGAAACCAGATCTTAACTGGAGCAGGGTAATGGAACCCAACGCACACAAAGTGCAAACTTGTGTGGAGGAATTGAGTGTAGGCATTTTATAATTGAGAGCCTGCAACTTGTACATCTAAAAGTCATTAACACAATAACTTCATGTCCCTGAGTCAGCTTTTATTCTGCAAAATTAAAACATATTTTTTAATCAGGCTTTTAGAATAATTTTTAAAGATAAGTGCCAACATAAAATTGTTTTTTTGCACACATGTGTTGCATCTACTAATGCTTCTTTTTATTTGCTCTCTTCTACAGACAGACCTGCTTGAGAAAGGTAAAGTTCCTGTTCCATATCCTGCTCGGTTTAAGGATACCTGGGATGATATCCATGTGAAGATGCCCTGTTCCAGTATGAGTCTGTTTCCTGTAGTAGATGAGGTAATGACTCTCATGCTTCTAGACCTCAGTCAGTATATGTATGTCTCACACAAGCACTGGCATGAGAGCTTTCTGTTTTTATGCCTCTAAACTATGGAACTCACTGCCTCTCGATATCAAACCGGCAAGCTCTGTCTCTATTTTAAAAAGGAAATTAAAGACTTTTCTTTTTAATCTAGTTTTTAATTTGGAGTAATTTTATTGACAAAGTTCTTATCATAGTTTCATCTTAAACTTTTTACTGTTTTTAATTTATTGATAACTAACATTTTATTAGTTTTACTGCAGTGCTAACATTTTTAATTAAGTTTTTATTCATGTCTTGTTTTATTACTTTCTACTTCCCTGTTTTAGTCTTTTAAAATTGTTTTTGTTGTTGTCAATTTCTGTCTGTTTGTTTCTTTGTTAAGCACTTTGGATTGCATGTTGTATGTATGAAAGGTGCTACATACATAATTGAGAGTATAAAGGCTCTCAACTCACTATAAAGTTTTACACAGCAGGTATTCATGTGCACTTTTTATGAGCATGGATGAAATCCTTTGGCGGTCAAATGACTGTCGGGAATATGGTGTGGCATTATATTAAATACATAAGTAATTTGTAACTACTTTATAAAACAGAGAAAACAACATCATGTTATTAAATTTGCATTTAGAAACATACTTAATTCACACTACGGACACCTAACAGATTTTGTGCCTCCACAGGAAACACTAGAAGCACAGAATAAGAGCCGGTGGGAGTTGATCAAGGAAACTTTAAACAACAATTTTACAAGTCCTGGTGACTTGAAGGCAAGTTTCACTTTTTTGTCCTCTTTTTATTTTTGGCATGAGCTCATGTATTTCACCTCATGATACAAGTGGCAGAGAGCACTGTAAGTGTTGTTACCAGACTATGCCATAAGATGGCGTCATGAGCCCAGAAACTGAGGCGCACACACTCTCTCAGACTCGAGATAATCTGATAAATTGTTGCACATGTATAGAATTTCTGTAAATGTAATAAATGAATTTGTTTGTTACAGAATGCGATATTGAAGTACAGTGCATCAAACGCCAAGAAATGGGACTTCACAGCGTTAAGTTCGTACTGCACCAAGGTAGGAACAAGAAAAGCTGATGCTTTTATATGAATATTACAGAAACCAGAAGTTATTTTTGTTTAAAAAAAATTACGTATTTTGTGCAATCATTTAATTAATTTGGCATGCAGACATTTAAACACAGATGGACATGATGTTGTGTTCATGATGTTTAATGATTAGCTGTAGCGTAATGAAACATAAACTATCCATTCTTTATGCTTGATTGTCCAACAGAAGGCATTGTTAACCAATGACGATGCTTTTCTCCGAGCTCGGAGACAGATGGCTTGTTAGTCCGTAATGACAGTATCTTATGTTTATGGAAGACACTGTGGTACAGATGTTTCATTTGACACCAGATTCTATTTAGCCTGGTGTATATGGTTTTAAAATGTTATCGTAAATCAATATCTCAAACTAAGCAGCCATTTTTCTTGTGTTTGATTCTCTACGTCTTGAAAGCGTTTTGATTTTTAAATGTTTTGTAATAAGATTTGTTCTCTATTGTTACAAGGTTTGTGTGTGTGTGAGCACAACTTGTGTTTGTCACTGTGTTACAGTAATAAAGTCAGACGACTTTTTAACAGCACACGATTCATTTGAACATATTTTATTCCCTGTGCTGGCTGGACATCTGGCTGTTTGGATTTCTGTGGCTCAGAGTATAAAGTTGTATTTTATGACTTTTATTTATGTGATGTTTATTTTTTTTACTGTCCCGAGCTTTGTCGTTTTCTTTACAAGCCAAGGATAAAATAGGTCTGAGTTACATCATGATGGCCAGAGCGCCGTTGGTTCATTGGTTGTCTGCTCCAGACTCATTTGGAGGCCATCCATCATCTGTTGTCTTGACTGGCTCTGCGTCATCCTGTGTAGAGAATCAGGCAGGGCTGTTCTACTGTCTGGCTCATGAAAGAGACGAGAATATTCAATTTGGATTGACTGGAAATGTTGCGACATGAGTGTTTGAAATAAGAAGTCCTGAGCCTGTAAGACCAGACAGACAATGGGCTTTATTTCCCTTATTGTGAGGCAGACATCATCCTCTGTGTGCTGCATGGGATCATACTGAACACATAAGCTACATGTTTTTATGATATCCCCATCTCAGGGTAGAAGCACAGGTAAAGCTTTTATCTTAAATGCCAATATGTCAAATGTGTTTCTGTCATTCGGCACAAGAACACTAATGGATTTCACATGGGAGAATGTTGCAACCCTTCAGAGGCAAACTGGGAGTCGAGAGAAATCATTTAATCTTTTGCCAAAAGGTCACGTTTAGTAACTTGTCAGAAATGAAAATAGCTGACATTACATCCCAGAGAATGCTTTACCCCAGCCTCGTACAGTACTACTGAATCAACTGTGTGCAGCGCAGTTTCATCATGGATTCATAAATCATGTTAGAGTGAGAATTTTATTAGATAAAATCGGATGTTGAGCGGCTTTAGCCAGAGGCCAAGTTCTGTTGTTGACGCTGGATTGTATTTGTAGAGTCCAGTAATGGTAGAATTTAATTTATGTTAGACTGCAAAATGTCCAGCACCATCAAACATATTAAGATAGAGTTGGACATAACTCGTATTGAAAAAAATTAAACATCTAGTCACCTACTGTTTTGTTGATTGATTTAAAGATGGCATGTTGGCATCATTGATGACTGGTTGTTCAGTAAAGATTGTAAATATTTAAAGTGTGATCAATGTGATTCATGTTAGACACCTGCAGGTAACTTTTTCAAACTTTATAGTTTTTTTGTCTTTTCAGAGAACATAAACGAACGAACAAACAAACATACATTCCCGCTAATCCGCCCTCCCTCCCCTTACACCCGAGAAGCTAGACAATTAAGAAAAAGAACAAAAAATACATAAATAACAAATAAATAAATAAATAAAGGAATGTTGACATTATATAAAATAGTGAGTACAATATGTAATAAAAATATGTAAGTTAAAGTTGTAATCTCAAAGATCTCAGTTTCATTCCCTTTGGCGACACCTATGGTGATAAACGGTAATCGCAGGAGCACACTTCCCAGATATCCAGACAGTGTTGCATGTGTGTCGTCCACGTTTGGCTCCGGTTGAAACTCTTGATTTTGCTCGCTGACGGTCGCTTTCCTTTTTAGACTGTTTGCCTTCATCTGAGCGTCGAATTTGTATTGATGTTTTCTTTGTTTGTTCAACCATAGTAGATTATTGTTAACTCGCAACAATAGCAGCCGCTTAGCTCCGCCTACCCTGACAGACCAACCACTGCGGGGTGATTGGAAACGCGTCACTAACTGGGCGCTGCTTGTGAATTATTTATGTGTAAGTCGCAATCGACACCCAGTCCATGATACTGCACATGCAAAGGCTTTCATCAGTGGGCCATAGGCTCAATCACCATTGTGTTACCTAATTCCAGGATAGATAGTGACTTAACAGACATTATTTAAATGAAACTCTTTGAAATTAATACTTTAATATTAAGCAAATCTGTAAGAAGACAAAAGGGCCGAGTTATTTTCCCTAATAGACCGACTTATTGGGCAAATACAGACACACTATTAACACATACATACAACTGTCAGTAGGAAGTAAAAAGGTTCAGAGGAGACGAACGATTTATAGGATCAAAGGAGAAGATGGAGTCAGAGTGAAATCTATGAATGGAGCCCAGGTGTAAATGAATTTCTGATGGGACTTACATCTGTTGTATCTCAGTGTTTTTTCGGAGGTTACTTTTAAGACGCATTGTAGCTTGGAAAACATTTGGTTTATTTATGCCCTTTATTATTGCACACAAAAGTCTGTTAATTCTCCCTTTCAGAATGTGTTCACAGCCTGACTGAGCCATGAGTCTATGTGTTAAAAGTCCAATATGCTGAACGGGAAGAAGCAAATAGGCTACATGTACAGTATCTGTAATGTACTGACAGAAATAAGCACAGCCCACAGAATATAGTGAAGGGGTTTGTTAACACATTTAAATAAATAAAAAAAACAGTCACAAAGGATGTTTGATTTATTTCGACTGTGAAAAACAAGTTTAATGGGTAATATCAAAGAGCTCAATGTACTGCACCCCATAGTTCACTGTTACTCTTCTCCTGGAGAGGCCAGATTGGAGCCGCTGTAGCAGAATGATTCTCACTGTCAGAGAAAAGTAGACATGAATGGCATAGAGTGACGGGCCAGGCGCCCTCATTGAATATTCATTTGGGCAGGCGTACCTTATGAATAACTGAAAAGCTGTTGACGGACAGCATCAGTTTTGTCCATTTCTCTTCCTCCAGTTAAACCAGTGTTGTATTTACAGTTATGAGCGCTGCAGTGTTTTATTTTAACACGGTAACACGTCCACAGACGCCTGCGAGCAGATGCTTTATTGCTCGGACCTGCGGGGAAAGTGAACAGCAGCGTGAAGCGTTGTGTTAAATCTGAATGGGAGCTCTTGTTCCTCGCTGCATACACCCCCTGCATCTTGCTTGATTACTTTGTCAGCCCGGTTTGATGTACCGACCTGTATCAAGTCATACAGAGAGTTAGCTCAGTTGATTTGATGCACTGTCTCGTGCTGATTTAAGGAGCTCCGCTTGTACTACCTCAGCTGTATCCGCCGCCTCGCCCTGTCAACCGCCTTCATTTATTACGCCCATAGGAGCAGTTTATGATGTCAACCAGGTCATTACTTATGACAGTGTTTAGTCAGGCTTCCTTTGCCATAATATAAATGTCCTGGGCTAAATCACCAGTCAAGGCTCCTTGTCCTGGGAACACACTGTCCTTTCTATTTCAGATGCTTGTTCATTTGCATCTCTTCCAGGAAGACTGTTTAATAAGCTGGCATGGCTGTGCAACCTTGATGAAATTGCTCTGTGATTGATCAGCCTGACATTTTGAAGCCAATATGGTGTAAATAGGGGTTGTATATAATGTCTAAGATACTGTAGCGCACTTAGGCGGTGTTGTGAAGTCATGGATGGTATGTTCCTTTAATGAATGGCCCTGGTGATATTATATTAGATTAACCATCCAGCCAGAGTCAGATGTATTTAATAATTCCTTTTAAAAATCCCATTTTATTTTCAAAATGAGATGATTTTTAATCATTTTTCACCTTTTTTTCTTACATTTGCATGCACAGAATTGTAGGTAGTGTGCTTTAATATTTAATATATATATTTAATATCTCTTAATCTGTTCATTAAGCCTCTACATTTTTATCGGCACGTCTCATAATAATGTCACAGCTGAGTTTTGTGGCAAAACAACTAACACAAACAGATCTCTGTCTCTCTCCAAGGTCCTGGAGCCTGATGCGGCTCAACATCTGTTTGACTCCCTGCTGCCAGACATGGTGCAATTAGCACTGAGAGCATCTGAGCTCTGCACCAAGGTAACAGCCATCACTAACCAACAGACACTGCCTCCTCGCTGGCCTGTGACACAGTAGATCACCGCAGCAGGTTGATCCCAAAGGTCACGACATGACAAATAATCCCGTGAAATGGTAGTAAAAACGGTGAGGTCAAGGCACGTAGCCATTGATGGTCATTTGTCCGATGTTTTATAGTCAATTTGGTCATCTTGTTCTTTGGCGTGTGGATGATTTAAAGCTGTGTGCAGCTGAAAAGGGACCAAAAAGGTTTTTGTGTAGTTGGTTTTACATGTCAAATTTAGTTGTAGCCGATTTATGTAACACTAGGTGGCCAGATTAGCCAAGCAAACAGGTTTGTATTAAATTTAGTGATGCGTTTAGTGTTGCAGGCCATTTAAAAAAAGACATCAGTCTACACATTGCAAGTGTGGAAAGTTGGTGTGTGTTGTAAGGGCTTATTTCTGTCCCCTTATAATAATTTTTATAATTCATTATTTAGTAGAATAATTCTCTTTTTTAATGGATAGAAAATTGAGTAACCAGGCCAAAATCGATCTATGATTCTGTTAAAATCGTCGGTCTGTGTTTGAGGTGTAAAGATGAAGAGGTGATGAACAAGATTTCAACTTCCCATTCCGATACCTCCTGGCGATTCTGGCTCGTACATATAAGGCCGAATAACCGATCCTAGAGCAGCCATGTTTTCTACAACCTTGAAATGACAGAAAGTGCGGCCGTGGGATTGCACACGTGGGGGAGGAGCTATGCAGTCACTCCAAATACTGTCAAATAAGGTCGGAGAGGCTCCGAAAAAATTATTAAATTAAAATATGTATACAATTTTAAAAAACGAAACAAACTTTACCAACGTGATTCAAAAACACATTCGAATAATAGAAAATTGATTGCAGAGCTAAAATATGTCCCCTTTAAGAAAGCTTGAAAAACTATTGAATAGCTTTCACATTGAACCGAATGTGTTGAACAGTATAGGAGAACTTAAAAAAGAGATTTATCCATCATTTTCGCTGTGCTTTTAAACATTTCCCCATACAACAAAGTGATGTTTCCTCTCGCTCTATAGTCTTAATGCACCAAGCTCCCGCCACAGTTTCTCATAAAGATGCACTGATTATTTATTAGGAGTATAGATCTCTTGTAAGTAAGGATAGACATTGATTGTAATTATGATGGCTGATTCAAGAAGCACAGAGTGCTGCCAAATTACTACATTTATGCGACGTTCTTCAGTGTCTCATTTGGCAAATCAACAAAACAAATTATTTTGACCTTCCTCAGCTGTACTTGTGTTCCTCCTCCAGCCGATACCCCTCCTCAAGGAAGGCATGAACCACTCCATCACCATGTCTCAGGAGCAGGTGGCATGTCTGCTCGCCAACGCCTTCTTCTGCACCTTTCCCAGACGCAACTCCAGAAGGTCTGAGTACTTCAACTACCCAGACATCAACTTCTTCAGGTAATGTAGGGTCGACGTAGTTTCATATGGAAGTGTTTGGAGTTACTCGGGCTGTGAATGAAGCCGCTGTGACAACTAGCTTCATTTCCATGAGGGGGCACTACTGCATATGATTTTCTTACCATTTATTTTGTCTTCTTATGGGTGTAAAAGCAAACAATATTTACATTATATGAAGTTTTAAGCATGAGCAAACACTTTTTTATATAGTCACTTCAGTGATCAGAGATAAATGTTACTTCTTTGCACAATAATCTCACAGATTTAAACATTAAAGCCACTTTGCTTTTCTTACTAGAAATCTTAAATACAATACTAGTTGTGTCATTCTGTTCTACTTGTCAGTTTTACAATAATAATAATTACAAATCTATCATAGAGAAAAGCAGGAGGGTCTTTTATTTTGAAATCCCTGCAGGCTTTCACTGTGGAAAGAAATGCTAAATCAGTCTGCAGATCGCTGCTCAGTCATGTCCCCCATCTCTGCTGGCATCACAGTGTAATTACCTAAATGGAAGCGGGAATTAGATTAACATTGATTCAGATGGCTGCTTTTGACAATAGAGAGGGCCACTGGCTGTTTGGCAGAAGGCTGTAACAGAGTTCAATCGCATCAGTATTTCATTCACATAAGCGTTTACTGGGATTTGAAAGGAAAGACGGTGCCATCTTTTTAGTCTGTCGCTAAAAACAGAGACAAATACTTAATGCTTTGAAGTGCGCGTTTTATTATTATTAATGTTTTTTAGTTTTAAAACTTGTGGTAACGATCTGCGGGATCCAAACTCTTGTTTCAAAAACAAATGTTTTTATCTGCAGGTGTTCTTTTTATCTCAATGTGGACTTAAAAACAGCCTATTAAGTCCATCCTTTGTTTTTTTTTTGCTTCTTTGAACGTAGTCTGTCATTCAAAGTATTCTTCAGCTAACTTCATTTAGTAGTTTATCACAAAGTGCTTTAGCTCAGAGTTTGCTGGCTGCATTTCCCTGCATTTTAAGAAATGTTTTCTTGCTCTGATGATGCATAAACCCAGCTGTTATAATACTGTATTCACTTATACCCTCTTCCTGAGTTACATTAAAGCTTTCTGCACATCTGTGGGGGGTATATTGATGTTATATAATTGTGTATTAATTCTCTATTCCCCAAAGACCACACTGGGATTCGTTACTAAAAGCCTGCTCTGACTCGTGGCTACTTTATATCAAAGACCCCAAGGACTGCACGGTGCACGATTGTTTCCAGGGGCCACAATGACAAAAAATAGAAATATATGATGGAGTGAGTTTCCTGCCCCTGAAGGGCTCTTAGTGCATCAAGCTTTTGTCGTTACTTCATTTTGCTAGCATGAAATTTCTTCCCTTTTATTATAGCATGTGGGACGGGCTGCAGGGGTCCTTTATAGAGTTTTCTCGACAGCGAGATGGTGAAAGTGCATACAGACCTGCCCGCTACAACTCTATACCGGCCTCTTTGTGTGTCCAGTTGTGTGTTATTTTCAGGGGTTTGACCTTTTTTTCCTCCTGAGGACTTTGTTACTTAAAAGGGACACGGAGCTTCTTAATGTATCCCCAAGGAGGGAGCCCTGTTTCCCTCTCTCTTCCTTCTTTTTGTGCGAGTGCTGTGAAGTGGCACATGAGTGTGGCTCTGTGATGGCAGGCCCGGGGCAACTCCATTGTCGTAACAACTAAGGAACTCCTACATAATCAGCGAGTGACTGAATGAGTAGCTGAGGGAGAGATGGGCTAATTCATATCAAAAGTTAAAGCATGACTGAACTCACATGGCCAGAGTGGAGCTCTTGTGTCTGTACAGCACTGAGTCATTTTCCTGGTCTCTGCTGTGGCTGTTAAATCACTAGTGAAGCTCAAAGAGTCGGTGGTTGGCTGTGACACCATGTTTAACCTGCTCCCTTAAAAAGTGTGCTTCTTTTTTAGCAGAGAAACATCACATGTGCTTTAATATTCTTCTCTTTTCTTACCTTCAGGCTGTTTGAGGGCTCCTCTTCAAGGAAGATTGAGAAGCTGAAAACCCTGATGTGCTATTTCAAAAGTTTCACTGAGCAAAGTAGGTGTTCAGATGTAATTGTCCAAATTTTGCCCCAATACATTATTATTGATGTGAAGCAAAATATAATATTAAAATTCTTATAAAATTATTTTTTATTTTTCCTTTCAGAGCCTACTGGACTTGTAACCTTCACACGAAAAAGCTTGGATAAACCTCTGAATTGGAAAAGGTATAGTATTAAGTAGCATTACTGTTGCTAGGTTACGAAAGTTGTCTGGCGGCGTCTCCGCTTCCCTCGGTAGTAACCATTAAAGGGCCAGTTCGCCGATTTTCAACCTCAGTCCCATCATGCTATTATGGGGAGCTAATGCCATTATGGTAGGAAACAAAATGCAATTTGGCTCTGTGTCTTTGGAGGAAGCTATCCGCTTCTCCAATGGGCCCTGGAAAACCTCCGCCAGACTACGTAAAACACGCCATCTGGCGGAGGCCAGGGAGCTCGCTAAACTACACTTCCTCAATCTAGGACGCCCGCCTCCGATGTCATGTCTCGTTCAAAATCGTCAGGTTTGAAATGTAGACTGCAGACCTGAAGATTAGACGATCCACCGGTATGTTCTCGTCGCATTTCTGATTCTGTATCGCTCTGAGCCATTGCCTGCAGTGATCAATGTCTTTGACTGGGCGAAACCACGAGCTGAATTATTGCTTCTATCGATTACACCAGCTTTGGCTGACAGTAGCTTTTTCCAGGGGAGAATTTCTCCTTGAAGTCTGTTTTAAATCGCTCTGTACGCTCAAAATTTGCTTTAATTCAATGCAATTTTACGAAGAAAAGATAGAAACAGTCGAAAGGAATCTAGACCTGGAAATTGTACCCTCGAAAAAACAAAAGGATTAGCTTCTCCCTTGCCATTGTTGTTGACAAAGTTCATATCAGAAGTCCCTCCCCTTCTTGATTTTGATTGGTCGGTCAGGGAGAAGTGACAGTGAAAATAGTTCAACTTTTGGAACACCACCGCGCTCCTCAATAAGTTGAACGTTTGCTGTAAGCGCAGCGACAAAAAACTGCTGAAGGAGGATGCTGAGCGCTGAAAATGCTGAACTGCATTGGTTTTGTACAGAGAACAGGCACTACCCGCAAGTTAGTGGACACAGGCCCTAAATCTAGTACACTATTTTGAAGCAAGTAACAATAAACCTTTTCAACTGTCGTCATTAACTGAAAAATAATTCTTGTTTTTCCTTTCAGCTCACAGACTCGGCTCACGAAGCTCCACATTACGTGTGAAGGGACCATCGAGGATGACGGTAATGGAATGCTTCAGGTAAGACATGAAGGTAGCACTATAGTGTGCTATAGAAGGTCTCGGCCTGGCAGTCCTCTTCTGTTGCCTGAGAAATACTCCTCCTTTTCCTTGGTCCCCCTCCTCCTCTCCCCTTGTAGTCCGTCACTGAGCCTCCACATTCTGGAGTCTTTCACCCAGAATGCTTACTGCTGCTGAAAAGGCCTTTGAGGGGAGCCTGTGACACGTCGCAGGGAGTGTGCGCTGGGACTGGGGTCGAGGCCTCTGAGCCTCCTCTGCTCTCAGTGTCGGCCATGCTTCCTGTACACTGTCAGGCCGGCCCGCTCTGCCTTTCACCTTTTGTTTGCCTCCAGTTGCCACGAGCTGACAGTTGATGTGCACACATGACCAGCTCCGGGGGCTCGCCGCGGCCCCCGGATTGATGGATGCTCTGCTGGGGTGGGGGGTTGATGCTGACAGCCTGTCAAAGCAGACTTTGGAGGCTGGCTTGCTGTCCCAGAGTTGAGTGACCAGTTTGGGGAGATGCGCTGCTCACCCCTTTGCAGCCTCTTCCCGGGGTTGTGACGGGGTTGGTCGTGGGTGTTTACAGGCCAATGAGCAAAAACTGTCAGTCCTGAAATTGGATTATATGTTCCTCATGGCTGCTTCCTGACTTAAACAATGAGTTGTCACGCACTAGTCGGAGCTGAAACGATATTTCTTTCAAATCATAAACAAGTAAATCAGTGTCACCCACAGATCTGCCCACAACCCTGAAAAAACAAGCAGCAAAGATATCACAGGCATCAGTCAGCCGTCACTTTAGCAGCATGCTATGACTGGAGGGAGATGTTTACTTTGGACTGCAGGACCGCTCTCTTGTTTTGATATTTGCCAGCGGCAGCAGCTCACCTAAGTGCTGCTCCTGGGGAGAGCTCGTGTTGGCATGGGGGACAGATGTCTGAGTAATGCGAGCACCTCAGGCCGCCTTACCAAACAGCTTGTCAGAGATTCTCTCACAAATATAAGAGAAAGGGCCTTTCAAGACCCTTACAGGAGGTGTTTTGCTTCTGCTGAACAAGTTTAGGAAACTATAGATTTAGTATAGTTACGTTTTATGTTTTCTTTTTGTGCATGTGACTAAAAAAAGTGTTGCAAAGTCATTTATTTGTCATTCATTTGTCTTGATTTCAGGTGGATTTTGCCAATCAGTTTGTTGGAGGAGGAGTCACCAGCTCCGGTCTAGTTCAAGAGGAAATCCGCTTTCTGATCAACCCCGAGCTTATCGTTGCTCGCCTTTTCACTGAAGCTTTGGATCATAACGAATGTCTGATCATCACAGGTCAGTGATCTAAGACTCTCCCACACCCTGTCCAACAATATTTCCCACTGAAGGAATCCTACTTTTCCTGATTTTGTCCTTTGATCCAGATCGGATCAATAAAACCCTGGGTTTTCTCTTCTCATGCTTGACCTGTAATTCGCCAGAAGAAACATAACAGCTGTTTCTAGTCACACCCAGCATGGCGCACACACTGCACACCTTCAATTTACCCCATCCTGGCTCAGCAAGAGGCTGAGGGATGTTTGTGGCAATTGCCCTGTTTTCTGTATCTGTCCTTGTCACATGCTGCCTTTTGATTGGCTGCAAAAGGGAGAGTGGCAGTGTCAGTGGGGAGCTGGAGATTGGGTTGTCCTGATTGCTCTGTTGGGTCTTTCTGTTGACTAATTCACACCGGCTGTACTTCAGTATTGAGTGGTTGCACACAAACAACGCCGGGACAGGCCGGCAGACCCAATAACAAGAGTCCCAGCAGGAGGCTGATGGCTTCTGTCTGCTTTTTCTGCTTTTTTTATCCGTCTGTCGCTGTTTGTTGATTCTGTTTTGGCTGTTTGATTTTGTTTGTGGACGTAGTTTTATTACACGGCTGTATTAAATACTTTATTCTGATTGGTTAATCACAGCATTCCGTGGTCTGTTATTTCTTGATAACAGACCATTGTTATGAAGAAGAGACCGTTCAGCTCTAACCACACAATCCGGAGGACTAACTGTAAACATATCAATCCGCCAAAAGAAGTCCGGTAAATTTGACGTCGGTCTGTTTACAGAGGGGGAAAAAAGAAAAGAGCGGAGAGAAAGCAATGAAGGCAAAAAGATGCATAAACTGAAGGCCACAACAGAGAGATCTACAAAACTGAAGACGGCACATGAAGTAAACATTAAGCAGAACACAGTATGAAAGAAAATGTCAACAGACTCTGACAGTGACCAGACAGAAAACCTCAATCCGCTGCTCCTCGTCTTACTTCACCATTCCATTTTATGTAAGTAGAAACAGCTAGCTTAGCTCATTTTTAGAAGGCTAGAGTTAACCGTTGCTATGGACGCAGCTCTCACTATGAGTGTTATAGATTATTTTTAAATGGAAAACGGAAATATGTAATAATTTTTAAACGAATAAGAAACATTTCTAATGCCCTGTGTCCTTATAAGCCCCTTTTTTTTTGAAAAAAAAAAAACGATGAAGCACTTTTGCAGTGAGAGAAAAAATGCTGCACACGAGTCATGTGTCTATGACGACAATATGTTAACAACAAGCTTACAACGTGTAGGGCGATGAATGCACAACACTTTCCCATTCCCAAGTGTCTGGCCGATCTGCTCCCACAAAGGGGCTTTTCGGTCTCTATCTCTATCTGTGATAGATAGAAACAGCCAAACCAAGTTGCTCCTCCATGTTGTGGTAACCAGGGTGACGAGTGGCGCCCCATCTGATTGGTTGCCTGAAGGGATTTTCAACTTGAAGCTCTCAGAGCGGCCGCACAAAAAAGACTGAGCGCTTTGAAAAAAGCCTTTCGGCGTTCCATTCCGCAATAACAACCCGCTCACTATACATTATCATAAATAGTATAAATAGTAATAATAAAATAATATAATGTCATAAATAGTCAAAAGTGAAGGAATCCCACAGAAATCCAGCTCTCATATATTTATACTAAGAATGGATAAGATGATCAAATTATGTTACTCTACAGTCACCCCAAGCTCCTCGTGTTTTAACTTCTTATTGCTGAGGATTCACAGATGCAACCTGTTCTGCACAATTTCATCGTCCCTGAATAGGACTGCTTTCACATTACATAACAAGATGGTTGGATTCACACAGGAAGTGCGGCTCCAGAGCCTCCGCCCTCCTGATCAGCAATCATACCGATGCATCAGGTCCGTCCGCTCTGGCAGAGTCACCTTCAGACTTCTTGCCGGTCATCCCTCTCCCGCTTCCACTTACGCCACTTAACTTTATTACTGGGGCCCAGAATTAATTATAGCTGGAAGACCTTCCCAAGACCTGCTCCACTAATGGACTCTTCCATTCCATCATCTTTATTAAACCCCTTGCCCGTATCTCTTGTAAAGGTCCAAGCCTTAGCTACAATGTGGCCATGTGGTAAATCACATTCCCCTGTGATATGTTTTGGCATACAGTAGGGACGCTAATGGATCTTATCTCTGCACTGAAATTCGTAAAAGTGCCCAGGCCTAATTGAATTTTTCCGTGATTGCTAGATATCTGGCAGCCATTGGGCGGTCAAAAGTATAAATAGCATCAAGGAGAAGTCATGTATTCAGATGTGGTACACGCCTTGACGCAAACAGGAGAAATGGGGATTTATTTCTTGCCTCTGAATAACAATTTTGTTTTTTCTTATTTATTTATTTATCAGTAGGAAAGGACGGCGTTTTTAGATGCTTGAGAATAGTTTTCAGTGAAAGTAGTGATGATATGTTTGAACCCTTGTTTTTACAATATTTAATGCCAGTCTTTCTTGAAGGTGTACGGTGGTGTTGTCCTCGTTTGTTCACTTGCAGTTGCCAACTTTTGCTTTGACATGGCAATGAGATGCGCCTCTGACCTTTCACCGTCTCTGGCCCACCAAAAATATGAGACACTTTGTTTTGATGTATTTACACATGAATGGAACAACCTTCAGGATCATTGTGAATTATACCTGCTGATTTTCATCTAACCTATTTGTTATTTAGAAGTGATTTCGAATAACAAGTCAGATCTTTCCCAGGCCGAGATTGATGTGTCTCTTGATAAAAATATGTTTTGAATGACCAATAGGCTGCATGATTGAAAAATGTAAATCAAAATTCATGTTGGTTTTGAAGGTTGTTCCATTCAAACGCAAATATGATATATTTTTGGAGGCAAAGTAAAGGCCAGGTGTTTGCATCGTAAACACAAGGACGTCTAATTTTGTAGCAGGAGTTTTAAACACGATCAATAATCAAACGTTTGTGATAACTTGCTTACTCTTTATATCAAAGATGTAATGCTATTAGAATATTTAAAAGTAACATTTAACACATTTCGAAATAATTCATCATTGTACTAAAAAAATGGTTTATCCGACTGTGCAATTATTTAACACTTTTACCAGCATAATTTCGGTTGTAGATCCTTAAGGGGTTGACTGATAAGCATACATTTAATATGAATCTTTAAAGTTGTAATCTCGAAGATCTCAGTTTCGTTCTCTTTGGCGACACCTGTGGCGATAAACGGTAATTGCGGTGTTGCATGTGTGACGTCCACGGTTGGCTCTGGTTGTAACTCTTGATTTTCCTCGCTGACGGTCGCGTTCCTTTTTAGACTGTTTGCCTTCATCTGAGCGTCGAGTTTGTTTCTTTTTCTTTGGATTTTCACTTATTTTGAAGTTGTATCTGTAGTCATCCATCTTTTCTTTGCTTGTTCAGCCATAGTAGATTACTGTTTACTCGCAACACTTGCAGAGAGCGGAATAGCAGCCGCTTAGCTCCGCCTACCCTCTCTGGCAGACCAACCAGTGGGTGATGGAAAACGCGTCACTAACCATCCATAAAAGTCGCACCAGACACCCAGTCCATAATAATACTATATACTGCAAATGCAAAGGCTTTCATCAGTGGGCCATAGGCTCAGTCATCATTGTGTTAGCTCATGCGCCGATAGATAGTGACTTAACAGACATTTATTTACATGAAAATCTTCGAGATGATTACTTTAAGGTTTACTGTTTATTTTGGAGAAATACGTACATGTTTGGTTCTCCAAAAGTCTCCAAAAAGAGGACAAGACTTTTTTGCCACTTTGCTGCTGTAATGCTTTAATCTTTAAAGCCATCAGTGTAATCTTCATAACACACCCACTTAAAAACTGTCACTTACATGGACATTTCAAACGGCACAGTGAATCAGGATATTTTGATATCAGGCTATTTTGTAATCAGGATATTTTGTAATCTTCGATAGTTGGATTATAAAGGCTGCTGATGTAGTAGCAGCCGCCTTAATATCTTCTCATAGTGTCTTTCACTGTCATGCTGTTGGGACATTAACTATGACTTGGCTAACAGCAACATATGATGAAATTAAGTAGCATGTTCTGTAGCACCTTCTGCCTTTTACTTGTGTGTTTTGTTTTAAAGGTAGACTGTTGAACTAGAACTTAAGTGTCTTATCCAGGTAGTGATTTTTCTTATTACTTAAAAGAAAGGAGTGGAGAGACAGGCTGATTATTAGACTGTCAAGTGGAGTACGCTCTAGAGATTCCCTCCCCCCACGTGCTCCTTCCTATAACTGCCGACCAAGGCCCCACTACTAATCACTTGGTTTATTCACTCTGCAGCATGAAGCATCTCAGCGAGTGCTCTCGACAGCCAGGTACTAATGAGCGCTAATGAATGGGAAGTTAATTTGTGCCCTCATTTGTTTGACTGTGCTGTTGCCTCCCCACCCTCCGCTCCCCCTTTACGGGTGGTGAGTGTTCCCCCGTGGGCTGCCGGTCAGCCGCTGCTTCTCGTTGTTTCAAGGGGGGGTAATAACTTGACCTTCCTGTTGTCAGGAGACAGATGCTCCTGTTTCATCAGGCAGAATCACTACAATCACACCGCCTGAACTCCTTTTGTTATTACACAGAATTATTCAAGCATGTGTTGTTGGTTGAATGTCTGCCAGATTTTCAGAGTATCCTGTTACGATTGTTTTTGCTTTATATTTTTACTGTGTTATATGTGGGCTTGTTGTTGGTTTTATAATATGATTTGTGTGGCAGTGATGTCAGTGATACATCTTTATCTTCCTTAAACTATTTTTTATGCAGCATAATTAATCTGGTTTTTATGCCCCCTTTATCAAAGTTTAATCTTACCTTCCTTCAGCCATGTTATAATTCAAAATGAGTAATATTTATGCTTCAAAGTTGTGTGTGATGATGTCTCTGTTTCTTATTACCAGGTACACAGCAGTACAGTAAATACACAGGATATTCTCAGACCTACAAATGGGATGGCATCCACCAGGACGCAACTCAAAGGTATGCCTTTAAAGACAATGCCTAAATAATAACTAAATGCTTGGTTACACCACTTCTTTACAATAGTTTTTAGCCATGCTAGTTCTTCAGGAGGGCTAACCGGTGTTAGCACCACTATGGACCTGACTGAAATATCTCAAGAGCCATTGTGCTCCAATTTTGGTACAAACATTCATGTTCCCCAGAGAATAACTCCTATAAACTTAAGGCTCCTACATAACCACCATTAGGTTGATATTTGGGTTTTTAAGTCACAGTACATGCTTTCTGTCGTGTCCTTAAAATGATTGTTTGGAAGTTTTTTTTGTGAACAATTGTTTTTTTATTGAAGAAATCGACATCTGTATTTTCATCCCTTTCCCCCTCAACCCCTCCTGCCATACTAACTTACCACCCCCGTTGGCTTGCCCCCCTCCCGATCTCGGTTCCGATCTAGTCATTCAATACATATATTTATTCATGTACTATCTTTTAAGTAGTCCTAATATTAGAGGAAGCCCCTTTCCATATTTCCAATGTAGTGGCGTTGGCCTTGTTTACTGGGACAACATCCACATCCAAGTTTTTTGGCTGCAATTAGGCCAGCCAGCCATAACTTGCGCTGTCTCCCATGAAGTTCCATGTGTGAATCATCATTGAGCAACAATTGATTTCATCCAAAAGTACCTCTAGGCAGTCCCATGTTTAAATGCTCCAGGTACATTAAGACACAAGTCACAGTTAGGGCTGGCTGACCGTTTCATATGGAATCTCACAAGTGGTGTAAAGTGAACACACTTGTTGTTTTGTGTGTTTTTTTCAGCGATGGCTGGCAGAGAAGATGCACAGAGATCGTAGCCATTGATGCGCTGCACTTCAAGAGCTTTCTTGAACAGTTTCAGCCACAGAGAATCAACCGAGAACTCAACAAGGTTAGATTTTATATGATCTGTGTTTCCTGCTTGCTACCTCTTTGTGTGTTTAGTTCTTTTACTCGTGTTTCTGCAAGTTTTTTGCTCTGCATGCCACAAATCATGAGAACTGGTCCGGGCCCTTTGCTCCTGGGAACAAAAATAGAACCATGATGTCAGCTGGTTATGAAACAGTTAATGTGTGTCTGCTGTGTTTGATTTTTTTGGTTTTGTAGACAAATCAGCAGTTTGTATAATTTATGGCAGTGGAAGTGAGGGGGGCAATCTACCACTGCTCTTTGATGTTAGGCTTTGATCTTTAACTTTCATGTCCCTTTAACAGTTTTATGTTTTTACTTTGACATTTTACTTTAGTTTACACAGGTGCCATGACTTTAATGTCCATTTGGTTGATAATTGGAAAACTGTTTCATCCTAAATGTCAGCTAAAAGGATAATTGATGTCATTTTCTCAAGCTAAATATGCGAATATTACGTCATATTTATGTAATATGGGCAAATGGATTCTCATATGTCTATAGCAAATTAGGTCCAGAATACTTTTTTCTACCTCAGGGCTATTAATCATAATTATAAAATTTACCTTGCACATCGTTTAAAACAGTAACCCTTGCATGTATGCGATCATCCCTGTCGGCCATGTCTATTCATAACAGGAAATCAAGATGTTGATGTTGTCAAGTCCGCCATCAAAAAGCATGGAGGAGTTTGACAGCCCTGACAAGGGTGTGAAGGATGCGCCAACATGGAGATCAATCCTCTTTCGAATATTGTTCAGCCAAATGTCATTTTTGCCCTTTCACAAGAGGGATTTATGACTGGTCAGGAGGAGGACGGGCCCTCACCATTTATTTTCACTATTCACGTAATGTCCAGTATGAAAATTAATGTTCTGGGCCCCTTCAGGTCTTTCATGTAACACCTCCTGCTTTAAGAAATTATTGCTCATGTGACATCCAGCCCACCTGACATGCTGTCATGTCAAATGCTCTTGTTCACGTGCGTGGGTTTGGTCCGTAATGTGCCATGATTTATATGTAAAGCTCACACCAATTTCACACCAATTGTAACTCAATGGAGGCAATAGGTGTGAAATGACACACTGTTAAAAATGTATGTTCGACCAACTACCTTCATGTGTACACTCAATGACTCATGTGTCAAGCACAGACCAGGAGGCAAATGGAATTACTTTGTTGCTCTCAGTATTCCATTTATGTTTGATGGCACGGAGACGTTCTGAAGACCTGCTTCTTATAAAACACACCACTGATCTGGAATGATAAGGTGATCTCAAGACCTGAGGCCTCCTTTATGTACGGGATGACACATCATTTCCCACTCACTTGAGCTCGCTCGACATGTGGCTGACAAGTCGATGTAATGTCATCCCAAGAAGACCTGTTTCATTCACAATTCAGATGACGGAATGGCTTTTCTCATTGAGACAAAGGCGATATCTTTGATAACTTGCTACCTTATATATTTTCTGCTACTTTAAGCCCTAAAAACCAAACAAAAAACTCTCACTCTGTCATGGCTATCTCTAAAATTAAACTAAAAATACTTAAATTACATCCATTAGTGCAATTCTTTGTCTTAGAAGTACACTTATGCAACACAAGAAAACTATAATCATATTCTGAAAATCCCCCGAATGGAAGGGAAACCAATTTGTGCCGCAGAATGCAACTAATAAAATAACTTCAGCTAGCCTAAAACACAAGATTTTAGGATATCAGATTATTTTTGAGTCCTTTGTCTACCAGAGAAGTAAATTAAAACAAAACAATACTGACATCGCTTCATGTTTGATCAGCAAATAAGAAGACAGTAAATGGTAAAAATGCAGAGGAACACTGGGCCATGTTTCAAGTTAAAAACAACAGCGTTAGACGGCAGCTAACATCAGCATTTGGCCACTTCCTAGCTAACGTTACAGCTTTACATAAGCTGTGTCCCAATGCAGGGGCTGCATCCTTCGAAGGCTGTATTTGAAGGCCGACTGCGTCACAGCGGCCTGTTGAAGGCTGTCCCAATTCGAAGGCTCCTTCAGGTGTGTCCGATAAATGAGTTCTCCTTTTCCCGGGTTGCGAAGGATCCATCTGGTGCATCCTTTGCGGCCCAACGTATCCCGAGATTCACTGCACCAATTTAAACGAGATGGCGGACTGTTACACGGCCGAGGAATAAAATTTACATGTAAAAGTTTTCGGTTTTAACTCACTCGAATAGCTAGCGTTACACATGTTAAAAAAAACGAAAGGGGCCTTGAAACAAATTATTATAATAGGTTAAGTTACGTGGCATTAGTTAGCCCGCTAGCTACCAGGCTTCTCAGCTCAGTCTGCAGGCAGCTGTGAACACAGTGTCTTCTACACGCTGCACTTTGTGACGTCACAGCAGGCTTCAGAGAGCTGGCCAATCAGAAGAAAGCAGGCTTGTTAGGGGCGAGGTTTCTTAAAGGGACAGAGCTGACTGGGTCGTTTCTGGCAGAGGCTGTGTGAGGGCCTGCACAGAGCACCAGGGTGAGAAAAATGAGGAGTTTGTTTAACTGTAAATTACGCTAAGCTACTCCACAGGTATCACAGACTGAAATATGAAGCTTGAAATTAGTATAATACCCCCCTTTAATCTCTTCAATTTGCCTGGCCGAGTGTCAGGATCACAAAGTTCTCATATTCTTTCTGTCTCGTTAAAGATTCAGTTTCTGATTAATGTTTCCCTCCGGTGTGGGCGGGACTTAACTGGAGCTGTATTTATATAGAAGTTTGTTTTGCTTTGTGTTTATATTTCCTCTCCTAAAATATTTATTTGATCTTCCCGATTCTGTCTTCTTTTAGGCCTTCTGCGGCTTTGCTCGTCCTGAGGATCAAAGTCAAAACCTTTCTGCAGTGGCTACAGGGAACTGGGGCTGCGGGGTATTTGGGGGTGACACACGTCTGAAAGGTAAGCTCTGACGTTACGTTGCCGTCAGTCGATCTTGTACAAAAAACTGTGAACTCATCATCTTCACTTCACTCGGCAGTCTAAGCAGACCCTCTTTCTTCGATATAAAAGAATAAATATCAGATTGAAAGGCTCCAGCAGATCAGAGAGGGCATCCATTTGTCTTCCGGGAATTCGTTCATTTAGTTAAGGTCTATTCGTCGCCTTCCTTTTATTGATTAAATGACAAAGTTAATATGTTTCATTAATAGTGAAATTGATCGCCTGCTCCAGTCCATCAATCCGTTACAGCTTCCTGTCTAAGCCTTGTATCACTGTCACTGAGTAGGGCGCTTAAGGAGAGTATCAGTCTGCGATAGAAGCTCTGCTTCTCACTTTCTACTTGACTTTACAGCCCCTGTACTTACTAACTGCACATACAACCATGCATATTTGTTAATTAGCTGAAGCATGGTACATCCCTCCATGGGCATTATCGCCTACTGTCTGCTTAATGACATGCCTCCCAGGAAGAGCCTCATAATTCTAACACTGCTCTCCTCCTGGATTTACCCTCCATGGCCTCACATAGACACCTATTTTTTAATTGTCGGAACATTTTTGACGATAAAAGCGGTTAAAACAGTGCCGGGAAGAGAAAGTGCTGAAGTGTAGACATATTCAGCTTAGCCCTCCTCTGAAAATGTTGATTCAGTTTTGCTCGTTATCTCACCACCGACCCAACCTTCATTAATCAGCAGACGTATTTCCAGTCTCTTAAAATATTCACAGCTCTCCGGGGCCAGACCTGGCCTCTCTTTGTAACTAATCCACAGTTCTCAGTGGGGGTGAGACCTATTCCCTCGATTACTTACCTTTTACAGTACATGACTAAGAGAGAGATGCTGCACACTTCAAACGGTAACATCAGCTACTAGGTGACTTTTAGGACCTTTGTTTGTTTAAACTTTGCTGTATTTTTACAAATAACAGGATCAGAATTTAACCTCCAAAGAAGAAACTTGTTACTGTATTGAAACAGATTTTGTGCCACTGTTTCCGTTGAGGTTTATTACCGGTTTCTTCTCTTCCAGCTCTGCTCCAGATGCTGGCAGCTGCAGAGGCGGGCAGAGATGTGGCCTACTTCACCTTTGGTGACAGCCAGCTCATGACAGATGTCCACAACATGCACTCTTTCCTCACTCAGAGGAAGATCAGTGTCGGTGAGGCAAACAACCAGCTTCTTGTTTACTTCTTGCAACTTTTTGCCGTTCGCTCTTTGCACTTTTTCTTTTTCTCTGGTGCAGCTGTTAAGTAGGAAATGATAACGTGATTTAGGGCTGGGAGGTATACCGGTTTCACACCGTCAATACTGGGATAAAAACAAATGTTTCGATTTTCGTACACGTTTATCATAACTTACCTACAGGAAAAGTCCGTCTGATATCACAGAGTGCATCTCTTCCGCAGAGCACACAGAGACCTGGCTATCTGCATGCACAGTGCGTGTGTCACTTGCCCGTAAACATGTGCACAATGCTGTAGTGTCATATATAATGTCGGCGGGATGATTGAGTCAGACGCGCAGCTACCCGAGTCGGCTTTTCAGTGAATGTGTTATAAGGAACCTTGCGCCGTTGCTGTTTAACGCTGTGGCCACATGAACGGACCGTTCATGGAGCAGAGGCGTTGCGGAGTGTTTACTTTTAGTGGCTTCACCTGCTGCGCACACACGGCATGAGGTTGTGCGTTTGGCGACAGGAAGTAGGATGCCTGAGTTTTGTTTCCTTTGAACACCGTTAGAAACAGTAGATGACAAGTAACCTAGCTGCAGCCCATAAGTCGATTTGTAGTCACTGAACCAAGTGTGGTAAAAGTGGGAGGGGGTTTTGGTTTTGTAAAACAGAAAACAGACTTTAAAGTCCAAAATAATAATAAGTATAATTCTTAGTTGTTTGTACATGAAAACAATTTTCATTTTGTAATTCCGCAATGTAATACCGATACCGCCAAAAGGAAAATAAATATTAATAGACATAAATTTTATGTCATATCGCCCAACCCTACCATGATTATGTTTCAAATTATGTTTCAGAATGATATTTACTCTTTGGATTCTTGTTACCCATCATATAATAATATGGCTAATTATGACTCCTGAAACTCCTCATTTTGCCCGCCGTGGTATCGGTCTACTTCAGAGACAAGACAACACACACCTTATCTTCTTGTTTCCATCACAGGGGAGGTGTACGATCTCCTGGGGCAGTACTACAGCTCAGTGTGTAAGAGCTGCCTCGGTCGACGCCCCGACGTCAGCCTCTACTCCTTCATCTACCAACAGGTCAGCTCCTCCCCGGCGCCGGATGTCTCAGACGGGGGCTCGGCCAGACAACACGTCCCCACAGACAGCAGTTAAGGTCAGGCGGCTGATGAGTCACCGTGCCTTATTGTTGGACATGAAACATTCACCAAATCAAAACATTCTCAATCTGCCTTCAGCTTTTTTATCTGATATATTTTTTGTTGGGCATATTTTGTGGCGATATACTAAATCCTCCACTGCTCCACTGCTTGCAAGCAAACGTGAAAATCCGGCAATGCAGATCCTTTTCAAAAACAACAGAGCAGCTGAAGGTGATTAGTTATGACCCTGTCTCGCGCTGCTGTCCAAGCTGTGTTCAATTCGCCGCTGCTGGTAATACGCCAATGGATTGAGCTTCAATACGACGCAATTGTGATTTTAATGGTGAAGCAAAGGTTGCCATCCATCTTCTCAGTTTGTCATGTTGCCTTTTTTACACCCACACATATCCAGCCTAATTGAATTGGCTGTCAGAAATCGAGTTAAAGGAAAAGAATAACAAGAGCCGGGTTCGGAAAGCTCGGAGCGCTCTCAGGAAAGCGGTTGGATTTAAAGAGCAGCCCCGGCTCTTTGGGAAATTGTCTCCTTTCTTCTGCGTTTAGTGCAAAATTCTAGTTATAATCATGGGTCCATGAATTCATTTATTGGATTCTTTGCTGTGTTGTGTGTGATATGCACTTCAAAGAACCCAGTTGCACTTAAAATATTCATTTGATTTGTTTGTTTCTGTATTTTATTCACTGTAAATCTGATATTTGTAGGCCTTCTTATTGTTGTATAGCTAGACTTGAATGAAAAGTACAGTTAATTTTGTTTTTCAAACATCTTTAATAAAATCAGTTTGAAGTATATTTGATATCTAATTTTTTTATATTTCCCGTTTTTTATTCTGAAGCATTTGAATGGAGCCGCAATACATCTCAGAACAGTCAGGAAGAGGGCTCCTTGTCCCTTTGCTTTACTGCCGTGCCATTTATATTTCCCCAGCTATCGCTTCACCCTTTCACTCAGAGTTTAATAAGGTCATACCTTTTATATAAACTGTACATGACACCTCATTAAGTAAAGAGGAGATCACAGAGCATCCAGTCAGAGGCGGGCAGTGGAGCTACTGGGTGATTTCTCTGTCTGTCGGATGAAACACTGTTTCATTTGCATCAAGAAGAAGCTGCTCGACGTAAGTCTCAGAGGGTTGACCTTTGGCACCGATGATTCAGGTTTGATGACATACATTTGTTTTTGGCAACATAGATAATGTGTGTTCTTTCCACATAAATCTGACACATCAGTAGGATAATTGTATTAAAGTTGCTAAGTATACAAACACCATTTAGCATGTGTTTAAAGTGGTAATCTTGAAGATCTCAGTTTCGTTCTCTTTGGCGGCACCTATGGTGATAAACGGTAATAGCGGGAGCACACTTCCCAGATATCCAGACAGTGTCGCATGTGTGACGTCCATGGTTGGCTCCGGTTGTATCTCTTGATTTTCCTCGCTGACGGTCGCTTTCCTTTTCAGACTGTTTGCTTCATCTGAGCGTCAACTTCGTTTCTTTTTCTTTGTATTTTCACTTATTTTTGAAGTTGTATCTGTAGTCATCGATCTTTAGTTTGTTTGTTTGTTCAGCCATAGTAGATTAGTGTTTACTCGCAACACGTGCAGAGAGCGGAAAAGCAGCCGTTTAGCTCCGCCTACCCTCTCTGGCAGACCAACCACTGCTGGCTGATGGAAACACGTCACTAACTGGGCACAGCAAAGGCTTTCGTCAGTGGGCCATAGGCTCAATCACCATTATGTTACCTCATTCGGCGATAGATATTGACTTAACAGACATTTACTTTTACATTTACTTTTAACTATAGACCCAAGCTTAGTATTTTAGTGATGCATATTATTAGACACTTTCTCTTTGTGTGATTTTCTAGTTGCATGCCTTCTAAGTGTTTATCTGTCTATTTACAGATTACCCACTCAGCAGGAGTTATTGACTAAATATTTTTAGTTGAATGTTAAATGAGTTGTCCCCAGAGTGAGCACTGCTGAATGGACTCCTGGGATCCTTATGTGAATGAATGAGGCGCAGGCGTCTCTAAGCTTGGTGCCGTCTGCCTCCATGGAATCAGGACTTGAGGTAGGTGGTCTCCCTTTGTAACGTGCTGAGTTCAAAACAAGCCTTTGGTGGCGTCTCTCCCTGTGGGATCCACCATAAACACACATGGGTATCCTACTGGATTGATCCCTCTGCAGCGAGCCCCATGTGTGTCTTTGACCTTTTGGATACCATCTGTTATAAAGTCACGAACAGCGTCTTTTAGACATGATCCCACTTTGACAGATGACTACACTGTAGTTTGGTGTGTAAAAGACAGGTAAATAATATTTATGCAGAGAATACTTTACAAGCTCAACACAGATGGGTCGTAGCAAAACTGGTCCCAGGCATGCTTCTTCATTCTCATTCTCCATTGTTTGGGGTTATAGTAGCCAATTTTTTATGGCGCAGGGAAAAGGACAAAATTAAGACTATTGAGAGGCCGAAGCCAGCTACTGATCTCACCAATGATAAGCCAGCGCAGGTAACTGAGAGGCCGGAGGTGGTAAATGAGAAGCCGCCAATTAATTCGACCAGGCCGGCAAGTCATGCGTCTAACATAGCAACCCAATGGATCTTTTACTGGATAGGCTGGTCATTAGCTTCCGAGGCTGGCGACTGGCACGCCAAAGCTATCTACATTAGCCATTGATTTGACTGGTCATTTTCTTATGTTGTATTTTAGTGGCGTATTGAAGCCATGATTTTTTTTTGCTTTAGGATCATCTACTGTGATTATTCTGCTTCCTCTCTGAAGATTAATTCACCCCTGCAAATTCATGATATGTAAATAGGTCGTTGAAATAACTGAAATTCCCTGTTTATAGCCGTGGTAGCAGCTTGGCTCTTGGGATTGGCATTGATCAAGCATTCCAGACCAAAACATCCCAACAACCACTGTATAGATGGCCACAGATTCAGTGGAAGCATTCATAGTTCCCAGAAGATGAATCCTACGAACTTTAGTGATCCCTTCACTTTCCAAATGGCACCACCATCCAGTAAGAATTAGTAGTAATTAGTAAATGTTGGCATGCTAAAAAACTAGGATTGTTGACATAGTTAACATTATACATTCTAAACATTGGCATGTTAGCATTGTCACTATGCACATGTTAGCATGCTGATGTTAGCATTAACGTCAAAGGTTACGTTATAACCTTGGTTCTCTGAGTGAAGAGACTATCTCTCCAGCTTCCAACACATATAGAATATGTAACAGAGTGGAGTGGAGATAGTCCCCATACGGTAGAGAACGCTTGGTTACGTTGTAACCTTGGTTCTCCGAGTGAAGAGACTCTCTCTCCAGCTTCCAACACATATAGAATATGTAACAGAGTGGAGTGGAGATAGTCCCCATACGGTAGAGAACGCTTGGTTACGTTGTAACCTTGGTTCTCCGAGTGAAGAGACTCTCTCTCCAGCTTCCAACACATATAGAATATGTAACAGAGTGGAGTGGAGATAGTCCCCATACGGTAGAGAACGCTTGGTTACGTTGTAACCTTGGTTCTCCGAGTGAAGAGACTATCTATCCACTCCGTTACCTATTCTGTACTGGAAGCTTGGGAGTCTCAATACGACAGAGAACCGTATGTGCTGTCTTTGCACCTTTATATCAACAGGAAGTGCTCCCATTGAGACTAAAAATCACAGCTATTCAAACACAAGGTACAGTACACTCATGCATTTGAATTGAGTCATCATGCAGCACTACAGTAAGGCCAAGTTTTCTTTAATCTGTTGTTAAATTATCAATGGACCCCAGAGGACAAACAAACAGATCATCATGAGATTCTTTTTGAAGCTGGAACCACATCGCCATCTAATATTACCGCTTTCGCTGTGTTTCCACCCAAGAAGGTCAGCTCTGATTATGTAGACTGCTGTATAATAAATGCGGATGCTTATTTAAATTCATTACCCGCTATTTACTTCATATTTCCTTATCATTTTGGATCATTAGTGGATACTCCCTGTGGTGTTTGGAGGGGCTCTGAGAGCTCCTCTTGGCCACAGAATAAAGGCGTTATCCGCTGAATATTGATATGTTTGATGAAACCCTGCGAGCTGTGGCTTACATTTGTTTGGAGTGAAGACATAAGACAAAAATAGGATTCGTTGTCATGAGCTCCTTTCTGCTAATTATTCATACGTTGTCCTTTCCATGATAATAAATCGCATTTAATGAAAAAAAGATGAATGCTGCGTTTACACCTGGGGCACTGGAGTACTTGTGGGATGCTGCTAATTTGAAATTGATTCGTCATGAATAATAACCATTTTTCTTGGTACAAGCAGAGGTGGTTGACACGTTTAAGTCAAAAATATAAAAATGAATGAAGTTTAAAATGTAGATTAGCTTAGAAATGTGTGTTGGGTCAAAGCCAGAGGTGGAAGTAACAAAGTAGTAATTACAAGTACTCACGTTACTGTAATTGATTAGCTTTTTCGTGTACTTCTGTGAGTATCTTTCAGTCAGTAATTGTACTTTTACTGAAGTAGCCTATGTTTTAAAGGAAGTTATAATTTGCTACATTTGTATATCCATCCGTTACTAAGTAAGATATTTATCTACGGATACTGCGGCTAGAAAGAAAACCTGACTTGGACCGGAGGCCAAACAAATGCGTCGCATCACACACAGGTTAATCAGATGAGTCCGAAGCGAAGAAGGGGAGCTGGGCTGCGACTGCTAGCTCGACGCGTAACGTTAGTGAACCGTGAATGGGACAGAAAAGAGTTGAGTGAAACGCCACCTTTGACAAACACTGAAGGAAGTTTTTAACAGCCGTTAGATCGCTCGCTTTAAAACCACCAGACTCCATTAAGAAAGCACTAATTTTACCTCGCAGAACACGAGACTTGCTGGTTTACCACTGCTTTGTTACACGTCGTAACACACCGACCAAGGCAGCGGTAGATCATCAGCAACTCCTCTGTTCTGTGAAGTAAAATGACGAGCGATCTAACGGCTGTTTTTGGTAAAACAAAGGATCCTACTCTTTGACAAACGGTCCATCTCGTCATTTTGACACCAAACATGTAAACATAGGGTCAGGTTTGAAAATAACGGTTTCATTTTATTTCATTTGTAAGGTAACCATGGCAACATTGCTTTGTTATGAAAAGAAAGAAAGCAAACTACTTTTTACTTTTACTTGAGTCATTTTTTACACTTTTACTTCCACTAAAGTACTTTTACTAATCGATACGGCAACAAATTACAACTAATAAAATTAAAATATTTTACGCATTCATACTTTAGCCAAGCCATCAACCATTTTAGTAAACTAACCTTTACCTCCCTTTGCAGACGGAACGTTTGCCTCGTCATGCTCATCTTCTTTAAACCCTGCTCTTATGTCCAATAACTTTCATCCCATCATGATTAACACAATTTGCTGCGTCTGTAAACGTTTCAGCTCTCCCTGCTGTGGCTGCGATAATGTGTGAACTCACTGTGACCTAAATGTTTCACCACTTCCTGTGTCCTGTGTGGCGCCTCAGCGGTGTCACAGCCGCTCTCGTTTGATGGTAATTGTGTCTCTCCTCCGGCTCTTACACATGCTGAGATGGCTCCTCGTCCGAAGGCTGTTCCTTCGCTGCCTCGAAAACCTGCTTGCATTATCTTTTCCTCGGTCTAAATAGCCTGCAGTCAAAAAACCCTCTTAAATATGGACTTCTTTAAAGGAGGCGGAGACGGAGAATAAATCCAATGCAACAGCAATTATTTATTAGTGACAGTTTTCTCTGGCCGTTTTAGTTCAAATGTTTCCACAGCGATTGATCCAAAAGAAAAAATCAATTTTTATGTGATAGCCGTAGCTTTTAAGCAAACTGACTGCTCGCTCCGTAAGGTCAAGGATTGAGTGAGTGAAGTTATTTTTGCTCCTAGTGTTATTAGATTGCCTATCTATCACTGGAGTGTCATGTGATTGATACTGACTCAGCTTGAATGAAAGATGAGGCAAGGCCATGGCTGCTCAAACACAAGATCTCCACGGCACCTTGTATAGAAAAACCCTTCAAGGATGTGGGAGAAAAGGGCAAGCTTACTGCTTATGTTGCGCCATTTTTAGGTAAACTCATGTGAAATCTGGTGTCTAATGCCATGTGAGAGAGGGGCTATTGTCCTCGATGCGGCGGCCCCGGGTTCAACTCCCGCCCTCGGCCCTTTGCCGCGTGTCATCCCCCACTCACTCGTCCCCTGTTTGTGACACTATCCATTGCTGCCTGTCAATAAAGGCATAAAAGGCCAAAAAAATAATCTTACAAAAAAAAAGAAAGAAAATGTGAGAGACACCACACATGACGACATATAATCATAGATTAGACAGTTTTGCTCCTATAGTGTGTGGAGAGCAGCGATTACGCCCAAACAGCACACTAACAGATTCCACTCCGACTCTCACAACTGGAAATCTTGCAAAACTCTCGCGGTCAAATGAGACTTAAACAAACATGGCAGACGAAGGGCAGGAAGAATTGGCGATGATAGTTTTTGGAATTCTTACTGAAAATTCAGGAACAAACGGCGTGAACAAGGGCTGTACATGTTACTTTAGGCTCCCTGTTTGCCTTTTGTCACCATGGCTGCGGTTGTTGAGCTTCCTCCTTGACTCAGCGTGCTTCCCCACTGGCTATTGTTTCATTCCACGAGATGATCCACAGACTGCGTGCTCGGCTGTCCTCGAGGTTCCCCCCACACAACAGGATCGTAAATATTAAAAATGTTTGATATTTACGATTTGAAATCGGTGTGGCCACGACGGCAATTCCGAGCAGATCGGGGGAGAAATAAAATCACTCTTAGCATCCCTCACACCACAGGAACATCTGGAGAGATCATCTTTAGAGGCATCAAAATATCGGGACTTTGTTATGATAGTCGGAAGGGGGGAATCGAGCCCAAAATCGGCCCTGATCATCTTGTATTTGTACTCCGCTTAATAGAATTTACTGCCTCAGCTTATTAAGTGGAGATAAAAACAGCTGGATAGGCAATTGTGTGAGGATGGTTACCTCCATGTGTATCTGCAAAACTATTAATTTCATGACAGTCTGCTGACCACTTAAAATTGCCTGAGCTGTTAATTAGCTCACGTGTGCTTGCTGGTTTCATTTCTACAGTACATTAGCACTCTAGATGTCATATTTAGCTTTAAATGCAGCAGGTATGAACTTTTAATTTTGCGCTCTGTGGCTGAATTTGTTTCCTTCCCGGAGCTCTCCTGTGTTGAACTGCAGGCATCTCCTCAGGCCTTTAATTGCACACTTGTTGCTCCTTCCACCATCTGCTCTGCGTCCAAACATGTCCAATCATAATTTCAAAAAGAAAAGTATATTCTGCTGCCTGGCAAAGATTTCATACAACAAGAATATTAGGCAATATGAAACCAATGTTCTTTTGCTTTTACAATATTTTCAACATTAAGGGCTGCATGTTGGAATTAGATGTATATAAAAATAGGTTGAACTTTTGGTGCTTCACCACGTCGGGCAGATGTCTCTCTTTGGGTTTCAAAGGTGCCAGAGACAGATGTTTCCCTCACATTTCAAAGGAGATATTTTTACAGGCTTTCGCCTTGATCATTTCCCGGGTTATGATTAGATTCCAACACATGGCAGCAGCCGTTAACTGGGAGAAAAAAAAAATAAAATGAGTAAGACTGAGTGTATTTAACTTCTTTAGATGTTTTGACACTTAATTGATATGTCAGGTGTCAGGAACTATTTCAAAACCAAACCAAGACACGTTCCAAAAGGTTCTTAAATGTGAGAAATTGTGGCCTTCTTCTGTTAAATGTGGTGTTAATTGAATATCTTCACACTAATCGATTAATCATTAAAATGAGGGATTTGTGAATAACAATCACTAACAACACTCCCATAATTCTGTGATTTTTTCTAGAATAGAAATAGCAACTGGGACGTTTCCATAGCTCTCAGTGTTTGATGTGTCGTTTGCTGCATGTATGTGAGGATGTTGTGACAGTGGACTGTGGGGAATAGCAGCGCAGAGCGGCTCCAGGCCAGGGCCTGTCACGTGTCTCAGGTCGACTCTTTGTGTGCTTGTCCATGGAGAGGAGGGAGCTGTCGCATGTGCCTGTAGTGCTTCTGAGAGTGGCTTTGGCAGAATGGACCTCCGGGCTCTTCGGTGCACCAGGCTTGTTATGGAGCTGTCATTGTTAGGGTGGCAGCGCACCATGTAACGGCTCCTTTCCTGGAAGTTGGACAGGATGTGGAGCAAAAAGAAGCAAATAAGTTTCTCTTTGGTTTGTGCTTCCTTGACATTTGTATTTGTTTTTCTGCAATGTGAAAACTGTATTCACATGACGTGAGAGGCTGCACAGGCGGTTGAGGATTTCCTGGTGAGAAAGTGAATCCCTGGTGGGTCTTTTTACTGAATGTTAATTAGATTCCATCTATGAAAGCCCTCCAGTCCTTACAGAGACATCCTTTTTAATCAAGACAGAAATGAGACGCGCTAAAGTGATTTCAAGTATCATAACTCTGGGGGATTTATGACTTCTAAGTGAGATGAGAAGTGCAGAGATTCTTTCATCGTTGCCCTCAGCTTAACCTCTAATTTGGGATTAGAGTAAAATTCTGTGTATAAGACGCACTTTTAATAGATTCTTTTATCTAAAAAGTGGGCTGCATCCTATATACCTGTGCAAACAATATACCAGTATAAAATGCAGAGATAGGTATGTTATTGTGTTGCCGTATTTTTACCCAGACGACGGCGCTATCTGGATGTTAAGTGGTGATGTCACACCCCCGCATTAAACTGTTTCTGGGTCCGAGCCGCTACAACGTCTCCTATTTATAATATGCCTCAGTGCTGTTTTGTGTTTTCCTCGCTGTTTTAACAGAAGAAAATTAGCTAGATTGTTGTTAACACTTTGTCACGGACATGCACCGTCATGATCGCCTGTGCAGCCTCCAGCCTCACAACAATCAACGATACCGTAGGCTGCCAGCTGCCGCTAGCTACAGCTAGCCGGACTGCAAACTCGACATGGAGAAAACAGATGGTAGGCTGTAATTTGTGTGTGTTTTGAATGAAAATAAATTGAAATAGTGTTGAAATAACTTGTATACTAATAAATAGCTTTGGGGACTGCGTCTTAAATTCCAGTGCGAATTATATTCAGGACTTTACGGGTAAGTGATTGTGGGCCGATGAACAATCATGGAGATGCCAATGATTCCGCTTTTTTGCCACATGTGCAATATTTAAAGATGTCCAGTGGTATCATATGGTGGCCCAACCCTTTAAAGGTCTTATGGGATCTCTGTCATAATTCAGTTGCTTCATATAGCTGTCAGTAATCTGTTTTATTGTGGAAGTAAAAGTCTGACTTTGCAGTTTTCTTTCATGCTGTAACGTTTGCCTCCTGAGAGTCTGTGTCAGCTAATATTTCCAGTTTAGAGACTCAAAATGTTACATAGTCCATCTCTCTGTTAGGTAATTGTAAAATACAGAGACAAAACATATCTGTCCTGCCCGTAGGAGCTGCCTCAGGGGACGGTTTCTATGACAAGTGTGGTTTTAGGGGCCATAAAACTGTGCTGCCACCATCCCTCAGTCCCGTCCTCTATTACATATGAACCAGTGGCTAAACTGACAGGCTTATTTGCACCAGGACACATGTAGCTTAGATGACACCATCCGTCCAGTGCCAAACACCGCTGCTTCACAAACAAATCTCATTGACAAACTACTGTGAGTAAAAGGCAACAGAGAGGGGGTGAAGAGAGCGAACCGATATCAATTCACCAGTCATTTAGTTTGCTTACACTTCCTTTACGGATAAGTGCATAGACCCCTTTTTCCTCCTGCTGTTCAATTACCCAAGCACCCATAAAAACCTGAAGTTGCGTCTCCGGAGTGAGATATTGTCGCGCTGCTCGTAGCAATAAGAGCGAGATTTAGGACGAGGCTCTCTACTGTGACAGAGGCTCGGCAGAGGGACCCTCTCTGTCACCAGATATTGCCGTCCCCAGTCGCTCATTAAAGCAGGAAACCATTACTTTACAGCTCCAGCTAGGCTTCCCTCCGCTCCTCCTTCATCTGCCTTCATAGCCCACTGGAAGTAAATACACACAGATGAGCTCAAGGATGTACGGAGAGCACATGAGGCAAACCTGTGGAAGGTGGCCATGCAGTTTTACTTCACAGCTGTGTGACCCATTAACTTCCGATTGCCTCTTATCATACACCTCTTAGTGGTCGGAATTAGTTAATTAAAGAGGAAACTCCCCTGTGAACGATGCAGCGTAATGTTAGTTGATCATAGTGAGAGTCCCCTATGGTGGTGTTGTAGTTCAACCTCGCCAGGAGGGATTAAATAACTGCCAGTTTGGGTTGTTTTCTTATCATTTCAAATAGTGAAATAATTCAACCCTTAAACTCGCTTGTAAAACTCTCCCTTTCTCACTGGTCAAAAAACTTTTTGCTTAGCGGGAAAGGCTACAATCGGCATTCAGACCCAGGTCAAATGACTCTGCAGTAGACCCGGGTAATTATCGCCAATGATGGGAACAGAAAACCCGGGTCGTTACGCCCGTCTCCATCGGAGCAGCGCTCGAATATCGTTCCAAATTTGTTGCTGCCAAGTTTGATAAATAGACTGAATGAGTAATAGATAGAATAAAGACCTAACCACCGTAATATCTTCACTGTTTACCCTGTTTCGGGAGACCGAAAGGAGTATACTCCACTGGCAATGGGGCAAGAGACAATCGGCATTTATTAGTAGGTTTTCCAGAGTCTGATAAACACGTGTCAAGGCACTCATTTTGGTGGGTTTTTGTATGTTTAGTCGCAAAAGGAATATATTCAACAGAATATTTTATAGTAAGTTGACCTTTAGTAAAACACAGGTAGGTATCGAGAACTGGAATCATCGGCTATGGAAACTTTTAGCAGTCTCCTCTTGTCCCAATCTGCCTCCACCTCAGCTTTGTCTTTTCTTCCCCCAAACAAGCCAATGAACACACCTCCGTTCTCCCATCTGTTGAGGCAGCGTTCATTCTCCTTAATGGCTCACTGTAATTGTCAGAGGCAGGAAGCGGGTGCTGCTCCATCGCGTGTTGGTGTAGTTACCGGAGAGTCATGAGTGTGATGGAGCCACTGGCAGCTGTGGGCTCAAAGATTCTTCTGCTGCTCTCTGCAGGCCTCTGCTCATCTCCTCTCCACACCACACAGCTCTGCTCCACAGGGATGGTGCTACCGGGACAGATGGCCACCTGGGATCTGAACACTTAATGAAGCACACCTTTTTTTTTCCTTTTACCCCTCGTCTCCTCAGTCAACCCCCTTTTTCCTAGCACCAACAATCCCTCCGTCTCACATCTGGCCTGGCGGGAGAGCAGATCTGTTAGGGGAACTTAGGGAGTGAGGGAATTGCCTTTTGCAAACTGCGTGTCTCATGTGACCAGCGCCACAAAGCCTGCATGCATGCAAACTCATGCCTTTTTATTTGCCCTCATGACAGTATAGCTATTAGCTGCCTGGTGGTTGTTTTCACTTGTCAAGCGTTGCGAGATATCCGTCAAAACTCATGGCCAGTTAACAAATTACTCTACATCCCCGAGATGGGGTTTGTGAGGAGAGTGCAGCGCTTCTAATGAGTTCCTTCCATCTAACTTTTCTCCCTCCTGTCGCCTTGGATCCGTTCACGTTTGGCGCTTATGCAACCGGCTCTCAGAGCTGCTCTCATGCTGAACTGGGAGGCCATGCAAGCGGAGGAATGGTTGTTACTCCGATGTGAGGAGAGCATTTAAGCGTGTCTCTTTGCAGTGCTTTTGTGGATGATTGACTCTGGTCTTAAGATGATGGCCTGGCACAACCATTTACCTTCTCGACTCGCATCCAGTCATGGACTCTCACTTTCTCCCTCCTTTTTTCTTGCTTAGATTGTGCTACTGCATTTATGCGCTTGAAAAGAAGTCAAGCATTTATTTTAGTGTGAATTGAGCTTTTGATATTGATTATGAAGATGAAGCTAATGATTAATGGCTGTTCGGATTTTCTTCCTCCACACCAATCATGACTTTCTGCACTTTCCCTAACTGTAACACCCTGACCCTTTCGTTTACCATCCCCACTATTCACTCAGCAGCCTCTTTCACTGGAGCCACTCAAATTAGCTCCGGCCATTCGGCGAGAGCCCGACCGCTTCAGGACACGCCGCGAAACCGAGGCATAAATCATTCCCCAGAGCAGGAGCCGTGGCAGGCCTAGACGCACATCCACCACCCGAGATTTACGCTGCACATCGAAGCACAGCCCTGCAATCTGGATCCTCTCCACCAGGTCATCTTCAAATTGGTTATTGATCTTCCAATCACAAAATGAATCATACGTTGCCAACGCTGTTTAGGTTCTGCGTTTACAGTAGCGCAGCTTGAGTTACTGCTGATATGCAGCCTGGGGATGGATTATTGTTTAGAAACCATGAGAAAACAAGTACCTGCGCTGAGCAGGGAGTAAATAGGAAAAGAAATTAGAAGCGCTGTACCTGGAGATGAATGGATGTCATGTTGTCACCCAGCAGAGCCTCATTATAAGATATCAAAACAGCTGAAGAAAACTGTTGACAGTCGCAAAAGTGAAGAGCTTGAAGTTGGCTGCTGTGGTGAAATGCAACAATGTGTGATATAAGTAATCTTTTCATTGGAGAATAATTTCATTGCCTATTATAGTATTAAACTGCAATAGTCTGACTGTAAAAGCATCCGTCACATCCTCTCATTCCCTCTTTTAAAAAAGCCAAAATGGACGCCAATCAGTCTCCATGTGATCCTGAAATGTACAGGATTCTGTCACGGCAGCATCAGTGCCTTTAACCAGCTTAAATGGGACAGGCACTTTGTTTCAGCTCTTGGCATATTGTACATTGTGGCATATTATTTAATGGGGCTTCACTTCTTGCCCAATTAGGCTCCAAGATGGTGTGTAAATGTAGCTCCTGGCCTGGGAGCAGTTTCCTCATAAATGCCAGAACGGCCATTATCAGAATCCCTTCATGAGTGAAAACAGACAGCTATAATATAGACTCGGCCTTAATTGAAAGATTGTTGGAATGGCACAAGTTCCATCTTTGAATTTCCTCTTAAATGTCAATATCTGAACCACAAGACAATTTTTTTCTGTGTTCCATTTCGGAGGGAAAATGTCAAGCTCAGTTTCTCTTCCAAAGATGGCTGCATCATCACCCGTGTCTTCTGAATCGACTAATATGTTAATAGTGTTGGGATAACATTTGGATGACGGGTTCGGTGTAACTAATTGGCTGTTGAATGGAGTCAGATTGTAATCTTGTAGCTGTTATTTTTGATTCATGTACGCATGTTCAATTACAAAGGCTCATTACGACTACATAGTGATTAGTGACTACAGCATGTAACATGATATATGAGAGCTGGTGTGCTCATTGGGTCTGAAGCATGTCCACTGGTCCGCCATAAGGTTTGTAGGTAGGTAGGTTTTTAATCAGTAATGCCTTTTGCACTCTTTTTAGGAACATCATTCTGTGAAAAAGCAAAACAAAATGGAGACACAGATAGATGCTTCATGATTTGTAGCAGTAAGTTGCCTGTTTGAATGATTTAACAAGCTTAAACCGTGGCTTTGAATCCACTTATCATCACATTTAAGTGTCTCATTGTAAAGCTGTGTATCTCTTTGTAACCCACCCTTACTGAGCAGCCTACCTACTGAGCAGCACATGTACTAGGGTATAGAAAATGCCCCCTCCTTTTGTCGTTCTCACTGGAGGGAGAAACCCAGCCGCAATGGCTTTTCATATCTCTTGCACTCTGTCAGGCCCCTAAGAAGGGGGGAGGGAATCTGGATGGACAGCTCTGCTCCCCTCTCGAGTCGATAGCAGCCAGCAGGTAAGCCTCTGTCGCCGTCTGCAGCGTGGCAGACACTTATTAGTGGTAATGTACTACCATCATCCATCTCCAGGTGGGCTTCCGCCATTGATCTCAACGCCAAGGCTTGTCACTAGCTGCTCCTCACTCTGGGAAAGCACCCGTTGCCGCAAGCACTGGCGTTATATGACCCAGCTTAATGTTCTGTCAATAGACTCCGGGCTGGACAGCTGGCATTAGAACTGTGAGGTGACTCGCACAGCAGTGTGAGATGTTTTCCCCACAGTGGTGTTCAATACTTAAATTCAGCCCGGACACACCGGATGAGGCCGAGAGGTGTATGAAAAGGAGCTCAACTTTTTCTTGACCACATTGCAATGTCACATTGCCGGTGCGACACTGACAAGCACAATTTCAATAAAGGTGAGGTAAGGGATAACCAGGCCAAGACTTTATTTTCTTGGAGGTTGAGAACTGTTAACTGTGTGACAGTTGTACTGAGCATTGATAGTAGCTGAAATAATGGAGTAAAAGGCCCATAGGTTTTGGATTCAGCAAGGCTACTCCCCGGAGAATAAAGGGTCTGCAGCTTCTTATGTCCTGGAAGCAAACTTGGGTGTGGGTCCAGTTTGGTCAGTCAATTTAGGAGGACTCTTGGTCGGCCAAAGAAAAGGTTCTTGCAAACCAGGAGATGACTAAGGAAGAGGAGGCATGGCCTTGTCCATGGTGTTCTTGAAAGGAGAAGGAGAAGGACAAGAACTTCAGATTGCAAGTGGGTTTATTGTCCGGTGTTGAAGGAAACATTTTGAGGAACTCAACAGAAATCTCCTTTTGTGAGGAAGGCAGAACCAAAACACTCAAGGACAACCTCGCCCATTTCTCATGAACAGTGCCCATGGACCAGCTAATTGAGGTGATGGCCCCATTTAAAGATGAGACTCAACATTTTGTCCAAATATCAGGATTTCAAACTTCCCTACCTCTCCAGAGAAGCTTATTCCACCATGTGACTAACAAGTTGCAGCTGTTTGTTGAAATTAAGATTCAGGAGGAGAGGTGTTTTCCTTCCTTGATGTAGAACAGTGGACAAGCTTTTTGCTCTTGTCAGGTGACATGAGGAGTCACAGTAACTTTCCTATTCAGTCTTCATTTGACAGTCCGCCTGGAAGTTTTGTGGGATAGACTTTAGGAATATGAGGTTCAGGGTCCTTTGCCACCAGTCTCCCAATTGTCCATCCATCCATTATTTATACCCCTTATCCCGTTCAGGGTCACAGGGCGGCTGGAACCTATCCCAGCTGTCATTGGGTGAGAGGCGGGGTACACCCTGAACATACCAGTCAATCACAGGGCTGACACATAGAGACAGACAACCTTTCACGCTCACATCCACCCACTGGCAATTCAGAGTCACCAATGAGCCTAACGAGCATGTCTATGGACTGTGGGAGCAAGCTGGAGCACCTGGAGGGAACCCACGCATGCACAAGGAGAACATGTAAACTCCACACAGAAAGGCCCCCCAAGTTCGATCCTGGATTCAAACCCGGGACCTTCTAGCTGTGAGGCGACAGCGCTAACCACAGCCCTCTTCCAGTCGTGTTCTTGGATATGTAAAGCAAGTTTGGCAGTAGACATTGGGGTCATAGCAAGCATTTAACTACGTGCTTGCATTGTCTCATAAGTTTGCTGAAGTATTGCAGTGCATTGTCTAATAATATGTGCTTTAATCATCAGATGTACACAATACAGTGGCTCAAATTAAACCAACTTCTTAGTTCAGCCAGGATACTGTCCCGGAGAAACAACTGAACTCCATGATTTGCTACATCATGGAACTTGACTGTTCTGTGCTTAATTCCACTAACACACTGAACTGTTTGTTTGGTCTGCATGATTTATTTACACAATTTGAGTTCCAAATTTAATTGGACTAGTTCATGGAAGCTTGACTAAATGTTTAATGTTTTTTGGGCACTTGGTCGACCTGGTTCAGTGGTTTAACCAATGGAGAATTACATTTGGGTCCCTCCCTAAAGGCCTCATCACACGCCAGTGAAACGAGGCCATCTGTTGGGAGTGTGTTAGTAAAGTGCCCTTACTGCAAACAGACAACCGAATCCAAATGAGTACTACACATAAAAATTGTCTTGTTTTATTTTTCTTCTCTGTAGCACTTTGAGATTCCTTAAATATAAAGTGCAATACAAATAAAATGTATTATTCATTTATTATTACTTGTTTCTCGGGTTACAGTTGTACTTTGAACTGATCACCTTGGTCATCATATTTTCCAACCATGTTAGCTTAGCATTATGTTATGTTATCATATACTAGTTCGGGATGAGACATTGCCACAATATTTTTTAACTCCAGTAACAACCCTTACAGATATAAACAAACCTTTCATAGCTATAGAAAACTGTCATTGTGATCAACAGCAGTTGTAACAAAAATTGATCCATCAATTTGGATAAATGTCAGGCATTTCGGTCATTGATTAAACAATGAGTGAAATGATCGCTTCTTGGGGGTCGTGTAAAAGTTTGACTCTGCTATTTGCAAGTTTATTAAGATGTTGAAGTCAGGTGAGGATCATCCCTTACATTCAGTATGCCAATACAGAAGTAATTATTATTAGTATTATTATTAAAATTTTGATTCTGAGTCTTAGTGTATGCAGTGTTGTGAAACAGTGATAAAAGTACGTGGACAGGGGCTCTGGTTTGGCTCAGCGGTTAAATTGCCGCCCCATATACAAAGGGCATAGTCCTCAATGTGACGGCCCCGGGTTCAACTCGCACCATCAGCCCCCTGCGGCGTGTCATCCCCACTCTCTCGCTCACTGTTTCCACTGTCCTCTCTCTATAAATAAAGGCATAAAAGGCCAAACAAATAAATTAGCGAAAAAGTAAGCCCTTTAATTTAGAGCAATGCAACATTGTAGCTTTTGATTTTTACTGTGTCTGCAGCCATTATACCGGACTGTGCCACCAAATTAAATTGAGAATCATATATATATATATAAATGAAAATTAGCTCGACTGAGCTTCATTTTAACAGGAAACACAGACACTATTAGTTATAATAGTTTTAGGTTCATTTTATTTCTGGCATTAAGTATCAGTTTGTTCTACACCATAGTTTATGACAGCTTAAATTGCCAATGTCTTCTGTCTACATAATATTGTTATAAGCTATAAAAAATAAATAAGCCTTTTTCCTTTTTTAATGATGGACATTTTTACAGAACATTCACTGGTTATTGAAAGGCTCGATAAAACACTATATTTTACCTTTCAATTACGCTTACAATTCACAAAAATGTTACCGTGGAAGAGTGTAACATTAATTTGTCAGAGCACGTTTATACAATGCTGTAGTACAATTACAGACGGATTACTTTTATGAATGAGACCCACTGAATAACACAAACATTACATTCTGTTACATGTATCACCCAGATTCAGACGGATGAGTTTATAATCAGAAGTAAAACATTTAACATTTATATAATTTTACATCTGGCAGGAGAACACATTGCATCACTTTATTTTAAGGCAGTTTGTCACTTAACTATACCCCTTTTTTTTAAGTATATCATTTTATATAAGCTTTAATTTAAACATATAAAAATACAGTTAGTATGAAAGAATAAACATGCATGTGTCATGTATCGTGTTTTCCTAACATGGATTTAGAAGTCATCTACATGGTTCACATTCACTTTGGCTGATGATGGATAGATTCAAATAAAAACACCTGGACACAGGACGACATATATCCGCACGATTTCACCCCTAAAGACGACTAATTTGATTGCTGTACCTTGAGAATCACAGATTTACAGAATCCAAGCCACAATAACTCTACGTGGACAATCTTTGACGAAAACATGCATGATTCAAGTTTCTAAAGTTACAGATAAATTCTGATATATTTCAATATCAAAAATAGCAACCATTGTTAATCTAATATTACCTAACCTCATGCACCTAATGAAGTGATTTGGCAGATTGCACGTATACCCTCCTCGCACTCATTATTTTATTATTGCACAAAGAACCCTACAATACATTCATACCCTCATTCTACCTCGAAGTGCAAATTAAAATCACTTATATACACAAGAACACAGTGGGTTGCCTCAGTCACCACTGGACTGTATTTTACTTCAGAAATATACTCTTCATTACACTCTACATAATCTAACTATTGCTATGATATAGAACACATACGCACAGTACCACTAGACGACTTCTAATGTGCCACTGAAACCATATAACATGTTTCCCTCTACACACATTATATCGTGTCGTTAAATAAATATCTTAAAGTGCCGTATCAGACAGATTTCACATACACACAACCTCTTTGGCAACCTCACAATGTCAGTAGATGAACTTATGCACGTTAAATAGATCTTTAAATATAACTGATCCAGTTTGTCGGTAGCGTAATGGCACACACACAAAGTGAAACAGGATCACATTTACAGGATGTGATGATTGTTACACGTCACCTAAATATACTGTAGCTATTATTTTACATACGCCTGTTACTACTCTATATGTAAGATATACATGGGATCACTCATTTGATTCACACTCTGATCGAGGAGGTCCCCCTCGTATCAGTGCTACAAAGCAGGCATGGCTTCAGTTTCCTAAAGGCAGCAGACCGGTTAATCTCAGTCTGCCGAGAATCATTCTGACGTCTACGCACACAAAAAACATTTTCTCTAGTTGTCACATTTTTTCTATATTTACATATTAACTTTAAGGCTTTGAATTAAGTTGTTAAAGGAACAATATTGCACAAACACCAAAGACACACAAAGGCATCTCGACTACTGAGTCTAAAGTCTACAGCTGAGTACACGTCCTCTCTCACTATGGCTTACTTCCCTGATTTATGAGGCGGCCCGGCTCCCCGGCCGCTACTAGCCGATTTGCTAGCCGCGGCGCTGCTTCTATTGCAAAGGTCCCTGATTTCCAGCAGGCCCTCGTTCAGGGCTTTGACGTACACGGCCGAGCTCGTCTCCGTGTTCTCCCAGAAACTGGACACGCAGAAGAGGATGTGGTCTGATTGCGGGTTGTAGCAGGCGCCGTAGCCGTTGGTCACCACGGGGCCGTAGCAGCAGAACATTTCCACTGTGGTGGGGACCTGGGGAGGACACAATAGGCGTTAGAGCGGTGTATAGAAGTCAAATATTTCAATCAATTTAAGTGATGTTAACTTGGGAGATTACCCCCAAAAACCCCCGCACCATGGAAGTGCAGCAGCTGGAAAACCCTGTGATGTCTTTACCTCCACATGTCATAGTTTCACATTTGTTTAATGCATAACGTGCATGTTGTTATCTATTCTTTCTAGGTAAGAACTCTCAAACAGATGATCACTAAAGATTACAATTAAACAACGTTATTCTGACAAGCTACAGTTTGGATAAACAAGTTCTTTGTAAGAGCATCTCTCTGTTAAATTCGATGCAGCTTAAAGTGAATGCAATGATCGGGTAGCGTTTGTCCACTCAACGTATACTACATGTATGTGGATGCCTTAAAACAGTGCATTTAGTAAAGACAATTAAGGTGAGTTCAAGTGCTTTCAGGAAAGTTAACACTACATAAAGAGATGGTCCGAGTAATTAAATGCTGAGGGCAGAAATTAACACTGGCAGGGTCGCTAATGAGAGGAAGCACAGAGCCCTCAGTGAGGATACAAAACTCCAACATAAACGAAACATTTTTAATTAGTTCCGCACTTTTTGTCAGGGTTTGCTGTGTTGCAAGTGCACTTTTGCATTATCAGTCCCCTTTAAAAGGACTACAATAGGGTCCTGTGACACTTTTTGAAAGGCCTCTCCATTAGCCGTTTGAACCTGGCTCTCTCGTGGCTGTACAGCTTAGCGCTAATTACATTTTTCTGACGTCTTTCACTAAACCACAAAAGGTTTGCCAGTGGAACCTGGACCTGTTTTGTCACGTTGAATTATATATAATATGCTCCAAGAATTAAACAGCTTTTCACAGCTTAATAAGGTTCAAATATGAGCTTTTGTATGTATATCTGTATATCTTATTTCCATAGCAGTCAGTATAGAATTTATACAAAGCAGCAAATATTGTCAGCACCAACATTTCTGCATGCTGAGCCAGTACAATGTAGAACTTGATGAGTCAGGGCTTCTGGGAAATATATATGAACATAAACTTTACTTCCTGTCCGCTGTCAATCATGGACTTTAAATCAGAGCCGATATCTGAAGATATCTTACAGTAGAACAGGATGTGTTACCTGACTGGTAGAGAGGATGAAATGGTTACTGGCCGCGAACGTCTCGTCACAGAAGATCTCCGGCTTCTCCATGTTGAGCTCCTTTGAGATCCTCAGAAGCCCGAGGAGATGATTGTCGATTGCCATTCCTGTGATAGCCTGAAAGATTGTAGACTTTTAAGTACAGTTCTTTTTAATCCAGTTCACATGATATTGGATTGCACACCATGTTCACTGAAATACCTGGACGGTTGTTGGACCAAAAAGGATGTAGACTCTGTTTTGTGGACTGTTCCTTAAAAAGATTTTGAACAATACCCCGCCTAAGTATATCATTCCCTTTCCCTGCCATTAAGAGTGGTCACTTTTGTAGCAGTAATAATAATACAATATAGTACCAATAGCTGCTGCTTGCTGATAAGGATGATGAAAAAACATCGTACAACCCATTTGGTAAGTACACTTTTTGGCTTTCTTGCTGCAAGTTAAAATTAGAAGCACTGTCATACCTTAAGTGTTAGGGCAGAATGAATAGGATTGAGAATGAGTAGGAAAGCCCACAAGAAGTGTGTGGCAGCCTCTGTATCAGACTCTTTGCCAGAGCCTAAGCCCACATCCAAGAAGCTACTGGTTGCTGGGGGGGAGAGGGCAAACTTTACCTCCTGTGTTTACAAAGTGCAACGGACAAATCCTAATCATTCTGCCATTATAATTATAGCTGCATCCAAAAAAACAATTAGCTTAGCTTAGCATTAATAAAAATGTCTAGTAGCACCTCTAAAGCTCAATGAGTTTGCTCAATTATTCGGGGCGGCTGTGGCTCAGTGGTAGAGTCAGTCGTCTTTCAATCGGAAGGTCAGAGGGTCAATCCCCAGCTCCCTCAGGCTACATGTCGAAGTGTCCTTGGGCAAGACGCTGAACCCCTAATTGCTCGCAGTGGCATAGGGTATGAATGTGATATCTGATTGACAGTTGGGCACTTTACGTAGCAGCCTCTGCCATCAGTGTATGAATGTGTGTGTGAATGTGAACCGCATGTTGGGGTTTTACGGGGGGGTTGTTTGTCTGACTTCATGGAGTCTTCTCTGGATGCCTGACAACTTTCACTGGGAGGGCAAGACTCCGCCAAGTCATCGACCTTGCCAAGAAATAGTCCACAGAATTGATGTTAATTGGTGAGCTTTAGAGACGCTTCACCTTCGGACGGAGCCAGACAAGCTGCTTCCTTCTGCTTCCTGTCTTTGTGGTAAGCCAAGCTAACTGTCTCCAGGCTGGAGCTTTTGGAGCGAGCGTCTGATGCTTTGTGGAGCAACATTTAAACAGCATGTGTTGTGTAGTCTGAACAATTATGTACTTACTGCAATTGTGTAACTTGTCTGGGCATTAATTGCATCCCTCAGTCGTTTCATTTTTTCTGAATCCTGTTGGAAAAGTGAAGAAATGATTCTGGAGAACACAGTATTTTTATCACCGGACAAAAAGAGTGCAGTAAAGCCAGTAAATTCACTTTTTATAGACCCGATTAATCTGACGGGAGATCATCTGCCTGAACGGGGACACTGGATTTGGCAGGCCTAAGTGGCTCCTCGCACCTGTTTCATTTAAGCTGGCTGATGTGGGAGTTACTCAGTAATTGTGGTCAAAGTAAGAAAAATGGCTCACGGTGAAAGTGACCCTCTCATCTGTCATGGACTGAACAAAAGCCAGGGCCTCGGGGGTGGCCGAGCGAATGTTATCAACACGACCTTCCTGGAAACGCCGAATGGACGCGCTCTCGTAAGTGGACACGAGCCTTCCCCTGCACCTGTGGCAGATATGATCACAGCAATATCAGCACATTTGAAAGAGCATATTATTGAACAAGTCCGGATATAGAGATCATGAATTGTAAACTTTACTTGAAAAACGCAAGCTGTAAGGCCACTTGAATGAACGCATCTGGACTCATCTTCTGTTTTTTGATGAAGTCTTTCCCATAAGTGTTGAACTTGAAAACATCCATGTCAAGATTATTCACCAGCCTGAAGGAGAACAAGTATAAAATTAAAGACTTAATGTCTAAAGGAAGACTTGGAATAATCTGGTTAATTGTGTTGCTCTTACTTCTGGAGTCTGTCCCCAGATGCCGTTAAGAGTCCGTGGATGTGTGCGTTACATTTCCAGAGCAGCCTTTTGGGAGGGGGAAGCTGTCTGACGCTGGATGCTGCGGCCATCTTGGATGGAGTCCCTGTTCTGTTCAGGAAAAACAAATGCATGTTGGCCTCAGCAGAATGAATGGAGACTTACGATAATCAGAGGTGTTGTTAAGACCACCTAAACCATGACCTAGTCATGACCAAGACAAGAGTGTACCGAGACCGGGGCAAAGACCTTTGATCCAAGGCTTTGAGGGATTGAGACTGTGTTAAGTTAAATTTCGAGTGCTAAGGCCGAGACAAGACTGAGTACAAATTTGGCTGAATGTAAGATGAAACAGAGACCTTAAAAAAATGATCTTGAGTCCAGTCTCAAGACCAAGGCTTTGAGGGATCGAGACTGTGTGAAGACCAAGACCTTTTCATTGGAATATGTTCGAGGAATTTAGCAATATTCATGCTGTTCTGGTCTCGACCAGTCGTGAAGTTTTGATTCCAGGGCTGTTCTCTTATACTTTGACTCTACTAACCGGTGTAAACTTATATCTAAGTGTACTGACTTACATGTATTTCATTACGTATTCTGAGCACTGCACCAGGACTATCCCTTCAAATGCCGAATGCTCGCACACGACTCCACAAATCCCGTCCATTCCTACAACAAACTGAGAGAAGGTGGATCATGTAACAGACCAAACTCTACATTCACAGTGGATTGAAGTGCCTTGAAAGTGGTCCTACCTGCATTGACTTGTCATACCAGCGGTTTGCCCCGTTCTTCTCCCGGCCTCCGCCATGCAGCATCAGCAGAGCCCTGGTTGTATCCCTCGGCTCCAGACGGCTGGGCTCATCCAGACACACCAAGCAAATACAGCTCTCAATCAGCGCCAAAGAGTCCCTGTTGGTTTGATCTGGACAAAAGAGTGTACAAGAGTCGATATTAGATTTGTTTACAGTTGTTTAAAACTTCTAAAAGTGATAAAAATGAGAGAAACGTTCCAGCTGAGACCTTTTGTTAGGACATCTCTGGCTTGTGCCCATTCGGTTCTCCCATCAGACGTCAGGAGACCGAAAGGAGGGAGTCTCTCTTCAGCGTTTTCTGACATTTTCAGGATTTTTTCCAGTTGGGAAAAGATCTCCGTCTCGTTGAGCTGCTTGCTGTTTGCAGCTACATCCAACACGAAAAACTATTCAGACAAAAAGATTAGAGAAATTGTGCATCTTCAATGGGGAATACTTGTGTGTCCTTGCCTGGTATTAGTCCTTTATGTCTATGAAAGGGGCCAAATAAAGCTAATTACTGCTTAAAATATGACTCATCTTCTGCGATCAGTTAAACATGCATCTCTCGGAAGCAAATTAGCAGATTTAATCAACATTAATTTAGTTACCAGCCTGTATCTCCAAAGAGACGGCCCTTATGTGCCACAGATTGATAGTTCCCAGAACCATTTCAGGGTAAGAGCGCCCACCCCGCCTCTTTCTGTGGCCATTTAAAGGCACAATCCCTGAACTAACTGTAATGAAAGTAGCCTGAGATCCAAGACCTGCAGATGTTGGCCGGGGTCTTATGTGTTTATGGGAATGATAAATGGTAAATGGGCCGTACTTAAATAGCTCTTTTCTAGTCTTCCGACCACTCACAGCGCTTTTCCACTACATGTCACATTCACCCTTTCACATTTACAAATTGATGCCCATCTCCAATCAGTATCTTTGCTCATTGATACCCGATGCCCAAGGACACTTCGACATGTGATTATAACAGTTAGGGATCGAACGTTTAATGACATCAAATTCAGATTCTGCATTGGCAACTCAGACCATCTACTGTATGAGAAATGACCTTAGGGATATACAGTCACTAACTTAGAAAACATGTGTTCTTCCTCTGTTAAAATTTGGGGTAGGAAAACTTGCACTGTAGCAGCTTCTAAGCCTAATCCAAAAGGCAACTGGACTTGGTAGAAGTTCTTGAGGACGTTTCACCTCTCATCCAAAAGGCTTCTTCAGTTCAGGCTTCTCGTTCTTCGGAACTGAAGAAGCCTTTCGGATGAGAGGTGAAACGTCCTCAAGAACGTCAACCTTCACAGACACACTGTAGCAGCATTAAGCTTCCATCATACGTGTAAGGAAAATGTCACATTCACAGAGCAGCTTAAATCTCTAGTTTTGCTTCACTGTAGCACAGAAACGACAGATGAGACACAAACATGACCATTGAAGTGTTAAAACATTCACATGGATTCTTTAACATCTGTGAATAGAATTACACTTTGTAATTTTATGAAGGTAAACTGAAAATTTTAAAAGCAGCCAAGCCTACTTCTGCAGTTCCTGTGATGTAAAAATGTAAGATAGGGCGTCGGTTAAGGTCAGGGGTTAAATCTGCGACCACATACAGAGGCTATAACTCCCGGCTCCACTTTGCTGTGTGTCATCCCCACTCTCACTTCCCCCATTTCCACCGCTATCCACTGTCCTCTCTAAAAATAAAGGCATGAAAAGCAAGATATAGATATGATCAGTCACATAATTACCCTCTAATAAGAATAGTATTGTTTAGCTTTCCCTGAATAGGAGGGGTCTTTAACAGGGTAAGGATTAGATGTACAGTTGGTAGTTCATGTAAGCTTCACTCACATTCTCCACTTTTTTTTCTCCAAACTTTAGTTTGTGTTGTAATTAACTTCTTATTTATTTAATGTAGGCAGGCTCGTCCTCTTTAAAGTCCTTTGAGTCGAGTAAGTAATTAAGCTTTTTATAAAGTAAAGCTCCCCCTGGCTGTTATTGGAAAACAAGCCTTGTATCAGTGCTGATGAGGTTAGATTGGGTGGAGGATTTTTTACTAGCCAAATGCCAATGACTAGAGATGTGGTATATGGTACAGGTTATATAAATTGGCCAATAATATCATTATTAGACGAGCTACTAACACCTTGTCTTTTCTCTTTATAAAGACCAGATACTACAGGTAAGAGTGCTGGATCTTAGGTGGCTTGACTTGGGACTTGACCTGCCTTAACCTGAGATAACCTGTGACTTGACTCAACTTGCCCAGGAAAAAAATACTCAAGACTTGCTTGAGACTTGACCCATTATGACTTGAGACTTAAGCAAAGATGACTTGGTCACAACACTGCCAATGATAGATAAATAATAATACTTAGATTGTAGCCAGTTGATGATCAAAATAGACCTTCTCTTTAAACCTGATATAGGAACAGTTAAACCGCACTAGAGGTCAGCATTGCTGCACCACGTCTCTGATATTCAAACCAAGATACAGTTCCTAATCCTACACTTCCTTATTTGTCTCTTATATTGAACGGACGCTGTCTACAGTTAGAAGTGTGATGGAGAGTGAAAGTGTCCTCAGAGGCCTGCGTCCTGACCTGGTCCTTGCACGCCACGATGATGTGCTCCGGCACTGAGGAGGCCGCGTTCATCTGGACCTTCAGCGCATCCGTCTTCAGCCCGGGGTAGCGGTACGAGGTGAAGAGGCGGTAGTACTGCTCCATGCACAGAGGCGTCCCGGCTAGCTGGCCTCGGGCAAAATCCACCGGCAGGGCTCGCCTTAGGGACGTTATTAAACACATTAAATAGCCTCTCAGGACTTCACTTATTATATTTCATCTTTATGATCCATTACAGGTTAAACTTACGCATCAATGAGAGCCTTATAGTCCAACACTCCCCTGATGATACGAGCAGCAAATCTTAAAAGAGTGAGAAGTTTAGAATTAGAAGAAAAGGATGCAGATTTAACCATAAGACACTGAACATACAGACGTATTACAACTAGATATACTGTCCTCTCTCTAACAGTAATCACATTATGGTTAATTACTGGGAAACAGTGGGAGAGCAGTGTGTGTTTATCAGCGTTAGAGAGAGAGTGAGTCTGAGTGGGCGGTGAGGGCGAGCAGGGAAAACACAGAGCCCTGTCAGCTCTCGTGTTGTGTGTCATTTGTCTCAGTGTTATTACGCTCAAAGCCAGATCGATGCGAAGGAGGCGGCCGCGGCGCACCACACCCCTAAACGAGGCCTGACTAGCAGTCTCTGCGGAGAGCTTGGTCCTGTCACTCCCAATCTAATAAGTGTCTGTGTCAGTAGATTACCAGCTCGCGCTGCTCTGGAAATATTCAGTTAGTGCGGCACGAGCTGGCAAAAGCTAATGTTGAGTTACAGGGCTGGAGGGACCCGTGTAATGTCTGGTGCTCTTTTAGTAACAGGAAGAGATTGGACCAGGAGATGATGCCTGTGATTTTGTCCATGTCTGTTAGTCTGATGTGAATCAGAGGCCTGCTGAGAAGAGCATAAAGCCTGTCAGTAGCTCATATAACTGAGTTGTCTTCCCTTCTCTTTGAGTTACTTGACCCTCAGATACTCTCAATCAATCTGCTGCTATCATCTCTTTTATTCAGTGCATTCTGTGTGACCTATTATGTGATATAAAGTATTGTGATTTAGTTACTTAATTTTTTCCAACTTTGTTTTTCCCACAAAGTGACTTGAAAGTTGTCAGAGAACGTGCAGAAACATGACAAGCGCTTAAGCGCTGTCGACCAGGACACAACTAGAAGTAAAATAATCGGTCACTACTTGGTTATGAATTAATTGTTTAGGGCTGCACGGTGGTGCAGTGGTTAGCGCCGTTGACCTCACAGCTAGAAGGTTCATGGTTTGAATCCTGGTTCAGACGTAGGAGGCCTTTCTGTGTGGAGTTTGCATGTTCTCCCCGTGCATGCGTGGGTTCCCTCCGGGTACTCCGGCTTCCTAAAGACATGCTCGTTAGGTTTCTTGGTGACTCTAAATTTGCTGTGAGTGTGAAAGGTTGTCTGTCTCTATGTGTCGGCTCTGTGATTGACGAGCGATCAGTCCAGGGTGTACCCCGCCTCATTGCTACATTTTTAAGTTCAAGTTAAAAGATTTTCTTCTTTTAATTTGTCTCATCTGAAAGTAAAGTACCTTTCGCTTTCTGACTTTTGTTCAGGAGAAAAAAGAAACTTGGAAAGGCCTTTGTTGGACAAACAGACTTTTTCAAAATCTGTTCTGTGTTCTATTGGCTGTCCTCAAGAGAGAAATGTTCATCTTCCGATGCTCATGATCACATCTTCAGTGATGTGTCCCGGGGTCATAGGATGTTTGGGGTCTTTCGAACATCAGACACCCAGCCGTGGTTGATCAGGCCACGGCTTGTGTTCATGTAGCGCTCGCTAATCCCCATGAGCCTCCTCTCCAGATCAGGAGCCATCTTGAAGCTCTTTCGGCTGCTTCTGTCATGTTCTTGATGCCCAGCACGTTTCAGGATGTGCCCCACAAAACGTCTGCGGCCTACCTCGATGGCCATACATTGGGTTTCCGTATATAGATTTTTGATTGTGTATGCTTTCAGATAAATGTACCATTGTTTAATAGCTGTTAAATGAGTCAGGGTAAGGTTTTGTATTTAATTGCTCTTCTAATTGACCTTCACATGTAGCAGCAGTCGTGTCTTTCAGTGTAAACAGCACATGCAGACATTTTACAGTGTGAAGAGTTACAGAAACCAGGACCTACCTGAGAGCATCTTTCTGATCTCTGAACGTCTGCTTAGGAAACACCATGACGGGACTGGAGTTGACCGGCAGAGCCAACCTGTTGTTCAGGTACATGTCCTCCAGCCAGTAGTCGTACACCTAAACACAGAGAGAGAGAGAGAGAGAGAGAGAGAGGGGCGTTTTGAGAAATGTTGCTTCATTAAGCGCTTCGGACTCAGAGTTATTACTTTCAGAGAGGAGACCTGTGTGCGATGGAGGAAAAAACCATAACAGTGTATCACTGCCACATGAGCAGGAGAGAGTCGGAGTGAGAGTGGGAGCGTGATGGATTTCACCGAGCCGGATGAGTCGTGGACGCAGACGCAGGAGGAGGAGAGATTGAAGCGAAAAAGCACAACAAGAGGCTCCAATAAATCCTCATCTCCAGGTGTTTCTCTTGTTTCTCTTTGTGAATGGTGTATGTGTACTTTTAATAACTTTGGGACAAAGTCTGGGCTAATTCTTATTTTCAGGGTTCAATATCTTATTAATATGAAAAACACAAAGATAAATGTTGAGTGCATAAACTATATTCTAAAAGGTCAAATTCAATCATTTTGTTTATAATGGTGATGAATTTTATTAGAAGTATATTGATTGAAGAAAGCTCATCAGTCATTTTATAATGACTGTACTGAGTTTTCCATATAAGACGCACATATTACTGCTACTAGAGACTAATAAAGCTTATTGATACAGGGAGGAAAGGATTTTCCATTCAGTGCACCTGCAGTATTTTTTCTGCTATAGTGTTTTTCTTTACCCAGTTGTTCGTCTTCTCCCTCCTCTCCAGCAGCTTCTTCTGCAGAACCTCCCCAACACCTCCAGGAGCCCCAAACTTCTCCACGACGGCCTTCGTCTTCCTGAACTGCTCCTCCTTCACCAGGTGTTGGACGCACTTCAAGTAGGTGTCGAGGGTTTGTTTCAGGGGGGGCACGGGGACCTTAGGCAGCACCTGATCACATAAAAACACAGTTATCTAAACACTCATACGAGTGATGACATTTTCATGTCCTTCCCCTGATTCACTGAGGGTCCTTTAATCAAAGGGGTAATTCCCTCACATCTTTTCTTTATACTTTTATTATTAGAAACTTGAGTTAATAATTCATCTTAAACGCTCCGAGTGTTTCCAAGCTCCGCGGCCTCCTGGGACTGGAAAACAATCTTGGTATTTTTTCAGGATGGAAAATGCTAATTGATTATCTTTTCTGTCTGATGTTCGATCATTTGCATAATACTGTGAGTAAACCCAAGATGTTAATATTGACCAGGACATTAGAATTGTAAAATAATAAGCTGGGGATTCCTGGAAAGAGAAACTCTGCAGAATTCTTTTTCTTTTTTTTTTCTTCTCATTTTTAAAAAATCTTGCCTTTGAAAAACAAACAAATAAACACCAACATAAAATAAATAAACAAAACAAAAATTCTGATGTAATCCACCACTGGCTCAGTGTTACTTAAACAACTGCACAAAAATACATGTAGTTTGTCAATGTGTGGAATGAGATTGTTACACCCCCGGAAAACCAAAGGCCTGCTATCATATTCACCCCTAGCGGCCATTCGGTGTAATGGAAACTGTCTCTGTCCGTGGTGCTGGAATCCAGCTTTAACCGTTCGCCAACTTCAGCACCATGGACAGCGCTCAGTATTAAAAAGTGAGGCCACAGAGAACACTTTCACTATAGAAACAATGGCATGTCATACCTGGCTGTCTCTCTCTCTGGCCGCCTCCTTCTCCATGATTGGCATCTTGGCACTCCAAAACAGTCAGGGGGAAATAATGTGGAAACCTTTCTTAGAGTTCAGTATCCCTGCGTGGAGCATGTTAAGACATTTGGGAGAGAAAAAGAAGGGGGGAAAAAATACAGTAAATAAAATGAGGCCCAGTGAGGAATGGAGCTGCATGGCTCAGTCTGGAAGCGAACCAGCAGGCTCCCATTCTTCATCATTTCAGCCTGATGCAATTTGCTGCGTGTCCTTGAATTCCAGCTGCGCCTCATCGCTCACCACTGCAGAGAGATGCGCATCCAAAAACTCACTTCATCTCTATTTCTGCTTTAAAAGCTTCATTTGTCCTAAAATACACGAGTTTATAGTCACTGAAATTAGGAAGAATGTTTTTCTTTCAGCGCAGTTTTAAAGGATTTGAAATAAAATAGTGTTTCGTCTTGAAACAACACAACAAGAAAAAGATTTGTTTGTTTGACTGAAACAAGTGGAATAATTAAGATAACACTTTCTAAGATTCCCTATCAAAACAAAATGGACTTTAAAGCTTAAATGACTTTTAAAGTTGAATAATCATGAGCGTACATGAGGCTCACTCAGAAGTTTTTATTAAACACAAAATGATTGTTTAAAAGTGAAAAAAAGTTTGCTTACCCGATCAGAACACCACTCAAGAGGTCAAAGGAGCGTGCGGTGGAAAGTTCGCCTCCCACATCCACTCCGTGAAATCCCATTATTAGTGCAGAGCTCGGTGCGGGCGCGTGGCTGCTCCCCGGTCCCCTCGCCGCACCATCAGGCTGTGACTCCACGTTAAAGGCGCGGGCAGGAAAAGATGCTGAAGGTGTTTGCGTCTACCTTCCCCCCCTCCCTGAGGCAAGAAACTCCTCCCATCGAAATCTATTCGCGGAACATATTATCTAACAGCTTGTTTCGACCCCCCCTGCCCACATCCGATGATAAGTTTAATATAAAAGGACGAGTGAGAGTTGTTCATGTGTCAGTCATGCCTGTGACGCTCCTCCGGCGAAACAGAGCTGGCAGTTAATGGTGCGTTTACGGCTCAGATTTTCTGACTTCAGACAATGCGGGATGCATTTGTTTCGAAAAAAGGTGTTCTGCTGCTGATATCTATTTTTTAAACTATTACGCACCTTCCTCTGTTCATTTATACATTTTTATAGTGCACTTAAATGTGCGAGGTCTAAATCAAACCTTAGAGTTTTTATTTTACATATTTCCCCACCTTTGATATATAATGAAAGTAAAATAAGTCTCTTTCAGTCATTTTCTTTTATTACTTTTTAAAGATAAATATTATACGGACCGTCATCTTAATTATCTCCAACAAAATAAGTTTCACTTTCAGGATTTTTATTCGTTTGAGGTTTGAAACCAGAATAAAATCCTCGCCGTCACACAGATCCAAACAGAGATTTATTAAAACGACAATTGATCAATGAATACATGTTTGTTCATCTTCAGGAGACTTTATTAGCTACGTCTTGACAAAACGTTTCATACGTACACGCGCGCGCACACACATAAACGCACACACACTTTTTGTAGAGGTCCACGTTATTTTTTTTTGTTTTAACAATTTACATTGTGCATATATTCACATATGTACAAAATCCATTTATTATGATACATTTAATTTCAAACAACAGAAAGAAAACATTTGAAATCAAAAGAAATAAAAACAGGCCCACGTCATACAAATTTAAATCACGACTTTTTTTTAAACAACAGAAGAAGAAAATCAGGCCTTTGATGTGCAAGTAAAAAAAGTTTCCTCAGACTAAAAATAGAGGCTATTTTTGTGTAAGGGGGGAAATGTGCTGCTTATAGTTGGTCCCATATAATCTTTAACGCACATGAATCTATTTATATCTTTTTACAATACTCAGTGATACACACAGATTCAACAGATCTCTCACAAAACTCCAGTTACACGTCCATGACGAACTACACAGACTTGTTGGACACGATGAACTCACAGTCAGAAAAAGAAAAGAAACCTTTGGAAAAACGTGTCACACAATCATGATTGTGGTGATTGGGTGTTTATATTGCACATCGGTACTTACATAAAGTTAAATTACTAGACTATAACCTGCCTCATCTCCACATCTCTCCGGGGGGGAATGTATCAGGGGGGCGGTCAGAGTCCGAGCGCGCCCGGTCTAAGTGTACTCCGGACCGGACGACTCTTCTGACAGGGACCGCTGTGCTTTGAAGGGATCGAACCCGTTTTCATCTACTGGCAAACAGTTCCCTGCCGTGCTGTAGCCCTTCTTTTTTGACCGCCTCTCCTCCATCCGGATAGTATCGTACAGCCCCTGCGGAGCCTCCTCTAACAGGTTATCTCTCTCTGAGTAGGACGGTTTCATTTGGCACACGTTGCGCAGCAGCAGCAGAGCTGGTGCGTAAAGCACATTAACTAGACCCATACCCAGATTGAGCTGCACAAACCCGAGATTGTGCACGATCTGTCCGGCTACTATAGGACCCATAGCATATGCGACAGAATAAGAGATATCTGCTATAGCGTAAACACTTCCATACACTGACACATAACGCACGTCGACTAAAAAGGCGAGAGTTGGCAGCAGCGCAGTGTCTACAAGCGCAATGCCAAAACAAATGCCGCACAATGGCGCAATGAGCTGCCCGAAAGTTTTGCATGCGGGGACTGTGCAGGAGCTCGCGCCTATGATAACCATGCCGACAGCTCCGTAGAACCACTGCAAGTTTGGATGCTTTGCTGCTAATTTAACAGTTATGTACACACCGAGGACATGCGGGAAGAACGCGGGGAGCCAGGTGAGACCCATCTCCCACTGAGAGGAGTGCATGGTGGACTCCATCCAGTTGGCTATGGTGGGCTCCAGAAAGGCCAGGGGGATGTTGCACACTGTGAGCGCCCCGGCCACCACAGCGATGTAGGGGTCGATCATGAGTCTGTATATGGGGGTGCCCACTGGCATGTTCTCTCTAGTCCTGTTGGAGAACGGTTTGATGACTGTGAGCAGCAGGAAGCCGTCCGCGAGGCAGATGCACGCGAGCACGATGAAGGGAACTTTCTTCCCCGCGAACTCGTACAGGACGCCCCCGAAAGGAGGCGCCACCAGACTCCCGAACGAGATGAACGCCAGGGCGATGCCCAGCGCCCTGCTCCTCTCCGCCTCCTCCGTGTACTTGTCTGCTATCATCGCGATCCCGGAGGTGTCCGCGAACGCAGACCCCAGACCCTGCAAACTTCTGGCGAAAAACAGCGTGGCGTAGTTCTCCCCGATTGCAAAAATGCAAGTGGAGAAGAACATAACAGTCAGTCCGATTAAAAGTGGAATGTCATATCCGACCCGGTCTATGAAAGTTCCTGACAGCGGGTTCACTAAGAGCTGCAGGATGGCTTTGGACGCAAAAAGTACTCCTATCTGCACGTCTAAATTGTTCTTGTTGCTTTTGTCTTGGCTTGTGCTGTTGGTTGAAGAGTTGGGGTGCATCACTACGTGGACGTGCTCTGACTGCTCACTCTCCAGCTCTGCAAGATAGTCCGGGATAATTGGCACGATTACCATGTAGAGCATATTGTCCAGCAGGAGAGCCACGCAAACAATCACTAATATGATCCGTCTCTGCTGGTGGGGATCCTTCATGGCGGTGCCTAACTGTTTGGTTCTTTCTCCCATCTCGGATAGTTTCACCGCGGCTGATTTGACCAGCCCGGATGATCCTCCTTCTTCATCCATTGTGTGCTTTTTGTGTAAAAAATAAAAAGATTTTCGATTTAAAAAAATTGTACTTGTGCTTCTCCTGTCTGCTGCCGCGCTCTCAGCACCTCGGATGACTCATTGGTGCTTCCTTTACATTGGTGTGATGCTCTCCGTCCTCACCTCGCCTGTGCGTAAAGGGAGAGGCGAAGAAGAGGAACTTGGCTGCCTCATCGGTGAAGATTTCTTTCCTCAGCTTCCTCAACTTGTCGTCGCCTCAGCCGCATCCGATGCTGTTCATGATCTTCCGAGAAGTGACGTGATGAAAGCGTAGAGTTTCTGCACCGCGCAGAAAGATGTTTCAGCAGCTAAAATCTTACATTGCAAAGTTTGTTTGGAGCGATTTTTTTGGTTACTTATTTGCAACACCTAAGACGCGCAATCTCTCTCAGCTCCGTGTCCATTCCTTCCATCACCTGTGGCACTTTTGCGCTCAGCTCTGAGACCACGAGTGGCTTCGTGGCCATTGGTGCACATTAACCCGCAGGTTCGGCGCTATTTTAGTCCCCCTTTTTTTTGTCTCCTCTTTTCACCAAGCGCTGTGACGCATCACCAGCTTGCTCCCAAGTGGATCCCTTCGCCACTTGCCTCTTTTATGTTAAATATCCAACCATGGCAGCAATCACTTCAACCAATAAGAGCCAGAGAGCGCCACGGCACGAGCCTTATACAAGGGCCTGGAGGTTAAAAAAGGCTTTCTTATTCTTTATGTCCAGTGTGGGACTCTTGACTTTGGTGTCATTCTTCAATGTTCCTATAGACGCTTACGCACATGCTCAGCTGATATATCTGCAGTCATAAATCTCTCGGGTATTAATCTCAGGATAACATACAATAACCTAAACACAGTAGAAGGCACACTTACAGACACATGTCTTTAGTCTTAACTATAAACTGATTTCTGGCTCTTTAGAGTATTTAAATATAGGTTTATATATGTGTAGACCTTCAATAATAATGGCACAATAGTGCTAAAGCTTCTTACAATAATACATCATAACATTTATAAGCTGTTTAAAGGGTTGTAGTTTACGTTATTAGCTTTTCAACAATAGATTGACTTATAAACGCACAACTGCCGCAGCAGCTGAAGAGTTTTCAGCACCACGAGGCTGCTGGACATCTCCCGTCCCCACAGACACACGTGAAATCAAGACGGGAGGAGTTTTTCCACTCACTTCGTGGAAAACAAAAATATTTTTATTTCTTTAAAAATGCAGCCGAGAGACCAACTCATGCCAATCAAAACAGTTGTTAACATAAAAGCTATCGTGCGCAGCTCTTGTGTCCTTAGATGGAGTCCTGCCAGACAGCGCGCGGAACGTGGCGAACTCAGCACGGGACACCTGCGACACCTTGTGGTGAGAGTCTACAAGTACACACAACAGCCATTAAAAATACCACACACTATAATCTGTTCTAACTAACTGTATGCATGAAAGGAAAATAAGTCCATAATTAACATCATTGTAACCAGTGTTACGTAAAAATAATCTCTGTTTACAGTTTAAAATGACGATATGACACTTTTCTGATCGTTTCAGTTAATTTATTATTCTTTTATTTTTCTTCTAACGTATATTCATTATTCAAAATTTATTATGCTCTAAAAACAAACAATATTTTAATTTCATAATATGTTATGTATGTACAGTATAAAGGCAATGGAAGGCTTGTTTATTTATTTTTCTTGTCTTAAGTGTTTTATGATTATTTGCCAGTAGAGGGCGCTGAAGGCCTGCAGAAAAAATAACAAAGGTTTTAATCCATGATCCTAACTAAAACAGAAGTTAATGCCCTCAAATTCAAAACACAGAACTGCAACCTCATTTTGCTGATACTACACAACAACCAAGTCGTCCGAATAGATGTTAAGGAGGAAATATAAGTGTAGAAATTTAGACAAATTTTTTCTGGTGCTGCAAAATGCTTCAGAATGTTTGTTGACATTAAGAAATTATACTAAAATGGCAAATTTACACGCTTATTTTCTCAATCTAATAAGCTCTTATTTACTTCAATTAACAATCATATTCATTAATAAAACATCAAATTATATCCCAAATCTTATTCCCACATTTACCAACTCTATGTGTCTAATGTTTATTTATATATGCTTTCTACCAAATGTGATGCACAGATGTTTGAACTGTATGTGCAGCAGCCGCAGCCAAAAGGGCACCCCCCCCCCATTGTTGACATCAACACTTAGGATGATTGCAGAGACAGCGGAGGGTGTTTCCAGTGTGCTCAGTGGATGATTTGATGCAGACACGGCAACATTAATACACCGAGCAGAGGATTAGCACACCACAGGAAATAACTGCCCAATTTCACTAATGAGGGAGGCCTGGCACAGCGGCAGCCATCAGATAAACACTTTCTATCTTATACTTGCACGCTGCAGCCAGGCTTCAGTTACTTTTAAATATACGTACAAACGTTAGCAGTGCAGAGATGTGATTACACAGGTAATCTCTGCTGACTCATACTAGTTACCTGGCAGCATCCGTCATGAGTTCAGCTTGTTCCTCGGGGTTCAGAAGGTGGCTTGTCCTCAGATGGGAAGGCAATAAGAGAGAATTTATACATTAGGGCGGAAAAGGCTGTGTCAGGGCAAGTGACGGGAATAAACCCGATTATAGTCTATCCTCATTAATGAAAGTATCTACAGGAGAGACATGTCATCATTTGGGATCACATTAAAATCATACTATCATCAAACGTATGTGAATCAGAAGTCAGTATTGTTTATGAGCAGAAGTGTTCAGGGTTACATAAGATCTTTGTTTTTGTCATGTGACAGGTCTCCTTCCACTGAGTCCACTGACCTGACCTGTTGACTGTAAACTGTCATGTTTAAAGTCATATTTACTCTTTTATTTTGTTATCTTTTCTGATGAATAGCTCTGACCTTTGACCTGTGTAGTCTGTTACACAAGCATTAGAAGTCATACTTATAATCATTAAAGTATCGTTCAACACAAACTATTGAGCTTTCTAGGATAGGCACAAAGTCGATCATTAACTCTTGGAGTTTATGCAACAGCCTCTCCCTCAGCTGAACTCTGCGCTTCACCTTCCACTCAGTTAAATCTGTTACACTCTGTTTATGTTTTTCTTTCCCAAATGGCAGCTGAGCTGTTGATCTTGTGCACTAGAACAGATGATCATTTTTATGTAAGAGAAAGTGCTCTTCAACCTTAATCCACCTTTAAAAAAAAATCCTTATGCTTTATTATTTTTTGTAAAACTCTAATCCAGCTGCAGTTAACAGTTTTCATACAGTACTCTTAATACCAAATCTATAAGGTTAAGAGATTCAGAATGATACACACAGGCTGTATTTTGTGCATGTTTTGGTCATTTAAAGTATGAAGACTTCTTAAGGACGGTTGCTTTTATTGAACCCTGAAATATCATCGCAACTTTCACAATTAAAGCAACAGGAAACAGCATTCCACAGTGTCAGACTTGAACAAAACTGCACACCAACAAAGTGCAGCTGGCATCATGAAAGGTAACAGACCCCTCAGTTACGGTCAAAACTAACAGACTCCAGACTTACGCAAAATTACATTAAAACATGAAGTAACATTAATATGTTCAAAACACATAAAACAACTTAACAGCATTCAGTCCAGCACAATGCATGATGGGAAACGAGGCATGATGGCCGTCACTACATTTTTTTCTAGGAAATTAGGGGTATTTATTTTATTTAATGTTTATTTGTATAAATATGAAGCAAGTAAACGGATGCCACACACTAAAGCATTTATAGCCTTGGCTAATTTGCAATACACGTCCCTAGATGGGCCTTTAAAATACATAAAACCAACAACAAATACGCAAGAGACAAACAATAAAACAGATACAACAAAACACGATACAAAATATCCTACAATAAAAGTAACTGTAAAATAGGAAGGAAGCACAAAATCATACTTGACTACATGACTGAGCCCTCTACAAGGATTGGTTCAACACAAATTACACATTACACATATTTTAAGGCCCATCTTAACGTCTTACAGTGTCATATGAACAGGCAAAAAGAATCAAGAGGTTTAACATTATTTACATGATAATGTTATTTCCATTCTAAGCCTGAGTTATGTTCGTAGTGTTTAGAAGGCTTTGAAACAGCTATTTGGCCACCATGTAAGGGGGGAACAATATACAGATATATATGACTGTATGATTTGACAGTTAAATTGATGAAAATAAAAGATTTTTTGGTACTTATAAGTGAATTACTGCGTGGGGTTGCAGCAGGGGGAACTCATGACCCCTGTACTTCTAAATGTCTTTCTACGGCCCTGTTAATTTTGTCCTGTTAAGGTTAAAATCTGACTCTGGGTCACTTAATCTCTGATCATGTCACACGTGCACACCCATGTGTGGTGGGGCTTCTGTTTAATGCTGAGAAAGGTTTTCCATGACAGATGTTTGTCTCTTTTACACCAGCTGCCTATCACTAGTTTTAGATTAAACTTATTAGTAGCATTAAAACACAGCCAGGAATCCCTCGCCTTAACTCATGGGTGGCTTTGAGCCAATTGCTGACTCTTAGTTGTAGACAGAATTACTTATATGTAACATGTTTTAGAAGACAGCTCAGAGAGTCTATATCTGTCTGTGACATGTCATTCCCCTCACTTCCTGTGACGCTTGTTACTATTCCTGCCGCTGTTGCTATCTTCAGCGCAGGCTGAATTAGATCACTAGTCGCACACACTGGCTTGTAATCACTCTAGTCCCTCTGATCGTAGGCCTAATGAGTCAAAGGGGATGACTTTTTCCAAGAACTGGATGCTAATCTGTTGGACTCTTTGGACTTTCCTGAGAAAACCCCTGATCACTAGAGTTTGAGGAAGAAGATGCGTATCAGCTAATGAGAAGAGCTAATTCATGTGTTAGAAGGACATCTGACACTAAAGAGTTACCCAAGTACGGTTCTGTAATAGAGATTTCATCTAAATGCACAGGTTCCCTTTGTACAACAGTCTACTGCCATGCTAACAACTGTGAGAGGCTGTATGCTAACCCTAGCATGCTAATATATCGTGTGTCTATCGTAGGAAAGGTCATGACTTACTTTATTACAAATTAGCAGTAACACACCCAGCACTGCTGCTCAGTAATATGATTGTATGAAACCAGAATAGAAAATTCCTCTTCTTCTTCTTACTTAAATTTAGTACCTTAGTTAACATTTTCCTACTGAATTTATTGTCTCAATCTCTAGTTTCAGGTGTTCTTCAGTACAGAAAGACGTTCATTCAGTAATTTGTTGTCCTATTTTGAGTTAAATTGCTGATACTACAGGCAATGCTAAAAAGAAATGCAACCTGTGATAAACAAGCTGCTACCACAGCAACCTGGCAACCAGGATGGGGACGTAGCAACGTTTATCTACTCTGTCGTCCAAATATGGTCACTTCCTGTTTAAATGACGACGGCTAAAATGCCGAATTTCAAGCTTCAAAAAGTTAGTCGAAAAACAATTGAGTGACGACAATGTAGTCTGTGTTGTTTTTATAATCTATGGTTTAACCATGTTCGCCAATTTAGTTTAGCTTGTTAGCATGCTAACGCTTGCTAAGTAGCCGTGATAAGTGTTGCTGCTTATTTGAATTTAGCTAGTTTTTTAGGTATTACATTATAAACCAAATTATGTAACAAATTAACACCTTAATCTGATGATAATGATAGATGTCAGGACAGAGGATAACAAATAAGATTCTAACTCATCCTGAGGTAAACATTAATGTGTAAACCAAGCTTTATATGTATATATTCTAAGCCTAGTTGTTGGGACATCTCACTTTCAACCAGAAATGTCAACCTCATGATGGTGCTGAAGAAAATATCAAGGGATTGCTAAGTCAGAAGGATTTATCTTTTGGGGATTGTGAATGTCTGCCATGAATTCATCCTATAGTTGCTTAAATATTTCAGTCTTGACCAAAATAATGGACCGACTGGGCTCGAGCTGCTTGTTTTCCTGGTTATGTAATCAGATGGCCATATTAAATGATGCCTTCATTGGAGGAAATATCTTGCCTGATACATACTACATACCATACACTGCAAATCATGAATGTTTTCTTGTTGGTGTTATTATTCTATTGTAGGGATTCAGCATGCATGACTGTTCCTCTTCTGGTAGACTTCTCCTCTGCAGAGATGACGGCCATTGTTGGTGAGAGGATTTCACCCGCTGACGCCTCCTGGCACAGACGTCAGTCTCGTCGTAGGTTAGTGTGACAGAGTCTTTGTCTCGCTGAGGTTTATTTCTAGAGCGTGTGTACTTAGGTGCTCACAGATCAGGGCTGTGTTGTCTTTTCCTTTCAGTGTTGTCGCTGAACCTATCATATTTTCTTAAGGCATGTGCTTAAACAGAATAACAGACCACAAGAAAGCTTTACTGTTACAAGTAACACCAACCATAATGTTCAAATTGCTCCATCAAGGGGAATTTAAATTAGCGCGAACCATAAAATCTTATCGAGTAGCTTCAAGGTAGTGCAATATAAGATAAAAAACAAACTACCACATAATCCACCTCTTTATTATCAGTTTGTGCTTTAAAATAATGAGCTTCTCAGAACTATGATGGGTTTGTCTCAGGTGTCGCCACTGGTATAATTGCATAATACAGTCTTAACACAGTGAATGTTTCCTCACTAAATATAGCAGTTACATCACCTCGAACTGTCTTCCTAACAAAAACACAATTGATTTAACGGCTTAGTGAAGGCTTGAGATGACTGTGTCATGAGAGGACGTCTCTGGATGCTGGTCAACTGTGGAAATCGGGCGTCTTACTTACAGCAGCTCGGTTATTAAGGTGGAAAACCATCTTAAAGTAGGCGGAGTGTAGAGACAAAAAGCAGCAACACAATGTGTTAATTGTAAATGGTCTAGCATGGACGGAGAAGCCGTAAAAATATTGCTGTAAAAAGAATCCAATAATCTGAAAATGGATGATAAATTCAACATGAGGTTACTGTCAAAGTTTCAGCTACTGTCCATATATTACGACCGTAAAAACATCTAAACAGCTCATTGATGTGTTCCACACATTACCAACACTATGACGATCGTATAATAAAAGAAATGGATGGTTTGGGATGTTTGCCAGAACATCCCGAGTTTCCTTTTATTTTGACTTCTTAAGAACCGGCTCAACAATCTTCTGTCCGGTGAGGAAGTGCCACACGCCGCCTCGGTAGAACTCGTTTCCAAATGTGTACTGGAGAGCGTTGAAGATGGGATTTAACTTTGCGACAACCGGAAGCACCTGCAGAAACAACAGAAGAGTACTTGATCTTAAGAACAGTTTTTTATTACAGCTTGGCTTTTAAAGTTTCACACCAAAGTTCCTATAAAGAGCGTGTGTTCATGTGAGTGTTCAAGTTATCGGACAGGTTGTAAACAAGCTGAAATTCCAGCTGGATTATTCAGATTTATTTTGGAAGTTACACTGAATTTGAGTGCACCAGAAATGTCCATAAAATCCCTCACAGCACAGGGAAACACTGCATGTACCCGATGTAGTAGATCAAAGTTCAACCAAGACTTGAGTGACTGTCATTCTTTTCTTGCATAAAACCTGGAGCTTTATTTAAATCTTGTGTTCTTTTAAACAACAAATTTAGATCTTTGTAGCTGATTTTTGTGACCACAATGTTATAACCTCTCATAGGAATAATGGCAACATAACAGCTAAATTGTCATGAACAGAGTTAGCCTTTAGATTTAGACCTCAAGAAGATTTTGTTCCACATGTTTCCATCATTCTATCTGTATTTCCCCCACAAACTGTGATTGAAAGAAACCAAACAGATGCTCACCATCCTGAGTTTCGGAGATACGAGCTTGGCGTTCTCAAAGCAGGCGTAGATACACATGAGGACGTAGGGACCCCAGCACATCAGCAACACCCTCAGAGGTAAACTGGTGTTAAACTGAAAGACAAAAGTTAATGTGTTACAACTGTAATTGGGGTGTTCACCCAGACACACAAAAAAACCCCCACTAAAACACATAGAGCAAGGCTAGCTGTTCGCCACTGTCTCCAGCTTTTATGCTAAGCTAAAGCTAAGGTTATGGCCTTCTGGCTGAAGCTTCATATTTACTGCAGAAACATGAGAGTGGTACTGAGCTTATATCTCTTGAAAAGAAAGCTCATAACTGTAACCCCAAATGTCAAACTATTCCTTTAACAATCAAGCTACTTTTCCACTTTGTCACTTATCACTGTTCAGTCTTTTTGCACATTTTTTTTGGTAGCAAACTATCTATTACGAGTCAAATTCAACACAAACATTAGCTGGATAAAATAGCAGCCATTGTTAATGTGTTCCTTAGACATGTTGGAGGCAGCATTGTGTTTCTGTTTGTCTTAATATAACAAACACAGTGTACTTCAGGAACAGCTAAAACAAATCTAATTTTATATCAAATTAAAAAGACAAAAAAAGTGTAGTGTTCCTTTAGGTGTGATTTAAAGAATATTGCAGCACATGTACCCTGTAGTGATGGATCTTCTTAAAGTGTCTGTAGATGGCATCGTAACATGACCACATGGTATAAGCTGGGAACATCAGGTAGAGCACCACCAGAGTTAGCATATAGGTCATATAGTCCCTGTGGAAGAGGAATAAATAGGAAAATAATATAAAACAGGCTTTAAATATTTGTCAAAGTGCTATGATAGCTTTGTAGATTTCATACAGATGTACCTGTCCCCTTTGGTGTAGTCCAGCGTGCAGCAGGTCTTCATGGGCTCAAAGTCAAAGACGCCCCATCCCATGAGAGGAACCGCAGCCCAGAAGATGGACAGGATCCAGATGATGCTGCACATGGTCAGAGTAGTGCTCCAGAACAGCTTCTGTCCTGCAGAATAAAAGCAAGATTTAAGGATAAGAAAAGTTAGTATATTAGGATATTCATTGTTTAGATGCAGCTATTTTTGGTTCTTTTGACTGCTTTTTACCAAACCCAAAGCAGCTGTAACAGAATCTAAATGCCTGAAGCGTTATTTCTTACAACTCTAAAGAAACTAATAAGATGGTTTCAAGTATTTGGATTAGTATTTTCCCAAAGATCGCTGTAGTTTAACCATTAACTTTCAATTTAAAATGTATAATTACATAAAACGCTACTTATATCTATTTTTTCAGCCACTTCAGGGCAACCTGTAAATACTATAAATTGACCTGTTACCACAATATAAAGTTACCACGATAGAAGTGAAATGGTGATGGTAGCTTAAACTTAGTAGTTTTACCTTTATATCAGGTTCTTAACTGACTTGAATATTATTAGGAGGTATTGGTGCTTTATGAAGGACTATATTTTGATCCTCTGCCCTGTGAGTTGACCTTTACTCTACTCACTCGTTAGTACTGGGGAAATGTTGTACTCACTGGTGCAGTACTGGTGATATCTGTCCCAGCCGATGGTGGCTAAGAAGCTGATGGACGCCAGTATCGATACCATCCCCTGAAAACCGTGATAGTTACATCCCTCTACTCCGAATGGCCAATATCTAGAAAACATGAGTCAGACTCAGAGAGATGTGGTCTAAACCCAGCATTAAGAACAGTGTTATTCAGTGACATCATCACTCAGAATCAGATCAGATCGGATGAATGGTTTTACACCTCGGCTGAGTGTCAGCTTTAGAGCAAAGCAATACTTGAAACACTTCATGATAGGTTGCTTTTAACACCAGTCTACATCCTGATGACGTCAAATCTGACAGCAAAGTTAAAAAGTACAAAAAGTAATCTATGAAAAAAATGTCTTATTTTTGTAATCACGAAGATGTCTCTCCCCAATGCCAAAGGCTGGGTTTAAATAAAGTCAGCTGCTGAACCGCCAGAGGCTCCTAGGTTGAAATCCTTCTGTGTTAATTGAATACATTGCAGGTTTGTTAAATATTGAATGCATCACTTAAGCACACTATAAACTGCAATAATTGGGCCTTTTAGGCAATACTTCTAATAACAACCGATCTTGGGACTTGGGAGTTAAAATGTCGGTTTGAGGCCTCATTATTTCAGCACATTGTTCTTTCATTGTTTCATTTTACTAAATGGATTTGTGCTTACACAATACGAACATTAAACACAGAGCAGGGAGGAAATGAGGGGGGTCCCCAGGGCGGTGCTGGTGGGTTAATCCGGCCCTGCTGATGCCCAGCTCGGGCATCACTAAATACAATATGTGAGGGATTTAAACCGGGAATAGAAAATATTTTAAGTTGCTACATTTCAATTAGAATCCTGTTAAGTAACGTCCAGCAACGTGAACTTTACACACTGAATAAAGTGGATTACCGATTGGATTATGAAACCCAAAAGGCTTATTAGGCTTGTGCCACCTATTGGATAATATTAAACACTAAATAAGCTTTTTTCCTTTTTTATTATAGATTGCAGAGAAAGTTGTAGAACCCCACCATGATGGAAAAAGTGCCTGTGGGTGTAAAACACACTGTAAGAATTCAAGTGTCTTCTGCTTCATACCTGAGATAGCTTGCATACGCAGCTATGAGTCCGTTAATATTCAAACTGAGGTCAGCCACAGCGAGATTGAACACAAAGAAGTTACTGGGAGTCCTCATCTCCTTCACCCTGAGGTAAGACATGATGCTGATGACATTGAGGAAGAATCCCAGCATGCCTGAAAGTGAACAAAGAACAGAAATGTTCCTTTAATTTCATTTATCACCTGTTTTCAGTCTCAATTTATTAGCACTGTGTTATCAACATAATAACTAAAATATTCTACATTTACATGTTTTTTTACTGCTATAAGAAGTCAACAATTTAAGTTTAGAGTATACTAATTCAGTATTAACACTATATTATTAGCATAAATATTTAGTTTAAAAATAATCCTAATTTCAACTTCACATATAGAGAAGCAAAATTAAAAGTTGGATTATCGTAGTTGGATTTTAATAATTTACGGTGCTTTTACTTTGTAAACAAATGCTTTTAGAGGTTACTGTCCCTTTAAATCTGGAACAAACATCCTTTGTGAACGCTCCACTTACCTCCCACAAGCAGCGCGGTTCCGAAAGTAAACATGTCAAACTCCGTGAATCCCTCCGGTAACGTATACGCTGCCATGTTGAAATGCACAAGTTACACTTTACACTGAAAGTCCTTTTCCCCTGATGTGTGTCGAACCACCGTCTCCTGCAAAATGACGCTTTATAAAGGCCCTTTCACGTGAAAAGGCATCAAGAGACTAATCTTAATAAACCCCTCTTTCTATCCCCTGAAGAATGTCCTAACGAGCCCACTTCCTGCAAACTTCCTGCAACTTTGTGACCGACGAAAGTTGCGCGTGAACTGCGCAGCTGTCGAAAGGTTTGTCGAGACGAGGCTCAGATGTGAATTTTGTGAATTTGAGTAAATTTGGGCTTCGGCCAGAAACGCATACAAATCTTTGCCTCAACTCAACTAATTGGCCTGCTTTATACAGCTGGCGGTGCTTATGTTATTGTGAGAGATAAGAAAGGAGAGTGGGAACATGGGAAATGTTGTTTTTACCTAGGTAATTGATAGGCTTGATTTTTAGAGGCGGTAATGAGGAAATGTGAGACAGTTGTTCAGTCCCACGAAGCAAATCACTTACCTCTTAAAGATATAATAAACTAGCTAAACTTACTGCTTGATAGAGCTAAAAATATAAGCCTCTGTAGGTTATGCTAATAGTTGTTGTAGGCTAATCAAGTGAGTTAACCAGGGCTGTTGACGTAGTATGACGGAGAAAACAGTTTGAGAAATCTATCCACCAAACCATGGTAATATTTTTGCTTTTCTTGACATAAAAATATATTTATAGAAGCCTCATATGCTGCGCCGACAGTTTGAATGTAAGTAAAGACACTTTACAGAGTACTGTTCACAAAGTCTCTAAATCGACATCCTCTGTGTAAACTGTGCAAACTAAAACTTCCTTAGCTCATCAGCTATACAACTTTTTCCAATTGCATCTATTTATTCCCACATTTATTCTAACTGCCATTATAAATCAGCAGTGTAAGACTTTGCACTCCTGCCACACCTGCATGTGCCTTTCTACGCTATTTCCCTTTTTCTGTAGTGTACGATTTTATTCATAAGCTTTGTAGAGAAAAATTTCCATTGTCTTGTAACAAGTTTGGTGGTTACAAAAGCTTAGCTGCAGTGACAAAAGGACTTGGAGTTGCCTTTAAGTAACTAAACATTATTTTTCTACCTTTTAACTGAGGCTAATGAGTTTAGGTGTAGAATCCATAAACGGTTAAGGCTGAGAACCAAGGTCCAAGGAGTTTACATCTTTATCTGTCTTGAGCAGCTCACCAAACATAACCACCATATAAAATCAACTATTTTTAACACTGGTGACATTTGGGGAGAGTCTGTTCATACCGCTAATCTGTTCACAGATTACAACAAACTCATTAAATATAAAGTATTGTAGCTCCCAGTGGACGTGTAACAGCCTGTTTCTCAAACTGCCCATATTTTCACATATTACTGAAAGCTCGGCGCACGTCCAGTCACAGACCTCCTCACATTCAGCCAGATAAAGAGCTGAAGCGTTGATATCTAACAGATATCAATTGTGTGTGTATGCTTCCTTCAATGACAACATGAGGAGAAACGCGTGTGTGTTTGTCAGAAGCCGAGGGTGCAACGTGAAGCAGCAGATTTGCACAATGCAAAGATTCAATAAAGCAATCTGTTAATCTACAGCAGCTGAGTGTGATGGATAAAGAGCTGCTCTATAACATGAATGTAGTGGATTTATCAGCTGCTGTAGCTTGTAATCTTTGTTTAAGAGGTTTGTATTGTATTTTCATGAACTCTGCACACTGGGTCAACAAACTACAGACATGCCACACTTTTTTACATGAAAGTTTAGCAATATAATAACACTTGTCACCGTGGAACAAAGCTGTCCTCTCGAGCTATAGGAGTAAAACCCACAACTATAACTGATCAAAGTTTCATGTCTGTCATAATCTATTGCAGAGCGTTTGCAGCCCTGCAGTGTGTGCACATTAATATGTTGGCTAACAGTTAATTACATCATCCTAATCTGCTGCTTTCACAATGAAACAAAGGTTTCACTGTGGAACTGTATTTGTCTCGACAGACTCAAATGATCAGGAGCGAGATAGGAAACACTGAAACAGAAATGTTTCTGTTTATTTCGGTAAAAGTAATTTAGTACATTTACTCAAATATTGTACTTAAATGTATCGTTTAGCATGAAAGAGATATTCTGTTCTTGATCTGACTGCATTTGATGCTTCTTTGCTTAAACATTTAATTTGTATGAAAAATCTAAATGTGTTTGTACAATTTTCAGGTCCTTTTTCTAGTATTCAAATTCTATGCTTCCCTTTAAAGCACATAATTATATTTAACATACATACAAGTATGTAATTACATATATTTCATATGGTATGTTTATGATATTTATAGGACTTTATCGACATTTCAGAAAGAAATTTTGTTCTTTTTACTCATCACAACATCTTTGGTTACTTTTAAGATAAAGATTTAACATGGGAAACGCATGCTAAGCCTATTCAAAGATGCTCTTCACTATAAACTAACCTGTTTATTACAAAGTACTACATGAAGTAGTCAAATTCAATTATACAATTGATTATCTAATCAGATTTTACTCTAATACTTTCAGTACATTTTTCTGATCATACTTTTCCTACATACTGAACTTTTATGTAATAAACATTTTTAATGCGAGACATTTACACTGAAGTATGATTAGACTGTTAATTCTTTTGTTTAAGGTCGTAATACTTTTACTAGTAAAGGAATTTAAAAACTGCTTAAATTATTTAAGTATTTTCCTTTAATTCCAGGATCAAATTTAGGGGTCGGGGGATATAGGAACTCTCATTAACTATGCCAGGGAAGAATTACATTTATTTATTGCAAATCCCTTTTTTTTGCTACTTTTTCAGAGGCCGTGTTTGAATGTAGCTTGTGACGACGCATCCACCCCGTCCCCACCCACCGAGGTCAGGGACAGATGCAGGGTAGGAGGTTTGTCCCAGGTCTTGCTGATTTCATTCAGGACAAACCTGCCGAAGGAAATGGAACAAAGATGTATTAATACGAGACAGAGAGATCAATGGATTAAAGGATTTGATCCTGCCGGGCAGTCAGATCTTTAAACCTCTGCACCTGTGGAAAACCATCAGAGACCGCGACAGCATGTCGGTCATTCATGAAGTGTGTCACACGCAGAAACAGACTTTAATTTGTGAAGCAGAAGACAATGAGTGCAGGTTAATATGATTTACACAAGTGTCTGGATTGAGTTTGAATCTATATGATCGCAATAAAAGAAAAGATACTTTATATAGTATTTAAACAAAGTGATTGACTTCATTGGTTACATAGTGTTGCCAAGCAACGGCTCAAATCTGATCTCATGTTTCTGCTCTAATAACAATAAGGTGAGTGACACAATATAAGTAAATACAGGTTACGACTCTACACCGCCATCTAGTGGTTATTTGTAGCTAAAATCCAGCCATCATATACGGTCTGTTTATGTATTAAACATTTCACCAACATCAAAATTACCGTAGTTTAAGGTAAACAAATAAGTGATTTAAAATTATTGCTAAACTTTAGAACATTTTTTTCATATCAGATTTTAAAGTGTTTTTTGTTTTATAGATGTAATGTCGGTGAGGAGGCCTCTATCAATCTTAGTCTATTTATTACAAGATTTAGCCAATGATGTTTCTTTAAATAGATTGAGGCAAAATAAAATCATATTTATCTAAAACAAAATGAGTAAATTAAATGTAAAACTGTCCATGAATTCTCGACATTAAAATCTTTCTACATGGTAAACATGTTTCGGATATACCCGAGTGTTTACTACGTGCAGGTAGGTTTAGGGATTCCGTTGTGTCCTCCTGCAGCCTCCTCTAATTTTTTTATCGTCTCCATAATTAACCGTCCAATTAGCCATTGGAAAGAACTCCCCTGAGAATAAAAGTGAAAACTATGCAGCCTATCAGCTCTCAGGAAGCAATAGCCTAATCGTGTGAATGAAAATAACCCAAGTCCTTCACTAATCCCTGCCTATCCTTTTTATCTGAGGATTCAGACCAGGCAGAGCAGTATGGAGCTGTGAGCCTGCAAACCACCACCATGCATCCGATGCCCCGTTAGACCGAGCTGTAGCGCACTTTTTTTATTAGTAGTTTAGCTGCATAGAGTTTAGGAGCCTGCAGACGAGAAGATGAGTCGACATTTAAACGCTGCTTTTTGTTGGGCTTTAGTTTTTCTTCCTGTGCTGAGCAGCTCATGTCCTGCACAGTGCAGCTGCTTCTTCCACAAACTAAGCGATGGATCAAAAGCAAGGTAAATACGAGGTTTTTTTAATGCAATTGTTACGATCTTTTTTCTCATATCATTTTCTTATTTCATTTCTTATTTTGTGAGGTGTGTCGAATTTGATTTTTTAAGCACAGCTTTCTTCTGTTTAGTCACTATGTATAGTGGAGGATTAACTTGGAGTTGCCGTTTAATCTCCTTTCCTTGTTACTGCACAATAGACCTACTACGTTTCTTCTCAAATAAAAGCTGCGCTATGTTCTTCTTTATTCAAATAATAGCAGAAATATATATTTGTTTTTTTTACTAAATTCCTTCTCAAAACAACTACATTTCTTAAAAAGCTTAAATTTAGCTCCTTTTAATAATTTATTTGTGATTGTTTTCTTGCAGGAGTGTTCTGTGCAACGATCCAGAGATTACTGTGGTTCCTCCAAATTTTCCCATCGACACGTCGAAGCTGCGCATCGAAAAGACAGCAATCACACGGATTTCAAGTGACAACTTCCACTACCTCAACCAGCTGGAGTTTCTGTGGATGTCTTTTAATTCGCTGAACTCGCTCAGTGTCGACAGTTTCCGAGGTCTTAACAACCTGGATGAGCTCCGTCTGGATGGCAACTCCCTCACCTCCTTTCCCTGGGAGTCTCTCACTGACATGCCAAACCTGAGGCTGCTCGACCTGCACAACAACAAGATCTCCACCATCCCTGCTGAAGCCATCGTGTACATTAAAAATATCACATATCTGGACTTATCCAGCAACAGTTTGAACACCGTTCCTGCTGACGTTCTCACAATGTGGCTGAGTGTGAAGCCACCCCAGGACACCGATTCTTCAAAACTAATTCTCGGTGAGGATCAAGCTGTGACATATTAGGAAACGGGAACACTTTCATTCTAAGCTGCCTTGCATGACGGCCAGTTCTCTTACACCAGAAGAAGTTAGGGATTAGTCTAATTATAGTTATTGTGTGTCAAGTTGTCAGACTAATTCTATTTATTTTAACTCACTGCCAGACATACTTGGACTTAGAGTTGTTGGAGTTGTGTGATGTTAAAATGTACTGGATGGTTCAAACAAAAGATCATCTGAGGATTATTTATTTCCCCTGACAGCACTGTTTCACGCTTGGTTTCCTCTGCAGGTCTCCATGATAACCCGTGGCTGTGCGACTGCCGGCTGTACGATCTGGTCCAGTTTCAAAAATCCCCATCATCATCCGTGGCTCTTATCGACACCAGGCTGAGGTGCGCTGATCCGGAAAGCTTGTCAGGAGTTCTTTTCACCGAAGCGGAGCTGCAGAGGTGCCAGGGCCCGCGGGTGCACACGGCCGTGGCTCGAGTTCGAAGCTCGCTGGGCAACAACGTCCTGCTGCGCTGTGGCACAGTTGGAGTCCCCATCCCCGAGCTGTCCTGGAGCCGCGCTGATGGCAAGAAAATGAACGGCACTGGTGAGTTCTGATCAGATTCCAGATGTGCTTGGGATAGAACTGTATCTATTTCTGACCAAGTCAAAGTGCCAATGAGATTAAAGTTTTTCTTTTGGTGCCAATCTGCTTAACTCAGTGGATGCCTGCTTTTTTATCTTTCAGTTCAGGAAGAGATTTCAAAGGAGGGGATCATTTGGTCGATTCTGAGTGTGCCTGCAGTCGCCTACCGAGATTCTGGGAAGTATGTGTGCAAAGCGACAAACTTTGTGGGCACTGCGGACGCCATCATCTCTTTGGTGATCACAGATTCCATTCGATCAGAGGAAGCAGGTGGCGGGGTTTCTAAGAGAGCCAGAGGGAAGAAACCTGGTGGCATTGGAAGAGCGGCATACCAGGAGAAACTTATTGCCAGATATGTTCCTCCACCTACCACCACTGCTGCCCAACCCATCATCGAACCTCTCAACGGCAAAGGCGTGACTGGGAAGTACGAGATCGAGAGCTACAGTGTCTCGGACGATGCTTCTCCGGGACGGGGCAAGGCATCAGACCCTCAGAAGCCCATGGATATGCAGCAGGATGCTCTGAGTAACTTAGCGGCCAATGCCTCGTCCTTACAGCAAGCTCCAGAGAAAAGGATAGTGCGTTCGGTGAAAGTGATTGGTGACACTGACCATACTGTGTCTCTGAACTGGCGGGCCCCAACAGCCACAAACACCACAGAATTCAGTGTCTTATATGCTGTATTTGGCGAGAGAGACATGCGTCGAATCAATGTAGGCGCCGGAAAAAATCGGATCACTATTGACGGACTTGTACCAAAGACGAAGTACATTGCTTGTGTTTGCGTCAAAGGCCTGATCCCGAAAAAGGAGCAGTGTGTAATCTTCTCAACAGATGAAGCGGCAAGTGCCAGTGGCACTCAGAAGCTCATTAATGTGGTGGTGATCACGGTGGCGTGTGTGATCGCTGTTCCCCTGACACTGATTGTGTGCTGCGGGGCGATAAAAAAGCGCTGTCAAAAGCTGCTGGGGCGGCAGTCAAAGGAAATTCAAGACTCGTACGTAACGTTCGAGACTCTCGGCCCCGGGGGAAAAGCTAAAGGGATGGAGGGTGAGTATCTGACCAGGCTAAATCCTGATGAGTCCAACAGGCTGCTCTCAGCGAGGTCCAGTGTTGACTCAGAGGCCACAGCCAGGACTGAGGGGCCACCTAACGAGTACTTCTGCTAAAACCAAATGTATGTCACAACCTCCAGAGGATGCACTTTGTTTGAACAGCCTGTGATGTGAATAGATACACCGGTGTCCTCAAAGACTCAGAAGATCCTCTTTTGATGGTTATTAGAGGACACTCATAGCTCTGTCAGCATTGGATGTATGGAATCGTTTTACAGCCTTGTAGGAATCAAAACCACCGTTCATTTGGTGGGCAACAAAAAAGGGAAAATACACACATTGACACAGTTTCAAACTTTACATGTGGTGTAAATGTGTAAAAATAAGCTTTTTTTTAATGTATCATGCACTTTTAAAGGTGATGTTTGGTAGAGGAATATGTCTGGAAACCCAATCACCCGTCTAAAACCCAATCATTTTTTCAAATGTAACCTCTGCACTGTGTAAAAAACCTGTATTTTGAACATCAAGTATGTAGGATAAATATGAACCAGCAGTTAGTAGACTATTTTCTATGTCAGTTTGATGTTACCGTGCCAGGTTTACTGTTGGGTCAGAAACCTTCATTACATTACATTTCACAATGTGTAAATATTTGTCACCTGAAATTTCTGTGTATGTATGAATGTACTGTATACAAATAAATATTTTTATATGGATATGTGTTCTCAAGCTTTGTCTTACATTAGAATATTACTTATTTTGGTCGGTTAGTAGAACATGTACCCCGTGTGAAGAGGCTCAGTATTCGGTGCAGCGGCCTCAGGTTGGAACCCATTCCTCGGCCCTTTGCCTGTCATCCCCCAAACTTTAATATTTCCTGTCTCTCTTCAGCTGTCCTGTCAAAAAAAGGTAAAAATGGCCCAAAAAAATTATCTCTGAGGTATGTGACAAAAAGGTTCTCACACAAGACTCAAGCTGTATTATTCCCAGTGATAGTACGTCATTAGCCGTGCTAGCTGCGTAACTTTGTGGATGGCAAGGTTGGTTTGTTGGTTGGTCGGTCCACCACTTCAGTCAAGAATTGCTAATCAACAGCTATTAGATGCACCTTGGTAAAGATAACCATCTCTGCTTTAAGATGTAGTTTAATGTATTGAAAGCACTTTAAGTAGCTAATAATAGCATGCTAACCCTCTAAACTAAGATGGTTAACATGACAAACCTGCCCAACATTGAAATTATTAATAGGTAACATGACAACGTTAGCATTTACCTCTCCTAAATCCAGTCAACATCTATGCTAGCAAACCAACAATACGGAATAACCACCATTACCATTGGCCCAATACCTGGGATGGCCTTCAAGCCCAACAGCTGATTCATCGCTTTAAGTGTTAAACAAGGATTTTGCCTATAGGAAGGCTCGCCATTGAAATAACTCTATGTAAAGATTGCAGCTACAGCGCTGTACATGTTATCTGTTTTCACACTTGCTTTATGTGCTGATTCTGCTTTTAAAAAAACCTGTGTGGCAAACAGGGTTCAGATTATCGAGGTCAGATTACAGTCCTCTCCAGACATCTGTCTCTTAGTCTCTCTGCAGCCCTCCCTCTCCGTGCTGCTAAGCCTGGCGGGCTACGGCCCACTTAATACAGATCGGCCTCCTGTCATGTCAATGCTTGGGCTTTGTTAGGGGACAATAAATTAAATTCGACTGAGGCAAAGCATTTGGGGGTCATACCTAAAAGCAGATCAACAGTACAATCAAGGGTAACCCACTGAGTCATGATTGAGCTACATCTGTGGTGTGTTTTCTTGCTTTTGATGGGGTCTGACTAAGGTAGATAAAGTGGACCATTGCTATAAATACACCTTTCTTAGTGTGTCTCACATGTCACTCAGTGTCTTAAGCGTTACGTCAAGGCAGATTAAGGTAATAGGCTTTGTTCCATGCAGCCCATGGCCATGTCCTGCCCTTGCAGGCCTATTTCACAAGCTCCTCCAGGAATATGGACGTTCTTCATGTCATATTACGTATCTCTTTTGTATTTTGTCTCATCACCCCTATTTCGTCAACTTGTCTGAATGGTTGCACCTGCAAAGATGATAACTCTGGAAGGTAGGTGGCCACTGATCCTTTCCAAACTCTAAAAGTAGGGCATGTTTTAACCGTAACCTTTTTAGTTAAGTTAAGTTTCACCTGCTAGATTGTAAAGCCTACCCATACATTTGTGCAAATAGCACATAAACATGAGTAGCTGTGAATATAAAATTATTCATTCATTGCCATTAACTTCTTTTGTCTAAACGTATCTCATCTTGTCTCTCTAGGTCTCTGCTTTGTATGGATACCTCCATGAGACATATCCCAGAGGACATCCCACATGATTTGACTAAAATCCGAATCGAAAACTGCCACCTGACCGAGTTACCTCGCGGATCTTTCTCTAAAGTTAGTACCTTGGAGTTCCTCTGGCTGAATTTCAATGAGATCACCCTGATGAATATCAAAAGTTTGGATGGACTGGCTAACCTGACTGAACTCAGGCTACAGGGGAACAAGTTGACCACAGTATCATGGACGGCGTTTCAGGACACACCAAAACTGAAGATTCTGGACTTGAAGCACAATCGTCTAGACGTCCTGCCCGAGCATGCTCTCAGACATTTACCTGCGCTGACCTACTTAGATTTATCCTTCAACCAGCTTAGTGTGATATCAAAAGATGTCTTCCATAATTGGCCTCTTTACCAGAGAGCACAGAAAGAGTGGGGGAAAGAAGGGCTGGTGTCCAATGTGGTTCTTGCGCTACACGACAACCCCTGGTTGTGCGATTGCCGACTCAAAGGCTTTGTTGAATTCATCAAGGGGGTCAGCCCTCCCATCATTCTGATGAACTCTTATATGAAGTGCTCGGGGCCCACCTCAAAGGCTGACAAGTTTTTCCACGAGATCCAGCTAAAAACGTGCATGAAGCCGGTGGCCTCTTCCCCAGAGACTAACATCACTTTACCCCTTGGAGCAAATGCAATACTTTCATGCTTAGTCAAAGCAAGGCCCGTCCCGTCCATTCAGTGGATGTACAGTTTGAAGATTATAAGAGGATTTGCTGGTAAGTTTCTTTTTATGACTGCCATCCATTAAACTGTTGTGATCTGGCGCACTTAGTGTGGTATATCTTCAACATTCAGGCTGCATCTGCTCTATGAAAAGATACAGAATCTATACCGTGTTTAGGGTTTCTGCAATCTTGAAACCCATCGGCTGTTGTCTGACAACAATGTAGCCTCTTGGAGCGACAGTCGATTTTCAGGGCTTCCTGTGTAGCCAGCGGTTCCGATTAAGGACATCAGGTCAAGACTTTCTGTTCCACAGTCCAACTGGCAACTTGAGACGCGAGAGTGGAGTTGGAGTTGAGAGACGACCTCTAAGAGCAGATGGGTTTTGGAAATGCATTACTGACTGTGTTCCTGCTTACAACCAGTGCCCACAGAAATTCTTGTGGACAATACTACTTGGACTAGAAATAGAAACTAGAATGCTTTTGACACCAAAATCAAAAGTCACTTGCCAACAGATTCTGTATTCATATGCAGATATCTGTTAAAACAGATTAGTGTAACTGTTACTGAACCGTTCAGATGCCAACAAGATTTGAATTCAAATCAGCTCTGATGCTTTGTTTTGTCCTTGCAGCTACAGAGACTCACATAGACGAGGAGACAGTCACCACCCAGCTTGTGATCCCCTCTCTACACCTGGCGGACCGAGGACTCTACACCTGCATGGCCAACAACTTCATCGGCAACTCCTCTGTGGGCATCATGGTGGACATCAGCTCCTTGAATTTCTCCTTTCCTCTCCCTCCACCTGTCCCCATGTTGTCATCCGATGAAAATACCTACATTGAAATCCGCATCGCCAAGCAGACGGTTTACGGTATTACCCTGGAGTGGCACACAGCGACTCACAATCCAGCAGAAGACTGGTTCACCATCCACTTTGGCAGGTACGATTCACCCAAAAAGGAGATGATCTACATCGGCCCCGGCATCAACAGCTACTCTGTAGGCGACCTGCTTCCTGTCACCAAATACGAGGTGTGCGTGACCCTGAAGAACCATCCGCCAAGGGAAGGTCAGTGCATCGTGTTCGTGACGGGAAGTGACATCAGTGAGCTGGAGCAAAGAGAGAGGCTCATCCACATTATTGTCATCGTGTGCGCCATGGTGTTGTCCGTGCCGGCCGGCATGTACGCCTGCACTACGGAGGCCAGGTTCAGTTGCGTGGATCGCTGCGTGAAGCTGTGGAAGAGGCGCCGGCAGAGAGACAGAGAGAACCAACAGGGGAGTGAGAGGCAGGGCACCTTCGACAGTCTGCAGGCGAATAGCGAGGAAGGCCTGTGCAGGGACTCGGAGGAACAGCCGAAAAAGAAACGCGAGAAAGGAGGAAGTGCAGCTTATATGTACTAGCATCAAAGTCAAGAAATGTCCAAATGGAAATACTGTCAGTTTTGAGCATAGCCCTGGTTTGTGCTGCTCATGTGTAATCGTCACATTTGTGTCACAGTTTAATAAGAGTTTTTAACAAAACTTACCGCTGTTACGAAAGTATTTCCAAACTTCCAAGGTTGTCATAGACTCTTTGATCTGGATAACAAGATAAATGTTATACTGTTAGCTAATTTGTAACCCTGTTTAATTTTCAGAGAATGACATGTCCCTTTGCTCTTTTGGTTAAACAAGGAAAGTGAAACCAAAACAGACAAATTTAACAGTAGTAAAATTTTGACATTTTGCTTCACTGTACAAATTGAGTAAGGATATACAGTATGTCGTTTCTGGTGGCAGTTTTTTTTTTTTTTTTTTTTGCTGAGAATGAAATATTTTCTGGAATAACCTTTAGAGCCAAGGTGCATTCCCTAAGTTGCCTAGGTTTTTCAAAGATGGCGTGGTTCTATTATTTTTGTTTAAGAAAAAACACAAACATTACAAACTGAGGCTGTTGTAGTCCTCCTATTATTATTATTATTAATTAATAACCTATTATTATTATTATTAATTAATAATAATAATAATAACTTTATTTATATAGCACCTTTAAAAAGAGAATGTTTAACAAGTGCTTTGACAGACAAAACAAAGGCAGGAACTCAGGAGGATTACAGAATACAAAACAGATTTAAGGAACTTTCAACATTAAGGCTAAACAGAGAGTATTCAAAAGAATAAAACTGACAAAACAGGAACAGAGGCATTTCGAGCAATAAGCAATGCAAATTAAGAGAAAAATAAATAAAATAAATAAATAAATAAAAATAAAAGCAATGAAAGACCATAAAAGATTATAAAGAAGACAAAAAAAATAAAAATGAAAAAATAAAAATAAAAAGACGACATTTATTTATATGTGAAGCTATAATCTCACAGTGGAGATGTCTTCTTCCTTATTATAAAGATAATTTGTTATTATAATAATATTGTAAATTGTCATCTTTGTTAATATGTACAAAAAAGATTTCGGCTAAAATGTATTTTTAATATTTTCTAATTTTTTTAACGTTTTGATACCTAATTGAAAAAAACAAATAATCCTGACTAAAAAATGTAAATAATAATTTCTTTGTATATTTTCATGTAAATTTATTGTAAAATTCTCTGAACTCGGATGTAAAAAAGTGTATTTAATAGTGTTTAAAACATGTATTTTTTCATGTTTTTCTTTTCACAGAGGTTACTCTCTTGTATTTGAATGAATTTATGTTTGATGTGGATTAAAATCGACCTCAAGGACAAATGCTGAGACATACTCTGATTTTTTAGCACAATCACACAGAGGATTTGTTACATAAGCGGAGTTCTCCCGAGCATTTATACATACACCCGTAAGCAGATTATAGTGATTTTCCATCTGAATCCTAGTCAGCAGGACATGATATTTCCATTTAATGACAGCTCCAAGCTCACTCTGTCTGTACGCAGTTTGTACAGGCAATCAGAAGATATCTGAAAATTTACAGTTTTTTAACTTAAAACATAATCAGCGCATTGTTTAATGAAAATTACATAGCACTTGTATGTATGTACATGTATTTAAATATGATTGAAAACACATGAATGAAAAGGTGTATATCATAAACATCTATCATAAATATACCTTCTTTACAGTTCACATTTTTAGATCTTTCATTAATTAAGAAGCGACTTAACTGCATTTACAGTTAAAGTAGTTCAGTGGTTCAAAACCAAAGCATCGGGCGCCTCCAAAGAGTCGCAAGACAAATGTGAGGGGTCGTGAAACGATTAATGTGAGAGGAAAGTTCTGAATCTGATTAAGACCATCTCTTTTCTCCTTAACATGTTTCATGTGTTCAGGAGGATCGTCTCTTTACTCAGAGAACCAAGGTTACGTCGGAAAAATACACTGAACAAAAAACACTTTTGTTTTTTGCCCTTTTATTGTGGCCAGCCTAAGGCACACCTGTGCAATAATCATGCTGTCTAATCAGCATCTTGATATGCCACACCTGTGAGGTGGATGGATCATCTCGGCAAAGGAGAAGTGCTCACTAACACAGATTTAGCCAAATTTGTGAACAATATTTGAGAGAAAAAGCCTTTTGTGTACATAGAAAAAGTCTTAGATCTTTGAGTTCAGCTCATGAAAAATGGGAGCAAAAACAAAAGTGTTGCATTTATATTTTTGTTCAGTGTACAAAAATAAAGCTCTGCTGCTAGGGCTGCAACTAACGGTTATTTCATGATTAATTGTTTTGTCCATCAAATGTCAGACAGTTTGGAAATTTACATCTTTGAGTTTCTTCTTTGTCAAACCCACAGTTCAAACACTTTTCATTTACAAAATGACCAAAAAAAAGCAGCAAATATTCTGTAACCTGTAGCTGTAACGAGGAAAAAATTGACATTTTTGCTTAAATTGCAGAAACGATTTTTCAAGTCAGTATATTTGCTTACAAATTTACTTAGAAATACATTTTAATGTAGTTGTTTAATTGTTGCAACTCTCTCTGCCTCACAAATCTGTTTTGTTTTTTTGTATTTTTTTTACGACAGAACAGCGTTAAAAAAAAATATTTGTCAGCTTCTTTAGAATTACATAAAAAAAAAAAAAATCTGTTTAATCTTTGTTTTTTTGTAAAAAGTTGTATAGTTTTATCTCTTTGTACCTTGAAATAAACAATCAGCCCCACTAGAAACGGCTTCATTGTAATGACTTACAAGCTACAGTAAACTAAAACAAATTGTTTTCAACTAAATAAATAAAAAAATGTGGCCACTGGACAAAATGAAACACAGGCGTCATTATTTTCAAATATTTATTCAAAAATCCATACGGTACAAAGACGGTACAAATATCGAAGGACCAAGCAAGTGTGATTGATAATAAAGGTATATAGCTGATGTGAATTTTGTGAAGAATTAAGTGAAGATACAGATATTCATTACAGCAATGAAATTATTGTATTTGCCTTTTAAAGGCATTGAGTAACACTGTGTGTGGACTCTAAATGTTCAACACTGACTCTATATCTACAAGGAAATCTCCAAGCAGGTTATATATACTTATACATATATAGTAAATCTGGGCTTAAAAAACTTAAATATATGACACATTTTTACCAACACTATCCCACTATTGGACGTAAGATGGTTTTACTGGGAAATGTTCAAATTTCATCATTTATGTACATAAGTTCAAAATAACAATAAATGATTCCATACTGTACATTTAAAGAGGACGCATGTTATTTACATAATAGCATTTCTCTACACACTGTAATAAACCTAAGCAACTCTGTTAGCGTGCTGTTACTGTGAAGACCTAAAGTGGCACATTGTAATCATACAAAAGAGCAACTCTTCAGCTTTTCGAGCGGCTGATGTAACACAGTAAAAATATTAACACACATCCTTTAGCACTTTATAAGAAGCTGAGTTGTTTTACATCACTGTGTCACTCAGCTGCAAGCTCCGATTACAGCTCTGAGTGGGAAACAATACAGGGCTGTGATATTTACACTTTTCAGGAAGTTATCCAACACATGTCTACACACACTAAGTCTTAGTAATCCTCTCCTTCAGGGGATTTACAGTGGTGCTTCTTGCTGTTAAGATGAAGTCATCTTCCTCAAGATGGCAGTGTGGTGATTTCTCTTTGAGAGCATCAGAGTGACGGACTCAGGCTCTCTCCTCACTTTTACCTCAGCCAATGAGGATGCAGTTGAGCACCTAAGACATACAGTGCCTCGCATAAGTATTAGACTTTGAACATTTTTCTCTGTTATTTGGGCTTTTTACGGTACGTATGTCAAACGAGAAGTTAATCTGAGGGCATTGGTTTCTCAGCAAAGCAATCAAAGCTTTTTATAGCTATTTTTATTTGTGAATAATTTTGAGTACCATGTAATATCCCACTTCAAATGTATGAGTTGTTTCCAGTATGAACGACCTGCAGAGGCTTATATTTGTAGCTCCGTCCACCAGTCCGATGAGAACTGAAACGTCTTCAAGAACTTCAGCAAAGACCAGTTGCCTTTTGGATTAGAGTCCAGTACATACAACGCTTATAAAATCCATTTAAATTTGTATTTGTAACATGACATCATATGGAAACATTCAGGGGGTTAATACTTATGCAACGCACTGAGAATATCTGTAACCATCCCTGTGGTGACCTTTAAACCCTCTGCCCATGAGTAATACAAAGGCAAGCCCACCCTTCTAGATCACCGTGACCTTGGAAGTTTCAACCAGGGACCCTTAAACAAGACGTTTGTGTCACAGAGTTAATAATAACCTTTGTTGCTCTCGTGGATTTTCTGCTCCAGCCTCATTTTCAGCTCCGACACCAAAGCCGAGCTCACGTTTCCATCTTTGCGGCGACCACATTTCGCTTTCTTGGAGCCTTTGGAGGCCAGAGCACCCGATATCGTCGGGACCGCCCGGGGCCTCTCGCTAGGACGAGAGTTGGATGGGGGAGGAGGGGGGAGACAGGGGGCGCTCGGGGGCGGAGGCCTTGTCCGGGGGCTGCAGGTGTCCCGCTGCAGGGTGCTCTCTGCGTCATTGATGAGGAACTTATCCGCGGGGTTGCTGAATCTGATAACGGGCATCTTGAAGGGCCAGGGCTGCTGCTCCCTGGGTCGCCTCTTAATGATGCGACGCACCGGCATGATCCGGTTCGACTTTGAGTTGCGCATGTACAAAGCCGTAGAGATCAACACAGTCATCCCTACCAGTAAGCTAACAATAACTACCACCATGCCTAGAGCCTTCATAGGATTGTCCCTACTTTTCAATAAAAAGGCCGCCATAGGCCCCTTGAGAGGAGTCTGTAAAAGAGCACAAATAAAAAAGTTTAAATCAAGTCCGAGGGACTGAATCAGAGCGTTAGCGCAGCTTGTGTCTGAAGCATGCAAGCGTGAGAGATGGAGGCGCAAAGCACTGACAGAGGAGGCCCAAACAACATGTCTACCAACAAGGGACACTTCCACACACACACTCAGTCACCCGTCCACTTATACAAGATCGCTGAGGCAAAGCTAAGAGCTACACACGGCGCTAGTTGTTGGGAATGCGTCTGGCAGTGCGCTGCATTAGGGTTTGTCTTTGGCGTGGGATAAATGAGAATGATGATGGTTCATGAGGTCAAAATAGAGTGAGGTGGATGTTTGTGTGAGAAGGGCGGAGATGAATGAGGATTACATTCAACATAAAAGGCTCCGTCTTTGTCTCTTTCACAGCCAAACAGTCTGAGTCATGCTCTGTGACAAGAAGTATTTAGGATTATCAAAGACAGGTTTTTGCTAACGTAAAAATACAAGCGTTGTTTTGTGATCAAATATGGCATTTACAATCATTTTCCAGACATGAAGAAGAAAATAGAAAAAAACTTTTATTAAATGTTATGTTTTTCTTAAATGTGCTCCAGGACTCTTTCACACACAAAAGCTAACCAGTAAAAAAGGAAGTTCAGGTGTCAAATTTTCCTCATTTCAGTCTGCGGACCACTTTGATATAGTTACTCTCAGGGTTGATCCGGGACTTTTTCACTGCGTTACAGTACAGGATTGTGGATATGCAGATTGTTAGTAAAATGAGGGTAGCGGCAATGCTGAGAAAAATTCCCAAAACAGTCATCGGACGCTTGCTGAGGCCCATGAAGTATGAAATAATTCGACCTTTGACCTGAAATGCACGATACACAACAAACAACACCAAAGACATGGAGTCATCTCATCATGTGGAGCGAAGGAATGAATACATGGTGAACACGCAATGAGAGAAACATGGTTCAATGTTAATGACTGAAAACTTCAAAGGATAATGCTGCTGTTTTTTTACATTTCATATTTATATGCTAACATTTATGGAAGAGACAAAAACAGAATTAATTTGTTCTTCTTACAGCCAGTAAAAAGGATCTTTGGGGAGTAGCTGCGTTTTAGTGCTAAATTAATTTTCTTATGTTTGTAAGTTTTAATCAATGTTTGTTTTCAATGGTTAATAAATCATTTACTAATGCTTCATAGATAAATCATGAGCAATAATAAGACATTTTTTGGGTTGCCAGGTTGCGAAATAAAGCTCCCAAAAACCTGCTTTTAAATGACGTACGTACATTTTTTACCAAATCGGGTATGACCAAGCCCTGACCAACTGTGCTCTTTAAATGGTCAAAGTTTTCAGCTTTAAATGTTAATAGGTCATTAATCAGTTTTGTAATCAATAAGTTCTGCAGTTGTACATGTTAATAAGATTGAGTTTGGTCGTAGCCAGTGACGTGATCAAACTGGCCAACTACACAAAGGCACTCAGGCAACTAAAAATCATTTGTAAATCATTTATTAACTATTGAAAAAAACTTTGTATTTAAAAATAGAATTATATAATGAGTTGCCAAGTTGTGAAAAATCCCTTATTAACATATATGATTGCAGAATTTATGGATTATTAACACTCAATAATGACCTATTAACATTTATAACACCATGACTATTAAAAGAGCAAAGTAGGTCAGGACTAGACTGTACTCAATTTGGAAAAAAAACACATTTAAAAGCAGGTTTTCAGGAGCTTATGTCAAACCTGGCAACCCAAAATGTATTCTTATTAGAAGAATTAATCATTCAGAATTAATCCATGAAGCATTCCTACATTTTATATTAACCATTGCTAAAAAAAATTGACATTATGGACAATAAACATTTAAGTGTGCCTTATGCTCTATTGAGCATTTTAGCTTCTTTTAGCTGATTGTTTTGCTAATAAGCCACATTTAATGTTACTGCAGCAGGAAAGTGAAAAATCTGTTACAACACATATAATAACAGACAGATAAAGTTGGCAACTGGTTCATGAAAAAAGAGGACCAACTATCATCTTAAAATCCTTTTTTTCTTTCAGGAGGTGGTGGAGACCAAAACAGAGCTAAAACGAGACAAAATACTCAAAATAAAAAGCAAACAACTCTTAAATAAAGATCTGAACGTGTAAACATGTAACAGTTTACAAACAGCCTTTTGTTTCTAAGTCATAACAACTAGGAAAGTAGTCTGTGCAGCTTTAATAGTTTTTGGATGATAGTCCAAATAAATCCAGGATAAATTCACCCTTAGTTCAGGTCTCTTTGTGGGACTTACTGATAATAATGAAAGCATTAAAATGACAGCATTATCCTTTAAAGAATGTGAGGCAGATGAAATGTGATGTGCTGAAACGAGGATGCTGATTTAGCAGCTGCATAGCATGACAACAATGCCTATTATCATATGTTAAACAGCTTGATTCTACAGCTTATGCTGCCTAAAGCTCATAAGCACTACGGTCATGCTTCCAAAGAGAAGGTCTTACCGCCTCGGTGATGTCGATGTTGACCACGGCTGTTGTGCTGAAGGATGGAGAGCCTCTGTCCCTGGCCTGGACCACCAGAGACCACTTGCAGTCCTTCTGCTTGGTGATGTTTTGCACAATCTCCATGGACTTGATGTACGGCTTCAGCTGGATCTCGCCGGTGTCAGAGTTTATTTCGAAGGCGTTTTCAGGGTCGGCCTTCATGATGGAGTACTCGATGACGTTGTTTGGAGACTCTGCGTCTTCATCCACTGCCTGTAAAAGAAAAATGTTAGAATAACAACATGAATACTGGACTGCAAACTATAGGTCAATGTATTCAATAAACAGTGTTATATTTCTCTGTAATTGGCAAAACAAGCTGTTAAAGGTGTGGCCATGGAGATAAAGGGAACTTATATTTCACCTTAAAGGCCAAAGAAAGCATTTTTTTTCAACTTGAGTTAATATTTTGTCTGTATTGTTTACATTTCAAATTACTATAACGGCAACTTATTTTATAGAATACACAGAAAAGTACATTTTTTCACATTTTTAAAAAAATATTTACATCACAAATACACAATTACAGTAAAAAAAAAAACTGGTAATTAAGATAAAAATTAGCAAATGTTACTCAACACAAGTATAAATAATATTTCACTCACTGGGGACAATTATCATCTGCAGATTAAAGTGTGTGATGTACTATCATGTCTGTGGAGCTCTGAGGTCAAAAGGCCACATCAGGCTTTAGATACCAAGGTAAAAGTTTTTTGTTTTTGTCTTTTAATAAGATGTTTAAAAAAAATAACAAAATATCGACATTCATGTGATCACTCATTGTCTAATCTATAAACTTAGTATTAGATTACAAACGCAATTTTTTTTTAACATGTGATGTGATTTTAATTTTGGCAGTCTTAGACCTCCGTACAATATTCTCTAAATGCCTGTGTGATCTTATACAGCTATTTTTTTTTAATCTATCCGTTTAAAATTTCAATTTTACTACAAGAGAGAAATGTTTTCCATGATGTACCTCTACTTTGACCGGTGTACCAATTATCATGGTCTTTTCCAGAAGTTCTTCATCAAAAGCTGGAGAGTGGTCGTTTATGTCGAGGACGGTGACAAAGACTTCAGCCAGGCTATACTTCCCCTCCGAGTCCTGAGCCTTGACGTAGAAGTTGAATTTGGACCTGATCTCTGCGTCCAGGCTGGTCCAGGGCTGCGTGGAGATGAGGCCTGACGACGGGCTGATGGAAAACCTGCAGGTTCACACAGTTACAGTGATTACCAGAGAAACACTCGCCGTCCCTACAAACGAGGAGCTTCTAATATTAGCCTCCTCGTTCACAGAACAGGAGATATTCACACCACATCCTGTGAAGCTCTACATGACTCACATTATTTGTTCTTTAAAAAAGCACATTTCTGTTTGTCAGCGCTGGGTACTTGTTGGAAAAATATACTAAAGTTAATCTGGGTGACTTAATAACATTCAGAACAAACAAACTCTTGTTTACTTGTGTTGACAAGTAAAATATATTTTTCCTCCTTTGTCTGTTTCTTGTCCTCTTGTAACTGGTGTGTTTCCTCCCTCAGGACCAACACAGGCGTTCGTGATTTCTGGCCAAGTTTATATAACTTTTCAGTCTATCCCAGCTGTCATTGGGCGAGAGGCGGGGTACGCCCTGGACTGGTTGCCAGTCATTCACAGGACTGACACATACTCCTTTTCCACCGAGGCAGTTTCAAGGCCGGTTCGGAGCCGGTGCTCAATTGAGTGTTTCGACCGAGTAAGAACCGGCTCTCGGCCAGGAAAACAGGTTACAGAGTGGCCCCGACTCTTTGCTGGCTTAGAGCCGTGACCCGCTGACATCAGGGGCAAGGGGCGGGACCAAAGAGACCAAAACAAGAGTGTCCGTTTTTCTACATTCAGCGACACAAAACAAGGAAGGTTATGGATACAAAGGTGAAGCAGAGGAGACAAGCTGCAGTTCGCCGAGCAGACAGACCGGCGTGCCGACTCACCGGGGCTTTAAACTCGGTGACGGTCGCTCTGGTGGAGGACTCGTTACATTTTCAAAGCTCTACTGATGATAGTAAGTTTTGTTTGTGTTTGCCGTGTTGCCAGACATGCATTACTAGGCTGTGTTTGACGTGCTACTCATTTTCAAATCGATTACATTAAACCCTGTAGCCATGTTTGGGTAATGTTAGCTCACCAACAGCTAGCTAGCTTGCTGGCATCACTGTGGTACAACAATAGCTAGCGTTAGCATGCTACTAAAGAGCCACTGGCTCACTTAACACAGTGAACCTTTCACGCTCACACCTACGAGTCACCAGTTAACCTAATGAGCACCCCCCAATTTTTCCCCTAAATGTCTTTATGTTTTTTTAGAGTGTAAATTTTCTGACTTTGACTTTTTAGTATTTAAGACAGACCCTGTGGAAAATAACGATGCCTGCTGACACTTCCCCTCCTTTGCACCAATTTTCACCAACATTGTGTCAATTTCAACAAACAAAAACATCCGCCAAGAGAATAACATCAAAGATTATCACACAAATATTTTACACATACAAATTGAATCCAAAGGTTTCTACATCACTGCCGTTGGTTTGTGCTTTCTGAGTGCTTTCTTTTCCAGCAGCAGGCTCACTGACATTTCCCGTCTTGTTTTCCACTGTGAAATATCACAAGTTGCTGATAACTGATAACTTTCACACAATTAACTCAGGTTGCTGCCGGGAGAGGAGCATAAATTCTCACTTTTCCTTTGCTGCACGCTGCCTTGCTTTTCAAAGCTGCCGTTTCTGTGGCTCCAGCTGTCACATTGCATGTTAATTGGCTCTCCCTATGTGAGACGGGCCAGGCTGTCTATTTTTAACCCTCCAATCCAATTAGGAGATTAGCCAGCATCTTGCAGCCATTTTAGAGCGAGCTGTTTGTGCAGCAGAGGGGCCAATCAAACTGGTTTCCTGCTTGCCGCTTCCATCAAAGAGACAAAAGATTAATTAAGACTGGTGTCCTGCTGGGCAAGTTTGTCTAACATCCCGAGCAGACTTGTACACATACAAACCGCTTCTTGGGTCTGTGAGATTAGTTTTGTGGGAATGTAAGAGTTAAGGATCTGATCAGACCAAACCCAAACTGGCAGGAGTGAAAGGTTTTTACTCACAAATCTGATCCTGATCCATAAATCGTGTATTTGACTTCACCCCAAGGCCCTGAATCTGGATCATTTGCCTGGAACAAAACAGGACAGAGATTAGAGGCTAAATATAGCACATACAATCAATCTACACTTTAGCAATGTGACACTAAACTCATCCAAGGTGACTGAAGGTGATCCGTTTATATGATTTTCAGTGGTGAGGGTCTTAAGCTCATGTGCGGTGGGTGGGGCGGGCTGTAAGTCTCCTCCTGTGGTGATGAGCGTGTAGGCCAGCGTGATTAACCTTGGGGCAAAACTAAGCTTTTTACTCTACACCGCAAAGCCTGGAAATAACGCCTGGTTGCAGGATGCATGCAGTACAATGGAGGAGACAATATTTCTAAACATACGCCAGAATTTCACACGAGTTTCATAAGTAAGTTCAGCAAAAACAAAGCCAGGGAGCGCTGAGCTTATACAGGGGACGACCTTCTTTCATGTAATGACCTGCACAGAGTGATGTGAATTTATTGCAGGATTGATGGATTATATAATCTCTTCGGTTGGCGTTAAAGCAGAGAGTTTAATCTCTATCGACTCACCGTTACAGACACGACGCTGGAGCCACCGGGGGAGTTCTCAGGGACCCTGGCGATGTAATACTCTGAAGTGAACTTGGGGATGTTGTCGTTCGTGTCCAGCAGGTTGATCACGATGTCGGCCGTCGCGCTGAACCTCTCGGGGGTGTCGATCTCCACCGCCAGCAGCTGCAAGAGAGACGTGTGAAAGATGGGATCAAATCAGGACAGAATTTTTGTCCAATCAATCAATGAGTTTAATTACATAAAAGACTACAAGCATTATTCACGTCCTCTATAGTGCATGGTCTAAAGTGCATGATGCGAGGTCGTTTAAGGCAGGTGTGCGAATGTCGCCACAGACAGCCAGTCCATAATACCGCAAATGCAAAGGCCTTCATCAGTGGGCTCAACCAACATTGTGTTACCTCATAGATAGATAGTGAATTAAAATTAAATTTTCATTTAGCAGACGCTTTTGTCCAAAGCGACAAGAGAGTTAATACAACACCAGCAACGATCAAGACGGGAGGGAACGAAGTCAGTAAGAGCCAACAAACAGCTTCAAGTGCGACCGTACACTGGTGCCGAGAGGCCGTGTATAGGGCGTTTTAAAAAATGTTTTTTAATAATAATAATCATCAACAGCAACATCAACAAGGTCACTATAGTCATCATCATCATTATGAAAATCCTAGTCAGCATAATCTACACCTGAATGGAGTTTGGTAACTCATTCCACCACCTGGGGTTACCCCTCTTTCCAGTGACTTTCCACTTCTCCTTTGTTTTGGGTCCAATTCTTTCGTTCGTCTATCAGTCTGATAGAATCACTGAGCGGCTGTGGGGAGTTTTATTCCCACCGCTACCTTTTAAAAACCCAAACAGCCCATTTTTGCTTTGACCCTTTTGGGACAGTGTTTCCCAAACTGCAACCCCGACCTTGTTTTGTTTCTGGGGAAACGTCACACTAAATGTCGGATTCAGCAAGCTGTAGAAGCAAACAGTTTTCTGCTGAGGAATCGGAGCTGCTTGTGTGCGTAGTGAAAGTGTGCAGGCAGACTATCTCTGGAGCAGGGGGAATCCACTAAAGCTCCCTGAGGTCAAGCCTGCTTGAGAGGACGTAGTGGTGAGTGTGTCCTCGATTAATGGCATCACCAGCACGCCAGCACAGTGCAGAGTGGTGCCTGTGTTAGCACTTCTTACAATCTAAACATCGCACCATTTAAATAGCAGGGAAATACTACACTATAGTCTTTAGTCCATGTTTGTGTTGGTCAATGTTCCAACAATGTGCCTGAACAATTTTAAGACCAACAAGTCCAATAACACAAGAACATTTCCTGCTAACACAACATGGAGCTGGGCATGAAAATGACCACCTGTCAGTTGCATATTAGCAATAACAGTCAGCTTCGTGCTGTTGGCTCCGCTGTGCTGAGCAGCATATGGCCCTGAGAGTCTGCAGCCACACCAGCAGCTCTGTGAGCATGTACTATCATTGTAGACGAAACAAATAGATGTTAAAATGTGCAACCAACATACAGTGTATATTTCATTTCCCTTCTTTAAGTCTAAAAATGTGTCGTTTTTAACTCGAAATTTGTGAGATTAATCATTTTTTTATCATTAAATTCTGGATATCAGTTAGAGTTAGCATGTTGCAATGTAGCACCACAGCTAAGGCTCATGGGAGTATCAGTAGTTTGACAGTGTTTGATCAAAAGGTAGATTTTTAGATTTGAACTGACCATGGTGCTAGACGGATCCAGGAAGGTCCAAAGGATCATAAATAGCTACACCAAATGTCCTGTATTTCAGTTTTACAGACTGAGTGTCTGCTGCGCCCAGTTAGAGGCGTGTTTTCCATCACCCAGCAGTGGTTGGTCTGCCAGAGAGGGTAGGCGGAGCTAAGCGGGTTGTTGCGAGTAAACAGTAATCTACTATGGCTGAACAAACAAAGAAAAGATCGATGACTACAGATACAACTTCAAAAATAAGTGAAAATCCAAAGAAAAAGAAACAAACTCGACGCTCAGATGAAGGCAAACAGTCTAAAAAGGAAAGCGACCGTCAGCCAGGAAAATCAAGAGTTACAACCGGAGCCAACCATGGACATCTGGTTAAATTGGGAAGTGTACTCCTGCAATTACCGATTATCACCATTATAGACGCCAAAGAGAACAAAACCGAGATCTTATTATCAACTTATATCACTGTAAACTGAACATCTTTAGGTTCTGTGCAGAGAAAAGATGCAGTTTTAAGACGCCATCTTGGACATAGGATTTTGAAAATGTAAAGATTGCAACCCGAGATTAAATCTTTATGCCATTTTATAATAATACTAATGAATATCTAAGTGAATTATGGAGATTAACCTTGTATGAAAGTGTTGCTCCTTTTTCATAGTCGATGCCTGATGTGTCTTCCACAATGATGGTCACCTGCGCTTCGTTGAGGACCGTCTGGGGGACAACTCGCAGCACTCGGCTCGGCCCCACGAGTCTCAGTTTAAATTTAGCGTTCGCTCCCTGTGAAGAAAAGTAGAACAAAGAAAAGTCGTATTAGTTAAGTTAAAAAGAAACGTAGCGGCCCAGAAGAAACACAAGACAACTGAAGAGCCATCAGACTCGTGGATTTACAAACAAAAAGAACAATGTTTCATGAGTCATTGCGGCACGATGGAGGAACATTTTATCTTGTATTAATGAGCAGATTTTAGAGAAGGTTTTTAATAATGTTGCATAACTGCACATACTTTGCTGGCAGATATTTATGCAACATTGTACCCAGAGGTATTAGTGAATCCCTCAGCAGAGGATCAAACTCAACATCAACTCTGAAAACACTCTGATTTTGGTAATTAGAGCCCCAGCTTCTGACGCAACTATCGACAGCAAACAGCAAATAACTGTAGGCCTGAATATCTTGATAATTGAATGTTAGTTTAAGTAACGCTAGCTCAAACAGACCAATAAACCCCGAGGAGGGAATCAAAGGATGCAAAGAGGTCAACAAGTAAAATAGGAATGAGTATACCTGATCAGAGTCATTGACGGTGATCTTAAAGCCTCGCAGGATCTCCCCTGCAGGAGGATGCTCGTACATGGTGACCTCGAACTTGCTCTGTGGTCCGTTCTCTCCGTAAAAGGTCGGAGGATGGTTGTTGAGATCCACCACCCGGACCGTTACCGTGGTGATGTCGTAGTCCAGCAGCCGATCGTTTGGTCCTAACTCAGACGCCTGGGGTTAAAGGTACAGGACACAGGGAACAGCAGGATGGATTTATAGGGCGTGGCTGTAATCCAGGAGGAATAATTAGAAGGATGAATGATGATGATTACCTTGACTTTGATTTCATAGAGTTCGTTGTTCAGCATGGATGGATAAGTTGACAGGGTGATGCATCCACTGGTGCTGTTTATGTCAAAGACACCATCACTACCTGAAAGGTGATAAAACGAATGTTTCTGTAAGAAGCATAAAAAAGATCTTTTTGGAAGTAACTTCTCGATGTACTGCTCTTACCGTTCATGATGGAGTAATGTATCAGGTTGGGATTCCCTTGATCTCCATCTTTAGCGTAAACAGTGAATATCTCAGAACCCTGGAAGAAACCAAACAAACTTTATCTTATACACATTTACCACATGTGCTATCCTTGGTGTGTAAAGAATAAGAGGAAGACTTACAGGAAGTGAGACTTCGTAGACGTAGCCGAAGTAAGGAGTTCCTATGAAGGACGGAGGCATGTCTTGGGTATCGCTTACATTGATTGTTATGGTGGCGGTGGAGGTCATCACCTGGTGCTTCCCCTTGTACTTTCCGCCTCCATCCTGAGGAAATAAATAGTGAGGCGGAAGGAGGAGTTAAAGATGTGTACACTTTGGTTTACACTTTTAGTCGTGTTAAACTACTGCATGATTTAACAGTCTGTAAAGGACATTTTATTCTACGACGACATTGACGTTTAAAATGCTCTGCCTGTAGAAAACTCTCCTGCGTATGAAATCAGGTGCTCCCTAATCTAACAGCCACTCCCCCAGGGGGCGATGGAGAGGTTTTGGCCTCACTTTTGGGGGAGCTGGCATGTCATGTCTTGAGCGTCTACCTTGCAGAGGCAGCTTAGAGTGGAAGAGTAAACAACAGGGATCGGAATTTCAGTTCAACGAGTGACCGTGTTAACTGGGGACTTTCAGCTGAATGCGTCTGTGGTTGCCGTAGTTACAGGAGATGTTGAAAGCACTTAGCTGTCCTTGTGAATGCCTTTCAAAATATACCTGTTGGGTCTTTGATGTGTTGTTTGTGCAAACGTGTCATGTACTGACACTCAGTTGGGTTTTGAACGCTGCGCAAGTCACTCCTTAAAGGAGAAGTTCAGTATTTTTAAACCTGGGCTCTTTTTCTCCAAATTTGTGTGTCGACATGACTTATAGGAACAAAATCTTTTGGAATCGGTCCAGTAGATGGCCTCCGCTATAGCCGTGATACGGCTGCAATGGCTGCAACATAATGCCCTGCGCCCGATCAAAGTATTGTTTCTCCAGATGACAATTTGGTAGGGATTGTTATGTTGGTGTACAAAAAGCGTAGGTTAGTGTATTTGTTTTACCCTTCTCTGCCTGTTGCCCTCCTCTCTCTCTCTCTCTCTATTCTCATTCTCTCTTCAATTTCTATGAGCTCTTCGTCCGTATACTCAAATATCATGCAATCAATCTCACTACCTGCAAGATTTCTGAGCGAGACTTCTGTTTCTGGTTACACAAAAAAGGATCTTACTCTTTAAACAAAAGTCGATCTTTGCAGGGATCGTTTCCGTAATGTTGTCAGACACCTGGAACAATCTGAGCCTGTCAGTGGCAAAGACAAACACTTTTAGTGGCACAATTGCCCCAGGGGATTATGTTGCAGCCATTGCAGCCGTATCGCGGCTATGGCGGAGGACATCTACTGGAGCGATTCCAAAAGTTTTTGTTCCTATGAGTCATGACGACACCCAAATTTGTAAAAAAAAATAGGGCGCAGGTAAAAAAATACTGGACTTCTCCTTTAAACCAAAACACTGGTCCCCAATAACGGCTCGTCATCGGTTGTGTAGGTATTTCGGGTTTAGGGCAAGTGATGCACAAAACTGAACTAAGAGTGTTGCTTTGTTCATGTGAACATACATAAAAACTGTTGTCCCTAAAATAAATAAATAATCGTGATCTCTATATTAATCAAAACAATTGTGATTATCAGTCTGGCTATAATTGTGCAGCCCTAATTTGACCCAACTGAAATACTGTGATTAGACGCCTCCCGCTGTCAGAATTAACCCAGCTTAAAATGGTTGAATCGGTTTGATTGCTGTTTCTAAAAAGTACAGCAAAATGAAATTAAATCAAGTTTATTGTGAGCATCAAACATTTGAAAATGAAGCAGGGTTAAATAAGATTAGGCCTTATTGGTTAGATGTCTGCTTAAAACTGGGTTGTAAACCTCTTAATCCACACTTAGCTTGTCAAAATCTGTATTTTGACCTGGTTGCACCATCGTTTAAAGTCTCACTATGTGATTTGTATTTTTTTTTTAACAGAAATAAGGCTCTTAAGAAGCTCTACGTGCCGTATGCAAGACGACAGACACGTACAGCTGAGGGTAGAAAAACAGCCAGAGAGATTACACTTCAGGTTACTCACAGTGGGAGCAACACTGTCAACACTTCACCACACTCTCAGTTTTCTCACTTTAGCCTGCAGAGACTGCGGAAAATTAGCATAGCGTCTGTGTTAAGAAAGCTTATCTATGACTGAACTTTTCATGACCTTTGGCAGCCACTTTCCAGACAATGTCACGCTCTTACAAGTGCAAAATCGTTCATGAATAATGGTTCAGGTGTTGCTCTCTGTATGGAAGGATTTATATAAAGTACAGCATACATGGCAAACGAGAACTTGCAATCTGAGATGCTAACAGTTGTGTTTAAGGCGCCTGGGAAGACAAAACTCAGGGCAAAGGGGCAGCAGTGACCTCTCACCTTCGCAACCACTGTCACAAAGTGCGTGGGCGTGGTCTCGTAGTCCAAAGTCTCCCCAGGTTTGACTCTGAGGATCCCGCTGTGCCCATCGATGGTAAACTTGGCGATCGGTGAGTTCTGAGAAAGCACAAAACCACACAGTTAGCAGAGTTTTTTCTACACACTTCCTTTAGCATCGTTTGTGTCTCACAGTTGAAACACAAACAGCAACATCTAATGTGCTGTCAGCTGTTGGCCCGGACCAAACCTAAGCCCTTATTAAGCCTTCAGTGCCTTGCTCAAATGTAATTGAAATTTAATCCACTAAAGTAACACCATTTCCAGACTGCTCTCTGGTACCAGATTAATCTTTCCCTCCGCACACTGCCCCATCACTCGGATGCCCTTTTCCCCCTCCACATGGCAGGCACAGCTCTCGTGATTCCAGCTCGACCTCTGGCCAAACCAGACCGTTTACAGTATCACTCCGTGGATAACAACCGGGCAGTCATGCTCATTAAAATGATGCGTTTTTTGACTGGATTACCAAGTGGAAATTGAATCGAACAAAGATAAAAACATAAGAGAAAAGAAGAGGCTTGCTCGTGCTTTGAAGTCAGGTTTTGAGAGCTGAGGGGATAAGCTTGGCAGGCTTGTCAGGGTAAAGAGGTCTGAAGATGTAGGCTGAAGCAAGGCTATTAACAGCTCGACGTGTGATTAGTCAAATCTCACAATCAACTTTGAATTCAACTGGAGGCCATGCGCAAGCAGGGCTAAAATAGCATTAACTATTTTAGCCCTGCTTACTATAGCACACTTTCCTCGGCACGTGGCACTGTAAGAGCCTGAGTGAGTAAATACAGAAGCAGTAGGCTGAGCACGTCAAAATAAAAGCATGAAATAAGTGGATGTGGTTGTATCACAAGTTTGATCAAGCAACACTCCACAAACCTGAGCAAAAATAGAAGAAAAACCTTTGTCAATCTTGTTTTAATTTACATATACAACATATTCTCTACCCGGACGGAGCTTTAGAGTTTTCACGGTCACATCAGTGCATCATCTGCGTAACATCGAAAGCTGTACCTGCAGAGAATATGAGACGCTGCCTCCTGAGCCCATGTCTTTATCTGCTGCTTGGACTCTGTAGATGCTACTCCCAGGAACGGTGTCCTAGTGAAGAGAAAAGGGATTTTATAACCCTAAAATCCATTTTATTCTCAATTATATATTATACTCAATCAGCAGATTAGCGGTGGGTTTGTGGTGTAATGATTTGTTGTCTTTGTTCAGCGTACTTTACCTCTGGGATGTTGATGATGAAAGGCAGGTTTTGAAACTCAGGTGGTTCATCATTGGCATCAGTGACAAAGATTCTCACGTTCTCGATCACCTGAAAGACACAAGCGTAAATAGAAACAACTGCACCAACTGGAATGTATTCCTTTTTCAGAGAGACTGTCAGACTATCATTTCCTGTTTTACTTTGTCACCTTGTCTCTCGTGTTGATGCACTTCCTGCCTCTTGAATGTCTCACCTGTGTCTGATTAGCCTCACCTCCTAAGTTTATTTAGTCTCTGTGCTCCCCTGTCTCATTGTCAGCTAGTCGTTTGTCATGCGTCTTACGTCCTCTCCGTCTCTTTTGGTTTTTCCTTGTGGCTCCCAGTGTGTGTAACCTTCTCATGTGTTTTCATTGGGATTATTTGTTACCTGTTTTGTTTGACTTTTGTTTGCCTGCCCCCTTTTGGACAGTAAGCCTTTCTTTGTTGCCTTTTAGTTATTAAATAATAAATCATTTGTCTGCATCTGGGTCCCCTCCCTTTTTGTTTTACCATAACCGTGACAGAGACTTAATTACCTGCAAGTGATTAGAAGATCATTCTATATATTTGGATGTATTAGTCTCTCAAACACAGACAGAAAGCATAACACATTGTCCTGCTGTTTACGTTCACACAGCTCTTATTTTGTAGGAGGAGGTCTTTTTCACAGATTCTTTCCCCTCTCATTATTTTTACCCTGTAGTCACAAGAATAATGAGAGTGTAGTCACAACTGTAATAATGGATTTAAGATTAACAACATTAAGGTTTCACCAGCGTTATCATATAAGGAGTAAACGCTTACTTTATTGCGACCGTCCGTGATGCTCACGAGCGCTGAGATCTCATCTTGTTTCTGCGAAAGAGAAAAAAAAAGGTGTCAAAGTGTCACTGCCTCACTGGTGGCAGATTTACAGCAGCAAAATAACAGTCTCTTACCTCTCTATCGAGCTCTTGAACCAGGGTCACGTTCCCTGATTTGGGCTCCACCCTTAAATACTCTTGGGAGCCCTTTTCAAAAGTCAGACCGTACCGCACTGGGTCTCCCTCTGGGTCAGTACCATTCAGAATGTACACCTGCGTCCCTATGTGGGGAAAAGGACAATATAAACTACTTTCTGATGTATTTAAGGAGGTAAAAATGCCTTTGTTTTGTTTGTCAGTGTCATTCAGCCATAATGGCACGATTAATAATCCGGTCAGATGAGTCCACACCCGAGTTGTTTTCTTCACACATCCTCGTCATGAGGTATTACACTGATTAGCTGTAGCCACTGTACAAGTGTGGTTAATATCATTGTACAATGATTGCATTTAAACAACTGGAAACCAGATAGTATATGATTGAAATAAGATGAGACTTACCAACTGGTGTATCCTCAGAGATGCTGAACAAGGCCATATTCCCATCTGTACTGCTGGGTCCGTTGTCATAAAAATATGGTGCGTAGTCTGTTTTCCCTTTAGCAGAAAGCAAAGAAGACTATTAACTAATGATAACTACTCAATATGCTGCAAAACCTTAAAAATGGTCACATTTATAGCACAGTTTGTCTTTATTTTGCTCTATTTCTAATACAAATTGTCATCTAATGAAGTGATAACTGTTACACTCACTTGCTACAAAGGGCAGGGACCGACAGCAGGGAGGAGAAGAATGGAGGTAATTATAAATCCATTTGAATTTAAGTTTCTATCACAACACGAACAAATTAAAATCACACATTTAAATATGAACTACAGGCAGCGTGAGGACTCTACTCTAAGATGGACATGCCCTCTGAGTGTTAGAGGATTAACCAGATAAGAGCGAGGCAAGAAGTCTTAACCACACGGAACAAACAACATGAAAAAGAAAAGCAGAGCCCTACCCGAGGTAAAGTGAAGCAGGAGGAGAAGCAGCAAAGCATGCGTTTTCTTTTCTTTCTTCATCCTGGCGGGGAGCTAAGGCTTGGCTGGCTCATGTGGAAGGCTTGGTGGAGGTAAAGCCAGTAGTGAGTGTCTTGCCCTTCTGGTGGCGTCTCAGCAGCTCAGGAGGAAGAAGAGGCTGGGACAGATTCTCAGGCACTAATCCAGTGACGCATCCCTTCCCTCCACAGACATCTTCTGCCACGCTGCTATCACTCCGATCTCTCCGGGAAAAACTGCACGAGGAGGGAAGTGGGTTCAGGATCAACACAATGTGGTGTGATCATCACCTCTGCACACGTGTGTAAACTGCGTTAATTACATGGACAATTTAAACTGTGTGACAGAGTATACTTCCTGAGGCTTGTGCTTTGCAGTAGAGTTTTAGACATCAATAAAACATCTTTTTTTTGTTGTTAGCTCCACATAATTTTTAAGCTGAGTTTACAACAACTGGAAACCTCTCACAAACATACTGTATGTCATGTGCTTCTCTCACATTTGCCTCTTCTTTCTTTTATTTTAAAGGATGTTTGTAAAAAAAAACATTAGTCACATGTAGCATGTCCCACTGGCCTTAGCATCTGTTGGCAGCGATGTAAACCTGAGCTGCACTCGTGGATCTTACCTGCAAATACAGCCAAGAGGCTTTCTTTAGCCTCCGCAGTCCTCTATCCCTAGGAAACCCGGTGACCTGTCAATCACTACGCCTTGAGACGTGAGGCACGCAACACAAACAAAACAATAGCAAATAGTACAGTGTAATACAAATGATAGTATAAAAATAAAATACGATATTGTCGGTCAGCGTTGTTTGAATTTTTTGGGGGCTGCAAGATTACTTTATATTTTTAGTTCAGCTTAATGTAAGTATGTCATGTTCTAGAAGATTTTTGCCACTAAGCACTGTCTTACCATGCAAGAAATCCGCCTGGTATGAATCACTTGCAGATTAGGAAGGTCAAAACCAAAGCTGCGTGCTCTAGTTCGGAAATACAGACACAGAAATAAACAGCAGATTTGATTTAAGAAAAGGAAAAAGGAGTAGTTTCACTTGGGCCCTTAGATATGTTTCAGTTGCTGTTTAATGAAACTGCTTCACAAAGACGTTCAGAGGATGAGAGACTGGAAGACTAAAATGAAGACATGGAATTTGTTTTGAGGTCTTTTGAGGTCAGTCAGAGGGAGAATGGCCACATAAACACAGGTAACCTCTGCATTTGCTAGCTAGGTAGCTAATTTATGCTAACATCTATAACAGTTTGTGTTTTTCAATTGCATGAAGTGTATAGTGGCACTGAGAAATACTCAAGCTAAGTACTGTTAAATATACTAAAACGTAACACTAATATATTCTAAAGAATTTTACTATCCGTAGTAAGTAGGTTTAAAGTACAACAAGACTAAAGCCCTTGTAACACTGCATTTCCGCTGTCATGCAGGCTTTGACGTTCTGCATTGGACTAAGCAACGCCGGCGTAAAGCCACCCCAGTGTGTGTTTCTAAATAGCGTTCCGGCATTGGGGAAGCAAAACGTGCGCGAGCACACTGAGCTGTTGTTCCGCCCTGCTGGCTCCGCTGCTTACACAGACGCCATTTCTCCTCTGTTACAACCTCTGACGCCGGCTCAGAGGCAGAACGACTTTGCCCCAAAATCCCGCCTCCGTGCATTTCACATAGAAGACAGAACAGAGGTGTAATCCCACCTTAAACTGGCAGAGTAAGAAGGGTTTAAGAGTCTACGGCCATGCTAGCAACATGTGCAGCACAGCGGTGTCTTGAGCTAAATGCTGCTATTAGCATGCTAACAATCTAATGTTAAGCAGGTTTAATATTTACCATGTTCATGGTTGAGAAGGTTACTTGAAAAATGGATCCTGATACAGTTAGTAATCGTAACTGGTAACTGGTTGTTTAAACTGTGGATATGGGATAGTTGACTCCACCTTAGTTTTGTAGGATCTTACAGGGCAGCCTAGCAGATTTTAACTTATGCCCATGAATATATTAAAACTTCTAAATGTATTTAATTAACTGTGTACGCATAAATATGTAGGCTTCTGTAGCTTTGTGGATAACTTTGTAATTGCATACTTGACTCAAATATATGAATAAATATGTCTCTTAGCATGCTAACAATTGCTAATTAGCACTAAACAGGACACATACTGATGAGAATGTAAATAGTTTTGGCAGACATATTGCACAGGATAAGTAAAAACGTTAAAGCTGCTTTTTCTTTCATTTATTCATCCTGGTCTGGAGGCTCAGCTTATTTGTCCGGACCAATTGGCCCATTTGGCTCCTGTCGCTGATGTTCCAATAAACATCATTAGTCACATGTAGCAAGTCCGACCGGCTTAAGCATCCGGTGGCTGCTCTCCTTGGCAGATAACACAAACCTCAGCTGCACTTCTGGATAAGTTTTGCAATAACAGCCAAGAGGCTTTTCTCTAGCCTCTGCAGTCCACGATCCCTTGGAAGCTCAGTGACCTGTCAATCACTACGCCTTGAGACACGAAACACAGCTTTTAAGAATAATCCATATTGTTAGTGGGCTTCATTTGATTTTGAATTTTTTGGCCTATAAGCCTGCTTTATATATTTTTAGTTCAGTTTAATGTAAAAGTGTGTCATGTTCCAGAAGATGTTTGCCACTAAGCACCGTCTTACATTACAAGAAATCCGCTGTGTGTGAATCACTGCAGCTTAGGAAGGTCTAACCAGAACGCTGGTCTGCAATTTAGAAAAGCTGAAATACATACATACAAAAAAACAGATGTGATTTAATAAAATAAAAAAAAATACACTTTTTAGGAATGGAAAAACGTCATACTTTATATTTTTGATCACAATTTTCACTTTGGCCTGAGGTGAGTTTTACACCTTTTCTTTAAATCAGATAAGCTATAGATGCAGATGTCATGTGAGAGCACTGTATTGGTGAGAGCTGTATTCACTTACTCAGAGGTGCAGACTGGTGCACTTCCTGTATTCACAGTTATAAAAATAGTGTCTGACGTTCAATGACACGCGTATACACCTCACCGGATGGCAGCCAATGATGAAACCGCTCCGTTCACTGAAATAAACACAGAATCCAAGGACTGCTCAGTGTTTTAGACACAAGAATTAATGCTGATGAACATTCACAACACAGATATTTAGTGCTGTTTATAGAAAAATGCTGATTTCAAGTATAAATCACAAATATATATTTTGTAATTGGAATATCATGTGAACTATTTTTGCTGTTGGTATCTTTAATCTTAGGTAATAATTTTTTCACAGAAAATCTGAATTAACTATAAAATGTAGCTAATAAAATTTATCGTAGTAGTTTATTTTAAAAGTAGTAAGTGAAGTATAACTAAAATACCTTAAAATATACTTAAATAATAAACACTGATGTATACTGAAATAATTTTAACGTCTTTTGAGGAAGTACAACCCAAAACAAGACCACAGTCTAAAGCCATGTCAGCAGCTCTTTGCGGTGCTTTGAGCCAAATCCTGACCTCCTAGCATGCTAGCATGACTATGTTTAGCAGGTATAGCCTAATGTTTACCTTGTTCCCTATCTTAGTAAATGTGTTAACATGTAGGCTACGGTCTATAGTTAACTTTGTAAACATTGTAAATACATTTTAAGATAATTAACTTGTTTAAATTAAGAAAGACTCTTCTACACATTATACTGATTTAGCATGCTAACATTAGCTAATTAGCATTAAAAACAAGGCTGAGGCTGATGAGAGTGAGTAGTTTGCCAGTTTTTGGACAATGATGGTGCTAAATGCAAAGTCAGGGGATCTTCAAATATTTTAATATGTCATCAAATCCACTGTAAAGCAACATTTCACTAAAAGCTACACATGTCAACCTCACAGTGGTGCTAGAGTCAAACTGAGAGGGATAAAAAAAAAGCATTAGGATTCATTGTCTGGGAACCATGTCTGTTTTGTGTGAATGCCAATACATTTGATAGTCAATACAATACACAGGATAGGTAAACATTTCCTCAGTGGTTAAGATATTTAAATCCACCAGGATTTATTCTCTAATGACCAAATTTCAATAAAATCCATCTAAAAGTTGTTGATTTATTTCAGTCTGGATCGAAGTAGTGGACAAACCAACAGTAGCCAACCCTGGAACCACACATTTAGCATGACGCAAAATGAATTAAAAAATGATCTGAAAATTGTACAGTTGAGGGATTAGGCTGATAAGTGTAAGTCTTTCAGTGATTATGCAAGAGAATGAACATGTGAGCTCAGAGTTCTGTAGGTATTGCGGTTTGAAGCGCTGATGCTATAACCATAACACAAAATGCATGGACTTATCGTTTTCTGGATTAGTTTACCATCTCTCTTACTCTCTCGCTCTCCCTCGCAAACAGGCCAAGCCTACGTGAAGCAGTACAAACCTTGGACTTTAACCAAATATTGGTCATCAATCTGAAAATGGCTGACAGAGAGCAACTTTTATCCCCAGTAATGGCAGATCTCCACATGCTGAAGCTTTCCACAATCTCATCCATTATTGCCCTCTTTATCCCTCCCATCTGCAGGGTATTTTTTTCACACTGTATATAAATCATATGTGTCCTAAACGTGAATATGATCTGAGAGATTGAAACAAGGCCCGGCAGCTGTGTGCTCCACGTGCACATGCTTTAATGAAGCACCTGCATATTTACAGATGTTAGCATCTGTTGCAAGTGCCCTGGTTTGGAGGTTTAATTTTAGAGGAGCGGCCAGATGGTGGACAAGAGGATTACTACACTAAGCCTTTGTCATCTGCCGCTACACACTGACTGTTTATAGGCAAATACAAGGTGGACCCCTGCCTCATAGACTGGTAAGAGCTGCTGAGAGGGAGGATGACTAATGATAAAATCTGGAAGTTTTGGGCTAATTAATTAGCGGCAGGAAGGTGTTTTGTTTAAAATAAATCAAATCAATAAATTACTGTTAAATGGACCCAAAAAATGATGTGTTTATAGTACGTCCATGACATGCACATATAAAATTTAGAGTTAGAAAATTCAACTAAATTGGCTACATGTTGCCCTCTAATTTTAAATGCTTACGTGCATTCATTTATTTAATATTAATATTTATTTGGAAAAAATTAAAAAAAAATTCAATAACTTCCGTGTTATGTGACTTAGTGTCCTAAAACCAGTTTTATATATAATAACGCTCACTTGGAATAATAAGAACGAACTCATTACAATGGATTTTACTGCTGCTAATATTTCAAATGACTATTTTTTAATGAAAATTAATGTTGGACAAAAACACTTGGAACATGGAAGTGGGAAGCTCCATTTGGAAGGTGGAAGTGGGAACTTTGAAGCTGGAAGTGGGAAGGGCAGTCTCAATTTGGAAGTTAGAAGCTGGAAATTGGGAGGGCAGGCTCAATTTGGAAGTTGAAAGGTGGAAGTGGGAAGGGCAGTCTCATTTTAGAAGTGGGAAAGGGCAGGCTCAACATATGTAGGGTCATCTTGAAGTTGTGAAGAAATTGAAGAACTTTGCTTTCCAGAATCTCACATATTCTTAAGTTTTTTCTTATGAAGAAACATAAGAAGAAAGTTAGGAAAAAGCGTAAGAACTTTATTCAGGAATATACATTTTTCTCAACTTTTGCGCTTAAGATTTTTTTTTCCTAAGAATGCTTCGTGAATCCTGTGCAACCCTTTCCAAAAATGCCACAGTCATTTAACAATACAATTATGCAGAACCACGATGTCAAAACTGTCCATTCCAATAAAATAGCCCATTCATTGTATTTCCAACATGATCATACTGCAACTGTCAGAATGCAAGTAGAAGACAGTTTTATATTTTGTGTTCAACCATGGGTGATTCAAATTCAGGAATATTTGGTGGTAATGTTACATCATGATGTGGCTTTCCAAACAAATAATTACCTGAAAAGCAAATTAACACAACATGAAATTTTATAGTGGATTTAAGAATAATTTAACTTGCCATAGTAGCAATAGCATAGCCGTTACTAATAACATTACCTTTAAGTGTCCCAGTAAGCCGTGACAGTGAGCCAGCATGCACATTGACAAGCCACTGAAACTGAAGCACTAAGTCAACACGATAAACAAAGTGACATAAGTATTAGTTTCGACTTGTTTATTGAATGATTCCATTGCAGAAATAAATTTATATTTTCTCAAAAATATATGAACAAGTGCCATTACAGAAGTGTATCAATGCATGATGGAGAAAGTGCACACCGCACTGGACAAGTCTATGGCGGCATAAATTCTTACTCTTCCCTTCTCATTAGAAACAGACACCAATAAGTGGAAATAAATATAAAACATAACAAATACAAATTATGCAGACAGACAGATTTTAACCCATCTGTAGCCCCCAGGATAAACCATACCTCCACAGTCAAGGTAAAAGCTCTCATTTTGTCTGTGCATCTTCTTCTTCGCACACTTACAAAGCAGTCATGTTTGTTTACCAGTTAGATAAGACTTGCCACTAAGAGATCACACCTGGCATATGCTGCTAATGATTTGTTAAGCTCTGTGGAAGGTAAAACTGAAGCTGAAGTCACAACGCTGCCGTTTACTTCCTTCTGCCGCCGCCGCCGTTAGACAGAATCATCACCAGTCTCATGAAGATGTTCAGCGTGTCCATGTAAATCCCCATGCACCTGTAGGAGATCAAGTAAGGGATCAATGCCTCGGGACAGGTACATATCTTACATTATTCTGCAGGTAAACTCATAACCATTTACTGTGGAGACTTACGCATTAATGGGGTCATATTTCTGTACACCATAGAGTGGGTGTGTCTCTGCCCTCTTCATAACCTTCTGCGTGTCATAGAGTAAAAACATGCTGAACAGGACCAGGCCTCCATACACGGCCACGGAGTACAGGCCTGCTCCAAACGCCGAGGTGGGCGGCAGGAACATCGATCCTGAAGAAGACGGGAGACATTCACAGTGAGACTTTTGATTCAAAGTGAGAGCATACACACCTAAATCATTAATAAGCTGTATATGTAGGTAGCTGCTTGATCAGCAACAATATCAGTAATGAAGAGTGAATTTTTATCGTGTAAAATCTGCCTCAAAATACCCACATTGGTCTGTCCTGGTAGATATGTGCACTTTGATACTCCTATATAGTCCATGCTTCTTCACACACAGGTCAAAGCAGAAGTTAAACCTGCCTCTTTGAAGGATTAATTTAAGCTTCAATTTAGTCCTAGAGTAGCTCTAGTCCTCCCTCTTGCAATCAGCTTAGTTTATTCCAGAACAGGATAAATCTGTGACTATTTTCAGATATGCAAGTCGCTTTGAGTAACGACAGCTCGAACAGGCATTTTAGTCTGGGACTAGGCTCAAGCCTTGTCCATGAAACCGGCCCCTACTGTGTTCACTTTTTGAGTCGTCACAGTAATTGAACATGGTCATGACTGCAACATTTCAGTGCACAACTGCTGCCAAAATGGTTCTTTTACATTACGTATTTTTTCTTTTTTTGCTAAGTTCAAGAACTATAAAGATCCTCATATAATGGCAAAGTGTGATGAAATACACAATGTTTTGTGACAGAGCTTTTGCATCTTTAAAAAGTGCCATTAAAATTAACGAGTTGTCATTTATATTATTAAGATGACAAAGATAGGAGTTAATATGTCCCAGACAACCAGACGTCCACGGTTGGCTCCGGTTGTAACTCTTGATTTCCCTCGCTGACGGTCGCTTTCCTTTTTAGACTGTTTGCCTTCATCTGAGCGTCGAATTTGTTTCTTTTTCTTTGGATTTTCACTTATTTTTGAAGTTGTATCTGTAGTCATCCATCTTTTCTTTGTTTGTTCAGCCATAGTAGATTACTGTTTACTCGCAACACTTGCAGAGACCGGAAAAGCAGCCGCTTAGCTCTGCCTACCCTCTCTGCCAGACCAACCACTGCTGGGTGATAGAAACGCGTCACTAACTGGGCGCCGCTTGTGATTTTCGCACCAGACAGCCAGTCTGTAAAACTGCAGATGCAAATGTTTTCATCAGTGGGCCACAGGCTCAATCACCATTGTGTTACCTCATTCGGCGATAGATAGAGACTTAACAGACATTTATTTAAATGAAAATCTTTGAGATTATCACTTTAACCCTGCATGATATAAATACAAGATGTATGATCACCGTATGGTGACAGTATGCATCATTTAAACGCTTTGTGTGATGTCAATAAAATAATTTGCATAATCAGATGAATAAGTTGTGTGACTAACTTTAACACTTTGGGTGTGATTTACTAATCAGTTTATCACTTTATGCATTTTGATCCAATGAAGCCGTGACAATTCTCATGTGTCACCACAGCGACGTAGTCAAGGTAAAACACACAATAACACAGTTAACACCTAGCTGTATGCTGTGATCAATCATTCAGAGTAACAATGTGGGTTTAACAAGTACGCATCATGTCATCGGAGCGGATTATTATAGCTAAGATGTTCATGCTGCTATAGTTTGAGTGCCGTCAGGTGTAAACGAGACACAAAACCTCTGTAACTCTTACTCATACTGGACTTCCTCAATTATTTTTAATCACCTCATCTCTGAAAACATAAAAAAACTTGCAGCAGTCAGTCGTGTCATTAGTTCACCTGAGACAGGGTGTACTGGGGGAAACCACATGATAATTACCAATAGAGGAAGCAAAGACCACGCCGAAGCCGACAGCCAATGGCCCTCCCATATTGAGGAACTTCTCGCTTGGGGCACACATGGCCACGGTAGACAGACCTCCCACGATGCCTGCTGTGTACCAGGCGGCCCTGATCATCAGAGGCCCTCCCAGGAGAGTGAGGGGAGCGATGACAGCTCCCATCACACCTAATAAAGAAATAATGCAAAAAGACAGTTACATAAAAAGACCTGGGTGATGTGTAAATGTTTGAATTCAACAGAAGCTGTTACTCTCAGAGCCTTTACATGACTGCCCTCTTCTGTTCAACTGAGGCAGCTGCATGTTGGAAAAATCAGGGCTGGGTGGGTTAACAGAGTCATTTTCCACTTGACATAGGCTACAAACCTGCATGAAGCATCCAAGCAAGGTGTTTCGGCATTGGGCTGTGCTCATATGAAATGGACCTGACCAGCATGCCGGCACCTATCATAGCTGCAAAGGTTGCCCCAATAGCCTGGAGTAGAAAAAAAACATGCATTCATGGTAGTAACATGTGAATACACCTAAAAGGTGTATGAAGAGCATCCGTCTCTGTGGGATCCACTTGAGTTCTAAAGCTTACCAGCCAGGAGCCTCTCATCATCAGACCCATAAGAGCCGGGGTCCTGCTCACTGCCACAGCTGACAGAGCCGTGAGTCCAACGCTGCCTGCAAAGTACATGTAGGTGGAGTGAATCCTGTCCTTGACATACTGAGGCCAGATCCTGCAGAGAGAGGGGGAAGAGCCAGGTGAATAAGAACTGACCTGTGCTTCAGAAGACAATTTAAAAGCCGCCGGTACAAAAAGCTGTTACTCACACTGCTTTCTCAATGGCGCCAATTTCATTGGACATGCCGAGTCCGTAGTAGCACAAAGCGCCGAGGCCAACAGCCGCACCTCCAGCCAGAATCATTCTTCCCATGCTGTCAACTAAAGACAGAAATATATTTGAGACACTTTACAATGTTTTTTGTGATAAAATTAAACACTTAAAGGGTGTTAATGATAAACAGTGATTTTCACAGGTAAAAGATTTGTTTGTATTCAAAAGACATTTTTGCAGGATCACATTTCAGATGGCTATTGAAAGAAGGCTTGCAACTTTGAGAGTTCATTATAGTTTGGACCAAAGATGGCTTTTTTTAAAAAGACTTTTAAAACCAGTTATAAGAGTACAGCAGTAATAGTGTTAGCGTGTAATAGTATATTTAACTAGCATAAAGGTAATACTTCTTACTTTTAATTGCGGTATCTGTTGGTTCAAAAGCGGCATCTTTGAGCTGGTCTCTGGCTGTCTTCACACGACGGAAACCAAATCTGGCCTTAGAGGAAAACCCCTGTGGAAAGAGATTAAAAAATGTAACCAATCAATACTGAAAACAAACAAGGAGTGAGGAACCTGCATTTGGCCGTCAGTAACACACATATTGGAGGGGTGTAGATACAACATCTTAACAAAAATCTTCTACTATTTTAAAGTCAGTGTGTTGTGTTTGCTGCATCATTGAAAGAAGCACGAAGAGAAAAGAAACTGATGGGACAAGAACTCAGCAAACATTTCTGATTTTGTAATGACATTCATTCTGAGTATCAGCCTGCAGTTTTCTGTCCTTTGAGTCACTCTACTGCTAACTATATTGCTCTGATCCTTACAGGGGCAATTGCTCAATTTGTTGCCATCAGACTTTATTCCGACAAAATCAAGTTCACATAACAAAATGGTGAGAATGTATTCTCTGACATTTAATCTGTTTCTGCCCAACTGTGGATGCAGGCTCTTATCTTTATCCATTCATCTTCAACGATTAAAGCATTTCCCAAACAAGGTGCATTAGAAAGATGAAAATTGATCAGGGCTGCAGATGAAAATGAATTTCATTATAGATTAATCTGCTGTTTTTTTCTGCAATTAATTGATTATATAAGTGACATCTTCTACTTGCTTTTTTGTCAAATCAAAATTTCAAAATACAACCTTATTATTTTACAAAATGACAAATCCTTACACTAAGTAGCTGGAACCAGCAAATGTTTGACATTTTCATGGATTTTCACAAATATTTGGCAGTTAAAGCAACAGCGATGAACTTTCGGTGAGTGTTGATTATGGTGCCCCCTGTGGAGAAAGCTGTACCTCTTATGTCTTTGCTGATTTTGTCCTGTACATGCTAAAGTGCTGTTTTGAAACAAAACATCTCATCCTGCTTTCTTTAACAGTCAATTTTTTGCCGTGGAAAATATAAACAAAGGCAGCGTGCAGTTAATCTCTTCGTCTGACACCTACCCTGCAAGCAGTTTCAGGCATTAATAATAACTATATAGAAATAATCAATCTTGTCGCTGATGGTCTGGTTTGCTTTTGTAGCTCATATGGAGTAATCAGAATGAATTTCAGTCTGTTTCATAACCAGTGAAAAACTTCTCACAGGCACTTTACTCAAAAAATAGAAATTATCAATGAAACATTGGGATATTTTTAAACGCATTCATTTGAACCTTGATGTATATGGATGTTTAGAGGTCACATCTCTTTACATTCAATGCCCACTGTCTCATGTCATTTTACATATATTTCTATATCAGCTATTATGACCCAAGACTATTAACAAAGTACTGGTCTCATGTTTGTTAGCACAGTACAAAATTTGAGCAGTTTATCTTGTGGCACTGGTGTGGTTATAAAACAAAATGAAGGCCAGCCTGTCAATGTTCACTCCACAGTACCTGCTGGGGCCTGAGCAGGGGTGGACAGGCCTTCAGGATGGGTGCTCTCAGGGCAGGAGAGCCCTGTGACAGGACAGGTCGGAGCCCGACGAGCGGGACACCCCTCAGGCATGTCAGCCTCGCCACCAACATGGTTACAATATGTTATCCTGTATCAGTCTGAAAGACAAACACAGCGTCAGGGAATGTAACAATGACTAACAGTGTTGTGACATAATGGTTGAACATTACATTTGTTATGATAGTCACTATAGACAAGGCAAGGCAGCTTTTATAGCACATTTCATACACAAAGGCAACTCAATGTGCTTTACACAAATAAAACAGACATCAAAGGTTCATTCAAAGGCACATGAAAACAGAAATGTTTTAACCTGGATTTAAAAATGTCTACGTTTGGAGCACATCTAATCTCTAATGGCAGTTTGTTCCAGTAACAAGCAGCGCAGTGGCTAAATGCTGCTTCACCATGTTAAGTTTGGACGAGTATAGACGTATAATAACGTTGTTAGAGAACAAACTTTATATTATAACAGGTCACGTTAGTTAACTAAGCTAGCTAACGTTAGCTTACACAAAGCTGCGTAACATTTAAGATTAATTTCGCTACAAAATATTCGGTTTTACTGGTATAAGTAGACTTAGACTAACCAAATAAATATACTGTTATCATCAACAACGATGTTTTTGATGTATGTTGTATTTCGAGAAAGTTACATCAATGTTACATACCGAAAGAGCAGCGTTCGACGTTCACCTTTCTGGAAACAAGTGCGCACGTTTCTGACGCAACTGTTTTGCAACCTTCATGAAATTTCTCTTCGCATACGTCATCATTAAGCGACACGTTTGAATGGGGGTTGTAGTTCTTCTCAGGCGCGTTTTTGATCCGTCAATCAGTGTTTAAATAAGTTTTCAGATTCGGGCAATTAACAAAATTTAAAACAAACAATAAACCAAAACGAAGCTAAACTACTACATTTAATGTTTACTTCACCTAAACGTAGGCCTACTTATGTATGTTTTATCAGTAAAGGGTACCTTACGTAGCTTATTAAAAGTAAACACCTTGAATGACAGTGGGCTCGTTCACATTATTTCCTCATGAACTAAAATTCTGTTTATTTATGAATTATCACAGATACTATAATGTGTTCAGTGTGTATCTTGTCAATATAGAGTTAATCTTAAGCAGTTTATAACATGATAATATAGGCTATAAAAATACCATATATTATGAGCTAATCGGTGTATGCAAATTAAATCCATACATAATACAATGACAGTAATCAAATATTTGGAGGGGAAAAAGAATATTCTTTAAGTATAGGATAGTACAAGCAAGCTACAGTACTTAATTGAATGACTTGCTTTATAATTTAAATTAAGCTAATAAAAATCACGTTACAGAGTGTTTTTAGCCTTAGTATCCTCTTCCCAAAATTAATGCGAGTTAAGACACACACTTTGATTTTTCCACTAGGTGGCGTGTTTGCCTCTTCTATTGTTGCGAGCACATCAAATACTACTAAATAGACGCCAAATAAACTATAATAACACCAGGACATTACAACAGCTTTATTGTTGTGTATCCTAACTACGTTTCTTATCTTTAAGTGTATGGTTTCTATTTTTACAGACCAGCAGCAGAGGGCATTTGGGGTGTTGGTGTCAGTGCGCCTCCTGTCTGAAGCTCCGCTCCTTTGGACATAAAAGTTTCCCATGTGATTCACTGAGTCGCAACTGTTGCACTGAGTTGTCATACAGTTCCGCGCGCACTCCGACCTGCAGACACCTCCAACATGACTCCAACTGATCTGCAGGTTTTAAAACAAGTTGAACTATTCCTTTTGGATTCCTCAATTTTCTGTCACAAAAACGAAGTACTTGGGAAGTAATGGGATTAATTTCTGTCCGGAGTCGCTCTTTGAGGACAGGCTGACCAACTTCACGGATGAACCGGAGGAGTGGAGGCGCGTTTACACACCGCAGCTCATCATTATGGTGGGTATAAAGAGCGTACACACTGTCCCTTTAAAGTAACTGGAATCTTTAGACTAATAATATCACATAGGAGGACTGTTATGCTCCAAAAACAACCTGGGAAGTAAGGACAATAAAACACCATAAACGGTCTACATTTCGGCTGTTTCTTTGAGCGTCATTTATTAACAAAGCATGACTTTTGTGTGGCTGATTTGCCCGTTTGACCTTTCAACGCAGTGCATGTTCTTCAGAGACTCCTAAAAATCCTGACTCCCCCCCCACATAAGGGCTTCTGTTCAACTTTTACACATTTAAAAATGAACAGCAAAGTTTATCACAAAGTCCCATCTCTGGATTTACACTTAGATCATACATGATTACGTTTTCTGACTTAAAAATGTTCTGCATGACCACTACATACAGTATACTCTCCAAGTGCAAAATCACCACAAAGTGCCAAACATGCTTTTTAAACCAGCATGAGTCTCGCCTACACCCTGATCTTAATTTAACTTGTGGTTGCTGCATGCCTCTCTCCTGCTCTCTAGCCCTCCCTCTGATTGATGCACAGTCACTATTGATAACATTTAAAATGTTCTCCATGACTGCGGTTATAGATGAATAAGCTGATTAAAACCAAAGGCCATGTAGATGTAGGCTAGTCATACTGTTTTCAAAGAAAAATTGAATGACTAAAAGGCAACTGGACTTGGAAACGTCTTCAAGAAGGTCAACCAAGTCCAGTTGCCTTTTGGATTAATCTTCGAATTACCATCAGTAAAGTGAAAAAACACTCTCAAAACGAATTGATGATGATTGCACAAAGTGAACAAGCTTTACCTTTGGTAGCTGGCCAAGGTACACATGCTTTAAATCACTTTATTGAAAATACATGACAGTATATATGCAATCAATGGCTGCAGCTCACGTTGAAATGATCAATTCTCTAGTCAATAAATTATCAAAAATTTGGGAAAATAGCTCAATTTCCCAGAGCCCAAAGTCACACCTTCAAATGACTTATTTAGTCAAACCAACAGTCAACAAAAACTTTACTTACTTTCATAGATAACAGTGAAAATCAGGAAATTCTTACACTAAAGTAGCTGACACACAAATATTTGATTAATCAATTGTAAAAAATAGATGGAAACTTGTTTTCTTCTGAATCTTGATTTCGATATACTCCTGTTGACCATCATTATACATTTTATACATTCAGGTAAGTAAATTAAGAAACATGTTCAAAGTAAAAAAAAAAAAGCGAGATAGGAATGTCTTTGTGGCTAATCTTCTCTTTTAAAAAGTCTTAACACATAGCAATCTATCCTATTTTACATACCTTTATGATGTGTAATGTATTTTACTTTTGTAATCTCAAAGTATATTGTGGGTTGTTGTCCATTCCTACTCTATTATGTTCTAAAATGTATGTAATTGAATTATACAGCTATAATACTATAATAATTAGAATTTTAATATATAATGATACATCATCCTGTTTTACAAAGCTCCCCTTACCAATGGGCCACAAATGAAAGTATGAAAGCTATGTAATATTCTGTAAATATATCATTCTACATTTGCAATACTGTTGCGTAAACTTGCAATAGCTCAAATAAGTTGGTCCGTTTACTTAACCCCCCCTTATGTTAATAGATTTACATTAATAAAATGCAGGGAAATTAAAAGCATTTGTAAGAAGATGATAAATGGAGTGGTGGTGGTTTTGTTATGAGCAGATGATCAAACGTGTCATACGCCTCAGTGGTTTGTGAATATTCAAGAATGTCCGCTCGAGTATGTGCGGGTTTTTTTTCACACAGCACATGTAATAAGCTGAGATAATTGGTGTACATCTAATTTACCACAGAAATGAAAAAAACCTCAGGGCACATGATGATATGTTGGTGGCGCCTCTTTTTTTGTCTATTTTTAAATCGCATACGGTTAAAAGAGAAGTGCTTGAATGCAAAATACCAGAAACTGTATTATATCAGATCCACTATTTTATCGTTCACTTAACATTCATTTGGCCAAATCATTTGGGGTGTGGGTCTAATTTGTTCTGGCACAGTTACAAAGAAACTAAACCATGTATGGCTTAAGGACCGGGTAGTTTCCTTTGATGCAGACGACTACCTGACCAGTTCATGACTTGTAATATCCAAGGGGAGTTGAGTCACTGACCCCCTGACGTGTGAGTGACCTGTCAGTTTATGTTCCGCGATCTCAGCCAAAAAGGAGGTCTGGAGTGCCTCCTGTGTAAAGAGACCTTTGTGGTTGTGGCATGCGGCAGTGTGGTGCAAGACAGAGCAGACATTACCTCCTGGTGAAAACGTGCCTCAGCAAACAAGCAGTTCACCTCCACGTCAACAGCGCTCTATTGGAGCTGTAAACTTCCCATTCCCCTCTCAGAGAATTTCACAGGCGGTGTCCAACCATCCCTTTTGTTTAGACTACATGCTTTCTTGGACTGGCTGCTGCGCTCAGAACTGGCCCAGGACAAGAGGTCACAACAGGATGTGAGAACTCAACCTCAAGACCTGGTCATGTAACGAGGTTTTGAAGCCCTCTGCACAGTGCTGCTTGTTTCGTGTCGAACACCTGACTTCCTCGCTGCAGCATGTGAAAAGCCTGGTCTGTTGCTTGTGGCTCTGCTGATTAATAGCTGCATTTCTACTAATAGGTTTCGCCCTGAGGCTAGTCCAGCACTAGTTGTACAGACACACTCAGGATACTGTGTGTAACACCTGACAGATTCAGCAAACAAATCTTTCCACAAACCCAGACGACTGATTCAGGACTTAAATAGACTGGCTGTACAACATCTGTGTTCTTGCCTAAATACTTTTTAAGTTTGAACTTCCCAGCAATTTTGTAGGCGCGCATCAAAATGGCACTTAGCCAGTTTCCTCTGGGTGTCTCATTTACTCTTGCTGTGTTATTGACCCTTTCACTGGAAGACAAGATGAAGCCGGATTATGCTGAAATCCAAAGATGAGTCAGGGATTTGGGGCAAGCTGTCATTATCTTAAATGTAAACTTATATCAGTCCTTCAGGAATGCACAAGAAATTCCCAGATAGGCATCATTAAATCCACTATTATCTTAATGTTACTGCCCACTGTATGCCCTCTACAGACTGCCTGAAGTACTGAATAGCCTGCAGGCTCACAGCACTACAATTTATGGCTCCATGACAAGCAGGCTTTCCCCTTCAATTTCCGCACTGTGCATTTATACCTTTCAGCGCTTGGACATGCGTCCCCCTCAGTCTCAGTCGGAGTTGTAGAAAGCACAAAAGGCATATTATGAGGAAGCAGCAAGCCATTAGCCCACCACCAGATGGTTTACTGTACAGCTAGGCCATGTCATTGAAGGCCTCCACTGTTGAAAAGATCTCCTCCCAGTGTTGACATGGAGGAGCAGCTGGCAGTTTAGATCACAGGCTGCTCTCCTAAATATCAGTGGGAGGTAGGATTATCACTCTATCCCGGACAACACTTGACTTTTTATGCAGCTTTGCAGTTGTGGAACTGCAGTTTAATTACAAAATTGTGCTTAATTATGCTCTGGATGTTTTTTTGCTCATTTTTTAAATAACTTCTACAAAAACTGACTCTTAAATGTGAACAAGCCTGCAGTCTTGCATGGTGGGTGGGCATGTTCCTGAAATGCACTGCTACACTTAGAGATAACAAGGACTTCCTCATGGGAAGAACAGGCGTGGATTCCAGTGCAACACACTCAACTATGTTCTATTCTTAACTTCTTTAGATATGGTATTTTTGCCTCTGAGTCAATGCCTCCAACATTGGTTTTGCAGAGTACAGTACAGCTCTGAATGGCTAACAAATAGAGGAAGAAACGCTACTGTGACTCAGCCTTACTTTTCAGTTTTAGATGTGCAACAACTGGCTGTCAATTTCCCCATTTACGAAACAAAATACCTCAAAAGAGTTTCGACAGAAAGAATTGAGAAGTAGTTACTTGCCTGCCATGCTCAAATGTGCAGAATGTGTAACTGACGGTTGACGCTCATTTCACTTACAGGATGAAACATCGCCTACAACGGGGAATACAAATAACTGGAAGGCTCTTTAAGAAGGCGACTGGAGACTTGCAAGATTGGCAGATCCCATTAAGAAGAAGTCTGTAAAAGCATATCCAGGCATCCAAGAATGAGGATCAAATACACAATATCCGTCGTCTTTTTTGTGACACTTGTAATCATTGAAAAAGAAAACAACATTATCTCAAGGTAAGACCATTTCAGAGATGAGTGGAGTGCTTTTGTGATTTCCTGCAAGCTTGTGTCGGTTTATCTCTTCCATGCATTTAAGGAAACTTCTTGAGTATCATAAAATTGCTCCAAATGTCAAGTTAAATTTCTGTTTCTATTTATAACTCTGGTTCCTCTCCCTCTTCCAGGGTGTCAGATAAGCTCACCCTAAAGCAGACCCCCCAGACCCCTCTGCATCCCAGTGGTTCCTCCCACTTATTGCTGAAGCACAATGGTTCCTTTACCTCACTCAATAAGATGGACTCGGCCTTCACGTTGATGAAGCGTCGCCTGGAGAACTACAGCGAGCACCAGAGGTTGGCTACAAGGGGCAAAAAACACATCCTCCTGTTAGCGACCACCAGGACAGGCTCCTCGTTTGTAGGCGAGTTTTTCAACCAGCAGGGTGACAACATGTTCTTCCTGTTTGAGCCGTTGTGGCACGTGGAGAAGATGTTGACACTGGAGACTGGTGGCACCAACGCCACAGCGTCAGCCAAGGCGTACCGCGATGTTCTCCAGAAGCTCTTCCTGTGCGACTTCTCTCTTCTGGAGAGCTTCATCGAACCCCTTCCTGTGGACCACATCACCCCTAACCTCTTCCGCAGAGAGTCCAGCAGCTCTCTGTGCGAGGAGTCGGTTTGCAGCCCTGTTGTCAAAGGAGTCTTTGAGCGTTATCGCTGCAAGACTAGACGTTGTGGGCCCCTGAACTTAACCATGGCATCAGAGTCTTGTCTTCAAAAGGAGCACAGGGCCATCAAGTCAGTCAGGGTACGTCAATTGGAGAACCTTCGTCCTCTGGCTGAGGATCCACGCCTTGATGTTCGGTTCATTCAACTGGTTCGGGATCCTCGTGCTGTACTTGCCTCTCGAATGGTGGCCTTTGCTGCTAAGTACAAGAACTGGAAGCAGTGGGCCAAGGATGGGGATGTGCCCATTGATGATGATGAGGTGAGGAAGCTGAAAGGGAACTGCGACAACATCAGGATGTCTGCTGAGATTGGCCTCAGGCAGCCGGCGTGGTTGCGCCGGCGATACATGCTGGTGCGGTACGAGGACATCGCTCGGTTCCCCATGAGAAAGGCGACAGAGATGTACAGGTTTGCTGGGATCCCATTCACTCCACAGGTGAAATCCTGGATTTTGAAGAACACCCAGGCCTCCAAGGAGACCAGCGGTGTTTATTCAACGCAGAAAAACTCCTCAGAACAAGTCGAGAAATGGAGGTTCAGTTTACCGTTCAAAATAGCCCAGGTTGTACAGAGAGTTTGTGGACCTACCCTGAAACTTTTTGGGTATAAATTTGTAAGCAGTGAGGAAATGCTTATGAATAAGTCAATCAGTTTGATTGAGGATAAAGTGTTCAACTTTTTTTAGACTTTGACAAATGTGAACAATGGACCCTGACGCAGAAGAAAACAACCATTTGGAAAACTCTGAAATGACTTATATTTATTGGGGTCTTTATCCTGATACAGAGCTTTATATTTTCTGGTTATGTGCTATTTAAAGTTTTTTTTACTATTTAAAATAGTGTGAGGAAGAAAATGTATTGCTGAGTGGAAAATACATATAAAGCTTTCAAATAGGAAGGGGTTTCAGACGATATTGAAACGTTAAATATGGTTGTAGCATGATGGAAACGGAAAGCTATCTTTGTTTTTGCACTATTTTCTCTGTCCAAAGCAAACTGTATTATTGACTTGTCCTGCAAGCCAGTCCAAATGTTATTCCTGTCCAAATATAGGAAAGTCCTCTGGGAGATACTGTATGTGTGGGCTTATGAACAACAATTACTTGTTTCAAACACTTCCAGGAACCTCAGTAAGTTAGTTTTATCCAGCAACTTCTGATTTACCGATATTAGCTGCTTTTACACCAAAGAAACTTGAAAAGAGAAATGTTTATACATAACCAAAAGATAAGTGGCTTTGTGTAGTAATGCTAATGGCAGGAAGAGGAAATACCAATGTGTCGCCAGGCAATTTCTACGCATGAGATTTAGAAATAATAACCCATGCATAATTTATTTATTTCTGCCTTTTGCTATAAGTCATAATGACTCCAGCTCTGAATGTGCTCCACAGGTTCTTCTCCCCCTCTATAGGGGTACTTTTCTTGCACACGTATACTGTATTTCGCTGTACACGCATGTTTATAATTGGCCAAAAGCTGTTTGAAGTTGTCCTCGGGACTGTAAGGACCCATTCTGTAAAAACAGATGTTTACACTGCCACTGTATGCAAGCATTCCAACTGCAGCTGGTTTGCAGGATTGTGCAAGGTTTGTCGGCAGCCCTCTGTCTGTTGACACAAGTCTGTTGGCTGGTGATAAAAAGAGGCCCTGATACCCTGGCCTGCCAGACTGTTTGCTGATGTTCCAGTCTGTTCCTTTTGCATTTTGTTTGTTGCAATAAACCTTCTTTTACATTAACTGCAAAACATCTCAATTTTGACATGAACTCTATCTAAAAGTCTTCAATTCAACCGACTTCAGTACAACAAAGCCACCCATCAAAACAGTGTACAGTAACGGCTTCCCAGGAGTATCTTTTTAAAGCTTCTAGTGGAGTTTCCCCACTTCAATTTGTGTCACTTGGGGTATTTTCAGAACTGAGGCCTGTCTTTGTTTAGCATTAGCAAAGAGATATGGTTGGCGCCAAGTTGACTCATCACAATAGCCTTCACATATCAATTGTACAAACACCACAAAATCAGGCTTAAAAAAATGACCACATTTTAATCAACAGCTCACTGACTCTCAAAAGGGTCTACAGACATGCTAGCTACTCTATGAGGCTAAACTAAAGCACAGTGATGCTTAGACAGTGGTGAGGCTCCATTAACATTCAGGATTTCTCCTTTAGGAACCATGAATATTGTTACCAAATTTCATAGCAATTCCAACAGTTTTTGATTTTAATCTGGACCAAAGAGTTGGACAAACAAAATGACACTACCAGAGCCGCTCTGCTAATGTGGCTAAAAAAAAGCTAGCTTTTGTTGCTAGGTATTGCATTTGTCTGTAAGGGCTCGGTCATGCTTGTACATCACTAGTTTTTTTGTTTTCCAACCGTATCAACTCTAACCCCCCCCTTGCAATGTTGGAAATATGTGGAGGGAGGAGTTTCCCAAGCCAGTAGATCATCTGACAGACAATAATAAGTACACTGGCACCTCTTCCCACTACATGGTCCATTACCAGCAAGACTTCTCGTGTCTGGTTCACTTTTACTTGTGTACATAAAACAGTTTGTTGAGCTGCTTTCTGCAAAAGAAACATTCAGTGTTATATTTATAGTTCAGTAGTGAAACAAAACCGCTCAGTGATTTTTAAACCTCTTTAAGTTTTTTTTTGAAGGGTTAATTAAAGTGTCCATCTTCTTCTTGGTCTACTTTAACTAAATGTTTGACTTTCTGCACACTGACTCGTTTGTCTCTGAGGAGGCAAGAAGGAAGGATACTGCGGAGGCTGCCTTGACTTCCAGTGTGTTTACCACTGTGGGCCCGGCTATTTAAATCTCCAAACCTAGTAATTACCCAAACTTTACATATAATGTGGTGCAAGTCATTTTAGTCCACCTGACCCCACCCGCTTACAGAAATCCAGGAAGTCTGTCGTTTATACAATCGCTCCCTTTCTGCCTCATTTCTCTTTTACACTAGAAACTTTTCGGTTTAAATATTTATTCCTTTCACACATCTGAGCTCTCACACACTGCTGCACCTAAACCACATCAGTGCACTTAAAGTAAGTCCTCTCATATCAACAGATCATTATCTGGTTAGTTTGGGCCGGTTGTTCTATTTTAATAGAAAGTGTTCCCAGGTTTTCAGCGTCTGGGTCTAATGAGGAGAGCTTCAGGATTCATAAACTCTTATATTGGAGTGGCTTTATGTGGCAAGTGTGGAGGGTGGAGTCACTGTACGGTCGGAGCAAATATAGAATAACCACTTTCCACTGAATTAAAGCCCTCAAACCCCCCTCTGCAGTAAAATGAGGGTGTTTAGGTAACCCCACCCTCCTGCTGTTGTATGGTGCCCTGCCACATCAGCCACAAGGGGTTTGAAATATGCAAAACAGCCCGAGCAGAGGATCCGAATGACACCGTGCTGTAACACCTGTGATAAACAGACAGAATTGAGTTAATTCAGACATGTCTCAGAGCTAAAGGCATAAAACTCTGCTGTTTCAGGTGATTATGATGGCTGAGGAGGAGACATAAATCTAAATACACAGTAAATTATCTCGCACGGAGGAATGCAATTCATAAAACTCAGGTTGTTGCATGTGATAATGAGCGACTGCGCGAGGAATTTTAATGCACAAAACTCTGTGATGAGTGATGAGGAGACAAATTGAGCAGTCGTATAAAACGGTGTCACCGTTATAGAGTTTTCTTTCATCTTTAACCATTTTTCAGCCACGCACAGAACAGTATAGAATCCATACAGGCGGTTTTCCAGTGTATCAGCAGCTCTGTGGCAAACTTTGCATAGGAAGCACTTCCCCGTCTATATCACGCTGCTTCAAATAAAACGCCGGCTATAAAACCTGTTTTTCTGAGGCATTTATTGACATGGGATCAAATGTCACATGATGTGCCAGACATTTTTCTAATTTTGAGCTTTAACAGGAAATGGTAACCTGGGGATTTATGAGTGCTGTTATAGTTTTTTTTCTTCTTCACATACGACCAGTCAGACATGAAAGATCTGATGTGGTTTGGTTTCCTTGCCACAGCTACACTAAAATGTTTTCTGTCAACATAGTTTCAAAAAGCGGCGTAGAAATGAGTATAAACAGTTTTACTGTTACACAAACGACTTTAACATGTGCAAAACCGTTATCTACATACATCCCCATTTTATCCTTATCACTGTGTGCAACAGAAGTTCAGGAACTGCTGCATCATGCCGAGTCAAGAAGGACTTTTGAAACCAATTAGCAACTGTGCTGCATTTCCGTCTATTCTCTCTGAACTACTGAGAAATGTTTTAAAATGTCTGTTTCATGACACATAACGCATCTTTTTGTTTTGCTTTTTGTACTCCCATTGTGGCTCACCGCACTATAAAAACTTTGGACAGAGCGGAAATGGATGCCCATTTTCTCTGGATTTAGATCGAGCAAAACATGTGAAAAATACCCACAAGACGCGGTCTCAGGCTCAAACTGTCTGACCAATACAGCCTCCAAAATGTATAAAGACACAAAATAACAATGATTGTGATGACTGTGGTGGCTTTAGAAAAACAACTACCCAGTTTTCATCCTGACAATAACATGCAGTTGTCCTTTTTGAGGTGTTTGCAAAAAAAATGGACCTGCAAATACTACTTCTTAAAGGGCCGGTTCGCCGATTTTCAGCCTCAGTCCTATCATGCTATTATGGGGAGCTAATGCCATTATGGTAGGAAAAAATTAAATTTGCTCTGTGCCTTTGGAGGATGCTATCCGCTTCTCTAATGGGCCCTGGAAAACCTCCGCCAGACTACGTAAAACGTGTCATCTGGTGGAGGCGAGGGAGCTCGCTAAACTACACTTCCTCAATCTAGGACGCCCTCCTCCGATGTCATGTCTCGTTCACAATTGTCTGAAATGCAGTCTGCAGACCTGAAGATTTTTTAGACAATCCACCAGTATTTTCTCGTCATATTTCAGATTCTGTACCGCTCTGAGCCATTGCCTGCAGTGAAAACGGTAGTATTTGACTCCAGCGTCTCTCGCTGGGCCGTTCCTTTCAGAGAAAGGGGTGCAATGCATGCTGGGTGTTGTAGGAATGTAGAATGGGCAAAACCACGAGCTGTTTCTCCACAGCTATGGCGCCAATTTCAAATATTATTGCTTCTATCGATTACAGAGAACACCAGCTTTGACTGACAGAGGCTTTTCCAGGAGAGAATCGCTCCTTTAAGAAAAATTAAACCAAGCATTTTGGTTTGAGTCACTCCATCCCAGAAAAGGCCTGTTGGAGTACAAGAGGGCATGTGACATGACAAACACCAGAGATTTTCTACCCAAACACAGTCTGATCTTTGACTTCCCTACATGGTTTTCTATATATTGGAATGTATTTTCACTGGAGCACCCTTTATCTTTTTCATTATGAGCTCAGTGTTTATGCACAGCACTGCCAACCCCTGTACCCAGTCCCAAAAGGAAGCATAAGGCATTACACCCACTCTAAATTTAGATATCCAATCTAGTTTGCAACAACAATGATGTTTCATGGTTGGAGTGATCCAGGATGGCATTTACTTGCAGTCAGCCCCCTGCTGTACAAACAATGGCTGTGGGTGAGGGGAGAGTTTAAGTAAATAGTTGGGGTTAGGTCAGCACGTGGTGTAAAGGAAACAAGATGACAAAGCAGCGCTCAGATTATCAGTGAATAGGTGTCATTTGTATATTTACTCAATCTTTCTTTTTTTGTTCACATTTTTTTGTTCACAAGAGTCACATTCCTTCCTGAGACAGCAGGTAAACCCACCGAATTATTTAGGCCCTTGAATAGCCCCTTATAGACAACAGTGGCTAGAGCCAGAATCAAAGAGAAAAACAAGCAACATTTGTACTTTTTAAACTTCAAACTTTGCTTGAATATCAAACACTAAAAAAAGTACAATTTCTTTCATTTCTGTGTAGCGTGCGAGTAAAGTACAGTATAAATGGGCCTACTGTAGGTTTCTCGAGTACAAGATGTGCCCCCATTTGCATTTTGAATTAGGGTCTGTGAAAGGACTGTTTCCTCAGCCAGCATAACACAAAGCGTCAGTCTTCCCTTACATCAATACCTCCTTTTGTGTCAGCACCGAGCCAGAGCGAAGAGGTCTTTAAAAAAAATTTAGAACTACTGAATGGGTCGCTCCATTTGTCCCACTCTGCTGGCTGTGCTCCAAAAATAGAGTAAGTGCCTTTCTTCTGCTGCTAATACTCACAATAAAACAGGCATTAAAGTTACGGGAGGAGCAGCAGGAGCGTTCACCAATCTGATGCTGATGCTTTTTTACCAATTATAGATTAAACTCAAAGCCTCAAGAGTGTAATGACAGGCCTCTTTCTTTTGCCATGTGAGCACCAGCCATGTGATGCTGCTGCATGGCTGCTGCGGATGAAAGGATCCAATAAAGATGCTCAAAAAGTGGACCCGAATGACCTCTGGAAGCAGACGGCGAGAATCCATTTTTACACGTCGGAAATGATGGTGGAGAAACCGCGCCGCAGGCGTCCAAAAAATCCAAATTGCTAGCTTTTATTCCCACCTTTTCTCCCACTTGTGTTCTTTACAAATACGCTACAGAAACAAAGACGCACTTGTGTTACTCATAGCATATCATGAACCGCTAACCGAGCAACGGAGGCAGTTTATTCTCAGTATAAGTTGAGCAATAATTACGGACTGTGGTGCCCCTACTGTGGGATTAGAATTCGGGGTTGCCATAACAAACATTAAATAGCCTTTCTTTAGCATTTATTATACCGTTATAATTTTAATATGGGTCAGTGATAAAAATAGAGCCATGCGCTGTATTAATCATATGCTCATGTCCACATTTGACCACAAACCACAATGCTAAAATAACTGAATGCACCCTGTACTGTGAGCCACACCAGAGCAGGCCAGCATTTAACTCGTAAAGAAACAAACTGAGGTTCATATGGTCATTTGTAAAGTTTAATGTTACTTAAATGTCTTTAAAAACCTTTTAAAGTTGTTTTAAAGTTGTAGTGCTGAAAAGAACACAAGCCATCTAAAGTGAGGCCTAAAATCTGGGCAGGTACTTCCAGAACATCAATCCTAACAATGGATGTCTACAACGGAAAGAAAATGAAAGCCTTCATGGTTTTATTCTTCTGACTTCTGTCCTCTTCTATCTCTGCTACCTCTAAATATACACTGCACAAACTGTGAGAGGAGGAAACAAGTGAGCCCTTTCCAAAGCGGCCGCTCGCTGCCTTTGATTGGGGCAGCAGGAAGGGGAACATTTTCATACCTTCTCCCCGGCCATTTCTCGTACACAAAGCGGCTCTATTTCCAGCGCACAGGGCTGTGGTCTTATATGGTTGGTGGGTGAAATTCCCTTTGGGGGAAAAACATGTTATATAAAGAGGTAAATGCGTCCTTAAAAGCTAACATTTACCTTCTCTGATTACAAGATTCTTATCAAAACAAAGAAGGCACCTTCAGTTTGTACGCACGTTGATCTCATCCCAGGAATCAGTTCGGTCATTTCCTCTGAATAACCAAGCTCATTCACAGTAGCAACACTTCAAACAGAAAGTGTTGAAGATATATATAATAAAGAATATTACAATAAAAGACAAATATGTATTCTAAGAATACTTTATTTAAAGCATGATGGCTGTTCTATCTTTCCACATTACTGCTCTACACACAAAGAGAGTTGAGTGTCTGCCGGATTCTGTTTCACTAAATGAAAATAGATATGACCTGTGTTCAGTAAAATCTAGACAACAAGACTAGACCCACACAAGCACTGCTTTCAAGGTTAATACCTCAGCAGCTACTTATTTGCCTCAGACAAAAAGATAATGAACAGCTGAAGCAAGAAGGCTATAGCTAGTCTGTGATATTTCCATGGCTAGCTTTAGCTAAAGCTAAATCATACATTACTCCAGGATTTTATCCCTGGCAATTATCTGTAAAAAATGATGAAGTGACATCTTTATAATTCAGTAAGTTGTTCCACATAACTAAATAAGACAGAAGCTAGCTAAACTCTCACTTAGCTAACCTAGCTAAACTCCTACTAAGCTAACCTAGCTAAACTCCTACTAGCCTACGTTTATTTGCTAGCTTAGTAGATTTAAGTAGCTCACCTCAGACTCAAGTGTAAATTTTGGGATTTGGTGATTAAGTTACGTTTGAATTACATATTGGAATTTAAATGAATATTTTCATATCTATTTCAGTATAAATATTAAAAGCACACCAAAATATGTTTGTATACAGTAAACTGCTGTTTCTCTGAGACTTTAACACTAGCCATCTGCTTGCTAAGTTTGACGTCACCTGCTGCTTCAGTTGCTATATACCTGTGAATCTCTTCACAATCACTTACACGTCTTTTAGAGTCAAACAGGAACTAAATACATTTAATTCAAACAGAGCTGTGAGTGTAGCTGTACTCCCTGGGGGGCTTGAATAAAACAGAGGCTATACAAGGTTGAGGTGAACTAGCTGTTAGCAAGCTAGCGAGATGACTTCTAAAGATGTTATGCCATGTCCTGGTTAAAGTATTTGTAATAAAAACATCTTTATAATTCAATTACTTACTCAACATAACTAAATAAGACAGCTAGCTAAACTCAAACTAAGCTAACCTAGCTAAACTCCTACTAAGCTAACCTAGCTTAACTATTATGGTTTAAGGTGTAGTAGCTTAACAGACCTTTGTAGCTGCTACATCAGCTTCTGACTCAAGTTTAAAAAAATTGTGATTTGGTGATTAAATAACCTTTGGATTACACATTTACATTTATATCAATCTATCATATATATTTCACTATGAATATTTAAAGCAGATTGATAGATACCAAACATATGTATGTTTGTATATAGTTTACCACTGTTTCTCTGACACTTATGTTAAGACTAGGGAAAGTGTAGTAACCATGTATTATGTAGGTTTTATGGTAACTGTGTTTTTGGTTACAATAAAAGCATTACATCCTTTTATCTTTTATACAGTTTGCCAGCCAGCCTGTGACTTTTTTCTGAACTCCACCTCTTACCTTGGTTTCTGCGTCCTCACTGGATCAGTAGGCCTATAGTAAATGGCTGTTTTTGTTGCAGTGCACCTGCGTGTCCTGTTGAGAAGACATTCAGGTGTGCATACTTTTAAACAAAGAACAGCGAGTACTTACATTATCATTATTATTACTACAGGGGCAGGGCAAGCTGGACTGGTGCTGCGCATACCGCACAGGACGACACCGCTGGCCTCACGGCAACATCCCCTGCAGCTACACAAACATCTGTGTGGCACCAGAACATGCAGAGCAGGTGGTGGGGCCAAAACCCTTCATTAATGCCCGATGACTGACGAGCTGATTGGACTGGAAGCTCTACTCTTCCTATGAGTGACAAAGAATGGTTGTGCGGTACAGCTGGCCTTTAAACAGTCATGGGAATGCACATTTTAAATCAAATCTCCCTGTTACATTTATTTGGACTTCATTCTAAGTGACTTACATTACATACAAGTTCACACACAACAGGAGCAAGGGATCATTGACGGCCATCTCACACGACCTGAGCAAGAGCCGCCCCTACTCCCCTCACCCTCTTTCAACCACCTTGGTACTTATTTAGTTTGTGCAGGAAGGAGGCCCCTCTGAGGGGAGGCACACACACACACACACCTCTCTTTACTTTTCCATGGGAAGTGGCTGAGCTTTGAAGATGATTGAACAGCTAGTTTCTTGTTTAAAGCAGTTGGGAATTTGGTGAATTGATCTATGGAGGTAAAAACACTGAATTAGTCTCACAAGATAAATATTAGATTGTACAGTGTAGGATCACAGCATGAGTTATATATTTACTCACATTTTCTATAAAATTAATAATTGTAATTTGTACAATAAGTGTGAAAATTTGGGGTTAAATGACATGACAGAAAATCTAAACAAAGTGGCAGTTGCAGTCAGTGCCCGCAAGCAACCTAGGCCTCTCACATGGCTCGTAAATGACCAGTTGCTCACACAGATGCTGCTAATCAAATGCCTGGCAGACTGACGTGTGACCCAGCGGCCGACGATCTGATGGCAGCAGCTCGGAGCAGAGGGAGCGGTGACTGTGGGTCCCGGGGGGGCGTCCAGCTGGGGCACATACAGTAGCTGCACGTTCAGCTAAAAGAAAGACAACATTAGAGGCCATGTTTAATTTACATGCAAACACACAAGTGAATTATTTAATTTCCTAAAATCTTTACTTGTAATACATTTTTAGCTGCTGTGAGGAACATTTGGTTTGTGTTGATTTTGGCGCCCCCTCTGGAAAAAGCCACTGTCAGTCAAAGCTTGTGTTCTCTGTAATCAATAGAAGCAATAATATTTGAAATTGGCGCCATAGCTGTCGAGAAAGTTGTACAAACAGTTCGTGGTTTCGCCCATTCTACATTCCTACAACACCCAGCATGCATTGCCCCCCTCCCTCTGAAAGGAACGGCCCAGCTAGAGACACTGGAGTGAAATACTACAGTTTTCCGTAAGTGTTTTACGTAGTCTGGCGGACGTTTTCCAGGACCCGAAATTGCATTTTTTTCCTTACCATAATGGCATTAGCTCCCCATAATAGCGTAATAGGACTGAGGTTGAAAATTGGTAAACTGGCCCTTTAAGTGGTGGTTTTTAACCAAAAATCCAAACCTGCTTTCTTTAACAGTCATATGTATCACTCACTTTAAATAATTGCCCTGGAAAATGTAAACAAAGGCAGCGTGCAGTTAATCGCTTCTTTTGACACCTACCCCCACCAGCAGTTTCAGGCATTAAAAATAACAATATAGAAATAATCAATCTTGTCGCTGATGGTCTGGTTTGCTTTTGTAGGTCATATAAAGTCATCAGAATTAATTTCAGTCTTGTTTCATAACCAGCGAAAAACTCCTCACAGGAGCTTTAAGATTTGCGGGGGGAAAAAATCAAACAATAAATATGAACAGTCAAACAGATATATACATACATATTATAAGATTTTGCCTCTTAGATTTTTTGCACAGATTTTGTTGGGATACATCAGAAATGACCACATTTACCAACACAGTGCCTCCTTTTAGTGTCTTTTTATGGTTTATAATTTGGCTCTTTATAATTAAGTCAAATATGGTCTCTCATAATTTACCTGAACTTTACTTGTGTTATATATGTGGTGCTGAAATGATTTATTTTATTATAATTTGACTTAAACATTTTTTTGTGATAGTTGAGATAAAAATGTAAGAGAATTTTAAGTTGTCAAAATTGTAACAAACTTAAGTAGAATTGAATATATTACAGTGGCACATGCATTACATTAAAGGACCGACCTACACTCACCGGCCACTTTATTAGGTACACCTGAAAAATATAATGTAATCCAATACTCCAGCTCAAACCATAAGATCTGCTTTTATGCTGCCTGTAATGTACAGGCTTTTTTCTAAGCTGTCATAGAGGTGTTAATTCAATGATACTTCAACGTCAAGGTCATAATAGGTGATGGGGCTGTGCTGAGCTGCATTATAACCAGAGGTGTTTCTAATACTCTGGCCCCCTCATGTATGTAAATAGGGAGGACAAAACATTAGAGACACATCACAATATAATGTAGTTCAGTACAACACCACCTTTAACTACGGCCTCAGTTTTAAATATCATTGAATTTACACACTTAAGACTCTCAACTACACACAAAAGTCAAAGTCAACAAAAGCGCTGTTGTATTGAACTGCATTAGATTGTACAGGTGTACCTAATGAAGTGACCGGTGAGTGTGTGTAACATAATATACTATAAAATGTTCACTAAGTCTGGACTTAGAAAAAGCCGTTGGTGCTGTTTTCTGGGTGCAAACAAGTTAGCCAATAAAACATCTAATAAAACTCTGATTATGTTCTGCTGTAAAAACATTGAACATCCTTTTCTTATTTGTTTACAGTTTAGTAAAGCGATGTCTTGGCTACATTTCTTTCACACGAAACTTTATTAGTGTTCAGTTTTGGTTTTTTGGGAGCAACACGGCTGAGAAATCACCAGAAAATGAAAACAGTGATGAGATATTGATTTAAAAGGACAGCTTTACACATGATTTGACATCAACTGGCATGACCAAAAAGAAGATACAACATACATGACACAGGACGAGTGAGTGCATTTATAGACTCCACGCTGGGAGAAACCAAAGCCAGCTCTGTAAAGGCGGAATTGCAGCTCATAAAAAGAGATAATTCATATGTTTGTGTTTTGACTTGCACGTCAAACCTAACGGAGTAAACACCCACAGTGAGCCCCACAGCACGTCTGCAGCCCTTAAAACTGCCTCAAAACTCGCAGTTTACGTGCAAACTCTAAATACGAGCGCGATCTGCAACCTTCAATTTAGATTCACGAGTTAAATCAAGTGGTCCCTGGTTTTACAAAGTCAGTGATTTGGGAAGAAAAATACAGAAACAGCTTGGAAAGAGGGAACAAACACCACGGTGCTATATACAACACAGGACGGACGACATGCTTACAATTTAGCAGAGAGACCACCGACCAGGGAAAACCTGCTTCTGTAGAGCACATACATACAAACATATGTAACAGGGTCATATGCACCTTTATCTCTCACTGTCTAGCTGTTACTATGACACAAAACCTGGTTATAGTTTATATTTGATGTGCTGGTGTTGTAGTTTAAAGCCTTTCCTCCTTAATTTCTTCTTCTGCGGTTTCTATAAATTCCTCTTGCCCCCTGACTTCCTGCCTTTTGCATGATTCCCCTGTGTACTGAATCCTTATCCACCCCTTTATTTATCATATTCTTGTGTGTATATTTTATTTCATACATTGTGATGATGTCAAAAGTTGTTAAAATGTATATTTCATTGACCTGGAAAGGGAAAAGTAGTTGTTTAAGATTGATTGCTGCTAGCTTAAATCGATAGCGATCTAAGCTAACTTGCGAGTTGAGACATTTTATTTTGTAGGAGCTGGAGTGGGAAGAAGAATTAACATGGTGGTTGATGTCATGGCTTTTCTTACACTCTAAATGTTGGAATCACTATGAAGAATTATTCAGAATATTTTCTGTCCAGGCTCTTAAAGGGCCAGTTCGCCGATTTTCAACCTCAGTCCTATCATGCTATTATGGGGAGCTAATGCCATTATGGTAGAAGAAAAATGCAATTTCGCACTGTGCCTTTGGAGGACGCTATCCGCTTCTCCAATGGGCCCTGGAAAACCAGGGGGCTAGCTTAACTACACTTCCTCAATCTAGGACGCCCGCCTCCGATGTCATGTCTCGTTCACAATCATCAGGTTTGAAATGTAGACTGCAGACCTGAAGATTCTTTGGACGATCCAACGGTATATTCTTGTCGTGTTTCGGATTCTGTATCGCTCTGAGCCATTGCCTGCAGCGAAACGGTAGTATTTCACTCCAGTGTCTCTCGCTGGGCCGTTCCTACCAGAGGGAGGGGTGCAATGCACGCTGGGTGTTGTAGGAATGTAGAACGGGCGAAACCGCAAGCTGTTTGTATAACTTTCTCCACAGCTATGGCGCCAATTTCAAATATTATTGCTTCTATTGATTACAGAGAACACCGACAGCGGCTTTTTCCAGGGGCGAATTTCTCCTTTAATGAAGATATTTGTCCAGTGACCGTGTAGTGACCCTGTAGATGTCAGTGTGCTCAGTCTTTCTCTTTCATTCTGCAGCTGTTTAATGTTTCATGCTCAGTCATCAACCTCACAAATGTATATATTTTACTCCTCCAACTCTCCCTCTGTGACACCATTTTGATCTCCCCTCGGACAGCTTTTATAGTACAACAGCTTCACACATGCTCGTATATGTGCCGTTGACAGATATATGGGAAACTGTGCTCGGTTGCAGTGACTCAGCCAGCTTGTAAACACTTTTTACCATCATTAAAAAAAAAGTAACATGTGATGGAACCGTTCCACCATCTAGTTTTGAGCAGGATTTCGTGACGCTCTGGCAGCATTTCCTGCTAATTCTGATGTCCACTTGCATTTTCTGATGTGCTAACTTTCCACAATGGCAGCGGCTACTCCAGGTCTTAATTGTGACTTTGAAAAAAAAATAGTCACGGGCTTCCCTGTTTGGACCATCTGCATGGATTCTTCTATGATTGCTTCCTGATTTTCAATAGCAAGGAAGTGTGAGGAATTACCTCTTCAAAGGGATGTGTGCCCCACCAGCACTAATCCTCAGTTAATGGCCATAGAGGCGACGGAGCCTACAAACCTCACATCCTGCAGAGGTTTCATGTACATAATTCTGTAGCCAGGTTAAAAAGAGTGAGTGGCGAAATACGTCGGCAATGTTAAGTACAGAGAGATGGATAAAAGCACAGAATCTGTAGCCTCGCCTCATGATGAATCTTTATGAAAATCAGGGTCAAAGGAGGAGGGCTAGTCAGAACCTCATTTGAAAAGAAGGTGATTTAAAGCTGCATGAGTTTTTGTTCCATATACAGACAGAATGACTGTTAAAGTACTGATATATGAGCAAAGCCAATAATAAAAGAGTGTAGAAGTAATTACTGAAAACTTTCCTCATGACAGGGCTGATACTGTGGCTACGGTGTGTTCAAGTGACTCTGAGAAACAAGCACAGCTCTCCCTGGTGGCCTCGAGCCGAACCAGCAGACCGTAATTAGACTCACAACCCTCCAATTTACTGAATTAAGGAGAGACATCAGCTCTGTCTTATTCTGATGATTTGTGCTCAGGACAAACAGAAAGACTCAAAGGCTGAGGGACACAAAGGAAACTGAGATTCTGATCTGTAATTATAATTCTTTCGTCATTATAGTTTTGTATGGTTGCTAACAAGCGTTTAAAGCGCCACTTATTTGATGCCTCCTCTTTACTTATTTTTTTCTTCCTCTGTCTCTCAGTTTATTATTATAGTGGTTATAAATGTTATTACTGCTTTATTACATTATCTATTACTGCTTCACTCATGTATACCTTTGCTGGCATATACTCTGACTGCCTGTATCAACTGTAACACACTTTGGGTCGACTACTCTTGTTTTTAAATGTGCTATATTAATGAAATGACTTTGCTTTAGATAGTTTTGACACAGCAATACACATGTTACACTACACGATTGTCTGATTAAAACAACCCTTTGCTCATTAAATTACATTTCTACATTTCAGAATGCAAAAAAACCTTCTCTAAATACACTTACTGCAACAAAACAGGACAAAACTGACATTTCTTTCAATGGAGCAGGAACATAAAGTCACCTGAAGGCATCACAAATGCTGCATCATGCTTCAGTTCTGCCTGCATACAGTAGACAATATAAAAAACGTGTTATTTCTAATGACTAAGTTTTATTTTACTGTGAACCCGTAATGGAATAATATCCTGCACAGCGCTTAACTCTGTTTGGACGTTGTAATTTGAGTCTAGAAGACACTAGTCTGCGTTTCCTATATGGTCATGATATGGACAACTGACAAGATGGATTTGTGTCAGAGAAGAAGTGATGACGTGTCAGCATAAGTTTGGGAGACTATGAATAAAAGGCAGACTCAAGAAAGCTTCTGTGCGCCAGAGCACTTCCTGTGCCTGGTTGGTGTGTCCACTGGACTAAACCAAGAAAAACCCACTCTCCTTGTTTGTTATACAGAAATTACCACGACAGAACCAGTTTACATTTTATGGTTAAGAGTCTAACCATTTAAAAAATAGAAAATAAACAGGACAAAATGTTAGTGACAGAACTGCTGAACTGTTTAAGCAACAGGAAACCGCTCGTCAAAAAGGCTCCAAATGTGTGATAATAAAACACACATGGTTGGCATATGTTACACAATGAACAGTAAATCAGCGATTCAAAATGTCACAGTGTTAAAAATAGATATCAAGATAGCTGTTGAGCCTCTGGTTTTGTACAAGGAGAGGCTTTGTACTCTATTTTAAGTTTTGAATATAATTTCTGACATGCTGTGTGTGAGCATTTGTAAATATGACGAGAAAAATCCACGATTTTAGTTTTGAACAAGCTTGAAAGTGCAAAATATTCAAGCATGTTAGAAGCTAACATTGACTGTATATTCAGTGAAAAACTTGTGTTGGAGAAATTGCTCCACAACAGACAGATGTTGTGCTAAATGGGCCTGGAGATTAGACCAATGTAAATAAGGGATTCTGTAAGAACGAGTCTTGAGAGGATTTCCCGTTAAATAACTCCCATTCTGCAGTGGGATATCGACGCATGGACTTCTTTCCCCAATTAACGCTTTAGCGCTTCAAAGTCAAATATTTGCTCTGATACAAGCACAATTAATTGGTGAAACATGGGTGTTGCTGCTGCACACATGTACAACAGATGCCACTGAGCCTTGGGGAAGCGCAAACACTTCACTTTCACGTCGCTGATCTCTCTGGCTGCTTTGCAATGATTTAGCATTTGTTCAAATTATTCAGACATCACCAGTTTGTGCCATGTGACCTGTCAGCGCTCGTTACGCGCCGGGTACGGGTGAGGAGGTCTGACACGCCAGGGCCACGTTTTTTTTTTTTTTTTTTTAAACATCAGTGTTTTGTAGAAATATTTAAGGTAAATTGTACAGAAAATGTTTGTTTTGTAACAAAAACATGAAATCAGTGGATTTTTTCCCCCTTTTTAATGACAAATAATTCAAAATACCCATGATTCATTGCTTTCCAATGTGTTATTTATTCATTAATGTATGTAAATGAGTGTTTTGCTGTTATTCTACAGACATTAATTTCTCTATAAGGTCACAAACTCTTTGATTGGTAATTTCTGCATTATTTGTTCTCCTCTTCCAATATTTATGCCCTCTGTAATAGATATCAATTCATCTTCCAGCTAATGGTGGAACATATCCCACCCAAGCTGAAAAAGGAGCCGTTCTATTGGTCGAAAAGCAGAGCGTTGAATCTTTAATCGCCTCACCTTTTGGCTAATTCATAATTTAGTGAAGTGGGAGTGAAGCGTTTAGCTTCTCCTGGCTATGGCCCGCTAAGTGAAATGGTGTGGAAAGTGTGAGGTCATTAACCTGTTACAGGTATGTTCTCTCCTCGTATCGGGGATAATGTATTCCAGCCGAGTGTGACAAAAGAGGAGAGGCAGAGCTCGTTGGCAGGACGGTGCCGGCCGATCGTTTTTAAGAAAACTTCATTTTGGAACATTAGCTTATGAAAAGTTAATATGGTTTTAATCAGGGGAGAGATCCCCCGCAGATCTGGGGGAGATTTCCATTCTGCTGCTCGTGGGCCGATAAAGGAAGAAGATCATTTCCCATCATGCTCCTGTGCATATCACACTGTGGTCATTTATAGCTCTGAATTCCAAGCACTCTGTCTTTGCTGCTGTCGCCTAAACATCCAGCTACAGATAAGACCGCATTCAAGCATTTTTGAAGAACTTCCTGTTTGTTAGTGAGAATTAACTTTACAGCTAATTCTAACCGTAAATGTTGTGGGGGCGAGGTTAGCTAATGTGAAGAGATTGTGCTGTTATTTAAGAGTTTTCTGGTCCAAATTATATTTTAAGCATGTTGTGATCTAACAGTAGTTTTAATTTAAAAGGTAAGTAAGATTTGTTAGCGTATTGCTCTCTAGTGTATCACTCTTTAACATCAGCATCACGGTCTGATCAAAACACTTCTCTGTAACTCATCCATCAGTCACTACATGGCAGCTACTTTGCACTGTTTTTCTATTTAAGCACATCTACTGTAGCATATTATTATAGTATAATGTCATACTTTGGTACATATATTTCTGCATTTCTATTACTGCATCCTTACTGTGCAATCATGTCTGTGCAATTACTTCTCATATGCAATTGTTATTTATTCTGCAAAACATCACATTACTTATCAACCACATCACCATGATACACACCGTGTGTGTTTTTAACTTGGTGCATATTTTTTGTGCAAAAACGTAACCATCCGCAATAAGTGAAAGGTCATACTGTAGTGTATATATTTATTATTAATATAATTATTGTGTTTTATCGTCTTTTTGTCTTGTTTTACTCATCATTTGTTTTGTCCTTTACTTTGAGGTGTTGTAACAAGTGAATTTCAATAAAGTCTATGTTATCTTATCTTATCAATAAGTGCTTTAAACATCAGGTTCGTTATTCTGTATGTGCTTGTGCGTATGCTTGTCAAATCTGATCATAAAGAGATATCTAAAAAAGTGTGCATCTCTGAGGAGAAAGCAACAAATTGTAACAGATATTAAATAGAATGATTTTTTTTAAGTATGTATTTTTTCAATGAGCAGGTACAATGAAATAAACATTTAGGCTTATTTATTTATTTATTTTTTTACATTTTTCCCCTCCCTCCCCCAGTCCACCTGGTCTCATATAAAATTTCTACGAATACAAAAAAATAAAAAATAAAATAAAATAAAATAATGATAATGATAATGATAATAATTAAATACAATAATAAAATAAATAAATAAATAAAAAATATTTTTTTTAAATCAGTCAGTAATGTATTAATTTACCCCTTTAATTGACATGAAATAGATCCACACCTGAACACTTAAAATCTTAATGTGGTTTAAACTTTAAGTAATTTAACATTATACATATCTCGGCACTATCTTTTTACAGAGTAAATTCCACACATTTTACACTTTATCCCATTTATTTTACTTCACTAATGTCAGTTTGTTAATGATTCTGTTTTTATATTTGTAAATTATTTGGCTTTTAATTTATGTTTAAAACCTATGTCACCCGGCTCCTGCAGCAGCTTCCTTTAGGGATTAATGCATCACAGTTTTTATCTATATCACTTACAGTTTGTACATGTGGCAGATAACGCAGATGTTTTGCATTACAATACATTTTTCGCATCTCTTCTTTGACATCACTCCTGCATACATCTCAATACACATAATGTATGACGCCGCTCCGTTTGACTCGCTACAGACGAGGCCATAACTCCTGATGTTTATCGATCCTTCAGCCTCTGTTGAATTTATTTCTCCGAGTCTATACAAATCTGTTTGTGTGCAGCCTATTGTACCGGAGGGGTTAATGTATTATACAAAGTGTTCAGATCAGGGATTAGATTTTCCCCCAATTCCATCAGTCAATTCTCGCTGCTCTCCGGGGCATTCATCATTTTGACAGTTGCAGATAAGGCAATTATTTTCCCCGAGCAACTACAAAATGTAGACAAGTGCTTCTGTGACAGTGTGTCTGTTTGAGCGGGGGAACACAAATATTATTCCAGCAGTCACTGATGGCACACACTGCTCGCTACAAAGCCATATCCTCTGTAACACAAAGGAAACAGATGTTGTGAGCATTTCTGCGTCCTAATGCACTTCAGCTTTTTTACAGTCAGTAGGAGCTCCACGCTGCGATTCAATAAGACGTCTCCAGTAATGGTTTCGCTGTTAAGGCCTTGTTTTCTGCAGCTGGAGTAAATATGTACTCAGTGATAAAGGCCATGATTGTTCTTAGGGTATTATACGGATGTTCTAATTGTCATTTAAGTACTAGTTTGATGTATCCATGATTGAAATCCGCTTCAGAGCAGCTGTTTGAGGACACAATCAGTGTTATACTCGCATTATTTTTAATGCAAACATAACAGAAATTAAATGAAACACATATTAAAATGTAAATAAAAAATCTGCATACTAATCGCAGCCAAAACAGCCAAATATTTTCACACATTTTGAACGAAAAAAACAGAATCTAGCAGTTAAATTTGACAGTTTGAAGCATGATATTCTTAAAAACGCAGACCTCCTGTTCTCTTAGCATGACCCTGCACTTATACTTTATCTGCATCACCTTAAATGAGTCCTGAAGAGGGGCTGCAGGACTGCCTGTAATCCCCTCTACTGACCCCTGGGGGGCAGCAGAAGACCTTCATTCGCTCCAGCCGCAGCTGCTTACGGCTGACTTACACCTCTGTCACCTTCTGCTCAGGCTCAAGTCAGGACACGACTCAGGCTGCTGATAAATCCGTCCACGAGACACAATAAAGTTTGATCTGACAAACAAACAAAGGACAGGTTATAGAGGAACTTTCGTCTCTTATTCTGCCTCCGTCTTTGTTGAAACTTGCACGAGGAGGTCACAGATGTAGCCGTAACATCAGACACAGCATTATTTTAACGCAAATATTCAGATCTGTATATTTATACTCAAAATTCCTTCATAAATCACTTTATTTTTTTAATGCAAACCTTTATTTATAATATTTGAATAACATAGGAAGAGCTACTGTCGGCCTGTTGGCGTTCCTTGCATAGAGGGATATTAATGAGTGTGGTTTTTAAATGTCAAATACTGAATTAAAGCATCTTAATTGATAATAAATCTATTAAAATTAAGATACATAAAGGAAACCGATCAATTTTTATTACCTTTGCTTTCTGTTTTTGCTAATATGTGACCCAAACTAATTAATATAGGGAGCAATCTAGAGTGCTCTCTTGTTTATGCTCCTTATATGCCATAATACCTTCATGTAAGAGTATTATAAGTGTGTATTCAGAGCGTAATGTGTCTGGATGTTAGGGTTAACAGGAGTGAGCGAGCGCTGGCAGAGCAGCAGGATGACGTGAGGCTGAGCTCAGGTCTGTCATCGGATCAAAGTGGGAACTTGTTCTCCCATCGCTGTCAGCACGTTTTAATGATCGTCGAGCCGGGGCCGAGCTGTTCCTCCCTGAAACTTTCCCATACCGAGTGTGTGATGGATTCATAGCTTAATCATTAACTCGCTCTTAATTCGTCTGGAGCAACATTAAGCTCAAATTACAAGGGGATTTTTGGCAAAAGGTCGCTTTCATACGGATAAGACGAATCTGGACTTTTTTGTCAGATCAAAAATAAAGGAATAGAAAAAGTTTCTATTGATCTGGAATTCAATAAAAATGACACATTATTAACCAAATGTTGACCTTAAATCTGCTGTCAAAACATGGGAAGCAAACCTCTGCTGCTTTTGCAGATTTTACAACAATAAAACATCCTTTTTTGAAAAGGTACAAAGAGCAGACGTGGAGATTAAAAGATGGATGTGTGTGATGTGTCAGCCTGAAATAAGACTGTACATGTGTAAAGTGAATCCACCCTCTAACGTGATTACTTCACGTCAATGAATAAAACAGAACTAAGTCCATCTGTTCATGATTATGAGTTCAATTTAAGCAAGAAATTAACAGTTTTATCTTGTTAATTAAACCGTATGTAGAGCTCCAAAAGCATGTTTGTGTCCAGAGAGGAATAAATAAAGAATTCATTTGGAGCTTTTGATGCCAAAAAGCAAAGACAAATCTCCTTCAGCAGAAAAATACGGAATATTAATTGAAGATAAAATGTGTGAACTTTTCTGTAATCTTTGACACTGCTGTTTATAAAAATAGAATCAAATCAAAAAGGTGCTAAATGGACAAAAAGAGACTAAAAATGGTCCAAATAACACAAACAGCGTCATTATGGTCCTGACAAAGGTTTGGCGAGGCCGTCTGAGCCGAGCTGCTGTGACAATAAATCACACAGAGAAAGAAGGCCGAGGCCTTTATGGGCTGTGCCACCCATATATTGACTGCACATCACAGCAGCCCTCCTGCTGTAGGCTGGATTATAAATCCCATTTCTGAAAGATATACGGCACTTTGGATGTGTCAGACCTGCCTTCTCTCCAACCTACCCACATGTTTGATTTTACATTCACAGTCGCACATAAGAACAGTCTCACAGTCCAGATGAATATTTTAAGTTTTACATGTAGGCCAGTAAATGTGCGACTGTTTGGTTAATAACAGTGTTAGTTATAAGTAGAAAAATCTTTGTATGTTAAATGAGCTTACCCCGTTCTGTGTCAAAGTGTCCTGCCCGTCTGTACGTCTGCTGCATGTGCTGAATGGGATGGCTGCTGTAGGCCTCTATAGAGCTGAAAAGTAGAAAAGAGAGAGAGAAAAAGATCAGCCAACAGATGAGAGGAAGAGAATCCAAGCTGAACCGGGGATCAGCCCCTTCAAACTGTCCCCAAAACAGACCTCCGTCCCAGCACGAACCATCATCTCTCAGCCTGCCGGGGACGCATGTCCACCTCGTGAAGGGGTTCTGAGCACGATGAAATGTGTCTATATCACCTGGTCACGACGACTAGAGGTGAAAACTGCTGTTAAAGTTGATTCTTTGTTTCCTGTGCTTAATTTAAGATCAGATAAATGATGACTGGAAAACATGCTTGTGCATCTGTTACAACACAAAGGAAAGAAATAAGAACGCGGTATTTGGCAGTAGTATTAACATGTTGAATGGTATTTAAACCCTGCTGAGGACACAAGCTCAGGTCTAGGTGGTTAACATCCTACAACTGAAACATAAAGAAGTCAACTTTTGTCACTTTAGCAAAGACTATGGATGATTTTTGGGCTATGAAGAAGAAATAAAATCAAATGTAACACCCAGAATTGTATGGCTCTTCAAGAACAGCATTTAGACCTTTAATAGGTGTCTGACAGAGAGCTCTGGGATGAGAGATATGCAATTTAATACCAAATGAAACAAAAGTTTTATACAGCTCTGGAAAAAATTAAGAGACCACTCCAAATGTTCCTTAAATCAGCATCTCTCTCTACATGTCATGGCCAGCCCGATCCAGATCTGAACCCCATTAAACCTCCTGAATGTGAACAAGAGGAAGATGGATGTTTACAGGCCATTTAACAAAGTCGAGCTGTTTGAATTTTTGTGCAAAGAATGTCGCATAAAACAGCAAAGTGAAAGTCTTTCAAGACGCATGCAAACTTAAAAAAAATGTTTTATTACTGACAACACATTAACAACAAAAAGACGAGACACACGTCTCTTACATCAAACCAACACCCCCCCCCAAACCAATCCACCAATCCATATCGTCCCCACCCTAATATACTCTTCAAACAATATCAGTCAAACAAGATGCATGAAATCTGTAATTCCTAAGTTAAACATTTGTATTCTGTTGTTTTAAAATGAGTATGAACTTATTGCTTTGCATTATTCAAGCTCTCAAAAACATATTTTTTTGCATCTTTTGGTTTTCTTAAGCTGTCGTCATTTTCTGCACCTCAATGAGAATATTGGATTTGGAAGTGGTGAGAAATGTTACACAAGCAGAAACCTTTAAACAGAAGAACCAGAGAAGAACTTTTTTAGCAGTGGTCTCTTATTTGCTTTTCCGGAGCTGTATTTTGTTTCTCGATTGTTTTGCTTGTGTTGTATTAGCTATTAAGTATCTACTTCATTCTTAAAGGAAAATAGTTTAAATTGTCATATTTCACCTCTTCAGACGTCCGTTTTAATAACTGTCAATTTACCTGCCACCATCACTTCCTGCCTACTTTTGTAGATGACTGATATTTGAGGGTTTTTTTTGTATTTCTCTTATTTGTAATGTATTCTTTGGAGCTACCTGGCACTTTAATTTCCTTCGGGATTAATAAAGTTCTATCTTATCTTAACTTAACTTGATGGTGAATATCTTCAGACTTCCTTTCTCCTCTAGGACAGTAAATGATGTCATTGAGTTGTTGACAAAACAAGAGGATCTTTGGGAAACATTCGTGTCCATTTTCCACTTTAAAGGGACTAAAAACGAACCTGTTAATCAAGAAAATATCGACAGAATAATCAGAAATATTTGTGACGTGCAGCCCTACCTTTAAAAAATCCTGCTGCCTGCGACTCTTTCCACAACTTCTCCCCACTCAACTTTACGGCTGCAGAACACATTCATTGTCTGCGACACCTAAAGCCTCTGCGTTAGGAAACATATCTACATTTCCACTGCACGGATTCAGCTGAAACTATTACTGTGTCTGCAGTGACTTATGGAGAGTTTGCAGTCAGCGCTTTGGAGCACAAACAGATATGCACACATATACAGAGAGGGAGAGTTAACACACATGCACACACACCTCATCCCTCAGCAGCATTGATTCACTTTTGAATAGTGTGTTTTCTCCTCAGTCTAGATAGTCTTGCTACTGCCCATGCTGTTAGTGCGCCGGGCGTTTTCAAACTCTTTACATCCATTACATTCCACTAGGTAAATACCTAATGCTGGAAACATTTGTCAATGTGTGCGCCTGGCTGAGCACAATAGATTATTGGGGGCTGAGTAAAATACACTGCGTTTCCAAACAGCACTATGCCTGTGACATATTAAAAAGTTCACACAGGCTCGCTGCAGTTTCCCCCCCCTGCACGGAGGAGGTGTAATATTTCAAGGAAATAAAGCTGGCAAACTATAGCAAACATTCCTGGTAAAGAATAGGAGTGTCAGTGTTTCAGATGATACAAGGAGAGGGGGTACTTCTCCCCCCTAAAGCAACAATGTACACAATATACAACTCTTACACCCTCTCTAGGTTCACTCTAAATGAGACGGATAATTAGCAAAACCCAATTTACTACACGGCAACTACTGTTTACTGTGAGATCGTTCCTCAACTCAATCACGTACTTACTTGGGTTCATACTAATCTTACACGTATATTGTATCTCTGCACTTCACTGAAGCACATCTGAAATATTTCTCCTATTAGCCTATTTTTATCTTCCATTTTACTCTTTTAAGATCATAGATCTTGGGTATTCCACTTACCCGCAACTCTATGTGTTTCTCCGACACTGAATTACTCTTCGATTATATGGGGATTCAAAGACAGTAAAAAATTCAGATGTTTTTTAGGCATTCATACATTTGCTTCCACTTTGGCTGCTCAGGGCGACGTGTTGTGGATTCCTGGATCTATACAGAGGAAATCTCGAAGGTTTCATTTTCGTTCTCTTTGGCGGCACCGATGGTGATTAACGGTAATTGCGGGCGCACACTTCCCAGATATCCAGACAGTGTTGCATGTGTGACGTCCACCGTGTCGCTCCGGTTGTAACTCTTGATTTTCCTCGCTTACGGTCGCTTTCCTTTTTAGACTGTTTGCCTTCATCTGAGTGTCCAATTTGTTTCTTTTTCTTTGGATTTTCACTTATTTTTTAAGTTGTATCTGTAGTCGTCGATCTTTTCTTTGTTTGTTCAGACATAGTAGATTACTGTTTACTCGCAACACTAGCAGAGGCCGGTAAAGCAGCCACTTAGCTCCGCCTACCCTCTCTGGCAGACCAACCACTGCTGAGTGATGGAAAACGCGTCACTAACTGGGCGCTGCTTCTGATTTTTTTCTGCGAAGTCGCCACAGACACCCAGTCTGTAATACTGTGAATGCAAAGGCTTTCATCAGTGGGCCATAGGCTCAATCACCATTGTGTTACCTCATTCGGAGATAGATAGTGACTTAACAGACATTTATTTAAATGAAAATCTTCGAGATTATCACTTTAACATGTCAGAAAATAAGTTCAATTGAAAGGTTTTTCTTTGGAGTAAAATGTCCTTCTACAGAGCTTCACGCTGTTTTTGAGGAATTTGACTTACACTATATATACAGGAATTATTTATTATCCAGTGTTAACACAATTAGAAAAAAGTTATTTGCTAGATTTGAAGAAAACACGTCGATGGGCCTGAAGTGTGCGTTACAGCACACAGGTGAGAACAGGAATCCTCCCTCTGGCTATTGAAGTCGGCAGATTTAAAAACATCCAGGAGGAACACAGGCTGTGTGAGCTTTGTGAATTAGAAGAAAATGAATCACATTTCTCTTTTGTATTACCTCCACATGATGAGATAAGAGCATCCTTGATGAATGAAATGTACGTTAAAAAATCCTCAAATGTTTTGGCGCACTGAGGTCGACAGTTTGATTCATTTTAATGCTCATAAGTTAGAGCCTGGAAGAACCGTCAGCACGGTGTGTTCCTTTAATATTTCTATGCGTCTACTTTTTGTTTCTGGTCTTTTTGTTACCAACGGTGTCTTGTAAGCCCTCTTTGGGCCGGGCATATTGTTTATGACACAATCAGTCATGTGTCTTTTCAATACTCCCTGTCGTTCTTTGATGTTCATGACTTTATGTCTCATGTAAAACACATTGAAAAACCCTGCATTTGCCTCATCTTGTTGGGACTTGGACGCTACATTTGTCGCTGAATCCTCAGTATTCTTGCACACACTTTAAGGCAAAAATTACCAATAACTTCAGATTGCAGAAGATGGGGATTTCTTTCCATTAAAACCCGCTACAAGCTAAATTAGACCATTTTGTATCCAACACATTGAATTCCGACGACCTATTTTTGGTGGAACCTGTTGCAGGAACATTTGGATCTTATTCCTGGAATTAGCAGCACATTCAAGCCGGGATAACAGGCTCATCTTGGAGCCTGAACACACCTAAACAGTAATGAGGAAGAGGAGCAGATTGAGCTCCATTAATTGGATTAGCACCTCTCTTAAATGGCTGGTATGAATATGCATGGAGCTGTGGGGAGTCTCTTAAATGTGGGTTACAGGAAACAAGTAATCAGTTACACTTGCACACCTAAATATAGAAAGAGTTGCACATTACAGGGACAAAGTGCCTTCTGTTGTGGTTTAGTTTTTTCTTTCCTGTTCTCTCAGTTACCGGGATGAACCTTTTGACTGATTACGATGGTGTGAGTTCGGACAACGGGTCAAGGAACAAGTGATTTGTAAAAAGGTTTGTAAAAGTAAAAAAAAAAAAAAGAGAGGAAAAGTAGTCCTCAAACTCAACACCACGTCTTAACGTCACCCTGCCTCTCCTCCGTGCCTCTTTGATCTTCAGTAATTGATAAAGAACGGGACTCCTGCCGCAGACCCTCCTCAACAAAGATACACAATAAAGAGCGGGGACTCCGAGTGGACAGGGGGCTGATGTCGGCTCTCTTATTTGGGTGCGTTTCCATTCATTCCTCCGATATTCCATTCCTGGTTCTGCTTCACGGCTTCGTCTATTGTTGGCCGCTGAATGGGGGAGCGCAGGAGCGTCTCTGCTTCCGTTAATTAGAGCTTTTCGCTGCTTCCGCTCCTCGAGGAGTCAAAGTTTAAGCAGTGGAGAGGAGAAAGGAAACCCTCGGTCGTCCATTGTGGGTTCAAAGAGATGAAAAGGTGTAGTTTACAGCTTGTTAGGGTGTAGGTGGCGGGGAAGTTGGAGTGGCTTAGGGAAGGAAAAACAGATTTTCCTTCTAAGAGGATATAATGATCAACTTTATTGTATTGTTTTGGTAGTTTTAGAAGCATTAATGGCAGTAAAGTAAGTGTTCAGCGCTGTACATCCGATCCTGAAGTTCATACGGTGTACGAGATGGGACATTCCAAGGACTATTATATGCATACTGATTGTGCAGGAACCTCGACTTGTCTTTACACATGAAATGACCAATTGTTCGTGCGGGCTTAAGTGATGCACGAGGCAAAAGAGAGAGAGAGAAAAAAAGTCCCGGGGTCTGTAATGACATGTGGCTATGGGTGTCCTTTTATACCTTGAGATTCCCTTTGCCTCATTAGTTAACACACTTTCTTAGTTTTGAACAATACCTTAGCTTGAGTTCTCCCAGCAGAAATCCCCCCGCTCGGTCGATACTTGCAGGGCCTGCAGCAGAGTTTCCGAGCGCGGGCCCTTTCCCCCCCTGTCCTAACAGCTTTAATACTTGTAATTATCTCTTGCTGGGGGAGGCTGGAAATTGGATTAGGGTGGTGAGTCTCAGCTGAATGAATTACCTCCATCTCCCCACTTGGTGGGCCACACACTGATAAAGTGCGGAAAAACGGATTTGGATTCAGCCTTAGCATTCATGGCTTCCTTGTGGAAAAATGAAATTTTCCAACAGAAGGGGCCAGTGTGCCAGCAGTATCTGTCCACAGCATGTTTCATCTGCTCCCGCTCTCCTGGAAATGCAATTACCTGCGTTATCGGGGCCTAAATGGTGACAGTTTGGCAGGGGAGCAGTTCCACCTGCCAAAGGCGTCATTCCACTGTGTTTTTGTTGCTTTCTGTATGCTTTCAGTTTGAAATGATGCTTCCCTATTCTCACCTGTCAGACTTAAAACAAGCTACTGATTAGTTTAGGAGCAGAAAGAGGAAGAAAAATAACATGTTTATTTGACTGGTTTCAACGTAAGTTGGCCCCTTCCTTCACGTTATTTAACCCCAACCGTCCCAACCTTTCCATCCTCTTACATTTTTGTACTTCTGTTTTGGTTTGCTGGAACATTTTCCAAAGAGCAACGATGTAAAGAAGAACAAACCAAAGAAAAGAAAGAAATTGAACAGCCAAAAGAAGTGGTGTACCTCAGCTTTCACTTGTACAACTGCAAAAGGATAAATTATTGAACGACATCAATTCAGCTGATGTTCTACATGTGTCGCTTCTCTCTAAGGACGGAAGCGGAGCCCTTTCAGAGGGTTTGTTAAATCAATACGTGGGACGGCTTGACACTGTGGATAACTCACCTCACACCAAAAATGAGCCAAGTGCTTTATTTTACTTCAAACTGTCGAGCTTCAGTGTAGATTTCGTTTCTCTGCTCTGTTTTGAGGTGTATTTGCGAGACAAATGGTTTAAATTGGGGTTTTTATTAGAAAACATCAAACACTTCCCTAAATGTTGCGTCTAAATGGAGCAAAATTACCTCAGACTAAGCCGAACTAAAGAGCTAATGCTCTGAGGAGAAGTTAAGACTTTCGCTTAATTTGGAGCGGCGCCAGCTTTATTTCCCCGTCGTTCATTAAGTCGTGGCTTTAATTCGGTTTCATATTTAATTTCCCGCTGTGTCATTGTAAGGAAATCAGATCAAACAGAGGACAAACTAGCCCTGCATACGCCGCGCTCGCTATCAGACACCCCCCTCGTCTTTTTCCACTTCCCATTCTTTTAACCCCCCACTGAGGACAATCCTTGAAGGTAGATAAAAAGAACAACAAAAGATAATTAAATCTAAAAAAGGAGGGAAAAATCTCGGCTTTCTCGCTCAAACAGTTGGGGATAGATTTCAGCACAGTGAGGGTTTGGCTAATTTATACAGCGGCCTGATGGGAGTCCTTCAACATTTACACTCTGCCTGCGACATGGATGGGTAAAGAGAAATTATATTTGCCTCTAATTGTTCCTATTTTTCCTGTCTTACCTTATCACACGTCTCCCAGCACAAATAAAACACTTTATTTGCATTTGTCCAATTGCAAAGACCACCAAAAAGGAAATTCCTAATAATTCCTGATAAGATTATCAATTTACAGCTGTGCCGTTATCGGAGGGGCAAAGATTGCTTTGACGTTGCCTTGTTGTTCCAACTCAAACCGGCGTCCCATCGGTGACAAATCTAAAATTATAATACAGTAATGCTTCACATAGACCCAGCTATTTAGGCGTGAATTTAATATTCATTGCTTTTGCAGCTTGGTTGGTTTTAAGGTGCTATCACCCTTATCCACCCTCCTCCCAACCCCACCCACTCCCCAACATCGCTGCCACCGTACACTCCTATATCCAGCAAACAGGGGCAAATGGCAGTCAGTGGGACACACACACACACACACAAACACATCCAGCCGTCTCTTTGTCCCTCCCTCCTTCACTCATTTCCCCCATTCTCTTTCTGCCTCTCTCCGTCCCCCATCACTCTCCCTGTCCTTGTTTTTGATCTTCAAACGCTGGTAGGGATAATGACTACAAATCAGGGATGAAGGTGAGTGATCACAATGTGGCCCACCCATCCCAGCTGGCCTTTTTACTCCCCTCGTATGATGCATCTTCCTGACTCTTTCTGAGAACCCGCTGAACTGCACCGCGAGGGTTTCAGATGGAGTTCACAGGGGGCTCAGTACAGTCGGATGGACTCGGGGTTTTAAGGCTTCCGAAGGGGTTTGAATCTCTGTTAGGAGCATGGAAATAATCTACTTCATCATGTATGAAATTAACAAAATATTCACATATGGTTCAAGAAAAAAAGATCCACTTTCGGCCATTGTGTTATTGATACTTAACGACTTTATCAAATAATGGAAACACTGGAGTAACATTGTACGCACCTTGAACAGAGGTTGCATGAGGTAACCAGAGAGGCATCAGAGAGGTTTTCAACAAGTAGTCACTTCTTCTTTCTATTTTTAATGTTAGCTTATTTCAGTTCCTAATTAAATCTAATGTATTACCATAGTTGTGTATGACTGGATGCAAAAATTGAATGATGTCTATAATACGTCCAAATTCTTGTGTGCATGGTTGTAGAGTTGTGTCTTCCAATTTGCACATAAACACACATGATTTTACACTAGCTCGTCCCTGCACGCACGCACGCACCAACAACACCGCTAACACTTGAGCTTTGAGGCAAACTTCAGCCTCATTAAAAGAAGATGTAAGTGGTATATGGCGGGCACAGCTTTTGTAATAGGCCACGCCCATTGTCACCTCCCCTTTTTGCCAATTTGCATGAACAGTTAATGCTCTCCTTAGGCTCACGACCAACTACTACTACTACTACTTTCTATAAAATAGTGCAATCTTTAACTAAGAGCCTTTTTATTAAAGGCCACTCCCACTTTTTACCAATTTGTACTTACAAATTAACAGTTAATGCTCTCCTTCAGTTTATGACCAACTTTTCAACAAAATATGGCGCAATCTTTGATTTCATTTGGAAGTTATGTGCCATTTTTAGATAGGCCACTCCCATCACCACGCCCCCTTTTAGCAAGTTGGTATGAATGGAAGAACACACTTGACCTCCTCCAATTTCAGCCTCCTTGGACAAAAACTGTGGCCGCCAAAGTTTAAGGGAATTATTGTAGAACAAGTGATCGAAAGAATGAGCAGTAGGGCTCCTGGTCACTGCTAAGAACCTGAGAGGTAACGCAGAAACTTAGAACTATTTCTTGAGGTGGAATGTTTTTAAATCAACTAAAGCAAGATGCAACAGAGTGTCTTCAAAAGAGAATCACAACATATATGAATCACGTAACTTAAATCGATGGTTCCACTTTCACCTGTCTTATCACACAACATGCACATACATCTACGTAACAAAGCCACTGAATACAGAAAAAGGATCTCATAGCAGACAGACAGACAAAGAAACTAAAATCTGCTCTCTGCCAACAGATTTAACAAACAAACTTGTTTAATTCCTGCCAGAACAGCAGCAGTGACAGTGGACATCCAACATTTCCAGTCGAATTAAAAATGCAGCAACTTAAAGATCTCCTTCCTGTTTGCAAATCAAATTAAAAAGTGTCCTCGTACCGGGAGTCCTATCCTTTCACATCATAAGTTTCTAATGGGCAGTTTAGATGATTCATGCCAATCAAACATCTGTTCTGCATTCCCCTTGTCAAGAGGAGCACCTGTTGACCTCTGCCTGACCTTCGCCGGTAAGCAACGTGCTGGAAGAGAGAGACTGCGGCTTCCTGTTTGAGGCGGCGGGACAGAAAAGAGCAGGAAGAAGTAGTTTTATGACCACTGTTTACCTTCGTGCAGGCCTGCCTCTTACCCCCCCCCCCCCCTTTTTTTTTTCTTAATGTGCCCGGCAAAAAAATGTTTCACTAGGGAGCAGGAGGTGAAATTTTTCTCATCCAAATGGATGGCAATTTCCCACCATTTAGCACCTGAAGGTAATTAGCTTGAAGAGATTGCGGAGTGAGAAACACGTTCATGGAACATTAACTCTCGTACATTCTCCAGTTGCAGGGAATTAATAGGAAAGATTAAAGTTTAAAGAGAGCAAATGCCATTACCACACAAACCACCTCTCTGTGGCACCATCTTGGGCTAACTTTTCCCCCTCTTTATAATAAGTCTGTATTTCACGATGGCATCGGGGTCTGGATTACAATAGCAGGTAATAAGTGGTGGGAATGACACAGTTGTGCAGGTTTTGCGGTTGTATATGGGACAATGAAGAGCCTCGATCGCCTGCAGCTTCATTTTTCTCCATAACAGCCTCCTGCCTGCTTTCTCTACACTCTGATGCAAATGCTAATAACCACTCTGCGCGCTCTCTCTCTCAACAAGAAACGCACATGCAAACCTCTATTCAATGAAGGCCTTACTAATAAACTATCGCCTCAAACAAGACAGCTTGGTATTTAAAGTTTTCTTAATCTATAAGTCTTAAAGTGTCTGAAAAGAGGCGGGTTTATGCGTCCGTGTATGCAGAATAAAACATGTGAATGCTTGTGTTTATCTTCTAAGAAATAGCAAAGTTTGCCACAGTGTGTCTTAAAGATGAAGCGATAAATCATAGCTTCAGATTTAAGAGCTGAAAGGAATTAAATTGAGACATGGGGGAATTTATTGCCCAGAAAATCCCATCCTACTATCTGATTCGAAAAGTCCAGTCCTCCAAGCTCTCGAAAATCTATTTTCCACATTTTAATACCCCGCATAACAGTCCTCATAATTCATTCGAGTGTGTTAAGCACAGTTTTATTAGATCTGAAACAAATTTTGGTGGGGGATCCTATAGGCCATTAACCATGGAGTAATTTTATCCTTGTTTCCTTAATGATGCCATAATGGCGAGTGAATTTCTTAACTAAAGACCAAAGAACATTTTGAAGGTCAGCTTCATCTGCAGACTCCTTCATGCGCTTCTCTGAGAGATTGGAAAAGTCGGAGATCTTTGAAGAGTCATTAATAACGCTAAAGCTGAAGGCCTATTTGCGTTCTCGCTTTCTACCTTTTAATGTTACAGTTTCTTCCTGCTCCTTCTCTCCCTTCTCACTGCCTCCCTCTGTTTTGCAGTTTCCCTCATGCAGAGAGAATGGAGTGCTGAATGAGAGGGTAAAAACGGCAGCGCGGTGACATACAGATCCCAGATGTGGTGCCTCAATAATTTAAATTTTATGCCTTTGTTATCACTTTAATCATTTTCTTTATTCCTTTCTTTCAGCGATAGGAGAAACACTTGATAGGCCCAAATGCCATGGGAACAATTTTTATTTGGTGTGTGGTGCAAAGTCTAATTAGAATTAGAATTTTGCTGAGCCTTGAAATGGTTGGTGCTTTATCCTGATCGCCTTAGATATTGTTCCAAGTCAGTCATTTGTCATAGCCGAGCATGCTGGGAAGGCTGCTGCTAATCAAGGCTCCATCTCCTCCACTCTTTTTCTGCTGCCATTGCACCTCTGTCCAAATAAATGCTGCGGGGTGAGGATGAATGCAGGCTTGGCTCTGACAGTGAATCTTATGGGAGCTCCGCGATGCAGCTCTCAGATTACAACTTTCAAAATAAGAGTCAACTTTGAATTCACTTTGACTGCTTCAAAGTATTTACTTCTCTGCTTAAGATTCTCCTGAGGAGAACTTCAAATAAGAGAAATTAAGTTTGGAAAGGTGATGTACAGGTGTCTGAACTTTTCTCTGACTTTTTCTTTCGGACGTGTCTCTTTATAATCCTTGTTTATTGCAAGCTAAGACAAATCACGTGTGCTAATTGAAATGAATCACGCGCAATGCCTCTGCAAGGTCACTGATCCTTCCGGTGGGTCTCCCTGTAAAATGACACACCTCTGAGCATGGCCGCTCCACCCCCTGAAGATTAGCCACATAAATAAATTAGACCCGGGGACAAAGGAGCACCCGCTCCCACGTGAAACCTCAGCGTTGGTGGCGGAGGCCACTAACGGAGGTGGGGGGCTTTTTGTCAACGTCTGTCATGGACAGAGGAGTATTTCCAGGCATCGTATCCCCCCTGTGAGCTAAGGGTCTTTAAAGAAACTGAAGCTGACAACCGTTAACATTTAGAAATGTACCAATAAATAGCTTTTATGCAGACGTATCCCAGCGATTTGGTGGCACGCTGTCAGGACAAGAGCTGCTGTTCAGGAGTGTCAGGATGAGTGAAGCTGTCAGAGACTGGAGTCTGTCTCTGAAATAAGCTCCTCTCAGGACCTAAAACATCCATCAGTCCTTGGTTAAACCACACTGCTGCCTTAATGTAATCATATTAACTGTATTTAAACACTTTATATATTTATTTACTTAATATAGATTTCCTTTTTACCTACTGTGGCAAGCTAAAATCTGGGAATAATTACTAAAATGCTGAATTTTTCATTGGTTTCAACATTTAAAATGTAAAACATTGAAACTAAAAATACTTACTTCAGGATTCATTTAAACTACAGTCGTTTTAATGCTGATACCAGAATCAGAAATGCCTCTGATACAGCCTAAAATGCAGTATTGGTGGTCAGCATGTATGCTAGTGAAGCCACAGATCTGATACCATCATTTTCTAGCCCTCCAAAGATGGACTTATTTCTTCTTCTACAAAACAGTAGCCTTTACAGAAATATTATACACAGTATGTCATGGTCACTTGGTACGACTGTTTTAAAGAGGCAAAGAAGAACAGTACACTTCTAGCGGAGAGTGACACGTCAGTCAAAGCTAGCAAAACGTTAGCGTTTTCCTATCACAAATTCTAAGGCTGTATTTTTCTTAAATATAAAGTTACGCTAAAAAAATTACAGAAAGAGAAACACATACATCAGTTTCATGGGGGAAAAAAATCAGACACCCATCAGTGGACACAGGTCGTCAGAAGTTGGCTAACGTTGAGCTGCAGCTAGCTTAGTTTGTTTCTAGCTAGCTTGTTTTTCAGTTAGGATTTCTTCAGCTAGGTTATAAAGCAATGATAGGAATAATATATCCATACAGAATGAGTATTCAGCAGTTAATAAGAAAATATAATACTTTAAATTACACTGATATCATAGGGGTACTTGGTATCTGCCATTAGTGAAGTGTAGCTATCGGTATTGGTATAAGGAAAAAAAGGGGGTTGAACACCTCTATTTAAAACTGCACTTAACAACAAATGGATGTGACTTTTCTACAGCTACGTCATAGACTGATAAACCAATAGCAGCGTTTCTATTTCTGTTCAGAACCAGTTAAAAAGATCTTAACAAATGATTTAAGACTATGCACATCCATTAATAGACGTCCAATTCCAGCCTCAAAAGGCGTCTTTGTTCAGATCAGCTCTACATGAAGAACCGCCTGGAAGCCACCGCCTCCCCGGGGCTCCTTTCTTCCAAATGTTCAGAAATTACCTTCAGTGGAAAAAAGACCTAACATGGCAAAATGTGCCTTTAATAGCCAGAGACGTTTTCTTTTTCTGCAACAAGTTTAATTGGAAAGAAGTAGAATTCACTTTGAACGGGCGGAAAAAAATAAATCGCTGTGACAAGATGATCGATTACCTGTAACTCCACCTGACACAGAAATTAGGGTTTTTTAATGATGGGCTGCCTCTTCTTGGACATGAAATTCAAATGCTCTCCCAAAGTCTACCTTCAGCCGTCACTTGTCTCCCGCGCTTGTACGCTCCAAACGCAGGCACTTTGTCTTTGTCACCGGAGAAAGGACATTGTTATTACGGACATGCCTTTGTATTAACCAATTTCGCTCCTCTACAAGTAACATCTCGTTGGTTTTACCTACGCTGCAGGCCGACATTTATTCCCAGGACACATGTAAAGAAATACATTTATAAGAGTTTAGCTTAAAAAATGATTTTATCTTTTGTTCCTTGGCTGCTTATTCTAAAATAATGTTAAGAAAAAACGGATCCGGTAGGATTTTTCACAGTAAATGAGACTGTAACAAGATAAATAACTTACGACAGTGTAGTGCTGACTGTATGGAATCAGTGATCAGGTGCAGCCCTTCCTTCCTATGTATTTAATATATTTTGACACTAAAATAACCATCCATGAAGGGGCACTCATTTACACATCATAAAATCCACATATTTCTCATTTATGACCGTAAGATCTGCTTAATGTGACACTTTTCTTGATCAAATTATATGATGAAGTGTGTCAGAGGAGTTGTGAAGCTAACAGCCTCGGCGGGGGGGGGGGGGGGAGCGGGGGAGGGATGAGGAGGGGAGAGATGAGGTGTTTGCAGCTCGGTCGCCTGTGAGGGTAGTGGTGCAGCTCCCAGCCGGCTGTCCACATGGCTGCAGGTATTGATCCAGTTATCATTGCTAGATCATCACTATATAGACTCAGCAGCACAGAGAGAGCCGGGAGTCCGACTGGCTCGACTGACAGGAGGCTCACTAACTCACTAACTGACTGACTGACTGGAGGAGAAAGCAAAGAGTCTGAGCTGTGGTCATCAAAGCCAGGGCCGGTCCCAGCTTTTCAGAGGGCTTAGGGGACGATCTGAACCCCCACCACCACCCCTGTGTCAAAATGTGCAAATCTGCATGGCAACAAACTATTTATTACACTCCTCTATTTTGCTGTAGTTACATGTTGGTACAAAATTGTATACATTCCCAAAATAGGTTAGAAAAACGTATATTTCTAAAAAATTCAAACCTGCTACGCTAAACATTTGTATCCTGTAACCTGACAAATGTAGTCCAGCACCTTCAAAATCTTTTTGTTTTTTTGTTTTTAGTCTATTAATTTGTTTCACATTTTAACTACATTAGCATAGATGTTCTACTTTGGTATGTCCTCATGTCGACATACTGCGCAAAAATAGATATTTGAATAGTTTAAACCTTTGTGTTTTTTTAGAAAGAATAATCGAACATCATTCTAACAAAAAGCTGATTTTTTTTGTTGGCGCTCAACCAAATTTTGGGGGTTTTGATACAAATGTTGTGATTGTACCAAATGAAATGTAGGGATTGAGGGGCTCTAGTATGTATCACAACTGCACTGGTTCCCAGTAAGTTTTAGAATTGATTTGTAGATTGTACTGATGGTTTTTAAGGCACAGAAAGGTCTGACCCCTGGCGTTATTTCTGACCTTTTCACTTTTTTTGAGCCAACTCGCAGCTTAAGAACCTCTGTCAAGACCTTTTTATTTGTTCAACAGTAGGGCTGAACAATTAATTGAAATTTAATTGAAATCGCAATATGGGCTACTGCAATTTTTAAATTGCAGGAGGCGAAATATTTTTTACGAGTGAAATGTGCGTTAATTGAAATGCTGTGCTGCAGAGATGCTCTGGTCTACACATCATACACAGACGAAAGTATCAAATATCTTCACTTGGTAAAGGTCTCAGCAAAAATCACACCTTAATCACTAATTCATATTATTCAATAAAAATTATGATGTAAAAACTATCATTCCCTTTAATATCGCAAATCATACCGAAATCGCAATATAAGTCAAAATAATCGAAATATTTCAAAATGGTTCAGCCCTAGTCCACAGTCCAGGCTCAGGACAGAAGGTGAGTGTGTCTTCTCTGTGAGGGCGTCTGTAATGTGGAACAACCTGCCAGATAAAATTAAGTCAGCACAATCAGTTTCATCTTTTAAATAGCTTAAACGCACTTTTATAAAGAGGCTTTAAATCATCTCTAAACCCTGATGTTATGTATTATTTTAGTTTTTAGTTGTGCCTGTGTACCTCACATGTAACCCATGATTTGTTTGATTTCTTTAATTTTCTTTTGTCGTTGTTGCATTTTTTTTATGGAATGCACTTTGTAAACTTTGTTTTTAAAAAGGTGCTATACAAATAAAGTTATTATTATCATGACATCCTCAAAAAATTTTTTATAGCATCTGCAAATTTTCAAACATTTCTTACAAGCCATTCATTTGTGGGGACACGTACAAGTCTTTAAATGTTGCATCGCATTATCAAAAGTTTCTTATTTGTTACAATTCCAAAAAGTGTATTATAAAAACACAAAATCCTAGTCTGGTGCTACAAACACGGCTCAACAGCAATTTTAGGTAGTGTGTCTTTAAATATATTTAAATTACGCTTTAAAAAATCCAAGAAGAAACCCAGTAATAAGTCCTATTTTCCTCCCTAAGCTGCTGTTTATGGCTCGAGCAGCCCAGACACGGGAAAGAAACTTTATATTCCAGCTGTCAAGTCGACTAACTCGCCACTCATGTGAAATAAATTTATGTTTTTTAACATTTAAGATATTTTTTACGCTACAAGGTAGGAGCGCATCCGCCTCCAAAACCTATAAACAAATTAATTCTGTCTTTATTTTCACTGTTTTCAAGCATCCGTACAACAACATTAGCAGGCTCTCAAACATGAAGCGCTCACGTTGCAGAACCCTCTCACAGAACAGACAGAACATGCAATAAGAGAAGCAAATTGCCCAGGACATGCGAGCTATGGCTCCCTGAGAGCGGGGGCTATAAAGCTCACCTCACCTCACTGAGTTATATGCTAAAGCCCAGATATTTCATTTGCTTGATCACTTTGCCTCATCATAATCACTTTTATGCGGATTTATTGCGCCGTGGGTCACAGTGCGCTGGAGGTGCGGCGTTCTCCAGCTGTTTATGCCTCCTAAGAGCTTTCTGCTCACATGGTCTTTGTCTTATTTAGAACGAAGAAAATGTGAAATATGACAGGCGATAGTGCCCTCATTTGTTCTGTAGATTGCTTCACACACACCTCCCCACATGTCGGTGCCAGTCTCGCTCTACCAGCAACCCCTATTTCTCCCCCCACCCATAAGACCACCCCCCGCTTCCCTCCCCTCGCTCCAATACCCCCACTGCTCCCCGGCTCTCCCGAGTGTTGTGTGTTGTCCCCGGCCTCCGCAGCAAGAGGAGGAGGAGGTGGGCACAGGGCTGTGGAGCAAAGCCGCCACCGCCAGCGTCGCCTCTGAAGGATAATGCTGTTTATTGCATTTGTCAGGCGAGCGCTGCAATACTTTGTAAGTCTATTGCCCACTTACTGCCATGTACTTTAAGCCGGTACTGATGTGCCTCTTTTGTGTGGTTCTGCTTGTGTTATTTGGCAAATTGACTCGCGGCTGAAGGTTGGAAACAGTCCTCAAAGAATTATAACGCGCTCCTTTGTCCCTTTCTGTCCCTGTTTTCTGTCTCTCTTTCATCCCGACAAATCTTTTCCATCTTTGCAGTTTCACACTTCCTTCTCGGCCGGACCAGGACTGATGATTCAAAATAAGTAATTCCATTAAATGTTTTTTTTTTTTTTTAAAGCCACAGGAGCTCCAGTATACGAGCCCCCGTGCACCATTATTGATGATATCATTATTATGTATAGGATCCCTCAGTGAATAATAACCCATTATCTTTCATTTTTCCTGTTTTTGTCACTGGATGTTGGAAAGGTTAGGCAATTTATTTTAATGTTAAAACTGTCAGCCACTTACACAGCCATGTCTTGGTTCCCACTACGTTCGGCACTTGGGGCCATGATTGGTTTTAAACTAGGCTACATCTTTGAACAAGCTATTCCCACAAATCTCAATGCAATTCTCTCTGCTTGGCTTTTTATTGAATTGACTTCACGTCACATTTAGACAAAGTGTTACAGCCCTAATCCTACATAATTTTAATATGACCCTTGCTAAACACAACAGGAGCATTATGTTCAGATCTTTATGTTTAATTCCGCAGAGCAGCTTGGTAGTGACACACTCCCTCCTATAGACAAAGGAAGAGGAGAAAAAAATGCTCTGAACGCTTCAGTGCATTTAAATTTATACAAACTCTGTCCCTGACAGTGATGAATGTTACACTGTATTCTACAATATGTTTAATGCATAGGTCTGTTAAGTTAAGTTTTCTATTCCACTGCTGTGCAGCACAGTCACCTCCACAGTGAACAATATTACCAGTGTCACAACAAGAACGCATCAGTCAATATCTGCACGGCTGTTTTCATCCTGCAGATTATGTTTTGTTTAACTGAAGGTATCAGAGACAGAGATTAGTGCACACAGTTACCATGAATAATGATGCAGTTGTTTTAAAGTAGCTCAGATTAAAACGTACAGAGACATAATCCCAAATGCATCTTGTTTTTCTGAAGATGTTTGTATAAAAATGCATGTTTTCTGCTCTCACTGGCTTCAGGAGAAAAGATATGTAGCTAAAACAAGCTTCTTTAGCAAGCTACACTGTGCGCTATAGTAGAGAGGCAACCATCATGCAATCAGTTGCTTAGTTGTTCGCGAGAAGACTTTTCGGCGGCATCATTTTTAAAGCAAAAATGCCAGCATCTGTTTGTGAATTGGATTTCCTTGGTTTTTATCATGATAAGATAATATTTGAGTTTTGGACTGTTGGTTGGAAGCGGTGAGTAATTTAGAGACGTCACATGTGATGTGTTATTTTAACTATTTTCTGAGTTATTCCATCTCCACAAGGGGTCAGTTGCACCATGCTGCTTTCGCCACAGTATATCAGTATCAATAGCCTCAGTGGTAGAGTCGGTCGTCCCCCAATCGAGAAGTTAGCAGTTTGATCCCTGACTGCTACAGGCTACACGTCGAAGTCTCCAAGTTGGGCAAGACGCTGAACCCCAAACTGCTCCTGAAGGCATCGCCAACGGTGTATGAATGTAGTTAGTTCCTGATTGGAGACTGGCACGTTGCATAGCAGTGTGACATGTCGTGTAAAAGCGCTTTGATTGGTCAGAAGACTAGAAGAGCGCTTTATAAGTGCAGTCCGTTTACCATTTAACATGGTTAATAATTAATGATACATTTTGATGCTAAACATGCTGCCTTTTATTGCATCATGAATACTTTTGATATTTCTAGTAGATGGTGCTGATAATACTTTTTCTGGTGTATTTAAACCCAGTTGTAATGCAACTTTTCCTTGAGATCGTTCATACTCTGTTTCAATATATGGTATATTCAAATTGAGACAAACATGAAATACAAAATTCTAACCTGGAATTTTTTTTATTTTTATTGATCTACGTCTTAAATTTTGCAAATCTAGCTTTATAACTTTTTCAGTTGTTTTCTTTCAGCCTCTTTTCCTAGACTCTTAAGATGTGCAAGCAGATTTAGGGACAAGCCAATCTCGGATCCCATTGGCTATAGTCTGATGACGATATAGCCTCTGGGGGCACCTGCGAACATAGCGGGGCATTTAGAGATAAAAGACATCCTTTTCCGCGTGCTGCATTGTTTACAGAAAAAGAAACAGTTTTTCTTGTGATTTACTTTAAGTGTGCGGAAATGACAACATCATGATGCAGATTTGTAAAGGGTAAAAATGAAGCTTTATCAGTTCTGTCCTCAAGAGGAGAAGAAAACTTTTAAAATGCTCGTTTGTTGAACGGAGAACGGATCGATCATTTTTGATGCATTCGAAGAAGTCGGCGAATTTATCTCAAGTTGAATTTTAGATCTAGGATTGTTAGATGTCTGTTAATAGAGATTAATAAGAAGCTAAATCGTTGTCAGATGACGCTGATGGGAGCCGGGATGTCATTGCAGAGCATAATGTTCCGCCTGCTTTTGCTCTCAACACGGACTGTTTTTTCTGCGTACGCTGCAGCCTGCTGATACGTGATCGGTCAATATTACTCGGACTACAAGCGTAATGCAAACAGAAGCCAGAACACTTGCCGTCCCGGAAATCCACGTAAATAGAGATTAGGAATTGACAAACTATTCTTGCAAGATATAGCTATATAACATATTTTTTGAGCCCTCCTTACCCCCCTTGTTTGTCAACTGTGATAACTAGAGAATTTACCATAGCTTTATTATCACTTTATATATGTACTGTAGTGTATTTATGTTGAAGCAAAACATCGGAGTAGAAATCCCTTGCAGTTTAACACTAAAAGGCCCCCATAGGTTTACATGAGTGATGGTGCAATTCTTTAATGTAAAGGAACAAATTGTGCAACATTTTGACAGTTCATCTGCATCACGGCGGCAACGTGGCAAAACTGAGATGTAGTTGTTGTAACACATTGTTGGTGTGTTTGCTCAGGTAGCATGCATGCACCATCAGCAATGAATGTTTGTATAGAAGGGAGAGAGAGAGAGAGGGAGAGGGAGGGAGAGGGAGAGGGGGCGAGTTATCTGTTCACACAATACACAGTTACTCAGGCAAGGCTTATAGATTCAGGGAAATGGATTCCATGTCAGGATATCACACTTACCAAACCTTTAGAGTGTGCCATGTTGTATCCAGGCCTGACTTGACGTTGACACAAATACTCCCCGGCCCATATAAAATCACCTCCACAGACACAGTGTTTTACAGGCGACCTGTGACAACAAAAGAGCATAAGAGAGGTCGATTAATTAGATCCTGCGTAATAAAATCAGCTGGATGAGAGACTCGTGAGCAACATGTCTGGAAGTCCAAGTTAACAACCAAGTTTTATGACCTTGATACTGATCCAATATAACTCAGCATTGGTAGTGTAAATACAATTAAGTATGGATGTGCAATTAAGTAAAACCTTTAAAGGGGATTTGATTTGGGTGTTGTGAAAGGAGCGGGAGTGCGCTGCAAAGTTTTTGTGAAGGTGACAGCAATAAGTCATGTTTTACAAGATTACACAGATGTAATTTATCACATTTTGAGATGAGTAAACTATCGTAAATGCAAAAAGCAGGCGTGCACGGACCTTTTGATGAGCGCCTCGAGTGGTAACAGCAACAAACAAAGTCTGATTTGTATTTTTCTGCACATCTTATCACAGCTGAGTGCGGTAATTTGCAGAGGCACGCCTTTAAATCGCACCCCAGTAACAGCCTTTAAATGGTTACCCGTTGAGATACAGTAGTGCTCCGTGGTGTAATGTAATTCAAACACAGTGATCGGAGAGCAAAGGTAGGATGTTCTGCTGCTCTCAGCCCATGAGTCTACCTGCTTGCTTTAATGCAGGTGACTGTGAGAAGGAGAATCTTTTAATGAGTGTGTTGGTGTACAACAGCACACTGCAAAGTTCAATACAAAGTAATCCTGTATATTAACCTCTCTAAATGAAATGTGAAGTTGTGGATTTCTTTCTTCTTAAGATCACTTTGGTGTTCTTAGAGAGGAGCAACAACTTCCTATTGAACACAACCTTTGAGTCGAGCAATACCCTCTGCTCAATCTGTAATTAAATACAAATTTTTGCTTATTATATCCACCAAAGCGGCCTGTTCTCACTTCAAACTCATAAAATATGGCAGCTTGCTCTGTGGCCCAACAAATCAAAATATGATGCGTCATTCATGGACAATGTCCTGAGGCTCCTTGTTTCAATGTGTCAGGTGACGTAGTCTAAAAAGTGTGAAAGTCCGTCAATGTTTACTTCTGTTAAGAAGATGGCCTCTGTCTAAAAGATATAAGTTATGTTAGTTACTTAAGTTAAAAGAATAAAACATATTGGGCCTAATATTGACCCCTGAGGAACTCCGCTTTTAATGTCCATGTATGACTTGTGTATTGTTGCCAGTTTTTTAAATAGCTACTCACACAATTCAGTAAGACTCCCCTGATACCAGACCTCTCCAGTTGCTGTATGCCAAAAAGTTGTGACATGCAACATTTTTGTCAGTAAGCTATGATAACTGATTTATTTTTAAATTCAACAGGGACATAGCATATTTATTATTAATTACTTGACCGTAGATCATCATATTTACCAGGGGCAAGGGAACCAGGCTGCCTCATTTGACTATTTGGAAGTGAGAACATGTTTAAAAAGGATTTTTTGGTTTTTAATTTGGCAGTAGGATTATGAAAAAACAACTGGTTAGATTTGGGCGACAGAATTCGAAGTGGCATTGAAGTCAGGTGACGTAGTCTAAATAGTGTGAAAGTCCGCTTGGGGTGCAAATTAATCAATGTTTACTTCTATTAAGAAGATGGCCTCTCTCTAAATTATATAAGTTATGTTAGCTACTTAAGTTAGTAAAATAAACAATATTGGGCCTAATATTGCCCCCTGAGGAACTCCACATTTAATGTCCATGTATGACTTATGTTATTGTTGCGAGTTTTTTAAATAGCTACTCACACAATTGATTGCTTTATTTTGAAATTCTACAGAGACATTGCATATTTATTATTGAGTACTTGGCTGCAGATCATTATATTTTGAAGGGGTCAGGAACCAAGCTGCTTTATTTGACTATTTGGAAGTGAGAACATCTGTAGGATTATGAAAAAATTTCTGCTTAGATTTTGGCGAAAACAATTGGAAGGGTGCAGCATCTACCAAAGAAGTTTAGGCCATTAAAGTTTGGACCAGATCCCATCTGACTCAGGAACAAGTAATACAACGTTGAGCAAATTGTTACACTGTTGCCTATTTGACAGTGAGTCGGACTCAAGAACAATAAAAAATATTTTAATTGTGACCATACATGTTTGTGTAGCAGCTGTGTTTGTAAAATGATTTCCATGTTCATGATGTTTTTCAATCTAAGCACTAGGTAATAAATAGGTAATAAAGCACTATGGTTAGACATATTTTTTATTGTGTTAGAATTATAAACAGACATATGTTGTGATTTGCATATCTTTGAAGACTGGACAATTGGCCTTGGCAGAGCTCTCCAAGTGCCCCTGTAGTTTTTTTCCCCTCTTTCTTTGCTTTGATGGTGCATTGAGATATAACTCAACATATACTTTGACACATGTACTACTCTGACACTGACAATGATGCCACAACACAGTGTTGAAGCAGCAAACCACAGCAGCGTTATATTCCTTCTTTAGTTTTATGAGGCATACACAGAGGCGGGGTGATATAAGGCCTGCTGAACCCTTCAGACTAGAGTAAAGAGAGTAATATGTAAACAAAGCTGCTCATAGGCACTCTGATTTACAGTGCTGCCTCTCTACATAAGAGCACAAGTCCTGCTCCCTGCTGAATTGGTTTAGTGACAGTCTGAGCTCCCATGCATTTTACCCCTCACCAGGTTTTATGGCAACTTCTGACTCGCTGCAAAATACGCCAAAAAATGTTGCCACACACACACACACACACACACACACACACACACACAAACACAGACCTTCACCCTCCCCACCCCGACTTCTGTTGTCAGAGATCAAGCATATCCTCACACTCTTGATACGCCATCTGTATCTTCACCCCTCCTTGAGATTAAGTAAGGTGGGGTAACCAAGCCGCGAAAGGTTTTTAACATCTGTGCCGGGCTGCTGTAAGTGATACTGAGGAGTTATAATTAAAGGTTCCGACTGAGGGAACAGTGTTTAATGTGGAGCACCCCTCTGCTATCCATCTGAAGTAATGGGGTGCAATGCAAGCACCCGACTGCCACTCCCCAGGCCCCCGTCTCACTCTCTCATCTTTACCCCACCTCTGATGGATGGGGAGGACCGGGGGCCAACTCTGCAACCACTTTCCACTCATCTCTCTCTCTCTTTCTACCGCTTTTGGCTCTCTTCTCATGTAGCCGGCATTGTAAAGCATGTACTGTAATGTGACAATAGCTTGAGGAATGACTGATCCCAGATTACACCGCGTCTTAATTGAGAGGACGATCTAAAAAGGAGTCCGAGTGACAAATATTCCAGGAGCCGTCTTTCAGCAGATTGACCTTTTCCGACGATAGTGAGAGAAAAATAAACGACATAACGCGGGATAAATCAAGCGCAGATCATTTGCGTTAGCATAAAGACGTGCTCTCAGGTTTGATGGAGCCTGGAGATGAAGCCTGTGATAAACATGAGCTCCTTATATGAACATAATGCACTCCAATGATGCACATACTAACCTGCATGCTATGCTAATGGGCTGATGTGTGATTACAATGAGGCATTCGCTGGCATTACAACAGATGTGGCGTTCAGGCTTTGTTTTAAGTCTTTTACATCCTTAATGCAACTTTTTAAGTATTTTCTGCTTTTACATTCATGTTCTGTGTAATACAGGCTTAATTTAAAAGGATGTTCTACATCCCTAAAGCTACTTCTTTGGTATTTTACATGAATGTCTATGGAATATAAGACATTTTACACCCTTAATGCCAAATTTGTATTATTTAGCACTTCTACACTGACTAAAGCTAAAAGGTATTTTGGATCCTTATTGTCACTTTTTAAGAAATATGCGCTTCAACATGGATGTTTAATGTAACACAAGCTCAAGCAAAAGGGTTATTTTACATCCTTAATCCACTTTTTAACTAATCTGTGCTTTAACATGGATGTTTAGTGTAATACAGGCTAAATCTAAAGGGTATTTTACATCCTTAATGCTACTTTTAAGGTATTTTATTCTTTAAAAAATGTATGTTAAAGAGAGTTAAACAGAAGCTAAAGCTAAAAGACATTTTACATCCATAATGCTACTTTTTAATGTAATATTAACTAAAGCTAAATGGTATTTTGCATCATTGTTATGTTGTAAGTATTTTGCGCCTTCACATTGATGCATAATTCAATACAAGCTAAAGCTAAAAGACATTTTACATCCTTAATGCTACTTTTTCAGTATTTTTTGGTTTTACATGGATGTTTAATGCAATACGAGCTAAATCAAAAATATTTTTTTACCATCATTTTACCATCATTATGCCACTTATTACCCATTTTGTGGTTTTACATGGATGTTTAGTGTAATACAAGCTAAATTGAATAGGTATTTTGCATCCTTTATGCCACTTTTTTAGTACTTTGTGCTTTTACATTAATGTTTAATGTATTACAAGCTAAAGCTTAATGCCACTTTAAGTATTGTACACTTTAAACATGGATGTCAGCGCTAAAGCAAAAATGGATTTGACCTCCCTGATGCCACTTTAAAGTATACTGCATGTTTAAATGGATGTTAAATGTAAAACAAGCTAAAGCTAATGACACTTTTTAAGTATTTTACACTATAGACATGGATGTTTCGTGTAGTCAGAGCTAAAGCTAACCGGGAATTTACATCCCAAATGCCACTTTTTAAGCATATTGCACTTTTACATAGATGTCTGGTGTAAAACAAGCTAAAGCTGAAAGACATTTTACTTCCTTAATGTCACTTTTCAAGTATTTCACACTTTAAACATGGATGTTTAATGACTACAAGCTAAAGCTAAAAGGCATTTAACATCGTTAATGCACCTTTCTTCTGTTCCTGCTCTTATTTCTGCCACTCTGAACGGGGCGACTTCCTTCATTTGCTTCGAACGCTGTCCCTCATTTTTCACGTCTGTGCCAGAAAATCAGTTGTGACAGGTAAATTCTGACAGTAGAGAAAATCTAGCCTCGGTCATTAGAGTTAATATTATGTTTCTTTGGCAATCCCTCATCATTTTTGGGCCTCATTGACTATTTTTCTTTATAAGATATTAAGTATTCAAACCTCATTTACATCCTTATTTTTCAATTTGCTGCCGCAGTAGTTTAATTTATTCCATATAATTTCTTTTTCTGAGAGGGACATTAATCATTGCCTGTTCCTTTTAGTGCCTCTGGGACTTTTTTTTTTTTTTTAAATCAATAAAATAAAGGCTCTTCCTTTGCTGAATATGATAAAACATTTTGCCAAGGGATATCAGTGTCCTAGCCAGGCTGCTTCCTCCTTCTTGTTTTATTCATTTTATCTTGTGTTTATTTATCTCCTGGCCCTAATGCATGGGCTTGTCATACACACATACAGTACACAGACGGAGAGGTCGGTCTATTCAGCAAGAGGAAAAAAAAAAAAGGGGTGAAAGTGCAGCCAGACGTTTTATCATTCCCAGCGAGCGGCCTTCCCCTTGATCATCTTCATAAGACGCCACGTGATTTTTTTTTCTTTTCATTTTTAATAGCTGATGTGGGATAGTCAAGTGTGAAGAAGGGGGAGGTTGTTATAGAAATTTAACTATCCTTTACAAATTGATTCACACTCCACCAGCGCACAAGGTCCAGTAGGTAAATTACCAGGAGGACACAATCTTAATTCTCTGCCTCCACGGCATTACGGCTCTGTCCGGAGATGATCACGGCATTAGTGGATGTAGATAGTTGTAGGAAGATACGTGTCTCGGATGTTCGGGGGAACGTGTGTGTGACTCGAATTCAAAGCGAATATATGTTGTGTGCTACAAGTGTACTCTAAAGTTAAACTAGTTTGTCCAACAAAAATCCTCCAGTGAACGAGCGGTTCTCTAAGTTTCAGCCAAATGAACGTCGGGGTCTCACTTTAAATGGTCGCACCCCCCCATAGCCAAACTGCTCGTTACTATGGGGCGTTAATCTATATTAAATCATTAAAAAAATGGTCGTCCAAAAGAGTTCAAGTCAGCGTTTTCCAAAACATCCACTCTCCTAATGACATCATTCTTCTGCTGTCATTAAGGATATTAAAAATTCATTAAGAAGAAAAGTACTGCTGAGTGGTGACAAATCAGTGAGCATTCCCCCTTCAAGACTAAAGACCAAAGAGTGTGGCAAAGTTTCAGCTCGGTTTTTTAAATGATGGCTCGCTTTGAACGCAGCAGAGGTTGTCAGACATGCTCGTCAAACGGGCCGTAATTCCACTTGTTAAAGCAGAACTCAGGTGTGACTCAGAGTATCATACATGTCTGACTCTTATACTGTATAACAATTTGAAGCCAAGATACAGATTTGATAAGAAATGATTGATATTATATTATTTCAATCCCCAAAAATGAATAAGCGAATAATGGATACAATAAGATTCTGCAATTATTAGGTGAGTGCATGTGCTTTAATGTACTATTATAGGATGTTTCCAGGTAACATGAAGGTGCAAATAAGTGACAATTGAAGACTACAGACTAAAGAGTGTGAATGTACCTTAAACGGATGACTTATTAAAGCCGAAAAACTTAACTTAGATGTATAAATGCGACGCTTTTATAGTGTATAGCCCATACTTAAAAAAGCATATATGTTAAATAAGATTATATTTCTTTAAACGTGAAAAATGAAAAGGTGACTAATGTGGAAAACAAGGTTTTGCAACTATTTAGGGGGGTTAGAATTAGGGTTAGGTGTGTGTTAATCTTTAATCTATCAGTTTAGGATTTCCTCTTGAAGTTAGTCTGTAAAGTAAAATATCAGGGCACCGGTTCAGCTCAGCAGGTAAATCACACAAGTCCCACATGCAGAGGCTACAGTCCTAGATGTGGCTGCCCCGGAATGGACTTCCACCCTCTGACCTTTCCCACGTGTCATCCCCACTCTCTGTTTCCAACACTATCCACTGTTCTCTATCGCTCAATAAAAGAAAACATATTTTCATCGTACATTTTCTGTTTCTGTTTTCATGTATTCCTAAATGCTGAAACTCAGCGAGCATTCAAGACTAAAGAGTGTGGCAAAGTTTTAATGAGACCGAGGTTAGTCAAACATGGTGGTCAAACAGACCATAATTCCATTTAAAAAAAACAACAACAACAACAGAACCTGAAAGTATACATGCCTCATTACCAGAGTGTATAACCATGTACAGGCCATACTTTGGAAACACAGATTTGATATATGATATAAAGGATTATATTATTAGGTTTATTTGAACGCTTATCAGCTATTTGTTATAAAGTAAGCCTGTGGAGTAGGGGTGGGACAAAATATGGATAGAGCAATATTTTCGTGCAATACAATTATCGATACAGTCGATCGATCGATATTTAAATTTACAAATGTACAGTGTGGTAAACAAATTTGCTTGGGATATTGACTCACTGCGTCACAACTTCCTGGCTCCTCAGATATCGTGATGTATCGGTATGATTATCTTGCAATATTCTAATGATCGCAAAATCGCTGTATCGTGATATTATCGTTATCGTATGGTATCGTATCTATAGTTACCCTGTGATTCCCACCCCTACTGTTGAGTACCTCAGATCTGTTTGCATTGTACTGCACTGGCTGTGTCCGTTTCCATGTATTCCTGAAGGCTGAAATCAGTGAGCATTCAAGACTAAAGAGTTTAGCAAAGTTTAAAGTATTGTTTTTAAATGATGGTTTTAATGCCGCCGAAGTTCTCAGTCAACAAACTTAGCTTAGATGTTACTTACAGAAGTTATATGTGCCTGACTATCATAGTGTTTAGCTATATACTTTGAAAACATACATTTGATAAGATTTAATATGTTCTAATGTCTCCATAAAAGCTAAAAAAAATTAGGGTCCAGGATATTTAATATGTATAAAATGAAAACATGACTGCTCTATGATGGCTGAACCCTGCTTTGTCTGTTTGTCCTTAAACATCATGATCATTTCTCCACTTTTTTTGCAGTAATAAACCTGGATATATTTTTTAAGTGGTTTGAGCTTGAGCGGTGCAAAGGCTGCTCCCATTCTTCTCTGCTTTGCCGTGTTTTATAAGCTAATACCTGCCCATAATGTGTTTGTACTTTACATCTCGCAGTACTTAACATTTGCACTCCATTTTGTCGGTCAGGGCCCAGTGAGTATGTACAACAATTTCATTTATGCTATAGGGTTCTCTCAGCATTTTAATGGTTTCGACTGAATACACATCTGGTTGGGTATATACTGTATACACAGTACGCTGCATTTTATCGATGTAAGCCTATGTTCAGTGCCACCACGGCCCATTGCTCTATCAAGTTTGCTATCAAGACGCTGAAGCCTTGGCGCTTCTGGTCGCCTGTCCAATTCATCCGAGTAAAACAAGTGAAGTCCTCGACCCCCCCTCCCTCAGCCTTTCAGCCGATACCAAACACATTACACCAAAGCAGAGTCAGTGAAGTGTCTGCAGGGCAAAATACAGCTTCTCTACACTGATAATAATTATAACCTGGAACCGGAAAGTTTAACTTATGTGTATGTATGGACACATGTACAAGTTTACAAGTGTAAACATGCTTTATCCTATTTTTTGTACTTTATTTTGTAGATGAAAAATGTGTCTTCACATATGTGTCTGTAGAATGAAGAGACTACAACTTGTTTGACTGTGTAAAATGAGAAATAAATGACCTTAAAATCTTATATTTCAGTGTAAAGTTCAGGTTTGTATGTCGTTTCTGCCTTACAGTGCAACAGAGAGAGAAAAGGAATCATATCAACATATATCTGACACCACCTGGGACTGTGTACTATAAGATGCAACCTCACAGAGTCATATTATAATTATGTGATTTTATGAAAAGTTTGTTTTTTAAGTTTAAAGGGCTCAAACTAACAATTATCCTTTTATTTCTTAATTAACGCGTTTGTTCATATAATGCCAGAAAATTGTGAATAATAAGTCTAGAGTGATGATATCAAATGTTTTATCCAACCAATTGCGCAGAATTTAAAAATAATCACTTAATGAAGATGTAAAACAGAGAAAAGAGCAGCTTAAAGTCTCCTTGAAGAATCTTAAAACAACAAATGTTTGACTTTTTTTTCATAAAAAGTGATTCAAACTATTTATCAAATATTATCTTGTGACTCAACCTGATGGCACTGTGCCTATAGGTGGCGCTACAACAACATAACTGTCTTAGTAGAAGCCCCTTATATTCCCACACAGGATTCAGGTCAGTCCATCTGAACGTGTGTATTTTGAGCAGACCTACATTTGGCTGTACACCTACAACACATCTATATATCTAAGCTGCTAGTGTAATAGGTACAACTAGCTAAAACTAATGCTAATGCTAATGTAATAAACAAACAAGTTTATATCATCTATTTCTTTAAATAACTAAAAGAGAAAATGTTTTTTTAGTGCTTATTTCCTTAGTTCTTATAAGGTCTTATATCATCGCAGTCCAGGACTGTCACATCTTCTTTGGGTTTTCTGGTCACTCCTCTAAGTGTCACTCTAACCCAGTGGTGGGTATTTATTCCAAAGGAACTACTACAAGCATAAAACTTTACCTTGAATTAGTTCTGAGACGTCTACAAAAGAATGACAATATGGGAAAATAGTAGAAAAATGTTATTTTACGCCGCCTCCTCCTCCCTCTCCTCCCTCTAACTGATCAACATTAGTTTAGGAAATAGAAAATGAAAGAGGGAGTGGTAATGACCGAGCGTGATGGCAGAGGCCCGTTAGCTCGGCAGGACACACACGGACAGAGGAGAAGGAGGCGGCCGGGCACAGGAGTAATAACGCTGATGAGATCTTAGCAGGGCGATCTGATTCTGATGTGAATTAGAGTTAAAGAGAGCTCCCTGCCGCGCTCATACTTAGGACAATCTCCTTCACTACCAGACATTCATTGTTAATATGACATTCCCCGCGATCCGGGCTAATAACAGTCTCAGAGGGTGGGGTCTTTTATGACTGCTAGAAAAAAGAGAACACAGCCATTCTGCCTTTTGCTTAATGTTTATCTCTCGGGAATTGCACAGTGGCACGGCGCACAGTGATGCCATCTCTTTTAATTCTCTTTCTGGTCTGTTTACACTCAGAGGATGGAGCTAAGAAATCAGGAGGAGGAGGGGGCAGACACACTCAGCCACATCTAGCCTACAGCAGCTAATGCGTCAAGGCCATTATATTCTGATTGGAAATCTAATAAACAAATCATCGATCTTAATGCGAGTGTACGGCAAACATCAGGGGGCTCAGAGACACTTGTGTTGGAAGTCTGACTCGGAAAATGTTGACTTACTGTGATCTTTAAACTTCTTCTCTCTTCTGAAAAGTCCTAATTAAGGCCTAAGCCTCTGGCTTATTCAGAGACTTTCCCATTCCTCCCTCTTCACAAATTCAGTAAATATATTATTGAATCACATTATCTGTTTTTGCTTGGCTCCCATTACTCACAGAGAGCAATCTGTAATGATAGTCTATCATCAACGTGGTGGGTCGTGTTGCACCATTGATTATAATCCTCCAAACAGCTTTTATGTTTATGAGAAATCACCCTAAGAGCAGCCCGCATCGTATTTCCCCCGATCGGCTTCATGCAATTATGTATTTTGGTCTGATCGCAGATTAAAGTCTCACTATTGATCAACGCGTGCTGCTCACACAGACAGACCTGCACGCCTGTCTTCTCAGCTTTCTGTTGTTTGCAGTGAGAAACAATACAGAGAGCTGAGAATCCATCAGAGATGACAGGTCCATTACACATTGGTGGTCTGAACCCGTTTGTCCACTGTGTCCCACTACAAGCAACTTTGGATTTTACAGAGCAACAAACAGCAGTTTATATGTCTGATCTGGATTTGTTTTGTACGACATTTGGGCTGCAACTAACATTTTAAGGGGCGCTGGTTTAGCTCAGTTGGTCGAGCTGGCACCCCATATTCAGAGGCTACAGTCCTTGATGTCCCAGACTCCCAGTCTGTGACCATTTGGTGCATGTCATCCCTCACATTTCCTGTCTCTCTGTAGCTGTCCGATATAATAAAGGCAAAAGCCAAAAAAACTATTAAATAAGTATTAATCTGAGGTTTATTTCCTTAATTAATGGATAAGTTATTTGGCCTATTATATGTGTGAATAAAGCTGAGCATTTTCCCAAAGCCCGGGTTGACTTCCTCAAATGACTAATTTAAGAAAAAAAACCACAAAACATTCGTAGAAAAGTAAAGAAACTAGAAAATATTCACATTAAAGAAGCTTGAATCGGATATTTTTCATAGTTAATCTTAAAAAAAATACTCAAACATATAAATTGAGTCGTAAAAAAAGTTGGCTATTAATTTATTAGTTGCTGTGTTTATTAAAAGTTTCTGCAAAGGGGGCGTCGGTTTAGCTTAGCGGTTAAATGGCGTGTCCCAAATACAGGTTACAATCCTCGATGTGTGGCCCCGGGTTTGACTCCCACCCTCGGCCCTTTGCCGCGTGTCGTCCACACTCTCTCTTCCTGTTTCCGCCTCCACCACTGTCCTCTCTCTCAAATAAAGGCGTAAAAGACAGAAGAAATGACACCCAGATATGATATTTATCATAAAGTCTGCCATGATACGGATTCGATTCAATTCAGGATCCTGCGATCGATATAAGACGATATCAAGTGACCCTTTAATACAATCAGTTATATAAATATTTACAAACAAAAACAAAAATAATAATAATTTGACAATGATTACTGAACTAAAAGATATTTAAATAAAAAATAGTCTTTCAAATAAAAGGAAAAATATATCGTATATATCGGCTGGCTGATATATCGGTCGTCGTATCTTTAAGATATCAATATGGATTGATGTTTTTACTTGTTATCTATTATATTGAGCTGTTAATATGTATATATTGACCCATATCGATTAACAATTACAATCCTATTTATAAGGCCTTGTTGACAACTAATCAATTGATCGTTGAAGCATTAAAAACATTAAAAATGATTGCTGATAACAAGAAATAAAACAAAGGATTAAAAGCAGGATCAGCTTTAAAACGACTTCTTCAGTTGGTGATAATGAGTGGTATTAAGAGCCCCTCATCACATCTACTGTAAAGTTAAAGTGCTGAATTTGAATTTCCAATGAGGAATACCCAGGGCCTTCATTATGAGACACTGTTTGTTATTGTTGCATAAGGCAGAGAGCCACTAAATCAGCTCCCGCAGGACCCCTGCTCCACCAGGTCGCACACTGCTCTGCTCAGCCTTTCATGTGTCTGCCTGTAAATTGTGAGTGCCGCTCATCTGCTCGTGGTGAGACAGTCTGCTTAAATACAGGATTGGACATTTAAATGATTTCACTTGTGACAGGCCTGCTGTGACAGAATAACAGATTCGGCTGAACAAATAGGCCGTGGAGGCTGCCGGGGTCCCAGGAGTCGGCCCCCTCGCCCTCGGGCTCTGTTTTGTAAAGGACTTGTTTCAGTATGGCAGCACTTCTGGAAACATATTGGGCCTTGTTATATTGAATGAAATGCTAATTCTCACAGACTGGGTGGATTGTGGGTCTTTGTGTGCGTGTGTGTGGTCACACACGTTGCACATGAGCATAGGGGTAGAATTTAATCCACAAATTAAAGACAAAATAAGTCAAACAGTTTATGGAAAGTTCAGTTAATTCAAAGTTCTATTTAAAGCAGTAAATAATCAAGATTTCTTTCACTTCCTGTCGGCCCTGGATTAAAATGACTCATGCCTTCTTATTAACAGTGTGAGTGGTACTGCCTGTTCTCTGACAGCCTGCATATGTGGGAGTCCCTGAAGGCATTATAAGTTTATGATAGCATGATGAGGACTAAAGGCCAGCCAGCATCCGCTTCAAAAAGCCAAGCCAAGCTCTTTCTGAACTTACCTTTCTTTGTGTGGGGAATTGGACAAAAGCCATAGTTCCCTCTGGTCTGTCAAAGCTATTCTATAATCAACCAAGCGTGGCCCTCCCCTTAAAGAATAGGAAGACATTATTCAGCTTCCTCCTTCTGATCTTGGGGCCACAACAAACCATGTAAGCCATGGCTGACTGGTTAAAGCGAGGGGGGGAAAAAAAAAAAGGAGGAACACAATGTCCTCCTGTCAGCGGCTGCAGATACAGAGGCCTATGAGCCGGGCACCACGTGACCCCTCGACCGCCGCCTCGACCATGGTGGCCATGGCGCTGAGCGGTGCCACACAGAGAGAGGGCCTTGAACCCAAACGCACTCAGGCGTCTGTGAGGTCGGATGTCGCAAGGAAGGTTGTTTCAAGCAGCGACTACAAGCGAACAGCGACTCTAAGAGTCCAGTGAATGAACTCAACTAATCAATACACACACATTATTAGTATTTTAGGTGGAATTTGTGTGAGAAGCTTGGATAGGTAATAAAGGGCTTATTTTTTCATGTGTGATCGGCAGATTGTAGCGACCACGACACTAAGAGCAGCGCTTGAGCTCATTTTCCACGACTGACTGAAAAGTAGAGACTCAACACTCAGCCAGAACATTTACTGGCTGGTTGGTCTCAGTTTGCCAAACTGCATAAGAGGGATTTAAAATTAAAGAGGACGCTTACATTCTCGTGGGGGCTGCCATATTGGAGAAGAAAGAGGAAATGTGTGTGAATCTTTGTGATATTTTCACTTAGCGGCTGATAATCCAGCACAGCAATACTTGGATGGAAAAAGAGTTCAAACAAACATCGGAGAAGTACGACAAAAGCATGATTGTTAATTAAACGAAAGGAAGCTGTTCTCTAACAATAAATGGTGTCAAATGTGAGCGAACATATTTATTGTTTTCCAATTGTACCAAACAGAATCCCAAGTTTTGTGGCCTAACCGAGCCCTACCCACAAACCGTTATTATCCCACTGAGCAGCGTTGATTTTATAAGTGTACCGCCAATGATCGCGGAGAGAGGCGCTGAATGTTAAATAGGTAAAGAGCCCCGTGGCAGAGGCATTGGCCCCCTGTTACCACTTAGCCCTATTTGGCTGGCCTCACTCACACTCATAATTAAGACCCCCTACTGTGAATATAAATGGCCCCTCAATCAATAGTGATAGAGAGAAATAAAGAGACACAGAGACGGGGAAGACCGCGGGCATATCTCAGGGGCAAACATGATAGCATTATGAAAGGAGCAGCTTGAAAGCGGCTTTTACTCTGACACGGGAGCCAACGTTGTAATTGTCCCTCGGGGGAGCGAGAGGCTCTTGTTATTAGAAAACAATTTCTCCCTCTAGGCCGCTTCTTCTTCAGCCTGAGGGCACACCGGATACACGTTCCACTCCTCCATGCTGTTTGCCAGATACAGTCTCGTGTAGGATGAATAAACAATGCTAAAAAGTTAGGAAGTTTGAGTGAGAAACTGAACAGTTTCGGTGGTTTTCCAAGGAGGCAAAGCTGTAATTGATTAATCAGGATGAGTAAAAGTGGTCCTTTGTACTGTGTTGGAGCCCAGTGTGACCAACACAGTGACTTAAGACTATACTGGGCGATTTCAGGAGAAGGACTTGAGTGTGTTTCTTGCTTCCTTTGTTCTGGTTCCACCTTTACGTAATCCACACCGTCCTCTTCTAAACATATATCATTTCCTATATTTACCCCATTCCCTGGCTAATTTCCAAGCTTTATTTCCCGAAATGAATCCCCTTTGTCAAATCCATTGATCCCTGCAAATCTAGAGCAACATTACTGTTTGTATAATAAATTGACCTGTAATGTAGATTAAGTAAAGGGGGGGGAGAAAAGAAAAAAAAAAGTAAGAAAAAAAATGCCCATTAACATTTTGCCTTGTGAGTTTGTGTGGTTAATTTAAAACATTTAAGGCTGGAAATGAGCTTCTCCATCAAATGTCCCACTTCCATTTACATTTCTTGCATACAAGTCAATTTGTGGCTGCCCCACGCCATAAATCATTGCCACCGGAATGCTGTGTCGGTACCTCTAGACATTACCCTGGCGCATGGTACTTAAAAAAAGCAATTTAGAACTCCATTTGCTCAAAAAAAAAACAAAAAAAACACACAGTGTGCTTTCAGCAGACTCACACTTCTCCCAGCAAAATGAAGATTAAACAGCATTGCCTAAAAGAGTTTTATTGTATATGAACGTCTCGCAATTGTTCTAGTTGTCGGTTTTTTTCTGCTTTTGTGTGATGTATGTGCGCAGAGAGGGGTTGAACAAACAGGCATTAGTGTGCTATTTCTGTATTTGGAGGCATTTTTAGTACAAAAATATAGATATTTTGGAAGTTTTTAACTAACGAATATTGTCTTTATCGCTTAAGGCTGCGGATTTTCTTTCTTGACTGAATATTTTGTCAACAAATACTGAAAGATGGCGATCTTAGAGACTGTAATGTCTCTGAATATCTTCTTTTTATAGACCGACAGGCTCAAACCCTAAAGATATTAATTGATTAATTGATTAGTTGATTGGTAAAGAATTAATCGCGAACAATTATTTGTACTTTTTTATTATTTATAGTTTGTCATTTTTCAAACAGGTCTGTCAAATATTGGACAGTTTCAGCGTATAAATGTGACGCTTTGCTGCTTTTCTTTGTCGTTTATGACAGTAAACGAAGGTTCTTTCCAAAAGAAGCAACTTTAAAGACGTACAAGCGCTCTCGGAAATTCGTTAAGCATTTTTCACTTTTTTTTTGACATTTTTAAGACAAAATGATGAACTAATCAAAAACATTTGTATGCAGATTTATTTATAATGAAGATAATAATCAGTTACAGCCATAATATTCATAGAAACACCTAGAAATCAGCAACTAATCTACATTTAGTAAGTTGGAACCAGTGAATTTTATGACTTAAACCATTAATCGATTGCACAAATAGTTGCAGATTATTTCTTTGTCGTTCCCCAAATGGATTCAGCTCTAAAAGTATCCGTGCTAGGGATGCACAATATTATCGGCACGTTATCGGTATCTGCAGATTATGGCTTGAAAATGACATATTGGCACCGGCAGTCATTTTTATGCCGATATTTTCCGCCGATAAAACGCTTTAATTCTGCCTAAATGCTTGATGATTCCCTAAAAAAAGAAAAGAAAATGTTACATACAAATAAATTTAGCATTTTGTATATTAAGTTTAATTAGTTTTCTTATATTTTCCAGTGAATGTGTACATTTTAAAAAGCGCTGTATCATGTTATTTCTGCATCTGCCAGTGGGCCACTGCAATAAGAGTAGGCATGATATCAACTCCACTACAGGAGGGAGATTTCATGTTCTCTGCAAATCGGTATGGAAATCGGCAATCGGCTAAAAGTCTTGGAAAATATCGGCATATCGGATATCAGCAAAAAATCCAATATCGTGCATCCCTAATCCGTGCAACAGGCCAAATGAATTGCCATGTTTATACAAGATGTCTGTTCTGCTATGATGTGATTATCTCTGTCATCCTCTGTGTTCCTGAGCTCACCTCCTCACCCTGCAGGACTGAGAGAAACAGAGAAAGTAGAAATAAACCCACAGGTCTGTTTACTGCGCTTCCATTCACCATCAATAATGGGCTGATAAAAGAGATGCTATCTGACCAACCAGAAAGCAGCGGTCAGTAAAATAGGTACAATATTGTGTCACGTATCAGGAAATAATTGATGACCCCCTTCACGGGGATCTCAAACGGGGCATTGGGAAATCATTTTCAATCTATGGCTTAGCAGATGAAACAAATGCTCCCGGCTTGCTTTGTCAATTCTCACTCCTTAGGGTCAAACAAACAGCTTTTCCAGGGCCAGCTCTGAGGCTGCTGTACGGGCAGCCAAGCTTAAAATGCCCCTTGTCCTCCACAAAATGATACAACGCAGCATTTCATATACCAACAGTTTGTTATTTGTCATTGACAAAGTTATAATAAGAGGGGCCTTCATATTCATTGACCAGGTGACCCTAACATTCCCAGAGCTTCCAGCTCCATGCACACAGAGTCCCTGGTCCATGTCCGCGCTGTGCTCTCACTAATGTCCCCGACAACTGGTTATTAAGACACAGGGAGAAAAACAAGAGGCTGAGTGTAAGAGGAGCAGGCTTGTAGAGGGAAAACAGTCATATATCATACGCTTCCATGCAAAAACACATGTAGTGCATGGTGTGAAATGCAGACGCAAGTGTGCATTTGTGCACAGAGCTGGATAATTATTGACTACTTTATGTAAAGAGAATTAATTAGCAACTATTTCAATAAAAAAACAGAATCCAAATTGAGCTTTTTTTTTTTTTTTTTTTTTTTTTTTAGTCTCAGATTATTCTATAATAAAATTAACCGTTAGCTGCAGCTCTGCCAAGCCTGTGTTAAAAACAAGCCTTAAAGTGACAGTACTCTGGTTGGGCCAGTTAGTGTTTTAATGGTCTGTTTTTGTTTTTAAGCCCGAGTGTGCTTGTTGTCGACTCAGCAACTCCTTGACTGATTAGTTTAGCTCCAGTGCTACCAGGGGCCAGACAATGGGAGCTATGCAGAGGATATTCACACAGCCTGCACAATGCATGCAGCTCCAGTGATGCTCTGCTGCTGTGCCAATAGCTAATGAATCAATCAATTAAAATATTTATAGTTATTTGTTGTTGGATGTTGCTGTAATTATTTGTTGATGGAGAACAAATCGAAAATGATGGTTTAAATTGATCTAATAGACGCAGGGAACGTTATGAATTTTGAATTGATAACGATGTAAAAATAGATGTTTGGCTTCATTGATTGACATTGAAATATAAAGAGAGTGAGTCATCAAATGGTACTTCAAAAGAAAGGTAAAATAGCCAATATAAATAAAGCGAAATAGAAACAACAGGCTTTCTAGGTTAGAAAATACCTCTGACAAACTTTTCAAACATCCTGCTGTGGTGCAGAATTCCTCCTCCACCTCTCACAGATCACTTCTCATTTCTTTAGCCCGCTAGCCTCCTGGCCGATGGGTGGAATCGACCGTCCACGCGCATGAGAGCCCCACATCTTACACACTTCTGTGTCCGCGGGCCTCCTGCTCGCCTCTGTGAAACCAACAGTTTATTCTCTAGCAGCAGGGCTAGGAGCACGGCTCGGGAGGGGGGCGCATTGTACACCATTACCAAGACAATGGGGCCATATGGGGAACAGAAGGATCCCCCGCTCGCCTTTTCAGCACTCGACAAACGCTGCAGCGTATTATGCGTGGCAGCGGTCACTTTAGGGTTACAGTTTTTAGCATAACAACTGATGAAAAAGGGAAAGTCATTTTATCCCCATTTAGGGCTATTATTGGCACGACGTAAGGGGGTGAGATTTATGGGTTTTGAACAAAAGCCTTCTTGGTCAACACACTGATGAAGGCTCGGGGAGAGATAATGGTATCACATCGTGTTCATCAAATCAACATCATGTCAAAGGCGGCGGCGGCTCTGTTGATTTGTGTTTGTTGACTCCTGGGCCACATGACGTCTGATTATTCCTTTCACTCCCCTTCAATGCGTATTTAACGTAGGAGAGATACCTTAAATAAAACACACGCATGTCTCGACCTGTCCCGTGAGCGTGTGCAGAAACAAACAGGGCGGCGGTGACGTCACGTTCGGGGCGCTGCAAAATGATGCAAATATAAATGTCTGAACATCTTGTGTGTTGATTGGAGCATCGCAGATCTTGTGATGGTAGACTGCAGATCCAATCCATTCCCGGAGTATGGCATCTTCACACACAGTCAGCAAAGCAGCAAAAATCATATGGTGAAGTGTTGCTTGATCTACGACAAGTGCATCAATGCCAAGAGACTCTTCTTTTTTTTTTTTCTTTCCTTCTGAGAGGATGCTTTAAATATCCTCTTCAGTGAGCGGCTCAATTCTCCTGAGATCGTGTGGAAACTTTAATGAATTCAGCTCAAGACGTTTAATCATTTTCATTTATTCAACACAGCTCATGTGCTTATCTTTGGGTTTTTAAAAATAATTTAAAAGTGGTAAAAGATGCGCGTTTGGAATTATTATTGGTACCTTTGGTGTCGATAATTATTGGCCTATCTGCATGTAATGAATTGACTATCCTCATAATCTGGCTCATAATGGATTTAGGACACCGAAGGGTCCTCTAAAGAAGATGAGAGCCTATTGATCCACAAGATAAATGCTCTTTAGGATGTTAATAGTCTAATTTGCTTTAATGATTTCTCCCAGCACTTCCCCAGTCAAGGACAGGATAATATACACTTAAAAAGGCATTCCAAGCCGAGGCTCAGCAACTAGACGCTTCCTGCATAAAAATGTAGGGCATTTGAGTCGAATGTTTGAAATTGATGATCAACCCCGCCATTAGTTTGTCTTTATTTGCTTCCTTCCAGGGTAATTATCATGGATTAATGCTGTTCTGGAGTGTCATGCGAAATAACATTAGCGGTATCCATTTCCACAATAACCTGCCCAGGTCTAATAAGCAGAATAATAATGCTTAGAGGTTTTTCTTTCATGTGGCACTAAAGCGCACATTGAACACATGGCGTGTGGGACGGATGGTTGATGCATTATTTAATTAATTAGCTGTCAATTATCAAACACAAATTATCCTTAAGATGTAAGTGACGAGCATTGTGATTGTTAATTATTTCTGTGAGCAGATCACACGTTTCTTTTAGGCTTTTTTTTGGCGTCTTATTTTAAATATTGAATTATGCAAATCTTTTTTTTTTCCTTTCAGCATATTCCGGCTGAATCTGCCAGTAAATCTTTGCTCCATGCTATAAGGGACATTTTCGGATTTTAGCCCACCACCGGAGCAAATTTTAATCTCAGACAAAGGCAGTGTAGTATGACACACCAGAGACAAGATGAGCTATTGCTTTAGCAGTTTCAGGCATAAATGACATTGACTTCTGGGAGATGGAACTCTTTAACATGCTCCGCACCAACTGAGTCACATCTGCCGTTGACAAACAGCTAAGGAGTAACCTGAGTCTATGTTCTCTTTACTGGCAATTTTTACATTTTATCATTGAAGTCAATGAGCCAATCTGCAATTTACGCCGTGGAGAGCGGGATGAGTGTATTCAGAACCCGGTCACACACCCAATCTCCTACTAAAGAGCAGCGATAATGTAATAATGCCTCACTGATGTGCCAGGCAGTAATGGTGCTGAACATCTCCCATTCATCCAACACTACCTGATCATTGCTTTAACGGAATAATACATTACGGGCTGGAAATAGCTGTAAACCTCCAACTTTATCTTGGGAATGTGCACTCGTTTTTACCTCGGGAAACGTTCCTGTCCCTCGGTAATAAAAGGCAGAGCTATCAGGATGAAATGAAAAAGAGATTGAAACCCCTCCGTCTCTGACAGGCAATGCACAGATACACACAGAGTATGGCCTTCTTTTTATTCTGTAGCCCACAGGCTGTTTGTATTATTATGAAAATGGGTATTATGATCTTACGCTTCCACCCAGAAGAAAATGAAACACAGAAAATGTCCGCGTTTTTTCCCCCTTATGGCTGTAAAGTAGGTCTGATTGACCGTTACTTCACTCTGTTTCTTAGCCCTGTCAATTCCTCCTGCCTTGACAAATGACACTTAGCCGTCTGTCAATAATGGCCCACGTAAATGTGCTTAAATGGGCCAGGGCGCACCAATGTTATGGCTCTTCATCCTATTTAAATTACATTCCGCCTTACATAATTACAGAAAGCTGGTATAAGAGGGTAGTTTGAGCACGGAGTAATGTACACATGTGAAGGCAGGGATGCATACAGTAGAAGGCCGTGGTACTTAAAGGTATAGAAACGTAAATGACACAGTGAACAAAGCTTTGTGATAATTAAGAAAAGACAGAGGCGCAAGAAGGTGACATCAGCCATTAACCTTATATCAGGCCATTTTGTAAATCAATGTCACTCACATTTAATAACAAGTGTAATCAAAGGAATTATGCAAATTTAATTTGATGCCTCTTGCATTATGCAAATCTCAGCCAAATATAATGAATCCTGACACCTGACCAGTGCAGTATACAGCATGGGTGGTTCTCATTGTTAAGGGCTCACTGCTGACAGTGTTTAGGGGAAAGGATGGAGGTGAATGGGGGGAAAAATGCACCAGAGATCATCAATTATATCATAGCTGCTGATTATAATGAGTCACTGTTTGCGTTGCTGTTTGTGTTCTGCATTTACAGACATTTAGATTGCTACGACTCCATATTCAAGCTACACTGGCTGTTATTAAAAGGTCTTTGTGTAAATCTGTCGAGTGATACACATTGTGTTTCTGTAATGGATTGAACACGCTGAAATACAAGAGTGAAAACAAACGACAAATGTCTGCCGCAGAAGCAATTTTCTGCGTATTGTATTAGTGACCAACATGTCTGCATGACCCAGCGACTCTGACAACAACCCCACAGACACACCGTTACAAGTGGTTCATAATAACAAGGGGACTCCTCGCATCGGATGCAGTCAGCTGGTTCACAACAACCAAATGTTACGGAGTAAAACAGCATGTCATGCTGCCATTTGACATGGTGAAATAAGATTAGATGAGATCCATTTCAGAGTGCAGAGGCTGGCCTGTTCCTGCACACAATCTACAATATACAAATACCAGGCAAGAGAAGGGGGAATTGGGGTCAGAGCGCTGGCACACTTACAGAATAATTCTGCTGCTGCTTTTGAAGGATGCTGCTGGATTTTATTACATTTATAATTAACTGACGATCAGTGCTGTAAAAAACTATTTCAATACAGTTAGTAAGAGCACCGATGTCGTTTATTCATTCAGTTAAGTGGGCCTAAATATAAATAAATAATAATAAATATTTGTGTTTATATTTTGGTTGGTTGGATGAATGGATGGATGGATGATATGAAAATTGGACGGATGGATGGATGGATGAATATGAAAACTGGACGGATGGATGGATGATATGAAAGTTGAATGGATGGATGGATATTAAAACTGGATGGATGGAAGGATGGATGATATAAAAATTGGACGGATTAATGGATGGATGGATGGATGGATGATATGAAAATTGGACGGATGGATGAATGAATATGAAAACTGGACGGATGGATGATATGAAAGTTGAATGGATGGATGGATGAATATGAAAACTGGACGGATGGATGGATGGATGATATAAAGGTTGAATAGATGGATGGATGGATGGATGGATGGATGGATGATATCAAAATTGGACGGATTAATGGATGGATGGATGGATGGATGGATGGATATGAAAATTGAATGGATGGATGGATGAATATGAAAACTGGACGGATGGATGGATGGATGGATGATATGAAAGTTGAATGGATGGATGGATTAATATGAAAACTGGACGGATGGATGGATGATATGAAAATTGAATGGATGGATGGATGAATATGAAAACTGGACGGATGGATGGATGGATGGATGATATGAAAGTTAAATGGATGGAGGGATGGATATGAAAACTGGATGGATGGATGGATGATATGAAAATTGGACGAATGAATGGATGGATGAACAAATGGATGGATGGATGGTGTATGATATGAAAATTGAATGGATGGATGGATGGACAGATATGAAAATTGGACAGATGGATCAATATAAATGTTGGTTAAATGGATGGATGAGAAAATTGAATGGATGGATGAATATGAAAATTTAATCATTCAAGTCATTTTTGATCCACAAATGAAAGAAGTACTGAAATACTGGAAGAAATTACTTAATCGGGTTTCTCAAAGGTGAACATTTGGGCTTGTTTTGGTTTGTTGGTTGGAAAACACAAGCATTAAATATATCAACTTGGGCTGTGGGGAATAACACAATTTTCTAACCTTTAACAGGTCATAGAAGAAATTCATAAAGGCATATATACATACAGAATACAGCATCCATACCTAGAGCCCTATCTAATTTATAACAAATTCTTACTAATCATGACTTATTTGATTCAACTAAAGAGCATATTCCTTCTGTCAGTTGTTTCTCTCAGAGGCTATGCAGCAGGATTTGTGTGCCTCAGATGGTGTGTGCTACTAAGTCCTTTAGTGTGCACCACTCCGGGAGTAAAATGAGCTTCGATCTCTCCCAGAGGTAGCCCATCAAGAGGTGGGGAGGTTAGTTGGTCGTCACGGCCATCTAGACCCTGGCCTGTGAAAGCCTGCCAGAATCAATGCTAATTATGCTGCCATCTGCGAGGTGCCTGTGCTAGGTTGACACCTGTTCACTTCCAAGTGACGCTGAGAAACTTCAATCAAGCCGGGAAACAAGACGCTAACACTGAGGAGGGAAATGATTTGTAAAGGTATTGACAGCGATGATAGTTGGTGGATAACAACTGTACAAGATATAGTTGTCATACCGGAAGCAATATAGAGGAAAACATCGAGTCATTCATTGCTAGCTTACACAGAATAAAGGCTAAGCTGTTTCTAAGACGCTACATACATTACATCCTCTCTGAAAATGTCTAATTGACCCTTCCACTCTGTCAGCACAGTCGTTCCTCTCCTGGATTTCCAAACCCAGCCTACGTGTTTGATAAATGTCCCTGGGCTATAGCAACACTGTCCCTCTCCAGATAATTTATCATGCAAAGACAATCAGTCAGAGGACTTGATTAATATTTTCTGGGGGATCTTTTCAACTTTGGAGGCTGATCTAGCCAGCCACATTAGGCAGAGTGTTTGCGAGAGGAAACCAATAAACCAGGTTTGGCTGTTTGCTCAGTGAGACCGGGGGCCTGTCAATTCTTTGCCCCTTGAAAGAGATCTGCCATTAAGGTGACATGAGAAACAAATGAGGCCAATTTCTCCTCCAATGTCCCATCTGATATGTCAATAAAGGCCCAGCAGCCGCAGGATGCTCTGAGATGGATTTTTCCTTGCAGCTAGACAATCAGTGGAATACATCTAACTTTCCTCCGATAGGTGAATCACTCAGACAAAACCAATGGACTAGCGTTAAGTAGCAACTGCAGATCTGGTTTCAGACAAATACATGAACGAGATTTACTTCCAAGGTTTTGTTTTCCATCTTACAAGATAAGATAAGACAGGCAATGCATTTGAATTATGTTTGTCTTTTGCTGGGTATAAAACTGGGGCTTGACCAGACATCAACATTTTCCTCACAGCGAGGCGTAGCAACAAGGGATTTTATCTGTACAGGTATTTTTGTTCAGTCATACCTCATGTCAGGCTGGAGCTGCATGCAACAGTATATAAGACGCTGATAAAAAAAATGCATGCCTATCCAGCAGAGGCATTCTTTTATGAGGCATCAATATAGATTTAAATATGCTATCAATATCATCGATACAAAGCGAAAACATAGGTCGACCGATATATTGGCAGACCGATAAATCGTCAGACCGATAAACGTGCTTATGTTCTAGAGTAGATTGTTTTTCATTTAAATATCTGCAACTGCACAATTATACAATTTTTAAAATCATATTTAGTTGCTTTTTGTGAGTTGTGAGTTTGATATCGTCTTATATCGGTCGCAGGCCAATAAACTGAATTGAATCTCCATTTTTAATCTATATCCTGGAAGATTTTGTGATCAGCAATTCTCTTACTGTTGTCCAAAAGTGTTTTTAGAATATTATATTGTGATATCACTTGTGATTTACACCCCTACATGATATTAGAAGCTGAAACTAGGGATGCACCGATGCATCGGCTGAACATCGGAATCGGCCGATATCGGCCCATCAGCAAATAAGGTGGCATGTGCCGATGGCAGTAGCCGATGTTTTTTATTATTTAACTGCTTTAATTGTGCAGTTAATTTAACTGTAACAAAGTATTTATGTTTTCAGAAGGATTTTTGTTAGGCTGTGTAAGCACTGAAAAATGTTTGTACTATGACCAGGTGATTGCCTGAAAAGCCTCTTTAGCCTGTTTTACAGTTATTTTTTGAACAAAGATTATTTTTATGTGAAAGAAGTGTAAACAAAAAGATGTACTGGGAATTTGAAAGATTGAATTCATGCTTTCTCAAAGAGTGTGATGAAGGACTGAAACATTGGTATCGGCATCGGCCATCAGCAAAATTGTTGTTTTAAACATCGGTACCTGCCCTGATTTTCTCAATCGGTGCATCCTTAGCTGAAACACAATTGTTTGATTCAGAAACTGGGTCATCCAATCAAAGTAGAAAGAATCTCTATGTTAAGCTTTCAACCAGACGGATCAATATTTCTGTCTCTTTTATAGTACATGAAAAAATCTGGTTAGAAAAGACAAGCACCATGTTAACCTCAAGAGGGAATTAATGAATATACTGCTAATATATCTCTCTAAACTATCTTGCAAATTAGCGATGTAAATGTTGGTGCAGACCGGTCTGAACAGGACTGACACACAGATATTAGAATAGATCACAATTAGAAACAACATCACAGACCTACGTGTGAATGCGATACTTATATGTAGAATTATAGCCTCATCTGCCGTGCCGCAGCATCGATGGGCATTCATTAAGTATGCAGCTCATAAAGTCAAATGTTTTTCAATAAATATCATGGGAACGAGGCTCGAGATGCTCCACATTCTTACAATGGCAGCATATGTTGAGGTGGATTGAGTCCTCGGGCTCCAATCTGGCTCCCTCTCCCTCGGACTTAGAAGATAAATTATGTGGGCTATTTTTCCATTATGTTAATCAAAACACTCGCCATATGCATTACTATTATTGGAGTGGTAACAGAAGACATCCTGTTTGCGGTGTGAAATTGTGAGACTGAGCCTTAATTGATCACAAACACAGTTTTAGGATAGTCAAAGATAATTCAACAGCTGGCCTTGTTTATATCTCTTGTTAACACGTTATATATGTTTTATGGAGTGTCAACTGATGTTTCATATCACAGCAGCAGCCTATTTACAAGGATGCCTCAGTGTGTAATGAGAAGCATGAATGACAAATAAGGTAATCTTACTTGATCCAGTTGCTTTTCCAGAGCTGTGTATGTGCTATTGTTGTGAGCGGGGGGATGTGGTTTATGTGACTTTAAGTAAAACAAACACAACAAGTGCCGCAGTTCTGGCACTTAAAAAGGGTTTGAGAATGTGTGCCGGCCCACCTTAGCCGTGCTAATTGTTTTCCAGATACACATAAGGTCTCAGGCACCATCTTAAATTCCAAGGTTGCACTTACAGCCTGCTGGACGTCCTTGACTGGAGCCAGACGCGGGTCTAGAGAGGGCCGTTTGGCCAACAATGTCATTGTTATGGCCTTTGTCATCTCAATTAGCAGGCGGGTGCTAAAACACAGAGCTCTAAATGGTGGCATCAGTGTTAACCTGGGACACAACACACACCGCCCATAAACCCCAGCACTTATGCCTACTGCTGACCAGGCTGTTTGTCTCTCATTACCTTCCGGCAGCAAAACGGGGCCCAGAGGTTACGCTAATGGCCCTCTCTTTCACAAAGTTACTGCAGCTACATGGAAGTATGAAATGAAAGCTGTATTCCGCACACAAGCCCGGCTGCTCGGCTAGATCTGCCTTCAGTCTGAATGCTATATGAGTTATATGGTGCAATGAGAAAAGAAATAATCCTTCCCAATACCTTTTCTAATACCTTGACTAGATATTTGCAGATACCGAGTTCCACTTCTTTACTAGTTAGACAAAAAAATACACATATAACTATTATCTGGAACAGTTGCAGGCTCTTCTACAGACCCTGTAGAGTTGTGATATGATTGCTATAATAGCCCCTTTTACACTGCCAGTTCAAGGCGGGATTATTACGCTTCTGTTACATTTCGACTTCTATGTAAAACACGGAGGCGTAATGGTGGCGCCTCTGAGCTGAGATTGGAGGTAGTAACAGAGGCGAAAAGACTTGAGTGTAAACAGCGGAGCCAGCAGGGCGAAACAGCGCCATGTGTGTGTATTTGAGGCACACACTGTTTGTTTACACCTTCCGGAACGCCGAACGCTGTGTAAAAACACACACTGTGGCGGCTTTACGCTGGCGTTGCTTGGTCCAATGTAAAATGGGAAAGGCGGCATGAGACCGTTGCTTCGTTACGGCGCTGTGGTGGACCCGCAGTGTAAAAAGGGCTAATGTTGCATGGCCTAGCACGTAGCGACAAGCTAACGCTAGCAAGAGCTCATTTCTCAACCTCCCTTGAAGTCCAGAGTCAGCTGAAAAACATTAAAGAAACGTTTGTTTTTTTAATATGAAACTTTAATTTTAATTTAATCTTTACATCATTAAAAAATACAGCCTTGCTGGAAAACACTATTGTTGATATTTCTGAAGTTGCTCGTGGCAGCCATAAATTGTACTATTTCTGTGAAGGCAAATTTTTGGGGGCTAATTACTGATGGTATTGAATCAATGCATTGACTGGTACATGCGGCGATACCCTATATTGCATTTATGGCAGTATAGGGGGATTTCAAGTATTGATATTAGAAAACCGCTGATAAGAAGGGAAGTCAGTTTTGAGTGTTTCCGCTGTCGGATACACTGCTGATTAAATTAGACCCATTTTAAGGTCAATGTATTTCTTTAATCACTTGTCCCTTTTGATCATCTTTGGGAACAGAGCTCCTCAAACTCAGTCCCTGGTAATTGGTCCTCCTCACTGGCTCACTTGTCTGCACTCTCATGGTTTAATGTTGCCAACACTTTCGGCACAGGCAGAGCACATAATGCTGTGCATGTTTAACAGTCATTTCCATAAGTAAGTGCAATTTCTGTACAGTTTGTTCCTGTGTAATGAAGTGAAATCTTGTTTGTATTCCCCCTATTTCACAAGGAAACCCACTCAAGCAGCTACACGGGAATTAAAGGGGCTAAAAATTAAAAACCGGCACTATCTCTAACTGAATGTCACGTTATTAGGAAATAAAATAAATTACACGCATACTAAGTAGTTGTGTTTTTGTTATTTCTGGGTTTTATATTCTGCAGGAGCTTTTTTCCCCTCGTTGTTATTGTCTGAGTCTATAAGTGACCTTAACAAGAAAAAATGCAAATGATGTGCGAGAGAAAATGGCTAACATTTATTTATCCTCGCTGTTCTCTTGTCTTGTTGGTGTCATTAGAACAGTTCGCTGCGTCCCATTCTCTCCCATTATCTCTGCTATCAACGCAGCACAGCAAGATTCCAGCAGGGCTATAAATACTTCCCCTGGACCACATACGGCTAGCACATCATCTCCCAGACACAGCTTAATGATGGAAAAAAAATCTAATGTCTTTTTGCCCCCTTTCTTCCACACATTCTCACAAAACCATGAAAAAAAGTCAGCCGGCTTGCAGAAGTTACACATACATTTAGCCGAAAGAATACATTTGCACCTAAGTATCCGCTGCGTCTTAGAAGGTGTGAGAGGAAATGATAGATGTGCGCCTGATCATCCGCTGGCACAGGTTTTTGTTGATTGCACCAGGGTCACTGGCGCTGGCTCCACAGATCCATTAGAGCGAGAATGCAAAAAGGACACTTTATCTGAATTCATTATAAATGGATCTATATCTTATGTTTAGGGCCAAGGACACGATTTGTATCACAATGCAAATATCTATCATTAAATGTTGACAGTTCATTTTTCCTGGCAAAGAAAGAAAAATGTTTTCTGTGCCGCACTCTTCCCGTTGCTGTTCTTCCCCTGTTAAGGCGCCAACAAAGTAGTCGAAGCTGATTTGTTGTCCAAATTGAGTGGTTTGTCATAATTTCATAAGGGGGAAGTATCCGGTTCCATGATTTGCATGTATGGTAGCATTACAGGTAAATAGTATGATGAATATCCTGAAATATAAGCAGTAACATCGACGTATAGCGCGCGTAGAGCATTTGGAAAAACAATATCAAGAATGTGTCTGCTTTTAAACAATAGTAAATAAGTTGTATGTATAATAAATTGCAAATATAACACATAACAAAGACAGAGTGGTGTGAAACACTTTAAAAACTTGCGCGTATTCCTATCGGATCAAAAGCACCCCTGTCGAACGTCTCCTTCACACAAACTGACACATCATCATTTTTTGCGCCTCACACAAACTTGCAGGCACTTTGTCCGATGCAGCGAGTTGAATTGCTGAGCACATGGCTGGGCATGTCAGTCAAAGAGCAAAAAGGAGCATCCCGTTGTGTCGCTATCTAAATAATGGCTATAAAGCGTAGCTAACGGTGTCCTCTGAAACGTGCTCAGGTGGAAAGAACTAGACAAACAGAGACAGCCACCGCAGTGCTCCCTGACACAGAGGACAAAGTGAGGGCCTCATTTCCTCCCTCTAATCAGTGTTTACATCCACCCCCGGTGCCAATGGCTGGTGACTGAGCAAGACGTGTATCAATCACCAAAGGCAACCTAGCTGGGGAGGACATAGTGGTACACAAACTCGCACGCTGGTGCAAACAGACACACACCAGCCTGGCAACGGGGGACGCTCTCATCTTAACCTCTTCCTCTATTGCATCCTCTCTCTCTCTCTAATGGGTGCAGAGAAATTACAGCTAATTAAGGATGTAAATGGTGGCAGAGAGTGACTTCTAATTCTGCATTAAATTGTCTCTTACCTCAGCAGAAAAATTTATCAGAGGAGGCAATGTCAACTTTTACTGGGGTGGGTTATTTGCATTTCTGCACACATTAATTCGGGGATGTGCAGCGCCTACAGAGGGGGCGCGAACTGCATCCCAGCAACCGGTAGCCTCCACAGCGGAGGTTGTTATTGCTCTTCTCACTCTGTAGCCTCCGAAATAATTGCTGTACAAGACGCACGATGAAAGCATAGCAGGCGGAGGCGAACACATGCAGAAATGTGCATGTGCCAAGTCTGCAAACTGCTGTCGCTTCCTTCACTCCGCAGATGTTTACAAGGTCAAAGCGTGGCCATAAAGACGGAACGGATGCAGGCGATGAGAGGAGCAGGACCGCGGGTTAGGTGTTGTAGCTGAGCGCATTAATTATCTTTGCGGCCGTTCTTGAGGTGAGAGCAGCAGATTTGAGGCGCGGCCAACAGAAGCGGTCTACACGGACCGCAAAGTCAGAGGGCACGGCTGCAAACATGTGGTAGGTGCCAAGCTGCAGGGTCTGAGAGCTGGGCACCGGGGACGAGCATGATTACAGATTTATTACAGCTTTTCTGCAAAGTCATGCAGTCGGACATGGACGATCTACGTAGAAGACATCCAAATAGAAACACAGATAAACATGCAACAATTCTAAGAGATAAAAGTACCTCTTGGCTGCGACCTCAAGGAGGCCCGTAGATTGTGTTTGCATGGCCATTGATTGACCCCCGAGTGAAGGACCTCATCATTCTCTCAGCTGTTCCTACGTCTCATCCAGCTCAATCCATTTACATTTAAGCACAGCTCTGCTCGGCCTAATTAGTTCCACGGCTCCATTAGTCTACATTGTGGTCAATCCATTCATCACTTTGCATGTTAGTTAAAAGCCCATTTCTCTGATCCTGTCACTGTTCTCTGCCTATTACTGTTCTTTTTTTTCCTCTAGTAAGGAGAGTGAGGGGGATTGTGGGTAACTAATTACCACGAAGATGGCATCACAATAAGGCCGACACTCAGTGCTAACTTGTGGATACTAAAACGAACGTCTGAAAAGTGTTTTATATTTAATTTTCATACATGTAGAGACTGAAAGTGTTTAAGCAGTACACGTACAATGAATGAAAAGACGATAATACAGAGTAGGCTGAGAGCGAGGGAGCGGGAATAAAGACGACAGAGAGAAAGAGAGGTGGTAATGATCCCTGCATTCAGAGACTTGGCTCACCCACTGGCATACTGGCTCGTACGGTCCACTGGCTCCAAACTTGCTGAGGTCTAAAACTCGCATTATGCCTCAAAAAAGGCAGGCAACCAGGACCCAAACACACTGAAGCTAATTAATTCTCAGGCATAATGAGACATTATCATGTTTGATGTACAGTTTGCATACTCTCAGGGTGCTCTCTGCTATCAGGATGCAAACAGTTGGTGGAAACAACAAAAAGGAAACAATAAAGGGGAGATTGCAAGAGTCATTTGGCAGATAAAGTTGTCAGACACTGGAGAGTGACCTCCGATTATGCTCAAGGACTTTTGTCAATTTGATTCCTGGAAAGTTTACTAGTTTTTCTTCTATTACACACTTTTCTTAAAGGCCCTCTCCAGTGAAAATCCAGTGTTTAACCTTGTAAACATCTCCATGTGGTGTTTCTCATGTGCTACAAGACATATCAGGGACAACATCAGCAGTCATCTCCATGGCTGGGCCAGTCTGCTTTTAAACTGCAGTGTACCAAGGACAGGCTGAACAATCACGTTTTCAGACTGGCAGGTTTGTGACGTCACAAACCTAAAGAGCCAATCCCGATAATGGACGGGGTGACGCTATGCGTATCATTATGTGTAACCAATGGCAACCACTTTGGCAATGCTCGAGGCAGCTGTAACCGTCATTGTAATTTTTGCAAACTCACTACTGACTACTAACGTTGACGTTACTACTGCTAATTACTACATTTCAAGCTAGCTAAGTTTCAACAGGTTGCCACTAAACGATGGCGGAGACATGTTTTGATTGGCGGTTGGAAATTTGCATAGTGGGCGGGGACTATGGAGGTGGCTTAAACATATTTTGCAGAAAAAACATGTCAGACACAATTTATCATTTCAAGCAGAGTATTTTATATTTCTTAGAACATGACTGGAGCTGCTCTTTAAGAACGTTACAAAGAGATAAAAACACATTATCCCCCAAAATTTGGGCGGACTGGAACTGCAAAACTCCTATATCCCCTTAGCCACCAGTTGGGATCTGGAAACCACTAGAAAAACCCAACCAGGATCAAAGAAGGCGACTAACCTAATAGGGGGTTAATAGATCTTTGATACAATGAAGGGCCTGGTCGTGTGAAGCCTTGAAGGCCACTAAAGTTTTAAAATCAATGCAAAAATGAAGGAAAGCTAATGCAGAAGAAAGGCATGCATTAGTTTGGATTTATATGTCATGTTTCCTTGCTTGATTGTATCCCATTGAGTATTCACTTTACCATCGCCGGGTCACCACCACGTTACGTTTGCTACCTGCTGAAGACAAGTGCAGCGAGGATGATTCTCAGGATGATTCAATGTCTGCTGCAGTCCCTGAAAGCGGAACTCATTTCCAGGCCGAGCTACAGCGCGGTCCCAGCAGGGAGACATGAAGCAATCTGAGGCCCGTGATGCCCTCCCACAGTACCTGCTGCACTCTCACTCCCACATCCTTCCCCTTTTATCTGGAATCTATTTTCCCTCTCCCCCCCCCACCGTAAGGTAACTCCATCTGAAATTTTACATCTCCCCCGTCTCTCTCTCTCTCCTCCCATGATGGATGAGCTCCACACTCTGCCATGTCTCAGCCTGTCCATCATGCCTTGCGATTAGGAATTAAAAATTGCAAACGTTTCACAATAGCCACCCCCATTTTTCTCCAAGTCCCCCTCCACAACCCCGCCTCTCGCCCAACCACACCTGCCACACCATCACCATAACCAAAAAGCCACTTCTCCACCATGAACACCACCTCCCTGTGCAGACTAACGCACTATCCTCAACTCAGATGCACCAAACACCTCCATTCATCTAAGTGGGGGGAAAAAAAACATAATTTATTTTGTACTTCCCAGATAATTTACTTTTTTTTCTTCCCTTTCTACAGGAATTCTCCATTTCCCTATAAAATGAAAATTCATCTAGAATTACATCTTATGTCATCATTATGTTTATTAAGCGTGGATGATGTATATGAACAGCGCTGGCTTGCCGCTGAGTGCTTAATGATGCATAAGATTAAGCCGAGGCTCTCAGCTGCGCTGTGACTCCCCTCTGGTACCCATACTGCCGAGGCATGCTGGGAGTACAAGCTCCAAACGGCCATCAGGTGAAAGGAACTAACATCTCTCTTTTTGTCTGTGTGAGTGAAACCGAATGTGTGTGTGCATGTTTTGTGCACACGGCTGAATGTGTTCCATCCTGCGTACATGTAAAAGCTGCAGAGGAATGGATACTATCACCGTGCTTTATAGTATCTGTCCACCTATATTAGAAATAACTCGCTCTCGCTCGGCTCACTGTGCTCCGATCATGCTGTTTTCTCTCCTCTCTGCCCCTCTATCCATCCCCGGACCCCTTCTCTCTGTGTCCTTCCTCCCTTCATTTCTCTTCCCCCCTTCTTGCTGTTTTGCCGCAGCGGTCTATGACAAAAACATTATCCTTCTGCTGCTAAACAATCCAATAAACCTCTCCACAGGGAGGAAGTTAACCTCTTGTCTGTTCGACTGATGCCTTCCAGACCACGTGACGGCTGCCACAGTAAATTCAAATCATTAGTCTCCTTGCCCCCCATCAGAGGAAAAAAACTTCTATTAGTAATGGAGACCTCGTAAGAGACCTTCCGCGGTGAGCGCTGCCTTCCCAATTCCCAGTGGAGAAATCCCGCGCAAAAAACTAATTCTACTTTTAATAATCTGTCATCAAGACCAGAGGCGGTCATAAATTATGTGGGGAGCATGTGCGAGAGCGAGCCACAAGAGGGAAATCAGGCTAGAAAATCAAAGCCCAAGTTTGACAAACTTTCCCGAAGATAAATAATAACTTACAAACCGGATTAGTTGTTAAGTCACAGCCGAGCGCACAGTCAAGCCGTTCCAATCAGCCAATGCAGATGAAGAATTTATAGGTAGAGCTCATCATTTGTTTTCCTGCTCTCCTCCCTCTTTTTATATGCATCCCACCTTTTCTCATTCCTGTCTCCTTCAAGCTTATTATATTCACGGCCTGTTGTCACACCCTGCGCTGGTTTTATCATTAACTGTTTGTGTGCCGAGCTAAAGACGACGTGTAAGGGCCTTTTTAGAGGTGACACATTTTTTGTTTGGGAGGCCAAAAAGATGACGGAAGAGAAAATGTCTGGCTCGTGTTGGAGAGTAAATACAAAGGAAGACATGAGTCCCCTTGCAGACTGCAGCATTGTAATTGACCTCTAAAAAAAAAAGGAAATCATCACAGAGAGAGAGAGGCATGTTGTGAGAAAAAGACGCGTTTGATACATGACCAGGATGCTTTGAGGAGGGAAACAAGGCTCTCAGCCGCAAGGGTCTGCTCTTTGTTCCTGTGTCAATATCTCTGCAAACTATCGACATGCATCATAATCGTTCCCTTCTATCAAGTGCGGACTAAAGAACAATCTCCATTAGGTGACAGCGCCCCGGCAGGTTGATAAATGCTCCCTGACGAAAGGGAAGGAATTGCGTAAAATAAAGAGGCATGTTCCAACAAGTCTTGTCAAAATGGTATTGATTTAATCATCTGCAGAAATACACATTCTTGGTTAGTGTAGCGTGCAGCGGCGGCGGCACAAGCTGGGATACGCTTTACAGTTGTTGACGCCGAGACGCTCTCCCTCATTGGCTTTGCAGGTGATGAAACACACGCTGAGATGCGCTCTAATTTTTTCCCCTCCTCTCCCTCTCTCCCTCTTCAATCAGATGTTATTCTAAGAAAGTGTCTCCAAAATCTCCTTTTCATCTTTTATTTAGGACAAATATAACTTAATGCGCGTGGGCGAGTCTATATGTAACGCGCCGCCACGGACAGCCTTCTCATTGGCCTCTCAGCAGAGTGCAGAGGCGATAGATAACAATAGCCCTCCATCATCCAGACACACCAATGGTATTCCAGTGGCTGGAGTGAGCCGGCCAGAGGTCTGGGAGTGTTTATCTAACATTGGAGTGTTGGGAGAGAGTGTCTCACCTTGGGACAAATGGATCCCCTCTCCTTCCCTCCTTTGGCAGCCTCAGAGTAAACACCGCGGCAGAAAACTGGAGATCTCATTGCTGTGAAGTACAAGTTCATCAGGCAGGTGGGTGGGTTCGTCGCTGCAGGAGGGAGCCCCTAAAAAACGTGAAACACGGCTGAATAAAAACCCATGATGCTAATATATATGTGAGGAAATAAAAAGCAGCAACAGTGGCAGCAAAATCAGTTGTTTCCTTACAATTGTAATCATTTAGAAGGTTAAAGGGGCTGTTATTATCTGTGCACAGCCCATCTGAGCAGTGATGAGGTGAACACAAATAATGTGCGTCCCCGTACAGAGGGAAGATGTGTGGCTGTGGCCGCTGGGGGTTGGAGACAATCCCACAGTGACCTGACCTTGACATGTCTGAGTGAAATGGTGGCGGAGGCTAATACCTCATCATATTGAGTTTGACTTTGAGCTCGCTGCGGTGGGCGCCATAAAACAAAGGATAACAGTGTGGACAAACAGTCGTAAACTATAGACAATTAACATACACTAAGACTAAAAATAGCCTAATTATTAAGAAAAATAGACCCTCCTTACTGCGGCTACATGTTCTTATATTTTGCGAGCATTTAAAGGAATATTGTAGACAAACAATAACAGTGTAATTTATGAATAATATGGGGCAGAATACAGGATATACACCTGAGAGATCTTTGGATAGCTAAGCTAATAATGCGGATAGGACACGGTGATATCTTGGCGATAAAACCTCAAAGCCAATGGGATGGAATCATACATGACCGCCTCATAAAACGTCTACATTACTAAAAAAAAAAAAAAAATGAAATGTCCACTTGTCTGAAAGCGGGACATAACTCATCATATCAAGCCCAGAGTGAAGCTTCAGACATTACTCAGTCCAGGAGGACACATGGAGAGGTGAGGGAGACACCTCATGTGAGCGCAGACCTTTATATATTACCTCCTGCTCCAAAGTAAGGACAAAGGGAATGAAGATGACTGCCCTGTCACGGGGAAAAACAGATGAAGCAGACAGACCTGACTGGACTGTTCGCTTACTGCAACCTGGGCCTCACACGACACACTGCAACCAAACTATTTCTTTTAATATATGTTTTTGATCCATAGCCATACTGGTGGAGTATTTTCACCCATGCTGTATCTCTGCTTACAAAGTATGTCCAATATATACTGGGCATTATTTTGGAAGGTTATAAATATATAAAACTATATGTGAGATTATTTTAAATCTTTCTGGTAAATTAGGTCATCCCAGGAATGCTACGTAAAATTCTGCTAGTATTTAGCTTACAGCTAGCATGATGATGGCTCATTCAACAAATGTAACTATGGTAGAATGCATGTTTTGACTGTTTAAAACAAAGCTAACTTAGCATCTTAAATTACACGCCTTTTCCTTTCCACTCCAAGAGTATTATGGGTAATGAAGTCCTTAAAAATGGAACAAAACTATTTATTTGGCCTCAAATATATAGTGGGCTTTTTTTATTGTTATTGTGATATAAAAATATAAAAACTATAGGGTAGATTCTTAAAATCTTTCTGGTAATTTAGGTCATCCCAAGAATGCTACGTAAAATTCTGCTAGTATCTTACAGCTAGCATGTCGCTAGCTCATTCAACACATCTAAGTAGGGTACAATGCATATTTTGACTTTTAAAACAAAGCTAACTTAGCATCTTAAATAACATGCCTTTTCCTTTCTGCCCCAAGGGTATTATGGGTAATGAAGTCCTTAAAAATGGAACGCAAACCAATTATCTTCTGTACTTGATACTTCACAAATCAAATATTCCAAATACTTTCTCACATCAACAACAAAACAACTCTTATGAACTAAACATTACTTTCATGAAATTTATTTTCCAAATGGATACTTTTTTGGTGCTATTTTTGCGGCTAAATATATAGTATATTTTATTAAAAATCCAATATGACCGCCAAAATAAAATGCTAAAAGGCATGATATTTTTAGCATGCTTTTCTCCTCAGTTCAGTTAGCATGACAGTGAACTGTATTCTGACTGTAATACTGAAATGTTGGGTAAATTTTCAATGCTAGGCCCAAATAATTTGCCCAGCTTGATGGTTTCACAGCACGCTGTGGGTGTGAAGTGAATACCCTGCATCATCAGACATATTTGCTGCTTGGTTAGCCAAACAGAGGTTTGTTTTGTCCACAATTTTCCCTGTCAAGCTTGTCACTGTTTGTGCCATTTCTCAGGTCACACAGCGAGAAACACACACAAAAAAAAAAGAAACAAGAGCATGTTGACAGGTAAGGAACATCATTTATGACTGGAGCCGGCCTCAAAATGAGCTAATATTCACACTGAATGGATACTAGATGAATGCATCACTTAGGGTTCTTCAGTCCTTTAACTGTAAAGGCAATCTCCATCTTTGTGTCGATAATGAAGATGTGTGTGATATCAACTAGTCAGTGTAATTAATAGGAATGTCAGTGACATTGTATTAATAGCATCATGCATAGCATCAATTTAGCGCAAATTGTCGTTTTGACAAGCCATTTTAATTAAAACTATCACACAAGAATTAAAGGACCGTGGTCGTCATTTTGGGAGACTATCAAATAATGTTGCCATCTGGTATTTTTTGAATGTCTTCTCCTCGCTAATTATAAGTGATACTCGAAAGGTTAGAGGCACTTTGGCAGATGCAGTGATCACCACCATACTGTCCCTGCAATAACCCAGAGGTCATTACGCCATACATAGTGAAGATATGATGGCCTGCTGTTCTATTATGATGGACAATAATTATGAATGACCACAACTTTGAATGCAGTAAGAAGACCGCTGACATTTTTTCTGATATTTCTATTTTTTTCTTCTCAACTCTACAAGGTCATGTGACTCAACCCAGAATGCACTTCAGTCTTCAGTGAGCGGTGATCCAGCCCAGGAATCAATCTTCCTGACCACTCTCTGAGCCCAGGAGTGAGCTCAATATGGGCTCAATTCCTGTGGGCAGCTGCGGGGATGAATTGAAATAGCACTCCTGTACAGCAGTCGCACAGACAGTCTTTACAGGAAGTGTTGCTTTTTATTCATCCAAATGCAGCAACTGAGCATCTCTAGAGAGCAACAGAGCTCTCTGTGTGTCAGTGGGTTTGGCAATTCTGCAGAGGTCACCTTCAGAGAGAGAGAGAGAGAGAAGAAGCCTGCTTATCAATAAGAGCTGTTTAAAGACATACTTCAGGTGTATAAGGAATATGCACCCAAATACAACAGTGATGTGTAGATTTTGCCATTTTCTGCCCCAGCTGAGGACGTTTTGTGCTACGATGAGGTCTGATGATCACTTCTCATACGCAGCACAAAGCTGGTCTCCTTCTGCTAATTACTGTCGCCTGTAATAAAATGCAAATTAACATATTGTGTCATCTGATAACTTTTCATAAAGTCGGTTGTTTCTGTTCTGCTCTTTTCAGAGGATGATGTCATCAAGGAAGAAAAGTTTATACATGGCTAGAAAAGGTTGATAAAAATGTTGGAAAAAGATGCTATATGACAAAACATAATAATGTTATTTCTGTCTCTTAATCAATAATCAATAATCAATCAATCAATAATGACAAAAACAGTAGTTTAATGACGTGAAATAGCTTGAGGAATTGTAGAGGTGTAGGTGTATTATCTTCATTGTAATACAACCATCATTATCAATCAAATCTAGCTGATGTTAGGCATTAATTATGTACGCAGACATAGTGATATATAAGAGTTGTGTTAACGCCAACTTACTTATTTACTCTCAGGCGTATCGTCTGGTGTTTCCAATGTTTCCCTTGACGACAGACGACACACCGTTGAATAAATGTAGATTTCAACATTGATGGAAACAGGGGTGGGAATCGCAGAGTTACTCACGATATGATACAATACGATACAGCGATACGGTACGGTATGATATAATATGATATCTGATACGATACGATGCTATCACGATATAATATCAAGATCCATTTGATATATTTGCAAGACAATCACATAATGATACATCACGATATCTTTTTAACTTTTTCTTCGGCCAATTAATTTCTGTTCACGTTCCCCTCATTCATGTCATAAGCGCCACCGCGAGGAGTCATGAAGTAGTGATGCGCTGAGTCTAAATCATACAGAAATCTGTTTAGAGCTCCGTATATTAGTATATTAAAATATCGATATAAACATGTTATATATTGCAGTATCAATATTTTGTCCAGCCCCTCGTTGAAAACATTGCTGATGATTAAATGAGTCACCAAAATAACGCACAAGTCGTTTGGAGACGTTTTAATAAAGATTAATCTTTCTGATTTTAGAGCAGCTTGTTTGCACCCCTGGTGAGTCCAGCTTAGCTGCAACTACATAAAGAGCAACATGGTAAGTAGTCAGATGACTTGCCATTTACTGTAATTGATTTTACCAATCATATATGAAAAAAGGGATACGTTGAAAGTTAAAAGTCAATAAAATAAAGATCAGATTTAGACATGAAACTGTGTATTACAACAAAAAGCAGTTAAAGCTAAAATAATTTCTCTTATAGAAAGCGAGTGAGTGAGTGAGTGAGTGAGCAGTAGATGAGTCAGGTGAGAGAGTGATGGAAGGAGTAAATGAACGATTGTAGTGAGTAATTGCAGTAAATGAGAGAGTGAGCAGCCTGACCTCTCTGCTGACTTGTGTTTGCAGTCACTCTTCCTGGTTACTGTGCGTCATGCTTTGTTTCATCTGACGTGCAATTATTTTTCCCATTAAATACACAACATGTATTTCACTTAGTTCTTCTGAATGAAATTTCAATCAGAGGCCATTACACTCTTCAGACAGAGAAAGTTTAGAAAAATAACAAGACGCAATGGAAAAGAAAATAATGCTCTGTCAACGGAGATGGAAAACACAAAAATAATCATTTGCGAGAAGCAGGTGATGCATATGTTAAAGTGTCAAGAAGCAGAGGGGAAATTAATAGCTTTCTGCCATAAGCATTCTCTGATAAATATGATTACATTTGCATACTTCATTTTACTCTTGATCTGCTGTCTCGCTGATTCTCGTGATTCTCGCGCGCCTGTTCCAAAAGGAAAAGTAATTTCCATTACTGCTCAAACATGAAACAAGTATTCGGCTCTCATTAGGGATTTCCCTGCTGCTCGTCCGCTGACGACACAATACAGCAAACATATGTCAGCGGGACCGCGTTGGATAATGTGGATCAAGAGTAGAAGAAATGGTTAAGTTCACGAGGACGGGACATTTAATTACAGAGACTATTTGTGCAATGTAAACACTGCAATGTGAATAATGTGTAAATCAATGACATGAGGAGATGGTCGTGGGTGTGGGTGTTGGATGGGTGTTCTAGGAAGTGTTTTGTGCCTCATTAACTTATCAATAAGGCCATGTGACACTGTCTTCTATACACCCTGATGTGGAGAGCTGTCCACATGTGTAATGGCCCTGGCTTTGTCCTGCAGGCCAAAACAACCTGGATACGATTATTCACGTTACTTTAAAATGTACTAAGTGGATTAGTGTTTAGTCTCGGGCTGTATGCGACTTTTGTCAGTCGAAACACATTTGGTGTCTAATTATAAAGTTACAACCACTTTTTCTCCTTCTTTCTTAAGTTAAGCACCACAGCAAACTCCAACATCAGCCTACATGAGTCTCATGTTTCACACGTAAAACACAAGCAAGCTGTCAGACTGACGTCCAAAATATTTCAAGCCGACTACTTTTCTGTGTTTCAAGTGGCATGACTATGATTTTTAACTTTCTCATTGAATCACATGAAGGATTTTAGTCAATTTATAAGAGTTAGAGGTGGCTGGACTCTTTAACGCAAAATGTTTTATCTTTTATAATTAGGATCATATTTTTTGGAGAGGAGAAGACCTTAGTGGCTAATTAGGATCACGGTTTAAAACATTACTTGGGTGCTGGTTTAGCTAGGTTGGTAGAGCAGGCGCCCCTTAAGTCCTTGTCGCATCGGCCATCCCCACTCTCTCTTTCCCTTATTTTCAGTCACTCTTCACCTTCCTATCAAATAAATGCATAAAGGTAGGAGGCAACGGTCTGATGTCTGATGTCCTGTGCGAGACTCAACATGGCAGCCATCAGTTCCTAAAACAAAACACCTAAAACAACCACTATAAGTACTTTTCTCTTTTTCTAACTTTTACCTTCATCACTGATCGACCTGGAAGACCTTTCGTCCGTATCTGCACGATGATCGGAATGACAAACAAAAAGGTAAAATCAGCTCCACACCGAACTCGAAAAAGGCTCCGTCCAGACTCACTCAGTAGCCCGAGATCATCCCAGTCCAATAAAACTGACTGATGATTCGAATCACAAACTTTTTAGACTAACTTACTGTAATATTTGTGAAAGTTAAACTTGTATGTAAAGTGCAAAGGGTGAATCTCACCACGGTTTTCCATCATGTTGATCTACTTTATCGAGGTGTTGCTCTTGTTGTGTTCACGCTATAGGTCACTGAACATATGGCTGCCCTCTGAACTGACTATATGCTGGTTATGTGGCCGTAGACGTGCAGTGATTGAGTTACCTTTTTCCAATCCAGTAATGGACGGGAATACTACACTGCATCTGGGAGAGTGAGCACCACAGCAAACCCAAGTACTCTGATAAATGTTGCTTTCATATTAAATGAGACGTTTATTTGTTAAGATGCCCCTACGCAAATATTTTGTACAATTTTTTTGTTGATTTTTAGTATTTTAAAGGCCTCTTTAGGGACGGGCATTGGAAATTAGTTGCATCATGTACTGTATGTCGCTATAGAAATAAACATCAAATAAATACATGGAAAAATCTCTTGGAGCTCAGTGATGTTGGCTTTCTAAGGTGTAACATCATTTTACATATAATTACATTTATATATAAGGAGCTTTTCTACTGGCAAAATATTGGACGAGAATCTCTGTTAACAATCTGTGCTTCGACATTGTTAACGTTTCCTGTCTTAGCCACGGATGGGAATCGACACACATAATAATGGTCTTGGCGTGGTGATTCTCTGGGCGACGATATTTGCACTTTTCCCCCGCTGTTTTCCAGTTCAGAATTCCAATTAACCTGTGCAAAGCGTGACGCCAATCACAGGACGCCGTATCGACAACGGGCATGAAAAGAATAATGCTGTTAGGATGATGTAGCTTACTGTGGGGGACTCCTCCCTCACTGGTGACAGAGAAGTTTGCTCCAGTCATTTATCAAGTCCTCTCTGGCCACCGAGGGGCTGGCGAGTCCCAGGGCCGCCTGCTGCTTGGGGGGCCAGCGTGCAATATGTGCATTTTAGGCCTCTGGTGGGCTGGCAAAAACTGCTGATGTGCTCACTGCTGCTAAGTTTGATGGATCTGTTGTTGTCATTTGCTTTGGTTCTGTTCCCCGCAACAAAACAAAGGGAATCATTAACTCTTTTGTGCTGCATGGGACTTTTATGGGTTAGGGATAATGCAAAACGAGATGGGGTACAGATGGGGTCAGCTGGAGCGTTCTGTTGCCGGAGCCTTCCAGAATGGGGCGTTGAACATGCATGGATGATCGTGCATAGAGAGCTGATTACAGAATGATTTAGTGACCACTGATATCCCCTTTCTTTCTCAAGCTCCCATCATCGGGCTCATTTCAGCCGCGAGAGTGAAACTGGCAGCGCTCACCGCTTATATTTATAGCCGGTTGCTGTTTAGCACCTCATGCGATGTTCTGGCCAGGCTCGAGACTGAGCCAATACAGTGCATCACCGTTAGAGGCCCGCAGTGTTTACTGAGGCAGGTTTGGCAGAGAATGGCTCTGCTATTTAGGGCTGCTGGTGTGATTCTGATACACGGGGAAGCTAAGTGCAGTCCAATCAGAAAGTCAACACAGAGATTCTGCAAAACCATTTTAAATGTATTAATCTATCGGTTAGTTGATCAACAGAAAACTAATCTGCAAATATTTTGAAAATTATTTGTGTGAAAAATTAAACATGCACACTCATTCCTGCTTCTCAATGGATGTGATCTGCTGCTTTTCTTTGATATTACGTTATGATTACCTTAAGTTAGACCATTATACACTAAATATCTTTGAGTTTGGGAGTCTTGAATGGACAAAAAATATCTTAAGATCTCATCCTGGGCTCTGGGAAACTGCGATAGCCGATTTTTTCATGATTTTCCAACATTTTATAGACTAAAAGGTAAATACCATAAAATTCTGTGTATAAGACGCACTTTTAATACATTTTTTTTTTCATCTAAAAAGTGGGCTGCGTCCTATATACCGGTGCGACCAATACAACTGTACAAAATGCAGAAAGGTATTTTATAGTGTTACGGTATTTTACCCAGACGTTGGCGCTATAATCTAGCTAAAGTTGTCGGTTGTTAAGCGGTGACGTCACACCTCCGCATTAAACCGTTTCCGGGTCCAAGCCGCTCGTACGTCTCTTATTTACAATATGCCGTAGTGCTGTTTTCCTCGCTGTTTTAAGCGAGGAAAACTAACTTGATTGTTGCTAACGCTTCGTCACCAACATGCACCGTCATAATCGCCATTACAGCCGCCACCCTCACAACAATCAACGATACCGTAGGCTGCCAGGTACCGCTAGCTACAGCACCGGTAGCCGAATTGCAAACATGGCTAAAACAGATGCCAGGCTGTAATGTTTGTGTTTTGAATGTGTTTAAAATGAAAATAAATTGAGATAGTGTTGAAATAACTTTGTTGTTTTTATTCATAAATAGCTATAGAAAACCTTTCTTCACTCTGGGATACCCCCGAAACAGACTGCGTCTTATATTCCGGTGCAACTTATATTCCAGAGTTTACGGTAGATGAATTGAGAAAATTGTTTAACCATAAAAGCAGGCATTTCTGGCTAGACATGCATACATTTCTAAGTTTGTCGCAAGACTGTACAACTTTAAAGCCAAACAGATGCCAGACTGTGTAGAGGACTTGTACAGCATCGATTGCAGCTATGCAAAATGCTAAGGGAGAGAGTTATATCCATTGTAATGTCATTACATTGTGTATGGACAATTTAGATGGCAAAAACATACATTACTTTACATGTAATTAAAACATGCAGAGAGTTTATAACATGCACGATACATAAAAGCACTCTGAATTCCAGATTTTATAAAAACTGATTCCCTATCATTTAAACGATAGTCGATAATTCCACTCGTTTGGTCTGAATGCAGTTGCTTGTAAAATATCCCAAATTATAACAGATGAAGGGACAGTTTGGTCGAAAGCAAGCGGTCGGGCAGTTGCTAAACTTCAAGGTGAAGATATACTTCCTCAAGGGAGAGCTGACGATCAAGACAAATCCTCTTATTTTTCTCTGTCAAGTCATCACAGTCTGAGACCAAATACAAATTGAGATTGTAGCAAACGGCCTGCGACAGCGCGCTGTTGACTGCAAGGGTTACAGGGGTGATTGAGTGTGTGTTTGACTGCTCGAGGCCGAGGGCTAACAGTACTGTTACACAGACAAGGTCGTCTCGGAGAGAGAGTAGCCTCAGCACATAATCCCAGTGTTCCCGACTACTATGAACACAGAGCCACCACAAAATTGATTAAAGTGGAGGCACATTACTTGGGGAATACGATCATCAAGATGGATGGAAGTGTATGGTTTTGGTCACCTCTTGCCTTCAAATGGGAATAGGTTCTTACTTTGCGTCTGACTCCCCAAAAAGAGGCGACCACCATTGAAACTTTGACCATGTTGACTCATGTTGCCTATCGAGGGGTCAGCAGTCATGATGATAATTTAGCTTAATGTCACATAAAGAAAAATGGATACACTATACAGCAGGAATATTCTATCAATACTGACCAGAGGCTCAAGCCAACCTTGATATGTTCCCCTTCCTCTCATCAATAACGCAAAAGAGGAAAGTTATTTCCCATATAAAACTAATCTTTCCTTTTTATTGTCTTTTAATGAAACAGACTTGGTTCTAAGGCAGTAATTCATTCCATTTGTTATGTTTGGACAACTCATTAACATTATCATCTATTATCATTAGACGCAAATTTTAAGCTTCTTCTCCCTTGAGATGCCGTGCGTTTCTTCTCTTCGGTTTGCATTAAAACAAATGTGGGCCTGCTGATGCATTAGATTAATGTGCTCACTCACTGCCTGATGCAAAGCTGCAGTCCGGCTCGAAAATAAGACCAAATCTCCGTCTTTTGAGTCAAAGGAAACATGTATTTGCTTGGAAAAATCCAAATTATTACTGTAATCTGTTTAATAAGAATCTAACTGATTGCTTGTTTTGTCCAGTGAAAGAGAAAGTAAGAAGTCCCTCTTGCTCTAAAACACACAGCAAAGCAATCTGGTGGGGAACAGTCGTCTATTTTACCCCTAATAATGGAATGTAAACACTACTCTTCTGAACAGCAAGGCCTGTGTTCATTGACACCGCATTACAGAATTATTTACCCACAGATTAATTTCTCTGTTAATTTACTGCCTAATATAATCATCCACACGTCAAGCATTAGCGCCGTTTTTGCCTGACTTCCTGTAACATTTACTAAATCATAATGCTAATGAGTTATTTAGACTTCCAGATCAAACTCAAAGTTCCTAATTCTTGCAGAGTCTGCTAAAAGAGATCAAGCCATTTGCTAATTACAAAGTTTGCTTTTTTTTCCTGAATAAATAATGTTGATTAATTAGCAAGTCAAAGTAAGTGAAGATGATCTATGTAGTATATATCACTGTCAGGAGAACTTACTGAGACGTTTCATTTACATTGCTCGACTTTTTAATCACATGCATCCAAACTTTGCAGATCTGATGGAAAATTAATAACGTGCGAGGTGAAAGGTTTTCCATAAAAACCTGCCAACTACAAATAATCAAGATGGTGGAGTAATGGAAGCATCAACGCAATAAATCTATTGGGTTTTTAGCTATTTTGGACGTTATGAAAAAATAAGCTTAGTTAATCTCTCAGGTAGCACTTTCCATATTTTTACATTTGATATAAATATTGTATAAATAATGGTATGACATTTTAATATTAATGTCTGGAAGATGCTTTACCTCACGTGGTGATACATAAGTAGAGCAGGTAATATGAACATGTGTGTAGGGTGTGTAGACTAGACTAACACCATCACAAACGGTTGGCCTCCAAAATGAGTTAAATAAACACCCTTTCCCATTCTCTACTCATGAATTGAGCATTTTAGGCCTCACAGGATAGGATTTACTAAACCAGATGGCAATGTACAGGATTTTTCTTGTCAATGAGTATGTCTAATTTCTACAAGTCATGATGTCTTTGTATCATCCTGACAACTTTCTCTAAAGTGTTGCTTCCATACAAAACTAAACATATAACTTGCGTACATAGTTACATCATGTAGCCTACATACCTGAAGGGTGTAAAGTCTTCTAGTTGTTTGCAGCGCCGCTCAAACCTTCCTTAATCCATTCATGACGTATTTCAGCTCCAGGTTTGAACTCACTTGACAGAATTCATCCACCATCAGCCCCTGGGGCAAGAACGGAGTTGTCTCTCTTATAACCTTAAAAAAATTAATTTTAGGTTAACATTAATCAACCCATTAGCTTGAATTGCTTATAGATGACAGTTTTAAATATATAGTAATGTCTCTATACGTTTTATTCGCATAAAGCCATGTTTTACTTGCTTACACTACTCTGTCATGACAAATAACCTGTCTGGCTATGTTTCTATGAGGCTAACTCCACAACTAACGTTTTTCAGCTAAACCTAGCTAAATGCAATATTGGTTCACAGCTAACGTTTTTTTAAGCTAGCGTTAGCTTTGTTAGCATTGGCTAAAAATAACAGGAAAATTCCGTCCATATGTGGTGGTATTTGTAAATATAAGTGCTGTTTTGAAATGAATGCAGTTACTTTCTAGCTAGCTCAAGCTACGACATCACTCATCATACATAATACGAACCTTGTAACAATCCGCTTGCGGCCTTGACGTTCTCTGCGTGCGTGCGTGGGTGCGTGCGTTCGTGATGACGCCACGCTTTAGGAGCACTTTGGTCGGATTGGTTCGCAGGTCGGCAGGACATTCGTCAATTCTCCTGTGCATCAAGGTCAGCTACGGCTACATCCCCCAAAACAGGAAATCCACTGACATGGGATTTTATAAATAAGAGTATGTGGTATTTTTGCAATATATACTATTTTAGTTATTAGTTAAAGGCTATCTTTTGAGTCAGGTTTCAAATAGTGTAACAAGATGAGATTAACCAGTCTATATCCCAGTCTATTACTATTATTAAAAATCAGTCTGTTCAGTTGTTTCAACAGCTGAAACCTTTTCAGCTATCAGCAGTCTTGTCTAAAGCACCTTCTTGCATTTCAACTTTTTTTACATGAAGTAAGCGATAGAGGGCCTGCTGTTAACAAAATAAAGGCCAACAGACTGGGATGTGTCTAAAACCATTAGGATCAGATCCAATACTGCCAGGTTGTCATTGTGCTGTAGGCCTATATAATTCTTACCATATAACATTATATAGCTGTAACTCTTAAAGCCATAGTATTTGTAAAAGAACGGATGCCTCCATGTGCCGATAATATAATTAGCGGTACTTGCGAGATGTAGGACCTACTTCAGAAACTGACTGTTAGACTTTCATAATATCCTGCGAATATTACCCCGAAATACGAGGGTGCTGTAGACAGATTGTCATAATAAAAATGTCTCCTAGCTCGCAGTCATTTTGGTCAGTACTCCTCCTCCAAGACACCTTCTTTCTATTCAGTGAGATTTCACTGCAATTGATATTTAGGTAATTGATAATCCCTGTGTGAGTAATGTTGTCAATTTGGCCCCTAAATCCTATTTTGGTGGCCATCTGGGCTCGCTGAATTGCTCCCTTGAGAGCTGAGGTTATAGGTAGTAATTATTCAGAAGTCATTTACTTTTAGAGGTGTTTAGTGCTTATCTGCTTTGCTGTTAAAAAGCTGACATGATGCCCACAGATTTTCTACACTAAAAGATTTTGTTGCTTTGCCTGCGAGACATAATATACAGTCAAGCCTGTCTAGTTTTTTTTCTGAGAAGAAATAAAGGTTGGTCTGAATACATTTCAAAACTTTCCAGGCCCCCTTTTTCCGTGCAGATTAGACGTGTGATCCGTGTGACAAATGCAAGCCTTACGCAGGCTTATCCGACATGCACTCTCTGTGCATTTCGCTCACTTATTACTGAAGCACTCCGTCAAATTGATTATCCAGTCAACTAATTCCCAGTCTATGTTTAGCTAAAGTATGATAGAATCATTGTGTCCCATGGGTGCAATTCTCATTTGTGTGTCTGTCTGTGTGAGTGAGTATTTATGTGAAAGAGGCTAACTAATCAAGCGACTGGGCCAGAAGCAGACTATTGAGCAATCTGGGACAGTTGTGGGTTTGTTTCAGGCCTCATCGCAGCCAAATGTGGTGTTGGAGAGACAATAGCTGCAAAGCACGGTGATCACGGAGAGGTTGTTAGACTGCTTCATCTAGAACCGCTCATCACACGCAGCAGGACGTGTTCACGACATGATCAGGGCTGAATAAAGGATATCAGGAGATGATGGTGTCAATTTAAGGCCTTGATACAACACTGTTTAACATGTCACTTTGACTGAGCGTAGCGTTTTATGTTTTGCTTAACATGCAAAATAAGGACTGCTTATCATTTAATCCGGTAATATAAAGTTATTTATAACCTTAGCTGGGGAGGTGATGTTTGGATCCCAGCAGTTTACTTCAGTGACAATCTTAATTTCACTTTTTTTTTTCATTTCTGTTGTTCCTACAGATCTTCACTAAATCTCACGCACATGCTCTACCATGATGACCCTAAAACATTTGAAAAAGTCTGAGGTCGCAAGTCCAAGTCAATTAATTTCCTAACATGAACAATTAAAACTGTCAAAGCCTTCTTCACACCTGTCACGTTTCTGGTTTTAACTAAGAGAGGACCCACATGCAGGCTAACAAAAAGTACAAAACAAAAAGCTTACTTTAGAGTCCATGTATCAAAAATCCAACAAAAGGGAGAAAACACAAAATCACAAAGAGTCCAAGAATCAGACTGAACTACAGGAGAAAACACAGACGCTAAGGGGTCCAACAGGCACAGAGACAAGAAAAGACAAACACTATATACACTGGGTAGGTGAGGATAATAATGGGTCTAAAAAATGGAAAATGAGCATTTAAAGGCCCTAATTTCATCATTTTTTAATCGTGGAGTTTTGCTAATGTTGCTCAAACTTGTGAATTTCCAGCTCCACATAACAAATGTCCAATCTATACTGAGGGGGGAAAACGTCTGGAGATGTTTCAGCACTGGTATCAAAACCCTGAAAAATACCCAAACGAAAAACATGCAGAGCATTTGACAGCATTGCTGCAGCCATGCCCTAAAAAAGTCTTATTTTTGTGACTTTTATTGACATTAATGGACTAACTAACTAACTCTTGCACATAATGCATGAAAAATAATGCACGACACAAATCTGGAATATTTTCTGCCTTTGTTGGATACATTTATATTATCATATTTTTGCATCAGGCACGTATAAAGAGATGAATTATAAACGTAAAAATTTGAGCCCAGAATTATTTGATCCAGTATCTGCATGCGAATATAATTAAAATAAGGGATGCATGATATTATCGGCGCGTTATCGGTGTCTGCAGATTATGGCTTGAAAATGACGGCATCGGCAGATATGTCATTTCTCTGCGGATATTTTCTGCCGATTAAACAACGCTTTAATTCTGCCTAAAAGCTTGATGATTCCCTAAAAAAGTTTGACGTAATGATGCAACATTTACTCGGCGCAAGTGTGCGCGTGCACTGCCTGCACCACGCCTCTTCCGTCAAGCGTGAAGAAGAGAGCAAGATGTCTGCGGTATGGCATTTTTTGTCAAACATGCGCCTAATATATCGGTATCAAAATCAGCAAAAAAGGTTGGAAAATATCGGCATATCGGATATCGGCAAAAAATCCATTCTGAACCATGACCTTACAGTCTTACCTTCAGCAGGTTAACTCAGGTCTATGAATGGCCGAAGTTTAAAACCAGCTGGTCACACAAGGACACCCTCTTTATTTCCTGTTGGAGCAGAAATATCTTTATTACATTACCCGGTGTGTCTGGCCGACTGAGTCTGTGGAGAGAGGAGAGCGGAGGGTGAGAGAGGTCATGTAGAACCAGACAGAGACACTGGCATGACACTGTGACATGTTAGGATCCCCTCCACTGAGCTGAGCCGCGCACAACAGCACCAAACAAGGAAACGAGCCACAAACTGACCCCCCCACCATCCCCCCAGCTATAGTCACACGTGTACACACACGCACAAACAGGATGCAAACACAAGGATGGGATCATAATAAAAGCATGCATAGATTGATTTAAATCCTTTCACAATAAAAGTCTTAAATACTTTAAAAGATGTAAAAATGAATGCATGTGTTTTGCAGAGCTGGGATTGGTCAATCAGACATTGATTATATTCCTTTCACAATAAAAGTCTTCGCCAATGTTTGATCTCTGGATGATCTCAGCTGGAAATATGAATGAATGTCTCATGCACATGCAGGATTGTTGAACTAGACAGCAGCACTGTGTCCATGTGTTCATCTTGTTTAGTGCGCCGAGCTGACAAGACTCCGCTGAAAGGGGAATTATATGTCCTCCGCTGGGTCCTCTCTCTAAATGAGAACCATTGCCCCTATTAGATAAAGGTTAATAGTCATTTGCCGAAGAAAACGGCTGATTTTATGTCTGATCCAAAAAACAAACACAGCCAAGCAATGGTTACATTTGTTGTCCACCTCAGGAGACCCTTTCTGCTCTTAGAAAGCCCTTAATATTTTAATTTTGACCATGTGAAAAGACGCTCATTGTGCTTGCGCCCTGCAGGCAGGAATCAATGACATTTGAAATAATTGTTGTTACAGGGGGAATCTCTGGAGGGAGAGCGGGGCAAAACTGTAGAGAAGATTTGAGTAAATTACTGTGTCAGCTTCTATTTATTTGCGAGCGGATTGCCAGAGGCAGCACTTCAAGATAGCCATTAGGAGTCGGGGGCAATAAAGACAGAGCGTGTAGCCATTGTGAAAAAGTTAGCGTGTAATGCAGCAAGTTATCATCAAAGTGCTCCCCGCGGAGCGAGCGGGGCGCTCACTGGGGAGAATACATGTGAGGAGAACCAATTATAGCTCCTCAAATCTCCGTCTCACAGAGGGAGGGGTCATAAATAGGCTGCTAGAGTTGTGTACATGTGCGGTATATCATTCTATATGGAGATGTCGCTCTCATTAGAGGGAACAACCATCCTGAAAGTGAGGCTGCATGCTTTTAACTGTTCTTCAGGAGAGTACAGTAAAGAGCATTAAGTGTGGGGGTAAGAGCAAAGTTCTGAACAGAGGAGTGTCATCATGCAAAACTTCTGTTTGATTTGAAATTAATATAAACACGGAATAATGCAGTTTTTCACTGTGAACACGAAACACACAAACATGTGAAACCCATGCAAAATATGAGAATATCCATTTAAAGGATACGGCCCCTTTAATGATGTTTACTTCCACAGTGTAAGTGTAATTGGTTTGCTTTTATTGAGAATGATTGTCTATTATTAAGCAAAAAAGCACAACAAAAATAAAGAAATGAACTATCTTACTTCGAAAAGTAAAGGAAATGGAAGTTAAGTTTTACTATGCCACACATTAAAGTTGTAATCTCAAAGATCTCAGTTTCGTTCTCTTTGGCGGCACCTATGGTGATAAACAGTTATTGCAAGAGCACACTTCCCAGATATCCAGACAGTGTTGCATGTGTGACGTCCACGGTTGGCTCCGGTTGTAACTCTTGATTTTCCTCGCTGACGGTCGCTTTCCTTTTCAGACTGTTTGCTTCATCTGAGGGTCGAGTTTGTTTCTTTTTCTTTGGATTTTCACTTATTTTTGAAGTTGTATCTGTAGTCATCCATCTTTTCTTTGTTTGTTCAGCCATAGTAGATTACTGTTTACTCGCAACACTTGCAGGGACCGGAAAAGCAGCCGCTTAGCTCCGCCTACCCTCTCTGCCAGACCAACCACTGCTGGCTGATGGAAACGCGTCACTAACTGGGCGCCGCTTGTGATTCTTTCCACGAAAGTCGCCACAGACACCAAGTCTGTAATACTGCAAATGCAAAGGCAGTAGGCCATAGGCTAAATGGCCATTGTGTTACCTCATTCGGGGATAGATAGTGACTTAACAGACATTTATTTAAATAAAAATCTTTGAGGTTATTACTGCACCTGAAGGTTATTATAAGTGCACCTGAAGGTTTTGTGGGACCTATGGTATAGCATTTTGTTTTCCAAGAAGTGTAACTTTGCACTGAACATCTCATAACCAAATTATCAGAAGTCAGGTGCAACCCAACAGTTAGTTTTTCTGCATTTTATTTTTCAAAACCATAGCTTCATTGAGTTCTGCAGACATGTCCTTTGTATAGTTTCTGGAAATGTGGGTTGGTAGAGATCATTTGAGGAGTTAACCACAAAACACACGCCGCAAGTTATTTAAGACGTGTAGACACGGCCTCAGACATGTCAAAGTCTGTAGATTAAGTAGAGTAAGGATTTCATAGAGATATAAAAGGCCCTGAAAATGTAACTGAGCTTTGACTTGAAGAACATCAAGAACATTTTAAAGCCTGGACATAAACTCATGTATTTATTTTTAATCGATGGTCCAGCCTTTTGTGAACACTTTTCTTTCAGTGTGTCCTTTTTATTGGCTTGTTGTTTTAGTGATCACTCTGAATGTCTCATTATGTAACAGATACCTCCTCTGTTTCAGGCATATCGTCTCAGAATATAACCAGGTCTCCTGGGATGTCCTGATTAAAATGCTAATAACATGAACAATGTGAAAGTACACAATTAGCTGCAAATTAAATCACACGAAGCTGCTTCAAAATAAAAGCCGAGCATGGACTTGTTAATCCCTTTTACTCTGTGTAAATGCCTCCTGACCTCTTTGAGTACATTTGTGAGGATATTAAGAGAAGTAATGGTAAAACAATGAATGTGTAAGAAAGTCATAATCCACAGGAAAGACACTCAAATATGGCGTGATAACCAGAGGAGGTGGTGACTTTTAAATCTGGGACTTAAGAGAGAGGGGCGGGGGGGGGTATGTCAAACAATGAACAGGAAGTGGAGATGAAAAGGGGAGGCTGCATTAATTAGACGACGGCGACGGGCTACAGCGGCGAAGACACGGCCGGGAGAAAAGGGGATTGAAACTGTTTGTAGGGTCTGCCAAACAAATGGTGCGGGTCCCTGCGGGGAAGAGATTATTATGGGCTCTGTGTCTGTCAAACATGTGCACACAATACAAAAAAGGAAAAGGGAGGTGGAGTGGAGGGGGGGGGGGGAGGCGAGGCGGTGCTGCTGCAGCCTCTGAGGGCCCTGCTAGGACCCCGGGGCTTCTCCGCAGCAACACCGGCCCTGCCAAAGAATGTCTGTAATCCGCAGAGGTGATCCCGCCGCTCTCCCCGGCGATGCAGCAGGCTTCCCTTTTGTCAGGGAGGAAGCCAGAGGGAGGGGGGGGAGGAGGCAGGCAAGAGAGAGGGTGGGGGGGTGGTGTCCCTTTTTCAGCCGAGGCCTTATACGAGAGCTCCCCCGCCATTGTCCGAAAATTACAATTGCACTTTTCTGATCTTTTGTGCACTCCTGTTGACAGTGGTTATTGACTAAGCGGTTGGACATGGAAAGGATATGACCCCCCACCCTCACGCTCCTCACCGTCCTCCCCCTCTCTCTCTCTCCCCTTTTTTCCCTCTCTCTGTCGTCTTTGGGGGGCCTCTGCGAACAAGAGAGGAAGCAGGTCCGAGGTTTACATGTAGCATTAGCCTTAAAAAAAAAAGGGGTTTGTGGAGGCTTATGCGAAAAAGGAAGACAGAAAGGGGCGGAGGAGTTTTGGCTCCGACAAAGACGGCGGGAGACACAATGAGAAACGGAAAAAGTTAGAAGAAGAGGAAGAAGAAGAAAGACCAGACTTTTCCCTCAAAGTAGTGAAGATTTTTTCCCCCTTCAAACAGATGCTAAGGCAGATGGCGGTGAATTAGCAGAAAATGGGCAAAGAAAGAAATGAGACGGTATATTAGAGGTCGGGGAGGACGGACATGACGAAATAAAGATTAAAGTGCCGCTGCAGAGGGGAGGAAATCTCACCCAGGGGTGGTGGGAGGTCTGAGGTGTCATGGAGGAAACATAATGTACAACGGCCTCGCTGATGAGTGATGTGCTCTGGGCCTCGCGTAGCAAAAGACTCATCAGACGGCAGCAGAAGCAGCAGGACGGCGTGTTTCTCAGTGCGGGACTCTGAGGGTGGAAAACATCTTATTAATGTAATAATGGGGCAGTGAGACGGGTTGATAACGGTCAGTGAGACAGTTTTTAATGCAAATATTGCTCTTATGTGAAGAATTACTCGTACATACAGTTACGTCCATGTACTAAACCCTCTTATCGACTGCAGTGCAGCTCAGGTTTCATACTCCGACTAGCACCTCCACCTCAACACCACCCGAACACCTCCAAACCAAAACATGAACAACCAAACTAAAACAGTGAAAGATGAACTCTCTTTGTTCTTTTTTTTGTTTAGTGTAAGTCTAAATATTTGGCCTTTTCACGCCATGTTTTTTTTTAAATTGTTTTTTGTTTTCATTTTATTTCTGCTTTGATGTTTTTTAGTTTTTGTTTTGTGGGTTTTTACTGATTAAACTTTTTACATTTCTGCTTTTATTACGTCTGATTATTTTGTAACTTTCTCGTCATTCAACTCTACGTAACACTTTGTTTCACATTGTCTAGCACTTGTATTGTTACCACATCTTTTTGTTTGTTTACTTTCTTTGATATCTGCTTTGATCATGTTCGATTACTTTGTAACTCTCTTTCTCGTCTTTGAACTCCTTTTTTTGTTTGTATTGTCAAGCACTATTGTTTTCATATTTTTGGACATCATTGTTTTGTTTTTTTTGTTTAATGTTTGTGTTTGTTTGTTTGTTTGTTTGACTTCTCCTTTGATTATCTCAGATTATTTTGTAACTCTCTTTATTGTCCTCCAACACCATGTTTTGTTTGTTCTGTATTGTGTACTTATGGCATTTTTTCTCTTTTTTACTTGTTTTGTTGCGTGTTTTCTTTTTTTCCTGCTTTGGTTACATCTGATTGTTTTATCACTTTCTTTCTCATCCTCCAACACAATGTTTTTATGTTTTGTAATCTCATTGTTATCACATTTTCGCACATCATTTTTTCTTCGTATTTTTTTCCCTGCTTGTTGGTCAGTTTGAGTTCTGCTTGGATTATTTCTGATTACTTTACAACTCTATTTCTCCTCCAGAACCATTTCTTTTGTTTTGTTTAGTATTGTCAGGCACTGTTGTTTTCACATTTTCGCACATCATTGTTTTTCACTCTTTTTTTGGTAGAATTTCTACTTCGGTTGTGTTTGATTATTTTGTCACTCTCTCTCTCGTCCTCCTACACTGTGTTTTGAATGTTTTGAATGTTTTGTAATGTCTGCTACTTCTATTGTCTGTGAAGGTTCTCAGTTATCCAGGTCATGCTAATTCTAAGATTAATCCAAAAGGGGTTTGGTTGAGGTTCTTGAAGATTTTTCACCTCTCGTCCGAAAGGCTTCTTCAGCTCTAAATTGACTGGTGGATGGAGCTAGAAAATTAAGCCTCTGTAAGAATCACCACTTGTATTGTTATCTTATTTTTGGTCATCCCTTTTTTTTGTCAGTTTGAGTTCTGCTTAGATTATGTCTGGTTACTTTTTAACTCTATTTCAAATCCTCCAACACCATATTTTATACGTTTCGTATGGTCGAGAACTTACATTATCACATTTTCGCACGTCATTATTTTTCTTTCGCGTTTTTTCTGTTTGATTTCTTTTACGTCAAATTATTTTAAAACTGTCTTCATTGTCCTTTAACAACAGGAATGTTTTATGTTGTCTAGCAGTTGTTTATTGTTATTGTATTGTTCACAAATAAAGTACAGGTCCAAACAAAACAAAAGTTACTCTTTAGACACTTAAAAACACCTTTTTTTTTAACCTTCTCTTGTACTTGATTCTCTAAATCTATCAATAGAAAGCAGTCTGCTGCTCTTTCTGCAGCGCGTCCATTAGTTTGAGAGACTGACACGAATAAAAACAGTGCGAGAGCAGACTGGGTTAAGACTACACAACATAACAAGCAGTAATTCAGCCTGCCTGTTAGATTTATCTGTTGCAGGCTGAGGAGAAAGCATGCACTCTGTCTTCACACATGAAAACAGCATCTCAAGTGTTACAATTCCAGAGGGGGCGAAGTGGAATTGCTGTTTTTACATTTCTGTATCATTTTTTTCTTTGCCCATAAGGAATATGGATAACAAATGAAATATTCAGCCCCATTGTCTGATTTATTTCTTTTATTATCTGCAAATATCAGCCCCGGCAATTTAAAGGATAGCTCGCTTCATCCCGGGCCTCCTCGCTGGGGGCTTGACAGCCTATCAGGTTTATATAAAACGCATAAACAGGTCAGGATTGTATTGCATTCCTATGTGTTGTACTTTAAGGTTTGGAGCTGGCAGAATTTCTAAATAGAAACTGAAAATAGAAAGAAAAAGAGAGGAACCTTGAGGGGATGCTGCAGAGCCTCTTGCCTGAGAAATGATACATTTGCGCTGTGTCCGTTTTTGAAACCAGGGAACAAAATGTCATTAATTTAAAACCAATGTGAGACCCCCGTATCACACTTCCTCAGACTGTAAGTAATATGAGTCTCCTGCAGAGGATGATTGACTGACAGGCGCTCCAGCTCGCCTCTTTGTGCGGGCCGAGCATCCCCTCGCTCCGGTTTGTCTTGGAGCAGTCAAAGCATATAATAAGAAGCACTTCTTGTCTTCTGTCGGAGCTTTGACTTCACAGAAACTATTAGTGTTTCATAACGGACCGTGGATGCACAATTAAGAGCCCGCATCCAGGCTGGAGAGGTAGAAAGAACTCATTTCAGAAGCAGACTTTGGCCCATTTGAGCTGGAGTTATATTTGATTGTGTGTCGTGAGCACTTCCTGTCACATGCAGCCAGAGGTGAAAGCAAGCTGGTTAGTTGTTTATAAAGAGCATAATTGCGCTGAAAAAAGTCTAATATTACGTGTGATTCTACATCTGTGCTAAAAGTGCTTAGAGTGGTTTGTTAAAGAATATATGTAAAACAAGTAAATAACGCTGTAAAATGTGTTCGCTTTTCATATTCGTGCCTTTCAAACCGAATCACAGCAGCGCAGATACTCAGTATAACATCACAACCTCGAGTGTTATATTGCTTTTATACAACAGTTATTATTTAAAGTAATAATCTCAAACTTTTTTATTTAAATAAATGTCTGTTAAGTGTATCTATCGCCGAATGAGGCACCACAACGGTGATTGAGCCTATGGCCCACTGATGAAAGCCTTTGCATTTGCAGTATTACAGACTGGGTGTCTGGTGCGACTGTCGCGGAATAAATCACAAGCGGCGCCCAGTTAGTGACGCGTTTTAATCACTTAGCAGTGGTTGGTCTGGCAGAGAGGGTAGGCGGAGCTAAACGGCTGCTTTTCCGATCTCTGCAAGTGTTGCGAATAAACAGTAATCTACTATGGCTGAACAAACAAAGAAAAGATCAATGACTACAGATACAACTTCAAAAATAAGTGAAAATCCAAAGAAAAAGAAACAAATTGGACGCTCAGATGAAGGCAAACAGTCTAAAAAGGAAAGTGAGGAAAATCAAAAGTTGGAACCATGACAAAGGGAGCCAACCGTAGATGTTTGGTTAAATTGGGAAGTGTGTTCTTCAGAGATTGATTTGTGATTGTCACTAGTAGGTAATGCTCAGGAGCATTATACTAAAATATATGACATTGTATCTTTAAGTGGTAAAAAGTATTACTCAATTACAGATCATTATTTCTTGCTCCAACAACTTAAGTAGTTCCATAACTTAACTGAAACTGGACTGTTGTTGCCAAGCAACCCAAACATTCTCCTTCACTCTTGCTACTTTGTGTCTAAAAGTTACCACAGATCAGCATCAACCAGTGAAATAAGCGTCTGCTGTGTGATTCAGAGGTACCAGCCTGATCAGTGTCGACACACACGGTCTGCTGTAATGTTAATTAACAGTATCAGAACACCTGGCTGAGGCGGAGTGATACACAGAGTGAAAAGTCCCAGTGATGTTGGTCTCTATATCAGCACTCATGGAACACCTTTTGTCCAATCAGATTACTTGGTCAGAACTACCTGTTGTATAATACTGTATAACTTATCTCAATATTTTCCTATTATTATAACAGATGGTTAAAAAGATCATTTGGAACTGATTTTCTGACACTGTTTGATGTGTGACACCCACGACTGCGAAACATTGTTAATACATTCATATGCTCTGTATCTGTAAGTGTTGCTGACATATTTTTTACACAGCAGTGTGTTCAAATAAATCACTGTTTGTTTCTTGACTTTCTTAGAGTTAGACAAGTTAGACGATATACATACATGTGTGTGGTTTATATACATGTAAAATAATATGCTGCTAGTTGTTTGACTTTTTAGCAACTACATATTATGTTTAAATAAGGTCAGAAAAAATAATAATAACATAGACACTTTATATATACAGTATAAAGCTTTATAAGACAAAAACATACTCAACTCTGAAAGCTGAATAAAAGCAGTTTTATTGTTGTTGACCAGTAACTCAGACAACTTTATGGCACTGTGTCCTGCCTCATAATACCCAGCATGCATTCAGTAACAAATGAATCATAAACTTTACTCGGAGGAAAACATTTGACCTTTGACCTTGAGTGAAACTCTGCTGCTGATGCAGGTTGCTTTCCCTCTGCGCTCCTCCAGGTGCTCCGTCCCTCCTCTCTGCGTTTCCAAACACGCTGCACGGCTAAAGATAGTTATTCCACCTTGAACCGATCTACATCTCCTCCCCGGAGAGCGGCGGTCCCTCCTGTGAAACCTTACACAGTGCAGCATTTCTCACCTCCTAAAAGGGGAATCGAATGGCACGGGGGGGTGGGAGAATATTCAGCAAGGAAGCCTCACTTTAAATCAAGATAAAAGACTGAAATGGAAAATAATAGAGGGAACAAACCCCTGGACGGCCCCGGGCCCCTAATGGAAACACATGGCTGAAGGCTGAGGTGTTGTCAGCAGCCAACACTGTGACATTCCTCTTTGATAATCTGGCCTGCCGTAAAATTAGAATAGCAAATACATCCTGACAAAGATGCATGTTCCTCCTCTATTGTGCCATCGTAAAATAAAAAAGAGGGGAACAAAAAAAAACCCTCCTCTGACGCCACAAACTTCAATTTAAATTTACAGCGCCGAGAAAAGAGAAGTGATATGCACTCAAAAATCTTAATAACCTATTAAGTTACGACTTCAATTTCATTTTATGAATATTTTCCTTGGGGAGCGCAGCCATCACCGGAGAAAGATAGAAATTTAAAAAAGATAAATAGTGCCATTAATCTACAACATTTCTCTTCCATTATCCCTGAAAATGAGGAGTTATTTTTGCTCAGATCCGCACGTAATTAGCTCCTTACACTTGATTCACTAGCCAGAAAATGACCATGTTCAGAAAATTAAAAATTTGTCATTAAGTGGAATTTAACATAATATCATTTATCTTTATATATTCCTCGGCTGACAAGCGGCAGCCTTGGATGTTGATCAGGCTTTTGTGTCTGAGTGCATGATGAGAGGAGCAGGGCTGTTAACCAGGTGAATACTGGAGCTTTTAGCTGCTCTCACTGCGAATATTTATCCTACTAATGCTGCTGTCATCTGGAACAGGGGCTTACCATTTGTGTTTGAGTGAGAATAAGACTGGTACACGGTGTTAGACTGTTAGATTCTATTATGAAGACAAATGTAAACAGCGAGTTATGAGTCCATTTTGGTCTTTAAAGGCAAATTGTGCAATAAAAGATGATAATGGAGAACCCTGACTTTAGTTACACGCTCTTGGAGAAGAAGAAGAAGAAGAATGGGAAAAACTTAATAAAAATCATTTGAAGTGTTATCCAAAAAGGATACACAGCAGAAATCTGGAAAAATTAAACTATAAATAAAATATATTCCTCTTAAAGAATCATGTAATATCTTCATGGTGTGTGTTTCGACGTGTGTAGTCTACTGCATGTTTAGTTTATTCTATTAGCTGCTGTGGAGGCAAAATTACTGGTTGTGGCTGACAATGTCATTGCTGTAATTTGATTGGTTCAATATTTGTGTGGGCGGGGACTAAATGATTTGAAAGGCTGTGTTCGAAATGCCGTACTCTATACTACAAACTACATATACTACGTATTATATACTGCATACTGTGTTCGGTGGTAGTATGTAGTATGGAGGAGCTTTTCAAATTCATTTTGCAGCATGCTATGCCAGGCGGAAGTAAACAATAACCGCTGCTTCTTTAGCTAACGCGCCCCCTTCTGCTGTCCGTCATTTCAACTGCCGCTGTGACGATCCAGCGCTTTGCATTGTGGGATACAGCAGGCGAGGTAGACTGGTCTGATGCATACTGGAGATTTTCTCCGAATCAGTACGACATCCATGTATTTTTGGCATACTGCACATTTTGCTTTTGTTTGCATATTACATACTACATATGGGCCAAATCAGTACGTACTGCTGGTACAGTATGGCATTTCGAACACAGCAAAAGTTCTGTTGGAAAAACAGGAAGTTAACAAACATGAAGGCCCATGAGACGATCAGTAGCTGTGAGTTTTTAACCATTACCACAACAAAATTATGAAACTTAGAGCAGCTAGTCGTGGTAAAGGAAAGACACAACATCTTCATGAACATTTAAATGTAACCACAGTTTTTCCTTACATTCACTAAAGTGATATTGTTGCCTAAAGCTAACAACAGACAGCGGTCTGTCATTTATAACATTTAGCAACATATAAATGTAACTTTAAGGTTGGTGGCTCAGCAGGTGATAAAATACCATGAACCAAAAGTACGGAAACCACGGTTTACGTTAGCTAGCTAGGCTAACTAGCTTCTAGCTACCATGTTGAGGCAATGTAGCCTGGCTTGCTAGCTTAAACTTTGAGGTGAATTACAAAATTAAAAGCAAGATGGTTCCTCCTAAATGTTCAACATTAAAACATGGGCACTGACATTGTTGGTTAAAAAGGGAGAATAAATTATTTGTATCAACTTGTGCGTGGAATCTGACATTGGTTGTTCCAGCAACAACAACCCTCAAATGTCAGGCCTGTTTTCCCAAATACTGTCCAAAAAAACCCATCAAATTCTGAAATTATAAGCCCATTAAATGCCCGTAATGACTTGTCATTGGGAGCTGAAAAGGCCACCAATTGGAACAACCCATACGTGCATGAAGGCGGCTGGTGGCTGTTCTGAGGAGAGGCGGAAGCAAGGTGATGTAGAGTCAGGATGATGGGTCCAACAGGGCTTTCATGGGGCTTCATCTTTTTTCCAAACGTAGCTTAGTAATTTTGGCGCCAAAGATTATCGAACTGCAACTCTTAAACAAATTCTTTATTTGATAAAAAATGAATGAAGGTCGTTCTTGCTGTCTGTGCGGCCGCGTTTATAATAATACCCCTAGTCTTCTGGTATTATTAAGTGAACTTAAGTGAAACTGGACCCATTTGAACCAACAGCTAACAGCCGGCCATTTATTGGTTTCACAACATTTGAAGCGGTTGAAAAAAATCATTATTTCCTCTTTTGAAAATTTGAAAATCATCCTTCAAATTTCAGAATAAAAGCTCAGCAGACATTAACACTGGAAGCCATAAAGGATTTACTGGATTAGAAACTTTCATTAAGGCTCAAGAAGTTCACATTCGGTGGAGATAAGTGATTTGAAAATCACAAACAAATCCAATAAGAGCACATTTTAAATGATGTAATCAATGACTGAAACATACACAGAGACACTCAGAGATGCTCGGCTCTGTTCTGTGCTGCTGTGTGTGTTTTTTGTCATTTCCTTAGTTCAACACAAAAACATGTTGGTCATCATCTCGCAGCACAGCAGGCGATCCATTAACGTCTAATTGATCATCAGAAGGAACGGGGGGAAGAAATGGAGTTGATAATGGCGAGAGAAACCATTTTGTCTCCCTCCCATTACTGAGTAACAACATTCTTGTTTAGTTATTATTCTCCTGTGACTATGAAAACAGGAAGTGAGGAGCCACATGCTGCACTTTTCTATTGGAAAACTTTTATTTCTTATAGCAGCTGTGCAGATCCTGTAAAGCTTCAGACGCCTGTAGATTAATGAAAAAAGAAATGACAATGTGGCAGGATAATAAAGTCAAATTCACTCCTGCACACACACTCATGTTGCACAGCTGAATTATTCTGCACAGAGCATGATGTCAGTATTGAACAAATTATGCATACATGTAGCACAATGCAGCCTCCACGTCAATGCTCAATGCTGGTTCTCGTCACCCATGCCTGCACCCCTAAAGCAGAAGCACATTACAGCTAGCTTTAAAGCTAATACACTCGTTTCATATGTGCAGCTGGGCTGGTAATAAATCATTATGAGGCTCCTGGTTCTCTAGGTACAGTACCGAGGCATTGACCCCAATCAAGTGCTCGCAACAAATATTTGGAATTACAAGCTGGAGATGAATAATTTGACACGATATTGAGAGAAGAGGGGAAAGTCTGAGATATTTAACGTCTGGAAACAGGAAGTTCAATGTAGCTGTAGCTCCACTAAATGTATCTGGAACCTGGATTTACTAATAACTTTGTAGAGTCAGATTAATTTAACATGTGAGGAGAAATCTAAATGATCTCTGTTCTTTGGTGTCTCCAAAATGCAGAATATTAGCAACCATGGAGCATGCAGTATCGTCTAAACAGGATGCATTATTCCTGCATGTTGGGCCCTTCTTCTGCTGGTTAGATGGAACGAAGGGCCACACACAGTACGTTCAAGTGTCCTTTTTTGGCCTTTGCCTTCATTTGATAGGACAGCAGAAGAGAGACTGGAAACATGGGGAAGACATTAACCAAAGGTCCCAAGGGTCGGAGTCAAACCTGCAGCTGATGGGTCAATGTCATTCCCTTTATACGTGTGAGCCTGCGCAGCCGATTGAGCTAAACGCCCAACACGGGACTATCACTGATAAATGTTTGAGCCCTGGTTGAAACATCCAGTCACCACTGACTTAATTAATTTACATTTCGTTACATGACCTAATGTTTCATAACTTTACATATTTAAATGTAAACCACTATCTTGTGGTGCCGGTTTAGCTCAGCGTTTAAATGGCGCGTCCCATGTACAGAGGCTACAGTCTTCGATGCGGCGGCCCCGGGTTTGACTCCCACCCTTTGGGCTCTGTCATTCCCACTCTCTCTTCCCCTATTTCCGACACTATCCACTGTCCTCTCAGTTTTTCAATTCAATAAGCTTTATTGGCATGAATGTAACAGTTACAATATTGCCAGAGCATCATGTAGTTATACTAATAACTCACCGTCAATAAGGGCATAAAATGCCAAAACACAACAGCAATCTTGTGTTTGAAAAGCTTTCCTTTAATCCAGCATGCACTCTACAAAAGCATTGTTTCAGTGATGTCGGCACACAGTGATTTTACGTAAATCTGACATGTCCTATGAACTCGATACGTTGTCTTTTGTTTGAAATGTTTATAACTTACCTCTTAATATCTAATGTAAGAAAAGCAACGATTGAGTTGGTGTATTTAGGATCAAATTTCACTGCTTAAATATACCTTTACTATACCATCTTCACATGGAGCTTATGTGGCCTCAGACTCCACAGACTAAGCAGCCAGATATTTAAGACGGCATCTAAAGAAGGAGAACAGAGAGGCTCAGTGAACACATCTGGGAAGTGTGAATACTTGGATTAAGTCACTTGGATTATCAAAGGAACAAAAGTGCATCCTAAAGAGGCATCAAACTCCACCACACACATTTTTCACTGACCCCTCCCTCTGAACAAAACCAAGCAACCTTACCTGCAGCGCAAATCCATCCAGCTCCCCGAGGTTCAAACCAATCTCTCTCCTCTCCAGCCATTGTCTCTGCTTCAACCTGCAACAGCCATCAGAGCCATTAATCCATCCGCCGAAGATGACTGTGACTGATCTGACCGCCAAACAATCAATTTGTTTCTCTCTCTCTCGCTCTCCTGTACAAAATATCATGAGAAAGTGTCAGCGGAGTGAAATAATAGAGTCGTAAGACAATCAGCGTTTGACCTTGGAGGACAGCTAATTCATCCGCCCATCTGTCTTAATTATTTCCTCTCAAATGGATACAAAAGACAAACTGAACATTTCATTTGTTCTCACATGACAATTTCATTTTTTATCTGCTGGTAATGTTTCCACTTTTGACATGATGCAGCATTTCTGGTCATCAAACACAACACCAGTACAGACTGAGTAGGGCAGCCACGTTACAAGGCCAAGACCTCTACAGGAATACGATTGGAAATAGGTTCTGATTAAACTTAAACTAAAATGTTATGTTTTAATTTAAAGCTATAAAAGACTCAAAAAAACCTTTACCAGGTAAAAAGGAAGAAAAGAGAAGAAACAGTGAAGCCACTACAAGCCAAAGTCAAATCAAAATCCAGTCTTAATCTCCAGGCCCGCTAGCATCCATGGAAGAGCAGTCTATGCTAGCTAGTGATAATTATACTGCCAACAAAGATACCTAATTTTTAAATGTAGTGAAAGATAACCATTTATAGTACCTAAAGCTGTTTGTTAGGAGAACTGTACACTAAAGGAAGCTACCATTTTAAAGTCAAGAGAGGGAAAACATTTGCATCCCCTCGCTAGCTTCCTGGTTAGCTAAGCGCAGGGGCCAGGGACGACTGACAACGCTTTTACTGTGCCTCAAAGTAACTTCTCTACAAGTTACAATACCATGTCCTCTGAAGACTTAAACTTAATTTACTAGCACTACATGGCATGGTCTCAAATGCCAAAGTCATGATAAGTAGTGCCAAAATCAGTGACTAGCTTCCTGTTTTATTAACTGCACAAGCTAGCAGCTACTGGCCACGCTGCTCTGGTTAGCACTAGCTAGCAGCGACTATATAAGACTTTACAATTACAAAAAATGTTGTGTGTGTTTTACATCCTAGCTAATTGCTAGTGTGTGGCTCCTGTTTCATGCTAGGTAGAATTACATTACCGTCTGCACTGTCGCTGTTGTGTCTCCCCTCCACCAAGTAGCCAAGATGGCGACCGTTAAAGATGACAGCAGAATAGCTCACTCAACATTATGATCATTAGGTGTACACCATCACACATTGGTTTGTAAACTGCTGTATTGTTTGGCATTTTGGCTGTCGCCATCTTGGTTTTTTGAGCCAGTGGTGACCATATTTGGACGTCCTGTTTCTATTTTGGTTTTCCATCATTTCCATTAACCTTCTTTGATAAACTGATCATTCTCAGGTGATGAGAAGACTTCAGTCTCTGAGGTGTCCTGCTTTTAACTTTACTGGGTCAATAAAAAGCATGACTCTTCCTGTCCTTCAGCACTGAATCCCTCAAGGCTTAAAGTGTCTGCTGTCAGCCGCAAAGTGCTGTTGAGCATGCAGCTGGAAGCACTTGTAGCTTGTCAGTCTCAGTTGGTCTCCATCATCGGGAGTTTCTCAGAGTCTGACAGATGATTCAACACGTAGGTTCAGTCTGACTGTCGGTCAGCTGAGGGCGAAAGCAGCCGGTATTTGACAGCTCTGAATGATGCTGCGGACGGAGAGGGAAGAAAGCTTTTACAGTAAGCGACTGGTTTGCCTTCATATGTTTTATCACTTCCTCGACTTATCTCTTGACATGGATGATTTTTTTGACCCAAGGGAGAAAAATCAAGAGACACAGACAACTGCTGATTTAACCTCAATTGATAGCTAAATCTTCTCTGTATTTTAAGATGATATGAGAACAATAGAACATTTATTTAGAATATCAATCTTATACTCTTATGGCTTTTCAATTATTGTTTAAGGGTTACATTTATGTCCAGTTAGAACGATTATAGATGCTAAAATAAAAGTGTTCAGTAAATTCAAGATAACTGTTTAAAAAATACTTTGTTTTCTTGTTTATATTTGGTTGGTCTAGCATTTATTTATTTATTATGAATTTCATATTGCTCAAACAGTCAATGGTGACACTGATGAAAAATGAAAATCTAAGAAAACATTAGCAAATACTTAGCCTACATGATGTTAACATAGACCCAAATAAAGAATAAATTATTCAAATGAAGACTAACAAACTCTTAGTGGAAGTCAATTGAAAGCCAAATAAAGTATTAAACATAAAGAAGAGAGAGGAAAACAAATACAAAGTGGAAGTAATGGAAGAAGGAATAAAACAATAAAAAGAACGTTGACAAACTCTTAATAGAAGTCAATGGGAAGCCAAATAAAGTATAAAACACATAGTGGAAGTAATAGGGATACAAATTTAAAGATAACGTTAACAAACACTTAGTGGAAGTCAGTGTTAAGCCAAATAAAGAATATAAACAATGGGATGCCAAATAAATCATAAAACATAAAAGAGAAGAATAACGAAGAAGTAATGTGGAGCCATGAGGGACTAAAAAATTAAAGAGAACGCTAATACTAAGAAGTCAATGGTGAGTCAAAGAAAGAATTAAAACATATTAAAAAAAACCAACTCAACTGGTGGCGAAAAAGAAGACTAGAAAACCCATAATGGAAGTCAATGGGCAAGCCAAAAAAAGCATAACGGATTAAAAAGGGGACAAAAAAAAAAGTGGAAGTCAATGGGATGCCAAATAAATCATAAAACATAAAAGAGAAGAATAACAAATACATAGTGGAAGTGATGTGGAGCCACGAGGGAATAAAAAAATTAAAGAGAATGCTAACACTAGGAAGTCAATGGTGAGTCAAAGAAAGAATTAAAACATATTAAAAAACTACCAAACAAGTCAACTTGTAGCGAAAAAGAAGACTAGAAAACCCATAATGGAAATCAATGGGCGAGCCAAGTAAAGCATAACTGATTAAATGGAGACTAACAAATAAGTGGAAGTCAATGGGAAGCCAAATAAAGCATAAAACATTAAAGGGTAAGTCTTACAAAACTTAGTGGAAGGAATGGGCAGCTAAAATAAAGAATAAAAAAATCAAAGAAAAGACCAACTTGCAATTGACCTAAGGAAAAAAATAGTAGATGGCAAATCTCAGTTTACCTACATTTATAATTGCATATTAGCAAAATCTGTAAAAAGTATCAAATATATTGAAGATAAACTGATAAATCAAACCCTCTTCTGTTGTTTGCTTATATTAGTAGATGCTGCAAAATATCCCTGTAATTGTAAAGACAAGATTTGTATGTATAATACTGGTTAAACTGAGGTAACATTATAAACCTTTTACATTATAACCCCAGTGTAAAACTAAAGAGTGAAAATGATGGGGCAGTTTGGATGCAGACCCTCACCGTGGGTGTGATATGACCCCGTCTGATGCTGAGCTCCCAGCAGCCGTGCAGCTCATAGTGAGCCGTGCGAGAATGCAAAGCAGGCCATCTGATAGCAGCGAGCAGAAGGTAGGAAGGAGGCGTGTGTCTGCGAGAGGCAGCCGAGGAGCATTTGTCAGGAGACGCTGACAAAAGGGGGTTGAAGGGGCCTTGCTCGACGCTATTCAGAGACAATTTGTAAGCCCGGCTGTTGAAGCCAGGCCAAAGACTGGCGAACAGCTGGAGCCCTGCCGTGATTGATAAATGTGGGCCTCCAAGAACTTCATTTTGATATGAATGAAGACAAAAGCGCGACAACATTCTGTGAGTGTTTAATATTACCGTCATTAAGTGGCGACGGTGGACAAACGCCCCGTCCTCAGCTGGGGATACACGGCGCCAAAAGGGAGGTCAGAACCCCCTGGTAATTAACATTTTTATGACAAAATACACTTTTTGTTGCGGATTTGTAATTAATTCAGGTTTCAAGATGAGTGATTAAAAGAACATTTAATCTGGATTTGAAGGTTTGGATTACACCAGGGGATAATTAACAGAAGATTTTGATTCTATAGCTTCCATATATGGTTATTTGACAATTTTTTTGGCATAGATAGCATGTTAGCTTTCTTTTATATGTGTCCAAAATGAAAGTAACATTAAACACCTCTCTCCCTCTATCCTGCTTTGTGAGGCCTCTGATTGTGGCAGATGGCTGTGCACCAATGACTCTGGTTCTGCTCGAGGTTTCTGCCTGTTAAAATTAAAACTCAATCGATTTATTGAATGATTGAAAATGCACTCTTTTGTTATATTTTACTATCCACAGAAAGTACTGATTTGGATTTGGAAAAAAAAATTATTCAAAATTTTGACGCCAATATTTTCACTTTTACTGCAATTGAATATCGGCTTCAAATATCGGTTATCGGCCTCCTCGACTACTAATAATCGGTATCGGCCCTGAAAAAACCATATCGGTCTATCTCTAATGCTAACAGCCATTTAAAAACAGAGATGGAGGCCTCTCTCTTTTCTCACACTGATGTGTCTGAACTCTGATCTAATTACTCTGCAGGCAGTTTGTCATGCTAATCATGCAATAACCAAATTTCAGCACGTATTGACAGCGCAGCATGAAAAGAGTTTCACTGCTGCTCTGTCACAGGCTTTTGCAGATGTTGTGACCCATGCTGACATGGGTCATTGAAGGCACCGCTGACCAGCTATGATCCGTTCACTTACTGGGTTCACTGAGTTTTAAACCTGCTGGAAACATCTTTATCAACAGCTGATTTTTATTACACAAGACATCCAAAGAAGTGGAGAATAAACAGATGAAGTTCAGTCTGTTTTTCTTATTGATTGTGCTTTTTTTAAATAAGCTGTTTTATCCACACAACACAGCATTCCCCATCAGTTTTATAGAATTGAGAGTAAACTATGCACATTCATCCCTGACCTATTTAATGGCTGGATTGTGCCGAAGACCCGCGCAGGAAAATTGAAAAGTTTGCCATCATTAAGTGATATATATGGCTGTGACCGGAGTCCATAAAAATTGGGAATTGTTCTATTCTAATTTAAAATTCCATTTCAGAGCCTCCTCGCAGTGACAAAGGAGAACATCCATCCAGTAATACAGCGGAGACTCTGCTGCCAGGATTCACGATGAATGAGTGAATATTGATGAAGTTGAAAACTCCGCCGGGTCTCTTTTTTTCCTACATCACTCCAGTGGAGGATGGGATGGGGGGGAGGGGCGGGGCTTAGGCTGGGTTTTCCATGTAGAGAGGCTCCTTTCTCCATATTCAGAGTCCCAGTGTTCTGTGAGGGTCTCAGAAGGAGATCAATCTCACTTTGAAGCACGGGGGGCTTCATTTGTTTGTGAAGGATGTGAGGTGCTGCCTAAATGACGACGCCGATTCTTCAAAACCCACTCGCAGTTGACACTCGGAGCCTCTGAATTCATTGTTTTTGGGGCTGAAGTTCGGAGACACATGATTGAGTCTGGAGGACTTTGGAGAGGCTCAGGATGAAGATCTGAGCAGATCAAACCCCTTATATTAAGGGTCAGAAAAACTGAACCATAAAAGAGCAAAGAGTGAAGAAGTGTGTTTTTTTAGAACAAAAAATCTGCAATAAATTTGAGTAATTTTAAATGTGGAAAAGACACAATCATTTTAAGTGTCTTTATGAAGATGAAAATCATTAAAAAAAGATAATTGTGCGTCTATCCATCAAGTATGTTGACTGTGTTGGCTTCAGTAGGACGAAGGAGCATTTTTGCTTAAATATACTGTTATTTTTTGTGAGTTACAAACAATAAGCATCATACTTGAATGCTTCTGACCCCAAATCAGTAGAAATGTTTAGTGTCCTCAAGTTGTAATCCACACAATACCTCTTTGCAAAGAAGATGAGTAATTTACCTTCAGTGACTGTATTTTTCCTGCATATTTGACTTCCTGTCAAATCGTTTTGGACATTGTTCTGTTGTATTTTCCCATGTTGTTGTCGAGTCACCTAGAAAGTTGTGATTTCATTGTCTTTGTCTTTTTTTCCCCCCCCAGTTTTTTTAATCTGAAATCTGGTTGCAGAAAAGAGTTTTTTTTAGCGTCCGTGACTTTAATGGCATTACTGTTAAAAATGCTTTTAAAAGAACGCCAGACAGGTATTCTTTAGTCCAAAATAAAAATGATGATTTTCTTTATTTTCTTTTCTTTTCTTTTTTTTTTCTTTTCTTTTTACAATTTTTCATCTGAAATCTGGGTGCAGAAAATTAGATTATTCAAATGACTGAAATGTTGAAAAATGTTATAAATAGAACACCAGACACAGATTATTTTGTACAAAATAATAAAATATAAATATAATATAATATAAAAAATATATAAATTATGTTTTTTTGTTGTTGAATTTTTTTTTTTTTTTTTTTTTTTTTATATAGATCGATTTTCTTTGGTCCGGTTTGGAAAAAGTCCTTTAAAAAATAAGATCATCATTATAAACAAAATGGAAACATGGCTACGACCTTTCAAGCTGAGTCTTAACTCCACACATTGCTTCTTTAAAACACCTGAATGAATATCTGAAAGCTGGTGTATCTGAGATTGCTGCACTTGGAAACTAAATAGAGTTCCTCCTCTTTGTACTTTTTACATGTTTAACACTTTTTCTGAGTCTTTTGAGGTTCATTTAGTTTGTCTTTGAAAGTAGAGTCGTCTGCTAAAAAAAACCCTGGAAATTAATTTTTAAACAAAGACCCTGACCTTGATATGACATTCATAAAAGCAATAAACATATCTTCTACATATTATACTTGTATTACACAGTTTGTTTTAATGTTTTCCTGTGGGATAAGCACTTTTCCCGCAGCCCTGCTTTTGGGGAAACACCCTGTGAGTGTGCCGCTGCAGCCCGACATAAATAAGTCCTCCCTCAGTCTGCGGCTCTTAAGTAGCAGCGCGTCAGGCCTTTCTTCTCACAGTTTTAGCGGTGCAATGGTCCATGCGCTTCCCTCACAGTGTGTTTAGAAGAGGAGCCTCCATGTCTGCTCAGTTGTGCCTGCTTTACCAACACTATTGATTGCAGGTGATGTTCTGGACAGAGTCCATCTGACCTCTGGAGGGGCTTAAATACATCATTGTCCAGAGAGAGACCTCCTGAGACTGTGTGTGTGCAGCTCGCAGACACTCTGATAAAGTGGCAACAAAAAAAGTCAGCAGGACACATGGATAAGCACTTCTTACTGCTTTTCAGAGCTCTGCAAAATCTAAAAATACAGCTGCAGGACGCAAAACGTTGTTGTGAAGCAGCTTAAACATTTTACTTTTGTCTTTTTTCAGCCTTTAGACGTTAAAATGTGTTTAAAAAAGCTTCGTCAGAGCCGGTTTATGTGTGTTTCGCGCCCTCACTCAGCACACTTCAGACAACCCTTCCTGCCTCGTGTCATAATCAGCTGATCTGCTCTTCTCGTCGCCTCGCTGTGAATTCTAATTGGCGTTATTAATCAGCAATCATGTTAACACTCTCCCTAATCTGTGTGGCAAGCTCCTGCTCCATACACACCTCAGAGCCATTGATGGAAATCCAATGAGACATAGGTTTACCTGCCATGAAAGTACCTGAGCAGCAGCAGCAGCCATCATCAACACATTGTGGGGAGTGAGGGGGGAAGTACACTTTAAATTAATTAACATCAGACCTCTTGTAGCACTGCGTTTCTGTAAACAAACAGTCTAATACGAGCTAATTAATTAGAGATGCCAAGCTTCCCTTCTCGTCCTCCTGTTTCTTCTTGTGGGGTGTTTTGGGGGTCAAAATTTAGGGTTTAATTCTTCTTGTGCTTAGTCTCCTTATTTCACTTTTCAGCTCAATTAATGGAGTTATAATTTACTGCTGTATGCTAGCAGCTCCTGTTCAGATGTATCACACTGCATTTGTCCAATATTTAAAGATAGAACGTCAGAATTTTGTAGCGTGCAAAAGAGGAAATCATCCAGAAATGTGAAAATTAACATTAAATTAAGTTTATAATGTTTTAAAAAATTAAATTTCATGGCCTTATCCTTAATTATATTTGACCGTATGCATTTAAAGTATGACTTTACTTTTAGTTATTCAAAGATTTGTCCTAATTTATATTTTAAACTATGTTCTTTTATTATTATTATTTATGTATTTTGGACTTTTATGCCTTAACTGACTGAGACAGGACAGTGTTGGAAACAAGGGAATACACACAGCTAAGGGCCGAGGGTGGGAGTCTAACCCGGGGCCGCCACATCGAGGACCATCAGGATTGGAACAATTTGTCACAAATAGTGATGCACGATATTATCGGCACGTTATCGGTACCTGCAGATTAAGGCTTGAAAACGACACACCGGAATCGACAGATGTGTCATTTTATCTGCCGATATTTTCCGCCGATAAAACAATGCTTTAATTCTGCCTAAATGCTCGATGATTCCCTAAAAAAAAGAAAATGTTACATACTAATAAATATGGCATTTTGTACATTAAGTTTAAGTCGTTTTTTTATATTGCCCAGTGAATGTGCACATTTTAAAAAGCACTGTATCATGTTATTTCTGCATCTGCCAGTGGACCACTACAGTAAGAGAAGGCATGATATCAATTCCACTACAGGGGAGACTTGATGTTCTCTGCAATTAGGTGGAAAAAAACATGTGCCTAATTTATCGGTTGGAAAATATCGACATATCAGATATCGGCAAATATCGTGCATAAGAAACTGTGTTAACTAGCATTCCTTCTCCACGACACTAAAAGCATGGTTTATAAATAATCAGACTTGTGAACACTAGAACAGTGAAGAGCGATGTTTCATGTCTTGTTTGTCATTGTTTTGTGTGTCATAATATCTGTCTTTCTTGATCTTTTGTAGCGCACGCTTTGTTCATATCTGCGTATTTCATTGCTTTTTGTCATCGATTGTATTTTCCTGCTTTTACTCTTAATGTTTGTGCTTTATAACTAATGCCTGCCTGGGGACTACAGATGAAAATATGCACTGTCCCTGTCAAATAGATAAATAAATACAAATATCATAGCCTCTTTATTTGGGCTGGCGATTTAACAGCTTTACAGACTTTAAAACATCAGAAAACACATATAACTGATCGTTTCATTTCAATTCATTTGTAATCTTAGGCCCACTAATAGAATACCTGTCAATCAATTTAAGAGTGATAAAAGGTTTCGTTTCGGGGGTGGGGTGACCTTTCTGTTTGGGGTCATTCATAAATTAAATCCTGTAATTTTCATGCGTAAAAAATGAAACTTATTTGCGAGTTTATTTCTCAGCGACTCTTCTTCCAAAAACATGGCCCCTGTGCACGTTCTGTTTTCCTGATTTCCATTTCATATCTGCAACACTCACGCGCCCGGCTCTGCATGATAGCAGCTCATGGGTGATGATTTTTCGAATCGATTTGCCACTCTCACAAACGAAGGGCACAAAAGGCTGAGCGATCAGTCCAAGGCTGGCTGCTTTTGGCCCAGAGAGAGGAGAGATACTGTGTGAGAGGAGGGCAAGCATGGCTGATCTGAATCATGAAGAATAATGTTTAGCCTGGCAGATGATTAGGGATGTTAATTTTTTCGGAGGGGGGTGGGGTTAAAAGGGGGCTGGCACTTGGTGATGTCACGTTGGCGATCCGAACAATCTGGCAGGGCCGATTCCTGGCGAAAACGCCGCTCAATTTGCTGGGGCTGCTGCTCCATTTGCCTGTTAATGAGCACTGTTGTTGGAGGTACCCATGTGTGCCATGTCAGGAGGCGAGCAGGCAGCACCTTCACCTGACGCTCTGACCACCGAGGAAAAAATGGCAGCCGCCGTGACAGATGTTTGCACAGTCCTGGGGAGGGAGCCAGGGGAGAGCTGTACAGTCAGAGGGCCCGGATATATCGGCGGAAACAACTGCTCCAACATGTGTCTGCATCAGTGTTCATCCAGCATGCATGCAAAACAAGGAGTCAGCTCTTTTCTTTAGAGCGACATTAAAATGACAGAAGTGGGTCCAAAAATGTGAAAACATGGAGCCGTAAAAGCTGCTGAGAACAAGAATGAACAAGCAATGTGGTACAAGGATGTAAATAGGTATAGTACACGTGTTTGAATAGATAAAGCGATGTTACCTGGTGCGTGGCTCAGTGGGCGGAGCTCCGACTCAAAGGACGAACGACATTAGTGAGCTCATCACGTCACAGCATGACAACAGCACCGACCTCCCTGCAGTCCACTTCTACTTAAAGAATCCAGGATTAAAGGGCCGCACCAGTGACACTGATTCATTCTGCGATATTACTTCAGATCGTAAGGAGTTTATATTACCACTGACTTCTTTTTTCGTATCACTTTCTGGTCATAAATCAGACTAGAAAACAAGACGACATGCGACAAATTTCCCCCGGCTAGAACCAAACCAGAGATGTGATCACATGGTCTTCAATCTCTGAACCCATCAACTATCCACTATCTACTACTCACGTACCCTCTGAACGCGAACTAACGCAGTATGTATTGCAAGCAGGTGATTCGCTGCTCAAAGCATGCTGGGATACCTAGCAAGGCGCAGCAGGCTGGCGGTATCACTTTTTTTTTTTTACAGCTTTTCTCCCTCATTATGGAAAACACAGTTAGACGGTTAAGTAAACAACCTTGTGGGGGGCTGTTTGGATTGAAAAGAGTCCTCAATTCACGGCAACAAGTGACCAGCGAGGCCGGGCTAGTGTAGGCAAGTTGGTCATGTGCAGTGGGTGCGCACCGTTACAGTGTAGCCAAGGGTTGTTTTCATAAGCTACAGTACATCTGGGCTAAGACTTCCTTTTGCTAGCGTTGCCATTGTTTATAGTCCGATAAGCAACTTGAGATACAAGGTTGGAATTTCAGTTGAGAAATGACGTCTGTGACTGGATTGTTGTTTGTAGCCGATGGTTTCTGCGTCTTTTTTTCTTCACACGTTTTCCTGCATACTAACAAAGCTTGCAGGAACGCCAGTGCACGATACAACTGGGACTACAAATGGAAACCAGAACATCTCTGAAGACTGTGTTTTCATGCCTATAATCTCTTTTTTAAGATTAACATCAAGGCCAACAGGAGGTTCTTTGTCAAACTGTCACATTTCTTTGGGGCTTGTGAGCCCTTAGAAGAAGCTACGTCTACCTGTTGTCACCTAAGAGGTTGTGTTTGTCTTCCCTATTTTGTTTTATAGTTTGTTTTTTAAGAGGACTGAAGAGGTTAAATGATCAATTAATTCGTTAAAAACATGCAACAATTTGAAGGTCTTAAAAAATACTCCTCATTTTGAGCATTATTCAGACATCTTGTGACCACTCAGGCTTGTGTTGTGACCCCTCACACGGACGATCTTGACCCCCAGCTCGGTCAACAGCCATTGGTTTCCATTCATTTCCTTATAACATTAAAAATCAATAGACGGACTCTTGAAACTAGCTTGAGATGTGTAATTCATCACTGTGAACGCTGTCAGGTCAAGTCAAATATAATGCAGTGAAGGATTTCAGAAAGCACGCTGCATGATTTTCATACCATTTAGAAATCAATGGAAATCAATGGCTGCATGGGAAGTTGAAAAAAAGCACATGTGCAGCCATGGTTTGGAAAATTATCTGTGCACTATGAAGTACAGTGGTGGAAAGTAACTGAACACGTGCTCATTATTGTACTTAAGTACACATTTGAGGTACTATTACTCTAACATTAGCATTTCCTTTTTTGGCTACTTTATACTTCTACTCCGCGACTTTCGTGGAATAAATCACAAGCAGCGCCCAGTTAGTGACGCGGTTTCCATCAGCCAGCAGTGGTTGGTCTGCCAGAGAGGGTAGGTGGAGCTAAGCGGCTGCTTTTCCGGTCTCTGCAAATGTTGTGAGTAAACAGTAATCTACTATGGCTGAACAAACAAAGAAAAGATCGATGACTACAGATACAACTTCAAAATTAGTGAAAATCCAACGAAAAAGAAACAAATTCAACGCTCAGATGAAGCAAACAGTCTAAAAAGGAAAGCGACCGTCAGCGAGGAAAATCAAGAGTTACAACCGGAGCCAACCGTGGACGTCACACATGCAACACTGTCTGGATATCTGGGAAGTGTGCTCCCGCAATTACCGTTTATCACCATAGGTGCCGCCAAAGAGAGAAACTGAGATCTTTCAGATTACCACTTTAAGACACAAATTGTTAACTTTTTACTGCACTGTATTTGTTTGACAGTGTAAATTTGTAGCATCTTTTGACTCAAAAAATATGATACATTGCTATTTGGACACAAATGCTACAGCATTTAACAACTGCTTTAAATCAGTTTAGTCATAATAAAACGATAGAAGTTTGGATTATAACAGAGATATTCTGACACCATTTTTCCTTCCCGATATTAATCCCGATACTTAGCCTTGAGGATTGGCCGATACCGAGTTCCGCTGTGATACTTGTGCTTTTGTGATGATTGGTTCATAAACACTCATTGCTGTAATTTAGCTAACTTTGATTAACATTACACTGTCCAGCTAGCACCAGACTGTTATTGTTTATAATTGTCACGAGATAATTTACCTGAAACTTTTGAGGGGAGGATAATAAATGTAATGGCGTACTTGCCGATACCCAATACCCGATATTTTAGGCGGTATCGGAGGTCAATACAGATACTGGATACAGCTTTAATAACAGTATGAATGCTACTTTACAATATTGATACCCTTTTGTAGTCTGTGCTGGTTTAGCTAGTTGAACTTTGACTTATAATGGAGTATAATTTGCTTTGCAGTATTTGCAGTTAAACACAGGGTTATTCATGCACACGCTGGAGCAAACACACAGATCAAAAACAGAGAGGATTGTGGGATAGAAGAAGAAGCCTCTGAGCTGAGATAAAAGTTGAAGGTTGCTGTGGTTATTTATTGACGCCTCTGAGAGAAATGTGCCAATACCTCTGCTGTACATTGTGACACTATTACACAGTGCATCATTAAACAGATCCATAAAACAGACAGGCAACCAGACCAAAACTTTAATGACAAATGCTCTGATCTGAGATAAGTATAAATACGCTGTAATTCAGCCAGGTTTCATGCCTGGTTAAGCATGTACATCTTTTGGCGGCCCGCTAACTGATATTACTTCAGTGCAATATTTCAGCATCCCGGTGAAATTAACTCTGATGTGTGAGCAGACCCGGATTGGTCCGGATCTCCAAACTGTCGTGATTATATCGAGATAGATCGAGGAAGTGGTGCACAAAAAGTCCCCACAATCTACAAGCTGTCCTGGAAAATTTAAATACGCCTCGGAAAAAAAAGATAAACAAATGAGGGGATCATTCTGCGCTGGAAAATAGGTAATAGACGCCCCGAGAGTGTTTTTGGAGGCATTTATCTGTCTGATTACTGAATCCAGGGTTGATATACAGATGTAAATATGCTGCTAAAAAGCCCTCTCCTCCTCCTCGTCATCCCTCCCTCTCTCTCCTCCTCCATCTGGCACACAATAGTTTAAAATTCTTAATCCATGAGCAACCATTGAACATTAGTGAATTGCAAATTACAGATGTTTTACTGTCTCTGCCTCTTCTTTTTTTCCCTGTTTTGATCCGAGCATCCCACTGTCACTCAGTGTCGCGCACGCATCCCTCGCTCCCCTGCATTCATTAGACGCCCCGTGCCATCATGGCACCATATGACACTGTCATCATTTGGTAATTAAACCTTTGCTCGTTTAAATATGAAAAGCTGGCAAGGGTGGGATCATAAACAATGTTGCGCAAACCAGATTTTCCGAGGCTAAATGAGAAGTCGAGCGACATCATGCCAGAGATTGATTTTTTTTTTTCTTCACTTGCAGGAAAATGAAAAACAAACTTGTGCCAAACAAATCAGACTGTCTCACATTAACATTCATGCAAACAGATACTTTATTTAAAGCACTTTAGAAAACAAACGGCAGCTCTGTGTCTCATGTTAAAGACACTATAAAGCAGGCCTGTTTAGCTATCTATTAGAAGGGACGGATGTTTAAAAAAGTAGAGTGAAAAGGGGACGGACTTGTACATTAGCTGTGTCAGACCTACAAAATAAAAGTCTTAATGTGTTAACAGAGCAGCTTTTTAATCCTAGAAGAGAATAACGTTGTTGTTTTAATAAAGTCAATGTTGCATTTATATGTTTTTTTTATTCAGTTAGACTAATTTCCCTCTGCTTCAATAGCCTGGGTTCAAACGTATTAATAAAATATATATTTCTTTGCTTAACAACACACATACATCGCGAATGGGCAACAATTGAAATAATAATTAAGCAACGTTCTGAGACTTGAACTGGTGTTTGCTCTGTATTTCTTCATAAACAGCATGAGAAATAATGTCTCTTTTATTGGATTAGTTATAGTTTATTGTTTTATTTTCTAATCTAAGGCTTCTTCTATGTTTAAATGCAAATGAGTCGCATTTTTTTTATTTATTTAAAGCTCCTGTGAGGATTTTTTTCAATAGTTATGAAAAAGACTGAAATTATTTCTGATTACTCTATATGACATATGACTGTTAAAGAAAGCAGGATGAGATGTTTCGTTAAAAACCACCACTTAAGCATGTTCAGGACAAAATCAGCAAAGAGATAAGAGGTACAGATTTGTCCACAGGGGGCGCCAAAATCAACACGAACTGAAAGTACCTCACAGGAGCTTTAAGGCATAGGAAAGTTTAGAAACTGAACTGTCTGACAGCTCTTGTGCTCATTTTATTGGAAAAATTTGATTGTTTTTCATGATGATGATTTGAAGATGATGATTTAAAAGCAGGATTGAGGTCTTTAAAGGGCCTGATTCAGACCACAGGCTGCCAGTTGATTACGTGTGCTATAAATATATATTTTTAGTCACAGATTACACTTCTCCTCATTCACTCCAGAGGTAAACAATGACAATAAACCAGTAGATGGCAATTTCTAACACACATCTGCACAATAACATCATCTTTAAATTCTACACTCAAGCTTAAGACATCAATGCTACAATCTTCCTCTCTCCTCATGTTGCGCCACCCTACAATAAAACCTCCTCTGAGCCTGAGCACAAGCATCCTCCAGACCCTCATCTACATCCACGCAGGCCTCCATCGCTGCAGCTTCACCCAAACGTCTGCAGAGCGAGGGAGGAATGCCCGAACCATTACAAGCCAAACTACTGGCTTTTTATTACCACTAAACAATCTTCCCCCTGCGCCGTCCTTTAGCGTTCCTCTGTGAGAAAAGTGTGTGGGAGGAGGCCGCTCACTCACATTATGGCTCTCCATAGATCAAGGTCACAATTTTCATGATCATTACACCACTGAAGGTGACAGGAAGCATTTACAGAAGTGATCAGGAGCTTATGTGGGAGCTGCTCATCCGTACATTTCTGGGGGAGAGGGAATATACGTGCACACACACACACACAGACACACACACATACTAATCAGCAAATCACACTGAGCGGCTGATATCACATCCTCGTGACGATGAAGAAAAAGACAAAGGAGGAAAAATGGGAGACAAAAACGAGCGGGAATTAAAGAAATCAACATTTGTGTGTTCAAAGGAGGCGGCTGCTACATTATGCATTCGCACGCTGCCATAGGCTAACACATGTCAGCGGCCCGGTGGACACAAGCTCTGCCTCCCATATTGCTGACATGTGATGTGAAGCTGTTGGCTGTCTGGTTGGGACGCAGGCAGCTGGCGGGACACCTAAGAGCCGCCTCGGGGTGATCACACACACACACACGCGCACACACACAAAGAAGGAGCCAGACGTGGGATCAGCTTCTCCCAGGGCCTTTTGGGAGGCTTCTCTTGTAGATGTTGTAGACAAATTTTGGGAGGTTTTTGCGACTTGTTTGTTTTAGAAAAATGTTGTTACTGTCTCTATCCATCTCTCTCTTTCCTGTCTTTCTCTGTATTTCATTTTCTCGGCCCATCCTGTCGCGGCAGATGGCTGTCCACCAGTGAGTCTGGTTCTGCTCAAGGTTTCTGCCTGTTGAAAGGAAGGCTTTCCTTGCAGTGTTGCCAAATGCTTGCTCATTGGTGGACTAATGTTTGGTCTCTTCAAATAATACAACACAAAGTACGGAGTACTTGTGGGGCGCTGGTTTAGCTCAGCTGGCGTGTTGACACAGGTTTTTCAGATCCGGGAAGACCTGCTAATAAATGATTGTCTCTTTTCCCATTGCCATTGAAGTGTACTCCTGTCGGTCTCTTTTCTGCTGCGTCAACGTCTGACGTCACAAACGCGCCCAAAACAGGGTTAGTAAACAGTCAAGAGGCTTCGGTGGATAGGTCTTTATTGTCTCTATTACTCATTCAGTCTGTTTATCAAACTTGGCAACGACATATTTGGAACGATGTTCGAGCGCTGCTCGGACGGAGACGGGCGGAATTTGTAGCTGAGACGACGAGGAGTCGCAGAAGTTACCGACAGTGTAAAGCATCGTGACGGAAAGAGGGCGGAGATTAGCGTGTCAACGCGGGTTTTGTGTTCCCATCAATGCCGATCGGAGCCGAGGCGATAATTACCCGGGTCTACTCAGACTAATTTGACCCGGGTCTGAATGCCGATTGTGACCTTTCATACTAAGCAAAAAAGGCGGGTGTTAGCGGGTTTTTTGACCAATGGGAAAGCGTCTTTAGTTATAGTTTATCATCCTACCTCTGCCCTTTGATGCATGTCTTCCCCTCTCTTCCCCACATTTACTGTCATATCTTCACTATACTATCAAAAAACGACCTGCTGTATTTATATTAAAGAATCATTGAAAAAGATGATTAAGTTATCATTAGATTATAACAATTAGTAAAAAGTTTGCGGCTCAACTTTTGTAGAAAAAGTAGCTCCCTTTCTCTCACAATTAATATTCTCCACTGTAGTTTCAATGCCCTTAAAATTCCTACTGTAAAGCCTCCAACCAGAGGGCCACACATTTGACTATTCATGTGGAAACTTTGATGGGGAGGAGAAGGGATTTAGCCCGAGTTCCCAGTACAATAAATGCAACACAGAGAGAATATTCTTCTTCTTTTTTTTTTTAAATGACAAGATACAGAGCTATTTTTAATCCAGCAGCACTGCAGGGCATATTTAACAATTACTCTCAAATCTGCATAATGAATGAGGAGCCACAGTGTATTTTTAAGTCTTTATTCCCAAACTTGGAGTGCAAATGCATGAGAGGTGGGAATACGTGATTGAAATTTGACACATATATATTTTTTTTAATGTGAAAAAAATAAATAAGATGCTAAAATTATCTTTGCAGCAGCTTTAACGGCTTGCGATAATCATAATACATATTAATAATAATAATATTTAATGTTTTTTGTAATTTGGGGCTTCTTTCACGTTTAAATGCAAATGAGATGTTAATTTTTCTTAATGATTTGCTGTACCTGAGGCATGGAGGAGCTCAGAAACTCAACTGTCTGACTGCTCTTGTGCTCAGGGTATGAAAAGTAATTTAACAAAGTGTTTCCAATCAAAGTAATGTAACCTGATTTCATTGGATTTAGATATTTAATACAACACAAAAAAAACACTGGAACCACTGACTGTGCATGTGTGTGTGTGTGTTGGGGACTAATGACGGGACAGATCATCAGCTGAACAGCCAACCGGAAACTCCTCAGCAGATATAAGAAGACTTTAATTGGAGTTAACACCAAACCGGAAGCAGGTTAAGACAGTTTTGAAGGCGGTGGTTTTTTTTGTATAGTTACGGTACGAAGAGTGAGAGCAGCTGACAGTGCTTCCTGTGTGTGTTTTATCATCTGATATACGACCCTGGCAGCTGTAAACTTCAGCATTGACTTTTACGTCTGTTCTTAATTTTTGATGCTCCCACATCAAAGACAGTAAACGGTTAAAATGGCGGCATTAAAATGACGTATTTAGGGGTAAGTAAGAGCACGTCGAAAAAAGATGAAGTAGCCTGAAGAGTGGCATTTAAACGAGCCACGAAGAAAAACACACCAAAGCATTTTTTGTTTGAATTTCCCCTAAAATAATACATTTTATTTCCATATTTTACAACAAATAATTACTGCTTGAAAATAATTTATTGTTCGTGTTAGCTGCTTCCGGTCACCTGGATTGCTCGACAGATGAAAGAGAATGTGCAGAATATATTTATATTTATTTATTTACAGTTTAGTAAAGTTCTTTAGGTGCATTTAGATTTTTATATTAACGATTTATTACATTATTACCGTACATATATATTACTGAGATAAAATTGTAGGGACTTCCGGTGATATTTTATGAATATTTTATTTTAAAAAATCCAGAAAAAAAATTACGTAGGTTTTTGGCAATTTTTCGTTCAAAGGGTTGCTGATGAGAACCAGTGTGTTTGTGTTTGTTTAAATCAATAGGCCACATTGTGAAGTTATAATGACTTTATAACACAGTAATTAATGTAGAGTTACTGCATTGTACCGATAGGCAATTATTTAAACAGGAGGAGATTTCCTGTTTTTCTTCGCTTGACAAAATAAATAAATAAATAAAACAATTACAATAAGAAACATAGATCTCATTCTAATTTTACATTTAAACGAGGAGGGATCAATGGAAAATAGTTGTAATGATCCAATTAATTATGGGCAAAATTAAAAGCAAGTGCAAAATCAATCTTTCACGGTGTCGAGGATGGAGTCAGATTGATGCTCCATCTGTTCGAGCTCGGAGTGTGTGTGTGAGTCTCTGCTGGAGCTCAGGACACAGAGGAGGTCCAGCGTACACAGTGAGCAGGAGATGACGGGTTATTTAGTGTTAGAGGAAAATATGGAGGTGGGAAAGTTTGGGGAAATATCCTCCTGGTTCCTCTCAATATAAAAGCCCATTATTATTAATCATTGTATATATTTTAGGCACAAGTAGCTGTATATGTTTGGAAAATAAAAAGCGTATATATTTTATGTATTTAAGCATGCATGTTTTACACATTTTGGTGCTACTCTCTGATTTACAAAATGTGCACAAAAAATAGTCCCAAATCCGCCTAAAAATTCTCCACGAATTCATCTTAAATCTCTCGACACACCCCTCCCTTAAATCCAAAAGGATTAATATTCAACTTACAACCAGTGCTGTCAGCTCCCCTCTGCAGGGAAACGCTGATCGATTGGTGACGTCGGAATACCGCGAGACAACCGGCAGAGTCACGAGAGGAGGACAAAAAAAACACAACACACCTTCCCACCTCAAATAAAAGTTCTCCACCTCCACCCGGACTTCTCCATCATCCCGCCCGAGCAGTGTGAGCTGATGTTCGGCGGGAGGAGCTGCAGGACCCTCGGTGGTAGTGCTGCTGCTTCCTCCTCCTCCTCCTCCTCCATGCCACCTCTCCTCTCTCCTCCTGCATGCACAGGCCATTAGGAAGCGGGGCAAAAGATAAATGGCTCTCTGTCAATACATTACACCTTCTCCTAATGGGTGCACGCGGGCTCCGAAAACATTTTGCAAACTCTTGACATGGAGTGACGTCGACTTAAATACTGCTGATGTGTGTCAGGGTGGAAATGAGGCAGAAATTGTCTGAAAATGTGCTCACATTTTTAATGTTTTTTCTGGCTTGAGTGACCACGTGATTGGAGATTTCAAAATAAAATCAGTTTAGGGAAAAAATTGCTCAAAAAAGAGGCGATAATTGATTCAGTCTTTGTCCCGTTTAAAAGGCTTTTTAGGAGATCTCTGACCCCGGGATGTCGTAGCTGAATGGAGAAGCCCCCTGCCTAAAAAGAGAGGTTATAGGTTATATACGGGCCAATCTGGGCGCACGTGCTTTTCAAACACAAACCAAACAATGTAAACACGTGCAAACGGTGTAGCTGTTCGTTACATCCAAAACAACAAATTCAGCGTTTTTGCTTAATTTTTTTGCAGAAGGGTGATCAAACAGGGGGAGCAGGAGGGCAGAGAGAGAGAGAGAGAGAGGGAGAGAGAGAGGGAGGGGTGATGATGATGGTGGTGAAGGTGGGGGTCTTATAAGGGGGGAGAGAGAGAGAGAGAGAGGGAGGGAGAAAAAAAAGAATGTAGCTTTAAGGGAAATGTGCAGCCGGCTGTGAAATTACAGCCTATAGTGCTACATATTGTACCAGAAGCTCACTCCAAAAACAGTAACAAAAAGAGAAATCATCCCCTAACCTGACCAGGAGGCAGAGCACGAGGAGGGCCGTCTGCCCCTAAGAGATGCCCCCCCTGAAACCCCCAACTGCCCCCCATACCAGGGGAAAAAGGCATATAGGTGGCGAGGTTGCGTTAATAAAAAATAACAAGGAAAATGAGGACGTCACCGGAAATTATAGATTTTATTTTGAAATTATTATTATTATTATTGTATTATTATGTCAGTCTAGGCATGTATTAAATTATTTTTGGACTGAAATTATAATAAATTTTAGATTGAAATTATTGTATTTTTTTTATGTAGGTTAAATTCTTTTTATATTTACTTTCCTTTTATTGCTTGTTTTTTTCCTCCTTAAATGTGACTGAAAAGTACCCAAAAAATCCATATTATATATATTTATTTTACATTTAATTTATTTATTAAAATAAAATCAGAATTAAATCTTCACATCTCTTTTAATAAATTTACAAATTTTATGGTCTCTATGGAGATTTATACAAAATATAGTCCAAAAAGACGCACCTGGACTTTCATCACGTGACTCCAACATGCATATGGTTTACTTCCTCATTCACATGACTTAATAAGAGCAATACTGCTCATCAGTTATGACCACACGCGCTCAAGTGCACCCCAACTTTTACTTTTTTTTTGGACTCCACTCCTTCAGCCTCCCTTTACATTTGAGAAACTCTACAGCGCCATCTACAGAAGCTGAGCGGCAACTGCTGCGCCAAAGACCAGCCTCACCTCCAACCTCCAGCCAGCACCACAGCTCCCAGTTTGGACCAGAGGCAATCATCACACCCATCAGCTGAGGGTAAGAAGGTCAATACAGTCAGAATTTACCTAACTAAGCACTCAGACATTCTTATATGAAATCAAAGCAGGAAATAGATCTGTAAACACATCATGTCAGGCCTTGTTGGCTTCCAGGGCGGACAGTAAGACAGGTGAGCAAAAGAAGAAATAAAAAAAGATGAAATTCAAAGAAAGATGGAGCTATATCCGGGTTGTGCACACACAGATATCCTGTAAAAGGCTGTTAGTCCGCGTGATAAAAGGAGAAAGCATCACAAATGGACACAAATTTTAAAAATAATCTCTGTTTCATTGATTCAAAACTTCCAGTAAGCGAGCGTATAATTCACAGCTGTTATAATGTCTAATAAAGTCCGAATCCATTCCTTATTTATCTCCCTCCCCTTCCTGCCGCGGTGTCAGACCCACAGACCTCCTCATTTGGACCCCAGGTTTTTCTCTTTTTTTTTTTTAGCGTTGGCGAATCACAAAGTGTTGGCATCTATTGCCTTTGTCTGACAAGTCATCCATATAAGCAAAAGGGGGGTCTGCAGAGGGGAGGAGAGGGGGGAGGAGGAGGAGGAGGAGGAGAGGAGGGGAGGGTTGCAGCTTTTAGAACCACAGACACAGAGAGAGGCTTCATTCCCAGCCCCAAAGATCCAGACTAACGCATCCAGCGCGAGAGAGAGAGAAAGAGAGAGAGAAACCCCGATGTGTGCGCGTGCAGGTTTTTCTGCGCCGTTTTGACGCGTGAATCCAGGCCACCAGGATTGAGGAGATACCGGGCCCCGCACGCTGGACCTCATTTCTTTGAAAAGAGACGCGAGATGCTGTGAGATTTTACCTCCGCTCACTCTCCGGGCTTTGACAAAAACATACCGATAAACTCAACCCGGGTCGCGTTCCTGTAACAATCCTTCCGGTCATGCTGCGCACCTGCCAGACCTCCGCGCGCGGACCGGACTGTTGAAGAAAAACAGAAAGGGCAACTTTTGGGGAAGAAGTTGCCGTTGAAGCGGGGGTCGAAGGGGGCAGACTACAAGTCCCTCCATCGAGTAGAATCACCTTTTTTTTCTTCACATTTTCATCCTCGATAGGAAGGCGAAACGGCGACTTCAGTTGATTATCTGTCTTTCCTTTGCTATCCAATGGATATTCACTGCAAAGCAGACCCCTTCACAGCGATGCACCGTAAGTAGCACAACGCGAGTTCCTCTGACACTGCAGCCTGTGCACGTCTGCGGGGAAAAATAATACAGGAATATATGCACTTAATTCATATTAAAAGGGCCTGCTGCGGAAAAATGGATGTTTATACGTCTTTATGACGCATAAAAACAGCTTAATAAAGTAACATGGAGGCAAACATTAAAACACAAGGCTGCTAGTGGAATAAAAATCTCATATTACACACCTCTTCTTCTGCCTGAACGTTTAATACAATAAAAAGAAATCTTAAAATACAAAATAAAGTGCTGCAACGCTTCTGTAAACAGAGCAGTGATGTGCACAAATTAAAACTTGTCATAGTAAACAAAGAACATGCGCGTGCAGGTACTCTGTAATTTACACGTGTATCTCCCACCAGCTTCCCGCGCGCTGTCTGTCTGTGTGTGTTTAGGCCCAATAAGTCAGGACATTAGTTACACATGTATTATTCAGATTATTCAAATAACAGCAAAGTCTCTAAGTCCACACGCAGTGTGGTTTGCTTGTAATTTGCGCGTGAATAATTGACGAGCTCTTCATTTACTAAATAATATGTAATATGAGTAATCAAAGCTCGTTCAATTATTTAGAATACACCGTGCAGGGAAAATGAGGAAACTTAATAGCCAGCATGAGCCGTGAAGCTGCTATGAGAAAATATGAGGATGTGTTTTTCACTGTGAGAAACTTTAGAGTGAAATATTCATATTTGTAAATATCTAAAATAGTTGTGTGACACAGGCCAGCATGGGTCAGTGCAGGTTGGATGTAATGTCATGTAATTGTATTAGCTGCACATTAACAGTGTGACTGACAAAAAATATAAATTATAAATGTTGCAAATTTACTGTAAATTTCGCCATGTTTTATTTTATTTTGAAATATTATTTATCCCAATCAAGAAGTACTATAGGCTAGCTTTGTTTTGAAATTAAAAGGAAGTGAATTATGGCCAACAAGCATGGATGAGAAGTTGATACAAATAAGACACATTCCCAGCTGCACTGGGCATTTAAAACTAACAAAAAAATAATTAATAAAATAAAAACGTGTAAAAATAAGAGCATGCATTATAGGGCATTTGTGTGCGATCATCTGTCGTTTAGTTTCTCTTTAAAACTTCTACATCTCTTTTTTCTATTTATTAGTCTTTATAATGATTGACATATTATTATTATTATGTGGCTGTGTTGTATTAATGAAACATTCAAAACACAGAGAAAGTAGGCGCCTCAATTTATGGTAGCAACTTATGAAATAAAATAAAAAGGTATTTTATTTTGAAAATAATTTGCAGGTTTATTTAATGTCCAGCGTTTAATGCATACATAAATAATGTAAGTCCAAATGCTCTATAGAAGCAGCCTTTAGCATTATTATATTAAAGAGTATTTCCATCGTTTTTATCAGCACTTTACCAATAATAATTTCAAAATAAGACTCACCTGCTTCCTCCTCTCCTTAACGACTTTATGTAATGTTACGGTTGTGTGTGTGCTGCTGTTGTATCCCACGTAGGGCACGGAGGTGTGAACCAGCTCGGCGGGGTGTTTGTGAACGGCAGACCCCTCCCGGACGTGGTCAGGCAGCGGATCGTGGAGCTGGCCCACCAGGGCGTCCGGCCCTGCGACATCTCGAGACAGCTGCGCGTGAGCCACGGCTGCGTCAGCAAGATCCTGGGCAGGTGGGTGAAAGGTCTGCGGCCAAGCCCTGCAGCTGCAGCCAGGTAGGCTCTGCTGGGTGCGAGGGGGTGGCAGCCATAGGGTGGAGGAGACAGCTGAACCTATAATACTTATTTTTTAATACGTTGAAGTCGCTTAATGTTGGATGAACATTATTTTTGTATATAAGTAGAGTTAACGTGGCTTTTTGGGTGGATATTTGTGTTTATTCAAAATATTTAAGAGCGATCTGACAGGACTATCGTCGCCGTCTGTCCATTCATGCATGCACTCCTGCGTTTTTCTTACATTTAAATGAGTTTTAAAGAAATATGTGTTTGATTTTAGACAGCATTATAGTCTGAAGACGCTAATTACACTCATAAAACACAAAAGTTGCATCTTCTGTTGAAGAAAAGTTTGACTTTTAGACACTTTCTTGTAAAAAAAAAAGTAGTTACCAAAAACACTACCTCACCAGAGCTTAACCCATGGGTATATCAATGCGTTTAAAATCAGATTAAACGCCTATTAGGGGTGTGTAACGGCAAAATTTAATCTTAAATATTTCAACTTATAAAAGAGGATTGGATGTTTTTTTTTTCTGCAGGTATTACGAGACTGGCAGCATCAAACCAGGGGTGATCGGTGGGTCTAAACCTAAAGTGGCCACGCCAAAGGTGGTGGAAAAAATCGCAGACTACAAGAGACAAAACCCAACCATGTTCGCGTGGGAGATCAGAGACAGACTGCTGGCAGAGGGCGTCTGCGACAACGACACAGTTCCCAGCGTCTCATCTATTAACAGGTAGGACACAAACGTTCAAATATAAACTACTACATTTGAATATTAGGATTTCTTTTATTTTGAAATTAGTTCTGATTCAGGGCGTAAGCACGTTAGTGAAGAAGGCCAGTAGCGCAACTAACAAATAATTTATCTGAGTGCATCTCTGAGCTGAATATTGTTTGACCAACTTCCTGCTGCCCCGCGCGCGCCGAGGCTGCCTGCCTGCACGCGGTCTCAAAGGTGCAATTCAATCTTTCAGACCAAACTCCCTCAACAATCAGCAGTACATCCAGGACTGAGTGAATCTGTCGAGATGAAAACCGATCAATATTCGGTGACCAGATCCCGTGGCGCTATAAAGCAGGCCAATTTTCTTTAGCACATCTAATGTGCTGCTGAAGCTGCTGCTGCTCAGAGAGAGGCAGCAACACTTTCTGCAGGATTTTATTTTGAAAAAAATAAAAAAAATGTTGAATTAAAAGGAAGTAGATTGGCTTTCATTTCTATAATCTTGCTTAGGTTAAAATTAAGGTGATGAAAATGCACTTCCTGTTTATTAATAAGGCTCCTGATTTAAATCCCTGCATTAAAATTCAACGTGATATCTTGCTGTAATTAATATTGATGTTACATTATGATGATGCATGCAAGTGCAGCATCAATTTAGCCTTAATTGTGGCGTCAAATCTCTTATATCAAACACTTATGCTACAAATTATCATATAAAGTACCCATATTTAACAAGTCAAGAAATTTCTTAAATTTTCTCAAATAAAAAAAACACTTATTGGACAAATAATGATATAAAATATCCATATTTAAGAAGTGGAGTATAACTACACATGCTACAAATCTGCAGTTCTCTTAAAGAATTTCGTAAACAGTGCTTTAGGTACAGAAAGGCAGCTACAGGAGGACCCAGGACGCCCCCACTCCTCGCCCCCTCACCCCCCCAGCAGCAGCAGAGATCCCTGGTGATGAACTTTGGTTAAGAGGCACTGTTCCATAGAGCCAGCATCAGCATTACATTTTAATGAGCTGATGGGAGAGCATGGACAGCTCCACACAAGACATCTTTTAAATAGAAGAGAGAGGGGGGAAAAAAAGGGCTGAAGAAAATTCATTTCATGCTTCGTGGCTGCTTAAAAAGCCCCATTTAAGGAGGCTCAGACACATGTATGTGATAAATTCAAAAACGTACATTAATATCATTAAAAGAGCCCTATAAAGTGTTTTTTCAATTCCAATTAAAGCTTTTCTATTTTGGAGCAGGGGGAGGGGAGGGAGCTTTATGTGTCTTTGTTTATGTGGGAAATTAAATTGTGAATACAAAGAAGTGTAATTCTATCAGTCAAATACAGTATGAGAGCTACTTAGAATTTCTATTAAGGCTTAATGCTGATTTTTTCCCCCTTTTTTTAAGCAGAAGAAGTGTGAATGTGTGGCTCTGTGCTGCACACGCACAATGGCGCATGCACACAAATGAGACGCATTTGTTTTGATTTAGCTCGGGGGTTAATATTTCAATAGATGTGTGAATTTCTAAAGGAGCAGTCTGCAAAAAAAAATCAATACAAACATCCTCAGTGTTTAAATCACTGTAGCAGACTTTGCTCCAGAGCATCTCACGCTTCAACACTTCAAAAAAATCCTCGAAAAAGTCTCTTAAAAATATTTAGTCCTCAAATATGGCTTAAGACAATTCAGGGGGAAAAAAGGCGGAAGACTGGAGCCGTCTTTTCCAGTTGGATGACCCTGACTGGGGCCAGTGGTGGGTTTGTGTGGCAGACAGTCTGACCTCAGGACTGTTGACAAAAGAGGACGCTCCATTTAAACACCTTTCCCCCTGCATGCATTATTAAACGCTACAGAGATACTGTTGTACTACGAGCCAGGGCCACCACAACCAACAAGTAACGCGACCCTGCTGGGAGACATAAAACAAACAACAAAAAAAGAAAAAGGTTTCTCAATGGCGCTGGATATTATTGATTCAGAAGGAAAGCAATTTTAATATTTCTTCAGGGGGATTTTCAGCAACAGCCAGGTCATTAATTCATTCTCCCAAATTGCTTATTCAATATCAAGAACATGGATACCAAATAAAGTCTTTGAATTTATGTAGCGCGCACGAGTCAAGGGGTCGAATAACTGTTATGGGGAGAAGTGAAAAAAATTAAAACATCAATATGCGCTCTGTGGAGACGTTTGTTGTGAGGTTTGCCTCCAAGGGGAGTTTTTTTTTTATTTGTGACAGTGTTGGATTTACTCCTCTGAAGCCTTCTGGCACCTACAGCAATGTCAATATCCAAATCATATAATGCATTTATGTAGAATGGGGAGAACATATAATAATTTTGGTGCAGTTTTATCTGAGCTGGGACAGAGATATAAGATATAAGATGCAGAATAAGAAGGAATACAATCTGGATTTATGAGGAAAACATAAGAATTGTGGTCCAAATTTGAGCGCGTTCGTTTTTTTAAATCTGCAGAAATAAAACGTCCAAAAACGGAGGAATAAAATTTTGGTTTAAGGATAAAAACGGAAGAAATTTGGTTCTAAATCTTTGCACTGTTTTCTGAGCGGGTTCATTTTTCTTTATACGGAAATAAAACCATCTAAAAATAAAGAAATCTTACACAACTGTGCGAAGAAAAGACGCCTAAAAAGGCTCAAAAGACCCCATCTGACCTCCTTATAAATAGCCCTCGCGGCACACATGATGAATAGTTTTAAAGTTTACAAATTATTGTGACAGCTCCCTTTCTCCCAAAGTGCCATTCAGATTAAAGGAATCTAATGCTGGCGTAAGCTTGTGCAAGGCAATAAGGAACTATTGCTTTCCTGTCACATATAATTTATAGCTTTCTATTTGCATCTGTTTGCCCGTGTGACTAATCCCCAACTTTTTCTCCCCAAGCCCCGATCAATACAACCTCATCCGCATTGGCACACGCAGGGGGCCGCTCGGTCCTACAGAGATGTTTGATCCAGGGAAGCAAAGGGCTACTATAGGGCTGCTCCCAGAGAACCCCCCCCCCTTTCTCTACTGTGAGGGAGAGAGGGAGCTGATTAGTGTGGGCCAGGTAGAGTCAGTGAAGCTGATCATTGAGGTGAATTGATGTGATTTCATGCTTTGTTTGCAAGATCACTCAGACCAAAAGTGCAATGAAGACTTTTCTCCAGACCTCACCTTCAACGTAGAACCACTGACCAGATCCCTGCTCGCGTATGAGATGCAGTTTGATATCTTAATCACGCAGTATCTCCATAGTGGATGCTGCGAGCTAACAGCAACGAGGAAGTTTGGAGATCCAGGAAGTAGAAGAAGCAGCATTGACAAGTGTTTTTTTTCTCCTCTCCATTGTTCCTCAGGATCATCCGAACAAAAGTCCAGCAGCCTTTCCATCCGTCCCCGGATGGGTCGTCCCTGTCAGCACCAGGACACACTATAGGTAACAACGCAGCTCACAATAGCATGGAATCACAGCAAGCAATGTACATGCATGTTTTTATTCTTGGTGTAAGGATCCATCGGGAGGTGTTGCTACATTGACAGTCTATGAATACAATAATATAGGGATTTTGTACCTTCGATATGACGTGAAAACATCGATCTATAATGACCATAAGTCGACCGATATATCAGCTGACCGATATATGTTTTGTAATGTAAAAAACATAACAGACGTTTTTTCTTTAAATGTCTGGAAGAGTTCAGAAATAAAACTGTCAAATCATCTTTTAAGATACGCGGACCGATATATCGGCCGACCGATATATGTTTTTCTTTGTATTAAATAAATACATTGTTTTTCGTTTAAATGTCCGATAGAGTTCAGAAATAAATAAGTCAAATCATATGTAGTTGTTTTTGTGAGTTAAATAATTGTAACTGATTGCATTAGTAGGGTCTATGATATCGTCCTATATCGATAGCAGGCCACTGAATTGACTCACACCAGCTGTATCGTGGCTGATTTTGTGATATCAGCAAATATCGTATCGTTATCATCGTGACTTTTCATCTATGTATTTTATCGTTCATGTATTAATCGTTCTGTCTTTTTCCCAGTACCCAACACAGTCTCTCCGCCTGTAACCAGCGCCTCCAACGACCCGGCAGGATCCTACTCCATCAATGGGATTCTGGGAATTCCTCGATCCAACGGAGAAAAGAGGAAAAGAGATGAAGGTAAGAGAATTTCTCTGTCTTTGAGTGGTAAAAAATAAAAAAGACACATAAGCTCAGCTCAGGATTAGCACAAAGCAAATGTCTAAAATCCTCTAAAAGCTAAAAAACCAAATAGAATTCTTAGCAGCTTTACGCTATAAAACCCACTTTGCTGAACTTGCAATTACAGCATTAAAAGCTGCCTCGGTTCCAGTAGATGACCCTTATAAAACACCTAAGTCTGAACTCTGTTACACCGCTGTGTCAATCTGCCAAGGAGGCTTTTGATTTGAAGACACGACCTCCGCTGTTGTCTCCTGCAATTAATCTTTATGGAAGTGATTAAAGGGCTTTAGATAATTACATGTCAAGATGATGTAGCCAACCACCCGGGTCAGTCAAGAAAGCCGCTATAGCTCTGTGGAGGGCTGTTTTTTTTTTTTCTTCAACAAAAGTGGCTGCACTCCTGCTGCTGAAGTAGTGGATATAAGGGGGCCTGAGGCGATATAGATTATTGGTTCTGTAAGCAATAGGCTTCCTTAATGTCACCACATAAGTAGCTGATGAGAATAGCTAAACAGATGCACTCCAAAAGCATGTATGTGTACGGAGGGAGGATGTGGCTGCTGAAAAGGGGGCAGTTATCTCAAACAGGGTGGGGGAATGAGTGCCTTATTTCTGCAGTGCTCTGGAATGAGAGCTAATCAGAGCACGGCGGTGGTTTACATAGCGTCTTCTTTGTTCTGGCGGGTTTTTTTTGTGGAGAAGCGCGGGGGTTTGCGGGGATATTGAGTGGAATTGATGTTTTTATGTGCGTGCAGGGAGGGAGGGATGACTAATGACCTGTCAGAGGTAGATTTCCTGGCAGAGATATAAAAACCAGCATGACGTGGACATGGCAAATGACATAATCAAGTCTTTCCCTGTAAGAGATGCAATCGCGGAGGCATAATGCAAACGTCTGGTGTTTTCAGGGGTTCATTTTCGCTCGTTCGAGGACCTCTCATATTAGCCGGGGTGTAATGTCTAGTCACTGAATGATAGAATGCACACATTTCTATGCAGATTGCTACTGAAGGGCAAAGAGGTATTAAAGGGCATGTGGAGGAATAAGGTATGTGTGTGTGTGTGAGAGGGAGAGCTGGCCTGTTTTGTGGAGGTCTTCCAGGTGACAGCGCCATGTTTCTACGGCTATTCAGTCTCAAATGATTCCCCTGATGTGCTGCCATTTCTGTGATTTAGGTGCTCGGCCAGCATTACGATGAAAGAGAAGAAATGTGCCTGCGTGTGTATGTGCGCGCGCGTCAGGGTAGGACTTGCACTGAGGGTGACGGAGGGAGCTGTGGTTCTTATATACTCTCTCAGCGGCCAGCTGGTGCCTACCTGGAAGCACAGGGTCAGGGATACTTTATCTTTCCAAAACATAAACCCCGGGCCTTGGCCGCCTGCACACACAACTGCTGCAAAAGCAATGTCTCGCCTCGAGCCACAGTTTGTAAGAATAGTATATTACATACTATGTTACCCTGTAGACACTATTGTCCTGTTGTTGTCTTCTCTTAAAGTGCACCTCATCCCAAAATAAGGAAACAAAAACAGCAGAATTTAAGGTTTCGCAACTGGAAAGATGAAGTGTCCGCTAAAACAGGGCCAAAGCTGTGAGATAGGACGAGTATTTCTTAGCTTTTTCAACCATATTGGGGCGAAATTTGGAAAAAGTGAGTGGTTTTATTTTGAAATTCAACTCCGGTGTGTAATTACCTGAGATTACATGGACCTATATATCAAAGTAACATCATCACAGATGCCATATTTGACCATTCTTGACGTATGTAGCACCATTTGTATTAAAGAGCCTCCCTCTTGGCTTCCATTCATGCATTTCATGTCAAATTTTCCTCTCAAAAACAAGACTTTTAGCCGTTTTTTAAGCTATAATACTGGAAATTATCAAATGCCTTAGCCATAAGTGTACTAACTCATCTATTTTCAATCCAAACAAGGCAAAAAGCAGATCTTATTTGAGAAAGCTACATTATAAAACATCATTATTTGAAGATTTTTGGCTCTAAGCTCAAACAAAAAGAAGTCAGAAGCATGTTTGTGCTTCTGTCGGCGTGTTTCATGGTCATGTTGGGTTTTAAAGCATTTGTTTCGTAGCTGAAGTCTGTTTTCTTGTGTTGCCTTGTTTGCTTTTCAGACGTATTTTTGCTTCCCTCAGTAGGCAGCAGTCTATATCCAGTTAATGCTTGGATTAAATTTCCTCACAGCGCAGTAGCTTGCCTGAGCCCTATTTAACTTGGTAAGCCTCATGATGATTATGGCACAAGCAGTCATTATCAAGGGTAGAAAACATGAACAAAAAAATGAGGGAAAGGGAAGGAGGGGAAGGGGGAGGGAGCCCCGGTGAAATGGATTGGCTGTGCAGCGAGGAGTATTTGTTTTAGGCAGTGGCTGTGGCTCTTTGCCAAGCAGCCAGACAGCTCCTAAGTTTCCAAGTCAGCAGTGCCCTTAAAAAAAAGGTCCCCCCATTACAGCAGGGATGTAGAGATAATGTAGTGTGACACACGTTATGTACACTGGGTCTCGGCGAGAAGAGCTTCAGGGACACAGGTGTCATAAGAGCCATTAATCTGCTATTGTCACGTGTTATTGCAAATTAAAAGTAGCATGTTACACTTGGCAGCCATTGTTGCGGACACACAGAGCAGGGGGAGGTGGAGAGAGAGAGGAAGGGAGAGACCTCTGGAGATGGTGACCACGGCTGTCCGCAAAGTGACATATATTACAATTTGCAATTCTGCAGAGAAAAGCTATTACCTCACAGATTAACATCCTCGACTCCTCCATCCCCCCGCTGCTTCTGACGCTGTAGGCTCCGGAAAAAAACAAAGGAGAAGCTGCTCGTCTCGGAGTGAAACAAGAAGCGTTGATGTTTAAGTACAAATCTGCTCTTGTGGATGTTTTTTGTCTTGTTATTAGTGAGCATTTGAGTGAGCTGAATTGACCCGAGCAGACATCTTAAGAACATGTCCATGAAGTGTGTCCGGTTCCTTTCAGAGCGGCCCACAAAATTGCACAATCAGACCTGTAGACGAGTCTTAATTTCAGCCATTCTGATCGTTTTCCTCGCTTTGTGTCGGGGCTTTCTTCTTGATTTATGAGAGAAACAGCAAGAGAGAAATTTCATGATAAGATGATCATCATATATTTAAAAAAAAAAAAAAAAAGCCAACAACAATAGCCAGTGGCAGTCAGAATGGATGTGATTCTGTGCTTCAGTGGCTGTTGAATTAATTATTTCTCCTCTCTGAGCGTCGTGAGGACTGAGCTTGATGTGTGTGGATGGAGATGAGTGATGGAGCGGGCCGCCGTCACACCCTGCTCTGTGTATCAGCATCTGTTTTGGGGGAGAGGAAGAATCAACACAGGAACTCAGAGCGCAGCAGAGTGTCAGCACTTCAAGTGCAACCTGCAAATTAGGTTAATAAAGCCTTTAAAAGCTCAGGAACATCGCAGTAAGCAACGCTTCCAAAACGCTCCCCTCTGAATCTAAAGAGTGATTAGACACAGGGCTGCAGCTCACACATATTTTATGGTTTTGCTTCCAAAATTGGCAGAAAATACAACAAAAATTCCTTAGTTTGTTTAAAAAACCTGTATTTTAAATCCTATTTTAGTGAGACAGGAAGCAAAATTCACCAATTTGGGAATTAGCTCTCGATTTATCAATATTTTTGTTGACCAATTTCTTGTCTAAATCAGTGCAAACACTCAAGGATCTTTGGTGGCGCAGATCAAACGAACGCAGTATTTCATTTATGTTTACATAATCCAAACACTCAATTAGAGAAACCAAAATGAGGCTGAGTTCATCCAATTTGTTTTCATTTCATTTCATTAACCGAGAATTGAATCAGGCGGGAAATTACGGAGGTGTGTTATTGTGAAATACGTAACAATGTGTTGAGGGAATGAGTGCGTATGTATGTTGACATGTTATTTAAACGTGGAGCCAACTGAGTGAGGGGGGGCTAAAGCTCATTCATCGGACGGGGGGCTTTCATGACCTCAAGGTGCCAGCTCACCTCCTCGTGCCACTGGCAAAAACTTTGTGTAGTGGAAGCGGAAAAGTTTCTACTTTTATTCTGAAATCATTCATTTCGCCCACATTAGAAAAACAATCCATTAACTCTCAATCTGCACCTCATTCATGATAATTGTTCTGTTTTTGTTTGGCGGGCAGTCACTCAGACTCACTCCCACTCCCCAGAGTTACGTTGGCTAAAGCCTCCTGCTAGGGGTCGCGACCTCTGGGTGCCAAACCCGCAGAGAGGAGTCCGCTTTAGAGAGCTGGTTATCTGATCTGATGGAGGCTGCTCCCTCGTTACCGGAGAGTTAATACAGAGCGATGTCAAGATGAATACACTCAACTCCGCCGATGATCAATAAACGACCACAGAGCGGGACAAAGCGCGTAACGCACCAACAAAGCCACTGTGGTCAAACATTAGCATAATGGGAGCATTTGGAAATGTCCAAATAATGGAGGCGACTTCTTGTAGTGATGAAAAGTGACAAGTGGAAACTTTTTTATTGGCAAATATTTCTATTCAGGATTAATTATTTGTCACTCAATAAGTAATTCAGTTGGACAAAAGCATTTAAGAGACAAATTAAGGAAGAATTTAGCGAAGAAAAAGCCTCAAACATGGAACAACCAATAACCCGTCAGATACAGATCCTGAGGTATGTTTTTCTTCCGAGTTTAAGCAAAGGTGAAGATGGCAGTATTATGACCGTATGTAATTTTAGTCCTTAATTTCATTGAGATCATAAAATAATACAGTTGTTTCCTGGTCAAACATAGTTTTGGTTAAGTTTTGGTTAAGTTCAAGGACTAAATCGACATAAGGTAAGATCAGTATTTGGGCTAAAATGACTGCTTTGGTTAAGTAAGGGGACCTTGTTGTCAGGGTTTCCATAACAACCGCATCGTCTAAATTTGGGAACTATTGTGGTTGAAAGACTTGAACGTTAACTGTCCATAAGAACAGTGAGCGAACAGTTGCTTCCCTTGTTAAAATCCTGTGATCATCACACACTGCCTTCTTTGCGATCAACAAATGTTTTGGGGGCATTTGCTGAGATAAATAAAGGCACAGTTTACTCTCAATAATGGTTGAGGTTGCATAAACTCGATCGACTCTTAAAGGAGCCACATAAACGTCCTAAATGTCACCAAAATCATCCTCATCGTAGCCGATTTGACAGGTGGGAGTCAGTATCTGGGAGGGCAGCTGGGACTGTCCTCAGCCTGAGTGGGAGGAAGAGTGTGTAGGTTGACCCAGGATGGTTTGTCTTGTGTGTGGGAAGTGTATTCCTCAGTGGTGAATGACAAATATGGTGGGGGGGTATTGATCAGGTGTTGTGGCTCAGGTCGGCTGATGGAAAGTAATTAATGACTCTATTTGCGCTGGTAGCAAAGAGAACAATTGAGTTTGATAAAGTGACAAGCAGCAGCAATGGTAGGTGAGGGCCTTCACTGAGGCTGTGCAGGAAACACGCTCAGTATTCACCTGGATTTACTGAAATGTTCAGATCAGCGACTCATCAGGAAGAAGTCAGAGCTGTTGGTTTTTTTTGTGTTCACCTCTTAGAGGAATGGTTTTTTCACCTTTGGTTAGAGCCAGTCTAGATGTTTAGCCCTGTATGCTAAGCTACACTAACCACCACTGAACTGATCTTCTCATCCGACTCTTATTAAGAAAGCAAACATGTTTATTTACCAACTTTGTCAAATGATTCTTTAAATTCTGCTGCACCCAAGAGTGTCCATTTTTAACAACACGTTTTGTGGTCATGCTTAAAGTTGCAACCTCGAAGATCTCAGTTTCGTTCTCTTTGGCGGCACCTATGGCGATAAACTGTAATTACGGGAGCACACTTCCCAGATATTCAGACAGTGTTGCATGTGTGACGTCCACGGTTGGCTTCGGTTGTAACTTTTGATTTTCCCCGCTGACGATCGCTTTCCTTTTCAGACTGTTTGCTTCATCTGAGCGTCGAGTTTGTTTCTTTTTCTTTGCATTTTCACTTATTGTTGAAGTTGTATCTGTAGTCATCCATCTTTTCTTTGTTTGTTCAGCCATAGTAGATTACTGTTTACTCGCAACACTTCCAGAAAAGCAGCTGCTTAGCTCCGCCTACCCTCTCTGGCAGACCAACCACTGCTGGCTGATGGAAAACGCGTCAGTAATTGGGCGCCGCTTGTGATTTTTTCCGCGAAAGTCTGAAAATGAGTCTGTAAATGAAAATCTTCGAGATTATCACTTTAAGGCCTGTTGAAAACTTTCAAAAAAGAAACGTTTAAAACGCTACTAAATATCTTTGGGAACTTTTTTGGAAAATGTGTATAAAGTAATGCATCAAAAAATTGGGATATTTAAAATGTGATGTTACAGTGCAGCATTAAAACACATCTTGGGTTTATTGGATGTGATACATCACACATGTTTTTCCAACATGACACCTTACAGAAAGCAAACAGCAATCTTTTAAGCTAGATGACAAAGGTTTCTTAATTAAGTTTGGTAAATTGGAGACTGTAATCCTTAAATTTATGTGTTAAATTGATGTGGTTTTTCACTGGAGACGCAAGAAAAAACTGGTAAAATCAAGAGTTTCACAAGCTAGAAAACATGACAGGTGTTACTTCGAAGGGTTAATGGAAGTGAAGCACTGATCCAACTTTTAATCTCTGAATACACATACATATTATCGGATCTGCGACTAGTGCTTTCTTTTGGACAATCTGTTGACCTCACTAAATCAAAGTCATTGGAATCATGTAATGCAGGGTAACATGAGGACAGGGAACGCTGTTCATCTAATAACTGATTCGGCTTCACAATACATGTCTGACATATCAGAACGTTGCATCTCTTGTAAATACTGTAAGTCGCGCATCTATTTCTGCAGTGAAAACAGAATAAATAATATAAGATACTGTTAGCAACTCATAACTTATTTATTGGCTGACGTTTTTGCAGCTATCAGCACATATCCAGGTTACACACATTCACACACGTGCTCAGACACACACACACACACACACACACTTTTATAGCTCCTTCATGGGAGAGCCGGGTTCATCCTCTGGCCTCAGCCTGTGAAAAAAGGTCAAGCAGCAGAATAGAATGGCAATAACCCTCCCAAATGGTACTATCACACAGACATGATTGATCAATTGAATTCCATGGCAGAGAAAAATGTGGGATTAAGTAGAGTATTATACGCACAATGAGTTGAGGCATGATGTTCATTTCAAGTTCATTTCAGCTCCCTCTTGCCACCAGATCAGGCAATCAATAGGGGCCTTGCATATCATATATCACCGCTCTCCCACTGAGGGGAGAACATAATCTGCCGCAAATTTAGAATGACAGATTTGTAAGGGGGCTGAAGCTTTCTGGGATCCGGGGAGGAGACCTAAAGACACAGCCACTGCAGCCAGGAGGAGAGGTGGAGGAGCACGAGGAGGGGGGTGGAGGAGAAAGGGAGAGAAGGAGGTATGGTAGGATGGCCTGTAAAGCGGCGCACACAAGTGACAACGGGAGAAAGCGAAGGCATCCTTCTCCCAACAGTCGGGTAATCAGGTCAGGAGTCAGGAGAAAATTCCTGTGTTTGGAGAGCGGGATGATTGAACTAGACTGTACGATTTTATTCAGCCTCTTGTCCTCCGCCCGCTGCTTCCAAATGGAACCACACGCTCGCACAGAATGAAACAGTATTGAATTGTGAAAGGGAAATTGTGCTAAAAAAAAAAAAGCCTTTGATTTCAGTGAGGGGTTTAGGGAGGGAGAAAAATCCTCTGGCTGGAATGGGAGAAGGCGCTTTAATGGGCTATCTGCTGCTTTCATTAGTACACATGCTTGCCACAACATGTATATATTTGCAAGTGATGGTAATCCATCAATTACCAGAGGGCTTTAAGATCATGATGTTGCTACTGTGATGTGGGGGTGCAGGGAAAAGCCTGTGTGATGTAGCCAGTGGCTCACTACAGCCATTAAAGTAGGTAAAACCTGCACTCCATCCCTTTCTGTCCTCCTCAGATCTCCCACAGAGGTGGCACAGAAAAAAAAAACAATCACATGAGGAGAATATAAAGTGCATAGCTTGAAGTAAAGGCCAGCTTCCCGCGGTCAGTATCTCGATTGTTGCTCTCTCTTCCTGTAGATGGTTCAGATGGTTCTGGCCCAAACAGTGATTCTCAGGGTAGTGTGGAGAGTTTACGGAAACACCTTAGGGCCGATGCCTTCACCCAGCAGCAGCTGGAAGCGCTGGACCGGGTCTTTGAACGCCCCTCGTACCCTGACGTCTTCCCTACATCGGAGCACATCAAGCCTGAACAGGTTAGTAGCGCTGCAACTCAACAACATTCAGTAAAAATACACACAAATTGTGCATGCGATGGTGAAAGAACCATAAAAAAACACACTGTTGTCACAAATATTCCCAAACCATCCAGAAACCGAAGCTAATTAAATAAACGTCTGAGATGGCCAAGCACTGGATTACAACCCGGCATGTATAATGCTGCAGGGATCACCAGGAAAACTCCCACACATTATTGATTTTGTGATGAAAAACACATTCCTTGTATCCCCTATAATTGAGAATAACAGTAAGGCAACATGAAATTAATCAATACCTGCATTTTTCTTCATTTTTGCTGTGTTATTCCACCGCTGCTTCTCGCCTTTGTTGTTTATTTTCCAATCCGGTGTCATATGCTGATGTTTAATGACTGACGGAGGCTTTAATGCTGCCTCTATGTATTCATGAAATGGACGTTTGAAAACATGTATTCCTGCTCCTTCCTTCTCGCCATCCATCCTCATTTCAAAAATTAAGAGGCATTTGGGGAACAGCCACCCCCCCACGCAAAAAAAAGAAACACCGACAGCCAGAAAGCAGCGCTTATTAAAAGCTCTGGGCTTATTACAATGGATAACCTTTATTTACTTTCATTATACTATTAAACAACAAGAGACTATTAATTTCTCCCACCAAACTACAAGTCGGACCCATAAAGCAAAAGCAGTCGCCTAATTGAGTTCATTTTAATTTCTCTCCAATCGGGGCGAATTACGCAGGTGATAAATCAGTGGGACAGGCCTCACCTCCAGAAGAGGGCCTAATTTGCAGCTAATTACAAAACTGATTTCTACTGGAAGATCAATACCAAAACGAATTGGAAATGACTTGCAATCACAAAGAGCGTCAGGGAGAGTATTAAAAGGCAGAGGGAAAAGGGGTTGGACTAAAAAAGAGGGCGAGCGAGGAAAAAAAGGAGGCCAAGAACAGTCTAGAAAAATCAGGTTTAATTTAATGCAATATTAATCAGAGCACTTTCCCTTTCATGGGCGCCTCGCGCTTTTTCTCCTCTGGAAAATGTGTCCCTATTAGCCAGTGTCTGGGTTCTGTAGCGAGGCATTAAAAAGCCATTCTGGAGATGCAAAACTCAATGGATTCACCCCTCCCACACTTCTGCTAGCCATTTGGTCATCCCTTTCAGACCTATCTTTTCAGTTTCCCCCTTCTGCCCTTTATCTGCATGATAAAACGTCTGTTTGGCGTCTGAAGCCTCTGAGAATAGAGGAAAACATCCGACATTGTGCCAGTGAACAGTTGTAGCAGACAATTAGAGTTTATCGGTGATAGTGGCAGACAAGAGCGGGGTCACGGGCGTCCCCCCTGTGGGAGCGCGGCCCACTGAGCCACTCAGCCTCACACTGGGCTTTGGACAAACATTGTCAACACTCAGACTCCGGAAGTCTCGTCTCATTAAAGGAAAGCCTCCCAACATCTGCCAGGAGGGTCTTTTACAAAAGGAAACATGGCGATGAGAGAAGAGCTAGGGAGAGATTATTTTAAGATAGAGTTAAAAAAAAGTAAGTTCACCCACATTTTCCTTTTATTTGCTGGTGCTGATTTCAAAGGCATTAAAACGTATTGTGGGAAAAACTCAACAGCAACACTTTGCTCCAGAAACAACGTCCCAGTTCCTGTGGATTATCCACAGATTTGGCTGTGAACTGTTTTTACTGGAACTGCTTTCTACTCAGGAACAATCCCAATAAACTGATTTGTGTTGATTAACCTGAGTAAGCAGGTCATTGCTTACAAAGAGACTTTTTGGCACCAAATGAAATATATCATGCGTAACGCTGAGTATTAAAGATCTCAACCATCGGAAGTCAGATAACTGTTTACTTCTTTTTCTCTTGAATCAGTCATTTCTGATTTAAAATCATAAGTTTGCCAATCTTAGACTAATTTGAGTTTGAGCTGTGTTAAGAAAGAGTCATTTTCTTTTAAAATAAATCATCAAAAAAAAGAGTTTCGCTTTGGTATTGGTACTCAGGTAACTTGGGTGCCATATTGTCATTAGTATGGGAATTGTCCAAACAAATACAAGCCAAACCAGAGTTTTTTAAGTAAAATTATTATTTTTTTATTATTATTCAAGGAGCAGAACTGCACAAATTCAGGCGGCCTCTTTAAAAGTTGGGTTAAGATGGAAGTTTTGGAGGTGGAAATCATAAAACATTGGAACTTAAAATCCAAATGATCTGTATAGCAAGTTTCTTCTAGCGCTACCAATGTTGTTTTTTCCATTGGGTGGACAAGTCCTTTAAGGCAACATCTGAACGCGTACAATATGCAAAAAGCTCAAGTTGTAGCTCAAGTGATTCTATTCACAGATGAGATGTAATGAAATTTAAAGGTGGTTTAGACTCCAAATTAAAAGCAAAAAGCTAAAAAGAAAAGGTGAATGGTGCCTCTAAAAACAGGCCACATGGTGAGCCGGTAACAAAGCAGAACTGCTTTCTCCCTTGGCTGATCAGGGGTAGCACTGCAGTCAAGCACAAAGGGCCAGCTGACGCCTTGGCTTTTCACTCATCTCAAAATCCCACTTCCTCTCAGACAATACCAAAATACATTCATGATATGCTTGAACTGCCACCCTGCAGCTTGAACACACACACACACACACACACACGCACACACAATGCTCTCATACAAATTTATACTTGCGCGGGCCTGTGTGGAGCGCTTAATGGAGGAGGAGAAGGGAGGATTTCCATCTAGGTATTGTTTGGTTGTGTAATGATTCAACTGTCCTTTTCCCAGGCTAATGAGTACGCGCTCCCTGGCCTGAATTCCAGCCTGGACGAAGTCAAGCCCAGTTTATCCTCTAGCGCCAACCCAGACCTGGGCCCCAGCGTGTCGCAAAGCTACCCTGTAGGTAAGATCAAGTGCCGCACAGTCCGCCTTTATGCTGCCGAGCCACAGCTTCAGCTGAGGGGGTTTGAACAATGTAAAAGGAAAAAAAAAACCATGCTTGTGCAATTGACAAAGAAAGAAAAAGTAATGAAATGTGTGAAAATAAAAGCAAACAAAAAGTTAAGTGTGAAGACTTTTTTAATACCATTTCACTCTGAGCTGAAAAGGTGGTACGACGATGCGATAAAAGATCAGCAGCTGTCCTGCGTCTGCTTTTTTGCTGAGCAAGCAGGGCGGTAAGAGAGATTGTGGGGTGTGATGGGGGCGGAGGGGCTGTTCAGTCACCGCTGGACAAGGACCTTTGGGTGTCAGCACATCAGAACTATGACTGTGTATCAGAGCAAGGTCTCACGGAAGAAAAAAAAAAAAGGGCCACCATGCAGGACGGACTGCTTGTCGGCTGCTGTGTTGCTCCTGTGATTTGTTCGCCGGGAGACAGTTTGTGTGTCTCAAAGCACGAGTAATGTGCCTCGGTAAATACGCTCTGGCATTTCTGCCGCCTAACTCTAACACCATGATCATTTATTTCACCCTCCTATCTCTCTCTCTCTCTCTCCCCCTCCTCGTCTTCTCCTCTCCTTGTCACAGTTAATGACTGCCTGGCTAATTGAAATATTGTTTCGTTGTTGCCGTGTTATTACCAAGAAGAAGGTTAAGTTTACTGAAAGTTTACGATGACTGTCGGAGGGCCGTGAGATTAATATACAGAGCTTTTATTAAAATTCATATAATTATGCAGCAGCCATCAAAGGCAACGAGTTCTGCGTGGGGGAGGACAGGGTGATTGAAAATTGCAGCAGCAGCAGCCCCCCTTCTTAAATGATAGCCGAGCAGTGTTATGAGAAAAGAAAGGGCCCTTTTCTCATTAATATGTGGGAGGTAGATTTCCCCTGTAAGGCAGGCCTCCTGAGAAGAAAGGTGTGTGTTTGTCCTTTGTGCACTGATGGCCCCTGTAGGAAGCGGGCCTGGTTCTGCAGGCGGCTTTGTTTGCACCTGGGATATTTTTCCGCAGAGAGGGTCTCCTTACTGCTTTACAGGTGCATGGAGACTGTAGAGGGAGAAAGATGGGATTGTATGCATGTAAGTGTGTGTGTATGTGTGTGTGTGTGTCTATGAACGTAAGGAGGAAAATCACAACTTTCATCACGATAACATTTATTATAGTTAAATTGAACACCTAGTTTTGCCTGTATTACAAAGTCTGTCATGATTCATTTTTTAGTCGATTCACTTCAGGAGCCTGCGACCGATATTAGCCGATATCATAGGGCCATTTAATACAATCTTTTTTATTTGCATCCATTCACAAAAATCAACTACATTATGATCCGACACATTCACTGCTTAAATATCCCAGACATTTAAATAAAAAAACAATGTGTTCTTTTTGGTATAAAGAAAAAGTATGTGTATTGACAGCGTATCTTTAAGATGATAATATGGAGTGATAGTTTCACTAGGCCGATATTATCATATACTTCCCTTTCCATGTAGCCTCAGTCACGGAAAAATGCTATACCATGATCCGACATTTAATACAGATATTTAAATGAAAAACAATTGTTTATATAACCGAAAAAGACATATATCTGTCAGCTTTTTTTAACATGACAATATGATCGATATTTCCCCTCGGCCGATTTTGTCAAAGGCCCATTTTATAGAATCTGTTTCATTTATCAACTCACAAAAAACGTATCCAACACTTTCATTGCTGAAATATCCAAGATTTTTTAATGAAAAACAAACTATTTCTTTTGAATATATAGAGAAATACACAATATGGACCAATATTTTCTGCAGGACGATATTTTTATGGACGAAAAAACAACAAAAGTATGATTCAACACTGCTATTGCTGAATATCCCAGATATTTAAATGAAAAACAGGCTTTTCTTTTATTTTAATAAAGAAAAAATACGTGTATCAGTCGGCCTATTTTTGAAATGGAGCGATATTTTCAGTAAGCCGATATTTTAATGGGCCCATTTAATAAAAACTGTTCCATTCATATATACTCAGAAAAAAAACCAACTCAAAATGATCCAACACTTATATTGCTGAAATATCCCAAAAGTTTTAACAAAGAACAATCTATTTTTTTTATATAAAGAAAAATATATATCGGCTGGCATATCTCAAAGATATTGGTCCATATTGATGTATTGTTGATGTATCCTAGTGAAACTTTTGTGTTAGTATAGAAGTTTAATTCGTGCCCGTTTCGAAGTTAGATCTTACTGAAAGTTCAGAAATAAAGTACACAGAGGTCAAACTAATGGAACAAACATGTCTCTGACTTCCACTAATTAGTATTTAGTTAGTGGCTCCTCTGCTTGGTTTTCCCTCAGTGCCTCGCTCTGTGGATATTGGGTGATATTCAGGTGTGTGGTCTCTCTAATGGCTGAGTATTACAGTTTACTTGCCAGCGATAAGCCTACCAGAGGAATTTTAAGCCTTGCAAAAAGTAGTAAATTATCTGCAGTGTTTAGGCCGAGATCCAATTTCAAATTAATTGTGTCTTTACGGGGGAAAGAACTGGAGATTATGTTCATCCTTAAAATGTTTTCGAACACCAATTAAAACGCCTGCAGTTATTGATCTTGTTGATTTTATGTGCTGGAATTTGCATAATCTATTAAAAATGAATGATTCATGAGGTGCTCATTGCCAGAGATCGGGATTCTCTGTGACTGAAAGACTTGAGAGATAGAAATCTTTTGTGTCCTCTGCTTATCCTATTAGGGCTGAAAAGTACCTGCAAAGCAGGCTCAAATAAGAAAGGGATTTAAGGCCATTGTGCACATCATCGAAATTCAGAGGCAAGAAGCCACTTCCATTAAAACAGCTTTTTTCTCTCTCCCTCTCCTCCACATTAATGCTGTATTAGCTGCTAAATAGTCCCTCTTACCCCATAAAAACACCAAAGGGTTCCATGAATATGTGGAAAGGACAATTGCATATTGTGAGGTAATTTCTATTGTTGATATGGGAAGTAATTTCTTTGATGAATTCCCTTCGAGAGATGGATTCATCTGAAGTGCTTCTTATTCTTGTTCATTCAAACTGCTTTAAATTCAAATAGTGTGAGCGGCGGGTGAATTTCTGAATAGCAGAAGGAGGAGCTCGGAACTTTTTTTTGTGTGTATTTTGAGAAATAAATGGAGAGATGGCTTCGATACGGCCAATTGTCCACTATTTCTATAGAGAGTTTCTGTATTTCCTGAAATTAGTCCGAGCCCACCTGTTTTCTCGATGGTGCTTCAGACTTAAGAGGCATCTTCGAGCACTGAGTGGATTCCCCTGAGCACTCAGTGGGAGTTTTACACATCTCCACTCAGCGACTGCATACTGAAGACTCTTTAAACATATTCCCTGCTGGGCCTGTTAATGGAGGCCTCCAAAGACTCAAAGCCCAAGTGTCAATGACACTTTTCCTCCTCCAGCAGCTGCTTCTGTACGCTCCTTTATCCCTTCCTCTCATCTCTCTAAACAAAACCAGCAAAAACAAACTATCCACATTCAATTAAGCTGAGTAAGTGCTCTACACTGAAAGTATCAAGACCTGCCGTTGTCCAGTGAGCAGCGAGCAAAGATCAGACAGCGAACCTGCCGTAAGTGACGTGTGGCCTCATGACAAACAGCTCGCCCGTCTCCCCACAGGGGGACACGCAGGCCCGCGCTCCGAAATTAATGCTTATTTCGTCTTCACAAAAGCAAACTAACCTTTGAGCACACATTTGATAATGAATGACTTTCAGCCGGCGTTTGGGGAATTAAAGCAATTTGGCTCTCCAAACATTCTTTACTTAGTTGTAATTAATTAGGGTGCTGAGATTTTTTGGCTGGTGATAAATTGCCCCATTCTGCATATAGCCTAGAAAATGGAGGTCAAAGATTTTTGGTTGTTGTTGTAGCAAACATGAAGGTGTCCCTGTCATGCTAAATTTAATACTCTTGCAAGCAAAAGAGTCATTCACAAACGACTTTGTCCCCGTGCCAAACAAAGAGAAGGTCACCCCGCGTTTCTGTTTGTGTTTGAGGAATCTGAGTTGATGTCATTGCAAAAAAAAAAAAACGAGCTTAGCGTTTCTTGTCACGTTGTCAGTGGGTTGCCGTAAAAAAAGTTTGAAGTGCAGCTCCAGTGGTACTTAATGCTGTCATTTGCTCCCAGTTTGTACCTTCCTGTCAAATACCTGCACACTTAAAGCAGGAAATACTGTTTTCCCAGCTCAGCAGCGACTCTAACAGCCACTTCTCAAATTAAGACAGAAATCAACAGGCTTTGAACAGCAAACCAAAAAATCTTTGAATTGATTTTTTCGCAGGGAAGGAGGAAAAAAAGAGGGCAGGGGAAAATAAATAACTTGATTTGCTGGCGTTCAATCTAACGGGACTGTCAGAGGAAACAGACAATATAAAGAAGGCCATCTTTTAATGAGAATCTGGACACACATCTCTGTTGTAAAAACAACAAAGGCTAGGAAGCAGCTAATGAGGCTATCATTGCTGTACAGAGAGTTCTCCAAACCGGCGCCTCTCTGAAAGAGGCGCTTTAAAGCGGACATAAAGCAACAGTCACAGAGCTGCTGGCAGCCACTGCCAACTGTATCCTGGAATATACAAAAACAGGTTCCAACAGAGGCTGCGGTTATTATTGACGGTCAACAAGTTATGAAAAAGACTGAGACTGATGGCAAAACACTCACAGAGAATCCCATTTATTTACTGGGTGATACAACCCTATAACAAAACACATTCTGCACATCTTCAATCATACGCTTTCTGTATATTTGCAGATTTAAATACATCATGATTTTCACTTATCTACGGCAAACATCAAGCAAAAAAACCCACCAAGTCTTAAGTCTCTAATAAAGGTTTAGGTTAAAGAGTTGATGCCCAGGATCAGTATCAAGGCTAGATGTGAGCGCCCCACATTTCATATTTCTCTCATCATTCACTGTGTTTATAAAATCATAAAAAAAGCAAATATATAAACCTCTAATTATTGAAATTAGCAAAAAAGCTAATGGACTTTGGTGTACGAGTGTCCACTTGAAGTTTAAAATACAGGCGTTGATCAGCTTGGCCAATAAAAAACAGATTTTAAACTGACAGGACAAAAATCCAAACAATCCTCGGTGACAATAAAAGCAACTTTGTAAATAAAAATGACGTTTCTTGCTTTGTAGTTTTGCCACATTGTCTGTAAAGACATTAAACTAGATGCTCCCTTTGCTACTGTACACTAGAAGTAGAGATCCTGTGCTCATTATGGATTTCATCTCCCTGAAGCGAGCTAATAAAGAGATAACAGTATTTACTTTTATTAAACATGTATGACTGCTGTAGCTGCTGCAATAATAATGAGGAAAAGATTGGGTCAGTGTTTGCTGAGACAGTTAGACAATAGTTACGAATGTCTACGCACACACACACACAGAGAGCACACACAATGGCCTCACCCCTGCTGGACCCCCCACCTGCAGTACTCCCCCGGCTCCCTTTGACTTATGTGCACTGGCTTGTGGCTAACTAATTCTTATTATAAATGAAAGGTCCGGCATGACCTCACTCTTCTCTGTAAAGCTCTTTAACTCCGCAGCCCTCCAGTCTCAGCGATTAGAGCAAAAAACACATCTCGCCAGCACAATACAGCCATCAGTGCTGAGATCTGCAAATAATAGAGAGCACTGGTTTAACATGAGACTGAAATGTTCTGTTATTATAAATTCCTGATCACAATGGAAAGGTTCTTTTTTAGTGTGTGAGCTGGGAAAGTATTTACATTGAAGTAGAGGTGAGATTTAGCTCTTTAAATACTGTTTAGTAGTTTAATCTTTAGTGACGTATCATATTTTACAATCAGATAACACAATAGGTTTTGTTTAAGAAATCTTAAGCTGCAAATTAAATCGTAACTGTGGCTTTAAAATGGATTAAGTGGAGTAAAAAGGAGAATTTCAGCAATGTACCAGAATTGATGTGATAAATTAAAGTCCCTCAGAATTATCAGTAACTTGATGGACTCCTTGCTAAAAGTGTTACTTGATACCTGCTATAAAAGATAGTAGATGATTTTATAGTCTAAGATTAGTGTAAAAGCAAAATATGAATTATCCACAATTTTCCATTCCATGTATACTGCATGAGTCTGTGTTTGGGTATGTATCTATGTATGTGGCATGCATAGAAAGTTAAAAAAAAAAGGCTTCCCTCCCTCCCTACTTCCTCCTCCTCCTCCTCCTCCTCCTGTGGACCTCCAGGCCTGCCACCCTCCCTCCTCACCAGTTCAACCAGCCGTCCTCTCCTGGCCCACACTGCATCCAGCATGCATGCCAGCCTGTAGTAGCAGGTACTTCAATACCCAGAGGGCTCTTTGGCTCACCCTCAATTAAACAAATAAGTTGCTCATGATATTGCACATGTGTGAATTGAGTCGATATATCTAAATAGGCAGCAAGATTCAGTTATCCAGACTGATACATGCGTTTTGTACTTCTGAGGTGAAGTGTTGTATTAGAGTTGATTTCTCTGTATTAAGCATGATATTTTTGGATGGAAGATTTTTTGTTGTTTTATGTAATAATTGCATACACCAGACGTGTCAGTAGCACTTTATAAACTTTATTTCAGGTGCAGTCTACCGAACCAAAACATTGTTGTTTCCTCCACCAGGTACATAAATACTATATTTATTTGCAACAATTTCCCTTCATTTAAGCTTAATTCAAATCTTTACATTCTTTTTCATACAAAAATCTAAACATGAAAGGACTAAGACAACTGTCACCAAAACAAGAAAGGGTGTATTAAAGGGAGCAATGAATTCAAACTCAATCACATCGACCATCCTGATCTTTTGTACCCGTAAATGCAAGAAAAAAAGTCGCAAAGAAGGTCCATTTAACTGTAACAAAAAGGCTGGAAATTCAGTTTGAATCACAGTGGTTAAAAAAATTCAGGTAGTCGAGAGTTGTCTTGTATCCCTGGACTTTGTCTGCAAAGCCAACGCCATGAACAACAGTTGTTCTGTGGCGTTACAGTGCGTTTCATCCTCTGGCTCCTCATTAAACCTCCAGTCGGAGAGGATTTTCCCTTTCAGAGTCCAAGTGGCCCTCAAAGCTGACAACATAACAGGGGCCTCTCCCAACCCGGCCCCTGTGCAGATTGGGGTTACGTGCCGTTGTCCGAACGTCCCCGCGGCCGGCGAGGACAGCCCAGCCGTCACTCTCAATTACAGAGCTGAATATCTGCAGAGTGACGCTGTGCGGAGGGGCCGGTGCGCTCGGACTTTACAGAGGAAATAGAGAGAGAGGAGCCTTATGGGAATCAGAAAAGGCTGCCATATTTAGACAGGTCTGAACTGTGTAATGAGGAGGCATGTTCATGTGACCAGTGTGCGGGTGCATTAAAGCAGCAGCTGTTGTTTAAAGGATCGTCGGTGTAATGTTTGACCGTTTGAGTCCTTTAAAAAGTTACATGGGAATTGAGCTGTTGTGCTTACTGACTTGTGGTGGTGGTGAGTCATAATAGTTACATCATATTTTTGTCTGTCCCAAGTGGTGAAATAGCTGCGTCATATAACTGCTGAACCCCAAAAGTAGACACATAAAGTTATAATGTAAAAACAGTTGAGAGTTCTTAAGTATTTTGTTCATTACTTTTTGCTGTACAACTTTTATTTGACAGATTTTCAAAATAAAAGTGGACAATTACAACAAATTTGCACTGATTGAACAAACCAACAATATAGGTCAATTAGCTCTGTGTGCTGCTACATCCTTAAAATGTTGCCCACATATAAATGCATCAGTAGTAGGGATTCACGATATTATCGGCACATTATCGGTATCTGCAGATTATGACTTGAAAATGATATCCGCATCGGCAGTTATGTCATTTCATGTCGATATTTTCCGCCGATAAATCAACTCTTTAATTCTGCCTAAATGCTCGATGGTTCCCTAAAAATGCTACGACATTTACTCGGCGCTGCCTGTGTCACGCCTCTTCCGTCAAGCGTGAAGAAGGGTGCAAGATGTCTGCGGCATGGCAGTTTTTGGCCACTACAATAAGAGTAGGCATGATATCATTCATTCCACTACAGGGGAGACTTTATATTCTCTGCAGTTAGGTGGAAAAAAACATGTGCCTAATATATCGATATCAAAATCGGCAATCGGCAGAAAGGGTCGGAAAATATCGGCATATCGGATAACATAAAACATCCAGTATCATGCATTCCTAAAATTAACAATACTGCCAACACTAACATTGTGAAAGGGGCTGCTCTGCTTTATGAGTATTTTAGATATTTGCAGAAACTGCTTTTTATTTTTTCTTTAATTGAATATAAAATAGGACTTTTACTTCTCATTTGCGGGTACTAGTACCCCTACAGGTACTAAGGAGAACTGCAGGGTGGACTTTTTTAATGCAAAACTCTGTTCTAATGATGTATTTGTTGTTTTATTGTCTTTCCAGGTCGAGATATGGCCAACACAACCTTACCTGGGTATCCCCCTCACGTTCCCCCAACAGGCCAGGGCAGCTACCCGACCTCCACGCTCGCTGGAATGGTTCCTGGTGAGTGAGAGACGCCGCCGCGGCTTCTTATTGTAGCCTAACAGGTGTCATCGCCCTCAAAACGAACAGGTGTAGAAGCTGCGGAAGCAGAGGGAAAAGACTTTAGCACCAAATTATACAAAGAGACTGTAAATATTGACCTGCAGAGAGCGAGGCTCGGAGAACCTTATATCAGCTCAGTGTGTGTGATTGGATCAGACAGGCTGAATAAGTGATCAGAGACGCGGGAGAGGACAGTCCTTCCTGCTTCTCCTCTCTGCCTTATTGGCTCATTATCTCCCCGCGTGGCCGTTCATACCAGCCGTCGATAAACAGCACCAGCAGCCCTCCCCTAGCCCCCGAGCTGCAGAGCATATCCCCTTCCCCTCCTCTACTTAACCTGCAGTTCAGGTTCACAGCAAACAGTTAAGGGTCAAAAGGCAGAGGCATGGGAGCCCGGTAAATATTCAAATCGCTCGACTCTCTGAGGAGGTCAGGCTGGTGTTTCACTGCCAGGAACAGAGCAGGGACGCAGTTTTGGTGCTGCTTCTTCAGCTCCCCACACACACACACACACACACACACACAGTCACACACAGTCACACACTTTCACCAAAACACAGCCGGCATTCTGCTTGAATGTGATTAAACGCCACGGCTGGGGAAACCAGTGGAGTGTGTCCTGTGTTAGCATATCATTTACCAATCACACAACCCATCACAGGCTCTGGCTGTTCCTCTTTTCTCCTTTATGGAGGGCCGCCATGACGCGTTTCATTATCACCTCAGCCAAGAGGGTTATATAACTGTCCTGTTTGTTTTGCAAACATATTTAATTGAAACTTGAAACTAGGCCGGACAAGTGCCTTTGTGATGATTTTAAAGGCTTTCTTGAAGTGTCAGTAAACCAGAATTACAAGGATACATGAATCTTCTTTCCTCTATCGCTACCTTGCTATTATTTTTCCATTATTTAAGAGATCCATCTCTTATATTTCTGCGTCTTGAATATGTCTCTGCTGTTAGGAGATATAGACTCTACATTTTTCTGCACACAGTCTATAACAGCTACCAGTAAAAACAAAGGGAGATGTGGTAGCACCCAGCGGCTGCAGGCTGGATTTACTTTTGGATTTTGGCTAATAATACTGTTAAATCATGTTGGTGGAAAAGCGTCAAGTCAAACATACTTTTACTTCCCATTTGTTCTTATGTGGCACAGAGCAAAAGATGAGCGCCTTAATCCCATGGCTTGTGGTTTTGTGTTACAACCCATTCGTCCTGTAGCCTACACAACCACTAAGATTTAGTGACAGGCACAAAACACTGTTAAAGCAAAGCCATTTCTCACCAGCTTCATATAAAATCTCGCCTTTATTGTCTCGTAAAGGGCGGAAACGTGTTGAACCAACAGCAGTGCTCACTGACATGCTCCGAGTTACTTCCCCAGCGATGAAATTCTGTTGTAGCAAACACCAAAGCTCGGACCGGAGGGGGTTCAGATCAGGGATGTTAAAAAAATTCCTCCAAGAAGGGTCGAAGGATTTATAGCAGCATATCAAAAATGTATGCATGAAACTGTTTATTACCACTCTGTATTTATTAGAGCGGTTTGGAATATACTGGAGGAAGAAGAATGGGTAGATATCCATAAATGGGACAGGGAAAGCCGCCTTCAGTGTCACATCCTGTATTGTTCAGTGTTGCATAACTTAAGTGAAATGAAAAAGAAATAAATTACTTGCTTGACTGGTCGCACGACGATGACTATCATTTTCCCCCTCAAATTGCATCCTGTTTTGAATGACGAGAAATGACTGCATGAGAAGGGGTAATGGTTTGACGCATTGAAATGCTAATTGATTTGTTGTTTTGTTTTGCAGGGAGTGAGTTTTCGGGGAACCCCTACAGTCATCCACAGTACACAACCTACAATGAAGCTTGGCGATTCAGCAACCCAGCATTACTAAGTGAGTATGAAGGGAGGAGCAGGATGAGAACGATTAATTGACCATTTGCTAAACCCCTCCCCCCTGAACAGCGATTGTGCAATCGTAGCAACCATAACCAGACATGGCAGACATAGTATTTAAAAGCATTGGATCTGGGGCTTAAATAAGAGTGATACCCTGCCTTTTAACAGTTTGGAGGATGGTGTCAGTGTTTTAAAACCTTTCAAAACTAGAAACATGGATTAAACATAATGTTTGCCTGAGCTAAAACCATTAGCATGCTCTGCTAACTAGCTTACTTTTTGCAGTAGGAATCATGGATTAATTCCACAACAGGAAGCATACCTCACAACTTAAAGACAAATTAAAGCCCTGTCATGAAAGCTGGTCCTTGATGCTATCAGGGTGGAGGCTAACATTAGCGGTTCTGTCCTTTTCTTCATTGGTTTTGGAGATTTGTTAGCTGAGGTAGCAATTCCAAAATATTTCCATTATTCCTCATCCAGAAAGCACTTTCTGTGTTTCCTTTAAAAGTAGGAGCATATATTTTTAATTACTTTTGTTAGCTAAGCAACCAAACAAGCTCATGTTAGGACAAAATAACAATCTGATGTTACATTTTATAATCATACTCATAATACAAGCATTAATACTGCCATACAAAAAAATGCTAGTTTCCTTTTTTACAAGGCGACTGCTGAGGAGGCTAACTATTTGTCTATAGGACATGTAGCTTAAGCCTTGTTATAACAATCATACCATCTATGTAGCCCCCAAGTTCATGTTTTAAAACCCTTTTACAAGATTCTCACCTTCAAACCAGTTAGCTGTAAACATCAAGAGTCAGCTGGGTGTGACGCTTTCTTCTAAGTCACTAGGCAAATTATAGCTTACTTAGCTAGCTAGCTACAGATGATAAAATCTGGCAGCAGAGTTGTCACTTGGGCCTTTTCTGGCACTGGCTGTAGATGAGAAACTAGATTTGTTCTGTCTGTTTAGATATAAAAATAAATCTTAGTGATCTGCTTCCATCTACATTGTAAACTTCTTTAATGCTGCCTTTAAATGGCACTTTTTAGCTCGGGGTACTTAGTAGAAAGCCGAGTATACGATGCACTTGGCGTTCAAGCGGTTAAGTGGAGAGAATACTACTGGTTGGAAACAACGACATGAACGAAAGACTAACGCACGGGCAGATTAAGGCCGGTAGGAAAATCAACATTTTCCTTAGACATATTAAAAAATTATGAAAGAAAACCAAAATCACGATAACTTAACCTATGATCCAAAGTAACTTCCATGTGTCCTTTATGTTTGAAAACATGAGACAGACTGTAAACACAACCCTATTCGAAGGCACCATCTCTGTTACGGTTGGGGTGACAAGCATATAGTAACTAAGGGGGCGGGGCTTAGGCAACGGTCAATAAATCATCAATATTTTAAGTAAAAGAGCCTTTTTAAATTTTGAACTCATGTCAAACTACAACTTGACTTGTAATAGTGATAATAATTTGAGTAAATGGTAGGAAAAACTGTATTTGTTGTTGTTTCAAATGGTTCGTTCTTCTGTTAACTTTCAGGTTCCCCTTATTATTATAGTGCCGCATCGAGAGGCTCCGCCCCTCCCACTGCTGCCACTGCCTATGACCGTCACTAGTTACCACGGAAACCAAATCAACCTGCAGGACCATGGCCTTAGCCTCCATATTGCCCCGGTGTGAGCGGCATGGTCCACTGGACACTGAGCAACTGCGCGTAAAATGTTCCCGGCTCACACAATGAGACACTTAACAGATTTTTTTGGGACTCCAGACGACTTCTCTTCGTTCTCCTTGAAGCTTTTTTTGGACCCTCAACGCCAAAATAAAATCTACAAGACATCACCAGAGACACTGAAAGTCGCTACAAACACAAGATGAAAACTGTGCTGGTTAAAAAAAAGAAAAAGACTGAAAACAAAAATTTATTTTCCCTGTGTATCCGTGTCACAGTTTCATCCCATCATGGATCAATACTGTACATTCCTTTATCTTGACGGCTCTCAGCAGGGACGCCGTCCGGAGCTTAAAAATGTAGCAGCAGCCCTTTTTTTTTTCCTTTTACCATTCGTCTCCCTCTCGATTCAGATGGCAGCGCAGTGAGATCAGAGGAGATTAGCAGCAGCACACGCAGGCTAACGTTGTTTTTATCCATCTGAACAGACACCGACCAAACATCCAGCATGACTAAATCGATCGCTTTTGATGCCATGAGAAGATTAGGACATGTTCTCTGTGATACACAATCAAGATGTAAAAATGAAAATTAATAAAGAAACATCTGTTTGAAAAATAGAGGGAGCCATGACAATATATCACCATGGCTCGCTATTTGCAAGATTTCAAGAAACTAGTAAATATATTCTTAAAATGATTTTTTTATTTCATTTTTATAATTCCTAACCTGCAGACTGCTTGGCTAGTGTTTGACTATTTCTTATCTGTCAGGATACAAGAGGTCATCAGGCTGTGTTTTTTTTGTGTTAATTTTGCACTATTTTGGAGGTTTGCAACACTGGAGCGTTATTATGCAGAAAATGATGATGCATACTTTGCTTTATTTCATGAACCTGACTGTAAGTCTAATAAGTCTCCGTCTGAAAAAGGCACTTACAGCTTCATTTCTTTCCCCTGTTATTCGAGGCCCATCATGTCACTGCCTTGACGTGCACTACTATGTTCTCACAGCTTATTTTTTTATTTAAGTCGATTAAGTCTTTGGCATTAAACAAAAAAAGGATATAACAGCCATCCTAAGTCAAACAAACATTTGTGTAGTTGTAAGCCAGAAGCGTCCGGATTCACTCTGACTGGATGATTCTGACGCCTCCAATAACGTCAACAAAGCAGGGCGACTATTTCAGCTAAATGCCTTAAACATGTCCCCTCCTGTATTCAGCTCCTTCACATGTTCAGGCCAAGTTATTTCTTTGAATCAAGCTGGACTGATGGTTTCTTCATCTGTTAAGTGAATGTATTCGCATTTGCCAAAGACTTAGTTCTTGTTATTGTTTATTTACAGGTCGCCTAAATGCATCATGAGAGCAGTATTATTATTATTGTTATTATTATTATTATTATTAGGAAAAACCCACGTTGTTCATGAGGAAAAGTATATGTATAAATTCTATGCAGTGCAGAGATGGTCATCATATGCATATTCAGCTGTAAACCTAAAGGTAGGTGGACTTTATTTAATTGTTATGTTATTTACAAATTGTTCATTTTGTAGAAGGATTTTTTGTGTGTGATGTGAAGACACTTCTCTGTAAATACAGTAAGAAAAAATGTCTTTCATGTTCATGGGTATTATCACTTTCATTATGCTGGTCTCACTTGTACAATAATAAAAGTGTCTGAAATCTTTTACGCAAAACGGGCTGCATGGTGTTTTCTGGAGTCATACTTACACCATTTTAGAGGACACATTTTAATCATCAAACTCTGATAACTGATTTATTATTTTAGTTATATATTAGAAAAAATGCCGTCATTTGAACGCAAACTTTCTTCCGTCACTTTAAATGGCATTTCTTTTGAGTTTAGACTCTTAGACACACAACAAAGGAAACTTGAAGACATCAGTTTGGACATCTTATAGGCCTTTTTCCACACATTTCTGACATAAGGATTTATGAATATTAATGAAAAAAAACATTCAAATATAATCATAATTTTGGCTATAATTTGGACTTTGAATGAAATGGGCCTGAGAATTCCAGTTGTACAAATTTAAGCCTTTTGTTGTCACAGTAAAACTAATATTTGTTCCCCATCATGAGATTCAAAAAACATTAGCTTTATTTAAATGTACCTGTCAATGCAATATTACATTAAACGTTAAGGGTTACACTTTGTTTAGAACCATCAGTGTACAACCACTTTATAAATGTTATTCAACGGCAGTTTAACTTAAGTGCAAGTCAAATACATTTAGGAAGGTCGGAGGTTCGATCTCCAGCTCCCTCAGGCTACATGTCGAAGTGTCCTTGGGCAAGACACTGAACCCCAAATTGCTCCTGGTGGCATAGCCAACGGTATGAATGTGATATCTGATTGACAGTTGGGCACTTACCGTAGCAGCCTCTGCCATCAGTGTGTGAATGTGTGTGTGAATGGGTGAATGTGATATGTAGTGTAAAAGCAGCTTTGAGTGGTCGCAAAGACTAGAAAAGCGCTATATAAGTACAGTCCATTTACCATTTACCATTTAATGTTACAAGTTTCTTACTGAGAGTTAAATTGCAAGAACATTTAAAATATTCAGTTATATAGTATTATATGATGCATTATTACAACTTAAACTTTATCAGTAGCTTAAAAGAGATTCAGATTGACAAAATAAAACAATAAATGGCTGCTTACACAAAAAACATCTGTAATGATAATTGATCCCTAATAACAAACGAGTCCAATCACGAACAAACGATTGCTGATACATCATGTACACTCATTATATGGTGGAAAGATACCACTTTGTTTCTGTAGAAAGTATTGTTTAAGACAAACATACTATAGCACTTCAAATATCCTTTCAAGTGCTTAAAACTAGTAAATGGTGTAACGCTGTGAAATACTAAATAATGGGTTCAAATAAAATGTACGTTTTATGTCTACAATATTAGCTTAAGATGACAAACAACTTACTTTTGAGTGTTTATGAGTAATAGAATGACAAACAAACAATTGCACAATAAATTCAGGTACCCAACGAGACTATTTTGGGACAGACATATTTACTTTTCAGGTATAAAGATCACATGGTGCACGGGTGCTACAGTGAGAATGCCTCTAAATGTTTTCTCCATGATTTGGATCACTGAGCAGCACATAAAGTGTTTAACCTCTCCTCGCTTTGTAAAGCTGAATTAATTTTTCTAGCTGTGTGCCTGAATTCAATTTGTGCTAAGTTGCAGGGAGAGATTTATGCATGAAATCCCTTTTAGAGCTTATTTTCACTCTTTTCTTCGCTGCGTAATCCCTCCGCCACCGCCGCCTTGTATGACTTAGTTATATCATTATTGATTTACAACAAGTGGACACTGTCCTGATTAGCACTGCCACACGATTTGCAGAGGATTTGGGGCTGTGGGAGCTGGAGATAAAGCAGCGTGTACATTTGAAGTGATGTCAGACAGAACGGGGATATATAATAAAGTTGTTGAGCTTTTCTTTTGTAACTTCAGACTTTCATTTCTTACTCAAAACGACATTTTTTTGTCCTGTTTAAGTGGTAAAAACTTGTTTTAAAGCTCTGATCCTTCATGGATGACAGATATATGATATTAAATGAAAATATGATGGAGTTTTGAAGGTGTAATACTCAATTTCTATCCTTCTATTGTATATTTCCCTCCAAATTTCAACACTGTAAAAGGAGAAAATGAGCTCCAGTAAAACATAGTGAGCTGGGCTGTTTTTTTTGGTGCACTCTGATGCCTCTGGGTCCACCAGGACAGACCCCCTTTTTGCTTTGTAATTCAATTTCTCTGTCTGTTGTTTATTTCATAGCTCCCCTGTGAAGCATCAAAAGCTGATGTTCTGTCAGCCCCTAACCGTCGTATATGTTTGTCATTCACAGCCCTTGTTAAAGGAGTGAGCGGTGGGGGGGGGGCTTGACTCTTTCCTTCTCCCCAGCTGAGAATTCCCAGAAGCAGAATTATTCTATTTAGATGGAAACTTTTTTGTCACTTTCCTGTCTAAATTGGCATATCTGGCTCTCTCCTCAGAAAGCAATAAACTGTGAACCTGGATGTATCTGTCAATCACGCTCAAATTGACTGCAGCATGCCAGATGACAACAGCATCCTCTGGAATATAAATATATATTCTATTTACCGTGTATACGGTATATATGTAAGGGTGGTGGGATGATCTGATTGGCTCTAATCAGCACCTGTCACTGTCTTTGCTCATGAAACATTCAGTTAATCATGAAAGAAGAAGAATGACACTAATTGTCTCAGACTGAAAACTATAAGTGCACATATAAAATAGCTTATGTGATGTTTTAAAACACAATAAAGTAAAAGTTCAACTTAGATGATTGATTGTAGATTCTAATTTAGATGAAAAACTATGTCAGTAATCAAGTTAATGCAGAAGTGCTGAAATCTTGATTTACTGCACATTTTACATAAGAAACAAGCCGCTCTGCAGCTATTCATCTTAACTTTTTGCACTATATGTAACTGTGACGTTTATTTCATTACTTCTCATTGGATAAGCAGCAATTATCCTAATGTGAAGACCTCATTCTGCAGATTGCTCCTGCAGAGGTTAAATTATCTACCTCAAAAGTTGCACAATAGAAAAATACAAGCATATGGAACAAGTGATCTTGAAAATGTCTGATCTGTAAAAAAAATGTTCATTAGTCATTTTTGAGCAGACACAGGTTGGAGCGCTACATGTGGTGGGATGTGTATTAAAAACAGCTTTTACAGTAATAAGGAGCCCTTTTATTTCAGGTATTAGCAGTAACAGTGAACCTCATCATGCGGAACTTCAAACCACAGTGTCAGATCTAACTGTTGACCTTTCCAGCCGCTCCGCACTAATACATGCTGACTGAACACTCTCTCTGTGCGATTTGTACTGTGGTTCTATGAATATGCCGCAGCAACTGAATTATAATTTGGTTACTGGTGTGTCAAATGTACAATAAATCCTCAGGATGTTATCATTTGCTCTGACACACCAAAGACGAGGGGGGCCGCGGGAGGAAATATGAAAATGCATTTCACGTCTTTATATCCGAGCGCTGGTTCTGACGTTGTGAAAAGAGGGGAATGGATCTGCTGCTTTATGTGCTGTATCTAATTGGATATGGCAATATATAATACGATTCTCCAGTATCCATCAATTCCTGTGTTAGACCTGTTTGTATGGCCGTGTCACCGGGGCAGCCTAGCTTGTTATGATGCCTGAGCGGCAATTATGAGGTAATTTTTGACTCTTGCTGTGTGAGGCCATCCAGAGGATACTTGAGGGGAGGTTCCTAATGAGTGAGCATTGATTGATTGGATGTAATAAGTGCCCCGCATGACTGAAAGAGAGTGTGAGAAAAAGTAGGGAAAAAAGAGAGGAGAAGAGGGGAGGGAGGGTGACAGAGGGGCTTGGATGACAGGATATTTCCAAATGAAGCAAATGACCAGCTATTAGCTCTGTTAGCGTATAGGTGAGCGCCACACCTCTGCCAACATGAAGCCAACTGCATGGCTGGCTGGCTCAGCCCAGCGCCAAACCTCATTTACCCTTCACCAGTAAATAATTACCCTAATGGCTATTGTGTGATACATGATGCAATTAAAGCCAATGCACCTCTCTTAGTGGACGTGTCAGGTCCCAAATAACAGGCGCCGGTGGTCCCGGGCTAGCCGGGCTTGCTACCTGACTGGCCAGTAATGAGGATATCCTCCAAAGCAGACAGAGGAGCTCCCTAATCAGCTGGATCTGTCAGCCGGGTGTGTTTGTTTGCAACCAGGGAGGGAGCTGGGAAATATTCAGCGAGAAGTGAAGCTGAATTTGATGCAGGCTATTCCTGTTAGCAGAAGAGGGAATAATAGAAGCGGGTAAAAGAAAGGGCAGAATCATCAACCCCCATCCTTTTCCCCCCCCTATAACCCCAGCTTCTCCTGCGGCTCCCCTCACCCTCGCCTCCCCCCACCACCACACTCCCAACACCCCAGTCACTGTCAGGCCAAACACATGATGAATTGCCCTGTCAACAGAATTCATTCAGGGACCAATTAATTCAGCAGAAATGAACTAGAGCCATCAGTCGCTGAAAAACTCAGAGCAAAAGGAGCAAAGTAGCTCTCTTTGGAAGAAAGACAGACAGTGTGTGTGTGAGACAGAGAGAGAGAGAGAGAGGGGGAGAATGAGAGAGAGAGAGGGTGCCAGGGGAGTGCAGTGGAAGTTAGCCTGACAGGAATTGGTCATTTAATGCTTTAGCGCACTGGAGACAGCCCCTGTCATAGAGGAAGCCATGACAGGACTCCCCTGGTACTTTATTTATTAATTATCCAGAGCAGCAAGGGGCATTTAACTGTCTCACTCCAGGCCTGTCAACTCGACTTCTTGTCATTTCCTCCCCATAAACAGGTCTTTAAAAACAAAACGAATCAAAGCGTTAGAAAATGTAATTATTCGCAAAGCTGACAAATATTTTTGTTGCGACAGCTGTTGCATTAATGAAAAAAAAAATTCATTTGTCATGCTCAGAGTTAAAAATGTAAACACTTTGTCGTCACTGAGGAAACAATATCTGGCCTTGTGTTACGTCAGCTGATCAGCTGTCAGCAGTGAAAGGGCTCCTGAGAGTCAGGTCACTCTCACGACCTCTGGACAAAAACAACACAGACATAAACAGCCTGTCAGAAAAAATGCATCTAAAACAATAGTTTCAAACCTTTTTGATTGTGGTTCATGCACGTGTGTCAGTTGGGAAAAATTCAGTCAAAGGGGGGTTTTCTGCTTCACTTTTTAGAGGCTTTCAAATGTACAGTGTTTGGTACAGTAATATAGTCTTGTGAAGCTAAATTTAGCTAGTTTCTTATTTTCCACCTGGGTGATCAGCTCACAACCCTTTGATTCATCGTGTGACACCTTCTGATGATCCTGTTTAGGGTCGGACTAGGAATACATTTTGACCCTGGCAGTGCATGTACACACTGCAGTATATGGGATCAAATCATAATCATAATACCGTGTTGTGACAAGTGACATGTTGTCTTACATTTTTTGACCAGGCTATCTCTGCAGCACCACAGTAGGTGATATTCATCTGCATCTCTGCAATACTTATCGTGAAGGAATACTCTAAGCCAACCACACAGTAACTAAATATACATACATTCACCTGTATTCCAACAACACAGGATTTACAGAACGGGTGCAGGCAGGTACAGCCACCCGCACATCAAAAAAATACATCACTCTCAACCACAAGCCAACTGACAGGTACAGTATTAGCGTTGCTGCTGCTAACTGGCTAGCAGTGTGTATCTTCATGCATCACCTGTTGGGAGGTCCTCTGTAGCGGCCTCCTCTTGCTCCTGGCCTCCGCTGGAATCAGTCTGCTGTTGTACATCTGTCCACAGGTACGTCTCTCATTCCTTCTCCTCTTCATTTGTTGCAGGCGGACCGTTAAAGTTGATGTAAACACTGCTGCCGAAGCTAGCATGATTTTGAATGGCACGCGCATCACTGTTAGTAAGGAAGACGTTCATTTTGAAACAAGTGTGGTGTCTTATCTTGACATTTTGAAGCAACAACCGCGAGATACTGTCTTCGTAGACATTATTCCGCCACAAGCTTTTCGGTCTTTTATTTTCCATTTTATACGTATTTTCAGTAAATTCCGCTCTATCCGTCTTGATTTCTTTAGATTATTTTCCCGCTTGACTTCTGACATTACATGGACGAAACCACTTGAGGGGGAGGGGGGTAATGACGTGTTGGTACCACTGCACCTGCTTTACAGTAGGTAGCATATTGACAAGTTTGGGACCGTACCCTGATCAGTTGGACTATTCCAACATTAAGTGGGCCGCTACCGGAAGATTGATGTGTTTTTTGCCAACATTTTCTCCCCTGTAGTGATAGGGAACGATTATTTGGTTCCGCTTAGCAATGACATGGCTCTTTCAGGTCACAAACGGCCCTTCAATAAGTACTTCTTCTGGTTTCTATATTTGTCAAGTTTAAACATATTTTGAGCAGTAATTAGTATATGTGCCGATATATTCTTAAATAACTCAATTATATTGTACTAAAGCTAATAATTTTCAAAATAAAAGAACTACATTACGTTATCCAAAAAAGGAGAAATGAATAATGGAAATATATCAAACTTTATTACACATATGTATTGAGTTTTTATTCATATTGGACAAAGTTTTGTATAACCACCACAAAATACATTAGTCTGACTGCGCTTGGCTCTTCAAGTGGGAACCATTCATCTAGTACACTTCTCAAGTGAAGAAATACCATGCAAAAATACAAATTTGAGTACCAGTTTTGTGTAAATTTAATTTTAAAACTCCACAAACATGCTACACTGACAGACATCGGTGGTAAAAACTTGCACTAAACACAATTTAAGTAGAGAGAAGGTTTAGTTCTTATGGCCTAGCGATGAACTTTCCTTGACGGGAAATCAATCCCTAAATCATAACAACAATGCAATTAGTTAATGCAGTTAGTTTAGTTAATATAATAAAAAGTTTGTCTATTTGTGGGGTATTTGTGAAATAGCTTGCAATGGTAGTCTTTTTAATGGATTGAAGATAGACATTACACCATTGTCCTTATCTTTACTTTTCACATCATCTCCTTTACGCACACAATAATGGACGTCTTTTCTAGACAGTGATTCTAATGCTCTTTAGATCATACCCCACTGTACTTGTTGCAGTGCATAAATATGTTAACCTCATGGTGACTTCCACAGAATGCAGCAGTGCAACAGCTGATACTGTTCTGTTTTCTCTGCTGGAAACTCAATGAGTCTGTGGCTGACCTACTCAGTCAAAGGTCTGATCTTTCCCTATTGTTTTGTGTTGATCAGGTGGTAAATATTTGATGTAACCTTTTCTTCAGCACATTATGTGTCCCGGTGTAACAGGAGGATGGAGCGGCAGCTGGGAAGCTGCTTATGTTATCAGGTATTCCTTACCAAGATGACACAACGACTAAGCAGCAAAACAACAACTTCTCCCGCCCTGACAGCATTACAAAGCACTTTTAGGAACCAGGAAGTACACAGATACTTAAGGAATGCAAAATTATTTCTCATACAATCCTCCCTTTGGGATTTAAATACTGTGAAAAACACCTGATCATGTAAAGAAAAAATGTTAAATCCACAATCTGGCTTGACAGGAAGAACCAACACCTTTCTGAGAGCTGATCCTGTCTGCAAGTTTAAAACAAAGGCGGTGAAATCCAAAAGGAAGCCAGGAATAAGGAGATGTGCTGCAGTATATAATTAATTAAACTAGACTAATTAGGAACATGAGAGCAGGTGCCAGGCTATGGGCTGACAGCACAGACAGCCAGACAACAGGAAGGGGGGAGAAAAAAACTCTGGGTAAGGGGTGTAACGTGACAAGAGGAGGGACAAAGCAACTTTCTGTGTTTTGTCACATGAAACCTCCAAGGAATATATAAGTGACAGAAACTGTAGACCCAGACGCCATGGGGGTCTTTCCCTTTGTTTGAGACAGATTTTCATTTCGCCAATTTGAGGTTGATGCAAGCAAGAGATTTTCCTCCTCATTATTTCTGCACGTGGATAAAAAAAAAAAGGAGAAGAAGAAGTGTACGACTGAGGTACGAGTATGTGAACATGTGCAGGAGCTCACCGGAGGCAGCGTAGAGATGTCATGCATTTTGAAATACTATGCATATGAATGGTATGGAACACAGACTGCAGAGCCTCTGGTGTGAACACAGTGGCTGACAAGGGCGCTGCAACGACCTAAAAGATTTCCATTAGGAGAAACTTGCAACAAATTCCTTAAAGATGCAAATTCAAAGTGCAAAACAAATACAACAAAAAACATGCTGCAAAAAGCTCCAATCTATACATGTCTTCCCCCGCGGGCCTAAAAACCTCGTCCTTCTGATGGCCCAAATCACCTTAGGTCAAAGTAGCGTCGCCCCCTACAGGCCTGGAGCACTTCCGTTGTGATGACTGCTTATGCAGCGTTTTTCTGGTGCATTTGTTTACTTGACTTTTTTGTTTTAGAATTTGCATCGTTTATGTAAATGTAATGTTAAAGTTACAATCTAGAAGATCTCAATTTTGTTCTCTTTGGCGGCACCTATGGTGTTAAACGGTAATTGCGTGAGCACACTTCCCAGATATCCACACAGTGTTGCATGTGTGACGTCCACGGTTGGCTCCGGTTGTAACTCTTGATTTTCCTCGCTGACAGTCGCTTTCCTTTTCAGGCTGTTTGCCTTCATCTGAGCGTCGAATTTATTTCTTCTTCTTTGGATTTTCACTTATTTTTGAAGTTGTATCTGTAGTCATCGATCTTTTCTTTGTTTGTTCAGCCATAGTAGATAACCATTTACTCTTTACACTTTCAGAGAGCGGAAAAGCAGACGCTTAGCTCCGCCTACCCTCTCTGGCAGACCAACCACTGCTGGCTGATGGAAAACGCGTCACTAACTGGGCGCCGCAGACACCCAGTCTGTAATACTGCAAATGCAAAGGCTTTCATCAGTTGGCCATAGGCTCAATCACCAGTGTGTTACCTAATTCAGTGATAGATAGTGACTTAACAGACATTTATTTAAATTAAAATATTCAAGATTTTTACTTTAAAGCATTTGTTTTTGGCTTTTTGCAGCATGTTTTTTCATTTGCAGCATGATTCCTTTGTTGTTGTTTTTTCTTATTTTGAATATTGTATTTATTTTGGAATATGCATCATTTCAGAATTTGGAGCCTCTTTCTGCAAATCTTTGCAGCTCTTTGGACCTTGTCGGCCACCGTATGTCATACATGAATGCCAGCATAATAGATCCTGCAGAACTCAATGTTAATTTTCCTCATTTGTGTGCGATTACAGTCATTCCAGCTTACTAGTTCCTGTTCCAGAGTCAAATCAGGACCCCTTAGATTAAAGTAATGAATATGAAGTATTCTGGTACATACATAGTGTAAAAAAAGATCAAATAAATTCTGTATTTTTGCCTCAAAGAGCACCTCTCATTCTCATTTTCTTCCACACCAAAGTAGTTCCCAGCATTATGGACAGTCCAGCTTGTGCAGCCAGAGACGCTCAGAAGGGGCATCAGCCTATTTTATCACAATTTGCTCGCTAACCAGTTACAAATGTGGCATGTGATGACAATAATGAGGCTTGATGTCACTTAGCCTTTGGGCCGTGTGTGTGGAATAGCAAAGCAGGATGTCAGGGAGCTGCTGGTCCCGCACTCTGGCACCGAGAGGCCTCCTGCACGCGAGGTGACAGACACCTCGGTTAGAGGGAGAGCCGCCTCTCTAACAGCATTATAAATTACTGTAGATCCTATTTGTGTCAGTGGAGGCAAGTGAGGGGAAAATTCAACATCAGCCTATTTATTCATTTACTTATTCCCAGCCTCGGCGAGGCTCAGAGCTGCCGGAGAGGAGCTCTGCTGCGCCACTCAGCCTCAGAACAAATGCTGTGTGTTTACAGGGACACATGGGCTTTTTATTTTACAGGCACCGGTGATATCAGAGTCAATCAGGCCAGGAAAGGAACGCATTACAGTACGGAACATTTTTCTCTACCTATCTCTATGGAAGCTGAATTTTTATACAACCATAAATAAACCAGGAAGTTTACAGTACACCTTGCAGAAAACAAACTTCCCTGGGATATGGCAGAAAGTTAACAATAATTCACTCACAGATCTCACAAGAAACATGTTAATGTAGTCTTTTACTCACTTTCAGGTCCTTAAACTTAAATGACTTAATGTATGTTATGATAATATGTGGAAACATGTCATATGAATGTTGTTTTAATGGCAGAATGAAACCATACCAAAACTAAAAGGGTTGATGACTTCTGTGACAAAAGCGCAAAACAATTCACATGGGCGTTTCGTGAGCTGCAACCATTACTGATTCGTCTTGCAAGTCTAGGCAACTAAAAGTGATGTCTCATGATGAAAACACCCTAATGTTGAGTATGAAACAGGATGCAAACAACAGCCTCCTATATACTGTAAATCAATGCTTTGTTTATCCAGAACCATTGTGCACAATTTTCAGTTGATATAACATCACCCTACATCCCTGGCTTTAGAGAGTGGATCAATTGAAAATATAATATTGTTTTGGGCATGTTTGAGACTAAAGATCCTTTCTTCAAGAGTATTCTAGCGAAAGAAAATGAGTTACAGACTTACAGGTGAAACAGAAACACATAAATATCACAATTATACTAAAATGTCACATGCTTAAAACCATTGAAAAGCCATAAAAAAGCCAGCCATAGACGTTTAGGAGCATAAACACGGCTGTTTTAATTTCTTGATTCTGATTGGCTAATTGCGAACTGCTATTTCTTGTAACAAACCGTTGTTATGAAGAACACACTGTTGCTAGGGATTCAGTCCTGAGGACTAAGTGTAGTCATATCAATCCGCCAAAGGAAATCCGCTAAGTTTTACGTCGGTCTGTTTACAGAGGGAAAAAAGAAGAGAGACAAAAACAGTGAGCGAAAGCAGTAGATGTTAAATAATGCAAAAACTGTATGTAACTGCTACGACAGAGAGATCTACGAAACTGAAGACGGGACATGAAGTAAACATTAAACAGAACACAGAATGGAGAAGAAAATGTCAACAGACTCTGACAGTAACGAGACAGAAAACTTAAATCAGGTGCTGTGCTGATTCATGTGGTCTTGTTCACCGTGTCTTACTTCACTATCAGTGGAAATGTGTCCATTTAATGTTAGTAAAAACAGCTAGCTTAGCTCATTTTAAGAAGGCTACAGAGTTAACCGTTGCTATGGATGCAGCTCTCACTGTTATACCCCTTTCCCACCAAAATTTAGCGTGTTGACGCAGGTTTTTCAGACCCGGGAAGACCCGCTTATAGATGCCAATTGTCTCTGTTACCATTGCCAGTGAAGTATACTCCTTTCGGTCTCTTTTCTGCTGCGTCACCATCTGACGTCACTTTACATTATCCCTTACTTATTTTGTAACTCTCTTTCTGGTCCTGCGTATCATCTGTCTTGCACTATTTTCACATTTTCGCACCCCAAAAAAAATAACGTAATTAAAACATTGACGGAAAATGTGGTAATTAAAAGTCTTTTGGAGCATCTGCTGCGTGCTCAATAAACAGGCTCACCTGACTAAACGTTCAAAACAAGAATGTCAACAGTTCCTACTCGATCAATAACAAGTGATAGAGAATGGATCCTGAAAAAAAAAGTCATTTCCCAGCTAACAACGCCACAAGTGATTTGAAGGAACAAAGCGACCGCTGCTCGATATGTTTTTGCGCTCACCTGTTAATTCATCCAAAAATAGAAAAAAAGCTAACACAGGAAAAAGAGATGGAGCTTTGGTTTAATTATCACGGGATGGCTCGGACTGTGCATCATCATTACTTTGACTAAATAGCGCCGGTCAGTGACTCAAGTGGTGGTAAATGGCACAATTAGCAGGCCGAGCAGGGAGAGCTATATTCAATTTGAAAGCCTTCTTTCTTAATCCATCTCCTGTGATCATGAGAAACGCTGAGCTGTGGGCTTTTACGCTCATTGACATTAATCAGGTTCATTCAGAGTAAAATGTCAACATTGTAATCAAGAACTAGCACACTCTAGCAAAATGTCTACGGACGCTTAATGTCCGCCTCTTTCCTCCTCTGTTTGTGAGTCTCCTCCTCAGCTGGGCATATTTGATTAACAGCTAAGAAAAAAAAGATTAGTTTGAAAGCTACGTAGCAACCAGCAACAATGAATAGCTTAAGTACAGACACCAGGGAGGTGTTGACATGCTTCCTTAACATGAATCTGTTGTTCCTTGTTCTACTCCCAGTGCCCCAGTGCTTAATCCCTCGGTGCACTTGCTCCGTAACCCCAGCAGGTGCAGTGGGAATCTATAAACACAGCTGGTGCGACTCTCAGATCTACCCTCACCTCGCAACCTCACCCCACCGAAGGAAAGAAAAAAACCCACAGACTACCCAGAATACCGTGCATAACCCAGATCCACGATGCTGCCTGGTTCTTTTATCAGGCCTGCAGGCAAGACAAGGGTTCATGTCAACTAATTACAAGCACTCAGTGTTTCCGTCAGGAGTTTTTTAGAAATTTGTCAGGGTGGAAAAGCCACTGCAACAGCTCACAGAGCATTACGGGACACGAAAAGTCTCAGCATTAATGAAATTCTTCTGTCAGGTGACCTACAACACATTCACTGTTCTGATACATCCTGACTTCAAGCAGCAGATACATTTACAAATAACCAAGAGGGGGTAATTCAACAATGTTGAACAGATTTTATTCGACTTCTTTTGTGGCAGGAGTGTTGGTTTTTAATCCATACTATGAAAGCCAAGTCCAAGACGAAAGCTGTATGTAAAAGTGACCTGAAGCATAGACAAGACCACATCAAAGCCATGTACGGAAGCCTTTAGCGGACATGCATCCATACATTTTATTTTCCCCGCCTCCCCGTGATAATGATTTCATGAGATCTGGACTTGTATATCTCGTTATCTCGGGTCGGGATAGCAAAGCTGGTTTTGTCATGGTAACAGGATAACATTCTGGCGATCTAGAAAACAAAACAACATGCTGTTCACTGTGATATTACAGACCACGACATGCCATGCTGCCATTGCCCACACTAATGAGATAAGGTAAGCCTATTTCTATGTTTGTTTTGTGCTTCTGCAACTCTGGAGATACAAGGTATGAAGTGAAATTAATAATGGTTATCACGGTAAAACCAGCATTGTTATCTCGAGATAACGAGACAAATAAGTTGAGATTTCGAGATTATTCCATAATAAAGTGTCTTTATACCTATGATTTATACTGTGGCTAAAAAGAAACGTTCACTCGTTCAACATCCAAACAGGTAAAGGCGTCTTAGAATAGAATATAGAATATCTTTATTTGTCAATGTAACAAGTACAACGAAATTGAAAGTGTCAACCAATCTGTACATCATAAATAAGACAATAAACCCACTAAAATGCACTTAAAAACACCAAGCATACACCCGTCACTCACAGTCAAGCATACATTCTGTCTTGTGTCATTGCACTGATCCCTTGTAAAACATATTGCACATCAAATGTGTTGAGTGTGGTGATTGCTGTTGGGGAAAAAACTGTTCTTAAATCTGGTTGTCCTTTATACAAAAGTTGCAATAGGTTATTTTTCCATTACCCATTTAAGTGATAAAAGTGTCATATGAAGTTATCTGAATCCAACCCCTACATTCACTCTTTTTGAATAACTTCATAACTTTTAATATTAACATATATGCACAATTGAAACACATTCTGTACCATCTTCCAAATTTTCTCCTTTACATGCATGCTTCATTTCCTAATACAGCACCCACTATTGAAAGTTTGACTAGAGAGGTAACCAAAGTACCAAAAATTGTGTTTGATAAGACAAAACTTATTAAAACTTATATCACAAATTTAATCTTGGTTTAGGTAAGGGAATCATCACTCTACTTCCAGCAGGAAAACAGACACAAAGGCAGTTTAGTATTTTGAACAATCCGCCAATTTTGTGCCGAGTACGGTCTAAAAGTTTGTTATACATAATCGGGAAGTGCTGTTTCCAGGAGTATCTAGCTGTCAATATCAAAGTAAGTAATTAATTGGATTTGGAACAACTATAAAGTAAGCTTTGATAGCTTTGATTTAACACTTATAGTGGGTAGTAAATGAACAAAGGTGGCTGAATTAGAGAAAAAAACGTGGTTGAATATTAGAGAAAAGTTGAGACAGACTGGACTTTAAAGCTATATTACAAACAGTTTCATCATACAGATAAATGCTGTGTATTGCACCTGCTTCCCTCTGTTGTATTTGTGTACGTACCTGTCACCCGCTGTCTCTCGTCTTCTCCACAATCCTGATGACTCTTGGTATCGGTTGTCTCATTCACTCTGATTTAATGTTCTCCTTGGCTTTGCATTTTAACTCGTTAAGGTGTCGTAGTCTATACCTGCCCGGGAACGACGGTCCTGATTGCTTAGGAAATTCAGCGCTGCCTGCCTGTAATGAGAGCGGACAGAGGTTAGAACAGCTCAATAGGAGAGATAACCAGTCTTTGATCCAAACAGCCATGCAGAACATATAGGCGATACCATCAGAAAATGTACTGTCAGGATTTTTGGATTTTAAATTACACCTGATTAACCTGAAAGGAGGAAAAGGAAGAGTTTGGTGGACATTGACAGCCTGAAAAGAGAAACATGTGGTCACAAAAAGCTGTCAACTTTCCTGAAGCTGCTGAAGGTTTGGACAAAGACAGAATATATGCTACGCTAAAGAATAAAATGCTAGCTCTCTGTGATGAGGGATTTACTTTACTTTACTGCACCTGTCATTCACTTCCATCTCAGGCGCTGCAGAAGTGTGAGAACAGGCCTCGCTGATGTAGATCAGTGAACAGTCTCATGGCTGCAGATGTCTGCTGTGTTAATATGGGAAGACAGATGAAACATTTGATGCAGTTGAAGTGAAATTTAAATCATCCTCCCTTTTTGTGACAGAAAATATTGATTATGCTGCTATTGTTTATGATTTTTCCCATTTTAAAAAAAGACTACAGCATTTTGGGACATTTTAGCAGAAATTCTTAATTAAACTCTCTCATGGTAATAGTTGACTATTATATAAGGCTAAATGTTTTAATGAACGTTTGAAAGAAGATATTTTTCTCTGGTTCCAAGATTCCAACTAAATAAAAGCTATCACGTAATGATTTAAGCCATCCATTTGTAACATTTGATGGGCCCAAAATAAGCTATTAAGTTTGTAGTCTACCTTAAAAGTGGAAACTAGCAGGCTAGGCAATCAGCTAACTAGCCTCCATTCAAACTGGTGAAGCTAATTAGGTTAGCTAACCTATCCTTCTACTTTCCCTAAGGATTACTTAACATTACCTGCCATTAGAAAATGTAAAAAATGTTAATTTAATGTTATGTAATTTTCTGTTCTATTTTTTTTTAATGTTGTTAATGTCATTTATTGATTTTGACACCACTTACTCTGCTTGGCTAACACAGACTTGATGCAGTGTGGCCAAATTCTGTTAGCAGTGCACTCTAACAAGTAACGTTAAACTACCTTATCATGTTTGTTTGTCTATCCTTCTTATTATCTCTGAGATCTATGACTTCGCACGGCAAACTCTTTGGTGTAAACATTTGTAAGTTCAATATTGAGCACACAACGATATTGGTGATTTTTGCTAGCTAGATCGTCACGTTAGCTTCATATCTTTGTGGTGTAAGTTGCTAACCAGTGGTAAGCTAACTTATCTAATTCTTATTTTGCACTACTTTCTGGAGATAGTAGCTATGACCAAACACCCTTCTGTGATTAGCAGGTACACTTACTTATGTTTTGTTGTTTTTAATTGAACTAGGCTACAGATAAATTTAACTGTACGGTTTAAGTTTAACTGTTAGCACACTTGGTGCTCCTGCATTAGAAAAGTTGAGGTCTAGCTAGCTTTAACTGAAGTGACATCACATACTACACTCACCTAACACTTCATTGGTACAAAAAGTTCATTACATTTAGATGTCTTACTCAGCAATAAAACTACTTTAATCTCCAAGTATAAACTGTGTTTATAGGGATAACAATTAACAGAGGAGGGTGATTTTTCTACTATAGAAGATAAAATTGCCCCAGAGTATTTCCCAGTAGACTGGCATGAAAATCATTGTTGATGATGAGATAAGGCATGACCTCCTCTAATTAATATTTTTCTTTAATCAGGATTATGTTTTGACAAACCTTCTTGTCTGACTTTTATTAAAACCTGTAAATTGATACTAAACATTGTCTCAAATCCCTCGGCTCTTGAATATTCACGAGGGTCAGCTAAATAAAGACTCTGCAGTCTGACTGTGCGTTCCAAAACACCTGAGGGGAAAATGATTTTCTCATTGCCAGGCTAATGGTGTTCATTTCTGTTAATCTATGGCCCAGTGTTTTCCAATTTGGAGGGTGTATCCTCACTCTCCACTGTCTATTATGCTCCAGGGCCGGGCAGAGGCCACTTTCTTCACATCTTCGTGGCACTTGAATTAAATGGAAGCTACTTGATTGCTGGGAAGCACAAGGCTAAGCGCTAAAGCAATTAAGAGACTCCCAATTCTTAGCCAAAAGGACGGGGCAGCTAACGCTCTGGAGAGAATTAATTTGTATATAATGATATCCTCCAGTCTTTTTATTCACATTTTTGTTTCATGGCTCTTTTGGGCTCTTTTGTGTGGAGCAAACACTCGTCTCTCTGTGCATGTCAGAGAGATGAAAGCAAATCTGTGGTTAATAGGTTTTCAGTGGACAGAAGAGCTCTATTAGAGAGTTGTTTAGAATGAATAGGAGGACTGGCTGAAGGGACCAGAAGAAAGGATGTATACACTGATGGTAGAGTGGACAGACTGCATACAGGCTGGAGAGGGCTGCATGCAGCTTTGTGGTTTCTTGTTAGTTTACGTATGTGGGTACCGTGCGGTCTGAATGCCAGTCCCTACTTAACGGATTAGCTAACCGAAATTATACAAATACAGATTTTCTAAACTTAACCTCTGCTGGCATAGCAATGCACATAGCTGTGGTTTGATTCGCCCACGGTTTGAGATATTTTTGCTTCTGAAATTTCTGCCTCCATCCTGATACAATGAAGATTAAAGGGATTTCAGGTTTTTTTTGTCCTCACAGCTTTCGAAAAGGACATTTAAAAAACATACATTTAGTGAGAATGCCCTGATTAGGGGAGACTGGGGTTGGTTGTCACAGTGCTTATTTAGTCATGTTGATATTTTTTCTATGGCTTTCAAAAACACTTATATTGCATTTATGTGTGTTTAACTTTTAACTGTTTGTAAGTTTTACATGACTCATTGATTCTATCTCACATTTTGCCTGGTCACAAGGAAGTAAGTCACTTAACGAAAAAGAGGTCAGGTAAAAACTCAACGTAAAAGAGGTCAGGTGGGGTTGGTTGTCTCTCTGCTCTGGGTCCAACCCTAATGATATAAATACAATGACTTTCTCCACAGACCTCACTAGGAATGGTTATGTAAGGGACTATTTCTTTGGCAGAGCGTAATTCAGGTGTTAAATGTTATCTACAAGCAATAACAGATTTTGGAAATGTCATGCCACATTGGTCACGTATTTGACATTAAAAAAAAAGAAGTTAACTTTGAGGCAGCCGGGGGGCTGAGCAAAACATTGGGGCAGGGCGAGATCTCTGCCATCGCTCCGCCAACAGGAGATGTACTGGGGTTAAAGGAGCAAAACATTGACGACTGGTGGTCCCCAGCTGATGGCCCAGCTTGGTCCATAGAGGTGTACGGTGAGGCCTCTCGGGAGTGCACCGTTGGAGGGGCATCAGGAAGCGATGCCCAGCAGGTTGACCTCCAACCTGTGTTGCGATCTGAATGTATCTGCAAAGTCCATTTTCATTGAAAATTGTTCATTGTTGCCACCAAATTCTCCTGTAGCAACAAAACTTTTTTATGGTAATGTTCTGAAAACCTAAAACACCATGACAGATATTGACTTCTAATCAAAGCAAGATCTTTTTCTTAGCCTAACCCACTGTAAGTTTACAACACTGGGGGTGTAGAGTGCAAACCTTAATCTCATGAGCCACAGTCCTGTTCATGCATAAAACATCTGAGGGCCTGTCGTACTTATGACTTCTGTCACGTATGAGGATATCACACTTCCTGAACGGTAACAAATGTTTAAGTTAATGTAATCCACGCACAAATTACATTTCCTTTATTATGTGGAGCGAATTAGTCTCATATGAAGGAGATATGGTTGTTTAAATACCACAAATGAAATCCCATTCATCTCCATTGTCTTGGGGCGAAGACAATCTTAGAGACATACATCTCTAAACCTCTGCAAATAAAACTTAAATTATCTGCATGGATAGATACCACAGTGGGAAATGAGAAAATATGTTTCTTTGTAATTTGGGTTAACCGACCTTAATTCAGTTGGTTAGAGACAATTTAGCGTGCACACGCATGTAACTATACTTAAAAAAAACAACAACATGAAGAAGTTCAAAGAGTCATAATCATTTTCTAATCACAAGCGTGATGGCTTATAGACACTAAATGTTTGAGAGCAAATAATTTTCTCTCCAGCTGGCCTCTTTATAGATCATGAAAATATACTACTTAAATCAATGGGAGACATCCCACACACAATGGCAGCCCTGCTGTTCAATGATGGCTTTTGTATTGGGGATAATCTGCTAAGGTCATCAATCATGTCATGCATCCTCCACTCTGAGACAAACACTGGCTGATGTAATGGATTGAAACATACCTATTAAAAAACAACTACCATCTTCTGTTAAACAAAAAGAAGATTCAGTGAAAAATGCGTCAGAAATGTTTATGTTTAGTAAAATCCGAGGGGGATACTTTACACTAAACACAAAGGGAGTCAATAAGGCAAATTGTTCCAAATTCGCTGTCAGGCATGTGGCGAGACAGCCACTTTCACAGTAAAAGACTCCCTGGTTGAGCTGGAAATGTACAATTGACCCTGTCTGCCTCTTCAAAATGGTGCAACATTATAACCTGGGGGAATGTGTTGTCATCCAAATGAGATAAGTTTATTTTCTGCGATGTAGCATTTGTTCCATCAGGCAGGGAGGCTATAAAGCTGGGAGGATCAGCGGGGAGTCGAGCTCGGCACATGTGGAGCCCGACGAAAAGGCTTGGCCACCGCCCAAATCTCTCCTTCTGCCTTCTGTGCGGGCCCGGCCTTTGGAAAGCAGGAGGCCGCAATATTGTGGAACAAATTTGCTCTAATCTGAGCGTGCTGGTCCGGGGGCTCCGGTGGGAAGGCTGCTCTCCTGTGCCCTCCCCGCCTGTCCCACAGATCAGCCCAGTTTACCCTTCACAGTGCCAACAACACCGCAAGACGGATGAGATGTCGGCGGGGGGGTTAGAGCTGTCGGGATTCTCGGCCCTTCCGTGGACCGCTCATGTGTGCTCTCAGCAGGCCGGCGCTTTGCCCCGGAGAAAGGAGCTGAGTGGAGAAGAGCTGGCACGGGATTGGTCAGCTCCCACCTGCATCCTTTACAGCCAACACGGATACAACTTTCACCACTCTAAAGCCTCTGGAAATCTGGCTTGAAATTGAAAAACAAAACAGGCCTATATCTTACAAGAAAGTTGAGAGTCTCAGTGAGCATCCAAAATATCTTGGGGAAAATAAATGTTCATAACGAATAGAAAATGTATCTTCTTCTTCTCTGATGTCATGCACAGTGTGGGAGGCTCAAATGCTGTTATAATGTCAAACTGCTGCGTTCCTGGTTGTATAAATTTAGGGTACCTGACAAATTATTTCACAATCTTCATTTAACAGCAGCTAGAAAGACAATGAAAAATTAAAATCCAGGGTGAAATCCTTCCAAATTTCATGATAAAACAACACATTTGATAACCCATTAGCTACAGTCAACAACAGCTAATGTTAGCCACAGCCACCTGCTAGCTAATTTAGCTAGGAAGGGGCTGAGAGCTAACATTGGCGATTTAGTATTGTTACACGATACAATAGGAAAGGAGTAAATTTCTAGCTAACATGTTAGCTTGAAATTGACTTTCTATCAAATGCGATGCTAGCATTAGCTGTTGTTGAACAGCAGCTAATGGGTTATCAAATGTGTTGTGTTGTTTAACCTGAAATATGGCCCAATGTAACTCAAACTTTATACTATCAGTTGTCTGTCTAGCTAACATAATGTTAGCTCGAAATTTACTTTCTATCAAATGTGATGTTAGCAAGGAAGTGGTTGACTGCTAGCATAAGCTGTTGTCGAATGGCATCTAATGGGTTATCAAATGTGTTGTTTTAACTTGAAATATGGCCCGTTGTCAAGTTTTTTCAGTTCCTAATTAATTAAGTTGAAGTGATAACAATTGTTAGATATTAAACATTCATACGACTTACATTAAAGCTTCCCAAACTGAGCGTGATATCAGAGGACAATGGCCGCCATGTGAACTTGGTGAATAGATGCTGTGTGGATATTCCTATGATTGGTTTGCAAAATGAATCCCATAATTCTTGTTATAAATATCCAAGCTCAAACACGCCCAGTTCAAACCCAACATCAGGAAATTTTACATAAACATGATAGACAATATTTCAAATTTAAATGGATGAAAGTCATTTTTGTTGTTCAAATTAACACTTAAACATGACGTTTAGTTTTCTTACTCTCTATATGCTCAGATAAAACCGTTTTAACCAAGATGACAGAGAACAGATCATGATAACCGTCTATTTTCAGAATAAAAGCCTCATATATATGATACATTCCCACAGTAAAGCTCCCACACAGCTAAGCGAGGACCCTCCTGTTGTCAAGGACTACATTTAGATTAAATGTGGTGCCATAAGCGCCGATGGAGACAGGTCACGTGCTCTGCTGGGGACTGTATCCATCAGCTTCCAGTCATTTTACAGCAGCATGCAAGGCTCCTCGGCTCACGATTGATCGAGACAGGAAAGGAGTGGGAGTGATGAAATGTATAGCAGATAATTATTTATGGCAGCGATGCTACGAAAGCTCCTCCAGCACTTTTCACAGGCAGCTTCTCGTGGAATAAACATTGCTCATAACACAAGTTTTGTCCTCTGTGACTTGTAGTTGAACGCTTACTCTTAATTCTGGGAGAAGTTATGGAACCATGGCACAACAATTAGAAAAGGTTTTTCAAAACAAAAGCCTTCACATAAAATCTTTTAAATGTCTAATTTGGAGAGAAGTCTTTATTTAATTCCCGTTATTTTGCTAGAATACTCGGAATTTTTACTTTAATTATATGTGTTATATGTGTGTCTCTGAATGCATTTATGTAAATGTGTTTGTATATACTGTAGATAGTATCTACATATCAGTATATCATATAATGGTATATTACCTTTGCTTAAAATGAAACTTGGTTGGGACAGATTGGTTTAATTTTTTGTTCGTATTAAACTGTATGCAAACAAAAAGTGTTTGGCTTTTTTATATAAAATAATAATATAAAATCTTGAAACTAGGGATGCACAATATTATCAGCACGTTATCGGTATCGGCCGATATTGGCTTAAAAATGAACTCGGATATCGGCCAACACGCCGATTATATCGGTGATATAATTAACCGATAAAATAATGGGCTGCTGCATACTTGATTAAATGCCCGACCTCGGCGCAATGTCCCTGGCGCGAAGAAGACCTGCGCGGCGCAGCATGATGACGTCACGTGTGTCTACCCGCAGCATGAGAGAGTCAGAAGCCAAACTGTCCGTGGTGTGGAAGTTTTTCAAAGTGTCCGAAATAGAGAGCAAAACTGCTATTTGCAATGACTGCTCAGCTTCGGTGATGCGAGGAGGAGCCAAAGCTCCAAACACTACAAACTTGATTAACCATCTCAAGACCCGTCACCCCGACCGTTGTAACAAATGTGATAAGAGTATCACCATTATACTGTGCGCCAATTCCAATACAGAAGAGAGTTGATGATCTCTGCAATTAGGTGTGCGGGAAAAAAATATCGGTATCGGTATCGGTAATCAGCTAAATGAGTTGTAAAATATCGGCATATCGGATATCGGCAAAAAATCGAATATCGTGTATCCCTACTTGAAACTATACTAGAAGGTATAATGGAAGTACTTAAAACCCATTTAAATTACAACAAAGTTCACAACAGCAGAACACACATGACAGCAAAAAATATAATCCTGGTTTTATATAACAATACTGAAAGCAGCTTTATGTATTTTACACTGAAAGGGTGTCAAATATCTGAGTCCTGCTCACTACGACACTTGTCTCGACCTTTGGGAGCAGTAAACATGCGTTGTGGCCTACACTTTAAGTAATCCAGTAGAGAACGAGCATCTAATGTATGTTTTTAAATCATATAAACTCTTTCTTTTCACATCAAGCTGTTTTAATAAAGAAGACACAAGCATCAGCAGTGTGTTATGTGAACGGCTCAGGTTCTCCAGCATCTTGTCCAAAGTTTGTATGCATTGTTGCACTCTCTTTGTATCCCTGCAGTAAAAATGCAGCCTACTAGAAGGCCAATATTATATTGACTGTGTATTGGGGATATACAACGTATAGTATGAAAAACAATTAACCTGATAGATCATATTAATTATGCATTACATATAAATCACGGTTATTAAAAATGAGGGAGACTGTGAAGCAAACAATTTCCCAGTGTCCATCCCCAGCCAACCTACAGCAGAACTATTCTAGGAAACTTTCCAGCTGCAAAGCCGAGCTGAGCACCGTTAAGCACCCGAGTACACCCCGAGCCATTTTCCATCTGCAGTAAACCCTGTTTGAAACGGGGCAGAACAACAGAAAAGTTGACTTGTTAACACGGGGAGAAGGAGGAGGACTTGTATGGTCTCAAATGAGCAGTCTGGGGCATTTTCATGCACTCAGGGGGAGGGAGGAGGGGGTTGGACGAGGGGGAAGGGGGGTTGATTTCCATAGCAACAGTCAAGTCCCCAGCTGTCATGTTTGGGCTGAGATAGGTGCCGTGAGCATAGGGACCACTTAACCCCGGCCACACTTCAACTTAGGAAGTTAAGATGCTGCTGAGTGTCTGTGCGGTGCCTCACTTAAAATGCAAACTCTATACCCAGGGGAGGATAGGGGAATGCTACTGAATTAACCCGGGGATACAGAAGGTATGCAAAGAAAAAACAGAAATAATTAACCATCAATGTTTTTGGATGTCATTCAATGGAGAAAAAACAGACAGTGAGTGGATCGAGCTAGGCTTTTAAACACAATTCCCAGTTTATGGTCATGTGGCACTTCAGAAATATTAGACAAATTAGTAGTCAAAGTTGATTAAATCCACTTTAAAATAACTTGTGAATAAAAATTAAAACCATTTAATTCCAGCTTTAACATTGTCTCACAACAATTTTCCCTTTTTGAGCTGGAATTTCAAAATAAAAGCCTGACAAACTGCCCTTACCTTTTCCTTAAATGACCCCTCCTCTGTGAAAATGATGCTAACTTTACCTCCCATTTCCTGCCATTGTCCGCATAACACGATTTATCCCTCCAATTACAAGCATCTGAGAACCCTGTTTGCTAAAATGAGCCAAACTGAATTCATAGGATGTCTGAAGCTACAAGCCTTAGCTTAGACAGAGGACATGGTATTATTACAGCTCTTTAGCTGCTGAAATACACTGCAGACCAGGCAGGAGAAGCAGAGAAAAGAAGGGTAAGATGTAGAGAAATGGTAACTCAGGTATTTTGTGAGATGAAAAAGGTGCTGACAGAACATTTATTAAGACTTTCTCAATCAATAATTTAATATCAATCATGTGCTTTATTAAATGTGTACAGAGAAATGGCAGGTTTCAGTCTATATGCTTAGCTAGCTGGATGCTGGTGATAGAACACAAACATGAAAGTGCTTTTACTTCCTCTTAGCCTACTCCAAGCAAGAAAGCAAATAAGCTTAAACTAAGCAGCATGCAAATTTAGCTTTATAGTCATTATGCTAAGCTAAGCTAACTGGTTGCTGGCAATAGAACACAAACATGAAAGTGCTTTCCTTCTTCTTAGCTAACTCCAAGCAAGACAGCGAATAAGCTTTAAACTAAACAGCAAGCTAACTTAACTTTGAAGACTTTATGCTAAGCTAAGCTAAGCTAACTGGTTGCTGGCAATAGAACACAAACATGAAAGTGCTTTCCTTCTTCTTAGCTAACTCCAAGCAAGACAGCGAATAAGCTTTAAACTAAACAGCAAGCTAACTTAGCTTTGCAGACTTTATGCTAAGTTAACTGGTTGCTGGCAATAGAACACAAACATGAAAGTGCTTTCCTTCTTCTTAGCTAACTCCGAGCAAGAAAGTGAATAAGCTTTAAACTAAACAGCAAGCTAACTTAGCTTTACAGACTTTATGCTAAGCTAAATTAGTAATTGCTGGGGATAAAACACAAACAAGGAATTGGTTTCCTTCCTTTAATTAACTCCCAGCAAGATAGCCAATAAGCTTTAAACTAAGAAGGAAGCGTACTTAGCTTTACAGTCTTTATGCTAAGCTAAGCTAGCTGGTTGCTGGCGGTAGAAGACAAACATAAAAGTGCAATCCTTCTCCTTAGCTAAGTCCAAGCAAGAAAGTGAATAAGCTTTAAACTAATCAGCAAGCTAGCTTAGCTTTACAGTTTTTATGCTAAGCTAAGTTAGCCAGCTGATGGAAATAGAACACAAACATGAATTGGTTTCCTTCTTCTAATCTGACTCCCCACAAGAACTACAATTTGTACATTTGTACATTTAAATTTTAGTTCAGCAATAGCTTTAACATAGCAAATACCTCACCATGGCATAGGTTATTGTACTGATATCTATGAATATTAAAGATGGTATTCAACAATATTAAACCTAACAGAGAATTACATAAAATTAGCCTCTTCCAAACCCACCAGGCAACATGGATTGTTGTTTAAATGGAGTCGACTCCTGTTTTAACAGCAGTCTCTACATGCAGGATTCCTTGGCCTCCGCTGAGCTTTTCAAACAGCCTTCCTCAACATAACAGATATTGCTCGCGACAGGCCAGACAAAATGTCCCTGTTGTTTTGCAAAAGGGAAAATGTGGCATTGTCCCTCCTCGGCGGTCCCCTTCTGGGTGTGAATGGCCATCTAATCAAGCTCTCCCTTTCACTGCAGCTGGTTTACAGCGAGCAGCGGGGCTGACCTCTGAGGGGCCCGCCTCCCCCTCCCCGTCCTCTGGGACCCTTCAACAAGCTTTAGAGGCCAAATGAGGTGTAAGTCTATTAAAAGGGAGTTTGTGTGTAGATCACAGTCCCTCTGGGGGTGGGAGCCTTTGCCTTGTCATTCAGGTGCGGCTAATTTCCTTCTGCTCCACACGCAGACGTGAGGCCTGCCCGTGGTCCTCCTTGCTGCTAGAATTTCAAATGATGGCTTCTTGCAGAGGCAGCAGGTGATTTATTAAAACAGAGCGGTGAAACAAAGAGACTGTCGTGGATTTTATTCACAATGAATTCAGTGTGGCTGTGCAATGTTCACAAACCATGATCCTATTCATTTAGAGGCTAATAAGTGCAGTGCAAATATCACTGAATGCAAATTTGAGCGGATTTTTGCACTGATGAATACCTGGTCCCGTTCACTGCTGCGTTTATTGAACTGATGGAGAAAGAGAAAGGCTGAAGAAGCCAACAGGGGAAAAAGGGAAATGGAGGAACAAGGCTATAGGCAATGCTTGAGTGAATGTGAGTTAGGAATGTAGCATAAATTGATTGGAAGTGACCGTTGTCAGAATAACATGATGTTTTAACAACAAGGGTCTTATTGGGAGATCTGTTATCACAGCAACCACTGAGGGACTTTAGACCTCACAGACACAAACACAGATCATTACAAGTGTAGTCATGTCAGTGACAGTGCAGTCCTTGTGTTGACTCTGAAACTTTTACCCCTTTCCCACCGAAATTAGCGCTTTGACGCAGGTTTTTCAGACCGGCTTGTAGATACCGATTGTCTCTTTTCCCATTGCCAGTGAATACACTCCTTTCGGTCTCTTTTCTGCTGCATCACCGTCTGACATCACAAACGTGCCTGAAACAGGGTTAGCAAACAGTGAAGATGTTACGGTGGTTAGGTCTTTATTGTATCTATTATTCATTCAGTCTGTTTATCAAACTGGGTGGCGACAAATTAGGAACGATGTTCGAGCGCTGCTCGGACGGAGACAGGTGGAATTTGTAGCTGAGATGACAAGGAGTCGCAGAAGTTACTGACAGAGCATAGCGTCGCGGCGGAAAGGGGGCTGAGATTAGCGTGTCGACACGGGTTTTGCGTTCCCATCAATGTCGATCGGAGCCGAGGTGATAATTACCTGGGTCTACTGCAGAGTCAGTTGACCCGGGTCTGAATGCCAATTGTAGCCTCTCCCATTAAGCAAAGTAGCCGAGTGTTAGCGAGCGTTAGCGGGTTTTTTGACCAGTGGGAAAGCGGCTAATAACTGTGTGTTTCAAGAGCTGACATTTAGCTTTAATTTAAGGCTGTTAGCATCTTTGTTAACCTGTCTAACCTGTCGGGCTAAAAGGGCTTGTTATGCTAACACTGTGCTAACCAAAGTGCATGATAAGATCCAGGAACATGGTGACATCACTGCAATGAAACTTTAAGCAAAATGATCAGACACATTTTAAACAAGCTAATTTATAAACAACACTATCTAAGACACTGTATTTGGAGGTAAAACCGAAAGTAATAAATAGCATTCGAGCTAAACCACATTAGAGAGGGTTGTCCAGTTATTGAATCCTTGGCTCCTTCTGATCACACAAGACTGAATCCCAGATTTGATGGCTCGCCTCTATTGCACTTAAGAGTAACCTTACTGAAAGGTTTGCCAAACCACCACATTAGACACAATTTGAATGATCCTCAAGGTGTTGGTTTTTAATGTTGTAGAAGTTTAGATCACATGTGACGCAAAAATCGAGTTCGAGTGACGGATGTAGCATCTCCATGTCCAGTGTCAGTATGTAATAAATTAAGGGTTCTTACAGTAATCTTTGAAGTCTGATACTAAGTTGTTAGTATATACGTTAAGGATAGATACTCTGCGGTTCTTTTTCATAAGGTCAGAGGTCAAATGGTCCTTAGAGAAGCCTAACATCAAACACCAGACACATCCTAGCAACCCAAAAGTGCCTAATAGCTTAAAACTGCTTTATAAAGCATAAGTGAATGATTTATTGACTGTTAATGAAGCTATTGATTAGAAAGTGGATCAGAACTTCTTTATCCTTACCAATGTTACAGAGATTACTGCATCATGTCTGTACCATGAGAGCAATTAGCTATACTGACACATTTCTGGACTTTCCAACACACACGTGACTCCCTGAACGCCCCTAATCTGACCCGATATTTGGCTGAAGAGGATCCTTTTTTCCCGCAGGATCAAGCATTGACAGTGTTTGTCAGAGGGGAGCGGGGTCAGGCGAGCAGCATTAACCTCTGGGAGGCCGTCTCTGTGCACTGCATTAGTCACATGGAGGAGGAGGAGGTCCGTCCTGTAATAGATTATTGACCAGCGGGCAGCGGCCTGCACCGCACCATGTGGTCCTCGCCAGCTACTGACCTCTTCATCACAGATGGAGGAGCCCACCAGAGGAAACACACACACACACACACACACGCAGAAATACACTAATGAGAAACACACAAGTAATATTCTCAAGACAGTTAGCAGGACAAGGAACCTGAGGGGTATGAAACCATATTCATTCATAGCAATAAAATGGGAGTCCTTGGCTCATCAAATTGAAAGTGCTGGGAAACAACAATTGCTTCCATGAACTTAGACTAGCTAATTAAAGGCAGGCAATTTCTCTGCCAGAGTCACACTCAGGATCTTTAATTGAAATCAAAATGAATATCGCTGGAACACAGAGAGCAGGGTGGAGCGTGGGTGGAGGGTTGGGGGACGGACATACACATCCTTCTGCCATTTTTCTGGTCTCACTGTCGGATTTCTGGGAAATAGATTTAGGAATATAACCTACATTTTTCTTCTTATAGGTCTTTTTTATATGGTTTTATAGCAGCTGAACAAGTCATAGGACAAACTATTTTAACCCAGAAAGACACGAGCATCTCCAGATCCATTGCCAATATCATCTGTGCTCTGTTTCCTTTGGCTCAGCCTCCCTTTTTTTTCTTTAATTGTTTGATAATTCATCTCCGAGCTCTAATTTACCCCCCATCGTCAGCCCTGTATGTTCGACCATTGTGTGAGACATTCAGCTGAATTCCAAATGAGCTGGTAGCGTATAAAGTCTTTCTTCCAGGGAAAGCACCTATTTATGGACATGTTTGTTTGTTTTCCATCAGCGTTAACCCTTTGGGCGAGGAACGTCCGTATGCCGTCTTTTTCAAGAACGGTCCCGGGAACGTCCTTGGGCAGGAAGTCACACTGTTTTTTGTTAGCGTGGTTTCTCGGTGACTCCTAGGGTGAAAAAACAAGATAATTAATCTTGTGTTCAGCATCGGAACATGTGACCTGTAGGACGGCCTCTTTTACTGCTTATTTTATAGCTCTGTTTGGAAATCACCTTGAATCATATCTCTGTAATTTCACATTTTCTTTTTAAGGTGGTATAAGAACAAGGAGAGTCTCAGACTCCAAGGTGTAACACGTTAAGATACCCTATTATCCAAATAGGTACATCACATACAGTAAACCATATAAACAAGAAGTCTGTGTATTACAGTTGCAGTTGAATTGGTAGAATTGCAAAATTGTCAGTTTTCCAGGAGGTTCAAGTCTTCATTTCCTGGCAGCTTTAAAACAAATCATTTGAACGAATAACAAGAAAAGATGTATATCTGCACCGTAAAAATAAAGTTAGAAACAGTAGCAGGTTAGCTTAGCTTAGCATAAAAAGTTAAAGCAAGAGGAAACAGCAAGCTTGGCTCTCTCCAAATGTAGCAACAGAAACTAACCCTAAGTTAGCTTTAGAGGTAGCGAGGTAGATTTTGTTGTCAAAAGGAAAGGCGAACTGTTTTCCCCTGTTTCCAGTCATTGTGCCAAGCTAAACTAAGCTAACCGTCTGCTGACTGTAGCCTTATTTGTGTTGGCAAGGCCATGCCAAATTCTACACAGATAGCTTGTCTCTCTTCAAAGGTAGCAACAGAAAATAACCCTTCATTAGTTAGCGTTAGAGGCACTGGAAGGTAAATTTTGTTGTCAACAGGAAAGGCTAACTGTTTTTCTTTGGAAACCAGTCACTGGCTCCCAGTCGCTGCTCGCATCAAATTCAAAACCCTGTTGCTCGCTTACAAAAGAGCAACAAAAACAGCTCCTGCCAACCTCAATGCCCTTCTCCAGGTCTATACTCCGTCCCGCCCACTACACTCTGCCAACGAAAGGCGCCGGGTACTCCCATCACAACAGGGTCCTAAGTCGCTAATTAGACTCTTCTCCTCAGTAGTCCCCAGGTGGTGGAACGAGCTACCAAGCTCCAGTCCGTCCACATTGCAACGCCCTGTGCACTGCCTGTTGGCACCAGTGTGCCATCGCACTTGAAGCTGTTTATTTGCACTTACTGACTTCGTTCCCTCCTGTCTTGATCGTTGCTTGTGTTGGATTAACTCTCAGATGTACGTCGCTTTGGACAAAAGCGTATGCTAAATGAAATTGTAACGTTGTGCTAAGCTAAGCTAACCAACTGCTGGCTGTAGTCTAGTTTGTGTTGGCAAGGTAGTGCCAAATTGTACTCAGCTAGCTATGCTCTCTCCAAAGTTAGCCACAGAAAATGACCCTTAATTAGGTTTCCAGTCACTGTGCGAAGCTAAGCAAACCACCTGCTGGCTGTAGCCTTACATTTCTGTTGGCAAGGTCATGCCAATGCTACATCTCGACAGGATGTAATGATTTTGTTGTTTTTTTTTATTTAGTGGAAACTTTACACAACAAACTGCAGGCAATGAGATGATTAATAAACTTTCTCTAAGATGGAACCTTTTGTTGGTGTCTAATTTCTCTTGGTTGTTGTTAAAGACCAAATATGAAAATCCTTTAAACATATTAAGTGTTTCTCCACAAACACCAAACACCACAATCATTTCAGAGTGCAACACACTTCTACACACAGACACATGCACACAAACAACCACCCCCACACTCCAACAGGACTGAGAATATGAGGCCATCAGAGGCTTGCACATTACATTGACTGGTGGAGATCTTCACTGTTTAAGTGGAGCTGCCTGCTGAGGTTTTCCTCCCCGGCAGCAGGCCTATAAGAGTGGTAAGTGGCGGTGATGAGACACTGTCCCCTGTGCCTCCTTCAGCTGCCATTCCTTTTAAATTGAAACAGAGTCCTGCAAATAAATGCCACATTCTGAGCGGGGAGAACGCCTGAAAGTTGAATTTCATATAAGCACCCGTTGGGGAATTGGCCCTAGCACAGTCTGCTTTATTCGCTCTGCTTTTTGTTATTTATATGATGAAGGAACACGGCTACGTCAGGGTCATTCAGTGTTCATTTATCTTTTTATGTTGTGTTCTGAGGAGAGCTACTATAGCCGGGCTGCCTATTGACCATATTCACAAAGCTGCCATTTTCCTCTGGTGACAAGCTCTGTGTGGGAAGCTCAGACGCTGTTATAATGTCATACTGCTGTGTTCCAGGTTGTAAGAATTTGACAAATTGTTATCATTACTGTGCTTCCTGCTAAAAAAAAAAAAAGACAATGAACAGTGAAAATCTGGCAGGACTCTAGCCATATTCAAGTTGAAACAACATATTAGATAACCCACAGATCAGAAAGCAGCTATTATTAGCCTTCAGCCACTTTCTAGCTTATATTACAGTTAGCTAGGAAATGGTTGAAAGCTAATATTAATTTTGGTAGTGTTATATACTACAATGGCAAAGGTGTCAAGTCTAAGCTAACGTAATACGAGCAAGGAATTTACTTCCTGGCACACTTGATGTTAGCTACGAAGTGGACTACTAGCCTTAGCTGCTGTCTAACAGTAGCTAATAAGTTGTTGCATAGGTTGTGTCCCTACAGATTTCCACTTCCATCAATTGTCTTTTCAGTAGCTCATTTATCAGGGAGCAAAAAAATGCATGAATACCTACCTAGCTAACGTAATGCTAACTAAGAATTTACTAGTAAAGTTAATGTTAGCTAGGAGGTGGTTGAATGCTAGCAGTAGCTGTTGTCTAACGATGGCTAATAGTTTAACAAATATGTTGTTTAACTGTGACCTGATTTCCCTTCAGGTTTTTACCATCAATTGCCTTTACAGTTACTCAAGAAGCGGTGAAATGTGTAAATTCCTAGCTAAAGTAATGCTAGCTAAGACTTCCTTGCAACCTTAATGTTAGCTAAGAAGTGGTTGTCTACTAGCATTAGCTGTTCTCTTGCTAATGGGTTATCAAATATGTTGTTTATCCTTGAAATGTGGCCCAATTCCCCATCAAATTTAATTTTCAGTTTCTTATTAGGAAGCGGTGAAATTGTCAGATATAAAATATTTTATGGATTATAAACTGGAATACAGTAGTACAACATTATACCAACATTTTTAAACTTCCCATACTGAGCGTGATGACAGAGGAAAATTCTGCTCCAGGACTCCCCTCTTTTGTCTCTGAATCTTTCAATCTTATTCTGATGCTTTCACCTCTTGGTATCAATACGCATTAGTTTTGCCCCCTGTTCATTAGCTTTAAATGCTATCTCTCTTTAAGATTAATTGAAGCTGAGATAAAAGAAGATGGCCCCCCAACAGCGGCCCTCTGTTTGTTATTCATGTTGGCCTGAAAACGGCAACAGTAAATCCTCTAAGTTGTTGTTAAGCCCGCTGTATTACCATATGTGTGCCATTTCCATGGAGTGACAGACCCCCCCTGGATCAAATGGGGACTATTGATCCTGCAGCACTCCATTTCAAGTTAATTGTGCTTGAAATGAGGTGCACACACTCAAGCATACCTGCATTGGGAAGGCTTTATTTATTTATATTTGTCAGGGAAGCCGTGTCAGATAAACAGAAAATATTCAATTCACGTCTTATTCAATTTTGCTCAAAACAGGCGGTTGTGCTGAAGTATGCTCGGAAAGTGGTTGAACCAGATTGAATCAGACTTTGATGCTCAGTAAGGCTACATTTGACTACAAGCTACAGGGGACACTGAAACATGGGGATTGACTGAAATTATAAAAGTAGAGCCTCATTAGTGGAAAAACACTCATCAGATTCGGACAATATTCTCCCTACACCCCTCCCTCTTTCCTCCCAGTTCTTTCCCCATGTAGCTGGAGACGTAAGCAAACCTGCGCTGTAATATTTCAGGGCGGGTCAGGTGAAATCTGGCCTCTCCCTGACCCCCATTCCCTCCGACACTAACAAAGCAGGCTCTAAGGTAACCAGGCATGAAGAGAGCCTGGCAGAACCGAAGGGGCTGGAAGCGGCGGAGTTCCTCAGCAGACGTCCCGCTCAGCCTTCAGCGTGATCATGTGCCAGATTATGACTTCGAATACACACCGCAGCCTACAAATCATTTATCTCCCTGCAGCACGGTGGGCTGAAAGTGGGGAATCTGGAGCGAAAAAGAGGCACGGGGGATTCAATGTCTCAAACACAATCAATTCAGATACAGATCAAATCTCATCTCAAAGACATTTCAATGATTCATTGTGTAACCTCACTAAAACAACAATTTCCGGCTTTGTAAAACCGGAAAAAAATCAGTTTTCAAAATACATTAATGCGAAAAATTAAGTGTAAGTTGATTTGAAATACAGTGATGGCTAAGTTTTAAGGTAGCTGTGTGCATGTTTCCATATTTTCTACATCACATTAGCCCGTCTGTCAGTGCCTGAAAGTGAATATTACTGCTCCCTCCACCGGCCCTGAGGCCACCACGCAGGGAAACAAGCCAGCAAAGCCCCATTTACAGGCGCTAACCCCTCCCTCAGTTTGTTTATAAGCCTATTCTTTTATAATAGTATATATAAATAAGTGAAACTGTGTAATGGATCGCATTAAACAGGCAGGCATATTGAGGCAGGATTTAATTTGCATGCCAGATTAGCTTGCGATTGGTCGGGGCAGAGCCGTAGGGCAGCCTATTCATTAATAGGATCTAGTCTCTTCAAATCCATTAAGTCAATTGAACCCATACATAATCTGATTTCAGAGGCACCATGTAAATGTTGTACTGGTACGCCTGCTTCAGGACGGGCCTTTGCACTCCCTTAAGTGCAGCAGTGTAGTGATGTTTGTGGAAATGAGGAATTACATAAGCCACTACTCCCCACAAGTAAATAAATAATCTAAAATCCATACTTATAAATCAATTAACACAGTGTACAGGGTTTTTAGGCCTACAATAAACTGTAGCTTTGAACACATGTAAGACTAACCTATAATGATTATTATTAATTATTAATTATTAAACAGTTATTTAGATATTCAAACACAACAACAGAGGTATAACAGTAAAACAACGTAGAATATATCCTTTTAAGTGCTCAGGTTTAAGCTCTCTCTATTGTGGACAGCGACTCTGCAAGCCCAGCAAGTTATTTAGTTAGTTAGCAGCTACAAGCCAGGTTGAAGCTAACTGAATAAGCTTACAGAAACCAGAGGTCTCCAAATTTCGTAAGCTAGTTGGTCACAAGTCAAGCTAAAGCTAACAGTATGATCCTAAAGAAATCTGAAGTCTCCAAACTGCGTTAGCTAGTAAGCAGCTACGAGCCAGGTTGAAGCTAACTGAACGTTCCTAAAGAAACCAGAGTTCTCCATAATTACATGAGCTAGTTAGCTACGGGCCAAGCTACACTAGCTAACTGAATCAGCCTAAAGAAACCACAAGTCTACAAGCCACATTAGTTAGTTAAGAGGCAGGCTAAAGCTTACAGAATTATCCTAAAGAAACCAGAGGTCTCCAAATTGTGTTAGCTAGTTAGATAAGAGGCAGGCCAAAGCTAACAGAATGAATTAAAAGAAATCAGAGGCCTCCAAACTAAGTTAGCTAGTTTGTTACAAGGCAGGCTAAAGATAATAGAATGATCCTAAAAAAAACAGAGGTCTCCAAACTGCGTTAGCTAGGTAGTTACAACCAAGCCACGGCTAACTGAACCAGCCTAAAGAAACAAGAAGTCTCCCAACCGTGTTAGCTAGCTGCTATGAGGCAGGCTAAAGCTAACAGAATGATCTTAAAGAAACAATGCGTCTAGTAACTTTGGTTCAAAGGACTGAAGCAGGTAACAGATTGTTGTTTTATGCCTCTCAGTTGAAAAAGATTATCCATTTAAGATGGCTGAATTCCATTTAGCTGTGTCAGTGTCAGTCTTGACCATCATTGTCAAACTGTCACGGTATGACTTGAACTGATCAGAACCATTGTATTTGTCAAAAGTGAAACCTTGTGCTCTTACTACAAAGACTACTGTGAGGTTTTTACATTTTGCAAGATGATAGAAGCTTTATCTTGATGCTTTTTGTAAGAATTTTTATATGAAGAAAAATTAGACAATTTCAGTGAAAATGGTGCTGACAATGTGTTGCTCTCTGTTCCCAGGTTTATCCTGGCAGATACAGTCTAAGTTCTTTAACTACTTAAAAATGTTTTAACAAAAAAGCTTTAATAAACCCACTTTTAGCTATACTTATCAAACAGCAGACAAACACAGTTAGCGACTAGCTCGTGAACATAGTGAGGGCCTTTGCTGCCCCAGATCCAGACTTTTCCTTCAGGGGTTGGTGGAAACCAAAACAGAGTTCAAAAAGAGAGTTAATATTTGACTCACATTTATGGGAGGGTCAAAAACAGGCCTCAAAATGAATAATAATGTTGCTCTGTGGACGATGTTTGCTAACTCGTTCACCATAATTAAATGTCAAATTTGTGTTAGAGCTTGCTGCACTGCCCCCAAGTGGTGAAATAAATATTGCAGTTTTAAAGATACACCTGCTGATTTTGTTCTTGCTTCCCATATTACATTGGTACTTAACTATTTTTTGGAGCAGTATATAAATTTGGGGATTAAATTAGTAACAATTGGTTACTGTGAAGATTATATGAGAAGCTTGTTATTGCTGTGAATGCAAAAAAGTTTTGAATGGTCCATGCTCCAGTAACAAGGCTTTAATATATAAATTAGGTTAAGTTCAAATTGAATGTTTATAGGCTCTGCAATCAAATTAAATGTGAGACTCTACTTTCACAGATAATCAGAGGAAGTGACTCAAAGCTGTGTTCATAAACTCACGGGTGAATCAGGGGGGTCAAGATGACCTAAATCCTTGTTTGTGCGGCTGCTGGTCGGAGCTGAGGAGGGGAACACTGCTGGAGGCGCTCGGAAGACAAGACCCGACACAGTCCAGGTCATGCCTGAGCGACCCGACGAGCCCCAGATTTACACACCGTACACACTCCGGCATCTGGGCCAACTGGGAACACATCACACATACACACACAACTAGCTCACAGATACACACTGTATGGATGTGAAGAGAGGACAGGGACTGACCGTGGGGAAATCTATACAGTTTATAATTGGGGGAGGCTGCAGAAGAAGGAAGAAGAGAACCATAACAAACCTACACAAGGGTGCATGAGGCTAAATAGACCTGAATGTGTAAAAGGAGCCGCAGAAAGTGGGACGATTTCTGGAAAAAGGTACGATAAATTGATTTTGGAGCAGTGCTATTTGTGCAATCAGCCAAAGATCAAATCAGCTGATGTATAAATATAATGTCCAACCATTTATGTTGTGTTTTGTTCATTTTGGCAAGGATTTTTATGAAAAAGTAGTCCCTAATTTCTGCTCATCGGTAGACTAAATACAGGCTGGTTAAATGTAAATACTGCAAAATCTTAAATGAGAATTCACAGGAGGAGGCAGTTAACTACGCCTCACCTGAAGACTCATTTACAGTCCTTAAACTGCAGCGCAGCGAGTCCTGTGTCGGAGGATTTGTCACCTCTGCTGTGAGGTCTTCCTGCTTTACAAAACACACAATGGGGCAAAAATTAAATCCCTGGAGGAGGATTTAGACACTTATATAACTCCCCAATTATAAAGTTTTTTTTCCCCCTCAAGAAGCCTCAGTGCCCTCCCTTCTGTTTATATGACTCACAAATATCTAATACTGAACTGTGTATAATGCCAGTATGCCCACATGACTGCAGAAAAGGCTCTTTTGCTTTCTGCCCGACTGAGTCAGGCATAATGGGAGGCTTGAAAAGCTGCAAGCTTAAAACCAGCGCCGTCTTGACAAAGCCTTGGTGGCTTGCTGGGAAAGTGTGCATCCTAGGGAAGTTGCCAAAAAAGTAATTTTCAAGAGCACTCAGCATGGTGTTAAAGCTCTCTAATGGAACCACACCCACCGGACGTTAAATACCGAACTCCTGCATGGGCAATTGGCTGACAATGACTAAGGAAATTAATATAACCTTTCAAATGTACGATAAAAATAATGCAAATATTTGAACATGGTATTTAAATATTTGCATATAAAACATGCATCCAAGTTATATGAAACATTCAGCAGCATAATAGGAGCAACCGATAAATGGTCAGTGGTGTAGGCCGTATGTGATTGTTGGATATAATTCCCAAACTATGAGCATTAATCTGCTGCTATAAGAGAATCATTCTTCTGGGAAGGCTTTCCACGAGATTAAGGAAACTGGCTGCAGAGATTTTCTCACGTTCAGCCACAATCGCATTAGTTAGTTCACAATCTGATGTTTTGGTCTTAAGGTTCGCTCCAGTTCCATTATTCCCAAGGTGCCAGATGAGGTCATTGAAGTTCATTTACACAGGTGCTGCAAGTAAGGTTTACTTTCATTAATACATTATTTGGGTTCTTTGATTAATAATTTTGTCTAAATAATTCTGAAAGTAAAGTAAATGATCTTCTTATGGCCCGATCAGACAGAGTGCGTTTTAGCAGCTGGGGCGGCTTTTTTGTGGTTGTTTTCAATGAGAGCGATGCTTTTTTTGTTACAGAGCGCCGCGCGTTTTTCCGCTCTGTGTGTCTCGCGTTTTTGAGGAAACGCTCTGAAAAAAATTCAACTCAAAGCAGAAAAGCGTCCGACGTCATGGGTGTTTTTTCTCATTGTCCAATCAGACGAGAGGAGAGGCGGGCCTTGTGTCAGTTTACAATATTACGGTTAGGTTAATTACAGCGAATGATTCAGTGGTTGCCTTAACAACAGTAAAAAAACGCGTTCTGTGTGTACTTTGCTTGCTATGATATAGGGCAAAGACAAGCGGAAAGTCATCATATATGATAAGCTTCAGAATTATTTAGAATAAACAGCCCCTCATTAAAGTACTCTATGATATAACAGGTGTTAGGCAGTTAAATTCCTCACTTCTCTGTTGGCCACTTGCTGCAAATAATACTGTCAAAATGAGGACATAGCTATACCACTATAACAACAAGAAAACATATTGCAAATATAAACTAATGCTAAAAACTGCAGGCGTGCCATGGAAATTTCAAAATAAAGGTCCATCATAAGTGATGGTAAGGATTGAAGTTACTTTTAGTTGATGATATTATATAGTTGATGATTGAATATAGATTCAGATCTATGGATCTTTACAACCATACGGGTATGTAGTAGTGAAGTAGTGTCAGTCTGACAGCTGCTAGACATTTTTTATAGTCTGATCTGAAGAAAATGCTGAAAACATTTAATGAAATACTCATTGTAACAACACACACAGCTTACAAATTGTACGTCCCTTATCATTCTTAGTGGAACAGTGCAGTGGGCTTGACGTTAAACCTCACACCTGTATCCTCAATATGTCATATAATCATGCAAATTAAATCCACAGCATGATTGTTGGAAGAGGTTTGATGATAAAACATTAACAGAAGCAATTATTCAATTGCTAATAATACACTTAAACATCCTCCAGGCTTACGTCTGTTCTCTCTAGTTAGAAATACCTGTCACACAGGTGAGAGTATCCTGTAAACAGAAAGCCTGGTATTTGCTCTTATACACATATTTTTGGATGAAACCACGACACAAAGTCATAGAGAGGTCCCCGTCCCCTCTGATCCCCCTACCTGCCAGCCTCGACCCTCCCCCTCCCCCTCTTCTCATATTTCACCTTACCTTGATGTACCTGTTTACCTGTCTGTGGGTGGTCCTTCTGCTTTTACTCCCTTCCCCCTACAGCAGCAGACCCAAGCATGGAGTATATACATGTTTATCCGATATCAGGAAAGCTGCCAGATTCTTCTGCGTCCTTCGGTATAGAAGAAGCAGAAAAGAATGGAGGTTGGGATCATTCAGCGAGTAAAGCAAGTCCCCCCCAGCGCGGCCTCAGGACCACCTAACCTGTGGCTTCTGTTCCTGACCCTATAATGTGCGTGTGGGAGAGGGGGGGGGGGGATATTACCTTTTCTCTGACAGTGCTTCCCCATATTCCCTGACCCCACAGAGACATTACAGTGGGCAAATATAAAGCGGGGTTTCATGAAGCCTGAGCTTATCTGGGCTCTGAAAGTATGTGAGACATGCCTGGGAACAAAAGGCCGTCTCTCAGCCTGGGAGCGGGCCAGGGGGATCTCTTTCAGCGGCCACAGATTGCCCTGTGTTTTCTTAATTGACAGACCCCGGCCACATTTGATAGAAATGACATGCAGCTGGCAGGGCGCCCCGGCCGTCCAGGTAGACCACCTTTCAGCAGGAAAATTGTCCTCAATCTAGTTCATAAAGAGAGTTCGATGGAGGTCTCCCAGTCTGCGTCATACACATACATTGTGCTGCGGTGGGTTCGGGTCGCTGTGGATTACACCTGCGTGGGAAAGGGTCGGCTTTTAAAGTCCTTTTCACAGGCACGGTGGCGAATATTTCAAAATAAAAGGGCTGGAAAATTTGCAAAAAGTTTGTTGTTATTAGCAAATGATGCAGCATGTGTGCTTAATATAGATGTTTGCATTCAAATCGGACCGTGTATGTACCGTCCTCTTTACACTGTAACTGCTCGCTGTCTTATAACATAACCAGAATTATTCTCCTCCAAGTCCTGTCAGTCGTTTCTGTCAACATTTAACATAATACAGTGACATTATTTATACATATAACGCTCTAATTAATCAAACTGTACATTGAGTATTTTGCCTGTTTTATTTTGTAGGGTCTCTTCTAACTGTAACGTCCCACAGCCCTTTTTTAACAAGCACTTTGCAACTTAAAAAAATGCTCTATAAATAAACTTTATTGTTCACTCTATACATACATGTTTCTAAATGCACATTTGCATCATTGTGAGGATGCTAAACTGAAGGTACTGATGCTTACAGTGTGCAGTGATGATAAAGTAGAGTCTGATCTTACTGCTGGATTGAAGTGTGTATATGTGAGGCAACATAAAGCTATATGTCCCCTTCTCCCACTCTGAGGAAAGCATGTCCTCAGCTGGCCACACACAGTAGTGCACCCTTTGCTTTTTTTTTTTAAATAGCCCTGTCAATCAATCCTGAGAGGTGTAACCTTACTTACATGTAATCTCTAATAAAATGCTATGTTATTCTATCTGGAAAATCTGGGTGAATTAGGTATTATTGTGCTGCAGAGTGAAGCAGCTTATTGTTTTTAATTTGATCTTAAATTTCAAAATACAAAATTTAATGATTCAAATGATTCAAAAAGCGAGCTTTTATTTTGAAATTTTAGACCAGAATCAGAAATACTTCACACATTCCCCCCCAGGTACAAATAAAATATTTCTGATTCTGATCTAAAATTTCAAAATAAAAGCTCGCTTTTTTAATTCAAATCATTGCTGCATGAATCTTTTCTGGCTACTTTTATGTGTTGGGGTGTTTTTCAATCTCAACATGTTGATCTGATTTTTTTCAGACATGTTTTAGATTATATTAATGTTGTTGCTGTGGATTCTGCAGGACAGGAGTAACTTTAAGATACTATTTAAGTTGACATCTTTGTTCCTGATTGATTTTATTTGTGGTTTTCTGAATAAATTTCTGTCTAATTTTGACTTATGGAAAATTTTATGTTATCTGTCAAATGTTATTTGTCTGTAACTCGCTGTCATCACGGCCTAACTTGGACATCCCACACATATGTGCTTTAAAGGGGCCGTATCTTTTGATTGGATGTTCTCATATTTTCATGGGTGTCACATGTTTGGGTGTTTGTTGTTCACAGTGAAAAAGTGAAAACTGCATTATTCCGTGTTTGTTCCAAAATTACATGTTTAAAAAGGTTGCATCTGAAATGGGCCGTTCAGAACAGCTGCAGGTTTCTACGTGGAACCTTGCTCTCTGCTGAAATCGACCAACGAGCACTAGCTTGTAGTCAAGTCAAGGTTTCAACTTACCATTCCAATACCTCCTGGTGATTCTGGCTCGCACGTATGAGGCCGAATAACCGATCCTAGAGCAGCCATGTTTTTTACAACTTTGGACTGACAGGCAGTGCAGCCGCTCCCTCGTGGGGGGGCTACGTGGTCACTCCAAATACCATCAGCCAATCGTGGCTAAGATCTTTGACCTTTGAACGGCAAAACAGCTTGTTCGTTTCAGGCGGACGGAGAGGCTCCGAGAAATAATTAAATCAAAATATGTATACTATTTTGAAAACGAAACAAACTTCACCAACGTGATTCAAAAACACTTTAGAATAATAGAAAATTGATTGCATAGCTAGAATATGCCCCCTTTAATAATCATGGCAGGACTTGATTCAGGTACCAGGCAGCTGAACATGAGCACACTGTGGTCATCATTTCTCATTGGAAGGTTATGTGGTTTCATGAAACCTTTGTTCTTGAATGTTTCTTGAAAAGAAATCTTAATATCAGATTTAAAAGATAGAATCAATAAAAACAAACACTAATACAACCCCATAACAACCCTAACAAGCTAAGTTACAGATGCAGTCACCTTCAGTGCTAAAAAATGCTAATGAATCTCAGCGATGTGTCAGTAACGACAAACAGCAACATAAACTGCCAGCATGCCTTTGTCACGGCACATATTGTCAGGATTTCTTGTGTGCATTTAGGCGCCGGGCGTCCCTCAGGCCCCGACCTCCCCCTCAGAGAATAAAGAGGGGACATATGGCAGCCATGTCTGAAGCTCCCGTGATCCACACAGACTGATTCCCCATCCGGTGCGGGAAAAAAAGGATTTCAGGGTGCCAAGCGGTGCTGGTCCCCTGTGGATATTAGTGGTGCATGGAAGATAAGAGAGCAACCATCCCAGACAGCAGATAAGAGCAGGGAACACCATCAGCTACACCTGAAGCTTCACTTATCCACTGCAGGCCTGATGTGCTGTAACCTCACAGTGATTATAGACTAACAGACTTTTTTGGCTTCGTGTGAGATAAGATTTCTTAATACAGAGTTCAGACAGTTTGCTCCAAAGCCAAAGCATCCAAAGTTTGTCCCGTAATCAAGAGGCTCCTATCCTGCAATGTATCATCCTGTAACTCAAACAAGAGCAGCTTTATATTTAGGCTTCAATTCAATAGTCCATATGTATGTAGTATGCTGTGACACTTGAAAACGTAAAGACAAATTTGACACCGACATTAGGGAGACTGTATTTGGTTGTAAGGGACCTATTGCCCTGTCAATATAGGGCATTATAGACACACAAATACCAAAAGATGTCTGTTCTTTCAGCTTTACCAGTGCAAGTTTGTAGACAGCTGCAGTACAAAAAATGCAACATAAGCAAAACCTACATTTTTACTTTTATTCTGAAGCAAAAGTCCGCAGGCAGAATAATAATAATAAAAAGGAACAAACGAAATGTTCAAAGTTAAAGTCCATCTTTAAACGTTTTCTACTTCTCATAAAAAGCCTCCCACTCATTCCTACTTTCACTAAAAACTTCAGAGTTTAAACAAGTCTTCACCCTTTGGACTTTATATTTTTATATCAGCACAGCCTGTTCATTGTTTTTACAGTATTCCCTTTAATGACAGTTGACTTTTATGATATTTTAATTTTTCAGGCGGCTGTGGCTCAGTGGTATAGTGGTCGTCTCTTAATCTCTATTTACAGATTCTACATAGTAGAATCTGTAGGCAGGGATGTGGATTTCCAGGACGGCAAGTGTTCTGTTTGAACTACGCTTGTAGTCCGAGTAATACTGACCAATCACGTATCAGCAGGCTGCGGCGTATGCAGGAAAAACAGTCCGTGAGGAGAGCAAAAGCAGGCGGAACGTAATCCGCCGTAATGACATCCCGGCTCCCATCAGCGTCCTCTGACGACGACTTAGCTTCTTATTAATCTCTATAAACAGACATCTGCATGCTAACAGCTAACAATCAGTTCTAGATCTAAAATTTAACTTGCCGTTCAGCGTTCAGCGTTCAGCGTTCAGATTTCCCCGACTTCGACCTCCGTTCAACAAACAAACATTTTAATTGTTTTCTTCTCCTCTTGAAGACAGACCTGATAAAGCTTCATACTTCTTACAAATCTGCATCATGATATTGAAATTTCTGCAAAGGTAAGACCAGTTAATAACGAGGTAATCACAAGGAAACGGTTTCTCTTTCTGCAACAATGCAGCACGTGAAAAACGAAGTCTTGACAGGAAGTCGATTATCTCTTACCGCCCGACACGTCCACCGGTGTCCCCAGAGGCTAAATCTTCTCAGACTATAGCCAATGGGAGTGTCTTTGGGCGAGACACTGAACTCTGAATTGCTCCGGTATGCAGCCTTCAGTATATGAATGTGCATAGATCTGATTGGAGGCCTTTGTGATTGGTGTGTGAATGTGAGTGTGAAAGGGTGAATGTGACACGTAGTGTAAAAGCAGCTTTGAGTCGTTGTAAGACTAGAAAAGCTCAGTACAGTCCCTTTACCATTTAACCCCCCTGACGTTTACATTGTTGTGAGTTGCTGCTCAGATTTAGTGTCTGACATCAATTGTCTCATAAACTTTCACTTTAGGTTACACGTAACTGCTTCCGACGCTTAGTGACGTTTGTTTTTTTCGGTTTCTCTTCAATTCACGTTTTCCTTCTGCTTCTTCAGCTGCATTCAGTGTTTGTGTTTCAAACACCTTGACAGCTTTAAATGATTCAGTGATTAAACTCTTCCAATTGTTTCACTTGCACATTCATCAAAATGTTTCCCCCTCTTACTAGTATAATATTAGAATGCGTCTTGGAAATACACTCCTTATTGTGCGTGATAAAACGAGAGAGATGAACGTCTAAAGTAATCTGAAAACGACTGAGTCAGCCCTGAATCAATGCATTACACAGAGAGAACTTCAGTATTGAGGTTATGTAGACAAAAAACATCAGTTTGGGACAAAAACACACACATTGAAGTGTGTTACAACATGCCACAGGAAACTCTTCTGGAGCTTGTGTGAGGTCAAAGGAGGGAATTTTTTCGGCAAAAGACGGGTCACAACTTCCCTCCCCTGCTCTACAGATGCTGCTTGGTTAATGAAGTAACAACAAATTGGGCTGCGGGCTAATTTAGAGTGGCGTTTCCTGGCCCCTGTTGGCCCATAGAGATGTGTTTCATTTTCTCTTATCAGTGATTCAGTCATGTGGATTTACGCATGGACGCCTCTGTCTCCCCCAATCGCTGCGCTAATGGAAACTTCGTTAATGTCATTAATCTGCGAGCTGAGACATGGACCAAACACATATTTTGCTGTTTGTTCTCCATTTGTCAAATGATAGCTTCCATTAAATCAGGGTTTAGACAGGGAGGCAACATTAGACTGAAGCGGCAAAAATATGTCCGACTCTTTGGGGATACTTTGGTTCAGATGTTCTGAATAGTTCTGTCGCAACGACTGATTTTATAGTTGTCTTTCTTCGCCTCAGATCGGCTTTTAATCCTCTACACAAAGTAGCTGATGAGACGGCCTCCAGCATCTCTCAGTGTCCACTAAGCATAACAAGATGTGATCAGTGATTATGGCACAATGCTGAACTCTGATCTCTGCTGGCTGGAGGACACAAGTTCAGCACAGTTACTTACAATTCAGCAGCCCAGATCAGTCGGAGGGCAAAATGGCCCTGCCAGGACGGATCCTCGTCATGCTCATTGTATACATATTCTCTATTAGGTAAATCAGTGTGTTTATATCGCAGAGAAATTGAGCGTGGCTGCAAAAAACTTGGCCTCCGGGTGTTCAGAATCAGGCTGAGCTCTAGCCAAGGTCACTTCTTTCATAGCCGGAATAAAGGCTGAGAAAAGTGGAGGCGTTCATCTGCTTTGAAAGGAGAAACAGACTTTTAAACACCGTGAAGTGAATTGTTTAATTTCTGGAGGGTTTTATTGATTAACGAATGCCAGAAAGTAAACTTAAAGATGCTTCACTGCCAATATACGCCATTCAACACAAGTCTAATCTGAAGATAATAAGAAGAGTAGGGGAGACTGGGGGCAATTGTAACGCACTCAATCCCCCCAACAAGAAACAAGCTAGAGATGACACTTACTCTGCAGACGCTCAGTACAATTCTCTTTCTGCCTGCTGAAAAGGAGCGGGATCACTTCGCCACGGCAGAAGTTTCCAACGAAAAAAATATTTTGAGGTATAAAAGTTACTTTTTTATCATTTGAGTAAAATATACTTTTGACTCAATTCAAATAATAAAAAGTATAGTTGCCTAGCTGTCTGCAATAATAGATAGTTGATTTGAATTCATACAACACCTGAAATATAAAACAATCTGAACCAAATACGAAAAAGAATCTTCAGTAGCGATATTACGTACTACAGCAAACATGTGATTACTTACAGGTGTGCTTGTATTTGAGATACAGTGGGCTTATACAATGTATTTTTTCATTGTTACAATTGCCCCCTTAAATTGAATAAAATAGCCTTGTCCTTATTAGTTAAAACATAGCATTAGCTTTATCAAGTAGTGTACATATATATGTTTTTTATATTAAAAGATGACGAGTGTATGTCAAATAATCTGTGAGTTATTAAGGACAAGGTGAAAAGTGTTACAACTGCCCCCAGTCTCCCCTACTTCTGCAGATTTAAGAGGTTACATGGAAAGTAATTGGAGAAGCTCAGCTAATTTGGAATAAATAAGAATTATGATATTAAAGATTATAATCCCCCCCGCACAAGATTACACTTCAGTAATTGTTCTGTCCAATCAAGAGTCCAAAATCTGATCAATTAGCAAAGACTTGTAACAAAGAAAAGAAGCAAATCCTCAGATTTAATATGTCTGCATATGATTCAAATGATACATCAATTAACAAAACTGCTTTCAGTTCATTTCATATAATAAATATGCCAACCGATAATTCAGCTACAAAAACAGCAGGTCTAGTATGTAAGTATTGTAATTCTTATGTTCTGAGTAAACCCTGACAGATATATTCCGATATAATCAGGCCGATATTGGCCTATACAGATATATAGGTATTTTTGGGTGGGTTTTTTTTCTAAAATTCCCTGATATGTAAACTTTAATTACAAAACATATAATGTAAAAATCCAGGCTTGGGGTGATTTAGAAATGATGTCATCGCGTAGTTTGACCAGCAGAGTGCGCTCCCACCCAGATTGGCGCAGAGGTTGACACTGAATATTTAAGCAAGATCAGTGGACAATCTGCATGGAAAAGTTGTAGTGACATTCCAGCTCTAAATCGGCCGCCATTTCAGTAATATGACATCATCAAATATCGGTGTCAGTATCAGTCTCAAAAATGCCATATCGGTCAGGCTCTAATATCTGGTGAAAAATCCGGGAATTATCTTTATTAGATGTTTAAAAACTGACTGACTTAACAGTATAACTGTTCCTTGCAAAATAATAAACTGAACAGTTTCTCCTCCGAGCAGTGAAAAGTTGAGTCACAGAGGCCGCGATGCTTCTCTTCATTCAGAACACATAACAAAAAACGTCCCCCTAGCGAGGCCGGAGCTAGCTGACCATGTGTTTCCTGTCCAGTCTGCAGTTAAGAGCTCAGCAATTAAGAAGATGCTAATGGGTCTGACAGTTAAGAGTCCAAGGAAAGCTTCAAATGTCGCTTCAATTAGACGGCACCCGGAAGACGTCTTGTGTGGCATCGTCATTCATTTAACTCAGAGGACAAAAACACAACTGGCCTAAATCACTGCATAGCAGTGTTTCTTATTTAACCCTCAATGACACACATGAACCTTGAAGAGGAAGTTAGCTCATCTAAAATCTCTCTAAATTGAGCCTCTCGCAGTTTAGATTCTAAACATACATGTTTATTCATGCTGATTTTTAAAATCCAACATTATTTCCTGCTTGGTTGATCGACATTTTGATGGCCACGCTCACAAAGCCACTTTAATGTCGTCATTAGTTCTGCTTCTCTGGTGGCCAAAAGATGGATCCCTAAGTCGCAGCATCCAATAAGGTTGTATGTGAATGGTTGGAGGAGATAAACTACATCTAATAAATGAGAGAAAGACTCATTCACTGATGGAAGACGGGAGGAAAAAGTCTGTTAATTAAAAATATGAAAATGAACAAAACCTCTGACACAGTTTTGGGCCCATCTGAGCAGCTACAGTAATTCTCTCTCCACCTTATATGAACTTCATTTAATTAACAGGAAGCTGAGAAAGTGGCCGAAACTGTTTTTTTACACACATGCTGAAGAACAAAATAATATATTGTGTTCATTTTAATAGCTAGAATATTGATTTTTGATGCGTCTTACTTTATAATTCGTACATGAAAAATGCCTCCACTTACATTTATTCATCTTGATTTTCCAAACCCCAATTTGGTCTTATTGAAGTGTTACCTTATGTCTCCAGTCTCTTGTTTCACTGCGATGCTTTTAGACAGAAGACAAATGGCAGCTGCCCTGTAGACGAGGTCCATGGCCATTTAAAAGTGGTGAAACATTTTCTAAGTATTATGTTTCATAAGCTTAATGGGGGGGGAAAAAGTAAAAAATATAGATATTTTACAAGCAGAATAAACATAATTTATCATAAGTGGAATGCAGTGTCTTTGGGTGTATGTCTAATCAAATTGAAAGTGCAATGACGGTTAAAATGACATTTATTTTGGATGATTTATAAAGTTGGTTGCACAGCCAAGTCAGATTATTCGTTTCAGAAACTCTCGTCACACATTTTTTACTGCAAAGGGTCGGGGGAGAAATGAGACAATGACAACTACTGATAACTTGGTAACTCATTTTTACTTCTTTTATGTATTTGTATTACTTACTTATGCTCACTGAACTCCAAATGGTACGTTCGTACATGCACAGTGTGTGTACGTGGTAGCTTGTATCACCATTTTTCTGAACACAACTAACATTAGCTCTTAATTAAACTAACCACTAGGGCACATGGGAAGTGGATCTAACGCAGAATCAACAATGTCAAACAATTTGCCAGTTCTGTGGCGCTAATTAAACAAGTGCGTTTTCCTCTTTCCTTATCCTGATAGCCAGCGCCCGCCTGTCCTTTCTCCACTTACCCATATTTATATGTCACCCGGTGCCCAAAGTGTCCCTTCAAAACAAAAGCAGCAATAAGACTCAAATATTCTTATAAAGTTATCAAACCTTATTATATAACTTCTTTAACAAATTAACAACAAATAAATGAATTACTAAATGTTAGATAAACAAATATGACTATACAATATGTGTATATTATATATGTGTAATTGTGGTTCAGTTTGGTTGAAGGGTGCTGTTAAAATTGATCCACACTTATCTCTCCATTCCAAGTTCTTTAAGTGGTATCAGTAATGACAGAATCAGAAATAAGATCTAATTCATGTTCATTTCTATATTCTTGAAGAGGAAATTGGGAGAAAATGTTGTGTTCAAGTCCATGTAGCACAAAACAAAAATGGGTCAGAAGGGCAGTGTCCAACGAAAATACAGAGAAGCTGGGGGCGACATTGCTATATCTGAAACTAAATGAGAATTCAACCCATTTTTAAACCTCATCAACTTTTATACAGCCTCTTACTCTATTACTAAGAGCCATGTTTAAAAAGGGCCTGACAGATATATCAGTAGGCCGATATTAATAAGCCGATATCAGCCTATCACAGATACATTGGCGTATTTGTTTTCCGAAATGAGATGATATGAAGATTAAATTTAAAGAACTTAAAAGGCAGAAAACAATGCTGGTGGTGGTTTAGAAATTCTGTCAGCATGTCCAGCAAAGCGTGCTCCAACATCCTGTATTGGTCACTATATCGGTAGTCTCAGAATTGTTGTTCCCCTCTTAAGTCTGTATCTGTATCTGTCTCAAAAACCCCACATCAGTCGGGCTCTCATTTTTAATGTTACTAGCTACACCTGTGCTTTCTACAGTGAAAAGTCAGAGTGTTGTTTTAAGAGGGATAGCAGCGCCCTTGTTGTCTGAACCAGACACTCCAACGCACATAAACAAAACTCACTTGCTCCGTCTGGACGACTTCGAGGAGTTACTGATCTGTCAGGGAGGACTTTGAAAGCAGCCAGAGATTAAACTTGGATTTATTCTTTCTTTTAATAAGTACAGTATATTACACGCTGCCAGGGGCTAAAACTGCATAGTGAATGAAACGGACCACCGTCACTGTTGTGCCTGGGTATAAAATGATCAGTCGCTATTGATCAATAATTTAGACAAGTGCTAGATTATTGACAGGAAGACAAAATATGTTGGGCCGGCTATGTTTGAGAAATCCCCCCGTACACTCAATCACTGGAACAGAAATTGCTCCATGGTATATAATAACGCAGCGATGTTTCTTTCCCCCCCTGCAGATCAATGCTAATTGAGGTCCTACATGATGAATGTGGTCTGAAGCGTTTTTAACCCTCTGACTGCTGAGCAGCAACAAGCTGGGCCACTGCTGGGCCATTTAAAGATACAAGGATAAAAAATATTCATGGATCATGTGATATTTTGAGGGGGGAAATGCTCTTTAATTGTAGCTCATGGTGTAAGATAACTGTTGCTCAGATCTATTTTATAACATTTTTGTTTTGTGGAGGAAAACGCAAACCAGATCATCTTCAATTCTTACTTAAAATGCAAGAATGCATTGTAAATTGTTGCAACAACAATAAAGTGTTATATATGTTTGTTTGTTTTTTTTTGAGGAGGAGGAAAAATTAACTGGACCATCTTTATTCTTGCTTAAAATGAAAGAAAACTCCTGCTAGGTTTGTGTACTTATTGGCATCTACTGTAAATTGAAACTCCTTGTGGATGCATTATGATGCACAGGCAAAAAGTGAGTTATTATTAAAACTGCAAACTGGACCATCTTACATTCTCACTCAAAAAGGAAGAAAACTCTTGTTAAGTTTGGGAAAAAACACTGGCATGTACTATAAATTGAAAACCCCTTATACAGAGTATAACCTACTTTGCATCACTTGTTATTTTGTTGAGGAGTTTGCTAACCAGACCGCCTTTAAGTCTTTTATTTTTAAGTCTTTTTATTTAGGCTTTTATTTAAGAAGAACTCTTGCTAGGTTTGGGTAAGTATTGGTGTCTACTGTAAAGTGAAATCCCTGTCTATGCGTATTATTTACAAAAATGCTAACAAAACCATCTTTCATTCTTGATTCAAATGTAAGAAAACTACTCGCATCTACTGTACATTGAAAATCCCTCGATGCATTATGAGACATGGACAAAAGAGTATTATCTACTTTTTTCTAATTGCAACATCTTTGAGTCTTACTTTTATGTAATAAAAACTCTTGCTAGGTTTGGGTATGTATTGGCATCTACTGTAAATTAAACTTCCTTGCTAATGCATTATGATGAACCAACAATAGAGTGTTATATATTTTGCATAATTCTGTTGTTTTTAGGAGGAAAACTGCAAACTGCAATCCTCAATTCATGCTCAAGATGAAAGAAAACTCTTAAATATTGGCATGTACTGTAAATGGAAAATCCCTTTCAAGGCATCATGATGCAAGGTAAAAGAAAGAGAATCATCTATCTTGCATCATGTGTTATTCTGAGGAGTAAAAAAGCTAACCAGAACATTATTCATTCCTGCATTTTTAAAGAAAAACTCTTGGCGTCTACTGTAAAGTGAAAATCCCTGTCCATGCAATAAAAGTGTTATTTACATCATTTGTTGTTTAAAGTATGAAAAAGCTAACAAAACTATCTTTTATTCCTGCTGAAAATGTGTGAATATTCTTGCTAAGTTTAGCTAAATGTGGCGTCTCCTGTCAACTGGAAATCCACGTCCATGCATCACGACGCAAGCACAAACAGAGTGTTATCTACTTTGCATCATTTGTTATTTTGAGGAGGAAAAATGCTCACGGGATCTTTAATTCTTGCACAAAATGTAAGAAAACTCTTCCTTCATTTTGGTAAACATTGACATCTACTGCGCGAGTTTCTTTATCAATTGATATTTCAGGATATTCTTTATAACTAATGACACTGTGACGTCTCCTCGGAGGCACAGCGCCACAATACGATGATCAGCACAGCTAACAGAAGGATGCCGGTCGATCCCTGAAGCCCTCGGAACACAACTCTCTGTTGGTGCAGATTCAGCTTGTGGACAGCACGCAGCAGATGGAGTAAACCATGCCATCAAGTGGAAAATAGACCTGTTGTGTTGTCACAGAGACAAGTTACAATATAGTCTGCCAGTCGGACCACCAGAGGAAACAGGAAGAGGGGTTTTGAACACGTAGCTTGTAGCCACAAAGGGGAGGCATTAGTTTTTATTGTGTATTCACTCCATCAAGTGTTAACAAGATCACAAAGCTGTTCGAAAATGAGACTTAACTTAGAGGTAGTCTTAGCCTTTGTTTATACACCTGACACTGTATCCTGATCTATATATAATATTGCAGACCATCACTATGGCTCATGTATGTACTGTAGTTTAGAAGACATGCAGCCGCTCAGCCAGCAGAATTAACACAGATAAATATCCTGACTCATTGCTGCCACCTTGTGTCAGATTGAGGCACAAAACAACACAGCACTGAGGAGGTGAATGGCATCCTTTAGGAGTGCAATGCTTTGACAATACCCTCTTGTGCTTAGGACTTAAAGGAATAATAAGACTCCTGCTATTATAAACAGGTTACAAGTATTTAATTTATCATTTTAGATCACTGAGTAAGAATCTGAGAGAATAAGTAAGCCGCTGACATCATCTTGATGTTTATATATTACATCTGGCATGTGGAAAAAACATGTATTGAGTATTTTTTTACTGTCTTTAAGCTCTACATTTAAAATGTGTTTGGACAAATTGAAATCCAACTGCTTTACATGAAGCCCAAACATCCAAACAAGAGGAACACCAATACAGTTTCTTCATTTCATTTGTTTTTGGTTAAATCATTTGATTAGCTACATTCATTCTGCAATGATTTGAGGATAGAAGAAATCTCCGCACTTATGTAACCTTCAATAACAAATGGAGCGACGCCCCGCGAACAGTTCAGGCAGGCAACTCGAGCTGCAATGATTTCACATTGACATGCGTCACTCTCCTCAATCACCTGACAAGCGCTTCCTCTCAATTTGGCGCTCTATTTAAGCTGCACAATCTCCGGTCTTTCCCTGTGCTCAGTCGTTGCCCTGCACCGGTACTGCACTTGTACTTTGTACAGCAAAATTCCAGCATCCACCTGCAGGATCCCACTTTTTTTTTCTGCATGTAAAATAAATCTGCGAGGAGTGATGAGGTCGGAGCCTAGATGGCAAACACAAGCTATGTTCTGCTGCTGCAATAAACATTTCAAAGTATAACAAACGTGAGCTGAAATATTTGAACTAATTCTACAAGTGAGGCTCACATTTCATGTTGAAGTTAAGAGAGAGCACTGGTATCAGATCAATACTATCGAGTTGAGGTGCAGGAACTGGTTTTGGGTGAGAAAAAGTTCAATGTGTATTAAAGTGGTGCGCTGGTTTAGCTCAGCTGGTAGAGCAGGCGCCCCATGTACAGATGCTGCAGTCCTTGATGCACTGATCGCAGGCTCGACTCCCGGTCATTCCCCACTCTCTACTCCCCACACTTCCTGTCTCTCTTCAGCTGTACTACATAATAAAGGCAAAAGCCAAAAATAATAATAATCTTTTAAAAAAAAAATTAAATTACAGCAGATGTATATTATTGTGTTGTTGTAGCAGCTTTGTTGATTGTTTCTGTTTTATTATGTATTGTATGTATCAGTCTTTTATGTGCTGCAGAACAGGAACCTGCTGTCGACCAGTTTTAACTGAATACACACATTTTTAGCATCTCTATTGTTACTTTCAATCTCTTCCTGTTTATTATAATTCAAGTAAAATGAAATGAAATGCCTTTTTAATGCAGAGGAGAAGCGACAACATTCATTGTATTTTACATTTTAATATTATTTATATAATTAACACACTTTGTTACAGGGCAAGTGCATTTCCACACAGGTACATTTTACAAAGTGATTTCAAGGGACCGTCAGAATGAATTCCTGTACTTACTTCAAAACATGTATGTGTTCATTAATTATTTGGATTAAAGGGTTGCTTCAACCACGTCAGAAGATTTTTATAAACCATGTCCCACTGATGCAGTTCGTGTTGGCGTTTTCCATGGGGGAGAAACTGTGAGGTCTGTGGATTATCCTGAGGAGACGTTTTCTCTGGAGGACACACGGTCAGCACCACAAGCTAATTGTATTTACCGTGTTGTGTTGACAGCAGAAGTAGAGGAGATAATAATCCCGACACAAATCTAGCGGTAAGTAAAAAAATGTTTCGGGAGATTGGGGTGAATAGATGCTTCTGAGCAGGCACATGCAAAATTAAATGTTTAAATAAACTTAAACATTATTGAATGTTTCTAAATGAAACATAAGAGAAAAGTTCCTTAAAAAGTCGTATACACAAAGTAAGATATGTACTTTGTTTGAAAACAAACACACTGTACATTAGTTAGAATTGCTTATCTAAGAAGCCACATTATTACAACATTAAATGATTTACAAATAGTCCAGTCCAGTGACTGTTTTGGACATTTGGCAGCAGTTCTGAAAAGTTCATGGCTTTCTTCAGTCACTTGTATTTGTAGACTTGTTTTCAGTTCATAAATGTGCGTCACTGATCACATTCAAGTGAGGTTTTTTTTGTTTGTTTTTGACACGCAAACTTGAGTGCAAAACAGGATTTCTTGGATTGTGTTGAGATAATTAAGACATTTTTTCTGAGAGCAACTCACGTGTCTTTGTGATGCAGCTGAGAGTGTCTGCTAGGATGAAGACACCTGAGACAAAGGAAGGAATATGTTGATTACAATTGATTGGCATTATCTGCTGCAAAAAGACAAGAAATGCATTCAGTGTAGTTTGATTATAAACATGTAAAAAGCTCATACAGCTCATACCTGTGTGCTCTTGTTGGACAGATAGGTTGCCCTTTTGCTATATCTGGAGATTGATAAAAGGAGCGAACCCCAGCACATCCTGAAGAAGCACCAGCGCCCTCTGTAAAGGCGGCTCAACATCTATCACCACGTTGCGCTTCCGTAGAGGATCCAGGCTCGACTCTGTGACATTGTGACAGTGATTCACCTTCAGGGACTGCAGCTTCGGGCAGTACTCCGCGAGGGTCCTGTGAGCACAGCATGCAGAGGATCTTATGGATGGGTGCACAAGTGGAAGCGTGGGCAGGGATGGCACAAAGTTAGCTGGATTAGACTTGAAAATAAGATATGATGTACCTGATGGACTGGTTCCTGACCCGCAGGCATCCGGTCAGGTCCAGCTGCTCCAGGCCCCTGCAGTTTTTGGCTACCTCCTCCACCGACTCGTCAGTGACGTTAGCGTTGACTGCCAGCGATAGAGACCTCAACTTCAGACACTTCTTGGCCAGGTAGCAGATGGCGTCGTCCTTGAGCTGGCGGCAGGCGGTGAGGTCGATCGACTCGAGCCCCCCGCAGTGGTCGGCCAGGCTGCGCAGGGACAGGCTGTCCACCCACTCGCAGTGCGCCAGGCCGAGGTGCTGCAGGTGCATGCAGCTCAAGGACACGGCCACCAGGGAGTGCCGGGTGAGCCAAGCACACCCGCTCATGTCCGCTCGCTGCAGATGCTGGTTCTGGCCGATCACTGGCAGCAGCTCTTTGTCTGTGACCCAGTCTGAGCAGTTCTGCAGGGACAGGCTGTGCAGAACTTTGTTGTCCTTTAACATGGAGCAAAACGCTTCTTTGGGAATAGATGGTCCAATCTGTAAAAGTCACAATAGAGCGGTAGCAGACTTTCTCATGAGCTTGTGCTGCAGCAAACAAAACCTCTCATAATATATTTACAGTATATACTGTTAAAAGTTCCAAGCACTTACTGGTGACAGATCAAAAGTCCTGCAGTTTGCTAGATACACCTGGATGAGGCTGTGAAACTGCTTGCTCACCCTCTGCAGGCTGACGAGGTGTTGCAGTGGCAAATAGCATAAAATATGTGGAACAAGCACATCCTCCCAGGGCAAGTCCAGCAGATCACATCTGAAAATAATGCAAACCTTATTTTACAGCTGTACTTGACACTGCATGTAGACCATAAATGTCCAGAAACTCCATAAACAGACATAATAATAAAAGTAATATAACATTAGCAGTATGGACTGTTATATCCGCATTGCCAAGCTAAGATATAATTAATGTATTAAATGGTAGCAGCAGAAACCGGCTACACCTTACATGTTGTTGTTACTCGAGAGCTACCGCTGTTAGCCGAGGAGCTAGCTTACCGGGGCCACCTATCCAGTGTCTTTTAGATACAAAACTAAATTTTAAAGGCACTTACGTTCGTATCTTAGCTTCGTCGTCCATCATGGGTCAGAAATGTTATACGGAGCTTTTAAAGACGCGTTGTTCTTCACAAAAATGCCATAATAACGTCTTTAGCATCTTGCAAGCACTTGAGGTGTAACCCAAACCTAATGCTGCCTTCAGGTACCGTCTGGAAAATCCAATTGATATCGGAATGGTACATGAACTATTCAACAACATTGCTAGATATGACGATAGGGGAAAGCAAAAGTAAAGAACATTTCAAATAAAAGTAGTGGACACACATATATTTCGTAGCCATTAATTAATTAATTCATTTTATTGCTTGGTAAAGGCCAAAGTAATCAAATTCAGCGCTACTGGACGTGTACATTTCAGAAACAGTTACCTACAACCCTTTAGGAAATATTTTTTGTCGTATTCCTCACAAAAGTATGCTACCTAAATGTCACCGAAGATACTCGCCAATATCAAATCTAACTAAGACGTCGTGTTTGATGACTTTAAGTTTAATTTAATCATGGACCAGCGTGTTTACGTAGCACGTTGAACATCGCAGTTGCAATTTTCCGGGTTTACGTCACTGTTCACGTTAAAGGCAATTAACATACCCTATAGGTGCTATAAATAAGGTAGAAAAGGAGTTTTAAACGTCAAGACAACTCCTACAACCTTCTAAAGTCAATGTGGCATTACTAGTCGGTTTTATGTTGGTTTGATTACAACTCAATAAAACAATTGTAGCAGTGTGTGAATGAATGTAACCAGTTGACCCATAGAGATCTTTTAAGCAAGGATTTATACTTTTGAAAAGCCAGTACTGTTATGTTAAGGGACAAAGTACGGTTCAGATTGTTATGTGAAATAACTCTGGACTAGGATTTAAGACTTGGGAACAAAATGATAAGTGTTTCTCAGACTTTTTCAGGTGTCACAAACAAAAATGTGGGAAGTAAATGTAGGCTTCTAGAGAGGGAAGCATGTAGCCAAAATATGTGTGTATCATTTTAAATATTTCCCACTGATGACAAGCTGTCACTATATTAGCAGCCTCTGTTCCTGGGATACACGTGTTGAACAAATGAGCATCCTGCCAGCTCACCTCTGCCCAGGAGAACAATGAAGTCAGTCATGCTGAACAACTGCTGACCCATGAGTTATGTTTCAGTGAATGAGATGAGCCAACAGGAAAGCTGAGTGAATACTCACTCTTGACTGACTACAATCCTATATACAAGCCAGAGTACGAGCATGGCGAATAAATCAATCTATGATTTCTGCGCTGAGACCCTGGATGGACAGCCGGTTCCGCTCTGTAACTACAGGGGTAAGGTGCTGCTCATCATCAATGTTGCCACCTTCTGAGGGTCAACTATAGAGGAGGTAATAATCTGCAAGAGGACTGATTGATTACAGTCAGATCACTTTGTCTTATGACACACAACCTGTGCATGCAGTTTTATTAAAGACGTGTCTGATTATGGTGTTCTGTCTCCGAAGTACCACAGACTGAATGCACTGATGGAAATGTTCGGCGACCTCAACTTCACTGTTTTAGGATTCCCCTGCAACCAATTCGGCCTTCAGTCACCTGGTAGGTACTGAAGCGTTTAGAGTGTGAAGGAAATTACACGTCATTAACACGGAAGTATTCTGTACTAAGAAAAATACTGCACTTTACTTTGTTCACTTACTCTAGAACTGTGCCTTTTATATGAGGTGTTTGGGTATTTCCATTTTATACTACTTTATACGTCTTTACATTGTAATTTTTTCTCCGCCTAATTTAACTAGCAGTAAAATTTGACTAGTTTCGTTTTGGATTTAGTCTGCTTTTAATCATTTAATGTCAGATTCAAACCCTGATTTGCTCTCTTCAAGTCCTCCATCATCTTATGATCATGTAGGCACCTGGGGTCATCCATGGTCTTTATACATTGATGCAGTACAGTTTTACTACTACTAGTAGTAGTTATTAAAATCACAATGGCATGCATTTTGCTCCCATAACTTCTGTACTTGTTTCTTTGATAGACTCATGAGTCTAGCACTATTACTTACAATGGAGTACTTTGTATTAACCTTCTGGCATTTATACTTAATTAAAGTATCTGAATACTTTATCACCACTACCTTACACACTCAATTTGTTCATCTCCCGAACATGCTCACACTATCTGTAAACATTTGCTATTTTCAATGTAAAATTGTGAGCATATACATTGGGGTTTTTATGAGCTATACTTCTGTTTAAAACACCTTATTAACAACTTTTTTTTTTCCAGAGGTGAATCATGAAACTCTCGATGTTCTTAAGTATGTGAGACCTGGTGGGGGGTTCATGCCAAAGTTTCCTGTCTTTGGCAAAGTTGAGGTGAATGGATTAAACGAGGAGCCTCTTTTCACCTATTTAAAGGTACAGTGTTTTTATTTTACAGGACTTGAATATATGAGCGTAATGGATGAAATGTATAACCATGTAATATATTTATGGTGTCAGTGTTGCAGCTGTTTCCCTGTTTCTCAATTATTTTTCATATTCCACAGGAGTCCCTTTCATTTGTGAATCCTGTTATTGGAGATATAAAGAAATTCTACTGGTCCCCAATCAAAGTTAATGACATTCGGTGGAATTTTGAGAAGTTCCTAATCACTGCAGATGGCATACCCTTCAGACGGTACATTTTAGTACACAGAACTCAAGTTGGAAAACACATTTAGCCCTTAATTAGATCAAGCAATCGTCTAATAAAAGTGTTTTCACCCTTTTTTGAAGTAGGGTGTTCTAAATTTTTCCCTTTATTGCAGGTATGAACTTCATTGCCCCATTGAGACAGTGGAGAAGGACATAGCAGAACTTCTCTGATGGATTATCTTCGTGTTGTCACCAGTGGCAGAGTGACGATCCCCCAGTAAATGCATTCATGCACCTGAGCTGGATCTGATGGGAAGAGGAACAAACCTCAGGGCTTTAGTGCATTCACTCTGAGAACAAGTTCCCTTCAGCCACTGGAGAAATTTTCATTTCCCTATCACACTTTCCCATAATGTAATGGTATCTGCTTATTGGAAAAGATATCAATGAAATAAATAAATTAACAAAACATTCTATTCGTTGTGGTTGTTTTTTGTCACCTCTATTTTATTATAATATAAATAAGTAAATGGATAACTAAAGAGTCATACGGGGGTTTTCTTTACGTTTTTTACTTTATATTTTATATGACTATGAATTGGTCCTTATGCCGACCCATACTTCCAACTCTGCGCATGCGTACTTATCAGACTGTCAGTCAGCAGCAGCCAGTAAACATGGCTTGTGTTGGTTTCCGACGGTTGGCTCAAGCCCTTTCTAAAGGGAAATGTTCTGGTATTCCAGGCCTTCTGTCGGGTGCTAGAGCAGGTCAGTGGTCGTAAAGCTCTTAGCAAACTGTCTTATGAATTTCTCTTGGAACACATCTAAGAGTTTAAAGTTAGAAACCTTAAACGGACATAACCTTGACATGCTAACTTTAGCTTACGCTAAGTGAGCGGCTACCGCTGTTCTGAATGAGAGTAAAGGCTGCGTGGATAACATTGTTGTTTCTTCATTCTTGTACGCTTGCCGTCTGTATCACTTTACTTTGTTTTATTAAAATGAAATTGTTCGTGTTTCAGCCTCTGGTTCGACAAAGGATACTGTACTGGGGCCATACCCGAAGACCCCCGAGGAGAGAGCTGCTGCAGCAAAGAAGTACAACATGAGGGTTGAGGACTATGAACCATTTCCCGACAACGGAGAGGGGTGAGCTGTATTTTGAGCAACTTGATTGAAGCTGTTAATGTTTTTCCTGAATAATTTGTTAATTTAGATCCATGCATTTGTCTACATGATGAATCACCAGTAACAAAAACATTGCACAGATGGTTAACTATCTTTCATTGTTGTGTTTTTGTAGCTATGGTGATTATCCAAAGCTACCAGACAGATCTCAGCATGAGCGAGACCCCTGGTACCAGTGGGACCACCCTGACCTGAGGAGGAACTGGGGAGAGCCGGTAAGAGAGATGACTCCTAAAGTGATTTATTGTTGTGAGATCAGTTGTACATGTGCAGCAGGAGCTTCAACATGACATTAGACTCTTATTAAAGCTCACCAAATCATCAAATACAAAAAGGTATATTGTACATTTTTTGTTTATATAGGCCCCTTAATGTTTTGATTGATTATTTTATTCTATTTAAGTTTTCTCAACAGTAAAACTGCTGTTAACTTTGTTTATTTTATTTCTATATTTTCTGTAATAAATCAAAAACAACAAGACAAATCCTTGTATGTGTAAACCTACTTGGCATTAGACCCAGACTCTGATTCTGATTGGTATTACACTTTACACATTAAAACAAATGCTGTACTTGTGATCCACAATGCAAGAGCCCTGTAAGAATGCAAATTAAACAGCATTATCTGTGTGACAGTCATTGACATTATACCTTGGTACTAGTTGTTGTTAAAAATATGGATACAGTATACTAACAAAACCTAATCTAAAATGTTAAATATGTATATATTTATACTGTATTGCTACAGCAGTAAATAGATGCAACACCTACATAACATTGTATAAACTCAGTAGATTCTAAATGCATTATTTTGTCTTGACTATCTTGAAGCAACTGTTGTAGCTTTAGATGTTGACTTTATTTCTCTTAATAGTAATACAATAAAAAATAGGAACAAAAAAGCAAATTTCATATAACATTTAAGTTAACTAATTATTTTATGAGTCAATCGATCATTCTTAATCAGTGATTGTTCTTTGTCTATTTTTAGATGCACTGGCAATTTGACATGTTCATCAGGAACCGTGTGGACACGTCACCCAGCCCCGTGTCCTGGTCCAGGATGTGCAAACATCTGTTTGGTTTCATCGGCTTCATGCTGTTTATGTTCTACCTTGGGGAGAAATTCCCAGCTTACCAGCCTGTTGTAAGTCCAGACCAATGCTAGTATTCATTATGTTTATGTTACATTATGTTTTCAGGGGATTAGAAATGACTTGATCAAAATATCAAACATTTTACAAGGGAGATGATTCCAGGCATTAGATCACCACTCTGGCTTTAACCTTTTGGTTTTTAGTAAACAGAAAAAATGCTGTTTAATCAGCAGATTGGACATAGTATTGCAAAGTTCTGCTCACACTTGAGACTTCAAAGCTAGCCAAAGCTGGGTATTGAATTTGGACACCTTATTTTCAAACTGAACACCTAACTGTAAAAGTCTTCTTATAATTTAGTGTTTATACACTTAAAGTTTTAAAGTGTTACCTATTTTCAAATTCAAAATAGAAAGCCAAATAGACATAAGCGCCTTTTAACCTGACAGTTCAAGGCGGGATCATTACGCCTCTCTTACGTTCCGTCTTCTATGTAAAACGCACGGAGGCTGAATGATGGGGCGAAGTCATTCTGCCTCTGAGCTGGCATCGGAGGTAGTAACAGAGGCGAAACAGCGTCTGTGTAAACAGCGAAGCCGGCAGGGCGGAATGGCGCTGTGTGTGTATTTAAAGCATGTGCTGTTTGTTTACACCTCGTGCATGTTTTGCTTCCACTACACCGGAACGCTGTGTAAAAACACACACTAGGGCGGCTTTACGCTAGCGTTGCTTGGTCCAATGTAAAATGGCAATGGCTGCATGACAGCGGAGCCTCATTACGGCGCTGAGGCGCAACCGCAGTGTAAAAAGGGCTATAATGAACAGTATACTTTTTCCAACTCTTACATGTTAATAGGAGTATAATATAAGGACCCTGTTTTGTATATTTACTCTTATCAGGAGCCCCTATCGCCATATTGCCACTTTTGTTGTCTCTCCACTTTAATCAAGTTCTTTAAATCATGTAATTGCACTATAAGCAATAATGTTTTTATATAAAGTAGTTATAAAAAAAAGTTACGAATCGCATGTTTAGTTTAGTTAGTATTTTGAATGTCACTTTTTGTCATTGCTGTGTTTGATTAAATGCTTTTTATTATGTGTTTTATTGAATAATGTGCACGTCCTCAGCAAGATTTTGTCTCTGTTCCAGGCACCGAAACAGTATCCCTATAACAACCTGTACCTGGAGAAAGGAGGAGATCCAGAGAAACAGCCAGAGGAAGTCAAAAATTATGAAATCTAATGACTTAAATCTTATTCTACTTCTGTATATATATTTCTGTCAAGAATAAAGATGTTAAAAGTTACATTGCCCTCTGTGTTGCTCTTGTTTTGTGTGTAGAATGAATGGCAAACATTAAAAAACCCCATAAAATATTACATTTTAGTAAGGAACATTTAAATTCTTGGATCTTTCATTACGCATGCACGATTTACAAACTGCTATTTAATTTTGTCAGGGGTGGACAGAAACAAAGTAAACTTACTTGAATACTGTACTGAATTTTTTTGAGTATTATCTTTTGGGGAAACTTCACTTTTACTCTACTGCATTTGAAAAACAAATATCGTACTTTTGACTCCACATTTCTATGAATGTTCTCGTTACTCACTACTTTAGCTCTGAAGTCAGCTGATGAATTTTCTCTTCTTTTCTAAAATCCGAAAGATAAACTGTGTTTGTGTAGTTCTGCATGTGGTTTGTCTAAGTGGTGTTGCCTTACCTGTACCTTGCGCATCTCTATGGTTGAAGGTAGAGCAAACACAGAGCAAACATCACTCAGATTAGTGAATTCATTTAGTGGTGGTAATGATGGCTATGGCAGAGAACGGTGACGATCCATCCATGTATTCTTGACTGCACTCATGCGTTTTGAAAATACAACAATGATTTTAGATTTTTTAGTACTTTAAATACTTAAAGCTCCCATGAGGAACTTTTGGTTTGCCGTACCTCTTATCGCTTTGCTGATTTTGTCCCGTACGTGCTTAAGTGGTAGTTTTTATTCAATCTTGTTGCTGATAATCTGGTTTGCTTTTGTAGGTCATATAGCGTAATCAGAATACATTTCAGTCTGTTTCATAACCAGGGAAAAACTCCTCAGAGGAGCTTTAAGTATTTCTAAAAACAAGTACTCAACTACTTTAACTCAAGTAATAATTTGACTGAGAAACTTTCACGTATTGGAGTAATATTTGACTAGGGGTATCTATACTTTGCTCAAGTAATGGAAGTTGTGTACTTTATTGGGTCGCAGCACAGTGATATCGGGGTTAAATCAGGCCACCTCTAAATGAGAAATGTCCGTGTCGGCTGCCGTAGCTTAGTGACAACACGGCAAAGCACTTTGGTCGGATTCTGCCTTCAGCTAAGCTGCTAGCTTGGCTGATAAGAAGCTAGCTCTCCAGTTTGTAGTGGATGCGGACAGTTAGGCTGTCATATTGACAGTTGACGTGAGTTAAAACAGTATTGTTCTTTTTTTGCCTGTTTTAAAAGTGTCTGATTCAGAGTGATGCTGTTATTATTGAAACATGATGACAAGGGTGGTGGCTGTTAGCTTGTAACATCATCGGCTACGGTTTAGTGCTGGAGCAGCCAGGCACTGTCGGCAAGATGAGATGCTAACCTACAAGCTCTTATGATTACTCAGTTATAACACAGCATGATACGATCGCCTATAACCATGTGAATAATTTACTAGTTATGGCTTTGATGTGATTTTCTGTGTTAGAGGTAGTTTATAAGTTGTGTTGAGCTGACAGTGAGTGTGTAAAACATGTTTGGAGCCGCAGTTGCGAAATGCTAACGTTAGCTAAACTGGATATGCGGTTATCTATTTATTTCCAAGTGGCTTGGCGTGAATTCAGTGTCTGTAAATATACCGGAAACGAAATTTGCATATTGTTGTGTGAAGAAAAATGTTACACAGGTGGAAGAAAGCTTTACTGGCGTTTGGTAACTTAGGTAGCATTTCAGGAAGTAGTCGGAGGCAACCTGTCAGTAAGGGAGGCACCCTGTTGGAGCCAAGTGAGAAAGTATTTGGCTATGAGTGTAAATCACAGTAAATTTAAAGCCCCTGTGAGGAGTTTTTCACAGGTTATGAAACAGACTGAAATTAAATCTGATGACTCTATATGACCTACAAAAGCAAACCAGACCATCAGTGACAAAATAGATTATTTCTATGTAGTTATTTTTAATGCCTGAAACTGCTGGCGGGGGGTAGGTGTCAGACAAAGTGATTAACTGCACGCTGCCTTTGTTTACATTTTACACAGCAAAAATGAAGTGAGTGATACATATGACTGTTAAAGAAAGCAGGATGAGATATTTTGTTAAAAACCAGCACTTAAACTGATAATCTCGAAGTTCTCAGTTTTGTTCTATCTGGCGGCACCTTATGGTGATAAAAGGCTATTGTGGGAGCATACGCCCCAGATAACCAGACGTCGACAGTTCTGTCCCTTTGTTACGGTTGTAACTCTTGATTTTCCTGGCTGACGGTCGCTTTCTTTTTTAGACTGTTTGCCTTCATCTGAGCGTCGAGTTTGTTTCTTTTTCTTTGGATTTTCACTTATTTTTGAAGTTGTATCTGTAGTCATCCATCTTTTCTTTGTTTGTTCAGCCATAGTAGATTACTGTTTACTTGCAACGCTTGCAGAGACCAGAAAAGCAGTCGCTTAGCTCCGCCTACCCTCTCTGGCAGACCAACCACAAAACGCGTCACTAACTGGGCACCGCTCGTGATTTTTTTTTTGCGAATGTCGCCACAATCACAATCGCCATTGTGTTACCTCATTCTGCGATAGATTGTCACTTAAAGAAAAAAATGTATTTAGAAAATAAGAGGCACGGCTTTGTCCACAGGGGGCGCCAAAATCGACACAAATCGAAATTCCCCACAGGAGCTTTTATATAGAACAGGTGTTATGCAAAGAAGTTGTTCATCCATACCATCCATTTAGTAAAGTTGTTTCGTCTGTCCAGGACTTTGAAACTTGTGGAGGAAAATGAGGCTGAAGGAGATCCAGAGGACCGCCCACCAGGCGTGGAGTCCTGCCGGGCACCATCCCATCTACCTGGCCTTAGGAACATCAGCACAGCAGCTGGATGCCTCCTTTAACACCACAGCTGCCCTGGAGATATTTGAGTTGGATTTTTCTGACCCCTCTATGGACATGCAACTCAGAGGGTCATTACCCACAGCGAACAGGTAATTATTTACAGGCAGTAGATAAATAAGATACATTGTGTTGGCAGGAATATAAGCAACAATGCTTCTGTCTATGATGGGCCATGTTTTTGCTATTAGAAGCTAATAACTTGCTATATTTTTCATATTCCACAGGTTGCACAGTATCGTATGGGTGAATTATGGAATGGGAGCAGATGGCACTGGAGGCAGGCTGGTTGGTGGAAGTGAAAATGGCACTTTAACTGTATATAACCCAGAGGTCATAATGAGCTCTGGAGCAGACGCAATAGTGGGACAGTCGGACAAACACACAGGCCCCATTCGAGCACTGGATTTCAACCCTTTTCAGGTAAAGGACTGCAGTCACAATCTTATCTGTCCTTTGATTGAGTTTACACTGAAGGACTTTCAATTCATTGTACTGAAGTCCACATAACTTATCCATCTCTGTTTGTCCCCTCCCAGAGTAACCTTCTTGCATCAGGAGCAAATGATTCAGAGATATATATCTGGGATCTGAATAACTTCAGCAGTCCGATGACACCGGGAGCAAAGTCACAGGTGGGTGTGTCGTCGAGAGATGATAGGTTTAAGAAATTCTGCATGTCTGTTGTGAGGGATGAGATCACCTTTTTATTCTGATCCTCAATCAGTGGCTGTTTGAGTCAAAACACAAACCATAATCTCCAATTTGTTTCTTTTCCTTTGTAGCTCAGTGTTGGAGTTAAAAATTAAAGCCACTCGATGGTTTCGTTTCATGCTTTGCTTTGCCTTTCTGAATATATAGATCCTACATTAATGCCTGCAGCATCTAAATAGGTACTCGCAGTGTTTGCATGGCACAGGCTTTGTATATCATTTGAATAACGGGCATCTGTTTTCATATTAAGGTGTGTTTAGACAATAACAGCCTCTGTCTCCTCTCTCAGCCCGCTGAAGACATCAGCGTCGTGTCCTGGAACAGGCAGGTTCAGCACATCCTGGCCTCGGCCAACCCCAGCGGCAAAGCAGTCGTGTGGGACCTGAGGAAGAACGAGCCCATCATCAAGATCAGTGACCACAGCAACAGGGTTTGTAGCTTTAATACAAAACACAGCAGGGTTAGGTCTAAAGGCACCTTTTGCATATTCTGCTCAACTCTCATCATCACATCTTCAGCAACATTTTCAGATGATTGAATGTTAATATGGCAGTTATTCACATGCTTTGTCTGTTCTTACACATCAGCCACTATAAAACAATCAGTGCAGAGCTAGCCTGTCAAATGACAGCAAAATAATGGCTCCTTATCAAAGACACTGATAGTCTTTTTATGTTTCTCATCACTAAGCAACATCCTCTAACTGTCCCCGTTTTCAGTAAGATCACAGACACATACGAATCACTGATTATTGTATGCAGAATCATAGGTAATCAAATCATTTGTGTTGATTCATAAAAAATAATCACAGTTTTCTTTTAGTAAGATTCTTGTGGATCTTATTAGAAGAGAAAATATGAGTTGTGCTTGTATCAGAATTTCTGAGTCAGCCTTCTTTAAGGTGGCTGAAAGCAACATGAACACCCCAATGTAAAAAAAACCGTCTACCTCTCTGTATTACGCCGCTACACCAAACATGCACGTGCATTTTGCAACTGGTGTGCAGCCGTTGTGTGGTGAGTCTCTCTGCAGCACCGAGGCCACAAGTGAAAGAGGAGAGAGATGCTGTTTATTCCAAAAAGTACTTTATTGCTGGCAGAATCTTCAGCTATGACTAAAGTTATCATTATAGTTATGATTCTTGGTGTGTACCACCTTTTTACCTCTAGGTGTTGGAGCGTAGTGCTAACGTTAGCTGAGCTACCGTTACCTGTCAAGAAGGAACAGGGCAAACTCTGCATCGCTTCGCCCTTCAGCCCCTTACGCTCCCACTCGTCTAATCCCTCATTTTATTTAGGTTTCTCTTTGAAGCTTTTTTTCTCCTCCAAGCTCCTCCTTCTTTTTGCTTCTTTAGCAGTACATGTCGTTGTCGGCAAAGGAGGTACAGGACATTTACCGCAAGTCGGCTTAGCTCCTGACTGACACAACCTCTGCGTGCACGCTGCTGACACAAGTCAGAGCAGCCAGATGATGCTAGTTTGTACAGAGCCGCTGTGATTGGCCAGTTACGTGGAAAGCTAACCCTGATTGGTTGTTTGATTCAGACCGGAAACATTTTTTAACAAACTAAACACAAAGGTGTGGGCGCTCACAGTCACAGATCAGCAATCAACATCATTTCAGTTTAATGTTGTTAGTGACATGCAATGATCAAGCCTATGATGAACAGAAATGTACTGCTGTCAAGTCCAGTGTACCTTACTTTAACACCTCTAAAAGCTTTCATGTAAAGACTCAAGTTTTTGTGTATCTGATCTAGTTTGTCGAAATGTCACATTTCCACACAGTGAATAAAGTGTGTGTCTTGCACATAGTGGTTGTATAATCCTGGCACATGAGGGAGCGTCTCTCCTTCCTGGCTCTTGGCAGCCCAATTGCCAAGCACACTGGACGGTTGTAGCTCGGAGTTTATCCAGCATCTGAACAGAAAGGAGTGGAGCCAGCCTCAGTTTCTATTACACTTCCTCTTTTTCTGTTTCTATTACTGCAGCTGAAACATTGACTCAGTTTGTAGAATCCTTACATGCAGTTACCTTGCTCATCTGAGTGTACAATGATGCGAAAATGTCCTATTATCTCTCTAAGTCTTGTCTGTGATGTGATTTCAGATGCACTGCTCAGGAATGCTCTGGCACCCTGACGTGCCCACTCAGTTGGTGCTGGCCTCTGAAGATGACCGAATGCCCGTCATCCAGATGTGGGACCTCCGCTTTGCCACATCACCCCTTAAAGTCCTGGAGAACCACACGAGGTGAGCCTCAAACAGTTTCTGTTTCTTAATCATCTTCCAGAATATTCTGTATTCACATTTTGTTGTATTTTCCAACAGGGGGATTCTGTCCATATCCTGGAGTCAGGCTGACTCAGAGCTCCTGCTCAGTAGTGCTAAAGACAACCGGATCCTCTGCTGGAATCCAAACACCGGAGAGGTATTCCTCCTTCATCTCTGCTTCTCATGTCTCTGCATTACCTCGCATCATCATCGTGACTTAATCGTTTCTTTAATTTTAGGTAATTTATGAGCTTCCAACGACGAACCAGTGGTGCTTTGACGTCCAGTGGTGCCCTAGAAATCCTGCCTTGCTCTCGGCCGCCTCATTCGATGGGAGAATCACCGTCTACTCTGTGATGGGAGGGAGCCTGAAGACTGAGCAGCACAGCACAGTTGATAAGGTAAAGGCTGTTCTGATAGGTCTGTAATTCCAAAGAACGTGTGCTGTGATGCACCTTTTGTCCACAAGATGGTGCTGGTGTAAAAGCACAAAAATCTATCCTATCATGGTTTCATTTAAGATATTTAGATGCAACATATTTAAATGCCTTGTTGTGACTAATTTTAACATGTAACATTTTATTTAACAGATATCCTCCTCATTTGATTCAATGGATCCCTTCGGTACAGGGCAGGTGCTTCCTCCCCTGCAAGTCCCTCAGCCCACAACACAGGACACCATCGTTCCCCCTCTGAAGAAGCCTCCTAAGTGGGTGCGCAGACCTGTGGGGGCTTCCTTTGCTGTAAGTGAGACACTAAAACATTTTGTAAGCATGTTCTTGGCAAAGGCATCGCTCAATCTTTTGTTCTGTTCTGCTTTCTATTCCTCAGTTTGGTGGAAAACTGATAACCTTTGAGAATCCCAAGCCGCCTCCCGTGCAGAGCCCCCAGCCCGTCCCCAGACAAGTGTTTGTGAGCCAGGTAACCACGGAGACAGAGTTCCTCCAGCGCTCCAGGGAGCTGCAGACGGCGCTGCAGTCGGGCTCCTTCAACAACTACTGCCAGGCCAAGATTCAGAACGCCAAGTCAGACGCTGAGCAGGACATATGGAAGTTCCTTCTGGTGGGGAAATTAAGAAATCACATCAAGTCTGTCAGAGAGAGTGTGCTGGTGGTGTTATAATGTGAGCTAACCTACTTTCTGTGTTTACAGGTAAACTTTGAGGATGAAGCTCGCATTAAGTTCCTCAGACTTCTGGGTTTCAGCAAAGATGAACTAGAGAAAAAGGTATTCTGCCTTTGATTTATGAATAAGCATATACCTGTGACTCGTATTCTGTGTCTTACATGTCAAACTGTGTTAAATCAGATCTCAAAGTGCCTGGGGAAGAGTTTCCAGCACAACGGACACGGAGTAGATGCCAAAGATCTGGCAGAAAAGATGCAGCGGCTCTCCACTGAGGTCAGCACACAACATTTACACATCAATTTTGTTATTTTCCGTTGAAGTTGTGCACAGGGCTGTGACGCCAACCACAGGGTTGCCCCGGTGACCGTCGTCACAGCGATTTGTCTTTAAGCCTCCGCACCGGCCACAAGCGTGGCCAGAGGCACTATGTTTTCGGGTTGTCCGTCGAACCCTAGAGGGAATGTCTTCACATTTTACATAAATGTTCATTTGGAGTCAAGGATGAACTGATTAGATTTTAGCAGTCAGAGGTCAAAGGTCAAGGTCATGGTGACCTCACAAAATGTATTTTTGGTCATAACTCAAGAATTTCTGCGCTAATTATGATAAAAATTGGCACAAACGTCCACTTCGACTCATGGTTGAACTGATAAGAGTTTGGTGGTCAGAGGTCAACGGTCAAATCACTGTGACCTTACAAAACGCGTTTTTGGTTGTAACTCAAGAATTTCTGCGCTAATTATGATAAAAGTTGGCCCAAACGTCCTCTTGGACTCAAGAATGACCTGATTACATTATGGTTGTCAAAGGACAAAGGTCAAGGTCACTGTGACCTCACGTCCATCCCATTCTTGTGAACGCAATATCTCAGGAACGCCTTGTAGGAATTTCTTCACATTTGGCACAAACGTCCACCTCGACTCAAGGATGAACTGATTAGAATTTGGTGGTCAGAGGTCAAAGGTCACTGTGATCTCACAAAACTAGTTTGTGGCCATAACTAACTAAATAAGAATTGTTACGCGAATTACTGTGTGACAAATGACAAAATAGGATAAGTTGATAAAGTGATGACATTTTATACCCAAAAGGTCAAAGGTCAACTTTACTGTGACAACATAATGTTCTGCAAAAACACTTTTCTGCCCATTATTGAACGCCATAACTCAGGAACAGAAGGGGAGATTGTGACCATGTTGCACATTTGGTCAGATACTGAATTAGTGACACTAATCTTTGGTGCCCACCTTGAAAATGTTTTTAAATATCAGAGACCCAGTGATTTTGCCAGGTAAGCGTCCCGCATCTCTGACGCATTCAAATCTGAAGGGACGCAGTAAACTCACGATCCATGCGTCCCAGGGAAGCACCTCATCTTTCCATACAGAACGCTGAACAACAAAGTCATTTTAAAAACCACAGTGATCAGCAGAAGAAACCTGTCTGTCAGAGCACTTCTGTTTCAGCCCTCTGAGCATCTAATCAGCACAGACGAGCCTGTGTGCAGTCTCGGGACATGCTTGTTTAGCCTCTACAACAACAACTAGCGGGTCACCACAGATTACATTTCAACAAATAAGGATACGAACTTGTGTAGTGGTTACAAAACATACTGCAGCAGCAGGCTGGGGCGGGGGTTAACACCAAACCACAAGGGGGTTTCACCTCGGTTAGAAAAATTCAGTACCGTCACAGCCCTAGTTGTGCATTGTTTTCATGTCCTCCTTTGTTTTCATTGTAAATATACCTTGATGTATTTCCAGAGGTCTGATGAAGCAGTAGCTGACGCCAGAACTTCAGGTTCTGTTTCACCGGCAGACTTCTTTAGCCAGACTCCAAAGGACAACTCCAACTTCCAGATCCCCATATCCTGTGGTAAAATCCCTCACCTGCAAACACACCTAACTCTGTCTTGGATTCTTGTTTTCATCAGTTTTCATAGCTTAATAAGCATGTCCTTTCTCTAAAGACACCGATGGTTTGATAAGCCAGGCGCTGCTGGTTGGAAACTTCGAGGGAGCTGTTGATCTGTGTCTGAACGACGGCCGTTACGCTGAAGCCATCCTGTTGTCCATCAGCGGAGGAGAGGAGCTGCTGAAGAAGACTCAGCAAAAATACCTAAGCAAGCAAAAGAACAGCATTTCAATGGTGAGAGTATGTTTGATTAGTTGTGGACCTATGTGGGGAAAATAGTTCAGCTGTATGTTAATTAATTTGTCAACACTTGTAGCTGATATCCTCAGTGGTGACCCAGAACTGGAGGGACATCGTGCAAAGCTGCGAGTTGGACAACTGGAAGGAGGCTCTCGCTGCTCTGCTGACGTACGCTCACCCTGAAGATTTTGCCCGTTTGTGCGGTGAGTCGCTCACAAATATATCCTTTCCTCCAAAGGAGAACTTTGCCATATCACCGGGAGTGTCTTTACCTGCGTTTCATTCTGTATTCCCTCTCTGCAGATACACTGGGAGGCCGGCTGGAGCATGAGGGCACAGAGAAGCGCTGCCTGCAGGCCTGTCTGTGTTACATCTGCTCCGGGAACATTGAGAAGCTGGTGGAGTGCTGGGCCTTGCACAAAGACAGCTCCTCTCCTCTTGATCTGGAGGTATAACTTGTCAAGTTTTTCTTACACTGTTGCACTGGGCAGATTTGAGGTTTGAGGACGAAAGCACACGAGTAACCATAGTAACGTGTCTTTCTTTGTGTCTCTGTGTATCTCTCAGGACCTGGTTGAAAAAGTGATGATGTTGCGTAAGTCAATCGAGCGCCTCCGCAACAGTGAGGTGGCCGTCCAGAGCCCCATCCTGGCCGAGAAGCTAACGTGCTACGCTGGCATTCTGGCTGCAGAGGGCAGTCTATCCACGGCCATGACCTACCTGCCTGAGAACTCAGACCAAGTAAGTTGCACACACTCCCATAACTCATAGTGTTGCTCTTTCTGGATTGCAAGAAACACTCATTGTGCGTTTGCACGCTTGTGTCTCCTCAGCCTGGCATCATGATGCTGAGAGACAGACTGTTCCACGCTCAGGGAGAGGCTGCAGCCGGACAGCAGCCTCCAAACTCCTTCAACAGAGTCAGTGTGTCCACAGCCAAGCCGGCTCCTGCTGCACAGACTCCTGCACCCAAAGCACAAGTTATGGTATTAAACAAACACATCTAATTCTGCATTTTTCAACATTATCTTTCCTATTTTTAAGCTTTTCTTTAAAAATTTGTGCTATTTTTCCCCACACGTTAGAGTCAGTACCAGCCTCCCACTCCATCTCAGGTGGCCGCCCAACCGCAGCCCCCTATGCCGTCAGTTTTTACTCCACAAGCTGCTCCAGCCAACACCGGGCCGGGTCTGCCACCGACTTCTCACGTCCTGCCGCCCAGTGCGACCCGTCCTGCTGTGAGGCCTCCTTACCCCCAACATCCTGCTCCGGCTCCAGGTTTGACACTTGACCGTTTCTGTTCTACTTTCTAGTGTTTCAGAACGATTTTGTCTGACGTTATGGCCCTTGTCTTTCCCAAAGGTTTCCTTCCTCATCAGCCATTCCAGCCTCAGCCGATGCCCATTGGCGGCCCCTCAGCCTTCCCTCCTCCAGGTCCTTCGATGCCGGGTGCTAGCTTATCAGGACCTCCGCTACCGCCTACGTCATCGAATCCTGGAGGCATGCCTCCCATGCCCAGCCCCGGGGTGCCACCGACGAGCTTCATGCCAACTACCTCGCTACCCTCGGGCCCCATGTCGCCCACCTCCCAGCCTGGAGCCCCAGTGCCCATGTACCCAGGAGGCCTCCACAACCAGGGCGCTGCATCAGGTCCCTATAACCCTCTTGGATCGGGGTATCCGCAGGGTGGACCTGGGGCTCCTGCTGTTAAACCATTCGCTCCTACTGTTGCTCCTCCTCCTACAGGTACATGCATGTTCTCTTGGTAGTCGAACATCACAATCACATTAAATCCATTCGCTTTTAACACATTTTTTAAAGTGTGTCTAGATAGCGACGTAAATATGCATAAGAGTTTGCTGTTGCTAATAATTGAATCAAACTCAGCTGTCCACCTCATTTGACTTGCAGGATTCTTTCCCTGGCTGAATTCCAGTGACCAGCAAGGTGACAGGGTTAGGGCTGGATATGAGATAAGAGTGCATTGAAATATACACACATGAGTGACCAGGAAAACACCTATAAAATTTAATACTATTTCACTACTATTAAATTTCAGTGCATTAAGTCTTTCCTTTGTATATGATTGCATCCCTTTGTGCAGGGCGTACATGCTTTTCTGGTCGCTCAGTGTTTTTTGGTGGTGTTTGCTTGTATGTTTGAGGGAAATGTAAGCAGATTTAACTGACCCTTCGCTCAGTCCCGCCCCCCTTGGTTACTGTTGCTACGCCTGTCAAGCTTTCGCACCGGCATGTAAATACAATGCCGTTTTCAACTATAACAGTGAGAGATGTTCCAAGGGAAATACTAGTTCCCAAACATCAGAGAGAAGTCGACAGAAAGGACGACAACACATACAACATAAAAATCGAGGCAAAAGCTCACCGGTTCCCGTGCAAGCGTCAGGCACCCCACATCTTAACTATTCATGTTAAGGATCATATATCATAACTTCCATTATCTGATATTAGGGATGCACGTTATCGGTATCTGCAGATTATGGCTTGAAAATAACATATCTGCATTGGCTTCAATTCTGCCTAAATGCTCCGATGATTCCCTAAAAAAGCTTGATGTCATGCTACAACATTAACTCGGCGCGCGCACTGCCTGCGCAAAGTTATCAACAATATACAAATTAAGACAAAAAAGTCACAGAAACTCGAGCCAATGAATAGACGTTAAACAACTTTCACAACTCTTAACTAGCTAACAGTTAGCTCACATTCTCGTCATTTTACCGAACTTAGCAACATCAAACACGCCGAAAATACACTCGCGGCCACAACCGACGCTAACAGAGAGTGAGGTAAACATCAGTGCAAAACTAACTTACATATTCATGGACGCACACACACGATAAGTGTCATGTCCGTTGGCGATCACTGATGTCTCCATAGTAGATCAGTAAACGAGTCCTGGCATGTCTCCCTCACTGCCGTGTTTCGGGGGGGATGCTGCATTCAGGTGCGCTCAGAAACGTGAGCGATCAGACACGTGACCTTTTGAACAAACACCTCTTCCTTTAAGTGTAAAGAAGGTTGCAAGATGTCTGCAGTATGGCAGTTTTTGGCCACTACAGTAAGAGTAGTCATGATATGAATTCCACTACAGGGGAGACTTGATGTTCTCTGCAATGAGGTGGAAAAAAACATGCGCCTAATATATCGGTACCGAAATCGGCAAAAAGGGTTGGAATATATCGGCATATCGGATATCATCAAAAAATCCAATATCGTGCATCCCTATCTAATATGTTTTAGCACATTGCTAGCAAAACTAAATTATCCCATTTTTTCATTTAGTTTAAAGCGCGTCAGGGAAGCCTAACATAATCCTGTACAAGTTTGCCACAAAAATGGCACAAAGCAAGGGGTGGTAAAATAAAGGCTATGCTGATATCATCGATGGTGTCTTCCACAGTTTATAATCTCTGTCTGACATCTCTCCTCTCGAGTTTTTGGCTTCTGAAAAGCCAAAAATATGACACCCCCCTGTTTGACTTTGAGGATATCTGCTGTCGGACTTACAGATTGCATATTCACACCGTTTGGGCCATTTCTCCTTGTTCTGAAAGCCTGACAGGCCGCCAACGCCTAGTTACGGTTGCTAACGTAGGATTGGACAGTGACGGTTCAAGGGAGGGGCTTAGCGAAGGATCACTTGTGTGTATTTTAACTTTAAACAGCAGCAGAATCAGGACAGTATCAGGGCTTGAATCTAGCCATGCATTAATAGTGCAAATTAAGATGTACTATTTGATGTACATGTTTGAGCTCAAAAAGGTGTCATTAGGAGATGCTTGTAAGTATTCAGCATCGTGGGATTGTTGCTGTTGAGTAAACATGAGGATCCTGCCTGAACATTTGCAGAAAGTACTGAAATCCACAGCTTAATGACATGTAGACTAACCTCGGCTCAATGACATGTTTGACTGCTTGAGTGTGACTAAAGGATAAAGAGCTGCTGCCGTCTTCCTAATTCCCTTCCCACCATTGTATTAAATGTAGGACCTCAGGAGGGCTGGAATGACCCACCAGCAGTGCGAGGTGGACCCAGGAAGAAGAAGGTACTCCTGCATTTGTCCCTGTTAAAATAGTGCATTTGTTTTCTGTCGATGCAGTATTTCTCTTTAATATGTGTATTAGAATAATTTGGACGATGGTTGACTAAAGCAGCTTCCCTGCCTGTGCAGTTGTTTTCTATTTGCACAAAATATAAATCCAACATACCTGCCAACAACACGCAAATAGCAAACAAGACGTAGTTGTTGAGTTAAGCTTTAACAATGTGTCAAGTGTATTATAAGCTTCTTACTGCTGTGTGTACACAGGTCCCTGATAACTACACTCCACCAGCCCCCATCACTGCTCCTGTCATGGGATTCCCCGTGGAGGCACCTCAGCCCCACGATCACACCCAAGTCCCCCCTGGAGCCCCCCAGGAGCCCAGCGTGCAGGTTGGTGTATGACAACTGAATGTTTTTCTTTTATTCTAAACGGAAACGCACACGACAAACATAATAATAATACATTTTATTTATATAGCACTTTTCATGATACTCAAAGGCACTTAACATTTTTAAAACAACTAAAGAAACAAAATAAGAACAGAAGAAACACAATAAGAGGAAACCAAACAATTAAAACAGTGAAAAAAATCAAGCAGTTCTAACAAGGTGGGTCTTGATCAGTGATTTGAATGACGTCAGGTCGGTGCAGTCTCGGATGTGTTGGGGTAGAGACTTCCAGAGGGAGGGGGCAGCTATGGAGAAGGCTCTGTCGCCCCAGGTTCGGTGCTTGATTCCGAGTGTTGGAGAGAGGAGGTTTGCCTCAGAGGAGTGGAGGCTGCGAGAGGGAGTGTGGCGGTGGAGCAGGTCTGTGAGGTATGAACGGGCCTTTGGGTGAGAAGAAGGACTTTGAACTGGACGCGTTGAGGAACAGGGAGCCAGTGGAGGTTCCGGAGGACGGGGGAGATGTGTTCACGGGAGTTCTGGATGTATTGGGAGCTTATTGAGGACTTTGGAGGATGAACCACATAGGATGCTGTTGCAGTAGTCGATTCTGGATGTGATGAAAGCATGGATCAGAGTTTAGCAGCAGAGAAATAGAGTGATGTACGGAGACGAGCGATGTTTTTCTGGTGGATAAAGGCAGTCCTTGTGATTTTATTGGCATGTTGCTCAAAGCTGAGGTTGCTGTCGAGAACGACTCTAAGGTTGCGGATGTGTGGTGATGGGGACAGAGTGTAATTGTCCATGGTTAGGCAGAAGTCGTGGGTGGTTTTAGTGAGGGATTTAGGGCCGATGATTATTATGTCTGATTTTTCACAGTTGAGTTGGAGGAAGTTTGCTTGCATCCATGTTTTTATTTGAGTGAGGCAGTTGGTCAGAGTGGAACAAGGGCTGTGGTGATGGATTTGGTGGAGATGTAAATCTGGACGTCGTCGGCATAGCAGTGGAAATGTTTGCGTATGATGTTACCGAGGATGAACAAGAGAGGACCAAGCACCGAACCCTGGGGGACACCTTGTGACAGAGGAGCGATGGAGGAGGTGCAGTTATTGATGTTGATGAACTGTTGTCTGTTGGTGAGATATGAGCTGAGCCAGGAGAGGGCAGTGCCGGTGATGTTGAGGCAAGATTCCAGGCCGGAGAGGAGAATGGAGTGGTTACATAACAGTGATAACACCTTGCATGTTTTCTCCTCAGCTCCTCCAGCAGCTGCCAGCAGAGAGGGTGGAGCAGAAAGAGATCCCAGCTGATCACATGGTGCTCAAATCCACGTTTGACAGCCTGGTGCAGCGCTGCCAGCTCGCAGCGAGAGACCCAGTAAGCCTCACTACATGTGTATTAAAGGTTGTTGTTTATTAAAGAGGAAAGTTATGAAATGACCACATTGGTTTCTTTTTCAGCAAACAAAAAGGAAACTGGATGATGCCGCCAAACGTTTGGGATACCTGTATGACAAGCTGAGGGAGCAGACGGTGAGAAATAATTACATGCACCCATGTGTGAGGTTGCAGGAAGGATGTTTAAGATAATACACTCCAACTATCCTAGACGATCACATCACAACCCTTCTAGAGACAAAAATTCTGGTGTTCCAACGAGAGTCTTTTCCGCTCATGCAGTGATGAATTAAACCAGTTCACCCACTTAACAAACAGCTAAATAAGCAGCACCTGTTGCTGTTGCTGAGTATCCACCTTCATAGTACATGGGTGGCAAACATTTCAGATCTCGAGCAGGTAAAAACATAACTGTCCACATGACATGTATAATTAGAGGTGATTAAAAATAATCGTTCTCATGTGATGTGGGTGAACCAACCCGTTAGAACTCGTCCTAGCGTCAGTATCGCTTCATGAAGTCAAAGTTATTCATATTTCAAGTTTCCCACCGTATTTTTTTACTGAAAGTGTAATTTATAGCGCCTCTGTTAAAAGAATTCCGAACATTTTTCAGAGCTTCAGGGAAAATGAGTCGAGGCACACCGCCCGGATATTAATATGATATTTCAAACCACCGTCCTGAAGCTACATTCATGGTAACGAGATGAGAATCTGTCAGCTCAGTGGGTGATTGATTTAATGATCATATTGTACTGTCGCTCTGCAGATATTAGTTAGAGCAGCACATAGGAATTTACAAGGGGAAAACAGTGCAGTAAAATCTGGGTTAAAGGAAAGAGAAAACTGTCACAATCTTGATACTCAATCATGCAAGGAATCTTTCAGCAAAAACAGAGCCATAAAGAGCCCTAAAGTCTGTTAAGTCACTATCGCCGAATGAGGTAACACAATGGTGATTGAGCCTGTGGCCCACTGATGAAAGCCTTTGCATTTGCAGTATAACAGACCGGGTGTCTGTGGCGACTTAAGCGGAGAAAAATTGGCGCCCAGTTAGTGACTGGCGTTTTCCATCAGCCAGCATTGGTTGGTCTGCCAGAGAGAGTAGGCGGAGCTAAGCGGCTGCTTTTCCGCTCTCTGCAAGTGTTGCGAGTAAACAGTAATCTACTATGGCTGAACAAACAAAGGAAAGATCGATGACTACAGATACAACTTCAAAAATAAGTGAAAATCCAAAGAAAAAGAAACAAATTGGATGCTCAGATGAAGCAAACAGTCTAAAAAGGAGCCAACCGTGGACGTCACACATGCAACACTGTCTGGATATCTGGGAAGTCTGCCCCCGCAATTACCGTTTATCGCCATAGGTGCGGCCAAAGACAAAACTTTATGCAACTTAAAGTTTCTCAGAAAAACCAAAAAGTTTGAAGATGTAGCTTTTTGTGCACGTTATAGACTAAACATCAGGCACCACATATTAATCCTGTTTCCTCCCTGACCTCTCAGCTCTCTCACAACATCCTGAACGGGCTCCACGAGATCAGCCGCTGCGTGGCGAGTCAGAACTACCAGCGGGGTCTGGAGGTCCACACTCAGGTGGTGAGCAGCAGCAACTTCAGCGAGATCTCCGGCTTCATGCCCATCCTCAAAGTGGTCATGACCATCGCCAACAAGCTGGGCGTCTAACCCCCCCCTCCCCTCCATCACCAAGCAGACTTCAGTGTTACCATATTGTTATATATGTATTTATTTCTTTTTGACCTGATGACGTGCTTTGATAATGAGAATACTTAATGCTGATTGTAGTCTTCATCACTCCATGCGAGGACTCGGCTGAGGGGGATTTTCTTTTGTAGAGATTCGTCGGTGTTGCTGTGGTAATTTTACAAAAAAGATGAATGTATCCTGAAAGTTGTGATTCTGTGTAAATTCAACAGTTGATGTAATATACAAAGCAAGTGGCGCAAAGTTTGAATTAAGGCGGTGTTTGTACAAGTAGGTGCTTTTTTTCATAGTCCAAATTAGGCTCCATTTTTGCATATTTTACCTCTTACTTTGGCAGTCGATAAAGTTTTGATTGAATACATACAGGGCTCCAGCTGCATACACAAAACGTCTAGGTCTAGCAGCTCCTACATCTTTTGTAGGGGTGGAAATCTGGAGAAGAATCTGGGTTGCACTTATTATCCATCCTGTCGGTGTAGTTTGTCGGAGGGAGAAACTCACAACAAGCATTTAAAACTGTAACATAAAGTAAATACTGATTGTTCTCCTCGCCTGCTGTAACAGATCATGTCCGGTTATTTGTGCCATGACGGATTTTGGGCCAAAGCACTGCAGAAGAATCGCGCACAGTGGTTGTTTTTCTCCATCTTATGTTAAATCAGCCCTATTAGCACTGATATTTCCTGATACGCTTGCTCGAATGACAGATTTTTTGTGTTTGTTTTACCCTCTGATTCTCTCCATGTCTCTCACTGCTGAGTTCACATGGCAGCTCATGAATAAACCATTCATTTACGTTGGACTGCAAATGATCCCCTCCATGTTTAAAATGCTTAAACTCATCTTTCTACCCAGCTTTTCTAACTCTCAATTCATTTTTTTTAAAGTTGTATTTGTTTTAGATTAGACCATCCAGCGATACCAACCTGAATGAACTGATGAACATGAAATGAAACATGTATAACTGTTTGGTTTGTAGCTGGAGAAAAAGCTGGAGAGTTTGGTGTATCATGGCAGCAGCAGAAGGCAGTGAAGTGCCTCCGTGTGCTCATTTTGGTTGCACAGATATTTATACAATCCATGTTGCTTACTTTACTCATTGCGGAAACTTTTTTCAAATAAAAATTCACTTCAGAGGTTTTGAGACTTGATTCATTCTTCTTCTATTGTATTTATAATACCCATGTTATAGCTGCCTTCTAATAAGACCCCATTCAGAGAGGGCTTAGATGTAGCCTTAATGGCTATTAAATCATTCATTGATTCTTTATACATTTGTTATTTGTCATGAATAGGAACAAATTAGTTTTGTGCTTATAAAAAAGATAAGCAGCATGTGACCCCTTTTTGATTTATGTTTATGTGTAAATGCAAAAGGGGACTTAGTAAACAGTAGGAAGCATTGGCCTTTGATTAAACGTGGCATATAAAGACCTAACTAAAATGATAAAGCACTTAACAGATAGTTAGATACTTTATTAATCATTACAGGAAATTGCACACAGCAGCTTCGATCACAGTATAAACACTGAACATAAAAACAAGATAACATAAAAATACTAAAATAAGTATCTAAACCAGACTTAAACTTACAAATAAGACACTAAAAGATAGCTAAGAAATGTAATTTAAAAATCTGTGCTAAAGTGGCTTGTAAAAAGCTCAATATAAGTGAATAAATGAAAATATATACAGTGCAAAAATACACATTTGTATGTATAATTTAAGCAACTGTTTCCTTAACATGAGCGTACATTGTTTTTACAACTGATCAAACAGTCTGATGACAGCTAACAGAAAAGATTTCCTGTATTATTTAGTTCAGCAGTCTTCTCGCCATGCTGCAAATGGTTAACACCAGACGAACGCCTTTTGGCAGTCTACAATTTGTCTAATTATTTTTTATAACTATTAATCATTAAAAAATTAACAAAATGTCAGTACAATATTTCTACATTTGACTTGATTAAACTCTTTATTTTGCTTTTAAATGCAGGACGTTGTGTTGTTTCTGCTTTTATATGTAATTTCCATGTTGAACAGTAGAGGTCTCTAACTCGCATCTTACATTGTCTTTTCAAGCTCCACAGCAACATCACAATGAGCTACCTGCTGTTGTCGTATACTTTATTTACATCTACGGCTACAGGTAAGCTTTACATCATCTGCTGCTCTCTTCCACCCAAAGCACTTGAATGCACCAGAAGCTGCATTTACGACTGTTTTAATTTCTGTAAATATTTTCGTTTCATTTAGCTCATTGCATATCCATCCATTACCAAATCCTCCCGAGGGTGCGAAACGGCAGTTTGTAAGCTGGCACAGGTGGTTCACGCGACCGTCTTCCATTGGTCCAGAAGGATCATAAGTCAGGACCTCTCCGCTGATTGGCCGGATGGAGTCAGACGCTGTGAGCAGCGAGGCGCGTGTGATTTTTGGGGGGTTTTGAACTGCAGTAACCTCGGTCAGTCGGTCTGGGGTGATGTTTATAGAATGTAACTTCGACACACAAACGCACACGCACACACACCACTGCAGCCCTGAGTCATGCTGTTCATGTGGCTTCATGAGGTGACTCATCTTTCAGTGAGGCTGTACTGTCCTGAGTTATACATCCTGTGTAAATACTTTAGTATGCTTCTTTTTCTCCAGCACCACATTTCAGCAGAGAGTAATGCTGCCGTTTTTCTTTACTCTGCGACCTTTATCTGACAGCATTAGTTTCAGTTACTTTCCAAATTCACATTATTATTAGAAACAACAAAATGCGTATTCTTCTTTAATATTTTTAAGTGGTATTGCATATTAAGTTATAAGGTAATTCTTTATTAATCCCCAGAGGGCGAATTCAAAGTAGCAAGAAGGTAAATACAAATAGAAATAAGATCGATAAAGAGATAAAATTAAATAAGAGGTATATACAAAAGGTGACATAAGTGACAATCTAAAGTGACATTGCATGGATAATAGCAGCAACATTTAGCAGTATAAAATAGTGCCTCCTTAACCAGCAAATCCAATCATAGGTAAGATATTCTGACATGTCCTGTTCTGCATTGAGACTTTTATTTTGGTATATTTTGATACTAGTTTTACTTGAGTACACTATTTAATGCATGGCAGATTTATGGCTACATTTACTTTAGTAAAATATTTGAGTACTTACCTTTGAGTAGGTACATCACCTTTATTTGAGTCTTTCACTGTACGCTACCTTCTCTCAAATTAGACATATAACATATAAAGTAGTTCAAATTAGCCCCGCCTCAAGCACCTGCATCTCTTAAATGTTGCTAACACACTAATGCATAATAAACCATTCATTTTGACAGTGATGGTTTAGCCGTTTTTCTTGACACATATTGTCTTTACATTGTAGTATTTCAACTTGTACTAAAGCAAATGATCTCAGTCATTCTTTTTAAAACCTGATGTTGAATTTATGACACACGAGAGAAAGAAAATCCTGACTTTTAGAGAAGATTTAAGCTTTTATAAAATTACCTTAAACAATTATATGTAAATGTAATAATTGGTTCAATTTGCTCATCTAAATGATCGTTCATAAATAGAACATCCATAAATAGTGCTCTCCTCAGCCTGAGGACGTCTGATGTAACATAAATAAACTGGTCTCTGGTCAGCACACTGGTCCCACATTCCTCTCTGCCCTGTGTAAACCATTTAACACATTTTCAGAGTGCTTGCCTCATCTGCTGCCCAGAGGAGCAAATACCGGCAGTATTAAATAGTCGGGATGCGTTACGTCAGCAGCAGACTGGAGGCGATGAGTTTGTCTTTACCACAGAAGGGAAAACCAAACGAGGGGCCGAAATCTCTGAACGTTTATGTTGGATAACTTCCACAAAAGCAGATCTTGTACATCTTCACACAGACACAGCTGTAGGAGAAGTACTCAGGTCACTTACTCAAGTACACACCATAATGTTGAAATACTCACTTACAAGAAGAGGCTCTGTATTAAGTACTTGAGATAGTTAGATTGTACAAAGTATGATAGTTATGTAAGCTGCAATTTAGAGCTATAGCCTGTCAAAATGTGGCTATTTTTACACATTTAAATACTGTTGCATGTTACTTCAGGGTCATGAGGGGGCCGATCCCAGCTGTCATAGGGCGAGAGGCGGCGTACCCTCTGGACAGATCACCAGTCAATCACAGGGCTGACACACAGAGACAGACGACCTTTCACGCTCACACCTCATGAAGAGTCACCAATGTCTTTAGACTGTGGGAGGAAGCCGGAGTACTGGGAGGGAACCACAGGGAGAACATGCAAAGTCCACACAGAAAGGCCCCTTTCGTCCAAACTGGGTTTCAAACCAGGAACCTTCTAGCTGTGAGGCGACCCAGCAGCCCATCTATGTTGATATTTATAAGATTGAGTCATATTTTATGAGCTGACCACATGTTTAATACATAAAACAAGTGCTATAGGGTTGAAAGTCCATCTACTCTACTACACATACACATTCAAAAACTGATTAGACCTTTTTATCACTACATAAGGGTTTTTGAAAGCTGTTACTTCATAGATTTAAATACAAACTTATATTTTTATACAAGGCCAGACATTTTCTTGTGGTCAACCTCTGCCAGGACAGTGATAATGGCTGAACTTACCGTCCCATGGGAGGAAGGCATGGATGCAGCCTATGACAGGAAAAAGGACAAGTACGCCGAGCTCGCCGCAGCCTGCACGGAAGCAGGGTGGAAGGTATACGCCTACCCCGTGGAAGTTGGTGGTTTGTTGGAAAATCCACCCAACAACTTCTGAAAACACTGACTGGTCTCAAGCAGAGGAGGGCCCTCAAAGAACTCGCTGAGGAGGCAGAACAAAGGAGCTGACTTTGGCTAGGGAAACGTCCCTACCGCTGCCCCACCACCTGGAGATGTTTGGGGTGAGCCAGCCCTGTGGCACTGGCGGCAGGCAGCAATGCCCTGCAGGTAAATAGTACCTGTGCTTCCATCTAAATATGAGGTGATCTTATAAATTATGGATGCAAACCATTTCTTTCTGGCTGATAAATCTAATAAGAATTTTCTGACTAATAATAATAACTCAATCCTATATGAATATATGACTCTAATGGGCACTCTCAAGCACAGTGAGCTGATAATACTTTTACTCACATTACACACTGACTATTAAAAGTACTGTCATGTGATTTATTCCTACTTTTACTTCTGGATTTTCTCCGCCTCCGAGGTTAAGATATCCTGTCAGGACCTGCTGTAGAATTGAGCCAGAAAAGCGCAGGCCGGAATACAGCGTCATGATGAAGGCTGAGTTGGGCCCCGTTCATCATTTAAACAGCAGACGCTCTGACAGCGTCTGGCCCCATCCTTCACAGAATCAAGATTAAATGCTTCCTGCTGCGGCTCGGACTTAACTGGGCCTGCAGGAGCAGCCGGATCGTCTGTTTCACTTCTGACAGACCTGCCGTGACAGTCAAAGTAAGAACTCGGAAATTAAAAGCAAGGTCCAGAGATGTTTCTAAACTGGCACCAAAGTCCACTCAAAAAAACACACATTTAAGAGAGGCTCTCCAGGGAGGCTCCACGTCCACACCATAAATATAAACAGAAATAAAGAAGAGAGACAAATGTTCATGGAATTACGAGTGTATTGAAAATATTGTGAATTTTATTTCAGAATAGAATACAGTTGAGATTTGATGCAATCATTCATAGTGACAACCTTTTTGAGCCTCCTCACCGCGGGGGAAAATATCGATTCTGGCGCTATGGGCTGCAGGAGTTGTTTGCATGGCTTGTGATACATATCGTCAGGTTTGTTAGGTGCTTTAAGAATCTCATGACAGTACCTTTGATTGGTCGTTTTCAAAGTAAGATGGGTTGATAACAAGTTGGCACATCCATCAGAGCCCATATTTTGTTAAATCTGCTGATTGAATGTTGCACCAGGCGTCTGATACACGTTATCCTCTATTTTGCATTCACAGTACCGTAATGTTGTCATGCTACCATTTGCCTAAATTAAATGCATATGTGGTTTTCAGAATAAAAACAACCTGGTGCTTCAGCCTGTAAACATGGACCTCGGTCAGATCGGTTTCGTGGTACTTGAACCCTTTTTTGTCTTAACTGACAGGACGTGAAGAAGTTCAGGAATGGATGCAAGTCATAAGGCATTCGGTTGTTTCCTGACTCTTGGGAAGAAACATAAACAGGTGCTTTTTATTTTGATATACTTTTTCGAGACTGTCTGCCAAATATTGGAGTGCAGAAAAAAACGCTTTGGGTTTAAAAGTCAATTAAAGGAAATAAATACATAAATAAGGTAATAAAAGCATTCCGCACACCAGAACATGAACATCGATGCATCGGAAATTTTGCAGCGACAATCAGCGTTTTTTTAGGACATCGAAGGGAAACCAGACTCGTCTCAGGAATTACAACGGCAGCAGTTCTGATGCTCCAAAAAGCGATGCAGCTCCACAGTACGTTACAAAAATAGACACGGCTCTGCCGTCAAGAGCCACCGAAGAAACACCTCACTATGACACCTACTACGGAATATCGTCATGCATGAGTTGTTTTTGTAACACCAGAACTGTCACATGACCAGGCTGCTACATCGACCAACCAGGTCTCTGCGGCCGCACGTTTCAGGGTGAAAATGACGGAGAACAAAGAGGAAGCAAAGCCGGGATGTTAAAAAACTTCCACAATGATGTTGACTGAAGAAGCAACATCGACTTAGTGTGCTCTATTAAGATGGTTATAAAGATGCTGACAGTTGGCACGATGAAATAGTCAATTAAACATCACACGGTTCAAAGATTACATTTATCACTTGCTTTTGATATTAAATGGCAGTTTTGATTGAATGATAAATGCGTCCCTTATATTTGGTTTGGTTTTCTGCAAATAAAAACCAAGTTCCACGCTGCACATTTTGGCAAGCCGCTTCGTCAGGTTATAAAGAGATGGTCTGGGTCCCCTCGCTCTAGCATCATGTGCCATATTTCTATAAAGCCAGCTACTGTTTTCCTAACAAAACATAATTTAAACTCTTCTCTCTCTCCCATTCTTAAACTCTCGGAGTGCTCAAAATGAAGTGAATTTATATCAGAACAGTAAAAACTCGCTGTAAACTGCAATAAAGGCAACAGTCTCCAATCAGTATCAGTTAAACCTCCACATGTCTGTGCTCCACTTGTCGTCTACTTTGATTAATAGTTGAGTAATACTTACATAAAAATGACGGGCTACATGACTTTGCATGAAGACAGCAGAAACAGCGGAGAATGACGTTGACTTTTGAAATTGATCTAATTCAAATCTAAAACATGTTTGCAAACACTTTGGCCACGTCTGAACGGTAGGAACCAAAAGGCCAAGAGCTTTGCAAAATGTGTTGGGTTGTTATCCATCTTGAACAATTTGTTTAGTTACAGCTACAAAAAACCACAAAAACAAGCAAAATGTGGTCGAGGCCCTCATGAAGCTGACTTATATCCTCAGAGGATGAGAAATGGAGAGCTGTCAAAGGACTGTGAAGCTTCTTCTGTTACGGTTGTTTTCGCCTTGAAGCTGACCACAGTTCAACAATCTTAGCCACTCCGGTGGCTCCCGTCTCCCGTGCGCTGTATTCGGGCCAGGACCGTCTCGTGGGACACCCTCTTGCGGTCCTTGGCCAGGCCCAAGAAGCACATGAAGTCGATGAAACACGTGGTGAGGTTCAACTTGCAGCCAAACTCGCTGGTTGCATAGTCAAAGGGGAAGGAGTGGTGGTAGTTGTGGAATCCCTCGCCTGTAGGGTGCAAAAAACCAAGTAAAAGCATCAAAAGGTTATAGAACATGACGTGTATCAGACTCTGCAAAGCTGGAGGATGCTTAAAGTTATTAAGACTGCTTTTCACTCGTTATATTTAAGGTTGGTGCAAAAATCTACATGTACCAGGATGCATTGCACGAGCAGCTGCAGTTTGTCCGTTGCTACGCTGCATTTCTACAGCTGTGCACTCTTCTAGGATACTGAATATCTGAATCAGCTAAATGTGTCTCGTCCATAAATTTCTCTGCACTCATATTGTCATTTTCACTTTTGGAAACTCCAATCAAAGCTGGAAAACTTCTTTCGCTGAACACAGAAAAGCAGACGTGCCGAGATGTTTCAAGAAACACAGAAAACATCAGCAACAACCACAAGTGTTTTTCATGCTATATACCTAACTCTGATAGAGATAAGGTTGGAAATCAGCGGGATGTACAGTAGGGTTCATTTAAACACATGTTTAATGAGCGAGACTCCACACGGTGCCCGGCTGTTTTGGAGGAGATTTTAATGTAGTGGCCACATTAAGAACTTCTTTACACTATTTTATCCAATACACCAGGGCTTCTCAACCTTTTTGGAGCCAGAGAACATTTTTTGACGACCCCCTCATAATCGTAACACCGATCTGCCCTCTTAGATGCCATTAAAACTATTTGCATTGTATCAACTCATCAATACTTCCTGTTTCGTAGTGATCAACAGAAAAACATTCCCATTTGAATCATGGTAATACCACTTACATACTTTCAAACAAAGGGTCATTTTATTCAAATTGCTTGCGGACTCAACTTGACAGCATTTATACTTCCTCAAGTAACTGATCTTAAAAGCTCTCAGAAAATTAACAGCAGCGAGACAGCCGCAGGAACGGTTCGCTGCGACCGGAATGAGTTGAGTGATTCAGATTGACGTGACGTGTCACAATCATATCAGTTTCTATTGGTCCGAAGCAAAGGAATTAGGTTTATGAATCACGTTACGGCTGTATGTGCTCCCTGTTCTGTTTGTCCCTTCTCCCCTTCTGTTCTCAGCTCTGCAGGTGAACCTAATTGCAACGAGGTGCACCTGGCCTTTGATCAGTAGCCTATTTAAGACACCAGCACTGACATCAGGAGAGGCTTCTGGAGTGGGGACTGCTGTGGTTCTGCCTGTCAGACTGGGATTTTGTGTTGTGTTCTAGTTGCTTTTGTTAGACTTCAGTTAATGATTCAGTTGTTAGTATTGTCTATAATAAATCCCTTGGTTTTGACTTTTTTTAAGGTGTTTCCTGTGAGTTTGTTGGGTCAAATGTGGATTGTTGTTAGTCCCATAGGGCCGCCTTAGGGTGGGGCGTAACACACTAAGACTTACAGATTTGATGTTGCTCATTTTATCTGATCTTTAGAAAATGTGGTGCCTAAAATGTTTAAAAGGTTATGCATTTAATTTGGCATGCAGTGCACTGACTCTTGAACCCGCTGTGCAGCCAAATGTTTGCAACAGGTGCAGCTATCAGCTACAAGCATTACTGCAAGATGTATTGGTGCTTTGTCTATAGGTAGACTAATCAAAGTTCCATGCATATACCATAAATATCCTTCTTATGAGTCATGAGTCTCTTCTAAGTTCCTGTAATAATTCACTCTCTCACTATCTTGACACGTGCATGCGTTTCTCTTACCTATGGCGCTGAACGTGACAAACTTGTTCTCCCGGGGGTTGATGTTCTTGTCATAGGGCCTGTTCCCCCACATGTGCGCCGCGCTGTTCACCAGCCAGGTAGCGTTCAGCACCAAGGTGTACCTCAGCAGAGCCGGGACGAAGTAGGCCACCCACAGAGACTCCCCCCACAGGTACCAAGGCACGAACATGGGGACGAAGAAGCACATGAGCAGCACGGACGGCCTGTAATACCTAGAGGGGGAGGAAGAGAGCGGAGAGAATGGAGCTGTTTACTCAGTGCGGCGCAACTGGCCTGATTGTCAGACCAGGGATTGTTCACTTTGCTTCACATGACACCGTTAGCACTTAGGCCAACATCGGTGCATGACATGTTGGTAGCTGTCAGCCTGTTTAACCAGAATGACGCATGATGCAACCCGCCCTATATAGACACAACTCTGCAGCGGTTTGTGAGCAAACGGTGGGGGGTGGGTACGTTTATTTTTTGCTCTTTATTTATATTTGACAAGTAAGACAAAGTGAAATTACAGCCTGATTAGTGTCCACACTTCCTGCCTAAGTAGAAGGGGCACTTGTGTAAATCCGAACACTCATTGACGCCACTTACTTCCTTTGAAACATCACAACTTTGTCATTCCGCAGGTCAGTGAGCTCCAGCTTGCGCCCCTTCTCGATGACGTCGGGGTGCTTGCGCACGAGCAGCCAGCCGATGTGGGCGAAGAAGAAGCCCCGCACGGCGTTGTGAGGGTCGGCATCGGTCTCTGAATATTTGTGGTGAACCCTGTGGTCTCGAGCCCATTCAAAGATATCATTCTGTGGGTTCAAGCGAAGACAGAGATTACACACGCTGTACTCGCAACATGGCACTTACACAGCGATGAAAACAGCTATTATCACAAGTGTGTGCCGGTGTGTGTCATTTTTCAGGTACCTGAAATGCCATGGAGTTAGCAAAACCAAGAAAGATCTTTAGAGGTAATGTGGCCTTGTAGGATCTGTGACTCCACAGGCGATGAGCTCCTGCAGTGACTCCTAAAGCACTTATCAAAAAACAGAGTACAGCTGTGGAGAGAAACGCATCAACAAATTAGTTTGACCACTTCTACTCCTGTCTTAAGCACTTTATTGACTAATTCTGCACACTGCAATGTCTGTGCATTCAACATTTTCTGTGCACTTTTACAATTTAAGGGCTAGGAAGGCGATTAGAGAGCCTAGATTACATGTTTGTTGTCCCTAAACTGTGAAACAGTTTGCCAAAATACGAGAGGAAAAGATGGAGTATAGCATTTGTTTACCACGCTGTAGAAGATAATCCCTTTCCCTCTTATTTAGGGCAAAATATTAATGTATTTACAACAAGATTATCCTCATAACACAATTAAATGTATCACTTTCACTTTCTGCACAGTATTTCTAGCGGAAATGGTTCAAATGTATCTATAACTGAAGGTGATTGTCGTCTGTTTTGATAGGGATTTACTAACATTTATCAGAGCATGGCATTTAATATGGACCTGTGATACACTCTGGGTAATGTAATTATTACATCACATTAGATGATGACTGGATGGATGGATAAAACCATTTGATGATTGGATGTATGAGACTGGAAGCATGCAAATCCGTTCAGAAGTGCAGCCTCTGTCGTTTTGATCACAAGAAATACACACTACAATGACTTCTAACAAATGTTTTAAGAAAGAAAGCAGTTTATTTACTTAACTGGCTATATTTTGTTTGTCTGCATTCCTACCGTTACCTATACTAGGTTACTACCTTATACTATTGCTTAATCCAATAAAACATAATAGGTGTTCTCTGTCATAAAGGAGTGCAAGATGTTTTCAAGGCAAGCATGCACTGTAAAATTTACAACTTCAGTATACATGCTGTGACATGAAATCTCTGATGGTGATATAATCCGAGCACATGCAGGATACTGGGAGGGATCATGCACAGATACATGCATGCAAGTGGGCTGGGCTGCTGACATAACAGCAGAGATTTGATTACAAAACTGTATGTAACAGAAAATGCAGATACGCCGTTAACAGGTTGGATTCATACTTACACCAAAGCAAGGTCAAAGGAGATGCGGAAGGGATGAGTAACACGGCGTACACGGCACCTATATGCAATAGAGTCATCAATATGACATTTCTCCATACGATGGTCGTGGCCGGTTTGGGGCCTTCTTTCTCTTTGTATGTGTGATCGAACACGTCTTCTCTGTTGGCCTCTGGAGGAACATTTCCGTTGCTGGGCTTGTGCTGCTGCTGCTTCTTCTCCAACGCCTCCGCCTCCGTCATGGTGCTGACAGCGGTTTGGTGATGCTCTGCGCGGCAAACATTAGAGAAATCCGTCATGTGGGTGTTTTTGTGAGGAGCTAACGTCACGTTGGCGATAAAACAGCTTCACGCGGCGAATATGTAAATTATTTTTATGCTAGCGGGGCTAAGCTAGCTGTTGAGGCAGAGGATGGTCATATAACGATGATGCTGACTTCTAGCTGACACACGACATTTGCTATGTTGCGTAACACTCATATTACACCTGTAGCACAAATACATTTTATAGAAACAACTCACCAAAAGGCCAGAAGAAGAGTAGAAATTATTTGCGTTAAACGGAGATGATGCTGTTCTGCCAAAAACTACAGTAACCCAGAAAGAGAGAGTGATAGTCAGATCTGCAGCGAGCGAATCAATAAGAGCTGGAGCTCCGAGGTGAAACTGACCAATCAGCGCCCAGATGCCGCCTCAAGCTAGGATTCTGATTGGCTGCCGGTTTATCTGCTGTTCACCTTTTATTCATTCTCTTGCCAGATGTACATTTACCTCCCCTGGAGAGAAGCCGCTGCTGTCTAGACTTGTATTGAATTAACTGCACTCATGTTGTCGTTCACGCGCCAGTATTAATGAATCCAGTAAGAAGTGACGCGGTGTTAAAAAATCAACGATGAAACTGGGACCGAACAAGTTACTGTACACCCAAAAAAAAATCCAGCGGTCGAGGGGGAGGACCCCCCGCCCACCCCACTCAGATGAAAAACACAGATGGATGGGTGCTCTGTGACGTCACCAACAGCCCCTAAAAAGTCCCTAAAATGTACAAAATAAATGAATCAGGTGATAGGAAATGAATGTAAATATTCAAGTAATGTTATAGCAATAAAAAATATATATTGATTAAGGCCGCTTTATTCATTGTGCAGCACCACAAACGGATTATTTTTTATTAATAGATTTAGAAAACACAGCAAGAGAATAATTTTGAAAGGGATTTATTATGATTCATTATTTACGGAATTCCAATCCACACTTTTAATAATAATAAAAGAAGATAAACAAGAAGAATAAGAAAAAAGAAAGTTCTATATTGTAATCTTCCCACAAGGAAATATAAGCACCATATTTCAAATGCTAAACAAAAAAACACCAAATAGTATGAAACAAAATTCACTCAGAGAAAAAAAAGTTGTTTTAAAAGAAAAGCTTGGATTTTATAATTTGAGATAGATAGCTAGATAGATAGCTAGATAGATAGATACAAAGTTACACACCAAATGTACACATAGCTCCCACACACATATGGAACATAGACTGTATAAATAAGGATATGGAACATAGACTGTATAAATAATATATATAGATACGGAAGCAGAGTTAAAATGGGTGGAGTGGGTGGGGTCATGTGCTATGGTGTGTGATCTGTGAGTAATGGCTTATCAAACAATGTAACAGAAATTAAAAAAAACATATTAGTAAAATATACAGACAATGTGATGTTGAACTGAGCTGAAGAGACGGTTACAGATACTTCACAGGAAAGAGTGTTGAAACATCCATGGCCGACCCAAATTTAAAAAAAGACTATTTGTCTCCATCTAGTGGATAAATGAAGCAGCACAGTAACCCAACACTGTGCGCATATCGTGCAAACAGAGCTAACCTTTCTTAAACGTATGGGCTCCAGACACCAGCTGCAAAAACGTTATAATACCGTCAAATTTGTCACCAACTTACACTCGTTACATTTGCAGCATCCGCATGACGTCATCAGCACGCGACTTTATTTACTTCTGGTCCAGTTAGCCGCTGCCCCGCTGCAATGGAAGTAAACAGGGACGAAGCGGAGCGCTGCATTGACATTGCAACCGCGGCGTTAACCAGTGGGCATCCGGACAAGGCGCAGAGGTTTTTGGAGAAGGCGCAGAGACTCTTCCCCACGGAGAAAGCGAAGGGTGAGTTAAGATGGCCGAGCCCTAAGTGAGGGGCGCTTGGCCCGGGGAGATACGCAGCATCATCACCGGCCGGCAGCATCACCTGCATCCCGGATGAGCTCTGCAGTGCATTTAGCTGGGGCCTGTGATAGCACAGAGCCTAGCTGTATGTCATAATGTTGTCATTTCAGACAAATTAAACCATTCCTGCTGTAGCTATTGTTTATGAAATGCTTAACATTAAACAGATGTTGCTTTTACGATAGCTAAGCCTATAACTACAGGGCTGAAGTGGGAGAGGGGCAATAAGACCCTTAGACGACCAATAAACCCGTTTTGTTTATTGGTTTTACAACACATACATAAAAAATGATACCACAATGTAGCAACAGGGCACATAAAAAATAAAATAATAAAATGTGAAATGGATTGGATTGGATTTAAGCCTAGATATGAGATGTTTGTTATAGTGGTGTAAGTATTTGGTAATTTGGTCTTGGGGACTGTTTGATAGTAAGTAAAAAGAAATCTGAGATGATCACTCTCACTAGCTGTCCACAATATGTAAAAAAAAAAAAAAATAAGGCTAGTTTCTTGTGTCTACTGTGAGGCTCCTTGTTATGTTACTTACTTCTGTAGAGAAGCTTAATATTTTACTGTACTGCAGGATCTGCCTGGCTAATTTTAACAACACTGTTACTATATCCCTTCTAGCACTGCTGGAGCTGATAGCAAAGAATGGATTCACACCTAGACAAGGCGGTCACTCAGACTTTAATGGGGTCCCGGGGCCTCGGCAGCGACAGACCACCAGCGAGAATACCAGACCTGAAGAGAAGCCCTCAGAAACATCGAAACCCTACACAGTAGATCAGCTAGAAGCTGTGCGGAGGTGAGGCTGACGATCATGTTATTTCTGAAAAGGAATACTGTATATATTTGACACATTTTCAAACTTTATATGGAACACTTTACATCCTCTCGACAGGATAAAACAATGCAAAGACTTCTATGAAATTCTCGGGGTCCAGGCAGACTTTTCTGAGGATGAACTTAAAAGATCATACAGAAAACTCGCATTAAAATTCCATCCAGATAAGAATCATGCTCCAGGTGCTACAGAGGCGTTTAAAGGTGAGCAGCATTATTAGATGCTGTTACAGGAGGTATTTTAGCTCTTCTGACCTCAAACATTCTTATTTGTAACAGCTATTGGGAACGCGTATGCTGTTCTGAGTAATGCCAACAAAAGACGACAGTACGATCAATGCGGAGAAGAGCGGAGGCATCCTTCAGGACACGGCCCAGACAATGAAAACTTTGAGCCTGACATTTCCCCTGAAGACCTCTTCAACATGTTCTTCGGTGGAGGATACCCGACAAGTGAGATTCCTTGTTTTGTGTTTCATGCCGAGCCTGTGCGAAGCATTGATTTCACTGTAAGACACTTTATGATCTGCCTTTTAAGTGCTACATGTGCTACATTAATCTAGGTAATGCTAATGTGTATCCCAACGGGCGGATGCGCTTCCCAAGGCGAGAGAGACGAGAGCGGCAGAGAGATGTAAGTTTGATGTTATTATTAGAGCTCCTGCAGACTGCAGATGTGCAAAAAATGTGTCGTGATTGTCGGACAGCAGGGGGAGACATCGAGTCATCTCTAAATGTTTTGGGGTGCATTCAGGAGTATTCAAGTGCCTCTTCTTTGCAGGGAGGCCTTGCTCTCTTCGTGCAGGTCATGCCCATCCTCATCCTGGTTATTGTGTCGGCTCTCAGTCAGATCATGGTCAACAGCCCCCCCTACAGCCTCAGCTTCAGGCCGTGAGTGTGATCCCTGCTCTGACATCTGCCTGAGAATAATTTGAAATAACCAAACTTCCTGTTAAACTGCAGGAGATTAATTAACTGTTGCATGAATTTTAAATGAAAGTTAATTACATTTTTGAGAGGTCACTGATTTATAGGTTTATCTGCCCCCAATATAGATTAGCTTTCATAATATTTGCAGTTATAATTCTTCCTAAGACATATTCATTGTGTTGACTTTTTCAGCTTCTTGTTTGCTTTAGAAAGAACATCTTGATGCCGCCTCAGTTTGTTCCAACACACCTCGTCTCTGTTTGCAAGGATTGCTGGCTCCATGGCCACTCTCCATATTGTCTGCCTGTGTGTGTTTCAGATACACTTGTGTACTTTCTGGCCCATCTGTGCGCCATAATCAGCCCTGAGTCACGCAAACAGAGACAGACGGTGCCAGAGTTGTCATCCTTGCGCCGTGTTCGGTCGTATGATATCTCTCCCACGCTTTGTTCTATCTTCGCAGGTCAGCAGGTTACACGCAGAAGAGACTGACTGAGAACCTGAAGGTGCCATATTATGTGGGGGAGCAGCTCTCCAAAGAGTTGACTGGAGGGAATCTGAAGAATTTGGAGCGGACGGTGGAGGATGATTATATTTCCAACCTTCGCAACAATTGCTGGAAGGAGAAACAACAAAGTATGTTTGCCAGGGAGACAAGCAGCTCTTATTAATTTAGTTAAAGAGCAGCTCCAGTCATGTTTTAAGACATAATACTCTGCTTGAAATTAGAAATTGTGTCTGATATGTTTTTCTGCTTAATACGTTTAATTACCTTGTAAAAATCCTCCTAAGGCATCTCCTCCTTCTCCCTTATTGAAAATTCTGCATCGTCCCCGCCCACTATGCACATTTCCATCTGTTTAGTGGCAACTTAGCTAGCTTGAAATGTAGTAATTAGCAGTGGTAACGTTAGCAGTCAGTAGTGAGTTTGCAAAAATTACGATGATGGTTACAGCTGGCTCGCACATCGCCGAAGTGGTTGCCAAAGGTTGCACGTAATGATATGCATAGCGTCACCCCGTCCTTTAACAGGATTGGCTCCTTAGGTTTGTGACGTCACAAACCTGCCAATCTGAAAACGTGTTGTTCAGCCTGTCCTTGGTACACTGCAGTTTAAAAGCAGACAGGCCCAGCCATGGAGATGACTGCTGATGTTGTCCCTGATATGTCTTGTAGCACATGAAGAACACCACATGGAGATGTTTACAAGGTTAAACACTTGATTTTCACTGGAGGTTGTTAAATATACGTATTAAAATATGTTTCTGCCTGTATAAATTATTGGATTGTTATTATAGACATATATCTTTCATGAGTTGTTCTGTTGTTTCCTGCAGAGGAGGGCATGCTGTACAGGGCTCGCTATTTCGGAGACACCGATCTGTATCAAAGAGCTCAGAGGGCTCGCACACCGAGCTGCGCCAAGCTGTCCGAGATCACAGCTTCATTACATGGATGAAGCTGCTTTCCTAATCAAAAAGCAAGTCCTCCAGAGACTTTTTTTCTCATTTCTGAACCCATTTTGTTGTGATTTCCTGCATGTTTCATCTCTTTCTTTCTCTGTCTTTTTGTCTGCAGGTTTCCAGAATCAACACAAGAGATAATCGGCTGTAAATAGATGAGCTTTAACTATCTGGAAACTGAACATGAATCAACAAGCAACACGAACAAACCAGCACCAATCTGCATCAAACTGACCACATGAATTGGTTGCAACCTTTTCTGTGGAACTTAAGTCTGTGAAAATGAAAATATAATGTTAATATATTGTTTTAAAAAGGAAAAGCCACTTAAAATAGCTTGTCCTCCTGACAATAAAGGGGTTTGGACGACCTCCAAGCCCCAGTTATGAGGAGCCATGATGAAGCTGGCCGAGGCCTCTTCATAGTTTTTGTGCAAATGCAGTCAGAAACAGGACGTAGATAAAGTCGTACGGATGTAAATTATGTAGCAGCTGAGTAGATATCACACCAAATGCTTCCTCTTTCTTTTCACGCCGTCAGATCAGCGGAGGAGATGAGTTTGAGGGGGGTTAGCTGATTTAGCTTCAAATGCACATTCTGAAACTATGCAGGAATATTGTGAAACCTCTGATGAATATACACTCATGTCTCGGGTTTGTCAGACACTTGACCATCTGATTCGTCCTCTGCTGCTGCGTGTATGTGTGAGAAAAAAAAGTCCCCTTACACTTTGCCTCTTTTAACTGTTTTAAGGGTAGAACTGTATAGTGTAACTTTATGGCATTTCACAATAAAAGCCAAGAGAATAATAGACATAGTTACCCACAAAGTGGGACTTTAACAAGTTCTGGTTTTGCAGCTTAATATGTTTGATGAACGACTGTTGGAAAAGCATTTTTGTCACACTGTTTTGTTTATAGTATGCTATTTATTTTAAGTATTATTTATTTGAACGATGTATTATCAGACTAAGCAAACAACACTGACCTTGCTCACTTTTTCCACCATGTTTTTACTCCCTGATGAAAATAAATATGGATGCTCAAACGCGTTGGAAGTGATTCATTTTCCTCCGAGCAGAAGAAGCAACAGAAAACAGAGACAAAAGCTGAGTCAGCACATAGGGCACGTAGAAAGTCTGCCGGCTGGCTCAAACTAAGGAATGGGGAACTGGAAACATGGCTTGCAGCACGTCCACGTTTCGGGGGACGTGCAACATGTGCCTGTTTGGAACTGCAGCGTCACAGACGCTCACCGCAAATGTTCACCACTGTTTTTGGCAGATGTTGCAACTCTGCTTTCTATTTTTGACTTGGCACATGTAGTTGTTTGTTCTTCTTCAGTGGTTAATGTGTCGGTGTGCACGACGTGCAACACATCAGGATATAGCCGAACATTATCCCTCATTACAACAGGTACCCAAGTATTCTCTTTATATATGATTGTATATTAAGCATAACTAAAGAATTTTTTTATTCACTTTTCCAAATTTCCACCTGAACCTGGATGTAAAACTACAAACGGATAATATAGATCTGAAAAGTTTCATTAAATAAGTCACCGGAAAACAGAAATGTTGAAAAAAATAATTTATTTGCATCATGAAAGTACAAAAACAGTGCAATGTAATGAGTATTTGAATGTCAAATAAATAAAGTTGAATGCGAACAGGTCCACACAGATACATGGTAAAGTTACATTTAGATATTCAGCTGCATCTTGCACACAAACTGCACAAGGCAAGCAGTGGTAGGCCTTTGCTCTTGAGTTCAAGCAGTCACTAAAGTCCCTAATGCTATGCTTGTAGTAATCATCACAATTAATTGCCACTTATTAAAAAAAAAAGAATAACACAATGGTCTTGAATGAATACAACCATATAGCTAGCTGCCATTTATGTTGTTTCAATAGAAACTGAGGTACGCACTTTAATGCTCTAAAAATGCCTATATAGCAGATACATCATGATGGTTACACACTTTAAAATTGGACCATCGGTCAGGAGGTGGTGCTAAAGAACACCTGCTCCGGGTACCATAAACTTGAGCTCCCTTACAATAGGAACAAAGAGGCTGCATCATGACTAAGTCCATCCTTACACTTCAGAAGGCATCATATACATGTAATTACAGTCATAAGGCCCTTCTGTGAGCTCATTTTAGAGGCGTAGACAATAAACACTTCTTAACATTCCTCAATGAGCAGTTCCTCAGAACAATACAGTTTCTTCTTGATCACTCGGAAACCAGTGCTAAGTTTAATTGCTTGTCTCACGACCGGAGTGGAAGGAGACTTTGTGCTAAAAAGTCCTTGGATCTTTGGCCACAGCCCACCGGACTCCAACCTCAAAACAAGGGTGAGCTGAAAGGTGGGGACAAGGTAAGGGTCCACAGATAGCTGCGCCATGCTCTCACAGACGGCCCCTTGCTCGACGCAGAGGTCAATGAGAGCCCCTCTTAAGCCACAGGGCTCACTAACTGCCAGGTGAAGGAGCTCCTGGCCGATGTGCTCCAGAAGTTTCTCGGGAATGAGGAGTTTTGTGCATCGTAAGGCGCAGTCTGAGTCTTTGGCTTCTCGCAGGCTTCGTGCAATAAGGTCCACTACTTCTTTCAGGATGGTCTCCTCCATTGGATCGTAAAACAGATCTTCATTGCAGGGGGAGATGTCACTTGAGACATCTGAGCCTGTTGAAAAGAAACAATGGTTTAGACCCTGAACAATGCATATAAAGGACACCGTAATTAAACTCTCATTAAGTGATTTAGAAATGTTTGCACCATTCTTTACCTGAGTCTGAGAGATCACTCCTGCTGCCATTGTTGGACACCGACTCTATACTGCTGCTGTTAGTTGATGTGCTGAAATCAGTCAATCTTTGGACCAGTTTGCCCCAGGACAGCCTTCTGGGACTGCTGTCCACCGGGGAAGGGGGTGAGCTGCCGATATCAGTGGGTGCAGAGAGAGCAGGCATGGTTGTCTTCTTTGCAGTATTCAACAGTATCAGCTGCTTCTGTGGTCAGCTGTTTATGAGGAGACAAAAAAAACACATAAGATTTCAAACTCGAGATAAAATGCAGTAGTTAACAGTTGAAATAAACATAAGTAATTTGTTATACGCATTAAAAGTATAGCTCATAAAATGAGGTATATACAGGAGAGGTTAAGCAATAACACCTTTGTTCAAATAGCTAACAGCTCTTTAACCGTTGAAATTAGCTACCAAGCTAACAAAAAGAACAATTATAACTTCATACTTACAGCTTATTTGAAAACGACGTCGTTTGACTCCGTTGTCGTCCGTTTTAGGTAGTTATGTTAATGTTCATTGTCTGCAAAAACAACTACCTAGAAACTTCTCTCCCCGACGCGTCCGTTGCCTACAACCAGCTGCCAAGCTCTGCGGTTTCTCCTGCAACAATGTTTATATAGGGGCAGTGACGCCACGCCCACTCCCTCTCCAGCCAGCCAATCAAAAAGAGAGGCACGCCATCTGCGCTGTATCTTGCCTGGTAACATGCCAGCAGAGAAGAAAGACAAACAGGAGGAGGAGAAGGGGGGTTGGTGGGTGATGAATAGCAGACCCCAGTGTTATGGAAATGTACAGGGACTTGCCTGGGCTTGCAGGCATGTTATTGTATTTCTTTGTTTAATATTTTTCATGAGCATTAAAAAAAATTGCTTTACTGCATGTGCATTTACAACGTATTGACAGCATACAGGTCCAGCAGCAAGTACAGGCAGGCTGAGCTCTGCTGGTTCAGTGTTGCAGTGCACAATTACGTCACCTGTTTTGCTAAAGCATTACATCAGAATTTTTCATCTGCCACACAGAGATGCCAACATTGGCTTATCAGCACAATCAGATGCCTAACACAACCCTGGATGCATGACAAAATGCATGAAATTATGTTTTATATTCACTTCTTGATCCCTACATCTATCCTTAAAAGAAACAATAGGATTGCACCATAAAGGTAGCTGACACTATAATGTATCTGTATCTGTAATAAGCATTAATAACTGTCATTAAATTTGTCCTTGTGCTTTTAAAGTGCCTTAAGCCAAAAAAACTGCATGCAATCAAAGGACTGTACATTTGTTATACAGTGAGTTGTCATAAACACTCACTGGCAGCTTATAGGAGAAACCACATCTGCGGTCGGTCGTACTGTACATGACATACTCAATGTTTGCTTCAAGAAGAGTTTTTGGAAAGCAGCCAGTTATACACTGCTTTATCACACGTGAGTGGGACGGACTGTACTTTTTATCAGGAACTGAAACATAAACACGTGTCTGAGGCACAGTCTGTTCTGAGCGGGATGTTTTGTGTAAAGAGTCAGCCGCAGAAAGTTTTGAGGGGGAATAAAAATGAACAAAGAATGTGTACGAAGGTTAAAGGCTTCTGCGGTGCACAGAAGAGAAAACAGTCATTAACTTTTTAGAACAATGAGGAAACAACTTGGTAAGTTGATTCCTAGAAAGTGTGCAGCTGGAAGAACTTTCGACCTCCTACAAAAAGGACATTTAAGCTCCAACTAGGGGCGTGTCTTATACTAACCAGGGCCGTCCTTAGACATTTACACCCAGAACAGTACATAGTGTACAGTCCCAGCCCTCATTTGTTTAAAAACATTCCGCTGCTGAGCAAAACATCTGAGATCTGCACGCTTCCTTGCGGTCAACAGAAGTCAAAGAGTACAAAGTGTACACTTTTAATCGACAGCTATGGAAATAAAACTGTAAAAAGATTTGACTCCCTGTTTATGATTTAACAGAAATCATCTCAGAGAAGTAGGTTAGGACAGCGCAGAGTAAACACACAGCTGAGCCAAGGAATGTCCAAGTCTGACTTTATTTACAAGCTCCCTTTGTGCTGCCGGAGCGAGCAGCGATGAGGACCCACAGAGAGAGGAGAGGCCGAGCAGGCAGCAGGTTTTCAGATTTATGAGTTACAAAGCAGCCATGTGGAAAAACAATGCCTCACTTCAAGGGGTTTATTACGTTACCAAAGATGTTTTCTCCCTGAACACTGAGCGTATGAGCAGATTCGACTGGAAAAAAACACGTTTATTGGCCTAAACAAGGTGGGAAATATCACTCATACAAACTTTTGAGTTTATTATTATGTAACAGGGAGGTTTTTGTTGACAGGGGTTGTACGCTGGGTAAAATAAAACAAGATGTTATTAGAAAGCAAACCATGCTCACACAACAATAAAAGTGATCTCACATTCAGTAACTCTGCATAATGTTTCACACTTCAACCATAAAGAAGGAATATACCTATGAACATGAATAAACAACCTCCTTCTATTTGGCGTATTTATTAACCGAAGGCACCAGGATGTCTTTATTTAGGACGGTGTAAATCCCAATAGCTGTTCAATGGGTTTATACCGCCACTCGTCTGCTTCCAGCTCCTCCACCAAGCTTGCAAGTTTCTCCATTCGAGACACTTGTTGATCTGCAAAATAACAGGGTATCAGATTTACATGGATCAACCTAACCACACGATAATTTGCCTATACATTTGCATATACTGTTAGTGACTTACCGTGTTTAACCTGTTTAAGTGTGGAGGCAACTTGGTAGCTGAATACAGACTCACATAAAAATCTGTCTGAGCCATCTGAAGAGAAACAGAGAGTGAAAAAGCAGTTTAATAATGGTGACTATTTCTCCGAAAAAGCCTTGGTTTTCTCTAGACGAATACAAAACATCAAAACAGAGCTGAAAGAGAATTTCAGATTAAATGTGCAGTTTTCAGCCTTATGTAAAAGTGGCCTTCAGAACTGAACAAAGAGGAACAGCTTCCAGACCGTCAGCATCTCTGTGTCCTATTCATCACGTTGTTGTCGCTTTCTAACCTCGCAGCATTCTGCGTTTTTATACAAACGCCAAACTAACCACATCAGTTAGAGAGTTTTCAGCAAGCAGAGTGGGAGTAAAGAGCCAGATGTCCTTTACGTCCCACACATACATCCCACGTGGAGAGGTAATGAAGCGCTATAGAATGGAGGAAAGAGGGTGGACAGTATCTGGCAGCTGGATTACAGCTGACTTTGCAGCAGGAAATTGAGAGATACGAGAGGAACGCTTTAAATCAGACATGTTAACAAAGGAGTGCCATATACAAATGTAGTTAAAACAAGGAGGATGTGATCTTTCTTCTTTCTGGATAGCACCTTTTAAATCATGGCTTTCATACACAAGACTTGCCTTGCTAAAACACCAAGCAGCAGACCCAAACCCTGCACCTCTATCTACTTAACCCAATTTCCAAAGTACCTACCAAAAAAGAACAATTAAATAATTATTAATCAAACAAAAATTGTATTATAATACTATTCTCACGACTACTAACAATAATAATACTATTTTATGAAACAGTTGAGCTGGTTAGGATTACCATGGTATTAGAAAGTCAGGTGTGTGCGCGATCAGCATCAGCCGTTTTGTCAGGGCCAGCTTTGTCACATGCGTCAGACTGTTTTTTGGAGCTTGCAAGGCTCAGGCAATTTTGACCTCGAAAACATCAATATGTCAATCATCTATTGGAATGTGATGTGAGTCAGTATTAACTCCTCTATTTGTTAGGTCTTTCAGCAAGGCTCTTGCAAACTATTGCGAGAACCACAGTTTGGAAATCACTCCTCTATAAGATAACCACAAGCCAAACTTGGCGGGTTGTTTGACAACACATATGTCTCCGTTTTGAGATCTAAAATTATTCATTCTGCTGCCCAATAATGAAGATTTATCACTACTTTTCCAACTTTCGCTACGTTTCCTGATTCCTAGGAAAAGGAAAACCAGAGGTGACATTTTGCACAATACTGAAAAACATATCAAAAGAGCAAATCCAGATAAATGGTGATAAATTAATCTGATAAACGAAAAATAAGTTAAAACAACTCAGATTAAACTTTTATTTATTCATCTTTTTTTGGTCCAGCTGCATTGAAGCAGCACTGAAGGATCTGGAACAGCTGCAATCCTTGCAATAATGGCAGTTGCAATTTGTCTGTATTGATCATTCAGAAAAACATATTAAAATCTCTGGGACCTGAGTGTAGCCTTAAATACCCTGGTGAAGTACTATCAGCCATTGATTTGAGGATACTAGGTCACATGACATGAAAGCTATTGAAAAGAAACCATATAAATATTAATATAAAATGAAAAAGCAATAAAATCCAACATAAATATGTGTGTCCTATTAGTCCAATTGAGTATTAATTTATCTTATTCATTCTAAGCCATTAGGTCACATGACCCTGAAGCTATTGGCAAAAAAAACCCTATTCTATATAAAAACATAGACAATTAATGAATAACACTTAAGCATGCAAAATTAGTGGGCAACATGTACCCAATTTAGTTGTATTTTATAATCCTAACTTTTATACATTAAACAGTCATTTATTGATGGTCCCAAGATCTGTCCAATATCCAGTTTAAAACTTTGCTGCAGTTACAAACACTGACTGCACACACTGGCTGAGATACACTACTTGGGGCAGTGCTTTTTAAAATTAAAATTAAACGCACAATGTGCTGAAAAGTAGGGATGCACGATATTATCAGCATGTTATCAGCATCTGCAGATTATGGCTTGAAAATTACAAATCGGCATCGGCAGATGTGGTTCCCTTAAAAAGCTTGACGTAATGCTATGACATTACCTCGGCGCGAGTGTGTGTGCGCACTGCATGCACGAAGCCTCTTCCGTCAAGCATGAAGAAGGGTGGAAGATGTCAGCGTTATGGCAGTTTTTCAAAGTTTCCAAAACAGACAGCAAGGTTGCTATTTGCAATATTTGCTCAGCATCGGTCATGAAGAGGAGGGGCCAAATCTGACCATCCAAGCATGTCTAAGTTGTATGAATATACAGTTTTATTTGAAAGAAAATGTTACATACAAATAAATATGGCATTTTGTACATAACCTAAGTTTACGTAGTTTTCTTATATTGCCCAGTCAATGTGTACGTTTTGAAAAGCACTGTATTATGTTATTTCTGCATCTGCCAGTGGACCCCTACAGTAAGAGTAGGCATGATATCAATTCCACGACAGGGGAGAATTATTGTTCTCTGCAGTTAGGTTGAAAAAAAAACATGTGCCTAACATATCGGTATCGAAATCAGCAATCGGCAAAAGGGGTTGGAAAATATCGGATATTGGCAAAAAGTCCAATATCGTGCATACCTAATGCAATGTTCTGAAAAGAAGTCACGATTCCATATATCCCATCTAGGTGGAATGGAGGAGAGACTGCTAATGACAGATCCCAATGAGGCCTCTTTTTTGCCTTATGTCTTACCTTCCATCATTTCACCTGCGCCTTTAGGATACGTGTAAAGGACTTTCCTGGGAGGGATGAGCTCTGAAGCACTGAATCCAGAGCCGGTGACCGAGCTACCGCTCACACCTCCCGCAGAAGAGGACGAAGAAGACGCAGCCATTGCCCTGGGAAACTTTAAAAAAGAAAATACAAGAGTTGACGACACTATACCTACATAACATAAGTAGCTACAACACAAAAGACAAGCAGTTAAATACTCTCAAAGGTTGTTAGTTCTAACCCAAAAGCTAACATTAGTAGGTTACTTCCCTGGCTTTTAAGAACCCTGTGTTAGCAACTATGCTAGGTGGCTAGCAAGAAAGCTAACTATCTAGTATGCAGCAATGTAGGCCACGACAATTCACCGTTTATGTGACTAGACAGTACACTGCAGTAATTACGCTTTTTTTGTGACAATGTTACTTACCGTCTATGTCCCAGTAAATCTCTAACGACTTTATATCCGCGCAGTTGGTTCTGTTGTTTGTTTGGATGTGTCAACAGGAGTTTACGACAGAGGCAGCACTTTACGTTCAAATCACTGACGGTAGATTTCAAACATATAGGGATGGGTCGCTCATGAATGCTTTCACACAGTGGCTGTTCATTTTCGTTTATAGATCTAAAAAAATATTAAAACAGCTTCCTGTATGACGTAAAGCAGGGAAATCCATACATGAACGTCAAGTAACTTGTACTTTGTGAGCAAGAAGCTAACGTTAGCTTGCCAAATAAGTGTTGAAGAAGATACTCTCTCTTGTTTTACACCTTTTTTCGTTTAGCTAAATAGCTAGCGCGCTAGCTAGACATCCATTTAAATTGTTAAGTGAGCTTAGGTTTAGCAAATTTTAGCTTCTTTTCACTATGGAGGTTTTACGTCCACCTCTAATAAACATAGATGGAAGAATATACCGAAGGAATATCACTAAGGATGAACACTATGAGGAAGAAGAAGACTTCTCTTACATGGGACCACCGGGTAAGTTGAATCCTGTCAGTGTTAAAAGCTAGTATCAATATTTGCATGAACTCCCAAACAGTGCTGTCAGACTGTGGCTACAGTTTCTTAAAAAATGAAACTAATGATGTGTTTTTATTTTTATGGTTTACTATATTTAGAGAGCGAAGACCTTGCAGAAGACGAAAGCTGTGACGTCAACTTCATTGAACAGACTGATAAAGGATACCGCTGTGCCATTGATGTCCCAAGTGTTCTGTACAAGTGAGTTGTTAACAAATTGTGCATGTGTTGATTGTGCTGTATCTTGTACAAGATGTTTGGTTTAATCAGCATAATGTTTGGCTGTGTGTGCTTTATTGTTTAACAGATACATCATTGGGAAAAAAGGAGAGACGCGCAGACGTCTGGAGTTTGACACAAAGACGTCTATCAGCATCCCAAAGCAAGGAATAGAAGGACAGATTGGTGAGGATTACGACCATCCCAATAAAGGATGGAAAGCACAACCTAAAACAAAAGATTTACTCTCAACTTTCTTCATTTGCCTCACAGTCATCACAGGTTCCCATAAAGCTGCAGTCTCATCTGCACTCACACGAGTCGAGGTCCTTGTGGAGAGTTTCCGGAAGAAGCAGCCTTTCACGCACTTCCTGTCATTCCCTCTGAATGATCCCAAAGTTCAAGAAGGATTCCTGACATTTAAAGAGGAGGTGTTGAAGCAGTGTGCACAGGTACTGTAGAGGGGAAACATGAATGTAAATAGTGATTATTAGGGGCAGTAGTGGCCATTATAACAATAATAACAGATGCTAAATTCACAAAGTGTTGTTACCTTATTTATAGGATCATGGAGTCGATGGAAGCATATTTCAGAACCCTGCAAAGCTTCACCTGACTATCGGCACCCTGGCTCTGTTAAATGACATGGAAGTGAAAAAAGCATGTGACCACCTCCAAGAGTGTCAAAATTTCATCAGGTAAGGGTCAGACAAGGCATCATACGATGTTAATTGTTTAACTAAAAACACAGATATGACTACTTTCGAAGTATATATCCCGTGTATTGATATATTTTTCTCATTGTAAATAAAGCCCACCCAACAATGAAATGATCCGTCTCACAAGCCGAAGTCTGATATAACTTTTTCGCATGTGCCAAACACGCATCAATGAGCCACACTGGCTACGTTCACACTGCAGGCAAATGTGGCCCAAATTCGATTTTTTTGCTCATATGTGACTCAGGTCTGTTTTTGTCACAACAGTGTGAACAGCACAAATCGCATGGAATCTGATCTTTTTAAATCTGGTTTGGGACACTTTCATATGTGGGCCTAAATCAGATACAGGTCTGATTTTTTGCATTGCGACCTGAGTCTGAACTGTTGGAATTCATGCAACTTTTACGTCACTCTCGATCGACAATCGTCACAAATTTCTTGCCCAGAAGTCTTGTGGAGAGGCGCTCGCAGATCAAGTTAAAATTAAAAATTTTGGATGGAATCTGTTTCTTCAAACTATTCACGTCACGATGACACCACTCTTGACTCCGACTCAGCGTCCACACACACCTCTGTACTGATGTGGCAGCCTTCGCTCCACAAAAAGCCAGAATTAAAAATGTGGCTCTCTTTCTCCTGGTCCTCGTCCTTGTTATCATCTGCTGTCGATTTTGCTGGCTTCCACGGCACATCAATTTATACATGAAACTGTAAACGCTGACTTCCATGGCACCTGTGTTTGTTTACGTACGACGTCTTTGTTATTGTTCTTTTGCGCATGTGGGTCAGGACAGTGAAAGTTCACACTGTAATCTGATAGTGGCCACATTTTAAAAATGATGTGAGCAGCCAAAGAAAGAATGAATAAATAAATCAGAATGTAGCCACTGTTGCATTGGTTGACACGTTCCCTCATTTCTATGAACATGGGCACTGTAGTTTATTTTAGAGTTAATTCAGTATACAATGTCCTGCTGTTGTAAATACTCCTAATGCATAAAAAGCACAGAAGAAAATAGTCCCTGACAAATACAATGTGTACTCCTGTTTGACTAAAAACTGCACTGTTCAGCTGTTTTTAGAAATTATGTCACTTTAAAAATGAAGCTGTATATTTGTCACACATTTTTAATCTCCACTAGTTGCATGGGCTGGTGATTGTGGCACATAAGTCACTGCTTTTTTCCTTTTGTTGTGTTCCTTCAGGGACATCACAGAGGGAAAACCCCTCCCGCTGAAGGTGATGGGTATAGAGTACATGAATGACGACCCAGCCATGGTGGACGTCCTGTACGCCAAAGTTAATGTGAAAGACGGATCTGACAAGTAAGTTGATCAATAATAAATCCTGTGAGAAGTTAAGTAATTTTCAAGTCCAAATTTAAACGTTTATCCTGGGCTGTATGTTCTGGTTCTTCAGGTTGCAGGTGATTGCGGACCGCCTGGTCGAGCACTTTGTCTCAGCTGGTCTGATGGTCAGAGATTGGGACAGAGTGAAGCTGCACGGCACTGTGATGAACACTCTGTTCAGAAAGGACTCCTCAGGTAAACGCATCACACACACATGACAGGCCAACCGGCACCGTGCCTGTGACGTGTGTAAAAAAAACATTATTGACCCGTCTTGATCACATTGGCAGCTCTTGCCCTGAACATGTTTACCTAATGTCCCCTCATTATCTTTTGGCTCGGACTTGAGCTGCGCTGACGACAGAGCTGAATCAGAACAATTACGACAACAGAGTCCTGATGACAGGCATCAGGCTGCTTGCTCTGAGTTTGGCCACAGCTCTGTTTACGTGCTCCCAGCCCCGTGTTTTCCAAGTACTGTGACAATGGCTTCATTCATTTTGGCCATGGATTAGATCCAGCCCCAGTTCTCAAATGTGTGCTCGGCTGACCAACAACACCGCACAAAGGAGGGGCCGTGTCACTGCTCACAGTGTTTGCCAACACGGACACGAATCCTATTAAAATCGGTGTTTTCATCTCTGATTCACAAACTGAACGACCTCAATTGTCACCTTACTGACGCAGCAAGAAAACATGTTTATGTGATCGGAAGATAACTTATCTGTGTTTTATTGTTCTGTGTTACATTGTTCACTTCTTGGTGTTTTTCCAGTTGAAGACACAGGTGGAGCAGGAAGACAAACCATGAATGAAAGAGAGGCTTTTGATGCCAGAAACGTACTGAAGGTTAGTGGAAATTTACCTCCACCTTCCTCCTATTTACCGCTGAATTAAAAACCTCCAGCTGTGTGCTCACTGCTACACCGCTGTCAATATCATATGACAAATACTTAAGAGGATTTTAGAGCTATAATCTAAGTGAAACCATAAATATAGGACTGCTTAAAAGCTCTGCTGCATACAGTCCCAGTCAAAAGTCCGTGTCATCTGGCGGAGGCCAGGGAGCTTGCTAAACTACACTTCCTCAATCTAGGACGCCCGCCTCCGATGTCATGTCTCGTTCAAAATCGTCAGGTTTGAGATGTAGACTGCAGACCTGAAGATTTTTTAGACGATCCACCGGTATATTCTCATCATGTTTCTGGCTCTGAGCCATTGCCTGCAGCGAAACGTAGCGTAGTATTTCACTCCAGCTTCTCTCACTGGGCCGTTCATTTAAGAGGGAGGGGCACAATGCACGCTGGGTGTTGTAGGAATGTAGAGTGGGCAAAACCACGAGCTGTTTGTACAACTTTCTCGCCAATTTCAAATATTATTGCTTCTACACCACCAGCTTTGACTTACAGAGGCTTTTTCCTGGGATAATTGCTCCTTTAAATTTGGAGAAAAAAGCCGAAAAATACTAAAAGAGGCTTCCAGAATTTAATACAAACTATAATTTGAATGCTCCCATTAGGCACCGCCAGCCATATCACACCATGCAACACCGTCTGCATACGTGTCATAATGTGTGTGTTCAGCTTTTTAAACTGCGTTTGACATTTCCTCTGCGTTTGGAGCCCCGTCGGGATTCGAGACCTTTCCAATTCATTAAAAGGTCTTAAAATAGAGAGCTTTAGGTCTTTGAGGTGGGACGCTCTGAATCCACTCCGGTGTGCTCAGAAGACCGTCAGGTTAATTTCAACCTCTGACTCACTCCAACCTTGCAAAGCAAGAGGTGTCAAGATATCAGGCTGCTACTAAATGAGTCTGTTCCCAGAGCAGCTGCGATATGTAATCAGACCCAGCTGATCTGCTTAGAGGCCACTTAGGCTCGGCCCGATTTCAGATCACAAACATGTTTAGTACTTCAGGACCCTGGAACAGGAAGAGCTAAATTGAATTCAGCCTGTATTGATTTATTTAGTTACACCTGTGCGCTTCCTGTTGTGACATGTCAAAATATCTTCCTTTAGTTTGTTTACCCTCTGAGATGTGACATTATTCTCACATCAAAATGGCAATAAATGGAGGAATAACTGCTTACAGACCAGGCTGTTAAAGATCTGATCATTAGGGCTTATTACCAACAACATAAAAGGTCAGAATCATGTTTAATATTTCATACATGTATCACTCTGTTGTGGTTACAAATGTTACATTTAAAGAGCAGCTCCAGTCATGTTTTAAGACTTATAAAATGCTCTTCTTTATTCTGCAAAACACGTTTAATTAGCTTGTAAAAATCCTCCCAAGGCGTCTCCTCCTCTTCCCTCATTAAAAACTCCTGAATCTGCATAGGCCCCGCCCACTGTGCACATTTCCAACCGCCCCCCATCGCAAAAACAGAACACGTCTCTGCCATCGTTTAGTGGCAATTTGTTGAAACTTAGCTGGCTTGAAATGTTGTAATTAGCAGTAATAACGTTAACGTTAGTAGTCAGTAGTGAGTTTGCAAAAATGACGGTGACTGTTACAGCTGGCTTGCGCCTCGCCGAAGTGGTTGCCATAGGTTACACATAATGATATGCATAGCGTCACCCTGTCCATTAACGGGATTGGCTCCTTAGGTTTGTGACGTCTCAAACCTGCCAATGTGAAAACGTGTTGTTCAGCCTGTCCTTGGTACACTGCAGTTTAAAAGCAGACAGGCCCAGCCATGGAGACGACTGCTCATGTTGTCCCACCACCAAACCACATGGAGATGTTTCCAAGGTTAAACACTTGAGTTTCACTGGAGGAAGTCTTTAATTGTATCATGACTGCCTTAGGATTTCAACATTTTCCTGATTAGACCCGTCACTTAGTGGAAAAAGACAGAGTTTGGATGGATTTTATTTTCAAGAAATACTTGACAGAGCCAGACTCTGAAATCTTCCAGAGGCTGTTTCTGTTCTAGTGACGACTGAAAAGTGACACAGCAGATAAAAACACTCCTAAAGTCACTTTGCTTTTCTCTCTGCTGCAGAGAAGGTCTTTCTTTGAAAAACAACATCCTTGATTTTCTGTTCCTTGAAAATAACAAGAGGGTGCCAAGTTGCCCGTTACCATGTTAACACCGTGTCTGTGAGTGACAGCTAATCCACCGTATCTGAGTAGTGATTAGAATGCCTTTTATTGTGCTCAATTCTAATGTAAAATAAGCTATAATGATGCTGAGGTTTTTGCTGTTTTCTTTACAGACATTTGGTGCTCATCAATTTGGAGAGTTTGATCTGAACACCGTGCTGCTGTCCCAGAGATATTCCACAGATTGTACAGGATACTACTCCTCTGCAGGCAGCGTCAGCCTCTCATGAGCTTCATCCGTGCAGAGCATACTCTGAGGTGAGACAGGACATTGAAGCGGCCTTGAACAAACTGTCCAGTAGGTGGCAGTATATGGTTTTATTATGATTGCAGACGGCTTGGTACGTCTGTGTCTGATCCAAATTCTTTGTTTTCTAAAACCTCCTGGGAACAATTTATGCAGAAAAATCCAATGATCAGAGTGCAGAATGATTGAAATGATGAAACATGCACACATAATCACTCAGAAGGGCTCTGGGTAGGCAAATTTCTGTTTGTGTCTTTCAGCCTCCAGACAATTTGTTCTCCTCAGGGAGCCGAAACAGCATCAAAGTTAATGACACAAAATAGATTTTAATGGAACGGCAATCACAACAAAACATGAGCAAAACAAGAATGACTTTTGTCTTGATTTTGAAAGTAGATTTACTTCTGTAAGTTTTGGGGATTTGACTTTCCCATTGGACAGATTCTTTTATGACAATCACTGTGTAATGATGTTACTTTGTCTCTTCTTTTATTAGAGGAGACTGTTGGCCATGTGTGGGACTGTTTAGAATTTAAAAGTCAGATAAGAGTTGGTCTCAGGCTTTAAATAAGTCTTAGGTCAGGGTTAAATAGTCTAAAGAGACATAAGAGAATAAGTGGCATTTGGTTAAAATGTAGAAAGCTGCACCGCCCCGAGTACTGTTCTTAAAAGTGTTGTGATGTTTGCAAAAGATTGGATTCTTTTCAACGACTCTCTGATATGAACAATTAACCGAGTCAGACTTCAGAGCCAAGATTTTTTTTTTGGCCTCTTGCCTTTATTTATAGGACAGCAGAAGAGAGACAGGTAACGTGAGGAGTAGAGAGTGGGGGATGACATGCACCAAATGTTCGGTAGCCCGGGAGTCGAACCTGCGATCAGTGCAATGAGGACTGTAGCCTTTATACGTGGGGCGCCTGCTCTACCAACTGAGCTAAACTAGCACCCCAGAGCAAATCTTTTTAACGTAAAATACAAGTCGGCGGCTGTAATGCAGCTCTTAGCTTGTTTGCTAACCACAAATACACAAATCAGAAAGCCTCACCTTTTCATTTCAATATACAGTGAGAACCAGCCATTCAGAAGATGTTTTTTTAAGGAAAAAAGAGGCAAACTCTGTGTTACCAACTTTAACCCCCTTAGCCTAATTTTAACCAACATCCCTGAAAAAGAAAAAGACCAGGACACTGGTTTAGCTCGGGTTGTAGAGCAGGCAACCCACATACAGAGGCTGCAGACCTTGACGCAGGGGCTGCAGGTTGGACTCATAGACTGTATAAAATGATGGACGACATGACAGCTTCCTAAAAGTGAAGCCAAAACCTCTCAAGCGCCCCCTGCTGACTGGCACTGAACAGATGGGACATGAGTCAAAGTATAAAATCAAAATACACGCTAAATAAATTTTTTTCATTATAGCTAGGACTACTTTTTTTTTTTTAAATATTACTTTTTTCCCTTTACATTTATTGGATAGGACAGAGGATTGAGTGGGAAATAAGAGAAGAGAGAGTGGGGATGACGTGCAGCAAAGGTCCGAGTGTTGGAGTTGAGCCTGGGGGACCGCTGTGTCGAGGACTGAGCCTCTGCACATTAGCCGCACGCTTTAATCGCTGAGATAAAGCTAGGACTACTTCTAATACTTTTACCTATACGAGTACTTCTTCAGGCACTGGTTCAACATGTACTTTAGTCACCTGGTAGGTATAAACATCCAAACACACTGTTTCTCTACAAGCCATTAATAAAGAAATTAGTGAAGCTGCAAAGCATGTTTCATGCCGATTGACCCGGCCAGTCTTGGGAGGTTCCTCTCATATATGGAATGGATGGAAAGTCACACAGGAAGTCAGTATTAATGGCACATTGTGAATAATTTAAGCCTTCCTGTACCGTCTCACCTGTCGACCATAAACAGCTGAAAGTTTTCACACCATTGTCTCGACAGAAACTCTTAAAGATTTCCTGTTTTAGCAAATAAAGAAAGGAAAGGCCCTTGCAGGAGTTTCAAAATAAAAGGTGTGAGAAAATTTGTCAATCAAGTTTCATCTTAATCAGATCTAAGTCAAAAAGTAACTTTTACCCATTTCCTTCCATCTCTCTGCCTCATGAATGTGCGTCACTCTCGGATTTATTACCAAACTCTAGCTCTATTTTCTCCATCTTTTCTATCAGTGCCCTTCCCACACCACCCGAAACCTCGCTCCCACTCCCGTCTGTCGAGTTTGTCCGCGGACGCAGACGTCGGACACGGAGCCTCGGCCACTTGATCTTGCCGTCAGAGCTTTTTCCGTCGCTCTCCCGCCAGCTGGCGATGCTCTCTGCTTGGCATGCAGGAGGGCGATCTCAGCGGCCAAAAGTTACACTGATGAAAACTGAGGGCGCTTTCTGTTTGTCAGCGCTGCCATCCTGTGCTGTCCACCCTCCCTTCTCGGCAGTGGCGTGACTTCTTTTCTTTTTTTTTTCCCCTGTCCTCCTGGAGCCATGTCAACAGACGCCATTAGTCAGGGAGATGCAAATTTCCGCCAGCCAGCTGAGCTGTCCAGGCATTGACTTTGGCATTTTCTGGCCATAAAATGTATGTTTTCAGGAGCCTAATTAGCCACTTCCTGCCTCCTGAGAGCACGCTCGTTACTGGGTCAGGAGTACACTTCCAGCATAACCCACTTGCAGGTGACGCATACAGTGAGGACTCTGGGAGAGAGAGAGGGAGAGAGGTGATTTGCAAGTTAATGAATTCATGGAGAGTGTGCATCCTTGTTTTTTCTGGCAGGGACATGATTAAGGATGCGTTAGGCAGATGTCCTCAGTAATGATGATACTGAAAACCCACGTGAGGGAACGTACGTCATCCGCAGACACACACTGCAGACGTAATTATTGTGTTGGCACTTTGGTAGATGTTTGGACTACATGTTTATTTAAATGTTTTGTTGGATTGATCAGGTACATATTGGGCCAGGCCGGCGTTATTTTCCAGCATCTGTCAATGGATTATTTTCTCAAAATAAACAATATTAAAAAAAAGTCAGAAATGACATTGAGGCCATTAAATTGATATTTAAGTCCTGTATTTAAGTATTTATTAAAGCGATACGAACAATTAATAAATGCTTTATAAAGCATTATAATTAACTTGTCAACAGGTGTGTTTTACACTGCTGTTGCCAAGCAACCCAAACATTCTCCTGCACTCTGCTACTTTGTTTGTGTCTATACATACCACAGAGCAGCTACTTTGTATATGTTTGTTTTAATTTATCATCAACCAGTGAAATATGCGTCTGCTGTGTGATTCAGAGGTACCAGCTTGATTAATGTTGACACACACACAGTCTGCTGTAATGGTAATTAACAGTATTCAGAACACCTGGCTGAGGCGGAGTGATACACAGAGTGAAAAGTCCCAGTGATGTTGTTCTCTTTATCAGCGCTTATGAAATGCCTCTTGTCCAATCAGATTACTTGGTCAGAACTAACAGTTGTATAATTCCTTATAATAAACACATATACACTTATACCTACTCTGTAGATTGTTGAGGACCTTTTATCAAATGATTATAGGCTACTGCTTATCACTGCAAACTGACAAACATCCAAAGACATTTAATTTACATAGACACAAAAACGAGAAAAGTACAACATTGTTACACTTGAAAGCTGGAACAAGCAAATGTTTGCCATGTTTGGTTGATAATTGAAAGAAATGGTGATGACAGCTAGTGATGCACGATATTATCGGCACGTATCTGTAGATTATGGCTTGAAAATGACATATCGGTATATGGCCTTTTGTAACACGCCTCTTCCGTCAGGTGTGAAGAAGGGTGCGAGATGTCTGCAGTATTTTGGCCATTACAATAAGAGTATGCAGGATATCAACCCTTACATGAGAGACTTGATGTTCTCTGCAATTAGGAGGAAAAAAAACATGTGCCAAATATATCGGTAACGGATCATGTTTGTTCGATTTGTTTGACACACACCATTACCACCTGGTGTGTGTGTTATGCGTTAGATTGGTGGTCAAAAACAACCACGTCGCTCTGCGTGTCTGTGTGGGTGAGCTTGCTTACGTACATCCAGGCCACAACACACGTTTTGTCTCTCCCTGCCACATCTCTCTCTCTCTCTCTCTGTCACTAATTAGTCAGCTCTCTGCTTCCTGTCGTGTGGACTTCCAAAGTGACCCTTGAGAGTTCGAGACGAGCATGTGTCCTTTTCAATAAGCTGCATAAATGAGACCTCGCTGTCTGTTTGCGTTACGGCGGGCCTGCTTCCTCTGTGGGTCTGCATCAATATTTCTGAGGATCTGTAGCAATGGAGGAGCTGGGTTTCAATTTAAATGTTAAACAGCTTAGATGTCTTTGCAGGCATGTGTGAGTGAGCTTGTTTACAGGCATTGATGAGTCACTATAGGCTGTATGTTTTAGAGGGATTGTTCGCTACACCCACTGAAAAAAGCCTCTGCTATGCAAAACATGTTACTTATTAGCTACTTAATTTAGCCTTTTTTCATGTTAGGTAACCAAAGATATTTTCGTATTTTAACCAAATATTCTTCAGGCATCTATCAAAGTTGCATATTTAGTTTAATTTAAAGTCTATTTAAAATTTAACGTCTAACTTGATCAATGTCAGACATTTTTAACTCATTTATTTTAACATTCAGAACCACACTTTGCACTTTTCATAGCTTAATTACAAATTAAGCTTTCATCCAGGAGTGTTGGAGTTAACATCTGTCGGCAGGGGGGGAAAACAAGATGATGTGTGACAGGCGTGACCTTTTAATACAGGAGGTATGTTTGATCTGCATGCTCGGAGTAGCTAATAACATGTGAAATCGATTTAGCGCCTAATTACTTTCTAAGGTCACGCAAAGTTTTACCCGCATGTGCTGTAAAGCGCGGACGTCGATCGGGTTCGTTTCACAGAGCGATGCATAGAATATTTAAAGCATCTAATTAACTGGGAAGATGAAGTTGATGGCGAGGGAGCACTGAGATGTGATGTTTCAGCAGGTGCTACACTTGTCATGTTTGCACGTTAACAAGCTTGACTCAGACATGTCATTCAACACGAGGCTCTTTAAAGACGAAGCAGACAGATCTCTCTCTCTCTTATTTAGTATTCCCAACACCAACTTATCCAATGGCGTCACCTCATCCATGATTAGCATAGCGCTCGCAATCAAACATGACCCGGGCCATCCACTGCACCAGCACTTCACCCTCCTTTCCTTCTGAATGCAGGTTCAGAGTATCTATGAGCAACGGTTTGTTCCTATGACGGTATCTGAAATCCAGCTTGAGCTGTGCAGTGTCAATCCATGTTTGTGTTTCTGTTCTCTGTCTCTGTTGTGTAATTAAGTGTCCCTCCATTTCCTGTGTTTTGTTTTACTCTATAAAGAGCATTGAAGTCCCTACAACGTAAGGTATTTCATAACTCACCACTGACTATAAACACATGGCGGCTATTTTCCTCTGATGTCACGCTCAGGGTGGGAAGCCTGACAAATATCACTTATTATATTCTATCACTGCTCCCTAACGATTCAGCAACTGAAAAGGTAATTGATAGTAATAATCCAGAAAGACATAAGACCATATTTCAAGATAGAATTAGGTATTAGGCAGTGTTTGTGACCAAGTCATCTTTGCTCAAGTCTCAAGCACGTCTCAAGTCATTTTTTTCTTGGGCAAGTCAAATCAAGTCACAGGTTATATCAAGTCAAGTCAAGTCACAGGTTATGTCAAGTCAAGTCAAGTCACAGGTTATGTCAAGTCAAGTCAAGTCACAGGTTATATCAAGTCAAGTCAAGTCACAGGTTATGTCAAGTCAAGTCAAGTCACAGGTAATATCAAGTCAAGTCAAGTCACAGGTTATATCAAGTCAAGTCAAGTCACAGGTTATGTCAAGTCAAGTCAAGTCACAGGTTATGTCAAGTCAAGTCAAGTCACAGGTTATATCAAGTCAAGTCAAGTCACAGGTTATATCAAGTCAAGTCAAGTCACAGGTTATATCAAGTCAAGTCAAGTCACAGGTTATATCAAGTCAAGTCAAGTCACAGGTTATGTCAAGTCAAGTCAAGTCACAGGTAATATCAAGTCAAGTCAAGTCACAGGTTATGTCAAGTCAAGTCAAGTCACAGGTTATATCAAGTCAAGTCAAGTCACAGGTTATATCAAGTCAAGTCAAGTCACAGGTTATATCAAGTCAAGTCAAGTCACAGGTTATATCAAGTCAAGTCAAGTCACAGGTTATGTCAAGTCAAGTCAAGTCACAGGTTATATCAAGTCAAGTAAAGTCACAGGTTATGTCAAGTCAAGTCACAGGTTATGTCAAGTTATGTCATAAGTAGTTAGTAAACTTACAGTATTGTACTAGCTAACAATATTGTTAGGTTAGTCACAGGTTGTTAGGTTAGTCACAGGTTATGTCAAGTCAAGTCAAGTCACAGGTTATGTCAAGTCAAGTCAAGTCACAGGTAATATCAAGTCAAGTCAAGTCACAGGTTATGTCAAGTCAAGTCACAGGTTATGTCAAGTCAAGTCACAGGTTATGTCAAGTCAAGTCAAGTCACAGGTAATATCAAGTCAAGTCAAGTCACAGGTTATGTCAAGTCAAGTCAAGTCACAGGTTATGTCAAGTCAAGTCAAGTCACAGGTTATATCAAGTCAAGTCAAGTCACAGGTTATGTCAAGTCAAGTCAAGTCACAGGTAATATCAAGTCAAGTCAAGTCACAGGTTATGTCAAGTCAAGTCAAGTCACAGGTTATATCAAGTCAAGTCAAGTCACAGGTTATGTCAAGTCAAGTCAAGTCACAGGTTATATCAAGTCAAGTCAAGTCACAGGTTATGTCAAGTCAAGTCAAGTCACAGGTAATATCAAGTCAAGTCAAGTCACAGGTTATGTCAAGTCAAGTCAAGTCACAGGTTATATCAAGTCAAGTCAAGTCACAGGTTATGTCAAGTCAAGTCAAGTCACAGGTTATGTCAAGTCAAGTCAAGTCACAGGTTATATCAAGTCAAGTCAAGTCACAGGTTATATCAAGTCAAGTCAAGTCACAGGTTATGTCAAGTCAAGTCAAGTCACAGGTTATATCAAGTCAAGTCAAGTCACAGGTTATGTCAAGTCAAGTCAAGTCACAGGTAATATCAAGTCAAGTCACAGGTTATGTCAAGTCAAGTCACAGGTTATGTCAAGTCAAATCAAGTCACAGGTTATATCAAGTCAAGTCAAGTCACAGGTTATGTCAAGTCAAGTCAAGTCACAGGTTATATCAAGTCAAGTAAAGTCACAGGTTATGTCAAGTCAAGTCACAGGTTATGTCAAGTTATGTCATAAGTAGTTAGTAAACTTACAGTATTGTACTAGCTAACAATATTGTTAACTTGGAGGTGGTTGAACGCTAATGTTGGCCATTGTTACACAGCAGTTGGTAGCTAATGAGTTATAAAGAATGTTGTTTAACTTAAAATGGGACTTGCTATTCATTGTCTTTCCAGTTGCCGATCAATTGAAACCATGTGGTATCAGCAGGAAAAATGGAAAAACTACGAGAGCTTGACACTCGTCGAGGTTAAGACGAAGCTATCCAAGGCCTGGTTTTGATCTTTTGTTGGGTTAAAAGAATATCTTCCCTAGTGATTCTGTCAAATAGTTGTAAATATCAAACTAACTTCTCGCCATCCGGTTGGGTAATTTCTCTAGTTGGCTTGTTTTTACACGTAGCACTGTATGTCTTACTTGTTGGTGTTATGTATGCACCTACTAGGGAAAAAAGCCCTCCTTGAGGTCAAATAAAGTATCTTTTAAATTAGATATAGTTTGGCAGTGAAATATGTGCACCTTCCTTTGATGGTTCTCTGATGTAGGATGTGACTCTACAGCTGAGTGTCACCACCGTTTGCATCTCACTGATCACTCTGTCACTAATGGGCACGAGCGGCCTTGACAGACAGCCAAGGAGAGAGTATTTGAAATGTTTAATCTGTGTCTCCAGCGCGCAGGCAGGTGATCCCTGCAGCAACTCTTTATCATTCAAAGTGCTGAGTCTGGAGGCCTCCTGCAGCTGTCCACGTCTGTTTACTGCTGGAAGCATTCACACAGGCATGAGAGGCACAAAGCCCAGTGTGTTTGAACAGCAGGTAGTCGTTCAGAGCTGCTGTTTACTTTATGCATCCTCTGCACAATAAGTGTTTAAAATAGGCTTCAACAAATGCCTCGTATAGATTATCACTTATACTTTTTTAAAAATATTATTTAATCCAGAAAATGCTGGAAAATGCTCCACACTACCATAGCAGTAAACAGTAGCTTGATTTTGTTTGTTTTACCCCAACAAACAGACGAACACCAACATTTCCAATAATATAAAATATAAAAGCAACAAATCTGCATATTTGAGAAGCCGGAACTTGTGAATATATTCCTTGTTCACTTTTCATTCAAATCTTTGGTGAGCAACAGAACCAATCAGATCTAAGACATAAAATAGAGACATAAAAGCCGTATATAAAGCTATGCTGATGACTGTCTTTATTCAGGTTAGATGGGACATTAAGGGCCTGTGTCCACTAACGGCATGTTTTCCACATTTTCAGCTCTCAGCATCCTAAGCACAAAAACGCCCTCGGCGTCAGCTGTTTGTTGACGCAGCGCTCTCAGCGTTCTCAGTTGAAAATAGTTTTGGACTACCACCGCACTCGTCAATGTCGCTTCTCCCTCACTGACCAATCAAAATCAAGAAAGGGCGGGACTTCAGATATCAACTTTGTCAACAACAATGGCGGAGGAGAAGCGGATCATTTCTTTTTTGCGAGGGTACAATTTCCAGGTCTCGAGCTGCTGCTAACGCCAGGACACGATTCCTTTACATTGTTTTTACGTTTCTTTGAGGTTGTGGCCACTGCCAGCGTAAACATGCTGTTAGTGGACACAGGCCCTAAAGCAGCAGAACAAGCAGCATTGTTATGGTCAATTTGTTAGGGTTAGTATGCTGCCGTATTAAACAACATTAGCATTCACACCGAGTTCTGTTTCTAAGGAGTCCAAAATTCTCTTTACTGTTTGGTTACGAGCAGGTTGTGCACAGTTGGATTGTTTTAAGTGCAAAATGTCTCTGCCAGAGTTTGAATTATCACTGATGTGAACCTCAACGAAGCTGCAGGTCGCAAAACCAACTCGATGAGCTGAAAGATACTAAACTGAGATAAATATGTGTTGATACATCATTATGAGCGACCCTATTCCTGGTGCAAAAGTGATGTAATCCATTGTATTAGATACAAATATTGATTAGTGTAGCTGAAAGGCATCAATGATGACACAGGGTGATTTAAAAGGAAGCTGTGGTTGGTAAATTAGCTCTTTGAATGTTTTATCAGCCACTCCAGAGTTGCTCAGTGTGAAATCCCCTCATGCAGCACTTAAAGCTGCTTTTATTTGTAGGATGTAGAGTGGGACTGATGGGGATTTGTCGTTTATAGTAGTTGGTATAAGCTTCATAAAACAGACTAAATATAAATCCTCGAAACTGAGCATGTCAGGAGTTCACAATGTTAGCCAGCGTCTGTCTGTTGTGGACATTCAACTGAAACGGGTGCTGCACTCTCTTCCACCCCTGCCGCCGCGACCCGCAGTGCAAACCAGCAGCGACAGTTCGTTCCCAGCAAAGGCAAACTGCTGTCAGACTCCCCTCCACTAACTTTGCACTTTTAATAGCTGTGTGACCCAGTTTGAATCCAATTGAATTAGATCTTTAGCGTTTAAAGCAGCTCCATTTACAGCTGTAAGTCAGCGGAGATTACGCATTAAATGCCTCCTGATGTGGTTTATTCTCCCTTCAACTTTTAAAATAACTTCTTTTGATGGTTTTTCTGTCAAGGAACTTGCTTTCAGGCGAGTTATTTTTTTAATGGACACTTTAACCGTGGCAGCACCTTTCACGGGCGGTGACTGGCTCACAAACGAGCATCAGCAGTGACTGTTGTGGAAGAAGTGCAGGAGCTGACTGTGTTTCTTTAATTGTGTCGATTAAGAACTTAACAGAATATACAGGGAGGAAGATTTTTTATTAGTATTAGTTTAATGGGTTTTTTGTGTATTAATATAATAAATGTCAGAACTATTACATATGTGATGCAATCTACTTTTATCCCACTACATTACAAAATGTTCAGTTTCACCAAGTCTACTGCTTGTATTAGGGTAGCTTTAGCCTTAATTATAATGACATTAGTCATTGATCAAGCATTTGTCACTTTATTTTGTTTTACACTGAACAAAAATATAAACGCAACACTTTTGTTTTTGCTCCCATTTTTCATGAGCTGAACTTAAAGATCTAAGACTTTTTCTACGTACACAAAAGGCCCATTTCTCTAAACTATTGTTCACAAGTTTGTCTAAATCTGTGTTAGTGAGCACTTCTCCTTTGCTGTGATAATCCATCCACCTCACAGGTGTGGCATATCAAGATGCTGATTAGACAGCATGATTGTTGCACAGGTGTGCCGCCTTAGGCTGGCCACATTAAAAGGCCACTCTAAAATGTGCTGTTTTATCACACAGCACAATGCCACAGATGTTGCAAGTTTTAGGGAGCGTGCAGTTGGCATGCTGACTGCAGGAATGTCCACCAGAGCTAGAGCTAGGCCTTTTTCTATGTACACAAAAGGCCTAGAAATAGAATATATTTTTGTTCAGTGTATATCAATTTTTTTTTGATTGATCACAGGCTCAACTCCTGGTCTGCTGATCATTTGGTGCATCCCCACTCCAAGGGTGTAGAATTGGGTAGGGACAGTAGGGACACGTCCCTACCAATATTCAGAAATAACTGAACTGTCCATACCAATAATTTAGTCCAAATTACACTTGTTGCACTTCCAACCAGCAGAGGACTCGCTTATATGAGACAGCCATCACTGTCTCTGTCACTGTAAAGAAGGACTCCAGTCTACAGTTCATACACGTCACTTAACTGAAAATGATACAGCTGAACATGTGTTCATATGCATGTGCACTCTCTCTCTCTCTCTCTCTCTCTCTCTCTCCCTGGGTGAGTGCAGTTTGTTTAAATATTATAAATAATAATATTAATTTATATCGCTGCCCTAAGTAAGTTCTACTTTTCAGTCTCCAGCAGTAATGAAACAATAATCACCAGTTGTCGTCCCCACCAATGTTACAATGAAAACTTTGCCCTTGCCCACACACATTTCCTGCCTATCTTCGGCTGTCGTATAATTAAAGGCAAAAAAAAAAATATATATATATATTGATCACCTGCTGTGTGTTTCAGGTCATGGATGGACATGGCAGCAGGATGGACGGTGCTCTGTGTGGCTGATGAAGAAATCGTCGGTTGACAGAACAGCACTCGGGGAACACGTCTCCTTCAGATGATGAACATAAATGGACTCACAATAAGCATCTTTGCTGCATCTTTTGTTGAAATCAGTTGGAAAATTAAAATTTTACATGTTTATTTTTCCCTTGACGGTAGCAGTTTCTACATTCTAACATTCTGTCAATATCTGGCAGGAATAAATAAATGTGTAAAGCATTCACCCATGGCCTGTTGCAATTAATCGTTGTGTACCAGGAATCCCTGAAGCGATGCTGCATGTTTTTACATGTGAGAATATGTGCTGCCTTGATAAGCAACACAGCCCGGGTTAGGCAACATGAGTGATTCTTCATACAGAAAATAGATATTGTTTAAATTTTAAAACTGCGAATATTTACAGATAAGCCGCCTTTTAAATGTTGTCTGCTGTTATTTAAATGAAGCTTCCCTCCCTTCATCTCCTTTTGTGTAAACTGAGTGTTGCTTGGTGAAGTGGATAGATAATTTTGATCAACATCTGCCCTGAGAGGAGCAGGGGGAACTGATGACATCAGTTAATCTCTTTACAATTAAAGGCACTCTTCCGCAGCCTGACTCTGAAGATGTTAAACAGGTTGTGTGGAGCTGCTTCAGTGTTTACAATACAAGAGGCTGCACATCATGTCTCTTGGACGAGGGTGAGTTTCCAGTCAAATCTACTCAAACATTTTTCCTGAAGCAATCACAAGAGGAGTCTTATGACCTGAGGCGATATGTACACACTCCATATGGAAATAAAAGGCAACTAAAATCAAATCAAGCATTAACGCCAACGTTAGTGGGAGTTATCATCTGTTCATAGCTGGAAATCAAGGAATTACTTCTAGCAAATCAGGGTTAGCTGATTAAGCTAGGTTTCTCTTTTTGACCTGGTCCCATATCTCTGATTTGTTCAGTGATTTAAGACGGTGTAGCGCTGACAAGTGAAACAGTCCGATAAGAGCTTCATGGGGAAGTCATCGGCTTACGTCTATCATGCTACCTATCTTAAAATACAGCGATAGAAAGATGGGGACAAGTATGGATTCGATAAACTTAGCTGAGCTTACAGAAATAACGACTCTTAAAGTGATAATCTCAAAGTTCTTAGTTTTGTACTATTTGGCGGCAACTTATGGCGATAAACGGTAATTGCGGGCGCACACTTCCCAGATATCCAGACAGTGTTGCATGTGTGACATCCACATTTGGCTTCGGTTGTAACTCTTGATTTTCCTCGCTGACGGTCGCTTTCCTTTTCAGACTGTTTGTCTTCATCTGAGCGTCGAGTTTGTTTCTTTTTCTTTGGATTTTCACTTATTTTTGAAGTTGTATCTGTAGTCATCGATCTTTTCTTTGTTTGTTCAGCCATAGTAGATTACTGTTTACTCGCAACACTTGCAGAGACCAGAAAAGCAGCCGCTTAGCTCCGCCTACCCTCTCTTGCAAACCAACCACTGCTGGGTGATGGAAAACGCGTCACTAACTGGGCGCTGCTTGGGATTTTTTTCCACTAAAGTAGCCACAGACACCCAGTCTGTAATACTGCAAATGCAAAAGCTTTCATCAGTGGGCCATAGGCTCAATCACCATTGTGTTACCTCATTCGGCTGGGGGAAAAGATTTGCTGTGGCAGGATGGACACTGCATGTAAAACTGAGCCTTAGTGAATTAAACGCAGTGAGAATACATTCACATATAGCTAGCTATCTTGTGTGCTCAAGATTTTAAGTATTGTGGTTTAAAAAACAGGTCTGTCACAAGATTATTTTCAGTTTTTTGAGACAGAAGAATCTGAACTTGTCCTCGTATTTTCTTCACTTTTCCACCTCGGCTCTCTGCAGGAAATAATAATTCTGACAAATATCAGATTACTCTTTCAGCATTCAACAAAAACATTCCACAAAAGTGCCACCAAAGCCCCCGAGAACAATGAGACCTGTCGCTGAATGCCAACTAGATGATTAGGTGTTCAAATGTGATGTTATTCACCATTCTCATCAAGCCTGAGAGGCACAAATGGTCACTTTGTAATTAGCAAAGAGGGTCTGTTTGTCAGTGGATTGCCCATAAACAGATATATGACAGAATGTAAGATTCTCACTGCTGCATCTCATCTTTAATGATTATACTGGTAGATATTGATGTCTGAATTCTCATCAGTGAAGCACACACATGCCAGAGAGTCATTACCGCCTGAACCTCAAATATAAAAGTGGTCTGCTGTGATTACTAGTCCTTCAGGGCTCCTGGTCACGGCGCTGCTGCTTCAGATATTGATGGAGCAGAAGAAGGAAGCTCATAAGAGCTCGCTGCAATTAAAAAAAAAACATGCTTTGAGTCTCCAACACTCAAAGCTTTCATCAACATGTTTTCCACTTGCTGTTCTTGCAACATGTAGGAGAGCCCTCGAGAGACTTTCCTCCGACACCCAGTCCAGAGACTCACTTCCTAAAAACATCTCCAATAATCTTTAAAAGCTAATGGTGCAAAGCTGAGCGACTATCCCTGATTAAATGATGCTCTAACTCCAACTGATCGTTCAGACAAAGCTATTTTGACAGCAACTCTAAACATGCTGTGCAACAAACCGTAACAGCTGAAAGAAAAAGAACTGAACATATTACTACCTTTTTAAAACCTTAAAAGATGTATCGCTAAACCCCATTTAAGGTTTAAGGTTCAATTTCACCCCTTTAAACCAAATCAACAAAAGGTGCATTTTAACGCACTTATTTAAGCCCACTTTGCCTCATATATTGTTAATGCAAAATACACACTCATAAACAGCATTTTTTCAGCTCAGCACCCGCGTTAGAAACTTTAAAAAAGGCTAATTGCTCGGTCACATAACCGGAAATACGATATAGAGCTAATGCAGCATCCTTGCTATAGCTTACACACACACATAAGCTGTGTCCCAATCCAGGGGCTGCATCCTTCGAAGGCCGTGTTTGTATCACAGCGGCGTGTCCAACGCTGTCCCAATTCAAAGGCTCCTTCAGCCCAGCTAGAAATGTTTTGTTCTGAGAATGTTACATGCGATGTTCTGGTAAAGTTTTGAGTTCTCTGAAAACAGAAAGTTGCAGTGAGAATGTTCAAATCCCGTTTCAGGAACGTTTTATGAATCACGTTCTGATAGTTCAGGCATGTTCATGTCCTTTGTTTTTCTTTAACATTGAGCAAATGTTTTATAAAAGGCGTTCTGACATCCCAGGCCTCCGTAACATCCTGAAAACATCTTCAGAATGTTCCAGTTAAAACGTTTTGTCTGAGTTTAATTTTTAACGTTACAAGAACTTTATTTGAAATGATAAACGTTTTCTTTCAAACGTAACTAAACTTGTAGGTAATGTTACACAATGTTATGAATGTTCCCTGCTAGCTGGGAGATGCATGCGGCCTCCTTTTCCCCGGCCACGAAGGATACAGCGGGTGCATCCTATCACGAGATGCACGCCGTCACGCGGCAATTCAAACGAGATGGCCGAGGAATACACTTTTAAATCTAAAAGTTTGTGGTTTCAACTCAATCAAATAGCTAGTGATACACATGCTAGAGATAAACGAAACAAAATTATCTTTAAAATAAGTTACGTGACGTTAGTTATGCTAGCTAGTTAGCCCGCTAGCTACCTGTTGCTAGGCGTCAGGAGCGGTGTTGGTTGACGCAAGGGTAACGGCGGGAACAGCTGGTGACGCAAACAGGAAATCCGTATAGCCGAAACCATCTCATTTCAGTTCAGATTCAGCGGCCTTTGCAGGCTACACAGTCTACGGAGGATACATAGCCTCCGTAGAGCGCCTCCTTCGAAGGCTGCAGCCCGTGGATTGGGACACCGCTTTATTCTTAAACTTCTCAAAACTATAGAAGGTGGTTATAAAGTCACGCCATGTCCAGCGTTATAAGAAATTAAATATTTACAAACCTTGTGCCCTCATCATACAGCTATTTAACAGAAAAAAAGTACCATGTTTTCCCTCGTTTTGGAAGACACTTGCTGTTAAATCGTTTTCGCCTACCGCTACCACCTTTTCAAAATAAAAGCACGATGTAGTAATGTATGTAACAGAAAATAAATAAACAGTAGATTATTTCCAGCGATCTTCTACAGCTGTTTGAGCATTAATCTGCAGCACACATCCATCCTAATCATGACACGACTGATGATGACCTCTTGATTAACACATCATGTTCAGCGTTTCACAGCGTGGACGTGCACAGCTGGCTGACACTGCAGGACATTTCTCCTGCTGCCCTTGCCTCCCAAAGCTCTGCACACTCAGGAAAAAGCCCGCATCTGCCACATCAACTGTTTCTGAAGTCAGTGTCAGAGCTGGTTCGGCCAGCTAAGCAGCATCCCGGGAATGTGATCCCGCGCCTGGCTGCTCAGCCTCGGCCAATATTGGTAACCTTAAACTCAAATGAGTGAGCCGAGCGCTGGATTACGTTTATCTTCATGGGGATGAAATGGAGAGTGAGGGAGAGAGGGCATGGAGAGTTGAGGTGGAAGCAGGAATGACGTGGGCAGAGTTTAAATGATGTGCAGGTACAGCAGAACCCTGTAGGTCACAGATTATTGAGGAAAAGTAGCAGTACAGCAGCAGCTCGAATACGTCTCATATTTAACCTCTTCAGCAGCACAGATCCATCCTCATGTTATGGTGCTTTGGCATTGTTTAATCCCTTGAAAGATTGTTTTCTTTTATTATTTAAGTCAAGGACACAAGGTTTTGATATCAAACAGACTTTCAAATAGAGGGAATGTGAGAAAGCACAAGACATGCATAAGACATCTATAAATGTGTTTGATGTAGTGGCCTACTTAAATCTTACAAAACGTGGTAGAAATGTTGCATGGTCCCTGAGCCCCACCTCACCCCAAAATTTAAGGTTGAAATTATCATCCTCTAGCTGTTTATGTATCTATGAATGCTAAATGTATGCTCTTTATTGTCTTTGTAATATATCCACTTATGTTTAGAACTTTTTGAATTGGACCTTAAAATAATATTACAAAAGACTGGAAGCAAGTAGTGTGACCAAGGTCACATGATCAATCAGCAGAAGTAGGCAACTGCCGCCAAAAGATCCAGGCTAATTCTGCGTCAACGGTTAGCCTATATGCTAATTTAGGAAACAAAGCTAGCTGTCAACTCATAAAAAGGACCTTAAAAAGTTTGAAAATTTGTATTCCCTGCCTGTAGAAGAGTAAAAAGATAAGGTTGATAACATACTTGTCCATTACATAGTAGCCAGTTAGCTTAGCTTAAAAAGACTGTAAAATGAGAAAAAAGAAAAGCTAACGTTGCTCCTATAACTGTAAGCTAACAAAATACTGTATGTCTACCAGCAGCTCCTTTTAGGCTAACTTAATAACACCTTACATAGTAGCCGGTTAGCTTAGCTTAAAAAGACTGTAAAGTGAGGGAAAACACTAGCTTGGCTCCTATAACTGTAAGCTAACAAAACATGTCTACCAGCAGCTCCTCTAAAGCTAACTAAATAACACCTTATGTTTTTTTAATTTGTATACAAACTAAAGTGTAATGATAATTTGATGTTTAACTAGCAGCTACGTGGCTGGTAGCAATCGCCAGAGATTCTTGGAAGGTACTGCTAATAGCGGTGAAATAAATTGCGATGTAACCGTCCTCATAATGTCAATTTGTGAACTTTAAAGGTACTGTTTGGCTTTTTTTTTAGCTTTGTTCAGAGACAGGCTAGCTGTGTCTTTGCACACAAGCTAAGCTAAGCTAGCTAGCTAGCTGTTGTCTGTTGCTTCATGTTTACTGTAAAGACATGAGAATGGTATTGATCTTCTCATAACTCCCTGCCAGAGAGCTAACGAGCACATTTCTCAAATGCCTTTGAGGTGAACTGGTCTTACACTTGTCTCTCCTGTCTTGAAGAGTGTTTCTCTGTAATACCAAGATTTAGGAGCTTATTGTTTTTTTTGTCAGTTTTTAGCTGACATTTAGCGTATTCCTAAATGAATTTGTGTTAATCAAATAAAAAAAACAACGCTCTAATCCCTGGGTCTGGTGTTATTATCACAGCAAAGCGTATGCACAGCTGGGAGGAACATGGAGTCAACAGGAGACAGGAGCCTTGTTTGCCCCCAGGCCCTATAATAAGCAAATTGGCCGCTGTATGATCTATAGTATAGTGGCAGGAAGGTATGGAACAGGACCTTTGGTTGTTTTGTTTTGTTGTTTTGTTCTGAAATACACATATTTATTTATGTACGCCATGAAAAAAATAATATAATGGCAACCTTTCATAAATGCAGGAGAACCTTCTGGACTGCAAACTTGCTAATGATTAGTTTGTTTATCGTTTAGTCGTTAAACTAAAAATATATTGGGAACTATTTTGTTAACCAGATAATTGTCTGAGCCAGTTTCTAAGGAGTCATACCAAACATGTCCTTGTTCAAACTTCTGCAGGTGTAAATATTTCTAGCTTTCTTTGTCTCTTTGTGCTAAACATCTTTTGCAATGTCACCTTGGCTTATCTTGAGCTGCTGGGAAATTACTGTCTACTGTAGTCCTGCTATTATTCTATTTCTTATGAAAGACACTCTTTAATATGCTTTCTAACCTCAACTAAAACAGATTAAATAAATATTAAACTTATACACTCTACATAATTAGGATTCTGCCTATGAACTGCATTGGAACCAGCTTATTTAGAGGACATTTAGAGAGAATTTAAGGTCACATTTTAATAACCAATTAGTGCATGTTGCATTAAGACAGCTCCCCAAATAACTCGCATTAAAGAGACGATTACTGAAAAGTGTTTTGACCACAGAAAAACCAAACCAGAGGAAACCAAAGTGTATGAACGACATTTTAGCTAGCAAATATGTACCAGACTATTTCCTGGCTGGGAGCAGGTACCAGAGACTCTTGGAAGCTGCGGCTAATAGCTAAGAAATCTCAAGTGTTTTCACCACTGAACCATGGTAAAAGTGTGTTCCAGGTTCTTACAAATACGAGAGAAAGTCAGTGTAACGGTAAGACACCTTACAGACACGGCTGATCTGACACATTCACTCCATTTCTGTGCTGCTAATGAACATATTAAGAGTGAAATGGAGCTCATTTTAAGCTAAATTTAACCTCATTTTCCCAGAGGCCACTTGGGAGCCTGTCAGTGACCCTCAGCAATCCACGGAGCAGAGTTTTAGCACCAGTGCCTTACGCTATTAACTCAATGAAGCAATTTCCTCCCTCTTAAATTTCATCCGACTTTATCTTTATTGTTTTAATGAGTCACTCATTTCTCTGCGTGGCTTTATTGGAGCTGAATTCAGTGAGACAGACTCTGGCCTCCTTCCAGAAACATTTTAATATGATAAATAAAATGTGATTGATCGTCAGCGCAGCAATAAACATCTGTTCCACTCCTATGACTCATTTGCAGTGTGACATTAGGATGTCTGAGTGTGTGTGTGGGCTGCTTACAAACAGAAAAAGACCCAAAAGAGAATAAAATAATGAAACCAAGTGAGCAGAAATAAATGATTAGTGCAGGATCTGATCTCTCCTTTAACTCTCTTCCTCCTCCCTCCCTCTCTCTCCCTCTCCTCCTCCTCTCTCTCTCTCATTTTCATTCAGTCTGAAGCAGCAGCAGCAGCAGCAGCAGAGGGAAGAGGAGATACATCCCAGACCAAAAAAAAAAAAAAAACTGCACGAGCAAACATGGTCGTTGTGCGGATCGTCGCGTGCCTGTCCCTGCTGGTGGGGTTCTCGCTCCAGGTGGACGACGCGAAAAGTGGGAAAGAGGAGGCAGGAAAAGCCGGGAACTTCATGGAAGACGAGCAATGGCTGTCAACCATCTCCCAGTACAGCCGGAAGATCAAACACTGGAATCGCTTCAGAGACGTGAGTGCTGTGTTTGGTGTAATTACACACGCGCGTGCTGTCGTATCGCATCTCGGTCTGTGCTGCTTTTCTCAGGTGATTTTGCGCGCGCAGTGGACTGTCACTCTGAAGTGCTGGTACGTGATATATGAGCAGTTTGTGTTTAAGAAATACTTCAGAAAACTGAAATATGACACAGCGTGTTTAAAAATATAGGTGGGAATAAATGCGCTCGTGCCGGAATGGTAAATCATTTTTTTTGCAAGGCGCCTTTTTTCTTAATGATATTTCATTTTGTATCATGTCAAACATGCTACTATTAAAGTAAGCAATTTAAAATTGACACTTTTATTTATGGATCACCTTTTATGAAATAATAAAATAATCTATGACATTAGTCCAAACGCCTTATGGGTAAGTGTACATTTCTGAACAGTGGCTCCATTCACTTATCAATATCATTGATCTGTCATATTGCACAGAAAATGTAAGGGCTCACAGTAAGGAAGCTTCCAGAGTAAGTGTGTGTTTTCTCTAGATCTTAAATATCAAATAAAAGGGAACAAATATTTCTCATTCCTGTTTCAGACCTAACTCTGCATGGGCTGGAAAGAGACAACATTGTTCAGTTTGTTCAGTCAGGCCAGTAGATGGACATTAAGTTAATTTAAATTAAAGAAAATGAATCTCGTACTGATAAAAATCTACTAATATTTCTGTTAGAGGAACGAAATAATCATGAGTCCATCCAAGGAAAATTAATTGTATTTCTACGCAATGATTCTCAAATCAAACGTGCTTTGCTCATCTCTGTCGTAAATCGTGCACTAAGTATTGTGCATTTTTTCAGATTTCAAACATTAACAGACAGAATCCAGAATATAATGAGCAGATTTTGTGGAGATGTAAATAACCCCGAGTGCAACGCCTTCTCGTACATCTTCAGGTTATAAAACAGGTGTGGGAATCGCGGGGTAACTCACGATACGATACGCAATACGTGGCCCATAACAATAATATCACGATGCAGCGATTCTGCGATAATTGATATATTGATAGATATACCAAAGACCAAACCAATCAATACCTGATTAACTGAAGAATACAAAATGCCCCTATAAAGGTGAAATGCAGAATTAATGTATTCTTCACCGCAATTGGGTGTCAGTTTCACAGATTTTGACACAAATTGAGATAAACAACAATGCGGTGACTCTGTTTAGAGCACTGAATTTGTTTTTTACTTAAACATTGGTGCCAGTTTAGCTTAGCGGTTTAAACAGCGACCATGTACAGAGGCTATACTCCTTGATGCGGCAGACCTGGGTTCCGCCCTCAGCCTTTTGCGGCGCGTCAGCCCCACTCTCTCTTCCCCCATTTCCACCACTATACACTGTCCTCTGTAAAAAAAAAAGGAATAGAAATGTAAATATCACTTTTTGGCGCCAGCGATCCGATAATTGTATCACACCAGTCGGGACGACAATATATTGCGATATCGATATTTTGTCCCACCCCTATTATAAAATGCCTCCAATGGTCAGATACAAACAAGCATATAGCCGCCGCATGGCTAACAAAAGGCTATGCTAACACACTGTTGAATGCAAAGGCTGAGTCCTCTTACAAGCAGTCTTCACGTTGGTGGGTTGTTTGGAGGATAATGTGGACTTTTGTTGTTTGAGTCAGTTTTGATGGCTGGATTTACACTAGGTAATGGGCTATGTTTCCCTTTGTGGAAAAAAAGTTGTGTTGAATCCAACATGTTCCAACTGATAACAAGTCAGATGAACCCAAAGAATCTGCCGTAAGTAAGTACCCATCTGAGCATGCCAGTGCTATTTTCCACACTGAATTCGGCCTTAATGATAGATGTTGAAATTGTTTCCAAACAATTGGTTAAACTAGTTCATGATGTAATGTTTATGGTGCTGTTGAACTGAAATGTGTTTAATCATGTATCGCTGATTCAAGAAATTATAGAGCCTTGATAACAGGGGATGTGTTGGCAGGCAGTTAGCATGTTTAGGTGTCAAAAGGTCATGGTGTCGGGTTTGGCTCGTTGGTACAGCACTGATAAATCCCCGGTATAAAAACACTGCCGTATATGACATGAATCACGATGTGAAAGATCTTTGAGAAGGAATCAGTTAGCAACAGCTCAGATCAAGGCTTTCGCAATGACAACAAGACGTTCGTTTGATCTCACTGCTGAGAAATATCACCTCAGACAGATAGTCTTATCAATGTTGGCCAGACAGTAGTCGTGTTAATTTGAACCATGCTTGGTGCTATGCAGGAATGTGTCCAACTGCATCAGAGCCCAGAAGGCCCAGGAAGCTTGTAATCGAATGCAAATTTGTCCTGTCATGCAAAATTGAATTTTATCTTTGCTTGGTTTTTTTTTTGCCTCACCTGTCTGATTGAATCAATGCTTGACTAATCGAGGCCTTTCTGTTGGGCTTTTAGTGGCATATTTTGGGCATGGACACCGGCACTGTCCTGAGAAGACTTTGAGAAGTTAGGTATTAGATGCTACACACGGAAACAGGTGGTAAAAAATATTTACCTCATGCAATTCAAAATAAGTAATGCATGATTAATGGTGGGGTGAAAAGTGGCAGGGTTTGGATTGGCCTTCAGCTAAACTACAGCAGGATTTAAATATATACTCTACGAGACACTTTATGTAATTTGTCTATTAGGGCTTTAAGTAGTAAGTAGTACTATATATTCAAATGTCTTTCCCCAGTTTTTACAGTCAAAAAACCAAGACATTGAATTTAAAAAGATATAAAAAAATATTATCGACTGACTTCGCTATCCTGCTGTACAACTTTGAATCCCAGTGGGTTAATTAGGCTTTTTGCAACAGATCATTATGGGAGTCTCTTAAATGTCAAAATTAAAACTAAATTTCAGCTTCATTAAAGTTTAATTAATGTGCTGTGATTAAAAAAAAAGTAAGACCATAAATAATAGAAAAGTCTCAGTAGGGGGCGTTTTATATTCACTAACTCTGTGTTTGTGTGTGTGTAGTCAAAACTTTGGCATTGCCACAACAGACTAAATATTCATTTATCGAGTAGATTCATTGTTGAAATGAGGTGAAGGTGAGACTGGTGCATTTAGTTAAATTGTGTCCTCTTTTATTGGGTGTTTTATTTATATGTTAAAGATCTACTTAAACACAAATTGCAAAGTCACTTTCTCAACAAGAGCTAGATGAGAAGATGTACAACAATTTTGTGTCTGTAAGCCAAAATGAAGCTACAACTAGCAGACAGTTAGCTTAGCCTAAAAGCTGGAAGAATAGCTAGCTGGCTCTCAGCATCTTTAAAGCTCACTGTATAACCCATGATGTATATATCTTGTTTATTTAATCTGTACAAAAAAAGAAAAATAGTTACTGTGGTGTTAAATGCTGTACCTTTCTTGGTGACTACAAGCCATGTTGTTGCTAAGCTACCTGCCGCCTAGCTGGCTGCAGTGTTGCCAACTTTTTTCCAATGAATGTAGCTAGCACTAGCTGCAAGTTGCTAGAAGTCCGCAAATGACGTTATACGCTAATTTGCACATTGGTGACGTCATCACATACTCATTTGCAAAGCGCTTAGTGGTCACTTAGCCTGCTGCCCTGACTGCCTGTGCAGTGCTGCTGCGCACGGAACAAGAGGAGAGAGCAACTCGGAGCTGTCGGCAGAGGATCGGTGAACTGCGATTACTCCAGGCGGCATACATGAATAACAATATAATATATTTCACAGGTCTGAAAATGTTATTAAATTTGTCGCTAGTTGCTTTTTAGAAAACAAGTCGTCGCAAGGGTCTAAAAAGTCAATAAGTCGCTATATCTAGCGAGAAAGTCACTGAGTTGGCGACACTGGCTGGCTGTGAGGGTATAAACATTTTTGTACAGACTAAAAAGGGGTGTTGATCTTGTCATCTAAATATTGACAAAAGATAGAAGATATTGTCAAAAATTATTGAACACTTGGCTTCAGTCGGGATTTTTCAAGTTTAGTTTGCTTTGGTTTAAAAGAGGAGGTGCAGCAAAGTTTGGCGCTAGAGATAACAGACGGCTAGCTAAGCCCAAAGACTTCAAAGAAGGGGAAACAGCTAGCTCCTTCCTAAGTTAAAAAATAGATCTACTATCATTTTAAAAGGTCACAAATGAACATTTTTCTCATTTGTTGAATTTTTACACAAAAAGAAATGTATAATTGAGTTTTATTTCACGGGGCGTTATAAACTAACTATATCCTGATGATTAGTTGCCTTGTTGTCACTAAGCTAACGGCTGCCTGGCTGTAGTGCTAGCTATGTGCTTTACGTACAGACATGAAAGTGATGTCTCATTTATCATCTCTTGACAAGAAGAATATTTTAGATATTTCCAAAAAGATTGAACACTTCATGGTGTAAAATTATTATTTTTTTAAATCTTATTTTTATATTGAGCTTTTATATTTTAGCATTTTGCTTTAGAGTGAAAGAAGTGACGAACAACATGATCAGAAAAGCCTAGATTTTGGTGGAACACCATCAAGTATGGGTTTGTGCCCTTGCTTATTCATGCCTGTCTTTGTGAATCTCATCAAGTCAATGTTGAACAACAGCACATGAGGAGGTATGATACTGACAGCTGGTTCTTCTCATATAGGACTATTCTTTGCTGCAGATACACCATCTGAAATGTGAAAGGTTGGTATTTGTTTACTAGCTGTCGTGTGAAACAGGTGGCGTGAAAACAGCAAGCAGGAATATTCATACTGCATCTAAATAAGAACGGGGTGAAAAATCAGTATGTGAGCTTTTTAAAACTGTGACGGCAGCTTGATTGGTGTGACTGGTGTTTCAATTGGACCCGTGTAGCTTACATTATCCGGTATGAAGACATAATGAGGATATGTTGAAAGGTAGAACAATAACACCAACAGCTGCAGAGGCAGGAGGTGTCGAGATAATCCACAGCAGGTTACAGCGTGTTATACAAGCGCCACTATGACTGGCATCTATGGTGAAGCTGTAATCATGACACACTGCAAATGTCAAGACGTCAAATCTTTCACGTTAGCTATCCACCCACATGTAGCCAACAGGTTACACAGAGGATATAAGCCTGGCTGTAATTAGCTGCATCTTCCTGAATCGTCTAATTAGTTTAAAAATACTTATTCAACTACGTGATGCAGGTTTTTTTATCATCCGAGCACAAGTTCCACTTTGCATTCTGGTGCGTTCGGGTGAATCTGCACGTTGAGAGCTCAGGCCACCGCTCATGTGAACAACACTCTGCTGTTCAGTCACAGCCAGACTCTCCCATCTCTCTGAGCAGGGCAAAGAGGGATCTCATTAAGGAGCCGCGCAGCCTTTCAGCCAACCACAGAGGTCTGTTTAAAGTTTGCACCTGCTTCTTCTGCCAGCTACATTTATAGTGAGGGGAAATTGCCGTATCTTTCTCCGGTAAATGGCTCAGCGGCTCCTTTGGTTGTTAAGATAAGTAAAGAGTGCGGCAAAAATATGAAGGCTCATTAGCCTGGCGAGTTCATTTGATTTAGGACAGTGATAAATGCATTAATTAGATTACATGATTGGTTCTTTAAATTTTACTCAAGCCTCTCACTGTGCCTAAATCGACATAGTTAATATTCATAAAAGGTTATAAGAATGAAGGGAGGAAGAGAAACTGTAATGATTTATACACTGTACATAGGCTATTAGTGTCTGAGCTATTATTTTCATGATCAATTAATCTATCTATTTCCATTATAAAAAAAAGACGAGGTTACAAAGTCATAGCAGAATAATTTAATGCTAACATTAGCATGCTAATAACGATAATTATGATTAGCTGTTAGCCTTTTTTCACCATCTTAGTTTAGGATGGTATCATGCTAACATTTACTAATGTGCACCAAACACAAGGTATAGCTAAGGCTGATGGGAATCAGTTATTTCATCAGACTACAAAGTATTTCATTTTCTACATGGTAGTTGCTCAAGAGGACAAGTTAAGGTATCATCAAAAGTTGCCTGTAAGAAATCATGCTGTGGTGGAATGACAGTCCATCTAACAGTCAAGACATTTCCGTTGTTAGCATGTTGTTGACGTTAGCATAATACCTCACAGAGCTGCTAGCATGTCTGTGGAAAAGTAGTGAAGAATGTAGCCCAGCCCCGAAACGGTGATGATTCAAATCATCTGCTGATAACACCCCAAGTAACTTACAACCTTAGCTCCTTAGCTGACTTATATTCTTTTTTCCAGTTACATTATTTTGTCAAAAATGACGGTGACGCGACTTGAAAAATTTCGAAAGTCGTTGGCCAAAAATGTTCTAACTTCCATCCAACAGCCAGCGCTTCAAACTCTGATGAGTGTGGTTCCTGAAGATAAAACATGAGTATTCATATCGGCCCATATAGGAGTTAATGTGGAGCTGAACTGAAAAAAGAGAAACAGTCGAAGCTTCATATTAAAAAGGCAAATCTGATTCGACTGACAAAATTCTGTGTATGGCATCCAGCCTAAGAAAAACGTCCATGCAGGGCTTAAAGCCAAAGATTGCCCTTCTAAATTATGTGATTTGTCTAAAGCAGTCTGAAATACGAAGACTGCTAATTTACAAGCATATAACAGTATAAAGAAGTGGACCGACTTATCAATGGATGAAATTCTTAACTTTTAATTTTATTCACTATACATACAGCATATAGGAACAGCAATTAATCAGCTTGGTTGAACCAGTCGAGCTCCCAACCTGTTGCTGCATCCAACAATGGATCAGCTTCATATTTATCCACGCTGAATGGAAGACGGCAATGACCCGGTCACAGATCTTCAGATCAGAGAACACCAGGGTTCGCTCTATTTTCCTGCTGAGCACGATGCTCCTGCATCTTTAGTGACACCGAGCTCCTCTACTTAGCTCAAAGACACGCAGCCAGATGTGTGTTTCGCTGCTCCTGTCATCAACCTCAGCCATTTATTAGCCTCCCACAGGATTTACGCTGCAGCACTAACAGCCAGTGTAATTACGGGTATGAAAAAATAGAAAAAATTAGAGCAAGAGGACAGTGTGCAATTGTAGAAAATATGATAATGAGGCCTATTTCCAATTAAAAGCGAACGGCAGTGCGGGGGCTGAAAATTAAGACGAGAGAAACCATAATGAGCTAACAGTTAGCTGTATTTCCGCTGTGTGAGTCTGAAGATCACACTATTGAATCAACTATCTGTTGCAATCTACTCGTTGCACACTAATGAGATCAAAATGGCAGAAGTGGTGGAAAAAGAGATGCTTTCTTGTCCTCCTTGTCATTACCATGCATGTCTCTCACTTGAGGTGAATGTCAGGGGAGATTTGGACGGCTCAGATACGACTCACAGTGGAAACAGAGAAGAAAGGAGATCCTGTTGGCTTCCTAACACAAGCGTGGGTGACTCCTAATTGAGTGGAGAGGCTGTTTTGTGTTGTTGGTCCTGTGGAAAAGCGCTACTTGCCGGAAAAGCAATTTACGCTCTGCAAAAAAAAAGCAAAGGAAACAGTGAGAGAAGCTCGACGGCTGCTTCAAGGCTGCCGTGTTCCACAGCTTGTCTGAATATACAGAACCCCTACCCTTCTCTATGGAAGCTACTTCTCCTGATAGGACAGTATACGTAGATGAATGTGTTTCATAACGGAGCCTGGCCGCACCTTCTACATCAGTGTATTAACGCACGCACCCTGGCAGCAATGACGGACTGAATCCCATCTTTTTTAGCCATTAACTTCTCTCTGAGTTGCTGAAAAATGTCGGTCTGAATAATTAGCGGTTCCAAGGTTCTTCTTCTGGCTCTATTGTTCATGCATTATTTATAGTGGCATCTGCCTGAGAGTCGTCTCTGTACTGGTGAGGCTCCTCTATGCCTCGCTGCAGGCAGAGCGATAAATGCTGCCAGTCTGCTGGTGTGTCTGTCTGCATTCAAGGCTGGTATAGTGGCACAGCTAATACTCAATCAGCGATATCGCTCATTGACAATGTGCTTACTTTCATATGAGAATGGAAACTGAAAGGTTGCAGGTAGGGCTGCAAATATGTCAGCGGTTTTGTCATGAACCAAAGTGTTGGAAATTTCTGACCAAGGTTAATGATAATTAAAGCATCATCTAAGTGATTTAAATTTGCCCTTTTGAATATGTAAATATGTGAACTCAAGGCAGTTGGTCAACTAAAACTCACATTTTGAACTCACAGAGGAAAAATAGGGAGATCATCAAAGTTGACAGAAACTTATCTGCCGGGCTCCATGACTGTAAGAGCAAAACTTAATTCCAATGCATCTTAAAGTTGCACTGACCAAAAGGCCAAAAAAAAAAGGTGGCGTCCCTGGAGCCACTCTGCTAGTCTGGCTGAAAAAACTGTAAAGAAGAATTAAAAATGCAGCGAAAATATAGATAAGCATTTCCACATATAAAAGACTAAACCCATACTTTATATTTAATAAACACAGCACTCTTATGTAAGTGGTTTTGGACTGTGTAGATCTCAGATTATTTTGTTCGGTCTGCAGAGACATAACTGAACCCTCTTGACATTAAGAGAGCTCCTTGTATTTGAGATGAAAAGAGATAAAAATATCCGTTTAAAATAGGGAGCTTCATGATAAATCCACCTTTGCTTATTGTCAGCTGGAAATTCAAATGCCTCCTGACAACAATGACATCCCTATCTGTTTATCTGCACTGACCTTTATTGTTATCTCTCACAGACACGAGGCAGAAACCTCGGTTTACCCTTCACTGGGTAAACACTTCAGGATGGCTTCACCTGCTAAAATTCATATCCCTCTCCAGTAGAGTGGAGTTATGGGACCTGCTATCTGAGTGGAAATTATTAAACCTGAAAGAAAAAATACTGCAAACATCGCTGGGCATATATTAGCCAGATGGAAATATATTAAGGTGCTTTTCTAAATATATTCATGTCTTCTTCAGCTGTATTTGATACATGTGTGTTTGGCGCCAACACAATTCACCATATTCACAAGGCGACCGTTTTTTTTTTACCTACACTCAGGGTGGGAAGCTCAAATACTTTTGTGATTTCATTCTGGTGTTTACCAGATAACAAATCATTTATACACAGGGGATCAGACTAATCGAAGAGGCTGTCACTTCGACTGATCAGCAACTTAAACAATGGATAGTGAAAATCTGGATAGACATCTGGCCATATTTTCAATTTAAAACATGTCTAAAAACCCACTAGCTATCCTAAGACAACAGATAATGTTAGCATTTAGCCACTTCCAAGCTAACATTACTGTTTAATAGTGGTACATGATATGTAGGTATCAAATAAGTTGCCAGTCCAAGCTTACAGTAATGTAAGTTAGCAAGTGGTTGAATGCTAACACTAGTTTTTGTCTATTGGTAGCTAATGGGTTGTCAAATATGTTGTTTTAACTTGAAAAACTGTCAAATAACTAGCTAAACGTTATTTTAGCTAGGAAGTAGCCTAGCTGAATGCGAACACTAGTTAATGGTTGCTATGGGTTGCTATGGGAAAGTAATGTTAGCTAGAGAGTGGTTGAATGCCTACACCAGTTTTTGTCTAATGGTAGCTAGTAGGTTAAGATATATTACGTTATTCATGCTGGAAAATACAGCCCAACAACTTGCTAACAGTAGTGCTAGCTAGGAAGTTGCTAACACTACCTGCTGTCTTATGTTATCAAATATGTTGTTTATACTTGAAAAATGGTCCAATAACTAGCTAACAGTAATGTTAGCTGTGAAATGATGAATGCTAACACTAGTTGTTGTCTTATGGTATCTCACGGGTAAAATGTTGTTTATACTTGAAAAATGGTCCAATAACTAGCTAGCCGAAATGTTAGCTAGGAAAGGGTTAAGTGCTAACACTAGTTGTTGTCTACTGGTAGGTAATGTTATCAAATGTGTTGATTGTACTTGAAAAACAGTCCAATAATTAGCTAACAGTAATGTAAGCCAAGAAGTGGTTGAATACTATAAGCTAACACACAGGTTTACAACGTTAAAACAGCATTTAGGCTTCCCACCCTGAGCTTGGTGTCGGTGGAAAATGGCCACTGTGTGAATATGTTGCATTGTTAGGAGCAGACAGAGCTGAACTAAGGACACAGTCTGAGCAAACACAGCCGTAACGCTTTTGTTCGGTAACAAAAGGTGTAATAATGTAAGGTGCTCAGGTTCAACCTGGCATTGATAGATTCTTTGCTTTAGGCCACAAATCACTCACTGTTGAAACAGCAGGGCAGGTACGGTACAATTAGGCCAGGCAGCTACCAAAACTTCAAGGACATGCTCTTGCCTGAAGAGAAACGGCTTCTTTTACTGTCTTCTGTATGTTTGATTTTCACGTTGAACACGGCGGGTGCCTGTTCGGCTTTGGCTCGAATGTCCCAGAGCTGCATATGGAGGAGCAGGGAGAGCCGAGCCTCCTCTTGGTATTAACTGTCAGAGCAAGAAGGAGGTGTCAAGGACATGCTTGGAAGGGACTGTGATCCTGTCTGTGAACAAGCTGTATTTAGTATGTGAGCCATGTGGTGGATATTTGTGTTTGTGTGAGTGGGAAGGAGACTGTGAATTTGTGGAGTTGGCAGTGTAATGGATACACACTACAAAGTCATATTGAAATGACCTTAATCAAGCAATTCGTATAGAAGGGACAGGGCGGAGAGCTAAGGCGCTAATAGCTTTTTTCTCAGTTGAAAGAACCTGACAGAATCTCATTTATGCGTGATGTAGTCCTTCCTAAAGCCGTAACGTGACATCTCAATGAGGCTCCCTGTTTTACTGTAATATCCCAGCGCCACTGCGGGAGATTAGCATTATCAGCAGCCACAACAACCCAATTTGTTCTCATTGCCATGGCAGACAGGGGGAATTAAATGTAATCAGCCAGCTAGCATATTTAACTTAGCTACCCCCTGTGAGCTGCCTCATGCAGATACCCCTCAGTATTTCAACTGGGACGGTTATCATCATTATCTTCTTCTAACCGTGCTGCTGGTTTTAAACTCATGTGTTTGACAGTTGTAATAGAGATATGGCTTCAATGCATCTGCCGTTGGAGTTTTACTATTTAATCAGCATAGTTGTTAAAATGTAGGGATACAGCAACTACAATAACGATGAGAGGCACAGACACATGGTGGTGAAATGATATTGTAATTTTTGGAGGTTTGCTGAACACAAATGCTGACAGGGAACTTCTGCACACTCAAATGGTTACACAGCTGCTCAGTGTAACAAAAATCTTTACATAGGATTGTGGCTACAGCAGATCAGTCCAGCTAAAGGAAGAGGCTTGCATTAGTTTTGTACTTTTCTCTCTCAGTGTGTGATCTGCCTCAAAATACTTCCCAACTTTCCTGCTCTGTATGTGGCACTCCATGGCCTGAAACCCATTTTTTCTACTGAAGACATAAATCTTTAAAAACAAGTCAAATATATATCGTTTCATCTTCTGAGGATGCTTAGAAATTCCCTCAAACAGCTATGGCTATGTAGTTCATAGAAATGTTAGTCAAACAGTATTAAACACAGAATTTCTTGGGGACTATTTTCAGCAGTGGATTAATACACGTTTGTACTAGCCAGTTTAAGATTCTGAATTCCTGTCCACATCTTTCACTTTTAAGTGATTTTAGCAGCTGGTTGGTGAAAGAATTGACTAATCAGAGCTTTGTTTGCAGGGATTAAAGTTACTGACAAGTAGGAGTAAACACAGCATTTCTTGGGGACTATTTTCAGCGGTGGATTATTACACATTTTTGTTAGCCTTGATTTAAACCTTTGAATCACAGCCAAGTCTTTGATTTGTTTAGTAATTTTAACAGTTCTGTTGTGTCAGCTGGATGAATAAACAATTGACCAATCAGAGCTTTGCAGGCGGGATTAAAAATAGATAAAGTTTTCATCCTGCATAGCTAGCTAGCCACCTAGCTACATATATAAAAGGATGGAGTGACATCAGGCCATATTTGTAGTTAAAACAACGTATCTGAAAACCCACTAACTACCATAAGACAACAACCAACATTAGCATGTAGCCACTTCCTAGCTAATGTTAATGTGATCATGTTACACGATATGCAAGTATCAAATATGTTGTTTTAAGTTGAAAAACAGTCAAAGCTTACAGTAACTTAAGTTAGCAAGTGGTTAAATAAACTAGTTTTTGTCTATTGGTAGTTAATGGGTTATCAATTTTATTGAGGAAACAATTGATCAATCAGAGCTTTGTAGGGGGGATTAATTGATGACGTTTTCATCGTGCATAGCTAGCTAGCCACTAAGCTACATCCATCAAAGATAGCAACAGAAAAACAGCCACTAGCATGGATGAGATGGAGGCAGCTGTTGAGGCTGTTGTAGGTCTATTTACAGATGTGACATCTGGCCATATTTTCAGTTAAAACAACGTATCTGAAAACCCACTAGCTACCATTAGACAACAACTAACGTTAGCATTAAAATGTTGATTTAACTTGAAAAAACAGTCATATAGCTTAGCTTACAGTAATGTTAGCTAGCAAGCAAATTTTTCGAGGAAACAATTGACCAATCAGAGCTTTGTCGGCGGGATTAAACATTGATGATGTTTTCATCCTGCATAGCTAGCTAGCTAGCCACTTAGCTACGTAAATGACAAATATCAACAGAAAAATGGCAACTAGTGTGGATGAGATGAGGCAGCTATTTAGGTTGTTGTAGGTCGATTTATAGAAACAGGCCTAAGAAAGCCACTAAGTAACATACAAAAACAAGTCCATGTTAAAATGCATTACTTAGTGTGTCTGTGTTTGTCTGTCTTTCTTTGTCCCTATTTTTTCAGTTTTTCATACATTAAGTTAAGACTAATGCTTAAGACGATCCCAAATCAATCACAAGTCTGTAAGAACTGATTCATGACTATGGCTTCTATTTTAGGTAGTAAAACCTGCCTACAGGGCTTTTTTTCTGGAGGGTAAAATAATCAGTTTGTTAGAGTCTATTGGAGTGAAATTTATGTTCTTTGCCTCCATCACATTCATTATTGATTTAAGTTTCCAGCGGTGGATAAGCATGCTAACACCAAACAAGATTTAAGCTCACTCATCAATTCATGTATGCTGATAACTTGTTGTGGTTGCAGATCAATACTGATGAGTCCAGCTTTTAGAAAGTGAAAATAGCACACAGGCGTCAGGTATTTTTGTTTTAGTGGAGCCACATGCTTCAGCCTGTCTCATTATGTTTTTTTTCCCCCTGCTACTATTGTATGCAGAGGCAGCATGGCTCAGCACTGCAAAAGACGGCCCTGCATAAGCTGCGAGCTCCCCGGGGGCATCAGTGTGGAGCTCAACCTGAAGGCTCGCCTCTTCTCTTTCTGCTTCTTTGTTTTGCAAATGTTTGTGGGGGGAGGAGGAGGAGGGAGCGATAAGATGCTGCAGAGACTCCGGGGTTCTGCTTGGCTCAGCAGCAAGGTCCAACAGAATCCATTTTTCTGCATCTGCGCCCTCCTCCTCCTCCTCCTCCTCTCCAATTACTGCATCTCTCAGAGCATGCAACGCCTCGATTCAAATTCTGAGTCGGCTACAGCGATGTGAGCCCCGGCCACTGTTTGATGTGTCTCTTCATCAGTGATTGGAGACCACTGCTAAGGGGCTCCTGAGAATGAAAAAAAGGTTCATTTCTGTGATGCAACTTCCTGAAATGTGCTCTTATTAGCCGAATGCAGTCACTCCCAATATAATCCTTGTCAGACAGTCTTAATGATATTTTAGACTCGTGTTTCAGGTTAAAATATGCTTCCTTTACTTTAACTACTTATAAAGCATCCCGCATCTTTATCTAAAATGTCTTATATTTAAATCATTTGCCTTCTCCGCAGTGTGCCTGATTATTTCTGCATTTCAGCACAGTGCAAATGTCTCGCATGGATGCACGCTTGACAGTCGGCTTCTCTGTGTCTCAAAATTTGCCCTTCAGTGTGCAGAGATGGCTGCAGATTGTGCCTCCGTACTGTACTGCATTGCAGGCAGGCGTCTTACCTTGTGAAACAACATGTGTCCTTCGTCTGCAGGCCCCCGAGCACTCCGGCTCGGATGATCAATTTGGTCCAGCTCTGTGTTGCTGGGCTGCGACTTAATCCCATAACGCTCTGGCGTTTTGTAGCAATCGGGAGACCCCCGTTTTTCTCTGTGGTGTTTCTTATTTTATCTATAGAGTGTGATGAAAATTGTCTTGTTTTTTTCTTATACAGGGCATGTAATCAAGTCAAGCAGTGTGTAATACAACCCTTGATCGTGTCAGCGTGTGTCAAAGCGAATGCGGTGCAGAAACCTTCGCCCTGTCACGGTTCAATAACAGAAAAACGAGGAGTTGTTTCTCCATACAGGCCACATGATTAGTATGTGGAATCAAAGGAGGTGTGAAAATACGTCCTTAGCTTTTTCTGCGTGGTTTCAGCCTCATGTCGGAGTGAAAATTCAATGTTTTGCCACTCTAAAGCCAGCGGGCTCAGGCCGAAAAGACGCCCAGCATCATTTTGGAACTTTAATGCATTTCTAAGTGGTTCAATCTGTGGTGGGTCTGCGCCATTAGTGTCTCTCCGCATTTCTCCGTCGTTTTCAAAGACGGCGGGGAAACAAACAGAGAGAGACATTACCTTCACCACTCAGGGCCCCGGCATGTGGAATCTGGGCGCCATAATGACACGGCAAAGTCGAGCTGCGCTCCTGCTGCTCTCCAGTAACTACTGAGAAACAGAGGGCGGATTGTAGATTCACGAGAGCCTCCGCATGTGTGCCCTTTAGCAGCGGTTTAAAATAGACAGGGAGATGTAGCTAATTCGGCTTCATCAATCACGCAGAGAACATTACTTTGCAAATGACGGTCGGAGGAATGATGAGCGGACAATGTCCTGCCCGTCAGAGAGGCAGACGCACCTGAGTGATCTGATAGGACGACACGGCCTCGGCTCGGAGCAATCAGCTGAGGAAAACCTCCCGTTCATTACAGACGTGACCCGGATCATCAGTCCATCCATCAGCCTGTGTTTATCCAGTCCCAAGCGGAGTAAACGACTTCATGAAGCCGGATAAACGGCAACTGGTGGAAATACAAACTGTCCAGATCATCGTTTAACCTCTAACTCTAACCCCTGCTGCTTACGTCTCAACTGCAAATATCGCCTTCGGAATATCAATAAGGAATATAACAGAGGACGGAGCATGCACTTATTGCCCCGAGACAGAGGGCTTTCATGTGAAAAGCTGAACATCTGAACTAAAGCTCTTGAAACGTGTGTGTCTGTGTAAGTCAATTTCGGTGTCGGCCCTCACAGCCAGAAGCTCCCGAATCTCTTCATCTCTCCAATTTGCAGACATCTATTGCCGTCTTGTCTGTGAACCTTCTTCTCCAACCTCGGATGCACTTAATCATCCTGTTCATCGTCGCTCTTCTTGTTTCGCACCGGTCGCATGATATGAACATTATCACCCCGCCCTCTCACTCCTTGTGAATGTTCCCAACGATTACCTGCTAACTTTGCACATCCGCTCACCCCGACTTGCGGACATTTTACTGGGAGGCCGGCAGGAAAAAGTCAGCTGAAGTCTGCGTGAAAAAAGTTTGCAAGGGGCTTTAGTTAGCTGCCGGGATTGTTTAGAAATCTGGCTACACATTCGGATCTAAATGAGCATCAAAAAACACAAAGTCATGGATACAAATGCTGCCAGGATTTTAGTGAAAGCATCTTGCAAGAATTTTAGAGCTTTTTTTATGATTGCTGAATTATGTTTAAAGGATCAGTTTAAATAGACTGACGCCTAAAAGACAAATGCCATCAAATGTTGCTAGATCATACGCTCTTAGAAAGACTAAAAAGACTTAATAAACCTTATGTTTCATCTACCCCATGATGTTCTTTCTTACCTAATCAGTGTCGTTTTTAACCTAAACCAAAGAGGCCACGTTAACCACAGCTTAGACAAGAAGAAAACAGACAGTATGTGGTGGACCAAAGCGTTGGTATTTGATGATGTATTTGTCGGTACACGTTGCACATGATGGTGTTGTTGTGATTTAAATTTGGTTGCTTTGATAAAAGAGTTAAAGCAGTTGATGTCAAATAGGGACATAAAAGTTTGAGAGTTCGTTTCTGCTGGGTTATTTTTGCACTTATCCAAATATGTTGTGTAAGAAGTTTATTAAGAATTAGGGATGCACGATATCATCGGCACATTATCGGTATCGACAGATGTGTCATTTTTCAGCCAATATTTTCTGCCAATAAAACAACGCTTTATTTCTGCCTAAATGCTCAATGATTCCCTAAATAAATAAAATAAAATGTTACATACTAATGAATACAGCATTTTCAACATAACCTAAGTTTAAGTAGTTTTCTTATACTGCCCAGTGAATGTTTACATTTTAAAAAGCACTGTATTATGTTATTTCTGCATCTGCCAGTGGGCCACAACAGTAAGAGTAGGCATGATATCAATTCCACTACAGGGGAAACTTGATGCTCTCTGCAATTAGGTGGAAAAAAACGTTCCTAATATATCGGTATCGAAATTGCAATCAGCAAAAAGGGTTGGAAAATATCGACATATCGGATATCGGCAATCCAATATCGTGCATCCCTAAAAGCAATGTCCATTGAGTAGTTTTTGACATAGTTAAGTCGATACATTCATTTAATGAATTTAGGGAGGAAGAATGTCGCTTTTGGCTGCATGGTGGTGCAGTGGTTAGCGCTGTCGTCTCACAGCTAGAAGGTTCCTAGTCCAAATCCTGGATCTGATGTAAGGGGCCTTTCTGTGTGGCGTTTGCATGTTCTCCCCGTGCATGCGTGGGTTCCCTCCGGGTACTCCGGCTTCCTCCCACAGTCCAAAGTCATGCTTGTTTCATTAGTGACAATAATTGCCCGTAGGTGTGAGTGTGAGCGTGAAAGCTTGTCTGTCTGTGTCAGCCCTGTGATTGACTGGCAATCAGTCCAGGGTGTAGCCCACCTCTCCCAGTGACAGCTGGGATAGGCTCCAGCCCCCCACACGATCCTGAGCAGGATAAGCGGGATAGATAATGCATGTATGGATGGATGGATGGATTTAGCTTCTACACCTCGCATTTCAAGAGTTTTGAAGGTGTAGCGTTGCCTTAGCGACCAATGAAATGAATCGTGTATTCACGCAGAGGCATACCTTTGGATAGAGCCTGGTTAGCTCTTCCCACTGTTTCCAGTCTATGTGCAAAGCTTCATATTAAGTGAACAGGCATGAGAGTTTAAAATGATGAACTAGTCCTTTAATGCAGGATAACAGGCTGTTTGGATGCAGTATCTGCAGATAAAGAATCAACAAACATGACTGATCTCTGTGAAATAGATCAGGAGTTATGATGTTCCTTGGTCAGAGAGGAGCTTATCATCACATCAGCTGTAGATGACTGATCATTATCTGATACATAATATATGAGTGTGTGTGTTTGTGTGTGTGGAGGTGTTGTGATCTCGTCCTTTGAACACTTCTTCGAAATCGTCCTCGGTTTGATTTCAGATGTTTCCTCCGCTTCCAGCACATTCTTTACAGCAGACAGCAGCTGAAGGTGTGTGTGTGTGTGTGTGTGTGTGTGTGCGCGCATGTCCTTTAGGAGCCAGACTGTACCGATCCTGTCACATTACAGGGACAGACGAGCTGCAGTGATGGAGCGAGCGGGGTTCATGCACGTGATGGATCATTGCAGCTGGGCGAGCAGATGCAGATTTTCTCTGTGACATTTTCTCTTTCTCTGCGAGCGTCTCTGCGCCTCGATGAAGTGAGGTCGAGCTCCGGCGGCTCTAAGCTACAAACACTCAGAGCCTAAAAAGCATCTCCTAAATATTTCCTACTTTGGCTTTTTTCTTTTTTAAATAATCTCTTTATAGTTTCTCTTTATTTTTAGATGACTGCCTTTTTGTGTTCTGCGTTAGGAGTCAAGGATGCAGGGAGCGTGTGAGAATGCCGTGAACGCCAGGTTTCACACAGTTTTTTCTACACGCTGCACTTTATGACATCACAGCAGGCCAATCAGAAGGAAGTGGGCTTGCAGGGACAGGGGTTTCTTATACCCCTTTCCCACCAAAGTTAGCGCGTTGACGCAGGCTTTTCAGACCCGGGGAGACCCGCTTATTAATACCGATTGTCTCTTTTCCCATTGCCAGTGAAGTATACTCCTTTCGGTGTCTTTTCTGCTGAGTCACCGTCTGACGCACCGGAGACAGGGTTAGTAAACAGTGAAGATGTTACGGTGGTTAGGTCTTTATTGTATCTATCACTCGTTCAGTCAGACAAATTTGGAACGATGTTGGAGCGCTGCTCGGACGGATGTGGGCGGAATTTGTAGTTGAGATGACGAGGAGTCGCAGAAGTTACCGACGGAGCATAGCATCGCGCCGGAGAGGGGGCGGAGATTAGCGTGTCGACACAGGTTTTGTGTTCCCATCAATGCCGATCAGAACTAAGCAAAAAAGCTGGGTGTTAGCGGGTTATTTGACAAGTGGGAAAGCGGCTTTAAAGGGACAGATCTGACTGTGGTTTCAGGCAGAGGTGTGCTGTATGAGAGCCTTCACAGAGCACCAGTGTGATCATGAGTTTACTGTTAATTATGCTAAGCTACTCCACAGGTATCACAGAGTGAAATATGAAGCATGTCATTAGCATTATACACCCCACCCCCACCCGCTTTAAAAATGTCTTGCACACATTTCCTGATACTTGAATCCCATGAGTTAAGACCATAACATGACTCACAACCCGTTAGCGTGAAGCGCTACTATGCTAAAAAATAAGTCTATAAGACACGTTGGAGCAAAGCAATTTCCAAGGGATTCTCTAGGTTATTTAAAACCATCAGTTAAGAAAGGAACTGTCAGTTTGGCAGCAATGTATACAACAATTTAGGGCGTGGCAACTTTCTACCAGGGCTTCCTGACGACCAGGATAGAGACAAAGCAGGATAGAGATGTAACCAAATGTGGTCACTTCTAGCTCCAAAAAAACGGCCAAAATGCCGAAGTTGAGGCTTCAAAAGGGCTTACAAACCTATCAAACATGTTAAGCTAGCTACTTCTTCTATACGTCTGTGGCTGCAATGGTTTTAGAGTCAGAGGTTCAGCTTCCTCCTGCGGTCGTCTTGCAGAGCTGGGATGTGTACAAAGGAACATTTTGGCATCAGTGCTCAGGTGTGCACATGTGATGTCAGGGTCGGCTGGTTCAGGGTTATCTGCGGTATTTATGTCACCAGCAGACGGGGGGCTCGGGCCGGGCTGAGATAGACGTTAACTCGGAGGAGCGCAGTCAGGCTTGCGGCCAAACGCTGTCAGCTTAATACCAGCGAGCGGCCCAGGAGGAGCGGCCGCAGCATCTGGATAGTCAAGCTCCATTAGCCTCCAGGCTGTGTTTTACACCGGCTGCATTACAGCCTTGTTGACAAATGGCAGGGAAGGTGGTGTGCGTGCTATGAATCACATAACTCAAGGGACCTCCACCGTGAATATCATACCCCCTTCGCTCCCTGATCTTTCCCCTGCTTTCCTCCCCCCTTGTCTGGGCTTGTAGCAGCGGCGGCCTGGCTGGGATTCAGCGGGACAGCATTAACTCTCAACCTTGCTGAAGGACTAAAAAAGCAGCCTCGGCCAGGTGTCCTTGCTGTTACACTGCTGCTGGAGGAAGATAAGCACTGCAGGCTGCAGGACACGCTGCGAGGCTCCCGTCCCGTCGGCTCCTGCAGCAGTGCGAGCTGGGTAATTGCGGGAGCGGTGTGAATAATTGAGTGATCGTTGCATGCGATGCAACATGCTACACGTGTGTCTTTGATCGTTTTTGGGTAGATTTTATGACATTTATCTAGCATCTGATTTAAAGGCTTAGCAAATTATTAAGCTGTCTTTATGCTGCGTTACAGCTATAACCTTTAAAATGCCGTGTAAAGATGCAGTATGGTGAGAGGAAGGCATTTTATCCGGGCTGTGGAGGTGTTTACATTTCATACTCGTCTTTTCTTCTTCTTCTACGACCCTTCACAGAAACCTCACCGATATTAAAGATCGAGCTTCCACGTTGCGTCTCTGGACATTTTCGCTGCTACAGAGGAAATATTTACCTCCAGGAAACATCCTGCGAGATAAAATATAAAGTCCTGCAGCAGCTCTGTGATGTATCCTCGCCTTTAAAAGCCTTCTGCTGCCTCTTTGGCTCGTCCTTGTGCGGCCCGCAAATTGCTCACACTAGCAGACAGGTGTGTGTATAAGAATTAGGTTTATTTACCGGGGCTGAGTTGCAGTGCTATATTTCTCTCCAGCACAGCGCAGCATTGAAAGATGAAACACACAGGGAGAGGGAGAGAGAGGGAGAGCTGCGGTGGGTATTGATGTGTAATGCCCTTGGACAGAAGCCAAGACGGTGAAATGGAATGAAAGGAAAGCAGTCACTCCCCCTGTTAACTCAAGGTTGTACTTTACAGGAGCTATATCTGTCCGCGTTGTCAATAGTACGCTTAGTAAATGCGTCTCTGCGCGTCTATAAAGATCGTTTAAATCACATCTGCTTGTTGACTTTGAAGATTTCAAACAATTTTCTGTATTTTTTCCAGCCCCGATGCGGCATGTCACGCCTTTTCCACAACTTCTGAGCAGGCAGGCAGGAAGCGGGCCACAGTATGAGCCTTTTTTTAGTGATCAGGACCCCCGCCAGCTCATGCAAGTGGCAGCGGATCATCCTCGGCTAATGGGCGCTCATAATCCTCTGTGAATGTCTTATGTTGTCCCCCGAGAGGAGCGAGACTAAGGCGTGTATTTGCAATCAGCGTGCATTAAGGGCTGACAGTTTAACTGCTGCCATAACTGTAATAAAGCAACCCACTGTTTGCACGCTCAATGAAGACGGTAAAGTGTTTTTTAAATCTCTAACCATGTCTCTCTCTCTCTCTTCCTCCCTCACTGCTGCTTGTCATCGCTACAGGAAGTTGAGGTGAGTGTCTCTTTTGTTTTTTTCACCTTCCTTTAGGTTGTAAGTATCACCTGTTGCATGAGTAAGAGCTCATTTTGGCAAAAATTGCAATAAAAATAAAAAAGACACTAAAAACTACGACATGAAAAACACACATATTTACATGTACAGCTTCAGCTTATCCTGTTCAGGGTCGAAGGGGGGCTGGAGCCTATTCCAGCTGTCATTGGGCAAAAGGTGGGGTACATCCAACATCAATCACAGGGCTGACACATAAGCCCTTTTAACACTGCGTGTCCGCCTCAGCGCCATAACGAAGCTCCGCCATCATGCAACCTTTGCCATTTTACAATGGACCGAGAGATGCCGGTGTAAAGCCGCCCCACTGTGTGTTTTTACGTAGCGTTCAGGCGTTGCAGAGGAAAAACGTGCGCGAGGTGCTTCACATACACACACACTGCGCTGTTTCGCCCTGCCGGCTCAGCTGTTACACAGACATTGTTTCGCCTCTGCTACTACCTCCGATGCCGGCTCAGACGCAGAACGACTTCCCCTCACCATTACTCCTCCACAAAGCGTAACAGAGGCGTAATAATCAACGACAACCAGTAACACTCACACTCGAACCTACGGGCAATTTAGGGTCACCAATGAAGGAGAGAACCCACACATGCACAAGAACATGCACACAGACTTCGTCCGAGCCGGGACTCGAGCCAGGAACCTTCTAGCTGTGAGGCAACAACCATGCAGCATGCAAAACATCTGTTTTCACGCAATGAGCATAAAGTGCTTTCCAAAAACAGCATATAATGCAGACACAGAAATACATTTAAACCACATACACAATATTAACAAGACTAGGTCAAAACCTCGTATGTGGCTGACCGCATCAGGTCAATGTGCGCTTTTTTGGGCAATGTGTTACAAGGACTGTCCTAATGAGGCCGATGACAACGTGATAGAATGCAGGTGCGCGCTGCGGACGTAGGCGAGGGCAACGGGGAGCAGCCGCGTAGAAGCTCCGCCTACTCCCCTGAACAAAGTATCCAGAGCTGTATAGACAGAGAGTCGCGTCAGTGGAGGTCCAGTATGCTCCATGATCCAGCCAAAAATATAAGCACACAATATATATATTTAAAAAATGTCATTAAATGTAGTATATAAATATTAAAATTACTAGTGAGAGTAGTGTTCATGCACAAAGGCTGGTCTGTAAAGATGTGTTACGTTAGACAAAGTATGTAGCAGCATCCCTAATTATAACAGAATCTACAGGACGGTTTCATAAGTAGAAGTATATATTCTTCTTCTTACACTCTCAGCGATCAATTCACTCCTGTAAAAACAACTCAAAAACACCCCTTTAACTCCTCACCCTGTGCACAAAGTCTAAGATGCTCTGGGCTCTACTTGTTCAGCCTGACTTGAGAGCTCTGTCTTCGTGTCCCCGGAGCAGAATAAGACCGAGCTAAAACGAACAGACCTGATCCTCGGGGTCCCCTCTGGGCCCCGTGCCGAGTAGTAACCGCTTTATAGTTGATCCTCTCCGCCCTGACACACGGAGAAATGGGTCAGAATGGAAGCAGCAGAGGGGACGCTGAATTTTTATTATCGTTCCAGCGCAACGCCGCGAGGGACACAATCTAAAAAGCAGAGTTAGTTTGCAAATATTCCCTCTGCAGCAGTGCAGGAGTGAGATAGTCCGGGTCTTTTTATGATACTTTTAAGCTCTCACAGTCTCGCCTTTCTCCGTCTTCTTGATGCTAGAAGCTACATCTGCAACAACAACAACAACGACAGAGAAAAAATAGAATGATAATACATTGAGCTTTACAAATAAGAGCCTCAGGTCTTCTGCAAAGACAGCTGTCTCAAGAAGTTTACATTGAGTTTACTTTCGAAGTTTGTGCTTGACCTTGGAGGAAAACAATCTGAACTTAAGGTCTACTTGCTGGCTTTTCTAAACTTTTAGCTATACCACATGGTCCTCATCAGCTATAACAGAACTGTGGCTGTTCAGACTTTCTATCTGCTGATGAAGATTGGGTTCAAAGTGTTTTTATCAACATCCTCTTTGTTTTTACACGTACCTCTGTAAGATGAATGTCTTCATGAGCCAAGAAAAACTAATTTTTTGGCTTTTGACGGTACTGTCACAGCCGTAGAGAGAGAGAGTTGCGACATCACATATTGGACCTTCACTGACGCGACTCTCTGTCTATACGGCTCTGGATTTGTTCAGGGAGTAGGCAAGGCTGCTCCTCCGCTGCTTGTCCGCTGCCATCGGCCTCATAAGGACAGTCCTTGACCTGATGCGGTCAGCCACATACGAGGTTTTGACCTAGTCTTGTTTTTCATTAAACCAATAGATCTAAAGATTTATTTTGCTTGTGACAGGAAGCAATCTCGGATCCCATCAGCTATAGTCAGGCAATGAGTTAGCCTGTGGAGACAACGGCGAACATGTCAGGCGTGTAGACGGCGGTTAGCGATAAACGGCTTCCAGTCAAGACTTCCTTTTCCACGTGCTGCATAGTTTACAGAAAAGAACTTTTAAAATTTTAAAATTCTTGTTTGTTGAATGGAGGTCGGATTGATCATGATGCATTCGAGGAAGTCGGGAAATCTGAACGCTGAACGGCTTTCGTGACACAGCGTTAAGGAAATTTATCTCAAGTAAAATTTTGGATCTAGATCAGATTGTAGCTGTTAGCATGATGTCATAGATGTCTGTATATAGAGATTAATAAGAGCTAAATCATCGTCAGATCACGCTGACGGGAGCCGGGATGTCATTACGGCGCATTATGTTCCGTCTGCTTTTGCTCTCCACACGGACTGTTTTTCCTGCGCACGCCTGCTGATACGTGATTGGTCAAAATTACTCAGACTACAAGTGTACTACAAACGGAAAGCAGAACACTAGCGTCCCTAAAATCCATGTCCCTGCCTACAGATTCTACATTTCTATGTAGCATCTATAAAAAGAGTTTAAACAGGAAGTAACCCATGAAGTAACACTTAAACAAAGTGCTTGTATACCAAATATATAGCTTGTAGTACCAGTAGCCGCTTAGCTTAGCTTAGCATAAAGACAGCGAGGAAAAATAGCCTGGCTCTGTATACCAGCACATGTAAAGCCTTTAGAAACACCTTATATTTCTTTGTTAATCCACACACAAAACCAAAGTATAAAAACGATGCAAGCTGTTTCTCCCTGTTTTTGAATGTATGCTAAGCTAGGCTAATCAGCAGCTGGTTCGAACTAATATATTTATCATACAGACATTTGAGTGGCATCAATCTTTTCATGTGAATTTCAACAAAACAATCCAACTCTCCAAACTTGAGTCATTGTAGTAAAATAATTGGACGAGTAAACCAGTTCTTAATAAAGATGTAGTTCTCAATGGATTAATAAAATGAACTAAGAAAGAAATCTGTTGGATTGTACCAGATTTGTAAAGAAAGCCCTGTGATACAAGTGTCTTTGGAGAGATTCACACTGTGTCAGCCTGATCTCCTCAGAGAGTTCACACTGAGTGTACGAGCCCTCAGGGGCAAAGTCACCTCCAGAATAAATCCTTGAGGGGGAACAAGCAGGAGGATGTGATGATGTCAGACTGCTCACTATCTCATGTGAAGACAACATGTCTAAAATGCAGCTGTGTATCAGATATGTCTGTGCACTTGAAGGCGAAGGTTTGTCCTTGAATAAACAGGCAGTAAAGAAGGGTATTGTGATGTAAAACAAAGGTTTTGCAATACAAATAGCTGCTCAATTTGGACACTTTTACACATTACAAAAATTAAAGAAGCTGTAGTTTTTGTTTTAAATGGGGTGGATAAAAAAGACAACTGTTTTTTTATAAATTTAAATGTGAAACAAAGATAAGAGAACAATTAATACTTCGATAAAAGGGAGAATTGGGTGTTACACAGACAAAGAAAGAGAAGCAAGCAGCAGTGTTTAACCTTGTAAGCATCTCCTTGTGGTGTTTTTTATGTGCTACAAGACATATCAGGGGCAACAGTCATCTCCATGGCTGGGCCTGTCTGCTTTTAAACTGCAGTGTACCAAGGACAGGCTGAACAACACGTTTTCAGATCAGCAGGTTTGTGACGTCACAAACCTAAGGAGCCAATCCCATTAATGGACGGGGTGACGCTATGCATATCATCATGTGTAACCTATGGCAACCACTTTGGCGATGAGTGAGCCAGCTGTAACTGTCATAGTTATTTTTGCAAACTCACTACTGATTACTAACGTTAATGTTACTACTACTGATTACTACATTTCAAGCTAGCTAAGTTTCAGCTAAACAATGGCAGAGACGTGTTTTGTTTTCGCAACGGAGGGGGCAGTTGTAAATTTGGGTAGTGGGCGGGGACTATGCAGATTCAGGAATTCTTAATGAGGGAGAAAGAAGAGATGCCTTGGGAGGATTTTTACAAGCTAATTAAACGTATTTTGCAGAAAAACACATCAGACACTATTTTTTTTTCAAGCGGAGCATTTTTGTATGTCTTAAAACATGACTGCAGCTGCTCTTTAAGATTTTTGGACAAGTATAATTAGGTGTCATCTGCAAAAAAGCGAAGTTATACAGAGATAAAGATGAATGACATGCCTGAGAGGGAGATTTTGGTATTAATTCATAAATCTGTGGTACAATACAGCACGTATTGGAATAAAGATGGTCAGAGAAATGTACAAAACTAAAGTAAACTATTGGTTGAAAGATGTTCTCTTCTCTTGAAACTTAAATATTCAACATAAGAGCTGAATATATTAGAATTGCTAAAATCCTACTTTATACTACACTCTCATTCATTATGTGTAGTAAAGTTTCTGTACCGGTCTGTTAACTTCCTTCATTATTTATACTCTCTTAGAGCATACTTCCTCCACAGTGTTGCCTTACATGAATTAATAAATCCATTAATGCAAATATCTTCTGTCTCCAGGACGACTACATCAGAAACGCGGAGGAGAACATGGGCTCTGATGAAAGTAAGTCAGAAAACCAAGCTTTTATTTGATTAGAAGGTTTTTCTGCGGACGTACGAGGATGGCTGATTGTATGCGACTGTACTTTATGCAAAGGCAGTTTGCAAAGACTTTCAATATTCAAATGGTTTTACTTAAATGGCCAGTTTTACTGCTCAGAAAAAAAGTGCTATATCTCAGACCCAACCAGCATAATCAATGCTAAGTGCTGTCTGCCTTTCTACATCTGCTCGAGACAGTGAAATAGTGCGTTACATTTATCGAAGTGCCGGCTTCTCTTAATTGCAGCGGTTGTCTGAGGTCATCCCGCGCGTGTTGAGCGCTGGTCCGGGGTGTCACAGCTTGTAGAGACTGAGAACGCTGTTGTGATTCAGCGAAGGAGAGGCTGAGCCTTCAGTCGGATCCATTAGTTTGAAAAGCCGGCTATAATTGCCTTTGTTGCTGAGGGCTCAACTCAGAACTCCCACTGGGCGCCGTTTACCTCCACAGGGTCTGTTTCTTGTCTCACTTTTAGAAAATCAGCCGTGGAGGAGGAATGTGGACCATGTGAAAATGTTGAACAGTATGTTATTCAGTCAGATGATCTTTTGTCGCTTATTGAACAGAGAATATGTTTTTTAAGAGCACCAAATGTTCTCATTTCAAACAGCCGGCTACCACACATCTAAATAATAGTTTTGAGACAAGTGTCCAAAGAAATCAACCGCAGTGTGACTTTCAAAGTCAAGCCAAGTTGTGGTTTAGCCTAAGCAGAATGGCTGTAGATAGCTTGTAACAATCATCAGTCTCCCACTAGTGGTCCATGTAGCACCAAATGCTGGACAGTCAACGTGCACTATTACTGTTGAACGCAACATTTAGCAGCTAAAGAACTTGTTATTCACGAGATACAGGGGAAAGCACGACTTAAAGTACAGTGAATGTTAGACTTAGTTGCATAAGGTGGCAAAAAACACAATTCCAGTTGAATCCCATATAATATGTTATAACATTACTGTTGCATGTGTAAATGAGCAGTGTAAAACTGACGTTGGGTTGATGTCAGATCCTGATGTTGGGCTAACGTCAGATCCTTGAGTTTGGTTGACATCAAAAACTACGTTGGGATGACGTCAGAACCTGATTTTTGTGGTTAAGTGGTTACCTCCCAACCAGATGTTGGGTTGAAGTCAAATCCTGATGTTGGGTTTTTGTGGTTAAGTGGTTACCTCCGAACCAGACGTTGGGTTGACATCAAAAACTGATGTTGGGATGACGTCAGAACCTGATGTTGGGTTTACCTCCGAACCACACATTGGGTTGACGTCAAAAACTGATGTTGTGATGACATCAGAACCTAATGTTGGGTTGACGTCAAAAACTGATATTGGGATGACGTCAGAACCTGATGTTGGGGTAACCTCTGAACCAGACATTGGGGTGATGTCAGATCCTGACGTTGGGTCAAATCAAATCATGGTTGACATCAAAACCTGATTTTTGTGGTTAAGTGGTTACCTCCAAACCAGACGTTGGGTTGACGTCAAAAACTGATGTTGGGATAATGTCAGAACCCGATGTTGGGATGACGTCAGAACCTGATGTTGGGGTAACCTCTGAACCAGACATTGGGGTGATGTCAGATCCTGACGTTGGGTTGACATCAAAACCTGATTTTTGTGGTTAAGTGGTTACCTCCAAACCAGACGTTGGGTTGACGTCAAAAACTGACGTTGGGATAATGTCAGAACCCGATGTTGGGATGACGTCAGAACCTGATGTTGGGGTAACCTCTGAACCAGACATTGGGGTGATGTCAGATCCTGACGTTGGGTTGACATCAAAACCTGATTTTTGTGGTTAAGTGGTTACCTTCAAACCAGTTGTTGGGTTGACATCAGATCCTGACGTTGGGTTAAGTGGTTACCTCCGAACCAGACGTTGGGTTGACGTCAAAAACTGACGTTGGGTTGATGTCAGATCCTGATGTTGGGCTAACGTCAGATCCTTGAGTTTGGTTGACATCAAAAACTACGTTGGGATGACGTCAGAACCTGATGTTGGGGTTACCTCCGAACCAGATGTTGGGTTGACATCAAAACCTGATTTTTGTGGTTAAGTGGTTACCTCCCAACCAGATGTTGGGTTGAAGTCAAATCCTGATGTTGGGTTTTTGTGGTTAAGTAGTTACCTCCGAACCAGACGTTGGGTTGACATCAAAAACTGATGTTGGGATGACGTCAGAACCTGATGTTGGGTTTACCTCCGAACCACACATTGGGTTGACGTCAAAAACTGATGTTGTGATGACATCAGAACCTAATGTTGGGTTGACGTCAAAAACTGATATTGGGATGACGTCAGAACCTGATGTTGGGGTAACCTCTGAACCAGACATTGGGGTGATGTCAGATCCTGACGTTGGGTCAAATCAAATCATGGTTGACATCAAAACCTGATTTTTGTGGTTAAGTGGTTACCTCCAAACCAGACGTTGGGTTGACGTCAAAAACTGACGTTGGGATAATGTCAGAACCCGATGTTGGGATGACGTCAGAACCTGATGTTGGGGTAACCTCTGAACCAGACATTGGGGTGATGTCAGATCCTGACGTTGGGTTGACATCAAAACCTGATTTTTGTGGTTAAGTGGTTACCTCCAAACCAGTTGTTGGGTTGACATCAGATCCTGACGTTGGGTTAAGTGGTTACCTCCGAACCAGACGTTGGGTTGACGTCAAAAACTGACGTTGGGATGATGTCAGAACCCGATGTTGGGATGACGTCAGAACCTGATGTTGGGGTTAAGTGAGTAACATCAACTTAAAAGATGAAAAATGTGGCAATGCTGTGTTTGGGAGTTGTTTCTGCCAACGTGAAGTGGCCAAAATACCAGTAATGGTACATACATCAATCAGCCATTACATTATGACCACCTGCCTAATATTGTGTAGGTCCCCTTTTGCTGCCAGAACAGCCCTTACCTGTCGAGGCATGGACTCCACGAGACCTCTGAAGGTGTGCTGAGGTATCTGGCACCACGACCCTAGCAGCAGATCCTTTAAGTCCTGTAAGTTGCGAGGTGGGTCCTCCGTGGATCGGACTTGTTTGTCCAGCACGTCCCACAGATGCTTGATTTGATTGAGATTTGGGGAATTTAGAGGCCAGGTACCATTTTCATGAAGGGGTGTAGTTGGTCTGCAACAATGTTTAGTTATTACATCTAATTAACAGTAGGCACATAGATTATGTAAATTAAGCACCTGTTCATTATGGTAATGCAGTATATGATTATTATATAACATTAAGCAAAAGTAACCCAATACTTTTTCTGCATTTTGTTGTACCATTTAAAAATATGTCTTAAAGTAGTCGTATAATCGGGGACGTGCAAGCTGGAATTCCGGAGGGGCACAATTAGAGCAGGAAGCTTTGGGGTCCTTCCTCAGACAAAAAAAGACAAGAAAATAATGATGCAATTTTCTGCAATTTGACATATTCAAAGACTTAGGGAAGAATATTTAAAAACTTCTGTTAATTGTTTTTGTGGCTCATTAATCTCCCACTTTATATAAGGGTAGATATGGTATATTGATTTGAGATGTTTGAGTCACAATTCATGCATTAAAAAAATACATTCACAATGCCAATTAATTTAGAGGACATAGGTAATAAAGTCACAGATGAAGGGATGACTAATTAAGTCAATGCTGACCCCTCTATGGTGGAGCTAGTTAGGTCGAAAAAGTACAAATCAATACGCAGGTCAGGTTATGTATTATTCACAAATTTTGAGGCAGATTGAGCAAACCTATTGTCCTGGCATACCCACATCATTAGCTAAAAATAAAATAGCCTTGAAACTAATTTACAAGGTGCGTTATCAACAGGTGCATACCAATAAGAGCAGCAAAATGTGTGGCGTAGCAGTAGCCTGCTATGCTAGGTAGATAGTTTAAACAATTATCTCAAGACACAAAAAGAACGGGTCTAGACTGAACTCTTTGTTATTTAGAGAGAGGCCCAACATGAATCACCATGAGTAGCACTTAGCAACATTCGGCACATTGGCAGAAAAACTTCCTTTTAACAGGCAGAAACCTCGAGCAGAACCAGACTCATGTTGAGCAGCCGTCTGCCTCGACTGGATGGGCCGAGAAGTGGGACAGAAGATGATGCAGGATAGAGACGGACAAAGACGTTAATGGGACACGAAGATAGAGTAAATAAGATGCATTAATATAACATAGAGAGAGAGACACACACACACACACACACAGACAGAGAGAATTATTTGCATATATATATTCATAGACAGCAATTTTGTTCTCTGGTTCAACTAAACAGACACATGTTTGGCATGGCACCATTTAGTATCCAACACTTACCGTTTGCACGTAACACTAACAACCATTCAGTTTGTTTCACACGACAGCAGATTCAGAATGTTTCCCATCAAAGGCAGCCATCTTTGTTGTTTACCAAATGACGAAAGGGGCTCCTCCATACAGTCAATAATCATACCAAATATAATGCACATAAGAGAAATGGTTGCGATTGCCCCGACCAGAATCAGTTAGAATGGAAATCTATGTGAACGGGAATGGGAACATAGCAGATAAAACATTAACTCGCAGATTCATCCGGTTGCTAGCTATCAGTGTGTACCTGCTGCGAGGTCAGAGGTCAGCTGTGTTGCCACACCCACAATGCCTCGCTTAATACATTGAACACTTGAATCAAGGAAAAAACATGTGAGGAGAAGCAGCTCCAGACGTTATCCCAGCGATCTGTTCTCCCAGCAGTGGGAATAACTAATGCAGTCTGAAGAAAACGCCTCGCTCGCTGAAGTGTGGGCGATGTTCATTTGAATACCATTGATTTCATCCACGTCCCAACTCCCTCTGGGACTAATTCTGCAGACCTAATTGATCCGGGTCCTCTTCGCTGCAAATTCAACGAGACAGCAGAATCTCAGAAGAGGTGTTGGCCTACCTGCAAGCCCCAGATCTAAAAAGACCTAAAAGTAGACTTCAGACACCTGCTGTGAGCTGATTGAGACATCAGCTCAACCCAGCGGAAGCTGCCATTTCAAAACAATGAGGTTCCTGCTGTTCCGACTTAACAGAATGGCTGCCATGTTTGACCTTAACAGCCTTTGTTTGAGTTGGAAATTAAAACATATTTTGCGTATAGAGTGATTTTGTTTCAATTTGTACAACATCAGGAAATCATTCAGACATAATCGGTTATAAAAAGAGTTAGAGGTGAATTAGCGTGTTGCATCCTGTCTAATTAAAAGTAAATAATGTTATAGCACCATTAGAGTTGAATAAGAGCCGTGAGCTGCTTTCACACAGCAACCACCAATTAAATCTAAGGGTATAAAAGAGTCTTCTAGGTTGACAGTAATTGCAAATCCAGTTGAAACTAATTTACTCAAAGCTGTCAAATGGGCCCGTCTCTCTCAGGCTTTTAATATTTATCAGAGCTAAATCTTTTCGGTGTCAGACGGGTGCTACCATTTCTCGGCAGGCCAATAACACGTCTTTTGCAGATTATCTTTTTTTTCTTGTCCAGAACCACTTATCGTTAAATGCACGTCTGACAATTTGAATGTTAAACAAATGGTTAATGAAGCCACTGATGGAGGATCCTGTCTTAACTGCGAGGCTTCGTGCTCAGGAGAGACTTCAGTGATTCAGACAGCAGGGAGAAAGCTGACCAGAGACCATATTTACACTGCAGCCATTATCGTCACGCTCATACTGGAAAAGTCAAATGCTGTTACAATGTCATACTGACAGGTTGTACGTGTAAGTGGTTGAATGCTAAGATTAAGATCTTGTTGACATTAAAACGACATAATGTTGGGCTGACATCAGAACCTGACATTGGGTTGACATCAAATCCTGACGTTGGGTTGACATCAGAACCTGACATTGGGTTGACATCAGAACCTGACATTGGGTTGACATCAAAAACTGACGTTGGGTTGACGTAAGAACCTGACATTGGGTTGACGTCAAAAACTGACGTTGGGTTGACATCAGAACCTGACATTGGGTTGACATCAGAACCTGACATTGGGTTGACATCAAAAACTGACGTTGGGTTGACGTAAGAACCTGACATTAGGTTGACGTCAAAAACTGACGTTGGGTTGACTTCAAAAACTGACGTTGGGTTGACTTCAAATCCTGACATTAGGTTGACTTCAAAAACTGACGTTGGGTTGACGTGTGGTCTAACTTGAAATATGCCCCAATATCTCCCCAGTTCTTTCTGTTGATTGTCTTTTGAGTTGTTGATCACTCGATGAAATCTTAACAGTTGTCAGACTTTATGTTCATATTTTTTGAGTTCAGCAGTTGGACAATAATGTATTTATTTATTTTCACCCTGAGGGTAAAGTCACATGATAATGGCAGCCATGTGAATATGGTGAATGGATGAGTAGCCATGTTTTCTTATGTTTTTCACAACTCCATAAAAATCATAATACTCTTAGAGACTTTGGACACAGGCTCAGTGCTGTCCTACCGCCTTTACTGACATTTTTACAGGAGGAAAATGTCTAAAATGGCCGTTTAAATGCATTCGCATGTGAACAACAACCAGGAGAGCAGGCCAGCTGGAAAACACTTGATCTGCATATGCAAATTAAAACTTGTGTTTGGATTTTGTTTTCAGTATGGATGATGGATTTGATAAGAATACTGTGTGAGACACGTGTTTGGTTTTGAGCCATTGCCTGGAGGCAAAATTAAAGGTGCTCATAAATATATGATGGAGAGCAATGAGACAGGGTTTGGTTTCTATGGGAACATACTGTAAAGCAATATTGTGTGTTAGTTAGGATGATTACGAAAATATAATTCAATAAAAGATTAGGCTGGGAACTAAATGATGACTATTTACAGGGAGTATGAATTGTGAGGCGTAAGATTTTTCCGGTATAAGGCTCTGCTCACTTTAACGCTGCTATGATCAATATTTTTATATTAACAGTGCCATTAGAAGTGACAAAGTAAGAATAATCACAAGACTTCCCCTCAGTCCTACAAATCTTTTTCAGCTCAGGCTTTACAGCCTGCAACCTTTAAAATTTTGATTTATCTACTATCTATTAAGACTCTCATGAGTGTCATTCAGCCACAGCAGGAAACCTGTTAGTCTGACAAATCTACTCTGCAACACCTGCTCCGCACTAAACAGCAGATAGACAATGATGGCAACTAGCTTGTGAGCATAGTGGAGCATTTAGCAGCTAACGGGACTTACACATCTCAGTAGTTGGTTGAGACCAAAACAGAGCTCAAAGAAAAAGTACGCTGTTGACTTACATTTGCTAGCTTGACAAACACAAGTCTAAATTTAGCGTCTGTGGCGCCATTTCTTAAGAAGAGGTAAAAAACAACTGTTTGCTTGGCTTTAAATACCCCCCCATGTTTTAAATTTCAAATGCTCATCACTAAATATTGTTTCTATTCCAATATTTGGCTGACCGCCAGGGTCAGCCCTACACACGGGTCTGTATGTGACTGACTGAGTGACGGTACTTTCAGAGCCATAGAGAGAGAGAGTTGCAACATCGCAATGGTGGATCATGGAGCATATTGGACCTCCACTGACGCGACTCTCTGTCTATATGGCTCTGGATACTTTGCACGGGGAGTAGGCGGGGCTGCTCCTCTGCTGCTTGTCTGCTGTCCTCACCTTCGTGTGCAGCGTGCACCTGCTCTAAAACACGTTGTCATCAGCCTCATAAGTTCAGTTCTCGAATGTATTGTGCAATTAAAACCAAATGTAAATGACACCTGCACAGTATCAGCAAACCCAAAAAACATAATGACATTTCATTTAAAGATGGAGTTGTAGCAATTTAAATTGTTGAAACTGAGTAAAAGTGAGTCATGCAATTCATTAATTCAAGGCAATAATATTATTAGAGAGGAGATCATCTCCAAAAGTCAAGGCTGCCATGAGTCAATGAGGATTTTTATGTATCACATTTTTATATTCGTTTATATTCAAAGCCTCATGTTCTTAAGAAAAATCATGCTCATGTAAAGTTTAATTTTGTCGCTGTTGTATATTAATCTACATTGTCTATTATTGAGCTAACATAAAGAGGATTGTAGAGTCTTGGTACCCGTGTGCTCCTCTGAGTCTTTCCTGGTTTAGTTTGATTCCTCCTCATATATGCAGTCTGCGCAGCGAGTCGTGCTTTCTGTGTGAGTGGACAGCAGGTACCGCGGCTGCTCAGTGGCCTGAAGATTATAAAATGGCACAGAGAGAAAAAAAACCCTACAGTTTGGTTCCCTGCCACCGTAAGAGTTTATGGCCCGTGACTGTTAACAAAATGAAATGCTAAAGCTTACACTTTGATAGGAAGTACCGAAAGAATATAACTCGACAGCCTCTGTTAGAAGAACCAGGAGAAAGCCTGAGGAAAACCTGAGTGATGAGTTTCACTAAAGAGAACTGATGGGATTCATCGAGGCATACGGAAAATATGAGACACCTTTACTGTCTTTATGGTGAAAGGAAAAGCCACAGTGATACGTCTGCTGATAGTTTAAAGTGAATTTTGGAAGTTTCATGTCTTAAATCAAAAGAGAAATTGCAGACAAATGTACCGTCAGCCGTACAGTCTGGGTATAGTTCCCCCGCTGGGGTTAAATCATGACTGAGCAGAATTCTTGATGGGGAAAAAAAGAGAATAAAAGTCAAGTGGTGACAAAATCTTTTTTTAATGGAGCAACTTTAAAGTTAAATCCAGCAATCCATCTCTCTCTCTGTGAGCGCGTCTCCGCAGCCAAAATGATGTGTCTTTTATTTTGTGTTTATTCCCCAATGATCAATTAAAGTTAGATTGGCAGTAATTCAACGACACAAGCAGCAGAAATAACCCACGTTTCTCACTTATACTCATTTATTGTCTCTTTACCTGTTTACTAGTTCAATCAGGAGAGACTTCGTTAAGATTGAACAATTATTTATTTACAAGTTTGGAAAGAATGCAATGTGCAAAGTCTTTGGCGATTAGACTCCATCGCGATGTCTTCATGTACTTGAAGATGTCGAGAGGCCGAGAGCAGGATAGGATACCACCCCTGATGGAGTCTAGACACTGGTGGTGGTGATGATGGTGAAGACAGGATGAGCTGAGGAGCTGGACTTGGACACTGATGAGATGGATTGGAGGTGAATGCGGTGGAGGAGGGTCGCAATGATCGAGCTGAAACGACAAACTGTCTGCGGAAGAGAGGAGAACGGATTTAAAACTTGACAGCAGCGGGATGATTGGTCGACGGACGTTGAGGCTGAATCTGGTTGGTTTAGTACTACAGCTGATCACCAGACAGGAAGGACAGAGCGGGAGAGAGGGAACGTGACGTGAATGAATGATGCTAATGAATGAATGAATAGGAACAGTCTTCCTGGTTGAACTTATGCTCAGCTACATTTGTTGCTTTTGATACGGGTCTGGTATTTTGGGAGCTGCTAGCTTGTTTTTATGCTCTACGTTTGAGTTAGCGTCTGTTTACGTAGCTCTGTTGTTCAAGATATTTTTACAAACAGCTCAGGGTGTCTTTAAACTTTTGGTCTATGAAAATAAACTTTGGGATTTTCTGCTCATATTTGTACCAATTCTGTACTTGCTGGTCATGTTTGAGCACAAATCATCCCAGTATAATGTTTCAGCCTTTCGGCCATGCTAACGGTCCTCTGCTCAGGCAAACACTCCTCAGTTTAGTTATTTTAATAACTGGAAAGTTTAGAGATGGTTAATCCAAATCTGTCTCCCAAAACACATCAAAATACACATAATAGAAAGACATCTTTTGATCAACGTGCCCAGTTTTGTAGTCACCTAAGTGCAGAACCTCGTGCAGGAAAGTATTGAAATGTTAAATCGACTGCAATGATATAAGCTGTGTCCCAATTCATGCATCCTTCACGGCCCAACGTTTCCCGAGAATTATTGTGTGCCAATTCAAATGAGGTGGCGGACTCTCAAACAGCCGAGGAATAGCATTACATGTGTTGAAAAAACCAAAGTGGCCTTGAAACAATTATCTTTAGAATAACAGGTTAATTTAAGTGACGTTACTTAGGATAGCTAGCTAGCCAGCTAGCTACCTGGTGCTAGGCGACAGGAGCGGCTTTTGGTTACGCAAGGGTAAGGGCGGGAACAGCTGGTGATGGAAACAGGAAGTCCTTCGTAGACCAGAGCGGCCTTAGCGGTCTACATAGGTTACAAAAGACTCATCTTTCGTAGACCGCGACCTTCGAAGGATGTAGCCTCTGAATTGAGACACAGCTGTAGTGTCTTTATAGTATTCCCACCACTAAAAGCACGCTAAACTACATGTCAACACTCACGTGTTCAGGCACATTCATGCACACCAATAGCTACGCCATTGGGAGCAATTTGAGCTTCAGCATTTTGCCCAAGACACTCAACAAGCCGATTGTGAGAGCAAGGGATCAAACCAAGCGCTGATCTTATGAAGAGCGGACTACCTGCTCTACTTCCTGAGCCCAGTTCTTAAGATTAACTGCCTCCAGTCAAATAACCCTGCATAACCATAACCAGATAGCTGTGGTCCCTATACGTAACCCAACTGTGACCTTTTCACGATGTTAAATATGTAAGAAAAAGTCAGAAAACAGACACTGAAGGTGTCTTACTCATGAGAAAGCCCTGACAACCTTTTTCCACGCCCGTGATGTAGTGAGTTCACTATACGGTATCACGTCACATCATAGCACGGTGAAACAAAGGCTACTGGATCACAAGTTAGCTGGGAAGTTGTGCAGAACTTTGTCTCTTTATGAACTCCAGTCTCAAACTCGGTTTCATACCTGTTCTTAAAGAACAAAAAAAAACCCACCACAGGCACTCCGCCTCCTACAGGTATTTCTGGATTCCCTCAGAGTTGTCATGTCATCCAGTGAATATCATTAAAGTCCACTGTTCCCTCACACCTCTCTGCTGTAAGCATCAGAGTATCGCCTCATCTCGGCTTTGCAGGGATGCGGCTGGCAGCGACTTTGTCTGTTGACCGTGTTGACTACAAAGCAGCTGCTCAAAGCTGACTCAGGATTTCACAGCTTAAATTTCTCTGGGCGACCGCCGCTTGCCACTCACTCTTAAATTTATCTGAGCCTGAGAGGTTTTTTTTTTTTACAGAGGCCTCTCTGGCAGGCCGGAAGGTAAATGGAGTGGGACTGTGTGACATCAAGTTTCGGATGGCATTGACCAAAGACATGAGTAAGGTGGAGGACACTGTGCTATTTCCATCTCAATCTATCAGTGGGAAAGAGGTTGGCATTGAACATTTCAACCCTCCAAAGATAGAGACAGGGGAGGGGGGAGGGATGAAAGAAAGAAGGGGGATGTGGGAGACGAAGATGGAGAGTGTGTGAGGGAGAAAAAGCAAGACGGGGGGAGACAGTGATAAGTTGACACGGGGGAAGTGAGATGTGACAAACGGAGAGAAAGAGATGCTCGATCAGTGCTGTCAGGTTTTCTCGCAATCACAGACAGCCGGTGGAGACTGCCGGCAGAACTATCGACGGCGGGCGGGCGGGCTGCCGGGCTAATGACAGCAAGGCGTCCATGTTTTCACCAGTGCCGACTATAAAATCAATGGGCTCATTTGTGCGCACGGCTAGAATTTTTTTCATCACACATTTCATGATTTTTATCGCACGCCATTGTGTAAAAGATAGCTCTGTGAAAAAGGCTCTAAATGGTGTTAATGTGCAGAACTTCATTATGCAGCACATAAAATCTGTTTTTTCCGGGTTGTTGCTATCAATCATTTGTACACATGCTCATGTCAAAAGGCGTGTGAAAAAAAACAGCCCAAAGCTCTGTTTTCTCCTGGAGGTGACAAAAATAGAGACTAAAAGCTGTGTTTGACACCTCTTGTTTCTCTGTGTTTGTGTTCTGTGTTCTGCAGGCGTGGACACCACCAAGGACCCGTGCCAGAAAGTGAAGTGCAGCCGCCATAAGGTGTGCGTCGCTCAGGGCTACCAGAGGGCCATGTGTGTCAATCGCAAGAAAGTGGAGCACAGGTAGGCGGAGAGTCCGTCCTAAAGCTAGAAGGAGGCTGGTTTTGTGTTTGCGGGACTTGTTGCCCGCCGTTAAGGACAGATATTTCTGTGCAGATGATGTCAGCAGCAGCAAGAAGTGTGTCAGTTAAAAGCTTTTCAGTGTCTGCTTGGAGAGCTATTGATTAAACTGAGTAACAGGGCCAGAGAGAGTCATGAGTCGAGTGATGTAATTTCAGCGGGAACAGTCGTGCTGAGCAATGACTAAAGAGCGATGAGGATGGAAAGTGGGAAAACTGAACACGGGCAGCTATGGAAGAAAATAATGGCCAAAATAACAATCGTTAAGTGTTTTGTTTTTCTTGATTCAGCGCTAGCAGAGACAGAAAAAAAAAAAAAGTTTTTGCTTTTTCTTTATTTTTGCTCACTTACGTATGTTATATACATAACAAACAAGTTAAGACAAAAATGATGTGTTAGCTTATGTTACATAAAGTACGTTACATATGCTAGTATTGAAATGTATCTTATATAACTAGTGCACTTACATTAGTTGGTGTTTAAATCACAATCATGATCTGTATCCTAAACATAAAGTAGTAAAATCGTCTTAACATAAAAGGACTGCAAATGTTTTGTAAAAGTACGGAAGCCCTAAGCGGACATGCATCCATACATTTTATTTACTCTGCTTTCCTGTGAGTAATTTGCAGTTGTTTTCTCGAGATCGACTTATTTTCTCATTATCTCGAGGTAACAACGCTGCACCGTTGTGATAACTCGTATTCCCGGAGTTACAAAAGCACAAAACAAACATAGAAGTAGGCTTAACTTACCTCATTAGTGTGAGCAATGGCCCTATCCCCGGTCCGAAATATCACAGTGACCAGCCCGTTGTTTTGTTTTCTAGGTCGCCAGAAAATGGTCCTGTTATCACGAGAAAACAAGCTTTGTTATCACGAAATAATTAAGTTGAGATCTTGAGGAAAAAAACGTTAATTTCTCGTTATCACGGGAAAACAAAGTAAAAAATGTATGGATGCATGTCCGCTTAGGGCTTCCGTAGAAAAGCATAACATTATTGTCAGCAAGATTTTTTCAAATCTAATTAGATATTGCTTATTTATTATCACTAAATAGTTTTATTTTGAAAGTTTAACCCGATTTTCCATATATTTGCTATTCCCAACCTTACCCCCAGCAATGAACGTGCATAACTATTTAATTCCAATGAATTTATGACTTTTAAATATTAAGTTTAGCTTATGTCTTGCAGTTTAGCAAACTTAAGAAACCAGATTTTTATGATTTTATTTTTGTTTTTTGGATCTGATTTATGCTAACTGAAAATGAGTAATTGAATATCAGCTTTGAATACTCTGTGATTTAAATTTTTATCAGAAACTGTGAACCCTAAAAGAAGCCTTCAAAAAATGTACCTTAAATAAGTGTTGTTGTTTTTGTCAACCTTTGTACCATGTGAAACTTATAAAAAGGGGAATTCAGACACAATAAATTCAGATCCCTTTCAAAGTTAAATGTTTTCAGGGCTATAAATTCAGTAATAATTCAACAGTGATAAAACTTTATTAGGTATTTTGTTGCTGAAAATCTTTATGGCCATAATTCACTTCCATAGAACTTTTTTTATTTGGATCCCAATTAGCCTCCAAAAAGCTGTCGCTAGCCTTCCTGGGGTCCTACGAGAGGCAAGCTTAATGGCTAACACTTAATGTCAAGGGTACATACCTTATGATTAATTAAAGCTTAACTAATACATGACTCATCGTGATTTAATCTAATGCATGATGTATCATGAACTCCCGTGGCTCAGTTTTAATTAATAATGAAGCCACTATTACTTTTAATTACTTAAAACTACATGGATCATCAGTTTGTGAACTCATACATTTATGCAGCAAAGTCAGACTGAAATTAATGTCACGAAATAAGATAAAAGTGGACAAAGTCTTCTCAGCTCAGTGCACTTGAGAATCCTCTCTGAGAGAAAAATAGCTCCAGAGTCTTTATGTTTGTGCAGAATAAACAGTGTGAAACTGGCTGGAGAGACTTTGATCAGCTTCTGCAGATATTCTCTGCTGCTGTTTGCCCCCAAACTCTGTGTTTGGTCTTTGTTTATGCACTGACATAGTGTATTTACAATGTGAACAAACCCAAATGCAGAGTTTGATCAAATGCTGACTCATGCCGTGTTTGTCTCATATGGTAAGGACTATAAATACGAGCAGCTAAGAGAGAAAAACATTCATATCAGGCTTCTAGGACAAATATAGGAATTTTGGACAGCTTGGATATCTCCCACATGACTAAAGGAACTGCAAAGCTGTCAACAGATTGGTGCCAAATTGGCTGCTATCTTAGTGTAAGTAAATAAAACCTAAAATATTTACATAAATATAGTGATGCAGCTATTGAAAAAGCAGCACAATACCCTAACCAATTTGTTTGCATCTTGTTTTACATGAAATAAGAAGAGTTACAGATGTGAAACATACATTTTACAATGAGATTTACTGTTTGTAAAAGGAACTAAGGTGACTCTCATTCCTTTCCACTTATTTTCAGCAAAAAAAAGATTGATTAAATTCACTGTTTGCTAGCTCACCAGCGTCACGGCTAATAGACACAGTTAGCATCTAGCTCTTGAACATAGTGTAGCATTTAGCAGCTAAAGAGACATATATTTCTCCCAGGAGTGGGTAGAGACTAAAATTAGAGCTAAAAGATAGCAAGTATTGGACTTAATCAAATTCATATGGTAGCCAGAAACTTGACTTAAATGAATGTTGCTACATGTCTGCTGAATCTCTAAAAACTCTTTGCTAACAAGCTTGTCATATCAACTTAAAATGTGATCATTTGTTGTGTTCACAGTTTGTCCTCAAGTGGCCAAATAAAAATCAATTATATCAGATTTAGACTTCATTATTCAGTGTGACTGCAGAGCAAGAAGTGATAGAACCATCTGGGAGTATGTTATTTTAAAGACAAAGACTTATTCTGAGCAGTCTTACTTTTGTGGTAAGTATGTAAAATATGCTTAATGAGGGCTACTGTTGAGCAAGTGACAATAAGGAGATGGTGCTTCAATGTAGTGTTAGCGTTTCACCAGAAAAGAAGACATAAAGGCATTGAACTTACTTCATAACATAAGTTAATTAGCTGTCACTCATTTTCCCCTGACGTCATGCTCAGGGTGGGACATTTGGAGAGTTAACAAATCTTCAAAATACGTTTTTTGTAGCCTGATTGATCAGCAACTGAAAAGACAATCGCTAGCAAAAATCCGGAGGGACATAGGGCAATATTTTAAGTTAAAACTAAGCTTGCTGATTAGGTACTAACAGCTAAGTCAAAACAGCAAACTTTAGCCATCAACCACAGCTAATCTTACTGTTAGCTAGCTAACATTGCCGTTAGCTAAAGAATTACACCTTTCCTTTTATGTCTTTGACACTATCAAACATTAAGCTAGCTAGCAAAATTATTGAATGCTAATGTTAACATTTGTCTAAAAGACTATTCAACCTTTTTTTTTAATAGTTTCAGAAGTGCTCATTGAAAAAAAAATAGAGAGCATTGTTTCTAAATGACTGAAAACGGCTCATCTAACTGACCATTTTGGTCACAGAGGAGCTTTAGAAAATAAAAAGCTTTACACTCTAGTCATTTGAAAAAGTGCTATACTTTGGTTTATAGGATTTCAAATGCTCCTCCTTCACAAAGACTCTTTAGTTTTCTCTAATAAAAAATTCCTGAAAAGTATTTATCTGTTCCCGTTGCCCATTCATTTGGCTCTGCCTGAAAAACAAATGAGCAGGGCTCCCGTCTGAAAAGAATTAATGGAGTGAATTATTACTACCTGCAAAGTCTATCTGCTGCGACAGGCATTTATCTTTCTCACTAAAGTGCTTCATTTACGGAGTCACTCCAGAGATGAGAGAGACTGTGTCGAATAATGGGTAATAAGCACGAATACAAGCACACTAAACCATCCTAGCGTCATTAAGAAGATGCCTCAGAAGTCGCACCGCTTGTGCTCACTGAACATGAAGTCAGTCGCTGTGTGAGAGGAAAGCAAGCACAGAGAATCTTAAGAAGCAGTGCATACGAATATTAACAGTCAATAAAGACAATTTTGGTTTTATTTATTCAGGATCTTTTGATTTCAGCCCGTTGAGGTTTTTGCAGATTCTTTTATCCAAATCAACTTACAATAAGTACATTCAAACTTTATTATGAACAAGAATTAGATACAAAATTACATGCGTCTAAAAACAAGCAACTAGGAGCATGTGTTGTGACACCGTGTAAGTGCTAGTTTCTGATTTACTTTTCATAAGACACAAGTGAGTGTGGTGTCTAAATGAAGCCTGAAAAGGTGAGCCTTTAAGTCTGTGGAAGAAGAAATGCAGTGACTCTGCTTTCCTGGTGTCTTCGGGGAGCTAAATGGACCGTTGTGGCAGACAGACGGGTATTATCTTTTACTCTGGAAAACCAACAGACCTCTCTGTCATCAGTTTTCTCAGGAAATAGTTTTTTACAAGAGATGCAGTGTTAATCCGAAAACTGTTGACAGGGTGAAGGAGGGTCACTGTGTGAATTTGTAGTCTTACAAGCGGCACAAATCTAGGAAAGACTGAAGATTAATAGTTTAGAGTTTTATCAATAGGGGATCCCTGTTTTTACATGTGACTCCGTCATGAGGGCAAAATTTAGCTTTGTTAATAACTTAAAAACCTAAAAAGAGCTTCACTTTGTGTAGCTAATTAGCAAATGTTACCATGCTAACATTTACTTGGATGGATAAAATTGTCTACCTTATACCTGATGTTCAGCAGATTTTAGCCATGTCATTCTGTGCTTGTTAGCTAATAAGCAAATGTTAGCATGCTAATTAGCAAATGTTAGCATGCTAACATTTACTTGGATGGATAAAATTGTCTACCTTATAGCCGATGTTCAGCAGGTTTTAGCCATGTTGTTTTGTGCTTGTTAGCTAATTAGCAAATGTTAGCATCCTAATTAGCAAATGTTAGCATGCTAACCTTAACTTTAGGTGGATAAAATTGTCCACCTTATAGCCGATGTTTAGCACATTTTAGCCATGTCATTGTGTGTTAGCATGCTGACATTAGCATTTAGCTCAATACATTTACAACCTCACAGCTAGCATGTCTGGAGAATTTTGTTTCTTCTTGTTAATTGTTATTTTTCAGAACTGTGAGCATCACTCGGTTGGCATTTTAGAGACAGCTTTCTGTATTTTGGCTGGACTGACATTTTTATACCTTTCCTGTCATATTCAGAGTCAAACTGCCCGTGCAGCAGGAGGCTCATGAAAGCAGCTGCAAGCCTTGTCCTGTTGCTGCCTCCACGCCCGTATGTGGCTCTGATGGACACAACTACGCTTCTGAGGTAAAAGAACATTTTCTCCACCAGCATAACTCTTTGAGAGCACTCTACCTCTTACTCAGATAATTCCTCTTTTTTGCTTTATTACTGGATCCTGCGGCCATAAAAACCCTGTAAAGAAATAGAAAGTGGCCGTGTCATCGCTTTAAATAATGAGAGGAGTCCAGTCAAGTGCTGTTTCCTGCTGCGCTGACATGTACGTGGGCGCAGCGGGGCAGCGCAGTTCATCACTGCTCGCGGGAGGACAAGTGCATCAGCTCATCGTGCCTGTGTGATTAATGACTGACGTTGTTTTGAGTGGCAGCACCGAACACCGACCGCTGCCAGGACTCTTTATTGATTTATGTATAGTTTTTAATTTTGACCTTGCATGAGAAGGCAGCGGAAAATGACAGCTCATTCTTGCTGCCTTTCTCTAAGTGCAGTGTCTCATCTGAATGAGCAATCTCTTTTTTCCTGCGGTCACCCCCATAAATACTTAAACTGCATCTCTCTCTCTCTCTCTCTCTCTCTCTCTCTCCGTACAGTGTAAGCTGGAGCAGCAGGCCTGCCTCACAGGCAAAGACGTCAGCATCATGTGCACTGGCTTTTGCCCCTGTGCCACAGCCCCTGTTACCATCACAAATAGTGACACCAAACGCGGCAAGTGCCTTTTTATTTAACCTTCTTTTATTCATGCACCTTAATATTATGATTCACAGCTCCCTTTTTATATCAATGTCATCACTTTCATGAGTCAAAGCTTCAAAAAAAGAAAGTTCTGATGCATGCTGTCTGCATGACAAATGTTCCCACCAAACCAATCAACCCAATGCTCGAGGTTCGGGATCAATACGCACCAATTTCAGAGATTACTGTTATCCAAATATCCTCTGTGTGGGTCAACTGCTCTTTCAATCATGTAGTAATTAATTATTTAGAGTGTACACTATCTATCATTGCAGCCAAACAGTATTGATTGTGCAGACTCTGGGGCATGTGTAAATGCCAATTGATCAAAAGGATGAAATGTTACTCCTGTTTTTCATCTGTAAGTGCTCAGCCTGGGACTGAAAGTGGATAACAGCAATTTGCTGCAGCAGAGTTAATCGCGAAATAATGTTTTCTCTGATTAGCGGATCATGCAGCTGTAAATGACATGAATGAAACCTCGGGAGCTTTACAGCGAGGGAAACCTATCGTTCTGTTCACTGTACATCTGTAAGAGCGGGATGAAGCAGTGCTGACTCGCTTCCTGCTTTGTTGGAAGGTGAGTCAGATTGCTGTTAAGTGTCTGCCAGGGTTTTGAAGACATGGATTCCTTTTCTTTTGCTCCCTCAGAGGGCTGCACCGGCCAGGACCTGGCAGACCTTGGCGACCGCCTCAGAGACTGGTTCCAACTCCTTCATGGAAACGCCAAGCAGAACAACTCTGGCAAGCTCCGAGCTGGCACCGCTTCAGGTTAGAAAACTCTCAAAGCAGCTTTCGTCTCTGCTGCTCTTCCAAACTTACAACTCAATTGTCTATGCAAAGAAAAGTGTTACAAAGACAAAGGAACTGAAGTGCTATGTAAATTACTCCTGACAGCGTTGGACAGGAGCCTGGTAGCAAGCTGCAAGGACTCCATCGGCTGGATGTTCTCGAGGCTGGACACAAACAGCGACCTGTATCTGGACCAGGCTGAGCTGGCTGCCATCAACCTGGACAAGTACGAGGTCTGCATCCGACCCTTCTTCAACTCCTGCGACAGCTACAAAGACGGGAAGGTCTCGACGGCGGAGTGGTGCCTGTGCTTCTGGAGAGAAAGTGAGTGATGGAAACTCCACTGAAGAAGAGCTGAGTCTTTAAATTAGTGAATTAATAGAAAGGTTACATCACAAGGAAGCAGAGGGCAACTTCAGCCTCTCCCTAAACACTTCCTGTTAAAACAAGCTGTACCAAACTTTCACTAGACGTTCGTCCTGACACACATACTTATACCTCAAAACCAGTGGAGTAACAGTTCTTATAGAGGAATAGTTTGAATAGTGTGGGGTATGCTAGTTCACTTTAATGCTGAGAATTTATTAGAAGATCAGTACAACTCTTATGCCTAAGTATTTAGCTCGAAACAGGATGCGATTAGCCTAGCTTAGCATCAAGTCTGGAAGCAGGGGGGAAGCACTTCATATATAAAACTTTTGACCCTACCACCAGGGAAGTAACTACTCTTAGAGGAAGAGTTTGATATATTGTGAGGTATTTTAGTTCACTTTAAAGTTATAATCTCAAAGATAAATAAACGGTAATTGCACACTTCCCAGATATCCAAACAGTGTTACATGTGTGACGTCCACGTTTGGCTCTGGTTGTAACTCTTGATTTTCCTGGCTGACGGTCGCTTTCCTTTTTAGACTGTTTGCCTTCATCTGAGCGTCGAGTTTGTTTCTTTTTCTTTGGATTTTCACTTATTGTTGAAGTTGTATCTGTAGTCATCGATCTTTTCTTTTTTTGTTCAGCCATAGTAGATTACTGTTTACTCACAGGACTTGCAGAGACCGGAAAAGCAGCCGCTTAGCTCCGCCTACCCTCTCTGGCAGACCAACCACTGCTGGGCAATTGAAAACGCGTCACTAACTGGGCGCCGCTTGTGATTTATTCCACCGAAGTCGCACCAAACACCAATTCTGTAACACTGCAAATGCAAAGGCTTTCATCAGTGGGCCGTAGGCTCACTCACCATAATGTCACCTCATTCGGCAATAGTTACTTTAATGTTGAGAGTTTTAGCACTACTCTTGTACATCTATTTTGTAGCTAGAACTGGATGCAATTAGCCTAGCTTAGCATAAGCCTGGTAGCAGGGAGAAAAGCTAGTCTGGTTCACAAATACACCTTAAAGCACCTCTTAGCATTTAAATTCCCTTAAAACACAAACTTATAATTATACATTTCTGTTCTTAAATGGCTCAAACACAGTAGATATATCGGGTTTATTAGTGACCTTTCAACATGCTAATATTTTTCGCTGGTTTTTCCCTGCTTCTATCTATATTCAAAGCTAATAGCCTCCCGGCTCGAGCTCCATATTTATTTCCGAGATATGAAAGTGGTATCAATCTTTCCATCAAACTCCCCGCAACAGAGTTAATAATTTTATTTTGCAAAAATGTCAAACTAATCCGCCTCGTCTGAAAGCCTTCAGGCACTTTTATTACAGCAGCATTTGCCAGACTAATCAACACCTCAAACCACATTCTTGTTGTCTGTTGCTTCACTTCACTTCAACCTTTGGCAGTTTGCACAAACTCACGCTTGCTTCTGCAACATGCATCTCTATCCCTCCAACCATCCAGGTCTGATGATATTCTGAGACATGATCAGCCGTTCTGCTCCCCTGCTGAGAACAATCTCGACAAGACCTCTTTGATCTGACTCATCTGTCAGATTGCCAGAATCGCTTTCTGGCAAATCGAAAAGTCCTTCTTCACGGCCTCTCTGAACTCTGCCCACAACTGAGTTTTGTCTCTCCAACATGCTGCAAGAAAAGCAGCCCTTTTCAAGTTATTATTTTAAGTTCTCCTAGAAACACTTCTTCAGCTTGATGGTTTCTTTCTCTGTTTGTTTTCATGAGTGGTTTCTTAAGACGCTGCCAAAACAGGCACCGGTGACTTTCAGGTCAAAACACTGACGAATCAGCCTCTGAAATGTCCTTCTCGGGAATGTGAGATAAAGTTCCCAGACAAAGGTCTGCCAAACCTGAAACCAGGTACATACATGAACTTTCCCTTTGTACAGTCTTTTATTAGCACAGAAGTTCAATAACAAAGCATCATTGTGTTCCAATCAGGAACCAATTGATGCCACCTCTCTGGTTTCTCTGTCATTAACCGTGTGGCTGATGAGGTTCAACATTTAGACTCCTGTTTTTCCCCAGTGCAAAATATTATGTACCTGGTTTGAAACCCAAGGCCAGCAGGGGCGTGTTCTCCCTATCTCTGCTTGGGTTCCTCCTGGGTACTCTGGCTTCCTCCCACAGTCCAAAGACTTGTTAGGTTCATTGGTGACTCTGAAATTGCCCGTAGGTCTGACTTGAAGCTGGTGTGATTGTCTGTTTCTATGTTTCAGCCCTGTGATTGACTGGCTACCTGTTCAGGGTGTAACCCGCCTCTCACCCAATAACAGCTGGGATAGGCTCCAGCATCCATGTTGACCTCAAATGATAAGCAGTACAGATAATGGACATACAATATCCAAAGATTCTTGTGCTGTAGGTGTTTTAAATAGACTTGTTCTGACACAGATACCAGTATCCGAAATGGCATCAATACCACTGAAAATGAAGGATCAGAGACTGCACCTGTATGCACCAATCTGATGGCCCTGATTTACCAGAAACCACTCACCTAATTTATGCTATTTTTTAAACTACAAATTCTCACAACAAAACCAGCGGAGTATATGGGCTGTCCTCAGAGAGAGAGAGATGTGTCCAAATAAAATCTAGACAATGACGGAATGTTTTACGGCACTCTTTCTCTGCATGAATATAAAGATGGTTACAAAGGCTTTTATCAGAGCCAGACTAAACAACGAGAGCAATCATATCACATCCATACCAATGACTGTATGTATAGCTGTATCTTGCGCTGGTGACGTCATTGAGAGCCAGAGCTGCACAGTAGAGATCGGAGGGTGGAGCCACCATAGCCACTTCCGCTAACCAAAACACACATTTAACTAACCAAAAAGAAATCGTAAATATCTCGCACAACAGCTTCTCGTGTTGGTCTGAAGCAGCCGTTCACAGATATGTAAACTTCAATGACTGTAGTGATTGTTTAGTTAGTTAGTTACTCTGCTTATCCAGAACAGATCGGATGCAGGAGCCGTATTTGTCAACAGAGCTGTCAATCATCCTTTTTACAGCATCACATTAAAACTAAACTTGTCAGAAGAATGAACTCTTGGACGTAAATCAGCATGATAAGAACTAACTATAATGACAGAAACCATGTTTGAGAAAAATGTAGTTAGCGTGCATTTTGATTTTATAGTTTGACTCATGTCCCATCTGTTAACATGGAGGAGGCGGGCTTTATGACCTATACTGCAGCCAGTCAGCAGGGGGCGATAGAGAGGGTTTGGCTTCACTTTGAGGGAGCTATCATGTCGTCCATCTTTTTTCTATGATCCCTACAGGGTTCGTAGTAAACAGCTGTTGAAATAATAATAATAATATCTATGTTGTATTTCCTCATTGGTATCAGATATGTGTTATGGTTGTGACCTATAGCTAAGCTTAGGTATTAGAATTAATATCACAAAGGAATAAACAACTTTTAAATGTCACAGAATATTGAATCTGGGTTTTCGACCGGATTTAATGGTATTATTTTGACAAAAAGTTCTTTTTTTTAATCAAAAACATTAAAAGCTTGTTTCATTTCACCACATTCACCACACAGAGTTTAGAGCATTTAACCAGAGGTACATGTAGACACGGTGGGTCAGGCAGAATGATCATAGGATGGATCTGAAAAGCCCCTCGTGTGCTTGAATATTCATGTTGAAATGAAGCAGGCTTTTGAAGCCATGTTCCTGATATTTTATGCGTAGTGGTAAAACGTTAAATGATCCGCGCTCGCTAAGAACCTGCACTCACTGTGCTGCTTTAATTTGGCTGTATCTGCATGTGCACTGTTTGACCTTTACTGAGCAAATACAGGATATTCGTGGCACTAACCTCATTTGCACGCTGATTATGCCATTGATCAAGCATTTAACCTGCATGCGATAAATTACACTGACTCCCTAATCAATTTTTCATTATGAGCTGGTGGTATTTATAATTGACTTCACACTTAGCCATCAAGTGATAATGTTTTTATGGGAACAAGACGTCACATTACATGTCTAAAAATGGCCTTTACAGTGAAGTCTGTGTTGATTTAGAAGCACTCAGGAGGTTTATCGCCTTGTGGGGGATCAAAGCACGGCGTCCTTCTCTGCTTTGTTTTCATATCTATCTCGTCATTCTGTATGTTCTTTCCACTAAGCTTTCAACAATTGATCGGGCTCTGAGAGAATGAAACATAAGACGTCTTAAACAAATCGATACGGCAAAAAGAAGCGTAATAATGAAGAGCATTGATTGAGATTAAGTTCAGGGAGAGCAATTTAACTAACGTCTGTCTGTCATCGCTTTCTTTTGTTTGATTCCGACAGAGCCGCCGTGCCTCGCCGAGCTGGAGAGGATCCAAGTGCAGGAGGCGGCCAAGAAGAAACCTGGTAAATGCATCGATCATGCGAGAACTGTGAAGCTCAATATGCATTCGATTGGGGAATTTCAAACAAAACTCTCGCATTGACACACCTTGCGGGCAGGAAATCAACACTAACTCTCGTCAGATCCCTTAAAGCCACGCAAGGCTACATGGAGTGCACTGTGTGTTAGCTGGCATGTTCCCCCGCGCTCCTCCTGGGTCTCTGGGTGAACTTACGTAACAAGGCGCATTGAGCTGCAGGCGAGAGGAGCCGGAGGAGGCTCATTTAGGAGATCAAAAGTGCACGGCTATAGCGGGATTAGACCTTAATCAGGCTGAGGGTGGAGGGCGTGGGGGGGGATTAGCTTCTGAGAAACCCAATGCTACCGTATCTACTATTTATCATGCTCCACATTCTGCAGCGCTGCCTTTCAGTGTTCTGCTTCAAACGCAGAGATGTGTTTTTCCATCCCTGAAGCCCACTTGTCTCATTGTTTGTGTTTTCTCTAGATTTCACAGAGAACGGAGGGTAAGGGGGGGGGGTGCCGCTGCTTGTTAGGGAACTTTGCTTCGGGTTTGACAAGAGGGTCCTGAGGGAGGCTGAAACAGAGGAGCTGTGTCACTGAGGCTGTCGCTGCATTTTCACATGCCAGTCTCAAAGAATAAGGAATAAGCACACTGTATGAAAGAACATCAAGCTGCATAGAAGTCCTCATATCCAAATAGGGAAGCTTGCTCCTTCTCCACGGTGTTATCTCTATCCTCACTGAGATGTTAGCATGTGTGCTAAAATGTTCAACGAACATGCACGTGTGTGTGTTCTTGCAGGGATGTACATTCCCAGCTGCGATGAAGACGGCTACTACAGGAAAGTTCAGTGTGACCAGAGCCGAGGGGAGTGCTGGTGCGTCGACCAGCACGGTGGGGAGATGACGGGCACCAGAATCCATGGCAACCCTGATTGCGGTAATTTATGGGGCTTAAGGGGAACGGTGCGCAGCAGGAAAGTCCTTCTAGTTTTGGATTCTTTTGTTTGTAAAGGAGTCCTTGACGTCGTCATGGAAGAAATGGCAGTGCAGTGTTTACTGTGACTTGTTTATAATACAATTTAAGCATTATATGCAACATCATGGTAAAACCTGAAGGGAATATCTTCAAATACAGCAGAAATATTCACTTGGATTTGAGGATTAGCTGATTAGATTTTGTGGTTAAACGCAGACTTAATTATGACAAAAAATGTTCGTCAGCGATCTACGAGACGTTGAAGAGCTCAAAATAGATCGTTGATAATACAAACTGACGACACGTCTCGTTAACGAGACGGGACTTAAATGTGCTCACAGAAAAAGGGACATTTTATGGGTCATTCGACGCTTCTTCCTCACAAAAAGGAGCGATCACCGGCTGCTTCCTTCAGTCAGACTGTTTTAATGAGAAGCGATAATGAATGTATAAAAAGTTATTACAGTAAAAACTGACACTGCCTGTGCAAATAAGGCAAGAGAGGAATGTGTAGCATGTGCTAGTGCAGTCTCGGATCCCATCGGATATTGACGATATAGCCTCTGGGCGCCGGGCGGTAAGCCTTCCTTTTCCGCGCGCTGCATTGGTACAGAAAGAGAAACCGTTTCCTTGTGTTTACTTGTTTATTAACGGGTCTTACCTTTGCTGAAATTTCAACATCATGATGCAGATTTGTAAGAAGTCAAAATTAAGGTTTGTCATGTCTATGCCCATGCAGAACATTATCAGGAAATACTTAATGAGAGGACAGCGCTTTACAGCAGATTGAACCTGTATCAGGCTGATTGAATTAGTTTCAAAAGAGACTCATTTTGACTAATGTCTGATGACTTTTCGTTGACTAAAACTAGACTTAAACTATAGAGGGTAAAAATGATTAATGTGACTAAAACTAATGAGCATTTTCGTCTTAAGCTCAAGACTAAATCTAAAATAGCTGCCAAAATTAACAAGGTCAAAGGTGAAGGTCCCACTAATGTCCGTCCCATTCTCTTGTATGTCATATCCCAGAAATGCCGGGAGGGCTTTTATTATATTGAACACAAAAGTCCTCGTTGACTGACGTATGTGAATTTTGTGTGAGAATTTAGAGGTCAAAGGTCAATGGCATATAATTTCTTGGGAAATAACTCAAGAATTGCTACGTCAATTACAACACAATTTCAAGTGGTTGAAGTGATGACCTTTTTTTTACCTAAAAGGTCAAAGGTCAACTTTCAATTGTTATCCTTCCTTAACAGTTATTGTCATATTTGTTCTTTTTATAAATCTGTTCATTTTCTAGTTTATGAAATGTAACAAAAAAAGTGGAAAAGTCCATCATAAGATTGTTTGTCGGCCTCATGTCTAAAGTTGAAAAAACTTTTAATGAACTAAAAAGCAGAAACTCTTCACATTTTAGAGGCATGATAAGCTAGTTCTAATACATGCTAATCAAGCTAAGCTAATTGTTTCAGCATTTACACAAAATCATTCCCCGTGTGTTTAACCTTTTCTAGATGAAGTGGCGGGATATTCCGGAGACTTCGGGAGCGGCGTGGGATGGGAGGATGAAGAGGAGAAGGAGGCGGAGGACAACGGAGAGGAGGCGGAGGAGGAGGAAGAGGAGGAGGGCGAGGCAGACGACGGAGGATACATCTGGTAGAACTGTCTGACCCCACACAGGAGAGCCGAGTCGCAGCTGCTGGCCTGAAAATCCGCAGGGACGGCTCTCTCCTGACTGCAAAGGATTTTGGGATTGAACTGTGGAGGAGTGGAGTTGTGTATCAGCCTGGTGCGAAATGTGGTGCTGGTCCAGTGATGAGACGATGACCAGTTTTTGTCTTAGATATGTGTAATTGCTTCATTCTCCTCTCTGTTTTTTGAGCGACAGAGCTTTTTGTTTTGCCGTCCTGAGAAGCAGGACCCACCAACTACTGCGCCATAGGTAGCTAAAGTCCATCAGAGTTCCTATCTCGTCCGACCGCCATCTATGCATATAGAGATTACCAGTAATTTTGTATTGTGTGAAAAATTGTTTGAGTATCAGAGCCGCCGTCCCACTGGAATCAGAATTTAAAGGAATAGTTTGACTCTTTGGGGAAAGTGCTTGTTTGCTTTCTTACAGAAAGCTCTGTGGGAGGCTTGAACTCTTATGCTAAATATGATGCTAGGATAGGAGAAGATTAGCTTAGCATGAAGACAGGAAACAGTTGCTTGGCGCCGTAGAAAATAATAAGCCAGTTAAAAACGTTTATATTTTCTTTCTTTAATCTGTACAAAAACAACGCTGTAAAAACATGTTACATGCGAGACTATCTATGAAGCCTCTGCCCCAAGAAGAGAAATGTTCTGCAACATTACAGACAATGAAAATAGAGTTTATAAAACAGCTTCAGAGATGCTAGTAGGCATTTCTTTTTTACTTTGAGATGGACCCTGGTTTGTTGTTTGCCCCTAAATCTTTCAAGCAGCATTCCTCTTTATTTTTACATTATCAGTGTGTCAAATGTGAAAACAATGTGAAAGGGTTCGCTTGCTGGGATGAACTCACAGAGAACAATCATCTGAACCTGCTGCTCACCTTGGCTTTTAAGAGCTTTAAAGCAAGTCTTGTTTCCCCTCAGTGAAAAGGCTTTGAAAACCCTCTCTACACTATCCATCCACCCATTATCTATACCTGGAGCCAATCCCAGCTGTCACTGGGCGAGAGGCGGGGTACACCCTAGACTTATTGCCAGTCAATCACAGGGCTATCACATAAAGACAGACGACCTTTCACTGCTTTTAGAGTCAATTAACCCAATGAGCATGACTTTAGACTGTGGGAGGAAGCCGGGGAGAACATGCAAACACCACGCAGAAAGGCCCGCTTTGTCCAAACTGGGATTGGAACTAGGGAGCTTCTAGCTGTGAGGCGACAGCGCTAACCGCTACACCACTGTGCAGCCCCTCTCTGCGCTACCTTGTCCAAAAAACAACAGAGACATAGCTAGCATTTAACTAGTGAACATATTGGTGAATTGGAGACCCAAACTGAAGCAAAAAGAGGGTCAATATTCGGCTAAATCAATGCTAACGTTGCTCCAAACTGCTTGGTGTGCTGCTAATAACTGCTAGCTAAAAAATTCAACTTAAATGTTGAGAATATGTCAGTTTTTTGTTCACAATTTGTTTCCGCTGCCCCAAAGTGGCAAAAAAACAAACATTAATTGTAGCTTTAAGATATGCTAAGCTAGCTGCTGTTTTAGCTTTATATTTATGATACAGACAATAAGTTTTATTATCAAATAGAAAGTAAATAATTATTACCCAAAATGTCAAACTTTTCCTTTAAAGCAGCTCTGTGCGACCTTGTTATGTATTTCCAAACTGAATCTGTAAATAAATCCAGTGTAAATGACCTGTGAAGCGAGCTAAGAGGATTTCAGGTAACTACGGTTTAAACCGCCTTTACGCTAAAGGTGTAGCTAACACAGCTCAAAGCAGTTTTCAGATATTACTGTACATGCTTTACAAATTAACAGGAGACTCAAACAGGACCTACATTTCCAGTCGGATTTCTATCATTGAAAATCTGTAGAATGTACTTTAACGACCTAAACTGCTCCGACAGTAGAAACCACGAGCCGCTCCTCTGCTAACTCTGAAATCATGTCAAAGAATGTGCCACAAATATGTTTTATTTTCGGTTTGCTACTTGTGTTTGGAAAAAAATGTGTGCATTACTTGAAGTTCTGTGTGTATACTTGAATTCACATTGTAATTTTTTTCTATGAGAATATTGTTGCCATGTCTTCATTCATGCTATTGGTAGGCCAGACATTTGGTAGTTTTTAGTATTGCATGTTAGTGAAAAGTAAGAATGTACTTCTAGGCTGAGCACTTTACTAATAAAGGCACTGGAGCCAAGCTGTGTTTTCACTTTAATCTTTTACAGCTATTTCGGGGGATGAAAACGATCACCCAGAGAGAAATTACATTCAGTTTGCGGCTGCCGCGACAACCGAGTCGCACTCCATCATCCTCTGTATTTAATGATGAGTGTTTTTGCGATGATACTGCTAAGATAAAGAAAGCAACACTGTGCTTATGGGTGCCTTAGGGGAAATTAAATGAATTTGTAAGATAAAAGCAGGTTGATTCTCACTGTTGGGGAGAGGACATGTATCACAGACTGCAGCGCTCAGCTTTTTTACCTCAGGAGATCCATATTTTCAAATTAAGCTTGGGTGCTTTAACAGATTTGATCACTCTATTTTCAAGAACACACCAGCCCACCTTACAAATATTATATTGCGTATAAACTGGAGTGTGAATCTGAATATTTTGCAGCACAGAACTACTTTCACACGACCTCTGTTCCCCCACCTGGTGTGAAACCCTGATTGCTGAAGCTTATTACAGCTAAAGCCTGTAACAACGGCGATTACCTCTGATTATGTTTAACAAGGCATTAACTAAATACAGTTTTATCATCATGCACAATCACGGAGCCTGCAGTGGAAGCCTAACAAGCAGGTGGGGAAATTTGTCTGGGCTGTTTTGGTGCAAAGCTGCCACCCTATGCTAGAAGAACAAATTACAGCCAAATGATTTACAGCTAATTGACCACACTGTCTGAGGGCATATTGAGGATCAAGTCTGCCATGGTTGGAGCTGTATCACATTTACTTTAGTGTGATAAGTAATTCTTTGTTTACAAGTTAATGAAGAGAGCATCACCAAAGTTACAACAATTCATCCTGAGGGCAACATGAACGTATGAAACTAAATTTCATGGCGGTCCATCCAACAGTTGTCAAAGCATTTCACTGAAAGTCAAACAAAAACTTCCTTACAGGCCCCGGAGGTTAAGTCATCTGGGTACAATGAATTTTTGTGCCGATCCATCTAGTAGATGTTGAGATATTTCTAGCCATGAATAATTTCTAACACTGACAGGCAGAAAGTGAAGGGCAGCAAGCATCGGGATAACAGTCACTTCTCTTGGAGTGTGTAAAAAGCCTGGAAGTAGCACTCTGCAATTTACTGCAATTTGATGATACTAAATCAAAGGCACATCAAGAAAAAAGCCCGGAGATAAAAGCACCGAGAATAAAAACAAAGCCTCTGTGATTTGTGAAAGAAAGGATGATTTACTTTTTACTTTGCTTTCTGTTACTCAGAAATGTTTCATCTCCCTTCTCAGGGCTTTGCCAGGGAAAAAGAACAACTGATTGCAAGTATTGACCCACCAAAAAAAAGTATTTTGTTGGCTTCTTTTGAAAATGCCAGCCTTGCAATTTACCCATATCCTTAATTGGTCCCTATTTTTATGACACTTAGTGGTCAAATAATAAAGATATTGTTGGATGCAGTAAAAAGAAATTACTGTTCCATTAAAAATCCATTAAAAAAACTATGTCAGAGAAAATGATAAGTGACCCACAATAGAGCCCTGGGGGACGCCACATCAAAATGGGGCACAAGAAACCATAAAAGAGAAGGACCTCAGTATTGATCACCTTTTATATCTGGATCTTTTGTCAGCTTGTTTATTCTCAGATATCTCTCCTCTCAGGTGTTATTCACACTTGTTTTTCCCTATCAGGCCTAAAGCGTGTAGCAGTTGCTGCGCAAATAATCAAATGTGACAAGCCCTGAATATTGCTCAAGCGCCACTAATGCATTTTCTTTAAACCCCTGAAAGAAGAAGACGCTAGTAACTTTAAACTCTACAGCTGAAGAAAGTTACACGTCAAGTTGAGTCGAGAAAAACAGGTTGGTTTTAATACATTTGAACGACTAAGCACATAGCATTATCATTATATGTTGATGTTGTCTTCAAGTTTAAATTATATGCACAAATACTATTTCAAGTTATAGTCAGTAACAAATAACTCTCGTACTATATAGTGTCTGCTGAAGGTCATATACTGTACAAACATTTACATCTGTATTATACACAATTTACAGGAATTCAGCAACGGGTACAGAACACTGTTGAAAGGAAAAGCAGTTTGTTCACATTCACACTCTCTCAGGAAACACTCGAGATTTCTGATATCAAATCAGTTTCATATCTGCTGATCTCAGTCACAAATATCCCTGCATATGTTCATGAACAGAAATGTTACTCTGTAAACATGGGTTGCAGGAGACAGATAAAAAGGGGCACGATAATCAAGCTTCTGTTCCGACTTCTCATAATAAGGATACAAATGTATACAGGCAATAAACCTATGCATGATTAAATGTATAAACGCAAAGAACAAAAATACAACGGTATCATAACAAGTGTTAACATATAACAACCACAAGTGCACTCTCATATCTTTTCTGATAATCAAAAAGTACATTTCCTGTTCCTGTTGCAATTCAACCCTGCTGCGCAGCCTACATGCTGATTACATGCCACTGTGTCGCTTCATAATAAAGTAATAACACAAAATAAATCAATTTCAATAATATGTCAGGATACCAAAGAACAGGCTCAGAATTACATATATTCTTTCCTACATACATACAGTTGAGAGGATTGTCTCTACTACAGTACAATAGCTCAGTCTAATTTATTGCTTCCTGACATATTAATAGTGACAATTTAGTCAGTTATAATAAAGCAAGAGCAGCCAGTGAAAGCCATTAAAGTTTTGTATTCACATTTTATCTTTGAGTTCTGTACTAAATGCCCCAAAGTCAAAGATAATGAGGAATTATTTCAGTCCGACTAACGCACTAAAATACAAATTAGCTGCCTTCAACGCAACATGTAACATGACTGCACAAATATAGGAAAAGATGTAACAAACCAATTTCATCAAAACAGTGAGATGCAGATTATCCGCACCCTTCAGTGAGCAGTTCAATTTGACTCAGATGATTTTTTTGTTTCCAAAGGAGATTTGACATCATTTTTGGCTCAGGGCTCAGCATGGAAGAAATGTTTTGTTGAAGTCTAATCTCTCTCCCTGCTAATCCTGAAGTCATTAGCATACATCTTTGGCTATGTGCTTTGAAGGCAGTGGCTGCGTCTCATTAGGTTAAATGAACTAAAAGTAAACATATGTGGTTATTTGTTTATGTTAAAATCTGAACTCTGCCATCTTTATCTGATGTCAGACAAGCAGTTAACTTTCAAACACAATCTTCACTGACCCTTTTCTTACCCCTTACTTCCTCATAAATTCTAAATAAAGCTGTCAGCCTCTTCCATAATAAATAAAACCATAATAAATAAAGCAACACAGATGTGTACATATCTACATTCTTGCATAATGTTTGACTACTCATGTTACATCTCATAAAACTTTCACATTAATACCACATAAAGGACAGACAGTTCACCATGAACCACTTTTAAAAGTTTGCATAGAAACCTTTAAATCCTGAATAAATGCTTTAAGTATTCAAAGAATATGCTCTTAGTAATGCCGTTTGAAATGCAGGCTGAGTGACACCAGCAAAGACACAAAGTCTTTGTCATGCTCTATGAAAATGTGTCAAGAAAACATCCCCTCTGGTTAAGCTTCAGTGCTGCGTGTCAGTCGATGTACTGTGATAACCATCTGAAACCTTCCCCGTAGCCTTGTTTTTTCAACACGCTGCACATGAAAATCTCCAGCGGTCGGGCGTTCAGCTCTTTCAAAGACACACTTCCCTGTGTATGACAATACAGATAAATGAGGGCTACAGTCATCAGGCACCAGGACATGTGTCCACATGCACAGATCAGTTCATTACTTTACAAATGAAAGACGTAGTCTGCAGAAGCACACGTACCTTTCCGGTAACTTGACCATCAAGAGCAAAGGCTCCCCTCAGCCCTCCTTCACTGATGGCCTCAGGACGGTCGATTTTATTACCTAACACCAACACTGGGACATTGACTATAGTCTCATCTCCTAAGAGAGCCTGGAAAAAACACAATAATCATCAATCTACTGTTAGAAAACAGCAGTCAGTTGTGCGTGATGGAAAACAGTTTGTAACTTGTGTTCAGTCTTACATCGAGTTCAGTCTTTGATTCTGTGAGCCTGTCGTGGTCTGCACAGTCTACAAGGAAGACGACTCCGTTCACAGCTGGGAGGTAGTTCTTCCACACTCTCCGAGCTGTCCACAAAGAAAAAACAGCAAGGGAATTATAGCTGGCCTCACAGCAATATGATAGTAATCTTTACTGTCTCTGTGTACAATCATAAATTGATGCAATCTTTATATAGTGGTTTGGGGTTCAAAGGTCAGAATGTCTCGGGGAATAAGTCTCTCTAAATGCCCGCCAATGAAGCCAAAGTATGGAGAAGAAAACAGGAGAGGAACAGGAGAGCGAGGGAGCTGTCAATCAAGGATGTGAAAACACCTGTATAGGAGCCTCATCATTTACCACAAGATTTAGAATACTGTTACAATTACTGCAAAGCAAAACTATGCATGAAATAAAATCTTCTTTCCTCATACACATTTTCTTCCCCGCTGGCACAACTTTTGTTTTTCCATTTCAATGTGCTCAATAATTTCACGATCAGTAGTTCCAGAAGGGCTGATTTGAATCCCCTTAAATTGTACTAATTATACAAATCTGCACTTGATGGCGACAGAGACACCATGTGGCAGCCTTGAGAACTGTGATTGGAGAGATTACTAATAGCCAATGTAACATGGTGTAAACTCACAAAAAGGCAACTGACAATAATTTTAACAAATATGTATTTAATAATCAGGTAAACTGATTTCAAAATAACAATTAGGTTTAAAAAATAAATACATTTCTGTAGTCATTAAAGTGTCATTTTTAGCAAAAAAAGTTCTTACCTTGTACATGTCCCCCCAGATCAAAGGTAGTAAATGTCATCCCACCGATTGTCAGCTCTTCAGATGCTTTGGGGAATAAAAATCAAGATTTTCTTTTTATTCAAGTAATATTTTGGTTTGCACAATGAGGGCAACAAGGCTAGAAATTACGGAGTAACTCACAGTATGATACAATCCCTATGTTTTTCGACATGACACCAGGATACTCTATATGGCATAGATTGCAATATAGTCATCCATAAATAACCTCGTCTATTTAACTGAGGAGAAGAATATACCCCTTAATACAGTGGTTCTCAAACTTCTTCTGTCATGCCCCCTTTGACTTTTTCAGAACAATAACAATAAAGTTCAATCTGTGCTAAGACACAGAAAAACAACAAACATATTTTTGCTGCAGCTGCCAGACGTTTCAGACATATAACACAGACAGGTCTCTTTTCATCTCCTACCATATTCGCTGTAAATCCAAGAGCAAGATAAGCGTCATCATATTTTTTTGACTTATTGGATTTTGGCGGTTGGTCAGCGTTAACGTCAACCAACGTCGTCTTGTTGGTTTTGTTTTCGCCCGTGTAATATATTTGTCCATTGGCAATGCTAGACTTTTTCTCTGTGTGTGTCTGAATGTGAAATCTGTCATGGAAATCACCAGGGCAACACGTTTGTGTACTGTGCGACCCGAAAATGAGTCCGGGTTGTCCAACGTCAAAACATAGTTTTGCCTGCTACATTTTCCAAACAAAAAAAAAACCACACCGGAGCGGTGAGGCGCCCCACAGTTTGAGAATCACTGCCTTAATAGGTCAAATAATTTTTTAAGATGTAATAATTCATACTGTGTTTATTCGATGCATAATTAACTCACATTAAACAGACCTGAGCCATTAATATAATTCTGCCCCTACATGGCAAACTAGGATCACTCTACTATCTGAATTCTTCCTTACTTGGATGCAGCGTTGGCACGTGCTGGCCGAGTCGATCATCTTTCAACATGTGTAGGAGGGTTGTTTTGCCAGCATTGTCCAGGCCCAGGAAAACCAGCTTCCCACTCTTTTTGTACAGACCTGGAAGGAAACATTTAACAAATGCAGCAGAAATAAACCACATTATTAATCCAAGGCCAACCTAATCCCTAAAGTGGAACATAATCAATACATAAATAAACACTGGACTGTAAAAATACTTATGGTATTGCTTCTTATATTTAATGGGAAATATGGATGGTCATTAACATGTTTAAATCAATGCAAAACAGCACACATTACTTACCTAAGAACTGTAAAACACTACTAAACCCCCGGTAGATCCAGTCGAATACAAATGACATCTTGATGGTCTGAAACCAGCAAGAAGTTACATTAGTATTAAATCATACTGCACCAAAATAATACAATGCCTGTGTTATCAGTAAAGTGATGATAATGATTTATTAACTTTGGGGCTGGGATTTTTTTTAAATGACAATAACAGGTCCAATGACAAAACCCTTAAAGTCATACTGTTACTGTTAATAGAGTGTTTCAGTTGATACCTTACCTTAAAGTATCATGAATTTCCCCACTGGGGATCAATAAAGGGTGATCTTATCTATACCCAGCACTATAGGCCTTTTTCACAGAAGACTTTTTAGCAAATCACTGTCGGAAAATGCCAGGTGTTTATATTAGCATTAATGTTGGCTGTATTCCATTTAGCTATTTCAATTTCATGGTCCTGGTTGTGTGCATGCTGACTGCCTGTCATGGCTTTCTCAGACACCTGAATAGAACAGAACCATTCAGTTATTATTAACACCCGCTCTTTTCCTCCTGTTAGAAGTCAAAATGTCTGCTGTGAAAAAAGCCCATTAAGATTCACACTGCACTGGTTAATATATAAAAAAGATGGACAAGATGCAGAAAGACCCATCAACATAACACTGAAGAATGCTCCTAGGTGTTAGGTCATGTTTTGGCATATCAATGCAAGATGAGCACAGGTAAAATTGATGATAACATTAAAAACAGCTGCAATCAACTTATGTGATCTGTATCAGGGTCCTGGTACTATGCATGCTGGCACACTTTCATGGCTTCGTGGGACTTTTAGTAGAAGGTGGCACCTTCAACAAAATTATTTTCACCTGTGTTTTTCCATGTATGCCAAAGTCAAAAATGTCTGCCTTCAAAGAAGGACTATAATCGCATTACATTACATCATACAGATGTTTTTAGCTATATGTGACGTAACAATACAGCTCCACCCCCACGTGAAACAGGTGGCTAACGGTACCCTTAAGCTACCTGTAAGCAAATGTAACTATTGCTTCCACATTTCATGGTTCATTTAGATCAAAATGAGCTTGTCCGTCAAAACACGTTTATTTATTATCACTGTTTTCGGCTGTGATGTTGAATTCAGCTCAAAGGAAGCAACAGGTTCGAATTATCGATGTAACTGTGTAATAAGCTAGCTAACTTACCTTACAGTCTCATTTAACAGCGAAATTTGCTAAACTGGTGTAACGGTGTAATGTTTCGGCTTTCAAAAACACTGAAACATGTGAACCATGTGTCCATTTGCTTGCTGTAGTATGCTTGGTGAACCGACATAACGGTTGTGTTAGAGATAACGGTTTTGGCTAGTTAGCATTAGCATATTAGCTAACATTAAACCTCTGCCTTCGGTACTTTATAGGGTCTGATCTGGTGTATGTCAGGGCAACGTTAAACAGTCTACTAACGCTTTTGTGCAAACACTTTTAACTCCTGTCATTAAACAATATGTTCTATTGTCTTTTTTGTATCTATCAGTATATTATACTGACTTACCCACTCGGCACTGCCCAGGTAGCCCAACGCTCAGTAGTGTTGGTGGTCTCCTTGGAAACAGCAAATCTGAGTTCCGCTTCTTCTTCTTCGTGTGTTAGAATTCGGCGTTTAGCATCCGGTCCATAGCAGCAGCGCGCACTCGTGTTGACGGCTGGGGAAAATCCCTCCTTTACGCTGTTGCAGAAATAAATGTCCTGCATTACTGTGACCTTTAGAAATACAAACCCCTAGCCTTAATTTCCCTTTCCTTTACATTGTTTTTTCATAATATTGTTTGGTTTGGTTGTATATTTCTGCCACTACCATAAATTTGTATATTTTGCCTATTGTATATATTTAGAAAAATGTACATTTTTCCTCAAGTATCCTGTTTTTGGTTTGTTTTATTACTGCATCCTTTTTTTTGTAGATATATTATATTTCATTATATTTTATATATCCCTTTTATCTAATATTAACCCTTTTAATTGGAGCCTCCCAGCATAAGAATTTCACACAGTTGTACTTTTATAACCGTTTAATACTTTCTTCATGTAAGCTAACACGGCACCATATTTGCATGTTCTCTGTTTGAAGGCATCTAGTTCTTTCTGCAGCTTATCCTTTATTAACAGATGCATACCGTGAGGCTCAACCAGTTACAGAAAACAATAACCAGATCCTTGTAGTGTTTGTAGCTATTACTTTTAAATAAAATTGTATACTGGTATTGCCTATAGTGCAGTTAATTGTGTCTCCTTGTGAATTATCTGATGTATGACCAAAAATTGGTTTATGCTTCTAATTTCATAGATCACAGGCAGAGTACACAATACCAGGGGATTAAGTGTTCTTTATTGTAAGTGTCCATTATTTCAGGCAACTATAACACAATTGTGAAGTGTCGTCACACGTGTCGTCAATCACACAACAAGCAGTTTGAAACTACACCATCAGACATCCACAAAGTATTGAACAAAGAATCCATTAAATGCAACATAAAATAAAAAAATCTATTCAATCCAGTTCATGTGCTGATGCGCTTCGATGAAATCAGATGAAGAAGACAAGTGAAGAAATGAATGAAGGATTTTCCTCTTACTCATAGTAGAACCATTTGTCAACTGAAAAACAAATAAAACATGTCATTTCCATAGAGTAAAAAGGTATGAAAACTCCACTTTAACAAAGTAATGTACAAACGCCCACCTGAGCTTGGAATGGGATCTTCAGCTCCAAAATCACAAGCCTGTAAGAAACCGTCATATTGGTGTTATTATTGCCAAAAAAAAATTGTGTTGAAGGTCTGTTTCCTATTCTGTGAAAAGCCATATCTGTCTATTGCCACTTCACTAATGATCCTCTCCTTTTGCGTGAGGGCTTGTGTGTGCTCTGTTAATCATCTCATTAAGGAATGGTTTTACACTAAAGCTGCTAACATGGATTTGAAAATAAAACAGACTTACAGACTTAACCACAGCCTCTGCGTCCCCAGCAGAGCAGCAGAACGGACTGTCAGAGATGCTGGTGTTCATGCTGATTCATGAGAGAGATAAAACAACAGAAATCCAGCTTTAAAATTGTGTTCTGATACTGAGGGAACCAGAGAAGCATTATTTAAAATGTCAATTTTATCTTGGCTACATCAACAATGTTATGCCAGGAATGTCACTCATAGCATTCGTCACGCATATAAAAATAAAGTCCATATAGTTACAGCTGAATATGAATTAAACTCACCAGTTTAACTCTCCAGCATTGGTCTTCTTAGAAATCAGTGCCTTCCAAAAATCATGAGTGCTCTTGACTGTTTCAGTGGCAAAATCCTGCAAAACATAATTTTTATTCACAATAAAAAAAGACAGATTTCCCTAATGAATAAAGCAAATACACTTAACAGAATAATACATGATGTGTAAAACTGAAAAACATGTTCTTTTATTCTCAAAATAAAACACAAATACAGTGTATAAAAGCCTTAAAGGTGTACCCTGTCCTTGAACTCCCCGTTGAAAGCAAACTGGTTTTCAGGTTTCCCGTCTGGGACTTTGTATCTTTTGAACCAATCATAAGTTGCCTCCAGGTACCCGGGCTTGAGTCGTCTTACGTCATCAATATCTGCAACGAATCGACATCAAAGGAGAACTCTAAAATTCAGAATAACTTGTGTAACTGAGGGCACATTTGCCAGTACTGCAGCAGCTTCTGATGTATGGAGTCTTGAGAATGCCATTAAAAAAATGCATGTGGAAATAAAAAAAAGGGGAATTATATGTATGAAGTTTATATTGACATATAAGGTTAAATAGTGTACAAAAGGAAAATATAAAGATGTTAATGTTAATCCCTTCATTTTTCCTTATTATACGAAAAGGATAAAAATAAATCAATGATCAATTATGACATTATGGGAACAAAAAATAAAATATAGAAAAAGATTTATATTTATTTATATATATATATTACATATATATATATTATATACTGTATATAATATACATTTATTTAAAAATATTTTGTTTAAAGAAAATAAATGAATACACAAAAATAAAAAAATGTATGTATTATTTTATTTACTTCTTATATTACTATATTTATTTACTTTATCCCTATTTAATTCACAAATTTATTTTCTTATCTTTTTTTAAAGATAAATTATTTTTTATGGCACTCTTATAACTTCATACAATTGCATTGTCATGAGTCATTCTAGTTTAGTTATGTTTTTGTCTTTTATTTCGGTGTTCAGTTATTATTTCTTATTTTACCTTGTCACTTTGTCTCCCTGTCATGAGTTTCAAATTATTTAGTTTTGTGTTTAGTGTATTCCATGTTCGGGTCACAATTAAGTCTTGTTAAGTATTTCACTTGTGTTTTTTTGATTAGATCATTTCCTGTTTTACTTTGTCACCTTGTCTCTCGTGTTGGTCCACTTCCTGCCTTTGTGTTTCCCGCTTGTTTGATTATGTGCCCTGACCTGATTGTTTTCACCTGCCCCTTGATTGTCTCACCTGTGTCTGATTAGCCTCACCTCCTAATTTTATTTAGTCTGTGCTCCACTGTCTCATGGCCAGTTCATTGTCGTCCATCATGTGTGAGTCTATGTCCCTGACCTTTTTCTGGATTATCTTCGTGCCTCCCCTGATTTCCTCGTTGCTCCTCATGTTCCCTTGGATTACCTTTTTCCCGGTTTTGTTTGTAAGTTTTTTGCTCTGTCTTTTGATTTTCCTTTTTGTCTTTTGTTGGAGTTTAGATTTTGCTTGTGCATTTTTGCCTTTTATTTAATTAAATCCGTATAAGTCTGCTTCTGGGTCCTCACCTTTTTGTTAAATTTGAAATCGTGACATGCATATTTAATCATACCGTTAAAGTCGCCAGCTTCAGGGTCCTCAGTATTGATCACAATGACCTTCCAGTCTGTTTCTCCTTCATCTATCAAAGCCAGAGTTCCCAACACCTTCACTTTGATGATTTCTCCTCGAGAACACACCTGGAAATCAAAGACACATTTTTGAGAAGAACTGAATTTAAACTGTATTTTTAAATCCTGTAGTCAGAGCTGTGACAGTACCTTATTTCCTATGTCACATATATCAATAGGATCATTGTCTCCACAGCAGCCTGTGTCACTGTCCTTGTGGTTGGGGTCTTCCCACGTCTGTGAGAGGAGAAAACACACGTTTGATGGTCTAGTTTCCTATTGTTTGAATAAAATCTTAATAGGACTCACCTGTGGAATAGCGCCGTAATTCCAGATGTAGCCTTTGTGAGGAAAAACATTCGCTACATAACGAAGATTCCCTTTCTTCAAGTCTTGTTTCAGTGGATTGAGAGGATCTTTGGTGGCAATCTGATAAACAGAAAACACACAATAATAATAAAAACAGATGGAAGCACTAAAACAAAGGTGTCACAGAATTGCTAAAAATCATAATCAACTGAAACCAAAGTACCTAACATATTACTATTTCATTGTCTTATAATTTTTTTTAATATATCATTTTCTACCAGAATCTGTCGCACATCATAACTGCCCTTATACATGGTAACAAGTACAGTCCTATTATTTGTGTACATTTATTTGCACATTTGTCGTATTAAGTGAAAATGTAATGTTATGATTTTAAAAAATGTGTACATACCTCCATCTTTGCATTTGTCCATCTTGGAACTTCCACAACGGCATGAAAAATATTCTGCAAGACGATCAGAAATTAAGTTTTGTTACACCATGTATAGATTCTCTTTCTTGTGCATATGTATTTCTATGACAGACCAAAACAGACCAAAGCTCTGCAGCGCCAAACTAGAAGTAGGCCAAAAGAAATGGCCGATGTAAACAGTATTGTGTAAGTGCTTAGTTAACACTTGACATCCAACAATTGGATTGTGTAACTCCAAAAGCTAAATGACGTATTGCCAATATAACACCGTTAAAGTAGTGGGACAGGAACAAAACCTCTCTGCAAAAAAAAATATTTTTTCACATATGATCTATACCAGCCACGCAATGGACTCTCTTAAGTGAACCTTTATTTCACAATAAAAGGCCCTGTGTTGCAGTTTTATGGTGCCGTTTTCTCCCTGAACTATAAGTACAGTTCTTGGAGTCAGTTAAGGTAACACTCGGACTGTGGCCCCCAGGGGGTGCAGGGATAAGCATCACTCAGACACTGAAGACAAATTGAAAATTGGCTCTAGTGGTGAAACTATCCTGAGGCCAAAACAGCCACAAACACGGGATAGGCTACAGTGACTCACTTTGGTCAACTGAGTATATCATTATTTTTAAACGACAAATGGTAGGTACAGACATTGCCTAAAGGAAAAGGTAGTGACCATGTACACAGCACAGCCCGACCAACAAACTTTGTACTCCAAATGATACAAAGACAGCACTACTTTTGAAAGGAAGTTTCTCTATTTACAGTGATGCTCACCTCTGCTTCATTTGCGTAGACAGGTATGTCATGGAATGGAGAGATGTATTCGCCTGCAGAGTTTTCTGTAAAAAGGAGTAAAGCATTTTTTAAGTTAAATTTCAACGCTATGAGGAACAATAAAGTGAGAGCTCTCCAATTACTTGTCATTACAGTTACTGCTAAAGCTACAAGCTAATCATTAAAAAATGCACAATGCAGGAAGGAAAAACTCCAATAACATAAAAACTAGAAAGGAGGGCTTACTAAAAAACACCCTGTAGTCCTGAGTGTTCGGCCTGCCCCTCTCCTCGATGCTAAAACTCATGTCTGCTGTTGGTTTCAAGTCTCCCTCTGTTCTCTGAGCGATAATTCAGGGAACTAAGAAGCTCCTGACTGACAGGCAGTCATTGAGAATGAGGCAGCAGGCATGCGCACTGCTTAAGCCAAGGTTAGAGACCTGACAACTGCCTGCAGGTGACAACAGGGCTGCTGTATGAAGACATGACAGAGCCATGCTAGCTTGTGTTTGCTTGTAACATTAGCATTTGTAGCTAGCAACCTAAGCACAGCTCTGAGAGAAGAAGAATCTGTTCACAACACTTCAACACTTAATCCTTGCTGCCACATGCATGCTAATGGCATGGTTGTGAAGTTTGTACCCTCTTTACATGATAAGTGATTTGTTTCCCATTCCCCTCATGTAACCCTCTGTGGCTCTTGAGAGCTCTTTTCAGGCAAAAACAGATGGAGCTGACCGGTGTTAGCAGTAAACCAATTAACAAGGCAGGATTAGCTAGCGTGCCCGTGTTGTGGCTTCTTATCCCTGGAGTTTCACTGTAACTATTTGATAACATACTTATCAGCCTATTTTTAGAATCATTGTGTGTTAAAATATGTGACTTATCCTCCTTTTCACCTAAATCCATCATTCCAAACCGGTAGCATGGTATACTGATGGTAATGAGTGGCAACTTGGCTTGATTTGAATGCTGAGTAGGCTAATAGTGTGACCAAGTACTACTGTAACTGGAATTTTTTTTTTATTTCAAAAAAAGACATATAAATATCTTAAAAGATATACATTTTATTTGTTATTTGTTTTTGAAAATTTGTAGAGATTTACTTCCTCATTATTGCACATCTAGGTAAGCTAGTATGTTAGCTTACGGTTAGCTAACATATTTCCTTAGTTTTCAGTTTGTGTAAAGCAACACCTTTAAAATGTGGCTGTGCATAGTGGTGTGAGAGGAACAAAATTGACATATTGAAGCCTCATGAACTGCTACTCACCAAAATTTACCAAAGTACAGTAACATGCTTACTATACCATCATGGTAGTGACAGTGGTAATTTACAATACCAGTTTTTATGCTAACTGCTACTTTTTCTTTTAAATAATGTTACATAATTTATCTGTGATATAAATATTATTAAATTACAATAATAACCCAACAACTGTCGGGCACTATGGAGAGAACACAAATGCAGACAACACAGAAGTAACTTATGAGAGTTTATTGAGAGTTTTTTTTTTTCAAAGCCAACAGGGTTCAGGGAAAATAAATGTGCCACCTTGGGTCAAAAATCTAAAAGGTACGGCTGTATTGCAAAGGTACAAGGGCTGGGTGAAAATCTTTGTTGGCTCAGAAAAAAGTGCACAAAGTCAGTAACAGGTCACACAAACAGGGCGTGAATAAGTGGCTTGAGAGATTGGCATGAACACAAGACAATCTGGCAAAGGGGTTGAGGGAGTTGCTAAAAACACTGAAGAGCCACCATGGTGCCATTAAATTTAGTGTGCTAAATACATGTTTATTATGGGACTCATTCACACCTAATTAAAATGGTTTGTAACTGCAGTGTTTATAACATCATGCACAATTGATTCTGTATTTGTGCACTAGGATTGTTGGACACTAGGAATGATAAAATACACAGTAAAAATGACCGTAGTATTCCTCTCTGGTGTGTATACTGTATTATCAAAGCAAGGTTAGTCAGAGGGCAGCATGATGCACACATAAGGTCACAGATTGGCAGCAGAGGAGTCATGTGACTAAAGCCTCACACTAAATATTTCTCTTGACCAGAAGACTACTTTGGCTAATTTAGAGTCATGGCAAACTACCCAAACATAACATAGCAATTTTAAGCCAAAAGTGTTTCAAACAAAAATGGGAAATAAAAGAAAACTGGAAATTGTTGAATGCTTCACACGATAACGCTGCCCTGCTCATCTTGCTCTCCTGTGTTCATACACCACAAAAGCTAAACATAGCTAGCCAAAACATCAGCTTACATGGGATCCAGACTCAGCAGTGTCGCTATTTAAAGAATTCTTGAAAAGCTTGAGCACAGTACTCTGAACCTTTGTCTATAGACGGATCTGAAGACACATTTAGAGATAGTGGGATTAAAGGCTTGATCGGTATTTATGTTGCTATCTGTCCTAAATCAAGTCTATGTGGTGTTTCCAGCATGCAACTGAGGACCAGACAAATTCCAAACATTTCGCTTATCTCTAATAGATTTGTTTTGTTTATTGGTAGTTTTGACTAATATAGAACTAGTGGAGAATGTGTTCCAACTGTTTTGATTGTCTTTTAAACAATTATTCGAGGTGTATGTCTACCTAGTGTTAAAAAAATAGAAGAAGGATATGTCAATGTGAACCTCCGTAAGTTATTAATAAAGCTAGAGCTGAAACAGTTAAACAGTTGGCAGAACTTTAATTGGCAACTTAATTTACACATCAATATATGTTGTATTATTTGCCAGAATGCCAAACAGTCTCTGATACCAGCATTTCAAATGTATTCTCCCTTGTTTACTGCAGCTGTGTAACTCCAAATAAGACTATCAGGCGATGCCTCTGAGAAGTCCTGATAAATATTTTAGACATTTTCTTATACAAAGATAATCATTAATTCAATCATTGTTGGACTGATCTTAAATAGAAAATAATTGAAAGTTGCAGTGTTAAATGAAACACCCACACATCTCTAAGCCCTTGTGTGTGATCTAATAATAATAGACCCAACCACCGCATAGTTTCAGCAATGAATCCAGGCCCAGTTTAAAAATAATAACACCACACTGCATTGTTTCCAGAGCATACTCTTTATTTGAAAAACTTTTTTTATACTATCAAAAGTAATAAATAAGTCATGTTTTTCTAACTTGTGTCTCCATTGGCACAAAAAAACATTTCAAATAGTGTAAAGAGAGGGCTTTATTTCACCTCTAAATTACAACTTCAGCTTTTTGTATCTGAATCAAGAAGGATGCCATCTTTCCACACCTCTGTTTTCTTGTCTCTTGTAAACAGGCTTTGATATCTTCAGCTCAGCATCTTCAAGTATTTTCTCATCTCTCAGGCACACACAAGCATCCAAATGAAGTATCCAAAGGCACACAGCATGCAGTCTGTAGGTGTGTAGAGGTAATATTTCTCCTTTTTTTAGGACTCTGTTGTTGTCAAAATGTCAAAACTGTGAGGAGATTGCAGAGCAGAATGAGTGTTTGAGTCCAAAGGGTTCGACTTCACGTTTATCCACTTCAGTGCCGGCATGTTAGACAACTTCTCCACTGGTATTTCTGTTGTGGGACAAACAGAGTAAACTTAAGCTCAAACCAAGCCTTAAAACAATTTAAAACCACTTGTGTTAATAATTTGTTATTACCGGTGATGCTATTTCCCTCCAAGTTAATCCTCTCCAGTGTGGCTATTTCAGTAAGCTTATCAGGGAAGATGGAGAAGCTGTTATTAGCCAGATTGATGCTGGTCAAGTGCATCACATCTCCCACAGAGTCAGGCAGTTTGGTGAGGACATTACCCTGCAAGTCGAGTTCTGCAAAGGGTTACAAGACATGAGTAAATTGAGGGTTGCTTGTCAGTTCTTTCATCACAGAATGAAGTCTGTCAACACTTCAAAAATGTTTTCTTGGAGATTGACTCCTTGAATATCTGCAGTGTGTTATTATCCACTACCTCTCAACTGAGTGAAGGTTGAGAAGACCTTGCTGGAAATGGCCTTCATCTCATTGTCTGCCAAAGTGATAACACGGATGTTCTCTGAGACACTCCTCAGGACCTTGAACACACCGTCTGGGAAAGAAATGAGCTTGCAGTTTGACAGGTCTGCAGAGAAGAAGAACATGATGATGAGATTATGAGGCATGAATAGCAGGTGAATGATGAAGATCTATAAATAACACTTTCTTTTTAGATTTATAGGTGTGGATATGTAACCATCAAATGTAAACCTCTGTCGCCACCTGCTGGTAAAAATCTAAAATAACAGCAATTAGAGTATTGAATCAGGGCTATTCATGTCCTTGGATGCTGCAGAACAGGCGAGTGAGATGCAGAGAGAGAGACTTTTGAATCTTACCCAAAGTATCTTTCCCCTCCTCAACTGTTGCATTAATCCTCCGGGCCACATTTGCGACTGCCTCAGCCATTTTTCTGTTGCTCCTAAGGGGGGTCATGTGACATTACAGTTACACATTTTTACTTACACTGGCAATGTATGACAGCAAAAATAATAATAAGTAAATAACAATGAAAAAATATTATTAAACATGTATCCAGCTTCAAGCATTTTACACACTTTCAACACTGAGTCAATACTGAGTTAAAACCGTACATGTTCTTAAGGTGGCTGCACACTGCCTAGACAAATACCAACCAACTCCAACCAACACCAACTGTTAGGTCAGTGTGCGCCGTTGGTGTTGGTTGGAGTTGGTTGGCTGGAGTTGTTCGAGTTTGACATGTCCAGTCGGGTTCGGTGGAGTCGTGGAAAGTAGGACCAATGTGCACCTTTTCTGAGACATTCTGAGAGTGTACTGTATGTATGTATTATGTCCATTCACCTCTGGATTTGTCAACTCAGCAGCAGTAAAGAAAGGATTATATTTAGAAATTTAGAAAGAAAACATAAAATGCTTGTAATTACAGATTATGTAAAGTAATACAAAGTAATACTTTTTAACACTCTAATAAAAGTAAGCAATTTCCTTGTGATTCTGCCAGTCAGTGCATTCCTTGAACAAATGTAATCAAAGCAGAAAGTATCCAAACAATAAGAGTAAGGTGCTTGAACCTATAAATGGTATTAATTCCTGTTACTTCTGGTTTAAACCAGAGTGACACTGGGTAGTAGCACTAGGCTATTATTTGGACTGGACCCAGCACAGCAATTGTAGAACCAATACTGTAAGTTATGTCAATGTAATACACGCTTTAAGCCTAACATTGCCCTGCACTGCTAGACAAATACAAACACAGCTTGCTGCGCTATACGCAGCCATTATTTAATTACGGTTTGATTGAAAACATGCCAGGAAGCAACTTACCTAAACTAGCAGCTAACACTGTTACAGAGCCTGGCAGCTGTCAAAGTTAGCTAGCGAGCTAACGTTAGCTACAGCAGCTGAACCACAGTCAAATTTGGTGAGTGTGTATTTTTAGCCCCGGAAGGGCAACACAACTAAAGCTTTCGTTATTTATTAGAAACAAAAGCCCTATTAGCACCACTAAATACAGTAAAGTTAGCTTCAACTAACTTTGTAAATATCGTTGTTGCTAACCGGTGGTTGGTAAGTAAGGCACATGCTAGCTATGCTACTAGCATACTAGCAAACAACCGGCTAGGAAATAAAATACAACGGTTCATGAGTGTCAGTTCTGCGCTCTCATATTGCAGACGATGAAGCCCGACTTTAACAACACAATAGGCAATAAAAATAATAATAACTTCACTTATAAACTGGTAAAACGTATTATTAAGAAAGTAGTACGTCGGTAAGTAAAGTATTAGTGGTGAAAACATGTTTAATTTTTCGAAAAACTGAGATTTTTTCATATCTTAATCCTGCTTTGTAACTAACTATAAATGTGTACTCAGGCTGGGCATTTAAGGACGCGAAGGAATCAAAAGCACGTACTGTTTATTGCTATCGTTCTCAACTTTTAATATCTGTATGTTCAGTTTTAGCTTCCGATTCGGGAGTTAAGGGGAATGTTAAGGGACACTATCATAACACTACAGCAAAACCAGCGTGCCCATGAAATTGTGAGGTTAAATTATTTTTAACAACTAAGACACAGTCACAAACATTTGATACATGTCGCTCATGAAATAAGTGCGATTTCAATGCTTTTATTTTTACATCCAGGACATTTCAAATCTGGACTAGATTATCCCAGACAGGCTACATATTAATAAAATACAGTTTCAGATTTGTGAAACCATTATTCAATTTGTGAAAATGCATTTGACTGCTTTTTTCACATCAAGACCACATTGGACCTGGTCCTGATCCAAAACCACTATAGCTAGACTGGTCAAATCTGGACTAGATTATTCCAGAGGCTAAATATGAATTAAAACACATTTTCAACGATGAAAAAAGGAAGACCGGATGCTCAGCGCTGCAAGTTAAGTGTCCCTTAATATTCCCCTTAACTGCCGAATCGGAAGCTAACTTCAGCGTCATCAAATTTAGACCCTTATCAATATTTGCCAAGGAACAGTATTAGGAAGTTAAATGTTGTCTTACCTCCGAGTCCTGTCCTATTCCCAGTTAGACCACTGCGGTCATGACTATGGCAAATTCCTGGTTAGTCAGTGTATTTTCAAAAGACCTGAGCACAATGAGTTCTCTGGCTTTGGAAGAATAGTTTACCATTGTTACTATGACTAACTCCCACTTTGCAGTATTTGCTGGATATTCCTGCACTGGCCCATGCAATGCTGTGTTTTGATTGTGAGGCCGAGTTTGGCTGTGAGTCACAGTTGATGACTGAAACGCTCTTAAACTAGAAAAGTCCACCTATTATAGTGTTTCTTTTCTTTTGTATCACACACTGTATTACCAGGTTAATGTGCCAATGATTTCAGTGATGACATATATTGTGTTATGTATTATATTTATGTTTTATGACAGCATAAACCAAACCAGGCAGCTGTGTTAGTAATCTTGAAGAAAGCCTTAAAAGTACAGTTTGTAGTAACAACACAAACGAATGTACATAAATACACGTTTTAATATATACAATAAATATACATTAATTTACAATTACACAAATTGCCAGTGTACAATAAAACAGTGCTGGAATATACAACAACATTGTCATTTCATATTTACATTAATGTCATAAAGGGGATGAAGTTGTACATTAGATTTGTGACAACTGAAAGCTGAAAGGCTGCATGCTATTGTTGAGTTTGTATTACAGCACATCTTCAAAATAACAATGTTCTCCTTACAAACCAGAGCTCACATCACAAATTATAATTCCATCTCTGCACATAGATCCATTACAATCTTACAGTGCACAGCGACAAATATCAAAGAGCTTTTCCTTCTAACTAAGTGTTTCCTTTTGTTTTGCAGGTCGTGGTTTCTGTCACTGGCAGCCACACTCATCCACAATCATGTCTTCGTGATGTCGAAGGAGCATCTCCCCGTTCTCGTAGTACAGCATGCTTAATGGGCTCATTTTGGTTGGGGCACAGCAGGGTGAAGCCACTTTGTCTGGGTGGTAATGTTTCAGTAAACTCTGGGGAAGGAAGAAACAAAACAAAGTTAGAGAGATAATTCCATTCATAAAATCCTAATTACTGTAAATAAAGACACAGACAGATTCTTATTTTTCAGGTCAATTATTCAGGTTTACATCAGTGTAGTTTCAGTGATCTGTCATTGTCTAAATCTCTCTTATTGAGCTGCAACTAATGAGTATTTCCATTATTGGTTAATCAGCTGATTATTTACTTGATTGTTATTTTGTCTATAAATTATAAAAACATGACGTATAGACATTCAGAGAGACAGAGAGATACTCACTTGCATGTAAGCATGATTTGTTGGGTTCAGGCCCTCTCCTAGGGGACCAGGGCAAGAACCCTCACAGCGGTAGGCGTTATATCTTTTAGGAAAGATGATCCAGGACCCCCAGCCGATTTGATTAAAGTCTACATGCAGGTCGACTCTGCGACAGAGAGACTTTTCACTCCCTCTTTTGGACGCCTGCAGGCTTCTCGCCGTTTGTTCTCTCTGGCCCCGTTTGCTCCTGCGCCTCTTTGGCCAGCGGGCCTTTTTGATTTCAGCGGGGGACAAGAACTTGGATTGTTCAGCTGTGTGGAGTAAGCTCGCTTTGACCTTTGAGTTTTCATCAGAGCCCGTGTGTGAGAATACGACCAGCAAGGCCCGGTCGCTCACGTCCTGCTCTCTTCTCGGGCTCGCCACATAGACAGGCTGATCAGGGAGCGACAGGCCTCTCTTTGTCTCCACCGCTTTCCTTCTTCTTGACACCCTCTTGTGCCGAATCCTGGCTGTTGATTTTTGCCAGAGCCAGTTCAACAGAGGTCTCGTCATGTTGAACACTTTCCAGCTCTGCGATGAAGTGACCAGTGAAGATCCAGTGAGCAGCCCCACCAGCTGCTGCTCCTGGCAGCTCTTGTGTGTATGGCACGTCTGGTGATAGACCTCGATGGTGATGTTGGAAGCACTCTGCGTCTGAGGAAGCCTGATTCTCAGCTCTGCTGCCTGGATCTGTTTGTCAGCCAGCAGGGCATGGAGGTCAAAGGTCGCAATCAAGCGCCTCTGTCTGTACGTCAAACCTAATGTAGTGAGTGAAAAGAGAAAGGTTACCATAAGTGGGGTGCACACTCTTTTAGATAGCTTAACATTATTAAGATACACAGTGAGCCTCTAGGGGAAGAAATATCCACCTGTTGCAGGCAGAAAAATGCACTAGCATGGTCATCTGTGCCTATCTCCTTCGCTAATTTAAGACTTACTCTTGAAACTATAGTTATAAATGAGGACATGTACTACAGCAGTGTCTTTTTAAATTGGTTATTAAACAGGTATACTACAAAAGCAGACCAATATGGTGGTGGCATTAAGCGATATGGCAGCAAGTAAAGACACTTCATAACCACCAGTAGAAACTTTTTTAAGGTACATTTTTGTATGTATTTTTCCAATGATGTGATGGATTATTTATATTATATTTAGCAAACATACATACTTTCAAATACTAAATTATGCAGTCTATGCTGTGATATGACAATGCAGCCCACCAATACATGGTGGTATTGCAGTTATTACTTACATGCAGTAATTACAAATCAACACATAGCAGCAAATTGGCAGTCAGTGTACTTCCCTGCATATCTGCTTTATTATAATATAAAACCTAAATTATAATGAGTCTGCATGGTGCTACCATTATAATAAACGCACACTATTAAAACAGGGTTTTTACAGTTAGGATTTGTGTTATTTGAAGTTTCAACCACCTCTTGTTTTCCACAGTGAAATGATAATAATACGTGCTAAATATAATTACCTTCTAGCATGCCCTCATGATTAATGCCTCTATTGATTAAGACTTAAAAAGTTAAAGCTGAGGCTTCTTTAAAACAATCCAGCCATTGTCCCACTGTAGGTAAGCATGTGCTGCACCCACATGTGTAAAGAGCCTCATTGTGATTCAAAGAACAGGTGTGGTTCAGATTAATCTGAAGGATTAAAGCATGTTAAACATTTCACTTCTGTATTGTCCAGTGCATTGGCCAATTTAGCTTAGACTGTTGATCAAAAGTGCAAACCGTGCTCGCTATTAATCCACTCAAACCAAACCCCGCGGCCGAAACCAATCATTTAACACATCCCTGCTTGTCCTCCCGGCTTCTGCATATCCTCAGTCAAACAAATAGGTAATAACTCTGACACCTAGCAGCGATGTGGAATTGGATTCAGCAGCAGGGAGGGCTGCCCTCTCGTTGGCTGCTTGTGCCATTAAATCCCGAGCTCTAATCTAATCAAGCCAAGTGTGAAAAAAGAACTAAGGGAAGTTGTTGATTTGGCCTAACAAGAGATTTGTATAGGGGGATGTCTGGCGAGGTATCTAATCAACATCACCTATTTAAGAAAAAGGAGGTTTGCTTTGAGAATTAGACAGAAAACCGGCCTTTTCACACGCTGATCCCAGCATGGCTATTCAGCTACTTGAGCGGGATGTGGATTGAAACCCTCTGAGGTCGTCTGGCACGCAGCTTTGACAGGACAACACCTCAGACACAAAAAAACTAACATTTCAGAGGCTTTTTAAATGCAAGAAGAAAGTTTTGACCTAACAAAACCTTATTACAAAGACTTCCCCCTAGTGCTTTAAACATTTATCCACCATATTGATACCCCCGCTCAGACATGACCCACAAAATCCTCTATTTTTTAGAAAGAAAAAATCAACAATATCTTACTTTTCGCCATCACACTCTTCACCGTGTCTGCTTGCTTTACAGCGACTTGCTCCATAGTATCCAAAGGCCTGGAAAAGTTTGACTTGAAATTCCTGTAGAGATGCATCATGTAGGTTGGCAGGTGGTACCCTGTAGCTCGGTCCATGAGGGAAAAACGCTGCAGCGACCTCATATAAACTCCATCTTTGGTTTTCTGAAGCCCCTGGGCCAGCAGCACCAGCAGAGATGCGTGCAGCGCGAGAGCCAGAGGTCCCAATGAGCGCATGTTTCGGACCGGTTAATGACAAATTCCTCTACTGGGAGATTAGGGGTGTCTTATATACCCTCACCCACCCCCTTTCATGTTTAACAAGTAGCTGAGAACATTAAAGGAAATTGACATGCGTCCTCAAGACTTGTTACCTGACAGCTCATCACCCATTCCGTTGGTAATGAGGCGCCTGGGTGCTTGTTTACAAGGAGGACATGTCTTTGTTTGCACCATGTACTTCTGCAGCCCCATCCCCATCCGTGGATTAATTGTTCCACTTATTTGGCTAACACTAATTGTTAGGCTTTCCCGTAGTGTAATGTAGTCTACTGAATACCGTCTGAAATGTTAGGCAGCGATTGGACTGCTGTAGTGGTAAACGTAAAAACATAAATATAAAACGTTTATACCCTTGCCATTTAATATCAGAATTATAAATAACTTTTACAGCACTATATGACCTCGTATGCAATTTATCTCCTTATATAAAAAATATGTTTTATAATCATAAGCTAATGTGCATTTAAGGCTTCACAAAAGCATATTAAGATAAGGAATTAAAACCTAGATAAACAAATAAAGGCCAAAACTAAATAAGATAAGGCCAATAAAAACTTTCTATCACCACCAGCGGGAGGGAAATTAAACAGGAAACGGCCTTCTTATCTCTATCATATTTAAACTTCCCAAGATGCACTGGTAGTTCTCTGAGGCAGTTTTCATAAGGATTTATAGACTATTTAAGGTCAATATTGAATTATGAGTGACCTTATCGTACTTTACATGATGTTTTTGGGTTATATATTATCGTTTATATAACACTTACACTAATATATTCATATGAAGTTCCTAGTTTTAAATGATGGGTAAATGATATTTGCATAATGATATAATGCACTTAAGAAGGTTACTGTATTTTTTGAATACCTTAACACTCCACATTCACACAAAAAAAACGAGTATTCTGTGTTTTAGTTCAGGTTTGGATGATTTTTTTAGGCTAAGAAAGAGTAGCAGAGAGCATCCAACGATGACCGCAGACTGCGCATGCGCTGTCCGTCTTCATCCACATAGCGAAAACCTTTTCCTCGTAAATTTCCCGAGAAAGGACAAAAAAAATATCAATGGATGTGTTTTTTTCTCTAGCGGTTTAAACAGAAAGCGGTTCACCTCGGCTTCATCCTGAAAAACCGAGCTCTGAAAACATGTCTGTTTACGGGCCTGGAGCTTTTTCACCTACCGTGTGCTGAAATGGTGAGTTTAGCTTTAAAGTTTACGGCTGTTGTTGCACGAGCTACTGTAGCCTAAAAGTACAAATTCATGCCACTTTGGATGCTAAGACACTTAACAACTTCAAAAAACCTTTATTGCCAATGCATTGTACATATTTGCAGCTGAGCACTTTGGAAAGTGATGGATATTTTCATGATGCTAAGTGTTTGTGTGGTTGGTGATGGGGCATACATGTGCTTGGCACCCCCCACTCTCCATGCCTGCACTGTATTGTGCACTGAATCTAGTCAGTGATTTAGCCACAGCCACGGGAAGAGATGCGTGAAGAAAGTTGGGCAAAACAGGACCTGGAGTTGGTGATTATTTTAAGGCAAACCCATAGAAACAAAGACATGTTGAGACAAATATCTATTTATGTATATATATGAAAACACTAATAACAGTTTTTTATTAGTCTTGGCATATTGTTTACAGTGAATGTGTGCCATAAACACAACATTTGCACCCACTTTTGCAAGCAAGAACTGTATCAATCATGATTATTTTGAGATATGAAATAGAAAAATAATAAAAACTACGTCTACCTGAAAGAATTAAAGGAACTTAATGTTTTTTATTGACAAAATACCATCACCAAAATAAAATAAGGCATAGCTGTATTTGCTCAATGCAAAACAGGAGAGGTCCAACAATCTGTGCAAAAAACCTCATCTAACATAACACAAACTAACTTTTTATGGAAGACAAGTTTTGCCATAAACATAATGCTAAAATTCAACCTGAAAGCACACAATAAACTGGAATAAAATACAGAAATCAACCAGGAACTATTAGAAATTACCATATTAAACAGTGTACAACATCATACTGTAAGATACATGCATATTGAACAGAAGTCACTTAAGATAAAATGCCTATTTACCCGATTCTTCACTGAGGAAAGCTGATGGTGTGGTAGACACCAATCAGTATGGTTGACCTTAGAACTAAGTTTAATTTGTTATATTGTTTTCTAAGGTAAAAATTAACTTACATGCTTAAATATACTGTTTTATTACCAACATAGACTAGGCCTATGTTGTCATAATCTCATAGGCATAATGTAGTATAATCTTTTTGGAGAGTTTTGTGCGTTTGATGAATTAAAATAAACGACTGAATATGTAAGCTAACATTTTTTAGTAGTTGGAAATGCCTGTAGCAATGACACACTCTCTTGAAATGTGCCGAGACATGTTGTAATGTAAGCACGAGAAGTCTATAGAGGACAGTTAGACAAAGCACATGATCCCCCTTTGATGTTCCGCAGTCCCGGCCTTTGTTTGATTTAGCGTGTGCAGCTGGGATCAGCCTCCTCTCCCTTCATATCACTTTACCTCACATCCTGGGGGAAGACAGAAACTGGCAGATCAAACCATGAACATCACAATTAATCAAGAGGGGAGAGCATGAAACTCCAACATGAATGGACACCTGAGTCATAAATGATTGAGCCATTTATCCAAGGTGTATCTTGATAAGAGGGAAGGTTAATCTTGCCAGGGTTCACTTGAAAAGTGGCTGATTTATGTGTCATAGCGTTTGCTTTATTATAAAGTATTTATGAGTCATGGTTGTAAACTGTTAAGGTCAAATCAGGGGTCCAGTGCTGTTTGGTTACTGCAGAAAATATGATACATTTTCCTATTATTTAAACGTCTTTATGTTTGATCCAAGCCTTTAAAGTATCCATTAAGTGGTGTTAAGCTACTAAAACAGTTGTCTGATATAGTTGTGATAAGATAATGAACATTATACAACAGTTAGTTCTGACCAAGTAATCTGATTGGACAAGAGGCATTCCATGAGTGCTGATAAAAGAGCACAACATCACTGGGACTTTTCACTCTGTGTATCACTCCTCCTCAGCCAGGTGTTCTGAATACTGTCAATTAACATTACAGCAGACAGTGTGTGTCTTCATTAATCAGGCTGGTACCTGTGAATCACACAGCAGACTCTTATTTAGGTGGTTGATGATAAATTAGAACAGATAAATGTACATGATAGAAAACAGCTGATCTGTGGTGACCTGCAGACACAGTGCAGGAGAATGTTTGGGTTGCTCGGCAACAAAAGTTGTGGGACTAGTTGAGTTGGTGGAGCAAAAAGTAATCTGTTGTTGATTGTTACTCTCTAATGCTATTTGCAGCTTATGTAACTGTTGTATAAAAGCAATATCACTCGAGGTCGTGATGTTATACTGAATATCAGCACTGCTGTGATTCGGTTGTAGGCACGAGGCAGGATATTGAGTACATCATCACTCCCTCTCATGTGACATTGCTTAATTTGTGACTGCAGTGGATTATTCATACCACAAGGTGTCATATTTCATCACTGGACTCAAGTGAATATTTCATATGCTCATCCTTATTTGATCTTCCCAGGAGGGCTCGCTCTGGTGATATATACTCGAAACTTGAGAAAAATCTAAGATTCAGAAGACAATATGAAGATATTTAAAACGTTTTTATCCAAATAAGAATCATTTAGTTATCATGCTGATATCGCTGAAAAGATCTGAACCTTTGCTGAGGTTAAATATTTCCCTCCGTCTTTCCTGTTGCTATTAAAAGGCTCTTAACAGATTGGCTTTTTGAGGTGGTGAGACAGACACCAGACCTGAGGAAGGACCGGAAAAGGCAAGGTGATATTAGCCGCATGCTCCTTTTTCCATGAGAGGAAGTTTCCTCAATCTGTCACTGAACATCCTCTTACCTCTAAGCGTGTTCTGCTTTATCGCCATCGCATAAAAAAAATGGAAGGAAATGAAATCTTCCAGTGACATTGGCAACTTCTTCTTTCTGGATCTTCATCTTACAAAATCCCCCCCACCCCCACCCCAGCGAGACAACGAAATCACGTGTTGAGATTGCTCTCTCGCCGGATTGATACATTCATGTTCGTTTGAGGTTTCTTTGAGCAATGAGAGGGGTTTTTTTTGTTCCACATTTACGTGTTGCAACAACATCAGAGTCTTTGGGGGGGCCTGCGCTGCTGCTGCTGCAGGAAGGAAGGAACAGGTGTGGCAGCTTTAGATTTGACATCCATATCTTGAAAGAACGCTCGTTACTTTTAAGCTTAATTTGGACTTTATCTTGTGACAGACTGTTGGTTACACATGCTTTTATGAGGAAAATTCCTCACAGGCAGCCGCTTCAAAGATAAGATGTTGTTTGCTGTTTGTGCTTACTCATAGTTGCAGAATTGATGTAATTGTGTGCCTGCAGAGCTTTAAAATGACTGGACACTGTTTGCTTTGTTGCCTTACAGCACCCACAGACTGTAACAGAACACTCGCTGCATGATGAGTTCCTCTGACCTTAGTGCTACGACTACAAGAGCGAGAGCACACATCCCTCTGCAGCTGAACCTCAAGCTTAAATCTAAGTATTTGCCCAGCTGTAAGCCTGTTTGCCTTCCGCATGGCACGTGTTAACAGCTAATGAATGGAGTAATTAGAGCATCGTAGTCAATTAGGCTTACGTGATGTCATCTGTTGTGACTGATTGTCCGCCTCCCTCCTGGCAGGTCTGCATTACACCACGTTGAGGCTGCGGCTGAGCGTAAGAAGTTTAATAAGTGACGTTTTTAATTTGTGTGTCCGAGACGCTTGTTTAAAGGTCTGCCATGTGTGGGAGGCATTGTGCTGCCAGGAGGCTCCGGTAGTGATTGAACTGGGTGATGAGTAAGCCTCTCTAGGTCCGCCTCCACATCCTCTTTACACATCCTCACACACACACACAGATCCTGGCATGAGTGAGCAGCTTTGCACCAGGATGCATGCAAAAAAGTAACCAGCACAGGAGCACGCCGTCGCTCATCTAAAGCTCACAGGGAGAGCCGCGAAACCCCCCAACCCCTCCTCCTGCTGAGTGCCTGCCGAGGATCTGTCCCCGCTGAAGGACGCCAGCATTGATTCGCTTTATGAGGACGCCTTAATGAAGCGAGACTGCCTGCTGTAGTGTGACCACCGGGCAGAGAGACAGATCAGGGAGAGAGGGAGCACGAGCGAGGATGTCTGAGTGAGACCGGTGCTGCTGCCTGCCCTGCTGAGAGCTGTCATTTTTGGATCTATTTAACCTGTGCTTCCACTGTGATCTATTGAAGCGGCTCTCAGATGGAGGACTGATCAGCTGAATGTCAGGTAGAGTTTATGTTGTCTGTGTTATGATACATGAGTGCTGCTGCAGGCTTGTGGTCGCTTAACAAGTCATTGGTTTGTGTCTGAGGGTGCAAAAAGGAAGTGTATGTTGTCTAACTATCACGACAGATTTTATCTGAGATTTTAGTTGTGCAACGTTTTTGATCTTTTTTTGTTGCAAAGGTATTCTTCTGATAAACACATTCCTTTCTCCCAGTCATGTTTGATATCCACATAGCTCCACGGATTACATTCTTCTTGGCATGTGATGCCTAGCCTCTCCTCTGAAGTGTTTATCAGCTCTCATTCCTCTCACCAGAGCACCAGCGCCCGTTTGACAGGATCCTAGCTTCCTTCGCCAACTTACAGAATGCATCCGCCAAGTCAGGATGTGTTTGCACACAGAAACAAGTTTCAGTCTGAGCGGAACAAGCGAAACATGTTCACAAGTTGCTGCGAGATCCGTCCGTGGAGAGGATCTTTGACGGGCAGAAACGCTGTCAGTGAGCGAGGTGGTGCTGACACAGTGTTGCGCTCAGACAGGATTACAGCCACGTTAAATCACAGGGGGATAAAATAGCTGTTTTTGAAGTGAAATAAATTACAGGCGGGGTTTTAAAAATAGATTTGCACACCCTTTTTAGCCGCTCAGTGTCAAGCTGTGATGAAAGCAAGAATGTTCGAAGGCGAAAGGTTATTCATGTGATTTATGTCGCGTTCACTGCAGTAGCAGTTTGTTTGAGTCCGAGTAGATTTGGCTGCTTTAAGTGGGGAAGGAGTGCGTTTCAGTCTGTCAGAGTGTATAATCTGTCTCGCAGTGCAAAAGCTATTTAGAGTAGTGCGATGTGATTCGAAAATTGCACCCTTGAACAATGCATCACACAGCTTCCTCTTTGCCACAGGCTCTTTTTTTTTTTTACAGATTTATTTTTCGCTGAACATAAACACGAGATCCGCGAGTTGACACAAACTCACAATGCGCTCTTTTGAGCAGAAAACAAAAAAAAAATTTTTCCTGCAAAGGAAGCGCTGAGCTCATTTCCTCGCGGAGCAGGAACTAGCAATGTCCTGTGGAATCGCGCCCGTGTGTAACCCCTAACCTGATGGGTGAAATATGTGTACAGCTGCAGGGAGGAAGTTGCAGAGAGTACAACTAAGCATTTCCTGTCAAGGTGCGCTGACACTTCCTCTGCTTGGGGGTGTGTGTGCATGCGGTTTGTATTGAATGGTTTTGGGGTCTAGTTTCCTGTGATGAGTGAGAGACTGGTGGTCATTGTTATGTAGGATTAGATTACGTTATGTTAAAGCTTCACTTGCTCCCTATTAAGTTGGAGCAATCTTGAATCTTTAGTGCACACACACATAAATTAATTGACCATAAATCAGCCTGTTTCATTCATACAATTCTGCTGCTTTTCTGCAGCAGGCTCTCAGACCTCACATTTGCAGACTCAACGAGCGGCCTCCATGGAGACCAGAATTGCAAAGGGTCCTTAAATAAGATGAGCAATGTTGCCAAGTGAGCAACTTGCATTATAATTCGCGTATTTCTTCCTGTAACGCTCAGGCCGCGTCTCTCTTCTCCATCTCGATATCGGGGGGATTTAGTGCTAAGAGAGCTATATAAATGATACCCATCCCTCTCTTCTCTCATCTCTCGTGAATGAAGAGCGCTCTGCATCCTTCCTCAGCGGCCACCAACAGATGCATCCTGCAGCTGCACGCTCCTTCCTGTCTGCACTCAGGCCCTTTTGTCTGGAGACGTTGCTACAGCAAAGTTGGGACACCGGCTGAATTTAAATGGGGCAGCCCTGAATGGAGCAACGCTGGCAGGAGGGGGCAGCTTCTGTGGCCTTATTCTTACTGTGCAATCAGGGAATTTTCATATTAGTGACGCATTTTCAATTCTTCAGATTTTGTTGTCAAAGAAAATCCCAGTTCTCTTGTTGCTTTATTTGCCTCTCGAGCAGTGTGACGCTTCTCTCGCTAACACGTGGGATAAACAGCCTCTCTGATGAGTTCCCTTGATTGGATCTCCAGGAGGATGTTTATGACTGAGGGCTATTTCTACTCAGGCCTCCGCCCCAGCTGCCCGCCCGCCCGCCCGCCTGCCTGCTCTACACCAGGCCTGCCCGTGCTGAAATCAGTGTGCCTGACGAGCTGAGCGTTAGCGTAGCAGGGGCTTTTGCATCACAGCGTGGGTGCATGATGGTTTTGCAGCAGAGGTGACGGCCTGTAAGGTAAGACAGAGGAGGGGTTTGTGATGTAGCAGCTTCAGTTTGCAGCTTACTGTGCATTAAAAATAAGGTCACATTTCCTTTTGGAGGCCTTCTGTCTGTTAGCCGTTAGACATTTTACAAATAACATCACATGGGATAAGATGCGTGGAAGACGACAGTGGGAGAATGTTGTCAGAGTGTTTTACAGCCTTCAACGCAGCCGCATCGGAACATGCACATTATCATGCATGACTGTGGTGGTGGGGAAAGGGAACCTACTGATTAAATGTCCTTAAAGTGACAGCGATTGAGAAAAGGGTTTTGCTATGCAGATGCCCTTCACTGTGAGGAATGCACAGACTGTAGGCTGTGTTTTCAGTCCAAATAGGAAGTGAAGGAGACGTCTTATATCTTTGCTTCATATCAAACCTTTTCTTTTAGAGGACAAGACACTGCAACTATTTAACGTTTATTTTAATCCAGGGCATGTAGCTGAAAATCACCAGTCACATGTTTGACTCAAAGGGTTTTACAATGTGGACACCACACAACACAACCCCAGGGGTCCTGTTTTACTGGGAATAACTTAGAGGGAGGGTTAGAAGACTGTTTAACTTTCTAAAAATAATACATGAAATAATATAAGTGCAATGTTTTAATCTGGGTTTCCACACTGTTTTCATCATGGATGTATTCAGGAGACTGGTTTTCATGTTAGAAGTTTGACTCGATGGATGGATGGATGGATGGATGACCGTATTCAGGGCCCTTTAACGTACTTGATCTGGGATTCAGCTCGATGTTTAATTTCAGAAAAGACTGGTGAACAAAAGAGTGTTTCAGGCTAACTTTATGAAAAGCCCTGTATCTCCAGTTTGATGGTAATAGTTCATATTGACTGTCAGGCAGACACAATGGCGTGGGAGCTGATGCCGTTATGGTAGAAAAAAAAGCACTTTTGCTCTGTGCCTTTGGAGGACGCCATCCGCTTCTCCAATGGGCCCTGGAAAACCTCCGCCATACTACGTAAAATGCGTCATCTGGCGGAGGCCAGGGAGCTCGCTAAACTACACTTCCTCAATCTAGGACGCCCGCCTCCGATGTCATGTCTCGCTCAAGATCGTCAGGTTTGAAATGTAGTAATTTTTTAGATGATCCACCGGTATATTCATGTCGTATTTGGGATTCTGCACCGCTCTGAGCCATTGCCTGCAGCGATCAATGTCCTTGACTGAAAACGGTAGTATTTCACTCCAGTATCTCTCACTGGGCCGTTCCTTTCAGAGGGTGGATCGCAATGCATGCTGGGTGTTGTAGGAATGTAGAATGGGGGAAACCACGAGCTGTTTGTACAACTTTCTCCACAGCTGTGGCGCCAATTTCAAGTATTATTGCTTCTATCGCTTACAGAGAACACCAGCTTTGACTGACGGTGGCTTTTTCCGGGGAGAACTTTTCTTTAACACAGTGGACAGACACTTGTACCTCGTGGTGTTACAGTAATGTAGGATACTCATAATCACAGTTAAAGTATAAAACAAAGAGGAGTTTGTTTACTCGCCCCAAAAGATAGAAGTCGGCGAAGGAAATGAATTCTTTGTTTGTTTTGTCCTTTTGCAGACAAATTAAATGTGGTCTTTCCAGGAGCATCACACGGCCCTCCTCTTCTGCGATGATTAAGGGAAACCCAACTTGAGAATAAGCGCCAACAACCACTAATATCTGCATGTCAGTAGTGGATGGAAACATACATTTTCTCTCCCTTATTAAACGGGAATTTGTTTACATTTGAGCTGAACTTTGATATTAACATGATCAGTATTAACAGAATGACAGTTTTTTTTCAGTCCAATCGGTGCCAGAAATATTGACAGGTTCCCAGAGACCAGCAGTCTGAGATCCCATTTATTAATCTGACAGGTTTATAAAAAGCAGAAGTCATTCTCAAATCTGTGGTGCTGTAACCAGTGAAAATTTAGTTCTTGTTCAATGACTCAGAAAAGTTTTCACTCCACTGATTTCCAGTGTATTTCTTTGTCCTGCCTGCTGTACAGTACAAGAGTCAACTGTGTCGTCTTTGTGCGCAGCCTGTCCCTGTGAAAGGGAGCTGAACTTTAGCCATCTGGCTGCCAGATGTACCACTACTTCCCCCGGTCCCCTCTGTAGAGACTCGAGTCTCTCGCATGAATCTGATCCCCTGCATCAGACAGGAGACAGGACGAAGGGCGAGGAGGACGACGCTGCCTTGCAGCTCCTTACAGAGTCCTGAAGTTTTAGCTCAGTGCCAAGCAGCCGGGCACTGTGTGCTCCCACGAGGGGTGTTTCCCACCGGCTGGGGGTGGGTAAGGAGAGTCTAAAAGAGGACGATTTCTTTTTTTTTTTGGATGTGATGCCAAGTTCTCACACTCCTTTGGACCATGGCGGACAACAAGCAGCAGAGAAAAGGATCCCGGAGTTCGGATCGCTCCTCATCTCAATCGTAAGATTTGAAGTTTGCTGGATTAATTCAGAGTGGAGGTTGTTTTTCTTTTGGTAGAGGCCGAATTCTGGCTGAAAAGGAGATGCTTTTGGTATGTGGCGAGGACACAAATAGATTCTGGCAGCTGGAGCGCAGTATTCTTGAAACCTAGCTTTCCTTTTATGGAACTTTTGTTGAGAGTCTTTCACTCTGTGGTTCTTCCATAGAAGCGTACACTTACCTCAAGGCAAGCTGTGAAAACATTCAGTCATTGCTTCTGTATTTTTTTTTACCCGTGCCAGTAGACAAAGTAACAAACACATCACTACGTTATTGTGCTTGTTAAAAGAGAGTCTCCTCTTCCGAATCAAAGGCTTTCGGAGTCCAAGGTTGACCTGCCCACTCAGATCCAGACGCAACAAAGAGGAGAGCAGCGGTGACTCACCCGGCACTTCTCTCTCTCCGCAGAGCCTCTCTGCACAATGAGAGTCCACTCTATTGAGAGATCACACAGAGCTCAGTCGACCCCGCCGTGCCCCCTCCGCTATGTCATACCGAGTACATTTTGATGTTGCATCTGTAAGCGTGACTTTGTGCAAGGTGAAAGACTTTGCTCCTCTGTTTGTTGTGGCTTCCTGAGCAGCTTCACGCTTTAATACAGTCGATGCTGAGGAGCTGTGTCGTTCCTCGCTGCTAGCTTGTCTGAGGGCTCGTTTGTTTATCCTCAGAGCTCCCTGCAAAGCTCACTGTTTACTCAGAGAGGAGGAGGCTAGCTGGGGACCTGTGGCCGGCTCGTGTGGAGGTCTGAGTTGAATGATTAAAATATAAATACTTTAATAAATGCCTCACACTCGACTCTAATCCCACGCCGACATGATTTAAGCCTAGTGATATGACATGAATGTAATTTGAGGGCAGACAGGAGGAGTTCATGAGCTCACCGGCCAAACATCTGCATTTTCAATGGCTCTTAAATCTGCTTCTGTAACATGACGTGATCTGTTACACAGCCTAAACTGGCTCTCTGTCAGATACAGACGCATCAAACATCTGCTCTGGTTTGTTTCATGTATTAAAGGGGAAAGATAGCTTAAGCAGTTGGATAGCATCGTTTACATTTAGCTGCTTGAATAAACACGTGTATGGACGATAAACCTCTGCTTTAATGTTCACCGTGAATTCAAGTATAAAACACAGTAACGTTCATGCTCTTTGCTTTCCTGCTGAAACCTAAATGAGAAGATAGACACCACTTTCATGTCAGTGTGGTACATATAAAGCTACAGCTAGCACTCTGTTAGCTTAGCCTAGCTATTGGCTCTACCAGTTCTTGTTTTGAATTGGTACAAGTACTTTGTCTGGTTTCTTTCCACTGCGGGTATTACCTGTAAAGTTAAAGTCGAGCTGAAACAGCATTTCGAGAGTATCTAGCTTCCGTATCGTGACGTATTTCCGAGTGAAAGAGGACGTGCAGGCGGGACATATCATTAGAGGGATTTGATTTGATCGTTGAGGACTGGGCGTAGACAGACGTTCTCCACAGCGCAGTAGCTAGCTAACTGACCGAACGTTCTTGGTGCTCTGCGGCTAAATGTTGCAGATTGATTGGGTGAAATTGTTCGGTGATAACTTACGTAAGCATGGTGAAATTATGTTTGACCGAAAGAAAAAATGATCGGATTTTGATATAAGAATACGAATAAATGGATTTTCTGTATTTTTTTTTGGCCTATATTGTTAAATATGCACAATATTACCGGGGATGTGATCAAAAAGGATTAAAATGACATTTTTCAGTTCACCTTGACTTTAACGACTGATCATAGCATAGGCAATCAGAGCCGAGGCGATAATTACCCGGGTCTTCTGCAGAGTCTTTGACCCGGGTCTGAATGGTGATTGTAGCCGGGTGTTAGCGTGTTTTTTGTCTAGTGGGAAAGCGGCTTAAGTTTACTTCTAAGCTGAGTGTCATCATGATGCCACATGAAACTGCAGTGTCACTCATGTTTGTTTCTTCAACGCGACCCAAACACAGGCAGGAACTTTTTTAACCGTACCCATACATAATGCTTGTTTACTTGCTTTTTAAAATGTGTATATACCGTATAGTCAATGTGTATTTTAAATCTTACATTCTTCGCAAAGTCTCCGACTCTAGCCCCCTTTCATACGTGCACTGCACTCCTGAAAGATTCCCGATGTTTTCCAGGTGGGCTGCTTGTGTGAACGCAAGTGGACAAATTTTTCACCCCGACTTTATGTGCACTTTATCCTGTCAGCCTCGGAGAGAAAAGTGGGCAAGAAGTCGGGGTGATGACGTTCCTATCATGTGACCAATGCAAAACGAGCAGAGCGGCACACAACAGGATGATTAGAAACATCCGAGGCTGAAGAAGACAGCAATAGCACAGACGTCTGCAAATGGGAGAAATGAAGAGATTAGCGAGCTTCTGGCTTTGAGGGCTGACGCCAAAATTGTTCGCCTGTTGCAGGGACCGCAGTGTAGTGTTTAGATCACAGAAACATGACCTCATGAGACTGTCTTTCCTCCCCATCCCACAGGGAAAATGTCCCGCTGTGAGGGACATGTGTGAAAGGGCAACTCTGGAAAATGTCGGTGGCGGACTGTCTTGAAATTTTCTGGAAATTGTCAGGAGTGTAAAAAATGTTTACTCAACCAAACAGCATAGTGGTGGTAAGCAGAGTTGTGCAGAGTGTCCTGGGAGTGATAATTCCCTCTGATCAATCGGTTGTTTGTAGTGGTTTGATGTCACTAGGGCTGTAATGACTATTTCTCTAGTGACTATTTTGCCGATTTAGACGATTAATCTAAAACATTTTCTCAAACATTCTCACATTCAATGGAATTTCTAAGGCAGCAGCCGACGTTATGGATTTATGAGTGTATCAAACAGCTTCTGCGTTTTCTGACGGTCCCTCATCAAGAGCAGCGCCTGTGTGTTTCCTCCTCAGGTGCTCGTACAAACCACCTTTTTTGTTTTGCGATCATTTAAAGCACTCCCGTTCTTTCGAAGCCTTTGGAAACTTTCACTCTGATGCTGCCGCCGGCATTTTGTAAAACCTCGCCGCGTTGACTGGAACTGCTCCACCGACCAGTGACTGGAGCCTAAAACGACAGACATCATGACGCGGATGAAAAACAATGAAAAACCTTGCGTTGCTTTAAAATATTGATGTTGACGCATCAGCGATTAGGGCGACTACTCGTGGCAGCCATGTCACCTTTCACTAGTGGCTCAGATTACTTGGAATCTTGACCAATCAGACCAATAGCAGAACCAGGTTCCAGGTACTATCCACAACAACGAGGCGAGCAGTACCATGCAGTGGAAAAGGCAAACTCATAGTGCTGGAGGAAAGAAGCACTAGTTCTCTAGGGACCAAGAATGTTTGTACTAAATTTAGTGAAATAGCTGCTGAAATATTTAGCTGGTATTTAAAATGCTATTATCTCTGTGTGCTACTTAAAAAATGTCTTCCTGTGTTATTTATATAAAATCAGTGACTGTGTGAAGCAGCCACGTAACAGCTTTTCACACTTCAGATGCGTCTGTAAGTGTTGTCCTCCCCCCGTATACACTGTATGTGTGCCTATGTGTGTTTGCTTCCTGTTTCTGAGTCCGCTGCGATGTCATTCACAGCTGCTTGTGGAGCATGGGTACAACTGCCAGTGCCGCGCCACAGCCTGTTTCCGTAGCGTCGCCGCTTGAGAGTGTCCACGGCAACGGGATGGCCGACAGCAGGCAGTCTCTTAGCATGAGCCCCTTTCAGACGGTCAACATCCACAACAACAAGGCCAAGTCCATTATCACCAACAAAGTCGCACCTGTCGTCATCACGTAAGTCCCTCCCCGAATCCGCGTTCTCACAATTGGGTGTTAATCCTCTTTGATCACTGTGGAGACCCCCCCCCCCCCCCCCTCCCCCCTTCACACGCACACACACACACACACACACACACACACACACACTCGCCCCCTCCCCTCTGGCTGTGGTGTTTACCCCTGTTATCATCTCATTTGTCAATCCCAGCCTGGCAAATAGCAGCTGATAATTGAATTGACCCCTCCAGACCTTCTGCTTTGTTTCACAGGTACAACTGCAGACAGGAGTTCCAGATTCACGATGACATCCTCAAGACAAACTACAAAGTGGGTCGGATATCGGACAGCATGCCGGAGCACTACCTGGTGCAGGTGAGTCCAGCGTGAAGCACGAGCCTCCTCCTCCCGTCGCTGACAGACGTGGATTCGTCTCACCTGTCTCTCAGCCTCGCCTCTTTTCACAGTCACGTGTCCGAACTGCAGAGCGGCACAGGAACATTGTCATGCGCTGTTTTATGATGTGGGGCGGCCGTTGAAGCAGGAATGTTGTCACCCTGCTATCAGAGCTTTGATCTGCTCCGTCACCTCCGCTCTGTCTGTTTTATCGGCGTGAACACACAGCCTCTGTTTACATCAGAATCACAATCAAATGAGGTTTATTGCAGAGCGGGTTTACACATTTGACTTGCGTCTTGGTGCATGGCAATAGACATGGTTAGGAAATAAAAAGCAGAGCTGCAAAAGTAACTTAAATATAAGAGATGACCTGACCTAATATGTTTAAAATGTCATAACAGACCTGCACAGTTTGTGCAATGAAGTACAGAGAAAATGTGTCCTGCACCAGAGATAATAATCCAGAGGATGTTGTTTAGTATGACATGAGGTTACTTGTGTAGATAGGACAGCAGTTTCACCCACAGTAAGATCATTTCCCATGAAAGTGAAACATTTAAGATGATTCTTTTTTTGGCTTTGCTCTCATTAGACAGCAAAGCTGTAGAGAGACGGTAAACGTGGGGAGTAGAGAGAGTGGGGGATGACATGCACCAAATGATCGTCAAACCTGCTGCGATCAGCGCGTTGAGGGCGGTAGCCTCTGTACACGGAGCGCCTGCTCCACCAACCGAGCCAAACCAGCGCCCCGAAAGTGGAAACATTTAAATACAAATGTTCTACTTTCTCTTTAGGCCTTCTGAACTAAGCAGGTGTTCTTTTTAAATCTCAAACTAAAAGCTAGTAGAGTTATAGAATCTGAAAACAACGGCATGTTGATGTGTTAAAGACCCCCTCCAGTGAAAATCAACCTTTAACCTTGTAAACATCTCCATGTGGTGTCAGCAGTCATCTCCATGGCTGGGCCTGTCTGCTTTTAAACTGCAGTGTACCAAGGACAGGCTGAACAACACGTTTTCAGATTGGCAGGTTTGTGACGTCACAAACCTAAGGAGCCAATCCCGTTAATGGACGGGCTGACGCTACGCATATCATTATGTGTAACCTATGGCAACCACTTCAGCGATGTGCGAGCCAGCTGTAACCGTCATCGTAACTTCTGCAAACTCACTACTGACTGCTAACATTAACGTTACCACTGCTAATTACAACATTTCAAGCTGGCTAAGTTTCAACAAGTTGCCACTAAACGACGGCAGAGACGTGTTTTGTTCGGCGGTTGGAAATGTGCACAGTGGGCGGAGCCTATGCAGATTCAGGAATATTTAAAGAGGGAGAAGGAGGAGACGCCTTGGGAGGATTTTTACAAGCTAACAAAAAACGCAACAGATACAATTTATTATTTCAAACAGAGCATTTTATGTCTTAGAACATGACTGGAGCTGAGCCTTTAACACAAAGAGGTCGTTAAGAGCAATGAAACATGTCTGCTCAAACTAAAATTAAACTGTACAAACACTTAATGCTCATGTTGTCGGTAATAATCAAAGTAAATCTACTTTATATTAGCAACACTTTCTTTCATGGTGGACACCTGATAAATATTTAAGCAGAGCTTTTTTCCCCCTAAGCATCATCCTTAAAATATTTCATAGTTGTTAGACGGAAACTCATCAGTGTTTGAGAAACGGGGTCAACAGAGCAGAGATTGAACCTGTTGAGACAACAGAGTAACCAGACTGTGACTGCTTTGGTGTTAGCTAACAGAACGTGCAGGAAGACATTTTCTGTGTACTTTGGTTTCACTGTGGGTGAGCAACTTGAAACATAAAAAGGTGAAGATTCCAGTGGGGGTGCAAGTTCTTGTAACATGTAAATGGCCTTTTTAATTTCCCCAACAACCACCAGGCGTTGACATACATGTATGTGCTCTGCAGAATTCACAAATGCTCGACTGTAAGCTTGAGAAATGTCCTAGTGAAAGTTTTATTGCTCTCCAGGGGGAGTACTTCATGGTCCAGGATGTGTACAGCAAGGCCGATGTCCTAAATACCACCGGCAGCTATGGAGCGCCCAACTTCCGCCAAGTCAAGGGATCGTACCCGCTGTACGGGATGGGTCAGCCCAGCCTGAACGGCTTCAAGCAGGTTCTGCAGAGGCTCCAGGCGCAAGGACACGAGGTTATCACTTCAGATTTCTACTCACACCGACACACGAGCTAGCTCCTACGCTAACTTGTGGATCTTCCTTCTCCTGTGTCTGCGTCCGTGCAGCTGAGCCTGGCCTCCTTCTGTCCTTGTTGTCAGTAAATATTTGAGGAGTCAAGTGCTGAGTGGAGGCTGTGGCTGAATTGTAGAACCGAGCAAACAGAAAGTTGTGGTCGTGTGTACCAGTGGAAAACGAATCTCTTTGCTTACAGCAGCAAGAAAACGAACCCTAATTAAAATGAAATTGACTAAATTATACTTTAAGCCTCTCTTAAATCTTAAACTCATGCTGCGTGTCATTGAACAACAGTTTGTTTCCAGTTGCTCCTGTACAAAGTGTATTTAGTAAAATGAAACCATAATTTTCCTCTGAAAGCTTTTATTTAAAGCTTCTGTTCTTTTTGTGCAAACAGGAGGTCATATTCTTCTGTGTGCGAGAGGAGCCCGTGGTTTTCCTGCACAAGGATGACGACTTTGTGCCGTACACCCCGAGGAGGAAGGAAAACCTGCATGAGAACCTCCACGGCCTGGAAAAGGAGGAGCTGGTGGAGGGCTTGGAGCTCACTGTCAGGAAGGAGGTGACGAATCACTCAGCGTCTGCATCACTGTTAATTTTGGCAGCTACTTTAGATGTAGTCTTAATCTTAGTGATTTTTTCCCTTTATAGTCTTAGTCAATAAAAAGTCATCACATTTTAGAAAATATCTATCCAGTCTCCGGGTTTGCTTCAGGTAAAATTCAGTCTTTGAATTTCAGCAGATCATCCGTACAGTAGAAGAACGATGAAGACCCGGCATCTAAATATATCGCTTCTCTTTTTAAGAGTCTGACTGACGCAGACAGACGATGAGCGCTCCTCTTTGTGCAGAAGAAGCATCAAATCCATTTTTCTGTGAGAGCGCGCACAGAGCCTGAAGCAGAAAGCCTGATACCCCTTTCCCACCACAATTAGCGCGTTGACGCAGGTGTTTCAGACCCGCTAATAAATGCCGATCGTCTCTTTTCCCATTGCCAGTGAAGTATACTCCTGTCGGCCTTTTTTCTTTTGCGCCACCGTCTGATGTCACAAACAAAAACCCTAAACAGGATTAGTAAATAATAGTTTGCACAAAGAACTTTTACATTAATGAAAGATCAACACTGCATTCAACCTTTTTATGATGTCACATCTGGACACTGTCCCTGCACACGTCAAATATGAAGCTGCAATTAGTCTTTTACAAATTTGGGACGATGTTCGAGCGCTGCTCGGACAGAGATGGGTGGAATTTGTAGCTGTGCGCGTCATAGCATAACTCCGGAAAGGGGGCGGAGATTAGCGCGTCGACACAGGTTTTATGTTCCCATAATTGGCGATCAATTGTAACCTTTCCCATAAAGCAAAAAAGCTGAGTGTTAGCGGGTTTTTGACCAGTGGGAAAGTGGCTTGAATTAACAGAGAAAGTTCACACCCACCTTCGTGATACCCGTTGCTTGTATTTTGACAGATTAGACGCACAGTGGGGGGAAATATGTCCGACAGCCCACCGCTAACATTTTAGTGCCATTACATCTCGTTATCTATTTTTTAGCTCGTCACTGTCTCGTCTTCGCCACAGAAAAAACATTTTTACCAAACATTTTTCGGCATAATTTTCATTAACGTTTAACACTGATCTGCATGTGACAATAAAGTTTACAGCAGAATCAAAACACTCCTCCTTCTTTCCTCTGCAGCTCTACGACTTTGCAAAGCTCAACGAAAACGTCTTCTACGTCTACAACGACATCGAGTTCTTCAAAGACGAGCCGCAGAAGATCTCCATCACGTGCGAGGAGGACATCAGTGTGACGGAGGAGGTCTATAAGAGGCCCATGTTCACCATGCCGGCCTACAGGTTGTTTACATTGTTCCTTTATTAGCTTACGCGTCAGTTTACATGAGGCGGCCTGCTGTGGAATAAGCAGGGCAGGTTATAAATAACGGCGCTCGCTTGTGAAAAGGCTGGTATCTTATTTTTGGAAGGAAAGGGAGGGTGCGAATTAAAAACTTGAGGTTGCAGCATCCTGTTTGCAATCAGATAAGCAGTGTCAGTTATTACTGAGATGCTCATCACATCTCCAGGTGAGGAAAAAAAAGGCCCTTCTCATGAGGAGAGAGCTGGAGCTTCATCTTTACCTTCTTGCAGTTTGTTGCAGAAAAAAGGGAGAAGCATTTATTACAGATGAAAAAAGCAGGTGATGTTTTTTAAAAGTTAACGCCATGATTTTTATCTCTTTCATCATCCGTTCCACATCATAAGATTCATATACGCAGCATGAGATAGCTCGGCTGTGTATTCTAGGTCAAATGTGTGTGTGTGTGTGCGCCGTGTGTCGTGACCTACATAAAGGCAATATTGACACAACACAAGCGCAGCATCAACCCTCTAACAATCCTGTTGTGCTGCAGGTACTACAGATTACCACTGCCGACGGAGGGAGCACCGCTGGAGGAAGACTTCGACGCGTTCGTTAACATACTCAGGGTAAGATCGTAATAAAGCACCAGTCCTGGCAGTCCACCTGTTTCTTTGCTTGCACTCTTCTTGATCGGATCGTGTTCAGATGTGCGATTAAAGGTGGCTGGAACATTAGGAGAGCATCTGGATGTTGTCACCGAGGTAGCCAAAAGGTCACAGCAGCCTTTTGAATCAGTCCAATCAGTCACTAATACGGATGATAGTTGTGAAATAAAGACAGGAACCTGCTCTCTGTACTCACTTAATATCCGCTCTTTGGTCATCCGCTCTGTCTGCTTTCCGTCCTGCCCTTCACTGACACTGACAGGATGTCGTTCTCCTCTCGTTTGCCCTTTTTTGGACTGTCTTGCTGCAGCTAGTTCAGCTCCCTGTGGTTGGAAAGTGCTTTTTTTATATATATAAAGTGTGAGTCATGCCTTTTAACACTCTATTATTGTTTTATATATTTGTATTGTATTATATTTGTCCTTCGAGACGGTTTCTGTTGACAGATTCCAGGTGGGAACCTCATATTCTTACAACTTTAGGATGTTCCCTCACTTCCTGTTTCTGTGGGTTACACATTTCTGTGGTTTCCTCTTCTCAGCTTTATGTATTTCCAAGATGACATGATGAACCAGGAAGAGCTGTTTTGGTGATTTGCGGCTAGAAAGACTTTAAAATTTGGCCTTTTAACCAAATTTACGTCAGACTAACCACCAAAACAAGCGAACATTTCCCTATTTGGCGCCTTAATGTTACAAAAACTTGAACTCTTTCTTTTTATATCTGCTTTTGCTCCAGGAGAGCACCAGCCTGTCTCTGGGTCAGGATGCGTCCAGGCGGCTGCCTGCTCTCCTCTTCAGCTGCCAGGTGGGCGTCGGCCGCACCAACCTTGCCATGATCCTCGGCACGCTGGTCATGAACCGCCTGAGAGGAGATTCACAACCGCAGCTTCAGTAAGACCTCAAATACTTCATGCGTTTGATAATAGTTTTGAATGAGCCTTTTCATAAGATGAGAGATGACTTTGTTTGCCTTGTTTTGCAGAGTTGAGGAGGCACCAGCTTCAGAGGCTAAACCACTGTTCCAGGTCATCCAGGCTCTGATCAACAAGCTGCCGAACGGGCCGCAGGTCATGGAGGAGGTACAGCACATAACTTACACTGTCATAACTAGTAATATTGACTTAAATCGCCCTCGACTTGAACATGTTATCTATTTACTGTGACCTTTACTGCACAGAATCATGTTTGTGGAGAGTCTGTAAAATCAGTGTGTCGATGCAAGATGATATCTGACACTTCTTTGGTTGGCAATTGTGGTTTTATATGCAACAACTGCAGCAGCAGGGTGGTGTAGAGATTTGAAGCCTCCAATGTAGAGATTCACTGAGAGTTGATTTCTGTAAAATGAGGTGTCTTGCGTTCAGCAGTAAAACTTTTGCAATGTTATATTCAAAAATTCTCGTCGAACATTTTGGTGATAAAAATCGTGGCGATAAACGGTAATTGCAGGAGCACACTTCCCAGATATCCAGACAGTATCGCATGTGTGACGTCCACGGTTGGCTCCGGTTGTATCTCTTTTCAGACTGTTTGCCTTCATCTGAGCGTCGAGTTAGTTTCTTTTTCTTTGGATTTTCACTTATTTTTGAAGTTGTATCTGTAGTCATCGATCATTTCTTTGTTTGTTCAGCCATAGTAGATTACTGTTTACTCGCAACACTTGCAGAGAGCGGAAAAGCAGCCGCTTAGCTCCGCCTACCCTCTGTGGCAGACCAACCACTGCTGGCTGATGGAAAACGTGTCACTAACTGGGCGCCGCTTGTGATTTAGTCCACGACAGTCGCACCAGACACCCAGTCTGTAATACTGCAAATGCAAAGGCTTTCATTAGTGGGCCATAGGCTCAATCAGCATTAAAAATAAATTGACATTTATTTACATGAAAATCTTCGAGATTATTACTTTAATGTCTTAAAAGTTCAGTTTAGTTCAGAAATAAACCTTCAAAACTGATCCTGAAGTTGATCGCGTCTTGTTTTTGTCTGACAGGTTGACCAGGCGATCGCCTTGTGCTCAGAGATGCACAACATAAAAGAAGCAATATACGAGAACAAGAGTAAGCTGGAAGGCATCGGAGAAGATTATAAGATTCAGGTACGTGATGATCCTTTTTTTAGCAACCTGCTTTTAAAAGTCAACAGCCTGTGACGCAGGTAAGATTTCCAGCAGCATCTGCTGTTCACTTCAAGCTCTGCTAAATTAATCAAGAGTGAGACTGAAATCAAAGGATGATGATGCTTCACAAGAATGTGGGCCCTTGAACTGATGGAGGAGTTAGATAGAGATAACATTAGGGAGCTTTTTGTGTGATTGTCCTCCATCTGTGTGGAGTCAGTGGACTCTTAAATGCAGCTTAAATTACTGAAGGAGATGCTAACGTGATGCTTTTTCCTGTCTCGTAGGGAAGCAGTACCAAAGACTACTTTCTCAACAGAACCATGCAGAGCTTGGAGCGCTACTTCTACTTGATTGTATTTAATGCGTACCTTCACGAACAGGTAAAGTGTGTTCCTTTATAGTTATGAGTAAAAAAAGTTACAAACCGTTTAAATAATACTTGAGGTTTAACTATCTGTTGCCTTTTTGTGCAGTATCCTCTTGCCTTTGTGTCCAACTTCAGCCAGTGGATGTGCTGCCATGCGGGGCTGTACCGGTTACTGGCCTGCATGGACGTATCGGAGCTGTCGGCCCCGGCGGAGCTGGTCACCAGAGGAGCTCGCATCCTGGTGAGGACATCAGGCAGATTGTTGTTGATTATATCTGTGTCTGTAATGTGAAACTAAAAGCGTTTAGGACACAGCTTGACACACAATCCTTTCTTGACATCTCAAATCCCTCGTCATCTTCTTAAGCGGGGTACACACGACAAGATAATCGGGCCCCCCTTCCGACAATCGTAAGCAATGTCCCGATTTTTTGATGCTTCTAAAGATGATCTCTCCAGATGTTCCTGTGGTGTGAGGGATGCTAAGAGTGATTTTACTTCCCCCAATCTGCTCGGAAGGCCGTCGTGGCCGCACCGATTTCAAATCATAAATATTAATGTTCAAAATTTATTGAGTGGGGGGAACCACGATGACAGCCGAGCACACGGTCTGTGGATTGTCACGTGGAACGAAAGAATAGCCAATGGGGAAGCAAGATGACAGAAGACGGAAGCACAACAACCGCAGCCATGGCGACAAAAGCAAACGGGGAGGATAAAGTAACATGTACAGCCTGTGTTCACGCCGTCTCCATCCACAATTTGTTCCTGAATATTCAGTAGGAAGTCTAAAAACTATCATCGCCAATTCTTCCTGCATGTCGACACTGTTGTTTACTCTCAATCTCGTTTGACCGCGCAAGATTTAGTGAGATTTAGTGAGATTTCCAGTTGTGAGAGTTGGACTCTGTTGGGGTAAGCGTTTCTCTCCACACACTATAGGAGCAAAACTGTTCAATCTATGATTATATATCGTCATGTGTGCGGTCTCTCACATTTGTTTGGGCCAGGCGTTACACAATCATGTAATCCGCACATTATATTTTATGAATAATGTATGACGGCATGTTTCTGCACAGGTTGCCGATGAGTGTTTGGCTCCTGACGTCCTCAGCACAGTGAAGGAGATGAAGGCGGCTAACTTCAGACGAGTGCCCAAGATGCCTGTGTACGGAGTGGCTCAGCCGACAGCGGAGGTGCAGCAGATTCATCTTCAAATTAACATACATGCTGACAATACTACTGACATAAATCCTAAACAGAGGGGGATGTTTATTTAACAGACTAATACTTCTTCGATAGAGGATTATTTGTCATACTTGTGTCTGCAAATAGTCATTTTTTGGGCTTATTAGAGATTGTAGTTAACTTAAATGTCAAGCACATACAGAAGGAGCTAAAGCCTCGTAAGGGAGTGACTTTACACGTCCCTCTTATCACAGATAATATTGATTTTGCAATCATCTCTAAAGACATCCTTGTAGTCTTGAATATTCATGTAAGTACAAACAGACTCGAGAGGAATGACTCATCATGTGTACTTGACGCTCGCACGCCCACCTCAGGATGCTCAAGCAGGACTTCCAGCTCCTTGCCGTCTCATCTTAAACTTGCTTGTGTGCAGGCTACTGCGGCAGTTTTAGCCCACCTGACGGATGAGAAGAGGAAGCACAGCCACATGTTGTGGGTCAACCTGCAGGAGGAGCTGGTGCTGGAGGGGAACGGTCAGGTTTTTACACCGAGGGAGCCGTCGTGTCAGGACCAGCCCATTTCTGTGCCATCGTCCGACCCACAGCTAATCGAGGTAGAGTGAAAATGATGCTCTTGAGTCACTAGTTTTACAGCTACATTCAGCTGAAGTGAAAGATCTCTTGCGTCTCCTCCTGGCCTGTAGAAACTTGAGATGTCCTTGAAGGAGGAGGTCCTGCGAGCTCAGAAGTGGCTTGAGGTGACGCTGGAGCAGGAGAAACAGATGAAGATGTTCAAAAGCTGCACGACGGTTCAGGAGGTCTTCAACCAGCACAAAAGCTCCCACCAAGGCCTCGTGTACAAACGCATCCCTCTGCTGGACTGCAGCGCGCCCAGGGAGGAGGTAATGATGCTCAGGGATACCAAAAAAAAACTCTCACACACGTACTTGTTCTTCTAATCTTGTGGGGACCCTAGATGACATATAGCATTCCTCAACCCCTTAACGTAATCCTAACCTAACCCTATTTCTAACCTGAGCCTTAAAACCCAGCCCAACACTCAAACATCTCTTTAACGTCTGTTGATCAGCTGACCAGCCACAATGTCCCCACTTTCCAAAATGTCCTCCTGCAGAGAATGTAAAACTCATCATTGGTCCCCAACAAAGATAGCTGTACAAGTACGCATGCAAAGACAAGAGGTGCAGAAATATCTTCCAGGTGCCTTTGGTAGCCGCTTGTAATAAAGGGAGGTGATAATGAAAAGGCCTCTTGCTCTCTCTAGTGGTGAAGTGTTAGTGCTGCACTGAGATTATTACCATTCAGTTGCAAGAAAATCTCATTATTTTACACTTTTTAAAAAGATTTATATGACAAACTTGTTTTAAATATGAAGTAAAAATGTAAAATAAGAGTAAATGATCAGTTTGAATTAACATTTTTAATATATAATATACAATAAATATGACGTTAATCTTAAAAAATTATGTAAATCTAGATTTAGGAAAAAAAGAGTCAAGAATTTGATTAAATATGAGGGTAAATGTTGTTATACCTTTAAATGGTTTCCTTATGACACACTTAAACATAGGTAAAAAGAAGAAAGAGATATTGTGGTGGCGTTTGTGTGTGTGTGTTTGTACATGAACTGTGTGTGTTTGTGTCTTCAGGACTTTGATAAGCTGTTGGAGGCCATGAAGAGCTCCTTGGCCGAGGACTCTCACTCCGCCTTCGTTTTTAACTGCCCTAACGGCAAAGGCAGGACCACGAACGGCATGGTCGTCGCTGTCCTGACTCTTTGGCACTTCAATGTAAGTCGTCTCCTTGACGACGTTCATTACGTATTTTAATACCATTAATCTGAAACTGCTGACATGTGGCGACGCATATGTTTTCATCATCCTAAATAACAAAACATTTGTGTTTTTTTTCCTGCCTGCAGGGTTTCCCCGAGTTTGCTGATGATGAGATCGTGAGTGTTCCTGACGCCAAGTACACAAAAGGAGAGTTTGAGGTATGTACACTTTAAAGAAAGATCCATTCCCCACATGATAACTGTTCACTCTGCACTGTTTTCAAACTAGTTTACAGAATAATGAACATACTTTAAAGTAGAAACAGAATGAAGTGCAAGCGATTGATCTTACAAAACTATATTCAGGGTACTTTGGTTCAGATTATTGACGAGGGTTTAGAGCTTCAATAACTCTTAATTAAATTAAATTGATTTAAATCAAAAGAACATTTCCCAGGAACTATTTGGTATTCTTACCTTTTCTTTTTTGATTTTTCAAAGCACAATTATCAAATATTTGCAACTTCCTTTATCTTGAATGTAAGGATTTGATACTTTTCTCTGTACACATGATGGTCAACTAAAGTTCTTTGGGCTTTGGACTGATACATCACCACCTGTGATTGTGGGAAGTCGTGCACATTTTATATTAGAAAACAAAAATAATTGTTGACTAGTTGATGATGGAAATAATTGTTAGTTTCAGTCCTACAAGTGTTACTCGTGGGAGTTCCACTTCAGTTGTATCTGTTGTTTCAGTTTCAGGCTCAGTTTCCATCACAGCCGTAGCAGCACTTTCATTGTATTGTGAACTCATCTTTTGTTGCTCCCCTTTAGCAGATGTTTTAAAAAACAAACAAAGCTGGGTGGAAAATAAAGTAGAGTATAATCTTCTCATGGTTAGCCTTCAGTTTTCTTGTAAGTCAGTGCTGAAAAAATCTTATTTCTGTCAAACTAGAGAAAAAAGGGGAACTTGTGGGCTGAGAGCTAGATGCTAACGAGCTAACGGTGGCCTTAATATTCCTTTTAGAATTGGTTTAAAGTAATAATGTTGAAGATTTTCATTTAAATAAATATCTGTTAAGTCACTATCTATCTCCGAATGAGGTAACACAATGGTGACTGAGCCTATGGCCCACTCATGAAAGCCTTTGCATTTGCAGTATTACAGACTGGGTGTCTGTGGCGACTTTCGCTGAAAAAATCACAAGTGGCGCCCAGTTAGTTTTTCCATCAGCCAGCAGTAGTTGGTCTGCCAGAGAGGGTAGGCGGAGCTACGCGGCTGCTTTTCCGGTCTCTGCGAGTGTTGCGAGTAAACAGTAATCTACTATGGCTGAACAAACAAAGAAAAGATGGATGACTACAGATACAACTTCAAAAATAAGTGAAAATCCAAAGAAAAAGAAAGAAATTTGACGCTCAGATGAAGCAAACAGTCTAAAAAGGAAAGCGACCGTCAGCGAGGAAAATCAAGAGTTACAACCGGAGCCAACCGTGGACGTCACACATGCAACACTGTCTGGATATCTGGGAAATGTGCTCCCGCAATTACTGTTTATCGCGATAGGTGCCGCCAAAGAGAACGAAACTGAGATCTTCGAGATTAGCACTTTGAAGAGGGTTGGTTTAATCCTTTCTGTAAACCGATACAACAAAACAAAAAAATTTGCATGTAAACGGTTATAAACGGCTTCCTCCCTGCTGTGTTCTTCCTACGCATGCCCTCCATCTATATAAGTAGAAACTGTTGCCTACAGCACGCGAGCAGGGAGCTGATCAAACATGTACCAAAGAGATAGTGCTGAGTGGGTTGCTGCTTGATCGGCAGCCCTTCAGGACGATAAATGCTGTATGTAATTAGCACTTTTGCGCATTTCACACAGCTGTGTCGGAGCGTAAACACCAGACAGTATTAGATCCACCTCTAATGGAAACAGTTGACCTTAAATCTTTAATAAGACTCAATAAAAAAGAAACCGTCTGACTGAATAAATCATGTCAACACATTTTAATTTTGTTTAATCAGCCGAGTAATTACATGGAGTATCGTTCTTGAACAGCGAGGCATTTAGCAAGAGTTTAAGTATGTAAATAGCTTCTGTTAAAGGTTAAACAAATAGATATTAGCTGCTATATAAAAGACTTGTTGAATGATCTCTTTGTTGACAATAAGAAGAACACAGCCGGTAGCTTTTAGAGCCTTTTCATTCTCTGTTGATGCGGCTCGAATATCTGTTGGCGGCACTTATGTCTCTATTCATTCGTCTGCAATGCGTGCTGCTTATGGAGCTGTTGCAAAGTGTCATACACAGCCTTGTCTCTTTACTTTATCCCATTATCAGTTCCCCCGAACGAATCATACAACTGTATATTTAAGGGCTTCTCTGCAGACCTTTGTAGGGTTTTAAACTGCAACTCTGCACCTGTGACTGAAAGCTTTGCCCAAACAAAACCAGAAGCCAGAGCCCGTCTCCTCCGCTCTGAATAGTGGCTGTGAATTAAAGCTGCTGGGAGGTTTTCTTGATTCAGAGTTGTTACAATGGCTCAGTGGTTGGAACCTGCTGGCCGTGTCCTAAATACTGTAAACATGGACACACAGAAAGAGGCCCCACTCTGAGGAACACAATGCGGCGTGCCAGTCACAGCAGCGAGGCTACCAGAGTCTCCGGGATACACAGAGGGGTCGCCAAGGAAACGCTGTCTGCTTTCAATTGAGCGTCTGAAGGATGTGCGATGTTGTCATCCTTGTTGGCTTAACTGCCAAAGAGGTGTTGCTATGGATGAGGTCCAAAACATTACGTGACGGAGGAAGTGGTCTTATGTAGTGTAGCACAGTAGGTCAGATAATCGGTTGGATGAAGCATCTTCAGTAGATACACAACTATATTTTTCTTTTCACAATGTATCAAAGTACAATTAGAAAATGGTTTGACATTGAAAAAACTGGTTGCAGTAATCACTTGACTCTCTATTCAGCTTTACAGAGCTTTTATTATTAAGCCTCGTTAGCAAGCAGCTGTTCTCAGTAAAATATCTCTATAAACTGACTTTACCCTTCCTGTTCAGGAGCAGATTGGAGATAGACACAGCTGGTGACTAGCTGGTGAACATAGTGGAGCATTTAGCTATTTCCCAATTGACACCACAGTCTCAACACACGAAGATCATGTGACTTCAAAAGTGCCCAAACAGCTGCCAAATAGAGCTCGTGTTAAGATTGTTTTGTCAACAAATGTCAAGGATTGACTTTGAAACTCAACCTCAAAGGCAACATCAGTGAGGACACTTCAAAGAGTTTAGAACATTTACAATTTCAAGATTTCTTCATCTGCTGTGGAAAATGGTGAAATACGACTTAAGGCTCAAAACGGCTACTCAATAGAGTTTTTTTACGCCTTAAACGGAATAAGAAAGATTAAAAAAACGGAGGAATTTTAGAATAAAGCATTTGTAACTGTGTTTATATTATGCATTTTGAAATTGGTCGTAGAAATAGTGAGTTTAAATGCCGGATAAGTTAATAAAACGAAACAAATCTTGCAACGTTTAACACTCACACAGACGCACCTTTTAAGTTAACAATGACTGTACTCTGCACGGCACCATAGAGCAGGGGTTCCCAACTTCCGGTCCGTAGGTTGTTCAGTACCGGGCCGCGAAACCCAACAGATGACTGTGACATTGCAAACATACGCGGAGTCAGAACCGTCGAATGGGCTGCGTGAAGTGTGCAACTGCTCAGGGCCTCGCGCCTCTAAAGACACTTCAAAAGTCGCCCAATTCAGCTGGAAAAAACGCGGACCTGGCAACCCTGACTTCGCATCCCATGAAACTTTTATCATGAAGCCTGATGCCGCTCTAAAGCTCTGTGTTTATCAGTAAAATATATGAACTACTCAGCATATGGGCATATGACAGCCTGTGGGGAGACGTTTATACTTAAACTGTGCGCTAAAATACGGACGGATCGCGACGTTATTGATTCAGGTATGAGCATCAAAACACACACAGGTCTGCGTCATATCTGCTCCTCTCCTAACTTCTGTCTCCTCCCCGCGCGGCGTGATAAACTACGCGTGGATCACCTCCATCCTCAATCACAGCGTGTGAAGACGTATTTTATGCTTTATAAAGGGTTTACACGGGAATACGGGACCGATCGTGACCCTATTAAGTCAGGGGCAGAGCCTGAGAAAGACACACAGATCGGTGTCATCACTGCGCTGCATGATTATAAACCACTCACTGCTGGATCAACTGCTAGGATCACACTATGGATCTTCTGTCTGACCCGCGCCGTCCCTCTCGTCGTCATTTTCTCATGTGGTTTATAAAATTAGACTTTCTTTTTCCGCCCCCAGCTGGCCAGGACAAAGAATGCAGGTTTCAGGCATATTTCCTTTGAAATCATTAGGCTACATCCTTTTCTTATATATAGTTTATGCTTCATATGACTGATATTGTTGCTCTGTTGCTGCTGTAAGTATACGACTGTTTTGTTCATCATAGTTCACTATATCAACTTTAAAGGTGATGGTATGCCAAAGCGGCGTTGAGGCCTTGTTGTACTACAAATACATAACTGAAGAGTTTAATTCTAGATTAGAAACTGGCTGGCTTTTTGTTGTTATCTTTACTTAAGATAAAAATTCAAAGCACAGGGGACCTTATCTCACCATTTAAAAATAATATTTGTGTAAACACGACATTTTAAAGATAAGACAAAGGGGATTTGCTTGTTTTGATAAATCAGTCCTTGTGTTAGAAAACCTGTCACGACTTTCTGTAGAATACAAAGCAAAAGTTTTACCTTTTAGATGTTTAATGCACAATGGCACCAATTGTCTCCTAAGAACACTCTTCATGCTGCGTGCTGATGCTGCAGCTCTGACACACATGCTTAATGACAAAACAGGGTTCTGCTTGCGGGCCTGTTCTCGTCTCTGATCCCCGTCTTTTTTCTTCCCTCTCTGTATCCTGCTTCTTCTTCTTCTTATCCGTGTCATAATCAGTTTACTGAAGTAAACCAGCTTCACACAGCACACCAACAAAGTTCAGTGTACTAGCTTGAGGCCATTCAATGCTGATGGAAACATTTCCCATCTCAGCTAGGTCAACGCTGTAACTGAACATGCTGACACACACTCGCACCAATAATTAAAGTAGGTCATGAATGACGGGAGTAGTCTGCTTATCAGCAGACCTAGCAAGATCGACTGATTGTCTGGGTGTTTAATTGGTTCTTATAGTGTTTGTATGAATGTTGTTTTGTTTTATATCTTCTTATGGCACAATATTTTTTCTTTAACATAAGGTCTTAAGGTCATTTAAAGGTGCTTAAATGGGGGTATTATGCTAATTTGAAGCTTCATATTTTACTCTGTGATACCTGTGGAGTAGCTTTTTCTCACACTGGTGCTCTGTGCAGGTCGTCATACAGCCTCCGCCTGAAACGAGTCACTCAGCTCTGTCCGTTTAAGAAACCCCGCCCCTACAAGCCAACTTTCTTCTGATTGTCCAGCTCTCCGAAGCCTGCTGAGGCTGTATTTTGTGATGTCACAAAGTGCCGCGTATAGAAAAAACTGTTTGAAACCTGGCGTTCACAACAGCCTGCAGACTGAGCTGAGAAGCCTGGGGATTACTCCAACATACTTTGACCTACAGATTTGAAACTTGACCCACGTTTAGTCTGGACATCCAACAACATTATATGTCTGAATATGTGAAACAGCATAATACCCCCTCTTTGAAATAACGCTTTAAATCATTGATAACTCATACAGTAAAAACATTCTGTCAAGAAAATCCTTTTCACTTAAACGCAACATATCATTAAAATGCTAACATTCACAAGATCACATGACTTCAAAAGTGCCCAAACATCTTCTAAATAAACCTTTTGTTAAGATTGGTTTGTCAACAAATTCACTTTGAAACTCAACTTCAAAGTCAACATCAAAAAGAAAACTTCAAAGAGTTTCGAAAATTGAAAATTTAGACATTTGTTAGTTACACCGTGACATCTGGGCGAACTCCATCAAGACTGCGGTAGAAATGAAAGCTACAAAACTGCTGCTAAACGGACCTTGTGGCTAGATTGTATTTCATGCAATTTAAAATTATTTAATGCATTAAAACACAACTGAAAATGTGTCAGTAAATTTGGATACATGTTTGTAATGCGCATTTTAAATTCTGTCATAGAAATGTGGAGTTTTTACACTAAGAAAAACAATAGCTTGACTCGGCTCAGCGCAGGTGCAGCAGGGGTCCCACTCATTGAAATTACATGAGTTGTATGTAGGTGGGAGGCAGATGTTCTAGAGTTATCAGTTTGTTTTGCAGTCTTGTCACTACTTTCTAGCCAGAGACAGGCTGTATAATGACTGTCTGTCTCTGCTGTGCAGGTTGTGATGCAGCTGGTGCGTCTGCTCCCCGACGGCCACAGGATGAAGAGGGAGGTGGACATGGCGCTGGACTCCGTCAGCGAGACCATGACCCCCATGCACTACCATCTGAGAGAGATCATCATCTGCACGTACAGACAGGTACAGCTCAGCTCCCAGTAGTGTTCATTAACTGGCACCCAGAAACAGATCTAAAACAGGTAGAAAGAAATGCAAATTCAAGGGATAAATAATTAAAAACAACAATCACGCTATAGTTTTCCTATCTTTGTGAGGACCATTTTCATTACATGTATGTGAGTGCAATGTTTTAGGACATATTGCCCAGTCTTGACTTCCTGAAAGGCCTTTTTTTATAGATTAAATCAAGTTTCTTTTTGTTTTTAAGGTTATAATCAGGGTCAGGGGTTATGTATTGCAAAAAGTTGTATATCCGGAAGCAAAGAATGAACATGCACTCATCTGAACTGCATTATGTCTTAGATAAACCCTACATATGTTTATCTCAGGGGCTCAAATCCAATCGGATCAATACCTGCTTGCTAATGATTCTTTCCGCTCCATGCTGTGACACACAGTCAGCATGGACGTGATGGTTTAGATGCAGTTTCACATGAGCCCCATAGATGGCGTCGAGGACTTATTTAGATGTCTTCCGCAGCCTCTGGTTGGATCTCGGAGACATGAATGAGAGAGTTGTAGAGCGTGGAAAGTGATTGTGGTGCAACATAACTTCATTGTAAGACTCCTTTGGGTGTAAGTGGAAAATAGTGAGAGGAAAATAAGTGATTACTTTTTTCAGGCTTGACCTATTGATGGTTGATTTTTAGTGAGGCTGCCTGCTGTGAAAAGCACGAGGACACTTGCTGGTATTTCCAGTTATTTTGTGTCTATATGGTGCAAGCAGTATTAATTATGGTTTAACCGCAAAGAGGAAACGCAGGAAAGTAGCAACAGACGAGGTAGAGAAGTATTTTTAATCTTTGCATTGTGAAAAACACCATCTCTTAAAGGTTTACTGGTAGCTCGGTCCTTTTGTGCTCTAAACAAAGCATAAAGAGACCTAGCTTGAGTCGGGGTTTCAAAGGCCCGTCTACTATAAAAGGTCTCCTGATGCTGTGGCCTCTGCAGGACCACGGCTCTGTTTTAGCCATTTGTAATGCAGACTGTAATCATTGTGCCTCTGTGCACCGTCAGCCGTTCTCAGCGTGCTGGAGGCACCCGGTCCTGTCTCCGCTCTATCAATGGGCCTCATTGTCCTGTTAACCTTGTCTTTTCGCCCATATTCTCCCTCTCTGTCTGTCACTTTGTGATGCCAGGCTCCAGGAAAGAGCTCGCTATCAGCTTTCTTTCAGATTAATTAGCTAATTTGTAAAAGAAGTAACAAAAGTTTTGAACATATAGTTTACACATACTTCTGTTTCTTATATTGTAGGGTAAATAAGCACTCACTCAACCTGTTCATTATGGTTTAAAAATTGGTTCTTATTTTAGTAGTTGTGGTAATATTTCCTATCAGGCATGATGACATTTGTTCCTGGGGGAGTTTCTGAGCACAAACAGCTTTGGGCAAAGTTTCCCTGTTTTGTTTATCATGCATTTTTATGAGGATGCAGTCGGAAGCCGTACACACTTCCACTCCCGGTTTCACGAAGTTGTATTGATTGACAGTTGGAAGCTGTGGCACACAATGTAGCAGATCAATGTGTCAGAGAGGGTAGTGAAGAAGAATACAGCAGCCTAGCTATCACGATTGTAAACAATACATAAAAAATAGTTAGACCTGGAGTATATATACAAGGCAACATTGCTAATAAGAAACAGTAGCAGTCAGATGATCACACACATTTTAAAGGAGCCACTGTCATTCAAAGCTGGTGTTCTCTGTAATCGATAGAAGCGATAATATTTGAAATTGGCACCATAGCTGTGGAGAAAGTTGTACAAACAGCCCGTGGTTTCACCCATTCTACATTCCTACAACACCCAGCATGCATTGCGCCCCTTCCTCTGAAAGGAAAGGCCCAGCGAGAGACCCTGGAGTGAAATACTACCGTTTTCTCTGCAGGCAATTGCTCAGAGAGGTACAGAATCCGAAATATGACGAGAATATACCGGTGGATCGTCTAAAAGATCTTCAGGTCTGCAGTCTACATTTCAAACCTGACGATTGTGAACGAGACATGAAATCGGAGGCGGGCGTTCTAGATTGAGGAATTGTAGTTTAGCGAGCTCCCTGGCCTCCACCAGATGAAGCGTTTTACTCAGTCTGGTGGAGGTTTTCCAGGGCCCATTGGAGAAGCGGATAGCGTCCTCCAAAGGCACAGAGCGAAATTGTATTTTTTCCTACCATAATGGCGTTAGCTCCCCATAATAGCATGATAGGACTGAGGTTGAAAATCGGCCCTCTAAAGGCACTCCAAAGTTAGCTAAACTTACTGATAAGAGAAACTGATGGCAAACAATAATAATAATGCCCAAACTGTCCGTCTTATACGTCAATTAAAGTTAACAGACTGATTTTCTTCTTAAATTTTGACTCTTTTTTTTACCGTTTTCTCTAAAATACTTGGCGTAATAGTTTCCTTTTTTTGCCCCATCAGACTTCTTGTAATCCTTGCTGGTGTTTTTCCACATCTCAGTAAATTATAATTATTGATAGACAGGATGGCCGAAATTACAGAAAGAGAACCAGAATTTTGAACCCTGCTGTGGCAGACCTCAGTTGGCACTGTGTTCCCCTTTCAGCCGTTCTCTTCCTGCTGTAACCAGCAGGCCAGGTGATAAACAGTGCCAGATGTTAGAACCCGGCAGGCAGCGGCAGACGAGAAAGGGGGAGAAAAGAGGGGGAAAAATTCACCCCCACTCTCTCTCTCTCTCTCTTCCCGTAGCCCACCCCTACTTAAAGCTCCCTCCTCCCCTTTGACAGTGGTTGGAAAATGTGTCTTTGATAGAGAAAAAATATATTTACACTGGGACCCAAACCCTCCGCCAGCTCCCAGAGGGGCCTGGGAGGGGGGAGGGGGGGTTTGGTTGTTTTTTTATTGAGAGGTAGCATTTGGTTCTTCTTGAAGGGCCTGTAAATCCCTGCTGCCGACCAGGCGTGACCTCGCATTGCAGATGTATCCTCTGACATCAGGGCCAACGCAGTGAAGAGGTTGCTTCCTCTCCTCCTCCTCCTCCTCAGGAATCAGCATCAGGGGCCTTTCTTTCCATCCGCAGACCAGAGAATAGCCTCAGGCGCTCTGTGCACACTGATGTTTACTTTGAGTTCGTATGTTTACAGGCGTGTTTGATGTACACACGTACAGAGTTTTTGGGATATTACAAATGATTGAGCGGGAGAGAGCAGGAAGTCATAGTGCATGTACAAATGTGTAATCAGTGTAGATCGCTGGCTTGCACCCATAAGAAGCAAAGAGAGCTTCAGAAATAGAGATATATGAATAATGCATTCTTGAAACCCAACTTTTAATCATTTTTGTTGGGCGAGAGTTTCAGCAACTTTTCTTATCAAGTTTTTTTTTCAAAGAAATTCCACCCAGGGGGTAAGAAAATATGAATCCAGAGAGTCAGAGTGAATGAGCAGCACACCATGCTGAGTGTGTGTGTGTCCAAAGAAAGGCCCTCACGGTCTGGACGGGGCAGTGGAAAAATATTTTTTTAGAAAGAGGAGAATGCTGCGAGCAGGTTTTCTTGAGGAAAGGTAGCGGACGTCTTTGGAGAAGAAGACGAGAGGGAGGAGTGGGTCCAAAATGTGTGTAGAAATTGAAGGGACCACTGCAGCACTGACAGCCAGATTATTTTTACTAATTTTTACTTGCCACCTAAATTTAGCGCTTTGACGCTGGTTTTTCAGACCCGGGAAGACCTGCTAATAGATGCTAATTGTCTGTTTTCCCATTGCCAGTGAAGTATACTCCTTTCGGTGTCGGCAGCGTCACCGTCTGACGTCACAGACGCCTGACCAGTGGGAATGGGGCTTAAGGAGGAAGAGCCGAGATTAAGAGAGAGAGAAAATGAGAATAAAAGAGATGTAGTGGGGGGTTAACGAACTACATGTCCCACCGTGGAGCCATTTAATCTCTAGCTCCTTTGGCTCATGGGTCTTTGTGTTCCTCTCTCTATTAGGATGACCACTTGACATAAGTGGGCCAATTACAAGATGAACTAGGTGACGGCCAAAGGAAATATTAGCAGAAAAATGAGCCCACCTGAACCGAGGACAGCTTCTTCTTCTTCTCCTCGCCTGAAGTGCGCGTTGCCTCACAGCTCCTGAAAAGAGCCTCTTATTTAGAGCCCAGCACGAGCTGGGAGGGGGGTGAAAGTGGGAGCCAGAGGTTGTTGTTTTTATTCACAACTTCCAGCGTCTCACATGCCAATGCCAATAGCCGTATTTGCCGCGGCCGTCTACCAAGTGATTTATTTTGCATCTGAGCAGGTGCAGGCAGCTGGACAACGTCAACTCTCTGTGCGCCGTTGTGAGTGCAGGGAGTTGTGATGCAGTTGTATGTATGCGTGCGTGTGTGGCAGCATACATCGGGGTAAATAAAGCATCTCTGGGGGACTTTCCGGAGGGGTTTGGTGAGCTTGAGGGGGCTATATGCAGCTGCTACATGTCAGTTCAGAAGCTCATTTATTTTAACTACGTTTCCACAGCTGTAAAGGCCTTTAAGTGATACTCTAATACACCTAGTGAGGGTGTAATGTGTCCTCTGATGTCCAACATGATATGATTAATGACTGATGCATGTATTAATGCTTGGTTTAAACGCTGTACAGGAGGTTTAGTGGAGTTGACTCGCTGATTATTTAAATGACAGGTTTCTTTCTCCGTCCGCGGCTTAATCACACTTCCTCTAACTTCTGATTATCCTCACCACATGTCCAGTGTATGCAGAGGTTTGTCAGAGCCGTGTGTTGCACCGGGAGGTTTCACTGATTGACACTCTTGTAATCAGAGAAGAAGAGCTAATCAGTGAAATCACCTGCTGCACTGCGGTATTGTTGGAACCTGGCTTGTCTCAGTGAATTCAAACCCCCCGTATTACAATCATCGTCAGACTGCTTAGTATTCAAACTATTGCTACCACCACGGCTCTGTTAAAAGTTAATGCACTGTGCAGCCCCACTTCTCTGTTCTACTGCTTCGCAACTGGATGCTGATTTTCAACAGCTTAACACTCTACAATCAGAACCTTTGAACTCCACTCATGTGGTCTCTGATTTTTGTCACATCTTCATTCGCCGTATCATGTCGTATCAGTTTAAAACGTATTTTTAACTTTAACTTCCGAGTGCGTAGTTAATTAGTTTATAAATGGCCGCATAACATACACGGAAATCTTACATACGAGTTATATATCTTACCTTACTAATGCATGCTTGGCAATATGCAGTGTAGAACTGCTGATAATGAATGTTCAGCCAGCATAAAAACACTTCCTGCTGGGTTTCTTGTTCTCACCAGCGTTTTTGACTTCAACATTCAGATTGTTTAAGTCCCATCCCAGAGAAAGATAAGTCTGGGAGCAGCCTGGTTTTAATGAACCAGCACTGATTCACGAATCAACGAGAAGGCTGAGAATAGCTGCAGGGAGTCATTTCATTCAGTTGTTACCCGGTGTTTACAAACATGAGCTAATTAGTAACCTTGTTAGCATACTACATAAACATGTTAGGATTTGCTTCTTAATAGCATGACTATTTCGAACACTGAAGAAGTCCACCTTTCTCTTACAAAAGAGAAGCAACATGTATGTTGCTTAGTTTAATGCACTTAAAGCGACAGATTTCGCTTTAATTTTACCATTAGCTTAGGGTGGCTAATGCTAGTTCGTGGACGCACACTTAAATATGGCTAAATAACAAACATTACTGATTTGCTTGGCTGATTTGTTGACTTCTCTACCAGTGCTGCTGACATAGTCCCGGTTTAATGTGAAAGTTAAACTGAAAAGAAGCCACTTCGAAACATCTGTTTAGAATTGAGCTAAATTGCTAGGCTATTGTAACGTCAGTGGGGAAAAGCTGTAAAGAGCTATGAAGTCAACGAATGGATGTTACATTAGCTAACAGCTACCTCAGTGAATAAAACTGTTTTATAGAATTGTACATGTCAAATGACCACAAGTACTCAGAAACTATAGTATAGAAAGTATTTATATTTTTTAATACATGATATGTAGAATCTTAATCGGTAATGTTATAATATGAGTTAATTTTGTGTCTTTATTATGGAATCAAACAGAAGAGGTTTGAAAGCAAACTTTACAAACTGAAATCAAAAAAATGTTTTATTGCAAATCTAAAAGTTTTGTTCGCGAATCCAAAAGTGTTGCTTGCGGTTCAGCTGAATCTCGTGGGCGGAACCTCGGTTGAAAGATGTAAGACATGTCTCTGTTGGCCAGTGACAGCTTGGAAACATCCACTGTTCAACTCGGTTGTTAAGTGGTGATGTCACACCTCCGCATTAAACTGTTTCCATGTCCAAGCAGCAACAACGTCTACCATTTACAATATGCCACAGTGCTGTGTTCCTCGCAGTTCTAACTGTCTATCATGTGTTCGTAACGTGTCCCTGACGTCATCACAGAAAAAAACGTGACGGGACATTGTAAACATTTGGCTTTTACCGGTGGATGCTCCCATAAGCTAGCTTTAACTTAGCATAGAAATGATTGTCAACTGAAACATGAAGAAGTGGGTTCATAGCTGTTTATACAGTCTATGGTTCACAGCAATTTAAAACCTGGCCTATCTTATCAAACATACCGGCGTGGCTACAGGTTGTTGTTCTAATTCTTTTCTATTCTGTTTGACTGCATAATAAAGGCACAAAATTAACTCCATAATATATGTAAATATATGGCGCCATAGATCAAATCTCACTTCCTGCATTGTTTATAAAGGCCTTGCTTCATTTACATATTTCATCAGACCAAACAGGCTAACAGTTTTTATTGTGCATTTGTGATGCAGCAGTAAATGTCAAAACTCACACATCATGCGTTCTGTCTCTGCACACTGACCACTTCCGAAATCGTTACATTTTCCTGCTCGTCTTTCCCCTTTTACCCTGAATAACTGAACTGCCCTGGCCTGCCCTTTGCCCTGACCTCCCTCCTGTCCCCTCCTCCCCCTCTCAAACCACTGGCCCCAGGGCAGAGCCAGCCGAGTGTTGCGCGGAGGGGTTGCACATTTCCTGCCCCCGCACACTAAACCTGTCATTGCCCCACGGCCCACAGACCAGGAATAACTACCTCCAAAACCATGCATGAGTGTTAAAGCATGCCCCCGGTAGCTGCGGTCGTGGCATCTCACCGATCCTGCTAAGCCCCAAATTATTTCACCGGGAAAAGGTCCACCTTTTTTTGTCTGAGCGTTCACACTCGCTTTAGCTGCCGGCGCTGAGAGAATACCTACGGGAACACAACCCAAAATATGAAGTCAGTTAAATGCCAACCATGTGGGGTATGCAGAAGTCGTGCCTGGGTTAAGTTGCTCCAGGAATTGCACTTTCACAACGCCCCAGTGGGGAAGCCGTCTCTCATACGTGAGGACAGTTGAGCAACACATGAATCCGGTGTTAACGACGTTATAATTACTCCCAAAGTGCCAACAGCTCACACAGTCAGCGAGGAACATTCAGATCGGCGGCGTCAGATGTGTTGGTTTTTGATTCTCACAGAGGCAGATCACGATTCACATAATGAGTTCAGAGGAATGCAGAAAGATATGATAACAATAAAGCGGATTTGATTTGTGCTGGCATTTAGAAGTTGATGAAAAAAGTTATTTGTGAACATGAAATCGAGTCAGGGCCTGCACATATTCCAGGAACACCAACAGCTGCTGACATCTATGTGTTGCTGCTTTTAATGACTCACCTTTAGACTGGTGTTTTCAGACATCAGAGTACGGCTAGAAAACAAAATATAAGTTCTGAAGCCTAAACAGCGGCCTCATGAGGATTTAACGCCTGTTACACAACCGTCCGGTGGGTCTTTGAATAGCTAAAAGTTGTTTCTCTGTTTTCCAGAAGCATATGATTTTGTTTTCTCATAGGGCAGGAAATGTAAAGGTTGGAATGAGGGGGCGTTCAAGAGTAGCGATGTTGCAGAATCACTGAAACAAATCAGAGATGTGGGCAGCCAATCAAACACATCGGGCGCCGTCTTCCTGGTTGAAGGAAAAGCCTTACCGATAACTTTGTCAGGATTAATAATGCTCAAGTCATCTTGTGTGCCATAATGGCGCCGACAAAACTGGCACAAAAGCACATGTCCATGCTGTTGTATACTCCAACTCTTACAGAACTAACAACACTTAAATTTCTTTGATTGACACGCCAAATACAACACAGCTTCTAGCAACAGCAGCTTTTGCGTTGAGTTTCAAATGTCAAACAGGACGGATATGCCACCGCTAACAGGAAGTGGAAATTAGTCCCAAGAGTGTATAAACACAGTGCCAGAGTAATGAGTGAAAACAAGGTGGCGATTTGATCTAATTAACAGGCCATGGAATTGTTAAATTAGCTTGAATGACTTCATATGATCATCCCCCTACTCTCCAGTTACCATCAGCCTTTAGCAACTTTTAGCTCAGGAGCTTTTTTCTATATAGGTCATTGTTGTTCCCCCAAATCAGCTATATAAGATGAGAATACTGTACATCGTTGTTGTGTTCAAAGCTTGTGTTGTTTCAAAGCCAATAAATGACCCAAAAAATCAGTTATCTCCGGTTGTGATCAATGCTAACAGCTGGTTAAAGCTAGGTGAGTCAACTAGCAAAGTTTTCAACCCAAAGAAATGCCATGCTCAAAACATTTTACCTTTTAACTGGTGCTGGGCAAGTCAACAAGTAGGTTTTGACGAGAACCACAGGCATTGCTGGCGTCGCAAACTGTATCGAGCCATGTTTCCCTGTCATTCTTGTGCAACTGCAATGCTAGCTAGCTTACATTGTTGAGGACTGCACTCTGGCAAAATGGGTGCAAGCAGCAGTAGGCTGGTTGGTAGCTTGGAGGGTAGACCACCATGCTATCCAATTAAGGACATCCAATGTACTTAGGCCTGTGAAAGCTGCAGATACCGAATGTTTTTCTTTTTTTGGGTCAGAGCGTTTGATATATTGCTATCTGTCGAGCAATCTCCAAACCTTTTGTTAGGACAAGCAATAAAGGATATCCCGGCTAACACTCCCTTTTCCTGGTTGTTTTTTTGCACTACGTCTTGTAACTTGATTTAAGTAAATGTAGCTTGAGGTGAGGGAACATGTTTTGGACTCAATTTTATCTGCAGATGTATGTTTGTGAAGTCTTAAAATGTGAAACGTTAGCCAAAAGGTTTCTGGCATTGCATCATGGCAGATATGTTCAGCTGTTATTCTTCACCTCCTTTTATCTGCATCCAACCAAAACCCCTAAACTGATTGGATAATATCAATCAAACTACAAACAGAGACCAAAAAGCTACAGACGCCAAAAATGTTGTGCTTCGCCTACGGAGTCTGCATTCAAATGCATAATGTATTCACAGAGATCAGCTGGGAGGTGTCTTTAACAACATCTTTGATAACACAGAAAAAGATACTCAAAGAAAGTGCCAACCTCAATTTAACATCCAGTAAGCTTGTGCTGATAAGAATGATACATTGGTGGTATGCTTATCTCACATGCATTTGCACATTCGTTGACACAGTGTTGACGTGCCAACGTACATCGTGTAATGTTACATGTCATTTGGACAGTTTGCGTGGTAAGCTCTTTATAATGAGCATTTTATGTTGGAGTAAACTAAAAATGTAGCTGTTGCTGGTGGAAATTTGCTCATTAACTAAGAATTAGAAAGCAGAGAGTCCATCCATCCATTATCTTCCACTTATCCGGGGGCCGGGTCGTGGTGGCAGCAGGTTCAGCAAGTTCACCCAGACGTCCCTCTCCCCGGCAACGTTTTCCAGCTCCTCCTGGGGGATTCCTCGGGGTCACCTCCCAGTTGGATGTGCCCAGAAAACCTCCAAAGGGAGGCGCCCAGGAGGCATCCTAACCAGATGCCCGAACCACCTCAACTGGCTTCCTTTTGACGCGAAGGAAAAGCTGCTCTACTCCGAGCTCCCCCTGGATCTCTGAGCTCCTTATCCTCTCTCTTAAGGCTGAGCCAAGCCACCCTCCGAAGGAATTTGGCCGCTTGTATCCGCGATCTCATTCTTTAGGTCACTACCCAAAGCTCGTGAAATTGGTAAGGGTTAGATCGACTGGTAAATCGAAAGCTTTGCCTTCAGGCTCGGCTCCCTCTTCACCACGACGGTCCGGTACAACGGTCGGTGCAGCATCAGCAGTAAAGCGGGCGAAAGCGGGAAGTTTGGCCCGATATTTTGGCGAGGTGGAATCCAATTCTCCAGGTCTTACTTACTTGGATGCCGAAACGTCTGTACAAAATGAATAGCAAAACATCTTTTCCCCCAGGACCAAAGTGTTGAGCACGCTGTACTGTTGCTAACAAACAACTCCGTCTCTACAGCAGCTTTGTGGCTGCCTCCACAGGAAAAACATCACCATCAATACATTTGCTTTTTGTTAACCAGCAGCATCAATACAAAACATAATTCGTGGCGAATACTAATTCCATTAGAAGAACTCCAGTGGGGTTTTGAAATATTGAATGTTTGATTAGTTGTAGCTGGAGGAATTGCCATTTTAATGCCCCAGCGTTGGGTTTGCATGCACACAATATTTTGATAGCTCAGTAAGTGATTGATTCTCAGTGGGAGTCTCCATGTGCTCCGTTGCCAGGCATGTGCACGTACAGAATGTACCATAATGCGTGTGGTTAATGTGGGCAGATATTCCAGTCTGTGTGTAGGCTAGGTTGATGAGCCCTGTCTCCTCGTGTGGCTTCTCTAATCTCTGCTCACCAGGCACGTGATGCGTTTCTGCTTGTCTTTTTGTTCGAGGAATCGGCCTGTTCTAGCCAAATGCCTATCCACAATTGATTATACAGCACATTCCTTTTAGTTCCCAATGTTTTTGGTTATTTAAGCTTATTTCTGTGTTGGACAATGTTTGATTCTCGACAAGAGCTTTTAAATATCCAGTAAAGTTATGAAAGAAATCCTCACAGCTCTGCCTGTGATGTCATGAGAAAGTCGGAAATCCGAACTTTTCACAGCAATTTTCAAGCCCTTGGCTGGATGGTCAGACGGGTTGATGGCAGATCTCCGTGTACAGTATGTGAATTGACACAGCTTGCCCATTAAATCCACCTCAACCTCGCCTTCATGATTTAATCAGCGTAGTGTGGCTGAGCGGCTGGAAAAAGACAGACAGAGGATTGGAATCTGTAGAAACCATTAACATAAAGGCATCTTTTCTCCCCCCCTCCTCTTACTGGCTGCTACATGACTTCTCGGCTCCTTTTTAAAAAAGGAGTTAAGGGCACCATCTTGATCCATAAAGATCAGCACAGCAGCTTGAAGCCAGATGATATATAACTTAGATTTTTCTTCTACTGGCCAACCTGGCAGGCGGCAGACTGGGTGGGTGGATGGTACGGGTCTCTGAAAAGATGGCAGCGAATGTAAAGAAAACGTTGGAGAGGTTTGCCCTGTGTAAGAAATACATCTCTTACATACACAACAATTTGAGGGAAGATTTCTCATCAAAGTCAGACTTCTGCACGTGGACTTTTATAAAGGCACACTTGATCAAAATAACATGCAGTTTTAAAGAATATGAAAGAAAAAGAAGTGATGGTCTGAGCTTTACCCAAGAGAACCAAGAATCAGTGATCTTCCATGATTTAACATTGGGAAATTTACGCTAGGGGTGGGATTGGCAGGGTAACTCGCGGTACGATATGTGGCCCACGATAACGATAATATCACGAAAAAAAAGCCACTAAAAAGGGGGGCACTGTTAAGCTCAGTTGGGAGAGCAGGCGCCCCATGTACAGAGGCTACAGTCCTCATCGCACTGATCGCAGGTTCGACTTCCGATCTGCCGATCATTTGGTGCATGTCATCCCACACTCTCTTGTCCCAACTTTTCCTGTCTATCTTCAGCTGTCCTATAAATAAAGCCAAAGGCCAAAAAAATAATCCTAAAAAAAACACTAAAAAGGTAACGTTTATTCACGGCATTGTGGTGTCAGTTTCACAGAATTTGACACGAGATGAAACAATGTACGCCTGTTCAGTCTCTACATTTAGTTTACAGAACTACTGTCAAAACAAACTAGGACTTTGGATGTGGAAGTCGCTCGACCATCTCTTAACTTCTTTATCCTGCTGCCAACTTCTTTGGCCAATTAATTTCCGTTCACTCCGCTACCCTCATTTATGTCATAAACGTCAGTCAGGAGATATATTGCCATATCGTATTGTCCCGGCCATATTTATCGGGAGGGTAAAATATATTTTGGTTCAATGCATTGCTGCATAATGCAACCCAAATAATAGCCATTAAGTTCAGAAAGACGAAGCCTAATTTTGAGTAATTTTAGATGCTTGTTAACATTATTTAGTACCAATCTTGTATGTAATTCACAATAGAGGGAGAAAAGAAGGGTAATACTAACCTCTTGTATTCTGAAAATTCCCCCAATTTGGATCTCCATGAGATAGAAAGGAGCTTAATTAGGTTGCTAATGTGTTTTTTGATGTGTTCAAAGACTACTGGATGTTATACAGGATGGTAAAAGGGGTCGGTGGTGATTAAAAACAGCTGCCAGAATGTTTGGGGAAATGTATTATTCTTGTCATGTTCAGAACAGAAATGGAAAGTAATTCAAATTTCAATTCAGGCTAATTTTGCACATTTGAAGCAACATTGTTGGGGTATAAATCTGTCTTCTCTGTGTGCAGTCTGTGCCCAAAGCCCAGCCAGCGGTTTCTAATCCACTGAACGTGGCATGAATTGTGGTGATCCATCAATAAACGATGGGAAGAAGAAGACTGGTATCATTTATATGCTGGTAAACATGGATATAAATGATACCAGATTAAAATATTTAAAAACTGGCTTTAAATAATGCATGAGGAAGGAGCTGAATTCAACATGCTCAGTGAAAACTAAACAGGCCAACTCTAAGAGCCTGAAGCTGAAAGACATGCAACTTTACATGCTAATTAAAGCCTTCGTTTTCACATTATGTGCAACTTCTACACATGATCTCACAGCTTTAATGCAGGCGAGTCCAAGTTTGAAAGTTTTGCAGAGTTTGAAACTGTAGAGTTGAGTTTGACAAGCCGTCTGAGATGTCCTAAAGGTGGACCTGCACGGCTCATTAATCTTTTTGATTCATGTAGTGAAATGGTGTCAGATGGAAGGCCCGAGTAATGAGTTGAAGTGAGTCACTTATGAAACACATTTTATCTGTATATGAGCTGCTGTGTCTTTCTGAGACAAAGGCTGACAGAAAGGAACAAGTCTGAATCAAGAGTTCTTTATTACAGCTTGATTTGTCTTGTACTCTGTCTGCTAATTATACACAGTTTAATTATGGCATGTGTTAGCCTCGGCATGTGTTAGCCTGGGTCCTATCCCCATTTGAGTTGTCTGTACATTGAGTCATGGAGCCATGTGTAGGCTGCCTGTCCACTCCAGACAGGTCGGGGTTTGGATTAGGATTTGGGTGGGAGGTGTTCTTGCAGAAAGGATGAATGGCTGCTTGTGCAAACCTGGGTGGGACGGGCCAATATGGATTGGCCTTTTTACCTCAGCAACCCCATCAGCTGGTAATTGGCACCATATGTCAAGCAGACGGACTTGTGCGTATTATGCACGTCTCAGTTCAGCCCACATGAGCCCCCATTAAAGGTCGACCTTCAACACATGTCTGCCACCATTCGGGGGTTAAACTCTGGTGCTTTCCCGAGAAGCGATGCTTTATACAGTGTAGATTCAGAACGAACAGATCAATATCTATGGCACTAACTGAATGAATGGTATAATTCATTATGGATTAAAGAAAGTGTTTATAGATTTAAAGAATGCATTTGACACCACTGATAAAAAATTTTCCCATTAAAGTGGAGAGGTAAAGTATCTAAAGATTTGTTCTATTATTGGTTGAGTAGCTATTTAAGAAACAGGCAACAAATTGTAGGGATAGGTTTACATAAATCAACATGCACGGTTATTAATCGTGGAGTTCCTCAGGGGTCAATATTAGACCCAATATTGTTTATTCTTAAATGATTAATTCAGGATGTCAAAATATTGAAACTCTTTTAGTTTCTAATCCAAATTTATTGTACTTACAGGTTCAAAATATATATATCACTTAATCAATCAATAATGTTTTGTAAGAAATTCCAAACGTTGAAGTTTATGTCGAGATACATTTGCAAATCTGTGCCACTCAACATTTTCTGTTTTGGTGATGTTCACTGAATAATAACTAGATCCTCTTGAAACTCCTTTCATGGACATCTTATGTTCTATACACGTAAAAGTTGTCTTTTCCTGCTACAAAATAACCATGTATTTATCTTAATCATTGTCCTTGCAGCCCTGAAACCTTGTTAACATTGTTAGAAAGTAAAGAGGAAACTCAAGTAAACTGTAGCAAAAACACGAAACAGATTTCCAAACCTTATTAACATACAAATTGTGTTTTTAAAATCATGGCTCTTGAGGTGTTTTTGTAGCGAGAAACAGAAATCCCAGCCTTGAGAAAGAAAACAAAGTAATTTAACGTTTTCACACCAGTTGGCGTTTTCATTGTCTTTTTTTATCTTCTAATTCACCTGACTGAGCAACCAATCACAGAGCTTAGTACCTCTGCCTCTTGTTCAACATGCTCAGGTGGCTGAATGGCTTCCAGTAAGAGTAGATTAGTGCCAGCGGAGGCAATGGACCGACCCAACAACTATCTACAGAATATGATGGTGTGTTCAGGGCCGTAAAAATGGGCTCTCGCAGCATGACATAACAGCTGATGTAGGTGTTCCAGACAAATATAAAGGGACTTCTTGACTCAGGTAAATCTTGATTTGTCTGCTGGGTTTTCTCCGCCTTGCAGGTGTGAGAGATAAAATATGACGGATTGGCTGCGTGATGTGACTGCTGTCGATGCTTTTAACACAAATGGAAAACAAAGCTTGTGAGAGATTTACTGTTAGTGATGGGCGGAAAGTGCGCCGGAAACATCCTGTTGAGCAAAAATCACTTACGATGACTGATATCCCAGTTTTAGATCAAGGTCTTGTGTTTGCTCAACATGTGGGACCCTTTTTATGCCAAACGTCACGATACACAGTAACCCTGTTTACACAAGATGCAGGCACGAGACAGGCAGTGTGTCTCATAAGTGCGAGGTGTTTATCTTTAATATACCTACACCTGCAGGCTGCAGGCTGTGACGCTTTTCCGGGGATTATTGTGATCTCTTGTTTGAACCTTAGTCTTTGAATTTTAAAGGCTGAGTCTACAGCGTGCCTGCCGCTTGCCTGGGGTTGCGTTAAATCACGCACAAACAGACATTGAGGGCATTTATTCTGTTTCCCTGTACATTCCCTGTACTTTGATTTCCTGAACTACTTTTACTGTCAAAAATGATCATGTTTACAGGCAGGAAAGAATAAAGTATAAACTGAATCTCACAGAAATATTATGCTTTTGTAAAATGCAAGGATTATTTTTGTGAACCGTCACGAGTCCCTTTCACTCAATCAAATTGGAAACATGTAAAAACTTCTCTGTCAGTATCTATAAGGCGTATTATCCCAAACGTTGACGGCATGATGTTTGTGTCCTTCTGTAGCCATTGGAAGCATTTAAGCTCCTCAGCAGCCACTTTTCCAATGGAGTTGTTTTGCTGAATCGTTTGTGTCTTGCAGCCTATTGAATAAAAGTTTGCAGCTCAGATGTGGTCGAAGATGCTTTGTGGCAGGCTTGACTCACTTTACCAACTGTTCAACCCCATGCTGCTTGTAAATTGTATTTGCAAACTATTGTATATTAGCAACAGAAAAACAATCTCCAGTCCTGCGTATGTCTCCTTTTCCCCGCACTGACTGAGGGACATGAAAAACTAGTTTCACTTGTCTGTGTTTTAAGCCTGAGTCAGTTCGATTAATTGTTTAACATAAATGTTAAGTGAACTGTTAATAATGTAGGAGGCATTTAAAATAATAATTTGGACACTTTATGAAAGAGACTTAACCCTATTGGTTGTTTGACCGAGAGTATGATACATTTATTGTCCTGTATGCTAAATATGAAGCTAGGACTACAAGGCAATTAGCTTAGCTTTGATAGCATAAACATTTTGGTTTGCTTGGTTGTGTCTAATGGTAACAACATTTAACTTCAAGTACCTTGAAAGATCGCATATTAACATGTTTCATCTCATTCATCAGAATGATTTATTAAAAAACAGTGCAGACTCCAGTACTCGCTGAACTTACAGGAGATTAGCTTAGCTTCGCAGAGAGACCAGAAGCTTGGGGAAACAGCTAGCTTGGTTGTGTCTAATGGTAACAAAATAAGAATGAGTATTTAGTATCTTGAAAGGACATACATGAACATATTTAACCTCATTCATTAAAAATATATTAAAAAAACAGTGGACTACAGTAGTTGCTAAACTAGAAGGTAATTAGCTTAGTTTAGCTTCACAGAAAGACTAGCAGAAGGGGGAAACGGCTAGCTAGGTTCTGTCTAATGGTGAATAAATTTAACGTGAAGTATAAAGATCACAAATAAACATTTATAAAGAAAAAACCTGAAGACACCAGTAGTCACTGAAATTAAAGGTGATTAGCTTAACTTAGCACAAAGACTAGCAGCAAAATGAAACAGCTAGCTTGGTTGTGTCTAATGGTAACAAAATTAAACTTTCCGTACGTCGAAAGACCACAAACCAACATGTTTCATCTAATTCATCAAATCCATAAAAATATATTTTAAATAAACAATTCAGACTTCAGTTGTCGCTGAACCACAAGGCGATTAGCTCAGCTTAGCAGAAAGATTAGCAGTACGGGGAAAGCTAGCTTGGCTAGCCTGTCTAATGGTAACAAAATTGAACTTCAAGTATCTTGAAAGATTACAAATCCAATGTGTCATCTAATTCATCAAATCCATAATAAATATATAAAAAACCAGTGGAGACTCCAGTAGTTGCTGAACTTGAAGGCAATTAGCTTAGCATAGCATAAAGACTAGTAGCTTGGGTAAACAGCAAGCTAGGTTCTGTTAAATGGTAATTTTAGAGCTTTAAAGTTTTCGGACCGCATATTTCTGTTACGTCGGAAAGATCCGCGCTGGATGGTTGCCCTATTTTAAGTCTAAGCTAGGCTAAGCTAATTACGTCTGCAATGGCTCCAGCTTCATGTTAAACTGAAAGTTATACAGCTGAATCATTCTTCTCATATAACTCTCTGTAAAACTCCGTCAGTCCTTCTAAAAATGTCTTACTATTATTTTATCAACACCCCTCAGAAGTGTGTGCATTCCTGTCCAAAAATAAGCCCAATAACCCGGTTAATCCTTTCTACTCTGTGGCGCATGTGATGAGGAGGCGTCTGTAGGGTTTTTCCCTAACAGGTGTTTTTGCAGTGATAGCATACTTTCCTCTACCTCCAGTTTTTCTTATCCAATTCTCTCCCGTTCCCACCGTCCTCGCTTGGATTTCTGCTCGGCACACGCAGCATTCCTGCGCTCTCTTGATAATGGTATGTGGTCTGTTTGGCCAGCCTCCCATCATCCTCTGATCCAACCAGGGCCGAGGAGCTTCGTCATCACACCTCGGCGGAAGGATGAGTTATGGCTTTCATCTTTGATAGTTGATGAAGCCTGATCGGTCACCTCCTTTGTTCTAAGAGGCCAAAATATGAGATGTTTCCGCTCTTTTGTTCCCACAGTGTTTTATAGATTAAGATATTGTTCCATCTGTAGAATAAGAACTATTTTTTTCTGAGAAGTAGATGTGAGTATCGGCGCTGAACGGGATTTGTAGCAGCACTTAAAAAATGTAATCCAAGCAAATCCAAAGCCTTCAAGGCTGTCTCTTCGACATGGAATGGAAATACTCCACTCTGTTCCTTCACCACATCTTCCCCAACAATGTTTTCTGAAGGAATTTCTGCACGAGAGGCCGCGCAGCCACACATATGGCTCCGTCTTGTGCAGACAGACAGATGGCAGCCGCAGAACCAGGAGATTGGAGAGGTGTGAATTATGTAATCTTTGCAAGCCGATCTGAGCGTGTGTGTGTGTTTGAGCGTGTGTTACGAGCCAAGTATTTGGCCGTTGCTCGTGCGCAGACAGCTGCCAAGCATTGGCACTGTGGATTTTCAGGCTAAGAGATGAAATGCTGAAAGCCCCCTGGGGTACCAGGGCGCGCAGGGTGATCAGGTTCACCTGCTCTGCCACTGTGGTGAATGTTAACTGGGAGAGATCAGAGGAAGTGACATGTGTGGGCGCTCTGTTTCTTCCTCTGTGTGCCGGGGAGAGTTGATAGACAACAGACAGCAGATCCATTGTTTGACGAGGTGTAGTTTCTCCTCCGCTTGGAAAACTAAGATCCAACCAAGGCTGCTTGGGAAGGGACAGGAAGCCCCGCTCGTTCCCCCTCGCTCTCCCTCTCTTGCGTCATTCAGCTCTGGAATGATCGTATTATGGTGCGCTGTGCACATTTCAAATTACCCTGAGTACCAGCCCACCTACTTTGTAAACTTTCCTCTTCTCCACGCAGCCCCCGCAAAGTCTCTACTTCCCCGATATGCAGCAAACCGAGCGGATGTCAGAGTCCACCGGCGCTCAGAAGCCTCATTAGGACGCAGGCAACAATCTGCTGCGAGAACTGCTGACACTTCATCAAGCGGCACTACGCCTCTGGGTTTCTCTTAACCCCAGTTGACATGTTATCCAATCCAGCACACACCTTACACGCCGACACACAGCTGGAGGGCAGACTGTTTTTGCTCGATGAAAGCCTGGAAGCGCTCGAGGCTGTGAGCAATCAGAAAGAAGGAGAATAAGAGGAAAACACACTTGACACACTGCTGACACACTGATGAAAGTCTGTCTGCGTTTGCCTCAATGCTCCCACAGCCTATAATTAAAGAGCAACCTAATTACCCACCTTACAATGTAAAGACAGGCAAGTAAAAGTGCTGCTGCGGAGTTCTGTTTTGTTAGGAGGCATTGGATCTACTTTTTTATGTGGACTCACATTTAATAGGATTTTTAAACAGTCTTGATTCGACGATTTGCTTCCTGTCGGAGCTTTAGAGAGCAAGTTACTCCCGTGAGAGTTTACTTGAGAAACAATCAGGGTATAACTTTGCATAATTAAACTGTTCTAATGTTTCTGACCAAATTTCAGGTCATGAAGATTTAAATAATTAGTCATTACTAAGGGAATAAGCATGTAGCGATGGTGTGTTTTGGTGAAACAGTGGAGTGGAGCACTTTGGGTAAACAACTGTGAATACTAAAAATGCATGATTGTTTACCAGCTGAACTCCTTCCAAATGTCAGTACTGGTATCTGCAAGCGGGAACCTTCAGCAGATAACAGGGGGAGGAGATGAAATATACGTATTCATGTACACATACACACAATGTAAAACAACTTAATACCACAGAATACAACCATGTACTAAGGAATATTGCGTTTCATATTTTATTGTAATTGAAACTTTTTTTTTTTATTAACAATAAAGTGACAATTTAGAGTAGCCGATTTACCTATGCTGCATGTCTTTGGATGTGTGGGAGAAAACCGGAGCATCCCGGGGGAGAACCCAGGAAGGCGTGGGGAGAACATACAAACTCCACACTGAAAGTTACCCGCTGCTCGGCAGGTTCTTCCTGTGAGGTCGCAGTGCTAACCACTGCAACCGCCACGCCCCCTTAATGAAATAAACCCTTTTCACAGCAGACACCTTGACTTGAAACAACAGCAAGTCAACATGTCTGCTGTGAGAAAGGTCTATTGGTTGGTGATTTTGGGGGGGTAGGGGTTAGGAAAGGAGGGGAGAGAGGAGAAGGGAGGAGGGTGGGAGAAGGGAGGAAATGAGAGGGGAAGATGTTACTGCTTCTTCCGCCTCTCCGGCTTCCTCAACCCAAGAAAGTATCTGCTTTGCTTCCACTCAGAGGGCTGCGTTGGCGTTCCCTTCTGAGGCTGCACTCCAGACACTCCGGCCTGCTGATTTTGTCCTGTGCACGCTAAAGTTGTGATTTTTTACAAAAACTCTCATCCTGCTTTCTTTGACACTTGCACGTATGACTTCAAATGTTTGCCCTGGAAAATGTAAACAAAGGCAGCGTGCAGTTAATCACTTCTTCTGACTCCCACCCCTCGCCAGCAGTTTCAGGCATTAAAAATAACTATGTAAAAATAATCAATCTTGTCGCTGATGGTCTGGTTTGCTTTTGAAGGTCGTATCGAGTAATGAGAATTAATTTCAGTCTGTTTCATAACCAGCAAATAACTCCTCACAGGAGCTTTAAATTGAGAGAGAGCGTTTGTCATGTGTACACACCTGTTGTACATGTTTTGTAATATATTGTTTTTTAAATGTACATTCTTATTGTCTATTTTATATCCTATTCCCTGACAAGTCTAATTGTTCTGCACCAAAACACCAAAACAATTCCTTGTATGTGTAGACCTACTTTTCAATAAACCCCGGATCTGATTCTAATGTAAATGTGTTAAGGAGACATATCAAGTGTTTTTCAAGGTGCAGCTCGACTTGGCGGCCTGAAATAGCTCGCAGGCGTCATTGTCATTGTAACTTTTTTCTTTTCTTTTTATTTATATATACATACTAGGGCTGTCAAAGTTAACGCGTTAATAACACGTTAACGCACATTCCCTTTAACGGCACTAATTATTTTGACACGCAATGTAAACCCTCCTGCTGTGTATCTCCGTATGTCCCTGTGGTAAATTGGCATTGATTGTGGCTGTTTATAAAGCTTATGAAAGGTGCAGATGTCATTCGGTAACGATCGATCGTTTACGTCATTAATAACGTCCCTGGTGCACACGCGGCTCACGTGCTGTGAGAACTGAATTGCGAGAGAAAATATTTAACTTTTGTGACTTAAACGGACTGCTGATGAAGACAGTCAACACAACAGACAGAGACAGAAAGAGGGGGCGGGGCCAGAAGCTATGCAGAGAGCAGAGGTGCAGGTGTGTTTGGGGGACTGAAGCAAAGCAAAGTGATCAGATTGAAGTAGTTTGTGACTTAAAACGTGAATTAAGGTGAAGAAGAGAGTACAATTAAACTGTGGAAGGAACAAATAAGCATCTAGAAAGAGGGTAATCCAGACTGAGTAAGTCTACATGTGAAGTGCTTCTCACAGAAATCATTGATATATGCGATGATTGCCATGTTATGCTTTCAGCATTTTTTTTGAGCATGAGGTTATTCTGCAGAATATTCTGGACAGTTTTTGTCATTGTTTTGGAATGTTGCAATAATAATAAACATACATTTGCATAAAGGAAGCATATTTGTCCATTTCCATGTTGACAAGAGGATTAAAAACTATCAAAAATATCTCTTTAAGGTACATTTACAACAGGTAAAAATGTGCGTTTAATTGCGATTACTCACAAGTTAACTATGGACAACCATGCGATTAATCGCGATTAAATATTTGAATCGATTGACAGCCCTAGTTTTTTTATTATCCAACAAATGGATGGACAGACTCCCAAGTACTTAATTTGCCTCTGAGATTAGAAAACAGCGCTCTCCAATGATGGTCAAAATCACAAGATATTGGAAGGTCTTTTAAGACTTAGCTAGCAAATGCCAAGTGAAGTTTATATGTAGCTGAGTTCATGCTTAAGGTCCCGATCAGACAGAGCGCGTTTTGCGGGCTGTAAAATGCGAGGCGCACCGCACTGCCTATTCTGTTGAAGCCAACGGTTTAAGCTTATGTTGTTGTTGTTTTTTTTTACTGTTGTTAAGGCAACCACCGAATCATAGCTGTCATTGACCTAGAAGGCCCGCCTCTACATTCATCCAATTGGACAATGAGAAAAAACGGCAATGGCGTCAGGCGCTTTTCTGCTTTGAGTTAAAGTTTTTTCAACGCGAGGCGCACAGAGCGGGAAAAATGTGTGGCGCTTAGCAACGCAAAAGCAGCGCAAAAAGCGTCCCTCTCATTAAATACAGCTGCAAAAAAATCCAGCAGTGGTCAGTCTGCCAGAGAGGGTAGGCAGAGCTAAGCGGCTGCTTTTCCGTACAGTAATCTACTATGGCTGAACAAACAAAGAAAAGATCGATGACTACAGATACAACTTCAACTGTAAGTGAAAATGCAAAGAAAAAGAAACAAATTCGACGCTCAGATGAAGGCAAACTAGTTAGCAGTAGTAGTCGACAGTCATTCGAATCAGCTTTCTTGGCCAAACGTGTGCACACACACAAGGAACTTGACTCTGTTTTCCTCAATGAACTTCACACAAGACACACAGCAAAGCTAGAACAACACGTTTTCATCAAGGCGATTTCACTACATATGTATATTTAGATTACACAAATGAGATGTAACCTCAAGGGGTTTCACAGTGCGTGCAGCGAACAACATCCTCGCTCTCTCACAAAGTGGTTATCACAAACTCGATTGGTTGGCGGAGGCATACAACTGCGAGGCGGTAATCCCAGTTGTGTATTGTAATAGATAAGTCAAAGCTGTGTATGTATGTGTGTTAGAGGACACAGACCCTCTCTTGCTGGAGATAAACAATATTATGTTGGCACTAAGCGGAACTAATAGCCCAGCGGGCAGGCGGGTTGGGCAGCAGGGCTGAGGGGTATAGGAGCAACACTGTGCAGGAATGAGGATGTTATATAAGCCGGGAACACGTTTGATCTCATTGGTCGTCTACCACACATGGAGTCAACCGCGGGATTAAGCCGAGCTGAATTAGAGTGACTGATGGCTTTATTGCTTCTCATTTAATTATTAGCTTTGTTTGGTTGTTGTGTTGATTCGTTTGTTTGCTCTGTAATTTGCAGGATTAAATACGTTTAAACAGTGTGAGTAAATTTCTGAATTACTGAACTGGTGTAGAAAAGAACTTCTTTGGCTCCGTCCTTGAGCGCCTTCCCTTTTTTCTGCTGCAAAAAGATATAAAATATTTTCTGTTGTTTCGGTTAGATTTAGATCAAACTAATGGTTACCTTGGTGAGCATGTGGGCTCTTTGAATGCTTTAAACTTCAATTTTGTTACGAGATAAAACCAGCTTTTGAACACTGCCTTTATAAAAGCAGATTAAATGTCAAGGAAGGCAGACATCTTTCAAATACAGGGTACATGTAGGAGGTAAGTAGAGACTCTAGACTTCCAGCCTTACATAGAAAACAAGGTACAAATATAAAAGCGTGAATAATAAGCTGCTGTAATTTGTCGTGCCCACTTTAAGAATCGCCTTGTCTGCTTCTTTCCTCCAGATTAAAAGTGGTAAGACGGAGAAGGAGTGTCAGCAGCTGCTGCTGAGGAGCCTGCAGTACCTGGAGCGCTACATTTACCTCATCCTCTTCAACACGTACTTGCATCTAGAGAAGAAGGACTCCTGGCAGCGCTCCTTCACTCTCTGGATGGAACAGGTACGCCACTTCCTCCCAGTCGATTGTAAATTTGATATTTATGGACATATGCGCCATATATACTTGTATTTTTGTGCCACTGATGTAAACAGAAACCGACATTAAACACAGGAAATGAGACTGATAACCTAACAGGCTCACACAGCGAGGAAAATGAATAACGCTGCTTTCATTAAATCACAAAATGAATTGGCTTATGTCGCAATTAGAGCTCCAGCGGATGAAAATGTCACGTAAATGCTGCCGGTAAGCCTGACAAGCTGTTTTGAATAACTCGTTGCATTCAGGCGCTCGAGGAGCGCAGAATAGACCGGCAGGTGACCTTCAAGACTAATTTTGGCGCTTGTCAATTGCTGCTCTACAGGTGTAAAGTTTTGTGCTTTTCCCGTTTCATTAAAATCCTTGCAGGGGAACAAATTTTTAATTACCCACAAGGCTGTGCGTGAAAAAAACAGAAGATAAGGGACTGTTTTTCCTTTTTTTTTGTGCACTGAGTTTCTGCACATCGTGAAGCGACTTCCCAGAGTTTCATTAGAATTTTTCAGCAGGAATTTACAAGCTGGTTCTGGTTCTATTGCGGCCTGCGTCTTCACACACTGAACTTCATCATGTCTGGGCTCTGTGTTTTTGTTGGTACATTAATCGCTCGGCCAGCTGTGGCTCTACAGTAAAGTCGAGAATTTATGTGCATTCCTGACAAATGAGTAGTCTGCGAGTGGTACCCAACACACACACACACACACAGAAACTGCAATTATAACGTATGTTGCAGTATGTTCAAGTCACATGGTAGTAAAACAATAAGTTTGGCAGGCTGACAAAACACGTCAGCTTTGATCAGGTGAAGCCGCAGCGCACAGTTTTAATTATAACAGACAAATAAAAAATTTATATTTATATGCATTTGGTTTTAATTAAAAGGTGTTTGTTGTGTTGTTGTTATCCCAGCTTTAACAGCAATTATTTTTTATGTATAAAATTGCATCAACTTAAAAGTATGTTTTTGTTTTAGCTTCATAAAATGTGTCTAACATGAAACAAACATGCATGAATCATTACCTGGCCTTCAGCCTGAAACTTTGCAGACATTTTTTTATTCCTGCTTGCGAGCAGACGGTCTGCAGACGCGCCGCCAAGATCCTGGAATGTTTAAAATTCATTGAATGAAAATCTCCTCCGTCTTTGTCCTTATCGAGGTGGAATAAACTCAGAGAAAAAACTCCGAATTCCAAAATAGACCGGGAACAATAGCTGTGAAAACAATTGTCACACAAATATGCGCGGTCGATCGGGGCATGCTCTTCCTGTTATGAATAGCAAATATATGCGGTGCATCAGAGTGACTCTAATGGCCCAGAAATGTGATGAGAAAATCCAGGCGTGCTCACAGGGAGCAGGAGCGCTCGGCTCTGCAGCAGGCAACAGAAAACACTTGTTATTATAGGATGTTTGAGTGTTTTATCAACGAGATAGGCTTCCTTTTATCCTTTGGAATGAAACCGTCTTCTTGTAAGCAAAAGGTGACACTTTTTCACAATATTGAGCTGCCTGAAGTTTGAAAAAGTCAATAAAAATGAGCTGTTGGAGCTTCCACTTTATATAAAGACTAAAATTAGGTAAATATCTCTGCAAGTTGTGCAAATTACTGCATCAATTTTTATAAAGAATATTGCTTATTTACACGTGTAGCAATTGCTGTCCAACATGAAGGACGTGGTAGAGTCGGTTGTCACTCAATCCAAAGGTTGGCGGTTCGATCCCCAGCTCCTGCAGTCTACATGTCGAAGAGTCCTTGGGCAAGACTCTGAACCCTTGCTCCTGAAGGCTTAGCCATCGGTGTGTGACTTGAATGCTTCTCCATATCCTGGCAGGCAGATTGGCACTTTGCATCTTCCTACTTGCTGGCCTTCCTGCATGCACATTCAAACCTCTGCAGATGCTCCACAACGCAGCAGCAACCGATCCGAAACAGCACACGTCCTCTCCGCTGTTCATATCCCTTCACTGGCTCCTAGTCGCCGCTCGCATCAAATTCAAAACCCTGTTGCTCGCTCACGAAACAGCGACAAAAGCGGCTCCTGTCTACCTGAACGCCCTCATCCAGGTCTACACTCCCTCTTGCCAATGAAAGGCGCCTGGTACTCCATCACAGCAGTCACTTACTAGACTCTTCTCCTCTGTAGTCTAACTCCATTCGGTCCGCAGAGTCTCTTTCACTTTTAAGAAGAAGCTACAGACCAAGCTCTTTCATGAACACCTCTGACGTTAATGGTATTGATGCTATTGATGATGATGACATCGAGGATGTCGATTAGGATATTCATGACGCTGATGATCTTGTCTTTCAGCACCAGTGTCCGATCGCACTTGCTGTTGCTGTTTGTTGGCACTTACTCATATTGTTCCCTCCTGTCTTGATCGTTGCTTGTGTTGTATGTACGTCACTTTGAAGACTAGAAAGGGCAATTAAGTGCAGTCCATTCATTTCATTACCTTATAATCTCTCTCTTTTGTTTTTGTCTCCACCAACTCTTAAAGGAAGTATTTTGCTCTTGAGCTGCTGCTCTATTTTATTCACCAGCTTGTTGCTTGCTGTGTCTGAAAATCATTTGGCACAGAGCACAAGTAGTTTATACTCAGGTTGTGAGATTTAGTTTTCACTGAAAACATTTACCTGCTGTGGCAAAAGCCCCACTGTGAAAGCGTTGAGAGTTAATCAAGCGAGAAAGTTGCGAGCTGCACAGCTTAAGCACATCATTATGGCTCGATAAAGCCGAGGAGGCCACGAGTGTTGATGCAAACTTTATACAACTCCACTCCAGACTGTTTCTCTTTGAACAAACTATTATGTCTACTTTTCTAAACCTTCGAACGCTATTAGGAACTTTAAAGCCACGTTCAGCTGCCACATGAAAAGCAGATCTGAAAAGTTATTCAGTGAATGCACATTAAAGATTTCAAGTGCTGAAGTTTGAGTTAAAGAGTTCCAATACATTTCTGTACAGGAAGAATTCTAAAGCTTCTTGTTTGGATAAGTTCCTCTTTTGTACAGTTTGTACAGTCAATGTTAGCTTCCTTAATGTCACCAATTCAGACTTTAGTCTTACCTTTCCTATGTGAAAGACTTTTTGTGTTAGCAACAAGGTCAATCCACTTTGAAAACTTTAAAATTCGACGTCTGTTTTCTTGTAATTCTTCTCGATCTCCTGGAACTAAAGCAGCTGGATGACAAAAAATGAGCCAGCGTGTCCTTAAACGTCCCGGTTTCACTCTGCTTTCTCCTCCCTTAACAGGGACAGGGGAAGGTCAGTAGGGAAAGAGGTAATCTCTATTTACAGGTAAATTTGGTTGTTCCAACAACACAAGACAAGTAGCACGAAGGCAAATACAAATAGAAATAGGAATAGATCAAAATAAAGTAAGAGGTATAAACAACTGGTATACAAAAGTCACATGGTATGGGATAAAGTGGTATATAACATGTAGACATGTAGAATCAGTAGGCAGGGATGTGGATTTCTGGGAAGGCAAGTGCTTGTAGTCCGAGCAGCAGGCGCAGGAAAAACAATCCGTGAGGAGAGCAAAAGCAGGCGGAACGCGCCGTAATGACATCCCGGCTCCCATCAGCGACTATCTGAGGATGATTTAGCTTCTTATTCATCTCTATAAACAGACATCTGCATGCTAACAGCTAACAATCTGTTCTAGATCTAAAATTCAAGTTGAGATAAATTCCCTTGACGCTGTGTCACGAAAGCCGTTCAGCGTTTAGAATTCCCGACTTCCTCGAATGCATCAGAAATGATCGATCTGACCTTTGTTCAACAAACGAACATTTTAAAAGTAGTTTTCTTCTCCTCTTGAGGACAGACCTGACAAAGCTTCATTTGACTTTTTACTAATCTGCATCATGATGTTGAAATTTCTGCAAACCTGTTAATTAAAGTCAATCAGAAGAAAAACGGTGTAACAATGCAGCACACGTAAAAGGAAGTCTTGACTGGATGTCTTTTATCGCTAAGTGCTGGCTACACGCCCGACATATTCTACTTATCCCCAGAGGCTATATTGTCATCAGACTATAGCAGATGGGATCCGAGATTGGCAAAGAGGTAACCAGACCCTTGTATATCAAAGCCATCCATCAACTGCACAGAGAGCATCATTCAGATGACACTACAATATATCAAATCAGTCGACAAGGAGCCGAGCATTCACAAGAGCATTAGACTACACCTGCATCATAGCGCTGTGGGACTCGCCGCTTTTCTCTACCACTCAGAGTCTTTCTAGTGTCAGGAGAGTTTTCATGCTCCAGTCTCTTCTTCTTTAAACACCCTACAAATGTAAAGCTACCCCCAACACAGGTCCAAATGAAAAGCCAACTTATAAATGAAAGGCGGCTAGACTTAAAATAAAATAAAAAACCAGAGAAGTGATTGGGAAAGTTGAATTCACAGTCTGCTACTCTTCTGACTGAAGGAAACCTGCTGGGTGAGCTCAGTCACTGCAGGATGAAACTCCTGTGAAAATCTCATTAAAATCACATTATTCTCCTAATTATCGTCAGAACTGTCTTTGGCTGCTACAAGAATTACATCCTTGGCTCTCAGACAGACGCACTGTGTCTTAATTAGTGAGCTCTTAGGTGTGCGGTTGACAACATTAATTATGTCTGCCAGATGCTCTGTGATAAACTGATATATCCATTCAGGTTTTAATCAACATTTCATGGTACAGTAATACATCCCTGTAGCTTTTATATCTGCAAGGCAAAAAATAACTATTACATCTATATAATCAGTAAAACCTGCACTTTTATTGCTAGCTCAATCTGCTGTTGGCTAGCACCGGCTTGTTTTTAGCTAGCTTAAAAGTAGCTAGGTAGTTTTCCAAGTGAGTGACTAATATATTAACTAGGATTACACAAAAACAAATGAAAGACTGTAACATGTAGGACTCTGAATGGAAGTTAAAGGTTGAAGTTACTTTAGCCTAACTGTCTGCTCAGAGGAAACACATAGCTACTACCTAGACTCTCTGTAAAACCTTTTACTGTTAGCTGAATCTACTGTTAGCTAGCAACTGCTTGTTTTTAGCTAGCTAAAAAGTAGCTAGCTAGTTTTCCAAGACAATGACGGATATATTAACTAGGATTACATAAAAATAAATGTAAGACTGTAATATATGTTTCACTCAATGGAAGTTAAAGTTTGAAGTTACTTTTGCCTAACTGTCTGCTCAGAGGAAACACGTAGCTACTACCTAGCGTGTAGCTGCTGTTAGCTGTATGGGTTGCCTTCCCCCAGAGCAGGGTTTACAAGCTTTTCACCGGTATGTGTAGTTGTCTGGCAGATAAAGATAGCAAAGGGCAAAATGTCGGTTGGAAAATATGCCAAATAAATAAATACTAAATTAATAATTGTGTATTTAATATTTAGATGTGTTGCTAAGATTAAATATAAACTTATATTATACAACAGCCTGGTTTTGCCTCGACTGGTGGACAGGCAAACCTGGCAACTTTCTACATGGTCTGTGAAACTGTCATCCGGGAATTTGGGGAAATCTACTTGGCAAAGCTGTCAAAAGATTGCCAGCACAATTCCCGTGTCGAGCGTGCCTGCAAGGCGTGGATTCTCATTCCAGAACCGGATCAAAAAAACAGCCCAGAGAAGCCGCCTCTCTGAGGGAAAAGTGACAAGGTCGATGAGACCTGCAAGTTATCCCAGTGGGTTGGATGGATTCAACTTTGCAGCGGAGCACTGCTGTTCAATGACGACATACATTTAGGATAATGTCTAATAATTTAATTCATGTCGAATTAATGAGGCAAATATGGCTATTCAAAGCATATGTCCGATAGTTGTTCTATATGGCCAGTATTCGGTAATATAAAAGGCCGTCAAAAAGAAAGTCTGGCCTAAACTCTGCCCTAGAGTTACCTTTATATTCAGTCATTCTAACACCTGGACCTTTCCAAAATTGAAGGAAGATGTTGATCACCTTCAGGCAGAACTCTGGGAAAACAGCAGCTTAATCCTTCAGCCTATCCACCATGTTAGGGCGCTAATTGATGATGACAGTCTCCATGGTCTGCTGGCTCCCTAAAGGAGAAACTCCCAGAAACTTCGGTGTGATATTCGACTTCGACTTTAAACTAAACTTCCATGTTTCAAAAGTTTTCCAAACCTGTTTTAATTAAATGCTGCTAAAATCACTGATCTGTGTGTTGACTCTGAAAACGCTGCAGCTCTGCTGCAGTTTTGAAAGCTTTAACCACAACATATAAGAAATCCCTGTGTGGTTTAGCACTTTTTTTATATCCCCGACCTTCTCTTCTGAACAAATACACTGCCTAAGATCAAACAACCTTTTATTCACTCCAGAGTCCGGGCTAAAAGTAAAAGGTGCATTTGCTGTTCGAGCCCTGTGTCAGGGTATTGATTTGTGCCCCATTTTAAACACACTCGTATAAAGCTCTTTACTTTTAAATCTAGCCTCACTTCTTTTCTCTGTGTTTTGTTTATTGTTTGTTTTTTAAACTCACATCTGAAATGACGCCTAGGATGGTGGCATTGCTGACTGACAGTTCGTCTCTTCTAATGTTTCTCTTTGTGCGTCCTCTGAAGCCTGCTCTGTAATTATCAGCAGCAGCGATGTTTTGTTCGGATTGAATGGAAATGAACTTCAACATATCACAGCACTAAACACTTTTTGATTGACAGGAGATCTTCAGCATAAACACAGCAGAACAAACGACACGGCACTGTTGAACCAAACGCTTAATTAAAATGAATAGATTTAATCATCCCTGAGTTTAACTGCTCCTGCAAAAGTTAGAAATGGTCAGACTCTGCCAGGTGAGACGGTTCCTATGGCAACCATTCCCCTTGGCATTAGGTTTAGGATTAGGTGTTATCTTCTGAATGATTTCTGAGCCCGTAGGAGACTAACACAAAGGACAGGAAAGATGTCAGCGGCTGCTGGGACGGGCCACACGTCGACGCACGTACATCCAAATATCTTGTTTGGTTGAGTTTGTAAGATGCTGATTTTGCTGCTCAATCGGTCCTCGTGGATTATGTGATTGGCTGTCACATGTCTGGATTATATCAAGGTGAGAATGTGGGATATGAAACACAAAAATCATCACAAGAATGAAAGCTGCGCCTGGTTCCTCCTGCCCTACCAACAGACAAGAAAGCTTCACTTCAATCTGATCCGCCCTCAGACTCTAAGCCCGGAAACAGTGCCTCTCCAAAGTGTGCAATGTGGCATTACATTGCCTTCACCGAGTTACAGAAAAGACAACGACTCCATGTTTGTTGCACCTTTCAAAATAAAGTTGCAAAGTCCACATAGAAAGAATTAAACCATTAAAACGCTTTATAGGACATCAGGAGTAAAGCTATGTAATAATCAAACACATACAAACACACGTGATACATTTTGCCCACACCATCAGCAGTATAGTGATGCGTTAAGTGGCCCAGTTGCAGCAAAAACTGGCATCAACCCAACCAATCCGACAGAACCAACCCGAAGGCACAATCATTAGCCTATCACCAGTGACCGTGGCACGATCATTAATGACAAACTGTGAAGAACCCCGAGGCGGCGGTCGGGGGTCACCGCCATCCCCGGCCGTGCATTTGAAGCCTCGGTTACACAACCGGGCAGATCTGAGCGGCACAGGCCGTCCCGCGCCCCACGCTGGCTGGTATGCATGTGTCTGTGCATGGACTAATTTGATCTGCGCAGCGGCTAAAAGCAGGAGCACAGTGTTCCCAGTCGTTTGTGCCAGCTGATAAAGAGTCTCTGACCTATTTGGTCGTGTTTATTTCTGTTTAGTCGGATTGTTTGAACACAGAAGGACGCGTTTCACTGCTGGATAAAAGACGCTAATTGCAGCGCAACAATGCAGCAGTTATGTACATTTTTGAAGCAATATAAATGGCGCTCATGGCTCATGTTTAGTCGGATTGTTTATACACCGAGGCGTATGTTTTATGGTGTTTCACTGCAGGATAAAAGACGCCATCACCCATCAGAAGTCAGCTGTAAGTTTTCAAAGCAGTATAAACTGCTTGTGTCTGAAGTAAAGTTGTTTATTGCCTCTTTATGTACACGCTGGACAAATATTGTCCCCAGCGTCATTAGCCCATGTTGCCCGGCGGCCATGCAGCGAGATCAGAGCAGAAACATCAGAGGAGTTATTGGAATTGAAATCCATGTTTGCTAATCCAAAACACGGCCCTTCACACAATGGCAGGACTTGTGTACAGTGCATACCAGGGATGCCTGCAGGAGAGGTACCCTATCACTCCAGCTGTTTTGATGTGTGGCACAGAGGCCTCCCTGTCCCCCTGCACAGGCCCCGGTATGTGCTGCCTTTGAGATAGCCGACTGTGGGAACGACCAGCGCCTCCTCGCTGCCCGGCTCCTCCCCGTTAGCTCCGGCCCCCTAATGAGTATTGACGTTTGTGATGTCTTTAATGCAGCCTCAGAGACGGCTCTCCCTGACAGCTCTGCTTAGTGTCACCAGGAACTTGTCACCGCACTCCGACAACTTCAAGGGCAAAAAGGAAAGTAGAAAAAAGCCTGGGGAGACACGAGAACTTGCAAGTGGCGTTCAAGACTTTGATTGATGCATTTATAAAAGTAAAGCTTGATTTAAATGATAAAACATTAAATATTAAACAGATGATGAAATAATCCATTAACATAATATAAAGAGTGGTGCCTCTGAAAACCCTGAAGGCGAACTTCTCTGTTACCAGTCTGGGGCTGCATCCTTCGAAGGGCGTATTTGAAGGCCGATTGCGTCACAGCGGCGTGTTGAAAGCTGTCCCAATTCGAAGGCTCCTTCAGAAGCGGCCAACGCATACGTCCTCCTTTTCCCGGGCCGCGAAGGATCCATCGGGTGCATCCCTCGAGGCCCAATGTATCCTAAGTTTCATTGTGTGCCAATTCAAGCGAGATGGCGGACTCTAACATGGCCGATGAATACACTTTAAATGTTTGTGGTTTCAACTCAATCGAATCGCTAGCGATACACATTAGAAATAACGAAAGGGCCCTTGAAACACATTATCTTTGATACAAGAGGTAAAGTTATGTGACGTTAGTTATGGTAGCTGGTTTGCCTGCTAGCTACCTGTTGCTAGGCGTCAGGAGCGGCGTTTGGTGACGCAAGGGTAAGGGTGGGAACAGCTGGTGACGCAAACAGGAAATCCTCCCTAGAACAGACGGTCGCATTTCAGTTCGCCTTTAGCAGTCTACACAGGCTCCTCCGTAGACCGCCTCCTTGGAAGGATGCAGCCCCCGAATTGAGACACAGCTTACATGTCACATTCACCCTTTCACACACACGCATTCATTAACTGACGGTAAAGGCTGCTATGCAAAGTGCCAGTCTCCAATAGGGAACCATTTAAGCCACAGCTGCTCACACGAGGAGGAAGGGAAGATTCAGTTCCGCTTTATGGGATGAAAGTTTCAGACACAACTTCAGCAACTGAACTTTTGCCTTTATTGTGTCGGACAGCTGAAGGGAGACAGCAAATGTGGGGAGTAGCGCGGGGGATGATGTGCACCAAATGATTGGCAGGCCGGGAGTCAGACCTGCCATCAGTACATTGAGGACTGCAGCCTATGTACATAGTGCGCCTGCTCCAACCGAGCCAAACCAGCGCCCCAATTTCTGCAAAATATTTAAGTAGAAAATGTCCAGTTGAGGCAGATCGCTGTCCAACAAGGAGTCTGGTTCTGCTCAAGGTTTCTGCCTGTTCAAAGGAAGTTGTACCTTGCCACTGTTGCCAAGTGCTTGCCCATTGGTGGATTAAAGTTGGTTCTCTGTAAATAATATAACAAAGAGTACGGCCTAGACCTGCTCTAAGTTTAATGAGAGAACTTTTATTGTGATTTGGCAATACAGGAATGAATATTGGCCTGACACGAGCAAATCTCTGGCCTGGCCTTTTAAGTCGTTGGCGAGAGAGGTCATAGCTTTGCTGAATCCAGCCTGACTGCAGCTGGCGTCCTCTGTGAAGGAGCCAGAAGTGAGACAAATGGAGACAACAAAACATCGCTGGCCTCAGCTCTGACCCGCAGAGATTGCATGTACTCACGCTTGATCCCCCCCCCCGAACATCCGCTTTCGGGAAATCTTGAAGCCCTTGAATGCACCAGGAGCAGACGGGCCTCTCGACACTGTTGCAGACTCGCTCATCGCCTGTTTAGACAGCTGGCCTGTGGAGGAGATGAGTCAGGTTAAGTGTGCTGGTTAAACGGCACAAAATCAGAGGACCTCCTGAGAGTCCCATCCACTGACTAACTGTTCTGCTGCACCCACTCATTTTTTCCCAGCAGGCAGACAGCCTGGCAGCCGTCCAGGAACCCATCAGTGGTCCATTACTGCATGTGTTTGCTTTAAAGGCTAAATTAAGACACGGTAATAGAAGCTGCATCATCATCTGCTCATAGTGAGGCGGCTTACAGAACAGGAGAGGTTTCAGTTTGACCCATTGTCAGATGTTTGAGCGTTACACGATATCTATTGTAAGATTAGATTTTGCGCAGTCAGCATGTTGGTAATCTAACCACACTTTGCGGTGCCTTGTGCTTATTGCTGCTCAAAACTGGCCTGCTAAACTATAATCATTGTCAGTGAAAGAGATATCTTCATACCATTATTCCTATTCATTGTTCCGTTTTGTCCTCTCAGCATTCAACCTGACAGTGCAGATTTAAAAGCACTTCATACAGGATTACCTCACAGCCTCAGGAACCAAACCACAGTCATATTCTGGAGTCTTTCTTGCCCTTATTCACCCGGATGTTTACACGTCTCTCCTCTTGCACATTCCTCTGCGCTCCGATTCTGCAGACTTCTCGACCGCCTGAGGATAAGAGGGAGAAGTGCAATTGGCAAAGAAGCGTTTCAGGCCGTCTAACCTCGCCTGAGTCATTCCCTGAATGTCTTCTTGGGTCTTATAAACTTGCCAGCAGCTGGCGGTTAAGCCAGGAACTGTATCGATTCCAAGCTGAGAGGATAAGCTGCGAAGACGTCTTTACTGCTGCTCGTGGCCACAAAAATGAGCTGGAATACGTTTTCATGTGAAAATCGATACAGATATCTGTAGGAATAAAAACTCTAATGGACTCCTTTAACAGAATTTCTCTGTTGTAGTCTCAAGTTTAATGGCTGAACATCACAGCCGAGCATATTTCCCTGAAGCTCCTCCTGCAGAGTAAACTTGGCAAGCTGTGGCGCTCCTAATGAGGTATTGAATCTTAAGCGTTATTGCAGGGCAGTCGCTGTCTGCTGGGTTTTGTTTGTATTTGTTTGCATTGTTTGGCTTTATGGCCAGATGTTTCTGGTTGTCCGTGGTGCTTCCCATCAGTCTTACAGTGTTTGACTGCCACGGCAGAGCGTGAGTCAGCGTGAGCGGCTGCTTCACACGAACGCCCAACGCTCTCTTCCCTCGAGGGACGTCGCTCGCTGTTCATTCAGGTCTGACTCGGGCAAACGCTGAATAACACTCAGGCTCCATGGTGTTGTTCCAGCGCTGTCCTTCAGCACAATAGCAAGGGAGGATGGTTTTTAATTTTTATGTTAATATATCCTTTCAGCTGTAAATAATCTTTGAGGGGGCTCTTAAAGTTATTATCCTTATTCTACCGGTCACACATGGACGCGTAAGGAACCGAGCTGACGAACTGAAACCATTGTGTTTAGTTTCTCGCTCAAGGACACTTCATCACGTGAACAGGAAGAGGTCAAACTGGGATTCGTCTGTCGCTGCAGACGAACTCCCGAGCTTGATGTTTTATTTGTTCCAAATTTAATGGAAAGATATCCTTATGGACGCTGTGCTACAAGCAATTGTACTCCTCTTAATCTTCTGACACCTTTAGTTTACGGATTCATATTTAACACACGTCCGCTTTATAAAATAAGATTGTTTAAATTTGTCTTTTTCTTATTAAAGACCTGTAGTGCATCAAAACGCTGCCAATAAAATAGTACCAGCTTAAATTCCAATGTCTCTGTTAGGGATAGACCGATTATCGGCGCTGATATTCGGAATTTTGACGCTTTTTTTTTTTTAATCCGACGGCCGATAAGAGATCAATTTAAAACTGGGTTATTTTGGCTCTGATGCATATGCTTAAAGGCATTTAAACAAAGTGAAGTGTTGGAGTTTGTATTATTCAAAATCTTGACGCCAATATTTTCACTTTTACTGCAAATGAATATCGGCTTCAAATATCGGTTATCGGCCTCCTTGACTACTAATAATCGGTATAGGTCGGCCCTGAAAAAACCATATCGGTCTATCTGTAGTCTCTGTACTCCCAGTTTTATAATTTCTAGATCAAACCTCCCAACAGAACATAAAGTAGGTTACCTATAATTGGCTGTATCTCTCTCTTCCTGCTCTTTGACCTGCATACGTGGAAGGCCTAAGGCAGGACGATCATCATTAGAGATCCGTCCAGGGCACAGGACAGAGCGAGCATTAATCACAACTGAAATGATATTGATTCGACCAACACAGGATGAGGAAGCGGAAGCTGTGGAGTTGGGGTTCAAAGCGGCTTGTAGAGAAAGCGTCAGACGTTTGAATAAGGTGTGTGAGATCGGGTGCTTGGAAGGGGATCAGCTGAGCCATCAGCTGACGTGTGCAGCTTTGGGTCGGTCGCTATCAGCTGACGCAGACGGGAGTGTGAGCTGAGCTTGGTTTCATTGCAGGCCGGGGCTCAGTGTGACATTTTATAAACATATGAAGATACATGTGAGATTGCAGCCTTTCTTCATCTTTGTGTTGTGGGCTGTTGGTCGTACGTAACCGCTTTGAACAGGTAGCTTGTACTGATCAGCCGTAACATTATGACCACCTGCCTGACATCGTGTAGGTACCCCTTTTGCCGCCAAAACAGCCCTGACGTGTCGAGGCATGGACTCCACTAGACCTCCGAAGGTGTGCTGAGGTATCCGGCACCAAGATGTTAGCAGCAGATCCTTTAAGTCCTGTAAGTTGCGAGGTTGAGTCTCCGTGGATCGGGCTTGTTTGTCCAGCACATCCCACAGACGCTCGATTTGATTGAGATCTGGGGAACTTGGAGGCCAAGTTGTTGTCGTGTTCCTCAAACCATTCCTGAACCATTTCTGTAGTGTGGCAGGGAGTATTATCCTGCTGAGAGAGACCACTGCCATCAGGGAATACCGTTTCCATGAAAGGATGTTCCTCAATGTTCACGTAGGCGGTACGTGTCAAAGTAATATCCACATGAATGGGAGGACCCAAGGTTTCCCAGCAGAACATTGCCCAAAGCATCTCACTGCCTCCACCAGCTAGTGCATCCTGGTGCCATGTCTTCCCCAGGTACGCCGGTTTTCCTTCCTTGGCCCTTGTCAAAGTCGCCCAAATCCGTACACTTTCTTTCCCACTTTTCCTGCTTCAAACTTCGAGGACAAAACGATCACTTGCCGCCTAACATATCCAACCAGGTGCCATTGTAACGAGATAATCAATGTTATTCACTTCACCATAACGTTGTGGCTGATCGGTGTATTCGACAATAAACCCTACTTTTCCTAAAATGCGACTCAAGTGCATCCCTTTAAAACGTCCCTGCGTCCCTTTAATTCAAGGTTCCTGTCAGCAATTTTACGCCTCCAAGCCTGAGCTGAGGTAACCCTGATGACAATATTGAGGGTAATTTTTGAGAAAAATCTTCCCACCGAAGCCACAGAAGACCGTATGCAAACGCTCCACAGGCTGGATAGTAGTAGCAGACTAAAGTTGAGTGGAGTGCTCCTTTGAGTAAACTTTTTATTTCAGACATTTTGCGTGTAACAGAGTTATTTCAGCTTGTGGTGTTGATATTTTTTGACTTAAGAGAAGGACCTGAATACTTCTTCTACCACTTCCTGTTGTTTCCAAACCCACAGCAGATACCTATTGTTCCCATGCAGCAGCTGCACATGTACAAAACCAACAGATAACATGTTTAACTCTGAAAAAGTGGCGCTCAGAGCTTTTGTGTGGCCGCGATGGACAAATAAAAGAATGGCCTGGCTTGCTGTGTCGCCTCCTCATTAAGATTTCATGTGTTTCTGTGGTAGGTGGCCGCCAGAGCCGGAGTTTATGACATCCTCAACCAGCTGGGCTTCTCCGAGTTCGAGAACCCGAGGGACACGCCGCTGGCCCGGCTGCGCTACCGCTGGCACCAGAGGAGCATGCAGTCACTTCCTTTCCGCGGGGAGTTCATCTGAGAGGGGATCACTGTGAACGCACCAGGACAGAACTGTGCTTTTCAGAATAAAAGACATTTACATTAACGTTCTTATGCCTTCTTTATTTACGCCTGTATTTAACTATTGTTTCTGCTTTGTTTTCCAATAACTCGCTGGCAATGTAACATGCAGTTGGTGTTTTTATGTTGAATTTAAGCCGAACGTGCTCCTTTATTAGAGGCTGATATTTGTGCCTTTGCCTTTTTTTATTCTAGAGTTTTAATGTACTAATATTTATGTATCTTTTTTCCAAATCAAGCCTCTTATTTTTACAGGTGAGACACTTTTAAACCCTCCGTTGGAACGAGATGAGAGTTAAATATTGTTATGCAGGAGAGACATTCCTCTGTGTTGTCAGCCAACAATTTTGGCTGTATGTCACAACTGTTTGCTGTCGTGTGACCTGATATTTCTCCTGAGCCCTGTCCTTTTCTCCTCGGCACAGCTGTCATCAGTGGCTGCGCGTTTGTTTGTAGAGGTGTTCTGTTTTTAAGAGGCTTCCCTGTGTACATACGAAGGCTGTTGTTATTTAAATGTTAATGTGTCCCAACCTGACCTGTTTGAGGAGGTTACACAAGATGCTGTTGTTAACACGTTTTTTTTTGCTACAGTATAACACCAATCATGTGTTCGTCTGCTGCACCTGTTTCTTCTTGCATTTACTTACATGTGTCATGATACAGGTACTACGAGAACTGCTTGTTTGATTTTACTTTAAAGCTGTAACTGTGTCTTTGTATTTGTAAACATTTTTTTTTCCATTTAAAGTCCCTTAAAATGGTGACATCACTTCCTTAATGTGATGTTGAAAAATCAAATTTTTTTGTCAGTCAAAACCGAGCGCCTTCATTTCCCACAATGCAACCCGGCCAGCAACAGTTTGGTTAGAGCTTAAGGTGTGTTATGCTAGCAGTGGTTAATGTAGCCTGTTGTAGCTAGCCGCAAAAGAGGGGTCTAGGAAGCTAGCTTCTTTTTAACCTTTCAAAACTGAACTTTTCAGCCTCACCTGACTGTAGGGCTTTCACGCTGCCAGCTCAAGGCGGGATTATTGCGCCTCTGTTTCGTTACGTCTTCGATGTAGAACGCATGGAGGCGGAATGGTGCGGCAAAGTCGTTCTGCCTCTGAGCCGGCATCAGAGGTAGTAACAGAGGCGAAACAATGTCTGTGTAAACTGCGGAGCGGAACAGCGCCGTGTGTGTGTGTATTTGAAGCATGCGCTGTGTGTTTACACCTCGCGCATGTTTTGCTTCCACAACACTGGAACGCTATTTAAAAACACACACTGGGGCGGCTTAACGCCGGCGTCGCGTGGTCCAAAGTAGAATGACAAAGGTGGAATGAGGACGGAGCTTCGTTACGGCGCTGAGGCAGAACTGCAGTGTAAAAAAGGCTCCTGACTCCTGTGACATCACTTGAGGCATATTCATCAGAACTCCCTCTGGGGCTACAAAAGGCTTAAAGTAATACTCTCGAAGATTTTCATTGAACCTATGGCCCACTGATGAAAGCCTTTGCATTTGCAGTATTACAGACTGGGTGTCTGCGGCGCCCAGTTAGTGACGCGTTTTCCATCACCCAGCAGTGGTTGGTCTGCCAGAGAGAGTGTTGCGAGTAAACAGTAATCTACTATGGCTGAACAAACAAAGAAAAGATCGATGACTACAGATAAAACTTCAAAAGAAAAAGAAACAAATTCAACGCTCAGATGAAGGCAAACAGTCTAAAAAGGAAAGCGACCGTCAGCGAGGAAAATCAAGAGTTACAACCGTGACAAAGGGAGCCAGCTGTAGGCGTAAATTGTGAAGTGCGCTCAAGTTATTACTGTTAATCGCCATAGGTGCTGCCAAAGTGAACGCAACCCAGATAACCACTTTAACACAACAATTTCACATATTCGCTTGTACTCCCTTTAGACCTGTAAACAGACTTTGATGTGTTCCCCTTTAATCTTCTCTCCTCTCAGGCTGCTCGACCCCCTGACTGAAAACAGTTACAATTTTTGTGACAGTTAAATTTATGTTTGCAAACAGCCTGCAAATACTTTGTGTAACCGGGGTTAAAAACACACTTGGTATTAGTTTATGAAGGATGAATATATCATTTGACAGCCTGTAACTCTTGTTAGAAAGAAGGACGTATGATTCATTGTTTAGGTCAATGAAGTAATTGCATTGTCGGCTGAACAGGGCAACAAATAGAGCGTTGTTTTTGTCCCAACACATTCCGATCATTGTTTAAGGTGCTTGCTTTTCTGGATGATTTTAACTGTTCAGTGTTTCTTTAATGATTTTTTCTTTTATTTGATAGTTTGTTTTTCTATTCCTTAATTTGCTAATTATGTTTGTAGTTGTAAAGTAACCTGTAGCTTTAAAAGCCATCGATCCTGCCTTAAAGCCACAAACATAAGCCAGAAACAATCCTTCCTCTAGATGCCTCTTTTTCTTTCTTTTCTGCCCTGTAAATAACAGAATCAGACTGATTGAGTACAAATGGATTTAGATAGCTAATCCAAACCCATCTTTGTATAAGGACACACATGTGCAGGTTGTAATAACACCCTAACATCGTAGCTATGCTCTTAATTTAAGGTTTTTTCTCGTTATGGAGGCAGTGCGTTTCCCTTTATTCACTGTATGTGCCATTCATGTACTTTTTGGGGGGCTGAAATAAACTAGATTTAAGAGTCTGCGTCTGCTTTTAGTGTCATTTTATGGTTCGTTTTACTAAAGAGAAAATAAAACACATCCTCCTGTGTCAGGGATCTGGCTGGGAGCATTTTCAATAAAACAACACTGTGCAACAGAGCCAAATAATTGTCTCTTCCCTCCTCAGCTTCCTGTCTTTCCCCCTCCTTATCTCGCCATAATCTCTTGCTCCAGATACGCACCGCTAAGACTCCCGCTCGTATATCCGGACGGCCTCTTTGTCTTGTGTCAAAGCCAACCTCGGGGAGCGGAGCGGGTTATGAGCAGAAAACAGATGATTGATTGTTGGGCTGAAATCTTAACATTTTCCATATACAGTCATAAAGAGCTTAGGCAGATCAAAGGACTAATCTGGGTTTTCCTTTTGATGTGGACAGGTAGGGTCTTAATTAAAACGAAAAAAAATATGGTCACTCTCGTAAGAAAGGAGGCCTGTGTGGGGATTAAAAGCCACCGGCCGGCACATCAGTGAAGCTCACTTGGCTTCGCTGGCCCTGCTTTGAAAGGCTGATATCCCAGATCACTTCCCGTCTTGTAAGTGCATAGCAGGCTTATCTTTGGGAGCGCGGAAGTTGTTAGGATTTTATCACACCACGGCCTATCCTGGATTATTGTAAATGGAAACCGAGTGATGCTTCTTTTATAGTTTATTACACTTGTTTCCTTTTATTTGGCTGGGTTAGCGCTCTTTGAGCGAGACATAAAAAGGTCAAATGCACAATAAAACCAACGCTTTTATAGAGCAGAATGTCTGTTTATAAATGTCTCTTCATTCTACCAACAGGGACAAACAGGTTAAAACAACATTTGGATATGAAGAGGGGCTATTCAGTTCCAGCATATGGCCAACTTGACTCCAGGTCAAGATAAGCCCAGGACATGAAGACCATGCTTGGATGATATAGCGGCCCCCCTCTCCTTTGAAATCCCTTCCAGACTCATTGAGATACTCCCCAATGTGAAACTCAAGCTAGCGGTTCTGAAGGATCCCGAGATTACGGCGGACAAAGAGCGGCTTTGAGAGGTGAGCGGGGAGAGGGGATGTAATGAACTTCATGTGAAAAGCTTCCCCCTGCAGATGAGAGAGCTGCTCAGGAGAGGAGGGCGCGGTGCCAGTGTGCGGCTGAGGGGCGCGCAGGTCTGCCGGCGTGCGCTTTGATTGTTCTTGTGTGGATAAAGGCAGCGTTACAAACACCTCAGAGGCTGAAGTGTGCTCTCAGGCCTCTCAGGGATTTCATCTATAATAGGAAATCTGTAAAAAAAAAAAAAAAGGATCTTGTTAAAGCTGCGTTGACAAAAAAGATCCTTGATAGGCTCTGTGTTAGACACTCCACTGAACAGGGTAATGAAAAGTCTGAGGGGGGAAATATACTGTACTAGTTGAATTGATGGAGAGCTCTTAGTTGTGCCTTTTTGAGAGTTTTGTTCGAGGCCCTTATTCCAGCTAGAAGTGGAAAGTAGTGTCGCTGATATCAAAGTCCTGAAGTGGAACCTGTGATCACAGCGTCCAAAAAGTAGAAGTACCCCATATAAAGCTGCGCATTAGCTTTTGTACAAGCATGCATCATGGAAAAGTGAGTCAGACCGCAGCTGTAGCTCTTGGACCTACATGTAGACGGGCTCCCAAAAGGCCTAGTTTGACTTGAAAGCCGAAAGTCAACATCATTAATGTTTCTTGGTGGGGTATTTGGTCGGGGCACTTTTCAGCCAAACATAAAACAACACAGATACGAGGGCTCGTAGGGGGACTTGGTCTGTCTGCTGACGTCTGGCGCCAATGAGAAATCTGGATGTTCTAATGACCCTTCCAGCTTTTTTTTGTTTCCTTGGTATAGAGAAAAACTAAGGTCAGTCAGAAAGGACCAAAGGCACAAACGAGGCGCTCGAAGTAATGTGCGTCTTCGTCCGTTTAATACAAGGCTACTTCAGGAGAACGTTAGCTTCCAGGAGAATGTTAGCTTCTAGGAGGCTGTTAGCTTCCAGGGGAATGTTAGCTTCCAGGAGACTGTTAGCTTCTAGTAGACTGTTAGCTTCCAGGAGACTGTTAGCTTCTAGGAGAATGTTAGCTTCCAGGAGGCTATTAGCTTCCAGGATACTGTTAGCTTCCAGGAGGCTGTTAGCTTCCAGGAGAATGTTAGCTTTCAGGAGACTGTTAGCTTCCAGGAGACTGTTAGCTTCTAGGAGAATGTTAGCTTCTAGGAGAACGTTAGCTTCCAGGAGAACGCTTCCAGGAGAATGTTAGCTTCCAGGAGACTGTTAGCTTCCAGGAGAACCTTAGCTTCCAGGAGACTGTTAGCTTCTAGGAGAACGTTAGCTTCCAGGAGACTGTTAGCTTCCAGGAGAATGTTAGCTTCTAGGAGACTGTTAGCTTCCAGGAGAATGTTAGCTTCTAGGAGACTGTTAGCTTCCAGGAGAATGTTTGCTTCTAGGAGACTGTTAGCTTCCAGGAGACTGTTAGCTTCCAGGAGAATGTTAGCTTCCAGGAGAATGTTAGCTTCTAGGAGAGTGTTAGCTTCCAGGAGACTGTTAGCTTCCAGGAGAATGTTAGCTTCTAGGAGACTGTTAGCTTCCAGGAGAATGTTAGCTTCTAGGAGACTGTTAGCTTCCAGGAGAATGTTAGCTTCTAGGAGACTGTTAGCTTCCAGGAGAATGTTAGCTTCTAGGAGACTGTTAGCTTCCAGGAGAATGTTAGCTTCCAGGAGACTGTTAGCTTCCAGGAGAATGTTAGCTTCCAGGAGGCTGTTAGCTTAGTTTAGTTTAAGATAAGATAAATAGCTAGCCAGAATCTGTCCAAAGGCTGTTAAAGCTCACAAGTTGAGGTTTAACCTGGGGTATTTGTGGGCCTATTTCTTGTCCAGGCATAGTGATTTTCCCGGGGTCTCTCCTGGTTGCCTGCCCGACTTAGGACAATAAAAAACTCCATCAGATGTTACAAAATGAAACTGTCCAAAAATAAATTTAAGTATCAGTCGTGTTATCAAGTGGCCCAGAAATGTCACAGGGTACTGTAGCTTTGGTTCTGTTCAAGTGGGTTCAAGTGACGAAGCCCTCTTGCAGCCATTGTGGATATGATGATAGCACAGGACGAGGTGTTATGGGGCAGGAAAGAAGAGCCCTTTTCACACATGCACTGCACTTCCTGACATTGTCCAGGTGGGCTGCATGTATGAACGCAAACTACCAAATTTTTCACCCTGACTTTATGTGAACTAGTGGCCTAGTGAAATGTCCGCAAGAGGGCGCCTTTCAAATCACTCAAGGCCACCTCACAAGGCTGATGTGTAAACGCAGCAGATAATAGTGAAGAACATTCAACGCGGGCGAGTGGGCGGAACGTTGACGTTAATATAATGCAACCAGTGTGAAACATCCAATGTTGAAGAAGAAGACAGTAAAAGATGATTGGAGAGATGAAGAGATTTTGGAGCTTATGGCTGTTCGCCTGGGACCGAAGCGTACTTTTTACGTCATGTCCTGCCTCATGAGACAGTTTTAAAGCCATGACAGGGATGTTCCCTAAACCTACTTTATGTTTTACATCAACAACATGATGATTAAGATCCCATACCTAAACTAGAACTTATACTATTTCCATAAACCTAATTTAAGTTGCTTTTGTGCCAAACCAATCCTAACATATCTTTGTGACGCCCTTTAGTGTATTTTTCTTTCCACTGTGATTTGTGGCAGTTTTTGAGGGCATGTAAAACGCTTGTGTGTGTCACTCTAGAGCTCATTTTCACTTTTGAGGAATTGCTGAACAAGACGTGTATGCAACTCTTTCCGCCAAACGTAATGTAAAACAGTTGTGTTGTTTCAGGGATAAGAAGAAACAAGAGGACATAAAACATTCCCCTCTTCGGTGGGAGTAATGATAAACCTCTGACACAATTATAGTGACACATATAACAGAATTGTTGCAGCTGCTCGTACAAGAAAGACTCCCACACTCATTACAGTCTGATCACATTTTCCTACAGAAAGTCAAGTGAAACTCATCGAGTCTGACCCGGGTCATAACTCAGCGCTCACTCTGAACCGCTCGCTCCAACAACCTCTCCGTCCACACGGGACAGAGGACCATAATAACAACGTCTTCGAGTCGCTGGTTTGTAACTTGGCAAACGCAGACGCTCCTCTTCCCTCAAGCTGCCGGGCAGACCAGCAGCTGCTTCGCATCTCGCTGCATCTCGGAGATGAAAAGTCACATATTTTCTCAGCACGCTGGCATGGCGAGACCACATTACAGCACACACCGAGGCCTCCGCGGCTCCACAAACTGTACTCTCACTTCTCTCTGTGGGAAGACGGTGGAAGAAGCCTGCAGCTGCAGCCACGCAAACCTGGTTTTAACGCTGTCTGATGAGGATTTTTCAGTGTAGAAATTAAGAGTTTGACTTTTAAATGCTTCTCCGGCTATTTTCAAGTGTTTATACTTCAATAAAACCCACGTTCGAAGGCTTTCCTCGCATGAATATCTGCGGCTGAGCGTTTGATTCACTTTTAAACAAGAGTGTATTAAAGCTTTTACTCGTACTCTCCCGTTGCGAAGGACAGAGTGTTCTAATGCGAGCGCTGTAGTAGAAAATTGTTCTGGTGTGTGGACTTAACCACAGACTGCGAGTGGAGCTTTTCATTTCAGAGGGGAAATAACAAGGCTTCTAATTGAATGCTAAGCTATATTGTGGAATTTTCGTCCTGGCTTTAAGACACAAACAGAGAAAAAAAAAGAGAGAGAGAAAAACAACAACACAGAGCAAACAGTATGGATGGAAAAAGAGCATAAAACTTCTTACAAGGCCATTAATGGTTTCCATCTCTTAATGCCGTGTGGTTAGTTTCCATAGCTTATTAATGCACGACTCTGGATCACCATCCTGAGGGGGGGATGAGTGCGTAAAAGCCCCACCTGCTCTGCATTGACCATCCAGGAAGCATGGAGGTAATTAGCAGCAGAGTGAGAGTGCATTGGGGGGGAGGTAAAACACACAGTTGAGTAACAGCGCGGGGAAAAGAATGTCCAGTCTAGACACCTTTTTTCCTCGTACCTGAAAGTCAAAACTCAGGTCCAACCCAACCCCCCCCGTCCTCTTCCCCTGATGGATTCCAGAGTTGTTGGTTCAGTCGCTGCGCGGTCACGTCTGCACTGCAGCGGGGCGAGTGAGCCGAGGCCAGAGGAGTCCCGGTTCCTTAAGCAGTCATCCAAAGTTTTAGCAGGCCGTCAGTCCACTGTTTAAATCCGCTGTGCTGCGTTTTCTCACATACTAAGCGTGTAATGATGGTGTTGGATTTGTTCCCGTTCTGTAAATGGATCATATGCTCACAGTGACATCTGCAGGATTAGCCCAGATTATGAAAATATGAAGATACAAGCTGCATGATGTGGTTAAATTGGTAAATGCAAGGTGTGCTTTGTTGGCACTAGAATTAACTTCAAAGCACAGGTAGCTATTAAGTCTTATTTAAAGTAATAATCTCGAAGATTTTCATGTAAATATATGCCTGTTAAGTCACTATCTATCGCCGAATGAGGTAACACAATGGTGATTGAGCCTATGGCCCACTGATGAAAGGTGTCTGGTGCGACTTTTGCCGGAAAAATCACAAGCGGTGCCCAGTTAGTGACGCGTTTTCCATCACCCAGCAGTGGTTGGTCTTCCACTCTCTGTGAGTGTTGCGAGTAAACAGTAATCTACTATGGCTGAACAAACAAAGGAAAGATGGATGACTACAGATACAACTTCAAAAATAAGTGAAAATCCAAAGACAAAGAAAGAAATTTGACGCTCAGATGAAGCAAACAGTCTAAAAAGGAAAGCGACCGCCAGCGAGGAAAATCAAGAGTTACAACCGGAGCCAACCGTGGACGTCACACATGCGACACTGTCTGGATATCTGGGAAGTGTGCTCCTGCAATTACCGTTTATCACCACAGGTGCCGCCAAAGAGAACAAAACTGAAATCTTCAAGATTACCATGTTAATGATGACAGGGTAACTTTAGCCATAGCACGCTAGCACTTTATATACCTCTATATGGATAGGTTGACTATTTTTAAGGTCTATCTTAAAATAATATGTACATTTACGCAGTTTTTGGCTGCTGTAAGTGTTCCTCCTTTCCATACTGGCTCTGAACGTAGTCCCTACTTTTTTTTCTTCCTACGCACCATAAAAAGGTATTACATTTGTATCCAAAAAGACTAACTTTGGCAGATTTGAAGTCCAAATACTTACTTTTATTGTGAAATTTGTGTAAATAAATTGATAATTGACATATTATGAAAAAATTACGCTACCAAAAACTGTTTAAATACACATGTGGGCATGCGGGCAATATTTTAAGATGGACTTGAAAAAAAGGTGAACTTATCCTTTAATTTTTTACCTTTATCTGGGATAGCAGAGGAGCCTCTGGCTTTAAGATATGTTTAATCGTATTTAACATACTTTTAGGTACTTAATGTTTTATATATTTCTGTATTTTATATCCATTCTGTGATCTCCAATATGTGTCTAATGCCTCCCTGTAAACCAGCATTTATAATAATGATCAAGTGGAAGTAGATTTTATGAACAACCCAAAGTCTCTGCTCCAGGCATGTGCACTGGAACTTTTCGACCTCTGCCACCACAGATTTACAGCCGTGTTATCGCTGACATGTGTTTGTGGACTAATGTAAACATTAATGAGTTATTACTCTGCATCTGGAAGAGTTTTTCACCCCCTTTGAGGCAGAAAATAGATTTTCAGACTGGATATTAGCTGTGGAGGTGGACACGATGATATAAGAGTTACTTTTTTGAGTTGAGAAAAAAGTCGCTTGGCTAAATATGCGGTTGTCTGGTGGAGAGCAGGCGCTCCCACTGTTGGCTGCTCGTGGATTCAAGTGGAGCAGTGGAGTGTCCCGCAGCAGAACCATTGGTGCGTAATGGTGCACGACTGGACGGCAGATGTTTCACCACCGGGACACTCTGTCTCTGCACACTTTATCTGAACTCCTCCGACTTTTTTTCTCGGCGTAGGCGTGCGTTAACTTGCTCTCCTGCCTTTTAAAAAAGTTGTCAGAGGAAGGAAAGGACGAAGGAAAGACGGAGAGGGAAAAAAAAGTGGGCTCTCTCTTCAAACCGTCCCGGTTTTTACCGGGGAGTTGTCGTCATCAGCACCCCAGCTATCCCCCCCTTTGCTCCCTAAATGGATGGGGCAGTCTTGGTCTTTGCAGTTCAGCACAGGCCAAAAGATTGGAAACAACTTGTGAATATCCGTGAGTTTGGCGTCTAGAGGGGAAAGCTCAGAAATGCCCGGCTGGCTCGCTGGAGCTCAACTCTGAGGACTTCTCTCCTGCATTTGTGCTTTTTGTCAGCAGGAAGGACTGTGCTCAGAGTTTACAACAGAAAGGAAAACTCTACTCTGAAGTGGCAGCTCTCACACTACAGCCTCGCTATGGATTGTATGTATTTATTGATGTGCTTTTCACTCAGTCACTTATTTTTGCATCATATTTTCGCTGCAGAAACGAAAGGTGAGTTTCATTTTCCCTGCTGTGCTTTTGCACTGTGTGTAGAAATGCACTCTAACGTGTAATAGTGGGGGGATAATGATAATAAATGAGGGTCTATTTTTATATAAAGGTAAACATAAGAAGTCTGACAGCCTCACTGTTCTGGGTAAACACAATTCCCCTTTATCTACACGGGATTTAAACTTATAAAGCAGAATAATCTCAGCAACCTGCCTATGCTTTCTATTATTATATGTATGTATAGTTTAGTTTTGTCCTCTATAATAAAAGCATGTCTTTTCAGCTAACTCTGCTTTATAGTCTTCTATAGGAACTGGCCTTGGCTCTTGTGAATATTTTCTCACTTGACACTGTCTGTCCCATCAGAAAAACTCTCTGGAAAGTTAAGTGAATACGGTCTTATCGTGCCGTTCAGCACAGACTCCCATGGCCGGTACATTTCTCACGTGGTCTCTGCTGGAAGTGGAAGTAAAGATGCTGGTGGTGCTGCTGCTGCTGATGCCGCCTCAAACTTTGGCAGCAGAAGAAGAAGGGTGGCCCGCGGTGCCCCCGAGATGCCCTCGGTCACCCCCGCCTCGGCTCAGCACTTGTTTTTCAATGTCACTGTTTTTGGGAAAGAGCTGCACCTCCGTCTGAGGGCCAACAGGAGGCTGGTGGCCCCGGGGGCTTTTGTGGAATGGCAGGAGGACTTTGTGGAGAAGGCCAAGGAGCGTATCCACGGGGACTGTGTTTTCACTGGAGACGTGAGCGACATGCCGGAGGCCTCGGTGGCTATCAGCAACTGTGATGGACTGGTAAGTCACCAATGCACTCTAGATAAATGAATCAGACTGAGACAGATGTAGCCGGAAGATGTGATGTGTTGCCTTCTTTGGAGTAGTCTCAAAGTTTTATGGGTTGGCGTGTATTTATCCGTGATTAAAAAAGTCAGACAAATGTATCAGCTTGCACGTGCATCTCATCCTTACATAATGCAACCGCTTAAGCAGGCACATCTGACTCTGATTAGAGCGGAGAGGGAGCTAAAATTGCAACGTTGCGGCTGCAAAACCAAAACAATTAGCTGAAAGATGCTAAAGTGCTCTTCAAGGCTGAGGGGAGCTGCAGAAACAGGTACATAATTCCATGTAAGTTCGTTACCAGAAGTGACCCCTTATGCAACTGTAATTTCATCCACAAAATATTAGCTTAAAAGCTTTAAAGAATTAGCATTGATTAGCTAAAACTTGTATAGCTCTGGATTGAGTTATGGGAACATAGGAGCACATGGATGGCTGCAGGAGTGGTTTCCAAAAACATCTTGATACTTAAAGCAGTAAAAGCTGTCCACCTTTGGAAACTCTCTTGAATCCCAGCTGATATAAAGTGAAAACATTTTAAAGCAATCTTTCAAGCCCGAAGGAGTAAAGCGGTCGATTCCAGCAACTTTAAGGTGGAATATCACCATAAACAGCTGTTTTAAGCATCCTTAGCGTTGGCGTGGTTTCACTAATGCTTTTCAAGGTAGAAATCATTTCACAATGAAAGGCCACAATCCAAGCACACCTCCTCCTTGTGTCCCCTCCATGCCTGCTAATCTATTCGTCACTCTTCTCAAAGGCGGTCATTTGGTCGGTCTGTGATAGCGCAGAGCGATGGCAGGTGAGCCGAGCCACTAATGGATGTTTGCAGTCGAGCAAATTAGGGTGAATTTGCAAACGTGCATGTGACATTCGAATTGGCAGGTTGTGCCAAAAGCGAGGCTGCTCCTTTGCTTTTTCTGAGTCAGCTCTCTGAGTTGTGACAGAAATAACGTGTGGAATGAGAGGGGAGATAACCTTTCGACCCCGAGGCTTTTGAATACCTTCAAATGAGACAGAAACACACTCGGTCACAGTTATGAGTCCTGTGTTTGATTATGACAACCACTGACACTAAGAAAACGTTAGTCTTTGATTCTAGTCTGTAGCTGACAGTAATTAAGAGTCTTTTGGCCAGAATTTCCACAAGCCCATAATTTAATCCTCTTGATGTGTTTGTGAGGACAACTGAGGCTTTATGTTGCATCAGCACAACACAAAGAAACAAAAGACCTCTGTTAACCTTTATATTCTTTGTCATCACCACTGCATTTCCTCTCTCTCATAGATTTTCTGTATTAATACAACAAAGTGCACTGAAGCTGAGAGATCTAAGAAAAGATTTAAGATATAAGTTATTTCTTGCAGGGAGTGAGACAATGCTATGCTGTGTCTTATAACAAAGTCATTTCCTGAAAGGCAACTGTGTGTGTCCTTCAATGACTGCAGGCTAAAAGTGACGTAGTGGTCCCCGATAGTGGCAGCACAATGCTGGGTTCAATTCACTATATGATATGAAGTTAGTTAACCAAAGTGCCCAATGTTTTTAGTGTTATTTGATTTTAAACCAGGCCAGAAAGCAATAATGGTTTAGACGTTCTGAATTACAGTGTAGAAAAACCAAGGAGTTACAATCACAGCACAACATAAACACTGCACTAAACTTAGCTTTGTTCTGCTAGCATCTGCTCTGCTCAACCTCTGGGGTTAAAAAGCTAAGCCACCGCAAAAGTGCCAACAACTGCAGTTCCTCAAATGACCACTTGAGGCTGTACTGTTGGCAAGTTTTTATATAGATCACCCATTGGAACTGAGGTTTTAAGTTAAGCATATTTAATGCCATAGTTAAGTAAGACAGGTTAGTAATGCTAGCTCAGCTAATTTAAGCCATTGAACCTAGAGCGTCTTACGTCTCCATTTTCTCCTCCAAATATGGTCACTTTTGGCTCTGAAAATAAGATGATAAAGGCCAAAATGCAAAACTCGATCTGCTATCTTCTGCTCTTGTAGCTTCTGCTTTGCTAGGTTGGCCTGCTAGCTTCTCTTCTGCTAGCTTTTGTTGTTCTGCTAACTTCTTTTCTGCCAGATTTTGTTGTTTTGCTAGCTTCTCTTCTGCTAGCGGCTGTTGTATTGCTAGCTTCTCTCCTGCTAGCTGCCGTTGTATTGCTAGCTTCTCTTTTGCTAGCTGCTGTTGTTTTGCTAACTTCTTTTCTGTTAGCTGCTGTTGTTTTGCTAACTTCTTTTCTGCTAGCTGCTGTTGCATTGCTAGCTTCTCGTCTGCCAGCTGCTGTTGTTTTGCTAACTTCTTTTCTGTTAGCTGCTGTTGTTTTGCTAACTTCTTGCTAGCTTTTGTTCTCCTAGATTTTGTTGTTTAGCTAGTTTCTACTTTCGTTCATTCTTACTTATGTGACCTTTTTTGTTCTGTATTCTAATTGTATGTACTGGACAGTAAACATTATAGATGTATCTGAAAAATCATTAAAAAAGTCATAAAATATCAATTTTACCCAATACAGTGCTATATTGTCAGCGCGCTGTTTTTTACACAAACAGCTGTAATCACACTAATTTAAAATTGAGAGCAGCTCTTAAACATGACATTTCCAATCTAAAAGACCCATGCCATTTGAGTCGAACACAACGGGGTGCGTTGTCATGTCGTGTTGTTGTCATTTGGGTTTTTAGAAACGCCTATAAAAGAGGAAACTTTGGGTCTTTGTACTGTGTTCAGTCATATTTAATAGATGACATTTATGACAAACAATTATGGCAAACAGGAGGTAAAAATGTGTTGTATGATTGCTGAGTGGGTCGTGCGGGTCACAAATACTGTGAATAGACATTATTCACCTTCAATAATGGATTCTGGCTGATGTGAGGAGACTGTAATTGGTCACGGGCACTTGCGCACATATTGCAAAATGTTTTGGGGTTTACAGAAAAAAACAGAAAAAGTTTCCTGGTTTTGTAAACGCCTTGGATCATGGTAATTCCAATATGACAAAGCATTATTCACACTGTGCATTGCACTCATGGGTACTGTGGAATTTACAACCAACCAAGAAAGAGTGTTTTCTCAAAAACAAGCCTGCATGTGAATTACATATCCCTCAATCACTCTGATATTCCCTCAAGAGATTCCCATTTTGCTGCAATCCTCTACAAAGCCCCCTTTGGTTTTGCTTAAACCTGTGTTTTAAAAGAAATCCACTAATCTTTAAAGATGTGTTGTGCCAAAATTTGTAGGGAAAGTAAGGCAACAAAAAATATATTGATGGAACGAGACAAAACTTCAAGGACCAGACACAACCTCTGAAAGCAGGCAACAAATTCTTATTGAAAAGCAACCTCTTTAAGGTTTTTAGCTTCATTATGTCTTTCACTTCTCATTTGGTTTAATGGACGTCCAGAACCAATTAGGCATTAGGTCCACAAAGATAAGGTAGAGCTTCTTTTACACTTGTTAAAAAGACTGGTACCTTCCTCCTCTGAAGCACATTCTAAAGGACGAATGAATAGATACCATGCAACGTACGTTTTTGGTCATCATTTAAAGGCTGCAGTCACACACTTAGGAATATTGTCTATGCCTTTCTTTGCATCAAAGCCAACGTAAACATGGACCTGTCTGTGCATGCAGGGGTGTCTGGGGAGCTTTTGAAGATTAAAAGACAGCTTGCAGGCAAATTATTTAGTCTAAAGTGTCTGCTTGATGTGAGGACATGGAGGAGATCATGTCTGATGAAAGGACTGAGTGTAAGAGAAATAAGCAAGTTAATGATGCGAGGAGGTCACCGCATGCGGGCCAAATCTTTGCAGTGTACTGTACAGTACTCTTTCTTCAAAAGTATGTTTGATGTGCAACCTTTTAGAAAACACGCACAAATACAAGATGTACATCACAATTGCAATTTTTTTTTTTACAGTATTTTTATTCTTACACCATGTGCATTCCTGGAAAGAGTGCTCAGACTCACACACACACGTTTTTCAGCTATTTTTCTCCAATACGACTGAATTTCCCTGATAAGCAATCGTTTTGCTACACTTCTTTTCAGCTAGCTTCTGCTCTTGTTGCTCCTCATTTGCTTTGTTATCCTGCTAACTTTTGTGCTAGCTTTGGCTCTTGTAGCGTCTGCGTTGCTTGTTGTTACCCTGCTATCTTTTGTGCTAGCTTCTACTGCTAGCTTTTGTTGTTCTGTTCTGCTTTGCCAGCTTTTGTCGTTCTGCTTATGGCGTTTCATTCATCCTTACTGAAAAGCTCGGATTTGGTCCACACAACTGTTTCCATATTCAAAAGTATTTTTGATGTGCTACATTTTAGGTAACATGCACAAATACCAGATATAATCACAACTAAGAGAGATTGTGATTTTGAGATTTTGTAGTATTTTTATTCTCACAGGATGCGCTATCCTGAAAAAGAAGTGCTCAGAGCTAACCATTTCACTTTTCACTCACTTCAATATGACTGAATGTCCCTCATAAACACTGGTCATTGTTCAGCTGGCTTTGGCTCTTGTAGCTTCTGCTTTGCTAGGTGTTACCCTGCTAACTTTTGTGCTAGCTTTGGCTCTTGCTTCTGCTTTGCTAGGTGTTACCCTGCTAACTTTTGTGCTAGCTTTGACTCTTGTAGCTTCTGTTTTGCTAGATGTTACCCTGCTAACTTTTGTGCTAGCTTTGGCTCTTGTAGCTTCTGATTTGTTAGGTGTTACCCTGATAACTTTTGTGCTAGCTTTGGCTCTTGTAGCTTCTGATTTGTTAGGTGTTACCCTGATAACTTTTGTGCTAGCTTTGGCTCTTGTAGCTTCTAATTTGCTAGGTGTTACCCTGCTAACTTTTGTGCTAGCATTGGCTCTTTTGGCTTCTGCTTTGCTAGGTGTTATCCTGCTAGCTAGATTTTTTATTCTCACACATTCCTGGAAAGTAATGCTCAGAAACATTTTTTTCAGTTGTTTCACTTCAACACGACTGAATTTCCTTGATAAGCTTTGCTATCAGTGTGTCCTCAGCGGAGAGGCTGCTCCCACAGAGATCCCTAATAGCATGGAATGACATCACCGGTAACAGATTACGTTAACTCTGTCTCCTGCCATGTGCCCGGAGGCGCCAGATTTAAGGCATTCCAAGCTCATGACAGATAAGACATGCATACAGTAAAGCTGCATATTAATCTGATATCTTTTGGATATATGTGGTCGCACAGCACTGCCAGCTGAGGCTGCAGAGAAAGTAAATGCAGAACGGCACAGTTTATGTTGGATGGACCTGTCTGGGATATCTTCCCTTCCTACTAGATGGCAACAGCTGTGCGCTGCAGACAAGCGTGAGCTATTGTTGTGTAGCGACAAGTGATGGCTATGATTAAACCGGGGCTGCTCATGTGATGGGAATTAGCACAGATGAGGGGCTGATTGAATTACATGTATGATGGAAACACAAGTGCCTGACAAGCCCTAGTTGGACGAGCGCTATTTCTGTGTTCATCAGTTGAAAAGAGAGAGAGCCACCTAGCAACAGTCTGCAGTCCGTCAGCTTATTTGGGGAGTTGGGGGGGTGCAGCTTTCCATTCGTTGGAGATGGAAAATGCTTGCATAGATTGTTCTATTCATGAATGTTTGTAGGGAATTCTGTACACGGCTGGTCCCTTTCCAGTATTCCAGGATCCTCCGGTGTTCCAGGACTCTGCTGGCACGGAGCGGGAAGTCACTAAATTAAGAGCTCCGTTAGTGGAAGCCCGACAGCCCAGCCAACAATGTGATTGATTTCCTCTGTCTGATCTTTATTTGCAGCAGCTTAAGCACGTCTGTCTAAAACTGTGCTCATACAAACACGACATTATCCAGGACACACACACCTGCACACACACAGAAACACAGAAACAGATACCAGTAAAGGTTGCTACCACTTCTTCTTCTACTACTGCTGCTTCAACTACTTCTTTTCCTGCAACCACTGACCGATACTTCCACTGTTATAACTTCTTCTTCTTCTACTACTATTTCTACTACAAATGCTACTGGTACTATACTGCTACTATACTTCTTCTTCAACGACTACTGGCCTTGTATTCCAACAGATGGTGATAATACGCTGCCTGCCACAAACCAATGGCTTTACTGCTTCGGGGCCGAAGCTGTAGCTAGCTTCGGGGCTAACTCCGAGGAGTCATATGCTTTATTATGCACAAACACATCCTAAGCCATACATTAGTTCTGTTGTTCACACAGCTACCGATCACTCTTTTCTCTGCTCTTCCGCTGCTCCAGTCCCCGACACTTGGCGTAACTCGTGCACACACACCTCCGTTCTCTCTCCCTCGCTCTACCACCCCACTCTCTCACTTAGCTCTTCCCCAAACAGAGCAACGCTTCTAGTATAAGAAGAGGTTGATGTTAGTGTTCGATTGGATTCCATATCACGTTGCATTCGTTCGAACTTGATTTTTGAGAAAAGTGACAGCCCTACTACTGATACTACGATTGCCCCTTCTATAACTTTTACTGTTACGTCTACTACTACTACAACTTCTTCTTCTTCTTCAACTACTACGGTTACTTCTATTGCCCCGACTGTTACTTTAGCTACTACTACTACAACTGCTACTTCTTCTTCATCTTCAACTTCTACAGTTACTATTGCCCCTACTGTTACTTTAACGACTACTACTTCTTCTTCTTCAACTTCTACGGGTACTGGCCCGACTGTTACTTTTGCTACTACTGCTACTACTGCTACTATTTCTTCTTCTTCAACTACTACAGGTATTACTCTGACCCCTACTGTTACTTATGCTTTTACTTCTTCTCCTTCTTCTTCTTCTCTTCATGCTATATCTTCAGCTATTGGTACTACAACTACTTCTGCTGTTAGTACTACTCATACGGCTTCTCCTTCTACTTCTGCTTTTCATAATAATAATATACAATGATACGATAATTAACCCTTTAAAATACACTAATTTTAAGGTTATATTCAATTAGCCGCTAACAGGAGCCTCGTAATCTTCTACTTCACTGAAGTGCTCCTGCTAATGGTTAAATTATCATGATTTCTCCCCTCTTTGATATCAGTCCAATGCAGATGAGTGCAGGTGATTACGAGTCCAATTTTCTCCTCATAATCCTCGTCCTGATCGCCGGCTGTGCTTGCCATTTGTGGCCCGGCACAGTAAGACAAGGAAGCTGATAAAAAGGAATCAGGTAGTAATCCCCTGCTTCCACAAGGTGCCACATATGGTTATTTTATTTCCGTGTCTCTGCTGAGTCCAGCACCACTCCGCTGTGATTTACTCCCCGGTTTATTGATCTGCCTGGTGTTAACACAGAAGCTTTAATCCAGCATCACGGACGTGTCCGTCGCTGCCAGTATTTCACAAATTGTTATCTAATCTAAGGTATCATTTTCCTCAGATGTAGGTCGGATTGTTAAATCAAATTAAAGTTTAATTAATGCTGTCCTCTCCAAAATAAGATTGCATACCTTGATCTATGCGTTTGACAGCGGATGACCTTTACTAGTCTCTTCCTCTGTGACTCATGTGGCTCAACAACGAGCGTGCCTGGAAGCATGTGCTTCGTTTCTAATCGATGTGCCTCAAATTGCAGGTTAAGCTCCTGGAATGATGCCCGGACTTTGATTTTCCTGCATGTTGTGGCCTTTGCTCTATCTTTAGATTGTTATTGTCACTTATGCACCTTCAGGGTTTATCTCTTTTATTAGCTACTTGTGCTGCACCGAGCGGGTGAAAGACTTCAGCTGCCAACAGGGTCGGAGCCTCTCCGAAATTACATACAGTAAATATCCGCCTTCAAAGTTGCTCGAACCAACGTGTGGAATTTAGTGCTCCGGTGAGCTTAAGGTTCTGCTATATTTGACTTTACTTTTTAAGACACCCTTCCTCCTTTGGCGTCTTTGGGTTTTTTCAGTGAAGAGGAAATGCAGGAGGCTCATGCTATCCTCAACAATCAAATGAAATCGATCAAACCACCACATCGAGTGCATCCAATGTACAGTCCACACAAAGGAGACAAACATTCCCTCTTTGACAGCTTAGTTCTTGCAAACCCCTCGCTACTTTCTAGCTCCATCCTTGCGTCCAAAATAAAGTCCCTTTCTGCTCCGGAAAAAACAACATGGCAACAACCATAATGCCAAACTCACTATGATATCTTTAGAGTGATCAGAGATCCCAAAACAAAAGGGAGATTGTGGCTTTGATGTTTGCTTCCCATGGCTCTTTGAGAGGAGATTGAAGCCAGGGATGAGTCCGAGACTGATGGATGTAATTGTTCTCTGGGGACGGGGTAACAGAGTCCTTCTTCTAATCAGCTGTCGATATCCAAAATAGAGCTCAAAGCTTTGAGCTAGCTACAACTGTGTTCAACCATGCTAGGGGCTCTGTGTTGTGCTTTCAGCTAAATGCTGACATCGGCTTAAGTGTTCTAACATGCTTCATGTCATTTTCACCATTCTGTTTTTAGCGTTAGCATGCCACATGTGCTAATTAAAACTGAACACTAGTGACGTGCGCGCCATGAGTCAATCCATCGAAACAAACGATTCTTTTTACTGACTCGAGTCCTCATCTTCTCTACTAACTCGTTCACTGACTCACCCCTCCTGCTAGCCACTGCAAACTGCGAATTTGAGGCGAGACCACCGTATAAGCCTCGCCCTGTGAGAAAAAACCCCACTTTGGCGCTTTAACTTAGTACTCGCTCCCACAGTTCGGCATCCGGAGCTCACTCCCTGCTCTCAGCTGAAGGTCTGACTCGAGTTACACGAATCATCCACTAACTCAGTACCTGCTCTCCCAGCGTGGCAGGCCACACAAACCGCACACATTGATGGGACAACAAGCGTCACAAACCGGCGAAATGTCTCGATTTACTACCAGAAATTGATTAGTTAGGTCCGAAAACAATCGGAATGTCTTTGATCTCCATTAGTGTTAGCGGAATGCTAAACCAGAAGTTAGCCCGATCAGGCGACAGAAGTCTCTAGTGCGCCTAGTGTGGGCCGATGGGGACTCAAGTAACCCGACTCTCTTTAGTGAGTGACTCGTACACACTCAGGTTAGTAAAAAGAGTCAAACCTCCCGTCTCTACTGGACTCAAAGTGCAACTTGTGCTAATGGTAATGCTGTTAGTTTGACGGGAATTTGGTGATAACAAGATGCTCAACGAAACCAAAACAATACATCTTGAAGCAGGCATGCCAATCCAACCATTACTTGGTGCACCTATTGACCTTGAACATCCCCATTCCCAATACCATGCTGTATCACCTTTAACTGCCTTAATGACTCTTTCAACAGTTGGATTGGTGCAACTTGTTAGGGCTGAATGCAACCAGGCAGTAATCTTTGAGAGGTCCAATAAGGGCGGAAAATGGTTGGTGTTATTTTTACTCGTCTAAAACATGGCTAACCTGGTTAATAAAGATTATTGTTGAGCCTTTGAAATGACAGTTTACGTCGTGTACCCTCCTGACTTCTTCTCAGCCCGGCCCAGACTCCACCGTGCAGCGTACAAGTGTTTACACTCGGTTCCCCTGTAGGCCCTTCCAGATGCTGCTGCTGCTCTCTCCCCTCACAGAGCCGGCTTCACTCTCCACCCGCTGCTGAAATAAGAGACCTCAGAGGAAGTATTCGAGCATGTCTTACTTGGCATTTCCTGGTCGGAGGGCTGGACAGATTCTTTCACTCCTCTTTGCCCTCACTGTCACAAGTCAAACCCTTCAGTTCGCAGCGTTCGCACGCTGACGTTAAGGACTGACAACACAGAGGAGATTATTTCGGTATGGTGCTCTTTTTGCTGGACTGTGTTTAGATTTCTTTTCGCAGCTGTAAAGAATCTTGTTGGTATGCTGCGTCATAAGCGTAATGATTTACTTTTTGCTCAATAAGGCGATGGACATGATAAATGTCATGTGTTCTCTCCAGGGTGTCCAGTTTTTCGCTCATTAAGCTGCATAGAAAAAAATGAAGAAGCCACAAAGAAGAAACGTGGCAGCTCCAGACTCTGGGTCTTTTGCTTCATTTTTTCGCCTTGATTGGACACAGAGTGTGACAGGAAACATGAGGGAACAATGTTCTCTGGATGGACTGAACAAATTATGTTGCACTGTCCGCCATTAGCTCCAAAACTCCAAATTTTGTAATTAAAAAAACGTGAAAAACACATGTCTAAGTGGATTCTCTCTCTCTGTTTGTTTGGACAGTCCGCCCACCGTCCACACGGCACTGCTGACTATAAATTGCTCTCAGGTGTGAATGTGAAAGCCCATCCGAGGCAAGTTCACACTGCGAATCCAAATCTGTTTTATTGGCTCAATTGTAGGTTGATTGTAGAAATTCTGGAGGAAAAAAACACATGAAATGTGGTTTAAAACTACACGTGGAGGTGGTTTAAAATGCACATACAGATGCCTCTCACTGTGGCAGCTCAAAATGGGATGTCAAGTTGTCTTTTTTCGCATCACTTCGGACCCAACACATAAAAACCTCGTCACATGCACTGACAGATGTGCATCATAGTGGCTGCAATAGAACAACCTTCGGGCTGAGTTGACAGAGATGTTATTTTTGAGGGACAAGATGATGGCTCTCCACGTCTCATGCTTCCTTGTTGGAAAGCCACATTTCAGCATACGTAGTGAGTAACGTTGTTCAAAATTCATTCGGATGTCTTGAAAATAACGGTTCAGACAATAGACAGTATAAAAAGATGGACGACATGACAGCTCCCTAAAGGTGAAGCCAAAACCTCTCTATCGCCCCCTGCTGACTGGCTGCAGTATCGGTCATAAAGCCCGCCTCCTCCATGTTAACAGATGGGACATGAGTCAAACTATAAAATCAAAATACACGTCAAATAAATGTTTCTCAACCACTGTTTCTGCCATTATAGTTAGTTCTTATCATGCTGATTTACGTCAAAGTGTTTCTGACAAGTTTGTGCTGTAAAAAGGATGATTGACAGCTCTGTTGACAAATACGGCTCCTGCAGCCGATCTGTTCCTGATTAGCAGAGTAGAGGAGGAACGGTGAGAGGAGACGTAACTAAAACAATCACTACAGTCATTGAAGTTTCCATATCTGTGAACGTCTGCGTCAGACCAACACAAGAAGCTGTTCTGCTGTTAAACACGTCGACGTGCGAGATCTTTGCTGTTTTTTTTCAGTAAGTTAAGTGTGTGTTTTGGTTAGCGGAAGTGGCTACTGCACAGCTCTGGCTCCAAATGACGTCACCAGCGCAAGATGGCAGCGCCCTCACAGGGGCTATTTTGGCTTCAATTTTGTACAAAGAGAATAGATGGAGACGCATCATCCATCTTTATATACAGTCATTGGTGCAGACAGTCTGATTTTCCTGCAGTCTTAACGAGCCTGAATGCCCCTCTAAAAGCAGATAAAAAAGAGACATGAACCGGCAGAATATCACTTCACTGTCAGTGACTGAACTCAGAGACAGATTTATAACCAAGACAAAAAACTATAAACTGGAGATCAAAAGAAAACAGAGAATTCGTTCACTTTTTAAGTGAACAGAGACAGAAATACACTTCCTGCTACAATGTAAAGTATAGATTAAGATGAGGAACTTGAATTTAACTGAATTGTTTTGTAATATCCAGTGAACATCCTGCGGCCACACTTACAGAAAAAACGGTGTAACAAGGAGGGAAAACTTTTAACAATCACCGTGGAGACGCAAAGAATAAAAAGATGGATTATGGCCCCTCCAACTTATTTCAGGTGGATGACAGCTTGAAGGCCAACATTGCTGCTCACAATAAATGATTCATCGTGCAAGCTGTTTTGCAAACCGTTGTTGTGTCGAGGAAATTGACCAAAAGAGGTGACAATTATGATTCATTGTGATTCCTGATCTGCTAAAGTGTCTGGAGATATGCAGAAAGAAAGAGCACTAAATACCAACAAAACAGCTCTGATATTTATAAGTTAATCCAGCTCACAGAGACACAAGTGAACTTAATAACTTCATCACCGGAATTACCAAAGACGGAAGACAAACAACTCGTCTGTGTGCTCGCAAAGTCCTCAAGTTAGGGAAACAAACAGAAAGTTATGTCTTTACTGAATCTGTGCGGATGAATATCATTTAAATCTGTAACAGCTTTCAGAGTGGGAACACGTTCACGCATGTTCAGCTGTGATTGTCGCGGTAAGAGCAGAGCAGAGCTGGATGTTGGCCTCTTTGTGTAGCCAATCTGAATATTTACCATCAGTCACGTTCGGTCTGCACACATATTGATTTATGTAAATCTTTGTGTGCGTTCTCTTATGCATCGAGCTGTTGGCGATCAAAATGCTGCATTTTCACCTGCTTTGATGCAGAAAAGAAGGACTCTGGAGAGAAGTGTGAGGGCCTGACACCGTCACACCAACATCCACCTGTGCAAGTAGCTACTGTTATTGCACACATCTGTGCACCCATGGGTGTGCAGCTCTTAATTAGGTTTGTGGCATTGTTGGTGCATTGCTTTTTAAGGCATTACATTGACTGACAAACCTGGTCTATAGTCAGTGGTGCAGTTCTAGACTGCTATTTAAAAGGCACATTTATTTTGTTGATGTGTTTACACAGTTATAGTTCATAGTAATAAAAGTTTGCAGTCAAAATTCTTAAACTAAGAAATCAGAAACAAGCTAAACAAAAAAAAACACATAAAAAAATAATAATATTTAGCAAAATGTACAAAAAATTACGACAACAGTAGAAATTAAGTAAGAAAAAAAGAAAAGGGGGAAAAGAAGGGGGGAGACAACAAACAGGTCGGCTACTGGATTCAGGCGCACACATCAAATTCAATAGGCACATATGAGTTTATATACATACATATCCATATCTACATATATACATATACACTACTTATTCATTATTCACATACACAGAAATGTAGACACATAAACATACACACATATTCAAAAACAAATATGTGTAAAAAACAAAAAGCTGCATTGTTAAGAACATAAGATGTGCCTGTGGAGGTGGGTTTCTTTCAGTCAGCTTTCTGCACGCAGCTTCCTCAGTTAGATAAAAGTGCATTTGTTCATATGCAGTGACATATACCGAGGACTGAGAATAATCAAGGTACACTGCTGTTCCTTGTGCGTAAATGCAAATAGTTTCTCTATACTGTCAATCACAATGATTCACACAGTGTCCTTTGTGTAGGAGTGGGCACTAACAAAGTGTAACAAAATGATGGAAAAAGCAATACACCAGATGCAGGAATGGGAGATAACAGACGAATACAACCCCTCTGCACCTTAAGTTGCACCTTACTTTGCGCCCAGATTTGCACTGTTTGACTAGCAAAAGGGGGGATGGGCACAGCTTAACGCTCTTGCATCGAGCACTTTAGACTAATAGCTTAAATACTTCATTGCCTCATTTTGACAAATGCAACTGTTTTCAGATTGTGCTCTCCTTAAACCGAACGCATCCCGCAGCAACATCTTTTTGATTCTTTGTCGTCCACCTGGATTCAGCTCCTTTATTCCTCTGTCACAGGAACACTTCGAGTGCAGCTGCTATTACGCCGTGCAAAGAAGGAAACGCTTCAACTGCAGCGTTTGTTGCATTTTTGTTGCTGATGGCGAAACACAATTTCTCGGTATTTAGCAATTACTGCAGAATTATTGTTGTGATGGAACGCAACTGAAAACATCAGCTGTCAGATTAAAGAGCACGCTCTTCTTTGCAGAGCGGCCATGTTATAACTGACAGCGTCACTCAGGTAGAAATTAATCTCAGTAAAAGCAGAACCTTTTTTCTAACCCATAATTCAGTGCTGCTAAAAGAAGAGTTGAGTTTTGAATTACAGCGGTGAACACGCCCCCCTCATTGTGACCCTGATAACATCCCCCTGACTGTATACTTACCTTTGAATGAAGGCAGCCATATCTCGGCTGCACTCTGCGGGGGGCTGAGAGGGCGACCAGGAAATGGCAGAAATGTTAAAGTAAAGTGGCGCACAACAGACAGGTTGGAGGACGTAAACGCTTTAAAAAGTACATGGTAAAACGTCATCACGGGGTTTGAAGTCTTTGAAAAGTGCAGACTGGTATTAGAGCTTTTAAGAGAAAAGTTTCTTTTAATGTATTAATGACATAAAGGAGGTGGAAATGTACAGCATTACTTCTCATCATCTACTGAAATCATGTGGACACCCAATAAAGCTTCTTTGAGGGATTGAAGGGCCCCAAATTGTGCGTACCTGCGTCATTCCTCATACCAAACCCCTCTCAAAAATCTTCCAATTGATCGTGCACGCTCTAATTACTGCCTGCAGTGGAATTACCGCCCTTTGAAGGAGGATGGCTGCACTAATTGAAGCCCTCTTTTTCCAGGCAGGTCTGATCCGCACTGATAATGGGGAGTTTTTCATCGAGCCCCTCGAGAAGGGCCAGCAGGATGTGGAAGTGAAGGGGCGTGTCCATGTGGTCTACCGCAGGTCAGCCATCAAGCGGGAGTCGGGCCAGCGGAGGGAGGACCTCCACAATGAAGGTAGGCGAGGAGAAGCAGCTTGACGTCAGTGGAAACAAAAAAGCACTGTGTGTGTGTGTGAGTGTGTTTTGACTGCATGCGTGTATGAGGGTGTGCACGTGTGGGTTGGTGTATACGTTTAAGTGCACTAAGAGTTCAGAGCAGAAAGGACTGAATGATAGTAAATTGTAGAACAGAATAGGAGGGAAAATTGCCATGAGATTAGTCATTTGTGAAATGGAAAAAAGGAGAATAGCGGAGAACAACTTGAGAGCAACATGTCAAAATATCAAAGATGAAAGCTTAAATGGTTCAGCTGCATTAAAGAAGTACTGGCTGTCCTTTTATTACGACTTATTTATACTTTACAACCAAGATGGTTCTTCCTGCTGCAGCCATTGGTTTCCATTTAATTTCCTATGCAATGTACATCTGTTAGCAGACTCGCTTATATGACAAATCTGCTAAGAATTATCACTGGACTGTGCAGATCCCCTAAACTTTATTCAACCAAAACAAGGGAGCTGAAAGAAGCTACAATGCTACACAGACTTTAGGGCCTTCTGGTTTCACTTTGTTTTGGTTCATTCTCACTTTTCTCATTAACCTTGTTTACAGTTGCTGGCAGGCATTTGTACGACGGAGTATTAGAGCCACATTGAGGAGGGAAAAAATCTCCAAGATTTCAAGAATATTTTACGAGAAAATAGTCATAATATTACGAGAATTAAGTCGTAATCCTACGAGAGAAAAGGTCATAATATTACGAGAATTAAGTCGCAATTTTATGAGGTAAAAGTCATAATATGTAATATTATTACTTAATTCATGTAATATTATGACTTTTTTTCTCATAACATTAAGAGAATGAAGTCGTAATTTTAGGCTGGGGTTAGTCTTTATCTTATTTTGAAGGGTAATATCAGAAGAGCAGCCAGTCGCCTGCGCTAAAATGACTTAAGATCACGAGTCATTTTCAAATAATATCACTTATCAGAGTCCTGATAGTTATGACAAAGTGGTGCTGAAGCTCCGAAAGATTAAGTATTTTGTATTTGTGAAACCTATACTAATGTATTGATATATAGCTGTTTAGTGTGCTTGTGCATTACTAGGCAGGAGATCTTGCATGTTCTCGCGAGGTACATGTATGCGAGCTACCAGGTGTGCTCAATACAGCTCCGGCTCAAGTTGTGTTAAGCCTCCTGTGCGATCATTTACAAGCATAACTAATACTTCACACGTTCCTCATTTTAGTGAAGACGACTGACTGCTCTTCTGATATTTATAATATTTAGGAAACAATCTAAAATTACGACTTTCTTCTCTTATGACTTTATTCTCATAAAATTACGACTTTATTCCCCTTAATCTCTATTTTGTTTTTCTTTAATGTGGACCTACTCCATCGTACATTTGTACACTATTTGCACAGCACCAAAGGTATGTTAGATAGCCATGGTTAGCGACAGGCTGGTGTACACAGTGGAGAATTTAGCACCTAAAGGACCAGATGTTTCCCTCAGGAAGTGGTGGAGATCAAAAATGGAGCAAAAAGAAAATTGATTATTGGACCTCATTCGTTGCGCCAGGCAAGTTTTATATGTTTCTCATATGTTGCCTTTATTTGAGGGTATTTGAAAACTATTACAATTCTACAGTGACAACAATTAATATTCACCTCGATGGCTTATTCGACTTTTAAGAGCCTGACGATTAATTTAGAGACTGAACTGACATCGATTAAAACCAGCGTGTTGAAAAATACAACCCAAACTATAAAAGTGAACATAATTACTTGCAGTTAAAGATTTAAAACTTGGAAACAAACTTCCTCAGCCTGTAACTTTTGACCTCACTTTTCTACATTTATTTGGCTTAACAGCTGAGGCGGTGCTCCCTAAACCAGCTGGTGAAGTGAGGAATGCTGGGCTCCAGTGGTAGTTCTGGGGACTCTGTGAGGAGGAGGCGGAGGGGGGGGGGGGGGGTCGACCTTTTTGCAGTCAGACGACTCACCTCCATCATGCATTCCTTCTCTACTCCTGCCTTACAGCAACAATAGCTTCACCATCTGGTGGAAAACTCTCACTATAATCACTCATTCACTCAGCTTGTAGCGGATGCATGGGCCTTTAAATTTCACTCTGCAGGCTTTTTGACCTTCAGGACACTTTAAAGTAATAAGATTTTAATTTAAATAAATGTCTGTTAAGGCGCCCGATCAGACAGAGCCCGTTTTAGCAGCTGGGGACGGCTTTTTTGTCATTGTTTTCAATGAGAGGGATGCTTTTCGTGCGCTGCCTTTGTGTTGCAGAGTACCTTGCTCTGAGCGCCTCGAGTTGAAAAATCTTCAACTCAAAGCAGAAAAGAGCCCGACGTCATTGCCGTTTTTTCTCATTGTCCAATCGGATGAAAGGAGAGGCGGGCCTTCTGTCAGTTTACAATATAACGGTTAGGTTAACGACAGCTAATAATTCGGTGGTTGCCTTGACAACAGTTAAAAAAAAGCTGCTCTTTTTTAAACATAGGCTTCAACAAAAAAGGCAGTGCGGTGCGTCTCGCAGCCCGCAAAATGCGCTCTGTCTGATCAGGCCCTAAGTCACCATCTATCCCCAAATGAGGTAACACAATGGTGATTGAGCCTATGGCCCACTGATGAAAGCCTTTGCATTTGCAGTATTACAGACTGGGCGTCTGGTGCGACTTCGCTGTGATCTTTGCGACTATAACTTTAAGTCGTCGTCACGTTTCCAGGCTGCATCGTGTTTATATTTATATTTACAGGCTTCATTCTTCTATAATGTGATGCAGCTGTTTGTTATTTGCATCCTGCAACAGCAAACAACAACTCTCAGAATAAATAGAAATGAACTGAAATATTTTATTTTTCACTTTCCCTGCTTTTATCTGTATTTTGTAAAACAATGTTGAATCCATTAAAATGAAGGGAAACAGTTAACAGCAGTGTTCACTTGTGAATAATGTTGCTTATTAAAGTTAGCTATTATTTAAAATCCGCCTCTGCCTGTTACTTGATTAAAATAAATTCCCATCACCTCCGTCAGAGATCATTTATCAGTTTGCAGAACATTGAAACTTTTAATTGACTTCCTCTCAAAAAAATCAAGCGCTTCATTTTTGACGAAAAGCTGCTGAGAAAATAATTGGTCCATTCTTCTAATAACCCTCCAGCATTTGTGAGTTTTCATACAGATCCAGATGCACATTAAAAATAACTGAACAAATTTCTGCTTTTGACATCATCTCTGAGAAGTCTTTTTTATTGCCTCTGTGCTGTTTGTCTCCCATGACAGCGAGTCGACTCTCAGGTTAGGCAGCTGCATGTCATCCACTCTTCCTGTTTCCGTCTCTAACAACAGTCCTCTCTCTCCAATAAAGGCTTAAAAGGCCAATTACATGAAAGGAGAAGTTCGGTATTTTTAAACCTGGGCCCTATTTTAACAAATTTGTGTGTGTCGAAATGACTCATAAGAACAAAAACTTTTGGAAACAGTCCAGTAGATGTCCTCTGCCAGCGGCCACGATACAGCTGCAATGGCTGCAACATAATACACTGGGGCAACTGTGCCTGATCACTCAGACTCAGATTGTTACTCCAGGTGTCTGACAACATTACGGAAATGATCCCTACAAAGATCGTCCTTTTTTTAAAGAGAAAGATCATTTTTATGTAACGAGAAACAAGTACGACGTACTTTGATCGGGCGCAGGGGATTATGTTGCAGCCATTGCGGGCGTATCGTGGCTGCCGGCGGAGGACATCTACTGGACCGATTTTGTTCCTATGAGTAATTTTGAATTTGAATCGAATTTGTATAAATCAGGCCCAGGTTTCAAAATACCAAACTCAGGCTGAATAGATTTATAATTGTAAGGAGAGTATTTTGACTACAGATACAGAGCCTTTGAAAATATCCAGAGTTTGTTGGCCTTTAGGGCCAGTGTCCACTAACAGCGTTTTTTTGCGCTGGCAGCGATCTCAATTTCAGAGCGCTTCGTCACAGTGCTTTCTGTTGCTAGGTTTCATAAGTTGTCTGGCGGTACTTCCGCTTCCTATGATAGTGACCGTTAAGTGTGTCAGAAGTCCCGCCCCTTCTTGATTTTGATTGGTCAGTGAGGGAGAAGTGAGATTGAAGAGCGCGGTGGTGTTCTAAAAGTTAAACTGTTTTCAACTGAGAGCGCTGTAACAAAAAACAGGTGACGTGGAGGGTGTTTTTGCGCTTAAGATGCTGAACTGTATTGGTTTTGTAAAGAAAGTAGGCTCAAAAAGTGCTGTTAGTGGACACAGGCCCTTAATCCCAACAAATTCCTCCTGTGTATCCTGATATATCTTTATGTTACATTTGACAGACATATATCACTCATAAGTAGCTTAAATAGAATAAAGGCATATACACCCGTTCATTCTTTAAAACAGTGTCGTCTTTATGTTTTACAGTTGCAGATTTCGGGATCGCAAGCCTCCCTTCGTCTCTGGATCTGGTGGAACATAAGCTGTCCGAGTCGGAGCGCAAGAGGAGGCACGCCAAGAAGGACGACTACAACATCGAGGTGCTGCTGGCTGTGGACGACTCGGTGGTGCGCTTCCACGGCAAGGAGCACGTGCAGAATTACGTTCTCACGCTCATGAACATCGTAAGTTTTCACTGGTGTTTGGATAAAATGCTCATAAAAGTTCTCACAACCTGCTGCTTTTTTAATGAAAATATCATGAAATATCAACATTAATGTGTACGATGGCAAGTTAGCGCCACTGAAAAAAAAAAAAAAAAAAAATGGTGGAAGGGGAGAATTTGCCAAATTTATAGATTATCAAGTCACAAATTTGGAAGAATAAACTAGCAAATTTTAAGTCATAAACTGGTGACTAACAAAGACGATTTATGTGCAAATTTGTTACTTTATTTTTGCTAGTTATTTTCCCACAAATTTCAATTTTTTTCCCCACTTTAATCTCGGAATTTTCAAGGTTTTTTAAAAAAAATGTTTGTTCACTGTTTGGTCTATAATTAATCTTAAAATTGTGTTTAAAGCGATAATCTCAAATATCTCAGTTTTGTTCTCTTTGGCGGCACCTATGGCAATAAGCGGTAATTGCGGGAGCACACTTCCCAGATATCCAGACAGTGTCGCATGTGTGACATCCACGGTTGGCTCCGGTTGTAAAGCTGACGGTCGCTTTCCTTTTTAGACTGTTTGCCTTCATCTGAGCATCAAATTTTTCTTTTTCTTTGTATTTCCACTCATCTTTGAAGTTGTATCTGTAGTCATCAATCTTTTCTTTGTTTGTTCAGCCATAGTAGATTACTGTTTACTCGCAACACTTGCAGAGACCGGAAAAAGCAGCCGCTTAGCTCCGCTTACCCTCTCTGGCAGACCAACCACTGCTGGCTGATGGAAAACGCGTCACTAACTGGGCGCCACTTGTGATTTTGTCCGTGAAAAGCGCACCAGGCGAGATTCGAAATTATCACTTTAAATGTCAACAGATAGTTAAAAACACCCACCATAGTGTGCTAAAGTCAAAGGAGAAGTGTAAAGATAGCTTGTTGGCTGGTAAAATTAGCATTTTTTTCTACCATGAAGCTTTTCCCCCCCGTGCACTCACACATAAAAGACCTTGCCACACTTCTCCCCAGTGCCCCACTGTCTCTAGCTGTTTATGGATTCATTGTTTTGTCCGTAAAATATCAAAAAAATTGTGTTTTAGTTGTCAGTTTATTGTGAAAAATACAAGTGACACTTGCTCTCTGATCTTTCCTGGTTTTATCTTCCTGTCGAGCTCTTTTCCCCCTCTCGTCCACTCTCATAATAGACCTTTCCACACTTGTCCCCAGGCCCGCACTGTCTCTGGCTGTTTATGGATTACCAGATGAGAGGAGGGGGGAAAAAAAGAAACTCTCAGCTAATTCATTACGGGTTCCACCAGCTCCTACCACCATAATCTGCTTACTGGACCCAAATCCCCCAAGTCAGATTTTCACAGGGTGCTGGTTTCACTCTGTAACAGTTACCATTTGGACCCAGCATGGTGGTCTGATTAGCTGCGCTAGACCAATTAGAAAGTTGAGTGAGAGCAGCGCGGGGTCGGCGTGGAAACGGGGGCCAGGAGTCCGCTCGCGCTGCCAAACTCTTCTTACATGGAATGAAGTGTTTATTTAATTAGGATATTATATTTACAATCCGTTCCCAAATGTCTTGGGCTGAGAGAAATGTCTGATTTGTAATGACTCTGGCTGATTTTGCTGCGAGTGAGAGGCCCGCGAGTAATTGTCAGCCCTCGGTGTCTGGGACTCTCTAATAAGCACTTATGAGTTTGTCAGATCAGGCGGGAGAGGAGAGTTTAGCGACGCCTTTAGGGAGGAAATTGCCTGATCTTTAAAGTGAAATAAAGTTCTTAGTAGTCAGTGTGAGTACAATCGGACAAGAGAAATGTGCAGCCTGCAGAAAGAGAGGCCGAGTTTACACAAACGAGGGTCTTAAGTGTTTAGTTCCACGAGTAAGCCACAGGCTTGCTGTGTCTGAAAGCGCTCTGCCCACTCAAATCCCTCTGAATCCCTGCTCCGCGGCTGCAGAATGTGTAGTACCACCTGGAGAAACTCTCCCTGAGGGATTGATTACTGGACATCCTGTCTGCGTGAAGCCAAGGTGACTGCTGCGCTGCCGGCCGCACAATGGCCGTGTTGTTAGAGCGGGGAGGTTTTTTTTTGTCCACGTCGATGTGATGCCGTACACAATCCAGAGACACCTAGCGCCTGCAGCCCACAGCTGCTACTCTCATTCTGCAGCCACAACAGTCCCATTCCAGTGCTGCGTGTGTGTGTGTGTGTGTGTGTGCTCCTGGCTTTATAATTACCCCAGCCTACGTGGGGTTAACCCGTCCCTCAGCAGGACCTGAGCAAAACCTTTAATAAAGAGGTTAAAAAGCACGGACCTGAGCGCTGTCAGGTGAAATATGTCACTTCAGCGCTCACAAAAGTCGTCATGGAACTTTTATTACGCCATTTTTTGATGCTGTCCTCATTCTTCAGCAGCTCCTCTGAGCCAGGTCCAACATAAGCACACGTATATAGGTCAGTATAGACCGGGCGAGGAATTTGAGCTCGTAACAAATCTGGGAGAATTCAGGGTCACTCCAGTGCTCTTTGCAGCATTTATTGACCTGAATAGGCTTCTGTGAATGGAATATTTGCTCAAACGCCGTGGGTGTGACCCGCCGTCCCCGAGCAAATTTGGACAGAAGCCAAGATCGCCTTCCTTCATTGACAGAGCTTTTGTTCTGCGCGGTCATAATTTCTACCTCGAGAAAGCTCAGTGACACACTCACACACTTGTTGGCGTTTGAGCAAAGAGAAGCACTGTTACTGTGTTTACCTGAACCTTCTGGATGTGTTCGTCTTTTATGAGCCTGCACAGGTCACGGCCTGATAGCGGAAAGAGGAGTCACAAAGAGCACCATGACATTAAACTTGTAAAACATAAAATGTAGCTGCTGCTTTGACAGAGAAAACGAGTAAATGCTTTCTTTCCTCTTATCATCATCCTGGCTGCAGCTAACATAGGACTGTTTTCAGGAAGACAAGCAACACTTGCAGAACTAGCAGCAGCAGCAGCGTCAGACTCCACCTCGGGGCTCTTCTGATTTATCGGTGTCCAGCGACACCAATTAATCGATGACTTCTGGTGCAGCTGTGCTGCGGTGCTGTTAATCACAGTCTGAAAGAGAGGGACAAAGAGTCACGGTCGGTTTTATTTTCAGCATTGTCAAACACAAAAACTACACTTTCACAGTTTTTTGGAGCTCAAACAAAAGTTTCTCTTTTATCCCACCAGCAAAATCAAAGTGCTTCAAAAGTGTGCGTAATCTTCGTCGTCCCTCTTACTTTTGCAAGCATGATCCTCCTAAAAATCCTTTTAAGATCTGAGTGTTGTTGCTGCAGACTTCACGATTAAAAGACCACACGTGAAAGAAATGATAACCGTCTCAAACCGTCTCTGAACCCTGAGGTGTAACGCAGGCAGGGCTGTGGAGAGAGAGAGAAGCTGCCTGTGTTGCACAGAAGCTGAGCTGCTAAAGTGAGTGAGGATAAATTGTAAAAGGCAATTTTTAATGAGGTGAAAAACAGACAAAGACTGACTTCACAAAATGACTTCCCAGCGTGAGTCTGTGGCAACACTTTCACGTCTAATTGAAGCTGTTTAGAAAACAGAGCTGCTGAGCCTCTGAACCTCTAATATCTATTCTTTCATGTTAGCCTCGGTGTTATTGAACGTAAAAACACAGGATGACCCTGGATTATGTAAAGACCCAACAGGTTTATGGTGTCAGTTTTAATTCAATCATTTTGTGTCCTTTTGGCACAGCTCTACGTACTACAGTACCCGTTAGCCTTGGCTGCTTTTGGTATAAAGTAGAAGCTGTTCACCCAGAGTGCTGAAGTGAAATGTTTCAAGCAGTTGGCTGTGTTTTTACTCTTCTCAACTGTTACAAACATTAGCCCAGTGTGTTTCAGTATCTTTTTATACTGTGTAATTGGATGTTTCTTGGGACTTGTAGACACGTTTCTCCCAATCTCGGATCCCATCGGCTTTAGTCTGACAACAATACAGCCTCTGCTGACAACGGTGAACATGCCGGGCGCGTAGCCGGCGGTTAGCGATAAACGAGTTCCTGTCGAGACATCCTTTTCCACGTGCGGCATTGTTCACAGAAAGAAACTGTTTTTCTTGTGATTTACTGTAACGGGTCAGATCCATCCTTTGTGATGCATTCGAGGAAGTCGGGAAATCTTAACGCTGAACGGCTTTAGTGACACAGCGTCAAGTTGAATTTTAGATCTCGAGCAGACTCTTAGCTGTTAGCATGCAGATGTTCTGCCTGCTTTTGCTCTCAGCACGGACTGTTTTTCTTACATGTGCCGCAGCCTGCTGATACGTGATTCTGGTCAATATTACTCGGACTCTAAGCGTAGCACAAATGGAAGCCGGGACACTTGCCGTCCCTAAAATCCACGTGATTCTACATTTCCATGTAGAATCTGTAAATAGAGATTGCATCCCCAGTAACAAGCCATTACCTTGTTTTTCTTTTCATGTCATGTCCATTCAAGCCGTGAAAGTGCTTCATCTTTTAATATGCAACATTGCCTCTGTGAAATTTATTAGGAGAACACTCGTTCTACTTTGCAGCTCTAAGTGAAAAAAGGTAATGCATTATTTGTGCACTGACCCTTTTATAGTACTTTAAACTAGGAGATTGCAGGACTAGCGAAAGTAGATGAAGGGAATAATTTTGCACAAGTTACAAAGATAAATTCTGCACAGATGTTGCAGCACAACATTTAAAGTTGAATTTATGAGTGGGTCACAAGCGGTGTCAACCCACGTGCCCTAAAGTGGCCGTTGTGGAACATGTGTTTCCTCTCAGCAACAAGTTCAGAAGTCACGTGCAGAAATGTGAGGTCGCTTTGTGAAGCTGAATGTCTCCATGTTTACCAAACCAGAGACACCCGGTTTGTTTGCCGTGTTTATTACAACCCACAACCAACATGTCAGAAGTAAATGACTGTATGATTTACTGAAAAGGGAGCCCATATTTTCCTTATTTGTTTATTTCAATTGACTTTATAGAATCCCAGAGGTGTGCGGACATGTAGCAAACATTTGATGTAAATAAAACATGGTGAAATTAGACTTGCATGGGTCGGCTTTGGGTTAAATCTCTACATACCGCTGCATTATTATAAAGCCAGTGGATATATTTCAGGGTCAGGCTTCTTTGCTGTTGCATAACAACACACCTTTAATTGGATGCTTTCCAGTGCCTTAACAATGTATTTCATCATTTTTCAAAGCTTGTTATAAGATGAAAAAAACCTGATGTGTAGCGAGCCACTGCTGGATCTTGACCCTGGGAAATAAAATGAGTGAAAGCAACAAACAAGGAGTGTTTGTCTTTTCGTTATCAGAGCAGTTTCAAACACTGTGCTTCAGATTGAATTAGAGAATGAGGCGAAATGAGGACCTTTTATTTCCCAGCAGCACAAACAACTTCAAGTACTATTTACCTTCTCTTACACACAAGTAAAAGTGCCCCCCCCCCGCATGTAAATACCCTCGGTTTAAAGCATCACCAAGTTTTCAGGGGCGGAAAACACAAGTACGCCGAGTGCAGTTAATCGGCGTATACCTGAGAACAAAGCTCCACTTTTCTTCTCCAGTAGGGCCCACACACTTATATAGCTAGGGCAGCCATAATAAGCATCATCAGTCGTTTTCAGCACTTACTTCCTATTTAACAACCGTTTATTACTCAGAGCTGTGTCCTTGGAAACTTCAGAAACTACCACTGAACCCAAAGACCCCTGAATTTGTGTCATAAAGGTTTGTTTGCAGATCAGTGAGAGACTCTGTTCATCTCCTTTCAGGTCGATGAAATCTACCACGACGAATCTTTGGGGACCAACATCAACATCGTCCTTGTGCGCATGATAATGGTCGGGTACAGGCAGGTGAGCGATGTCACTGATTGTCAATTTCTGTGCTGCAAATGTATATTTTCAAACCTCATTCAAAGCAGAGACATCTTGTTAAAGACTGGGTTTAAAATGAGACATGTTTTCATTTAAATGGATCTCTGTTTTTTTCCCTGTTGAATCAGAACACCGGTGATTTAAACCTACGCACATTATATTACTGGTTTTACTGCTCACAGGAAGAGATGGAGGATAATTTATGTTTAGTTTGGACTGAAAATGAAAGAGAACTGAGCTCGACCCCGTCACTGACTCAACAAATTTAAAAGCTTCTTTTTACAGACGCTAAACTTTTAGAGCTAAATATCTGATAGGTTTCCACAGCGCTGCATCTCGCCAAATAAAGGTTCAAATGTTGAGAGCACAATGTATCATAATAAATCAATAACTCGCTTATAAGATAAGAAAAGACTTATATCGCACATTAAACATGAGGTATTTCTAACTTTAAAGGGGGGTATTATGCTAATTTCAAGCTATGTATTTCACTATGTGACACCTGTGTAGTAGCTTAGAGTAATTTACAGTTAAAAAAACTCACGTTTCTCACACTGGTGCTCTGTGCAGGCCCTCAAACAGCCTCTGCCTGAAACCACTCAGCCAGCTCTGTCCCTTTAAGAAACCCCGCCCCTACAAGCCCGCTTTCTTCTGATTGGCCAGCTCTCTGAAGCCTGCGTGACGTCACAAAGTGCAGAAACTGTGTAGAAAAAACTGTGTGAAACCTGGCGTTGACAGCAGCCTGCAGACTGAGCTGAGAAGCCTTGGGGATTACTCTAACATACTTTCACCTACAGATTTGAAACTTCACCCACGTTTAGTCTGGACATCCAACATTGTAACATTATATATATGTCTTAAAATGTGAAACAGCATAATACCCCCTCTTTAAAGGAAAAGTTATGACAATGACTGAGACCGTTGGAAAGAGCCAGGCTAGCTGTATTCACCCGTGTCCAGTGTTTATGCTAAGCTAGGCTAACAACATACTGTACAGACATAGGAGTGGTATTGTTCTTCTCATGTGCCAAGTGTCAATCAATTCCTGTCGTTTAGTTGCATTTAAGTAACCGGATTACAGCCCACTTTCTGCAGTAATCTAATTTATGTAATGTATGTTACAAACCTGGTTTGTTTAAGAGGAATAGGGGATTAATTTAACCTTACCTAGACCTCTGGAGAAGACGGGGTCTGGCCTTGTATGCATGTAATTGGTTTCTTAAGAGCTTTTATAATGTAAGCCCGTGCAGGAGAAGGACAGGTAAAGCATCACTTTAAAAGCAGAGCGGCTGAATGGGAGAAAGTTTTAAATGCATGCCTCCCCATGTTCACAATGATTAAAGCTTGGACTAAAACTATCACACAGTCCTGTGTAAGTTTAAATAAACTGGTTTTGACGACTGAAACCAGCTCAATATTTGTACATCTATCGTGTATTGTAAAACACAGCAAGACAGGGGAGTGGGCGCAAAGATTAAGTAACAAAAAGGCAAAAACATGACACTTATGGTAAATTAGGAAGCCAGAGGAGGACACTAAGAGATCAGGCAAACAATTCAGAAGGAAAATAAAAAGTCAGACGTCCAGGAGAGTGAAAGAAAATTGGAGATAAAAACAGATGAAAGCAAAAACGCTTGGAATGAAGACAAACTGGCGCTGAGACAGGGAAGGTGGAAGTAATCAGGCACAGGTGTAACTAATCAGCCACAGGTGATGCCAATCAGGGAGAAGCACACAATCGCACAGGTGGAGGAACACACAAAGGCAGGAAGTAGAGCTTAAGGCAAGGAATAGGTGAGTGACAAAATTAAACAGGAAATGAGGAACACGCTGACACATTACATCCTATAGAGGCTGATGTTTGCTTTCAGCCCTTAAACACGCAATAACTCTGGGTGAGCTCACGTTTCCAATCCATTAGCAGCGTGTGATTTGCTCATGCCGTGTGCTGCATTCGTTGTTTGGATGACAGCAGCAATAATGTCACGAAAAGTCAAAGACGATGCTTAAAAAAACACTGAACAAGTTGTTCAACAATGCACACTGTGCCTTGGGACTCTTGGGATGTTCTAGTGTGTTTATGCAACAGACAAATCATGCATACACAGTACAGAGCACAGACCCTCAGTGCTTTTAATAATGTTGTATGTAGAAGTATGTAGAAGGAGATGCTGCTTCCTGTAATAACTGGATTACATAAGAGCTCTAAAATAACATGTTTTAATGTCTTGATACCTGTGCACGTAGAGAGCAAGGTGTGAAGAACCCACAGACTAATTAAATCCAACATGTATTAACCCTTTCCCCTCCTATGTATTAATGATGTGTCCCTTGTTTGTTTCAGCTCATTAGTGCAATTAATTAAGTGTTGTTTAAGATGAAAGTGAACCTGATGACAACTTATTTACGTTGCTGTGATAAATTAAAGCATTATAACTTGCACAAAGCGTATTAACTGATGTATGAGCCTGTCAAAGACGGAATAGCCGAGGATGTATTAATCTGCACAAAGCATCTACACCTTGCGTGTTCTATATGTGTGATGCGTGTGTTTTTCTGTGCACGTGTTGCTTATCATAGTCCCCTTTTACAAATTGGTTTCCAACAGGTTGCAAAACATATCGTAAACAATTATAAGATTATAAATGTCATGTAAACATGCATAATGACAGACAGCGGTGGATGTGCATGTCCATCTCTCGCTAAGCGCCTGGCAATCTACATAACCGCCTGATGTTGCCTGGAAACCGGGCCTTTTGCATTTGGTTTTTCCCTGTCCAGTTGCCAAAGCAGCTGTTTACACAGCACCAATTAGATGAGCTCAAACATGTTCAATGTGTCACCAGCACACAGGGCGGAGAAGAAAGACTAAATATTTTGCTAATTCCTCCACTCGCTGTTATTTCCCCCTGGCTTCAGGAGCTCTGTGTGTGAGCGGTGTTGTCAGTCACCAAACTGTCTCATCACAGGCTCAGTTTTGTGGTGTGCTTTTTTCTTAACACGCAAGACAAAACAGGAGAATGCTTACCTTTTCCACTAGATATTCATCATGCCCTTACAGTTTCCAGCAACAGCTTCCACTCTGCGGTCATGATTCAGTAGAGAGGCTGCAGACACACACACGGCAAGTTTTTATGTTCACAATGCAAATGTGGCTCTGGTGGAGACGCTTTGAGCAGCAAAGGGGAAACAAAATCTGCTCCCTGTCTCTTTCAGGAATGTATTTTTGTATATATTTATGAATATATTTCCAGTGAGGGAGAGTCAAGCTAAAATAGTGACATTATTTTAATATAATGCCTATGAGCAGCATCACAATATAATTTTGGCATTCAAGCTTCCAAAGAGTTTAAAGACTCTATGAATTAAAAGCCATTGATTGGACAAAATCAAGTGATATCCAGGTAAAATACATCTGAGAAAGAGTAATCAAACCGTACTAGCAAAGGATAATGTATAGTGAGCAGGTTGTTATCCAGTCAGGAACCCAGACAGGGTGAGCAGTTCGCGTCGGGGACACTTATTACACAGCTTTTCACTTACGAAATCAAACTAGTTGACACAAAATATGTATAAATTATTTGGAAATGATTTTATTAATTTAAAAAATGATTATCTTTCCGTTTTCCGTTTAAAAATAGTTACAGTCGCACTGCGAGCTGTGTCCATAGCAACGGTTAACTCCGTACCCTTCTTTAATAAGCCAACCTTGCTGTTTTTACTCTCATTAAAATGAGCTAACCGAGCTGTTTTTACTCTCATTAAAACTATCTAACCTAGCTGTTTTTACTCTCATTAAAATGAGTTAACCTAGCTGTTTTTACTCTCATTAAAATGAGTTAACCTTGTTGTTATTATTTACATTAAAATGAGCTAACCTAGCTGTTGTTACTCTCATTAAAACTAGCTAACCTAGCTGTTGTTACTCTCATTAAAACTAGCTAACCTAGCTGTTTTTACTCACATTAAAATGTGCTAACCTAGCTGTTTTTACTCTCATTAAAACTAGCTAACCTAGCTGTTTTTACTCTCATTAAAACTAGCTAACCTAGCTGTTGTTACTCTCATTAAAACTAGCTAACCTAGCTGTTTTTACTCTCATTAAAACTAGCTAACCTAGCTGTTATCACTCACATTAAATTGAGCTAACCTAGCTGTTTTTACTCACATTAAAATGAGCTAACCTAGCTGTTTTTACTCTCATTAAAATGAGCTTACCTTGTTGTTATTATTTACATTAAAATGAGCTAACCTAGCTGTTGTTACTCTCATTAAAACTAGCTAACCTAGCTGTTGTTACTCTCATTAAAACTAACTAACCTAGCTGTTTTTACTCACATTAAAATGTGCTAACCTAGCTGTTTTTACTCTCATTAAAACTAGCTAACCTAGCTGTTGTTACTCTCATTAAAACTAGCTAACCTAGCTGTTTTTACTCTCATTAAAACTAGCTAACCTAGCTGTTATCACTCACATTAAATTGAGCTAACCTAGCTGTTTTTACTCACATTAAAATGAGCTAACCTAGCTGTTTTTACTCTCATTAAAATGAGCTTACCTTGTTGTTATTATTTACATTAAAATGAGCTAACCTAGCTGTTGTTACTCTCATTAAAACTAGCTAACCTAGCTGTTTTTACTCACATTAAAATGTGCTAACCTAGCTGTTTTTACTCTCATTAAAACTAGCTAACCTAGCTGTTGTTACTCTCATTAAAACTAGCTAACCTAGCTGTTGTTACTCTCATTAAAACTAGCTAACCTAGCTGTTGTTACTCTCATTAAAACTAGCTAACCTAGCTGTTATCACTCACATTAAATTGAGCTAACCTAGCTGTTGTTACTCTCATTAAAACTAGCTAACCTAGCTGTTGTTACTCTCATTAAAACTAGCTAACCTAGCTGTTATCACTCACATTAAATTGAGCTAACCTAGCTGTTTTTACTCACATTAAAATGAGCTAACCTAGCTGTTTTAGTCACTAACATTTTCTTTTCCACTCACTGTCTTTAAACACTGCAGTATCCCGTATTGTGTTCCAGTTATGTTCACTTCATGTGCCATCTTCAGTTTTTGCATCTTTTAACCTTTATTGATTCTCTCTGCTGTTTTGTCTCTTTTCTTTTTTCCCCCTGTAAATAAACTGACTTTTTAAATTCTGAAAAATATACTTTTTAAAACATAATTACCACACGTTTTTAAAAACTTATGGAGGCACACGAGTTTTGTTCAAAACCATTCAGTCTCTACAATAATATTTCATGTATAATTGCAAAAGCAAGTGTTCATGAGATTTTCTACAAATAAAAAACTTGTACTCCCGCAGGCTCCTCTTACCCCAGCTTTTATTCTCAGCATGATCCTTTGAACTTGAATAATATGTATGAATTACAGAATGAATTGAATCTCTCTTTATAGCTGTGCAGACTCGCCAAGGGAAATTAGTGTAAAAGGGTCCGTGTGTCACGACTTTATATTGTAGTAAATGCAAATTTCTAGACAAGAGCAGTGCTCTTCAGAAGGTGAATTTAACAGTTTAAGTTAAAGAAAAGCTCCTTCCTGTTCTTTGTTTTTCTGCAGTCTATTAGCCTGATCGAGCGTGGCAACCCATCCCGCAGCCTGGAGCAGGTGTGCCGATGGGCCAACACGCAGCAGCGCCGCGACCCCGACCACGCCGAGTATCACGACCACGCCATCTTCCTCACAAGGCAAGATTTTGGTCCCGCAGGTATGCAAGGTACTGTATTTTTCTCGATCGAGGCCTGTGCAGAGTGAGTGCTGATTTCTGCTTCCATTCACAAAAGGGGTTGGCTTCAAGTCTTGACCAGGTAAGGTCGATTGGAAACTTAAAGTGGACGCTGCAGCTGAGGTCACAAACCCAATTCTTCCAACTGCGACCTCACAGAAAAATAATTGCCGAGTAGCTTTCCAAAACCTTACTGCCTTGACATTGATGCCACCCTGGATATGAACAAATTGAGACTGATATTGTTGAAGGAGTTTTTTGGCATGTAGAGAAAAAACAGAAATGTGTGTAAGTTTGTTATTTTTGTAAAACAAATGCTGTTTTTTTGGATAATTCTCCTAATATCACATGTATGCTATCATAGGAGGAGTTTTGTACCATACATGTTGTGCGAGTTCAGAGTTTGTCTCACGCTGTATTTCTTCTTTTCAGCCCTTCAAACCAAAATTTGAAGTGAGCAGAGCTAAACGCCAGAGACACTCGGTGCTGAACGAACAAACGTCCTCTGTGCCCAAGTTCAATACCTGCGCTTATTTTTAACTTTTAAAGCATAAGTGTCATGTTTAGAGGACGGCCCGGGGCTACCTGCTTTGCTTGTCACACCTCCGGAGGTTGCCATAGCTGCCGTTGTTTTGTGTTCATAACAAGGCCTGGTTTCTATGGCACCTTGCACTGTGTCGGGGTTGGACCCGGAGCTGTGTGTGGAGGGTCACGAGGAGACATCACACTCCCTTGTCAAAGTTTTAAGTGTGAGATGGTGGATTCTACACACAAATACAGATATAAGGCTGTGGGATAAGAGGAAGAAAATCTGTTCTTGTTTGTGGAGAGCTGCAAAGCAAATAGAGGTGAAACAACTGTCGAAATCACACGTGAAGATGGCTTATTTTGAGGGGAAAAGGGTTGCTCAAGTTGTAGCTTGTGGGATATTGGATATGAAATACTTTGAAGTGGGTTGACTTTATATCCAGAGAATAAGCCAAAATTCTGCACAATAAGTTCTATAAAAGTAGGGATGCACGATAAAATCTGCACGGTATCTGCAGAGTATGGCTTGAAAATGACACATCGACATCGGCAGATATGTCGTTTTTCTGCTGATGTTTTCTGCCGATAAAACAACACTTGAATTCTGCCTAAATGCTCGATGACGCCCTAAAAAAGCTTGACGTAATGCTACGACATTAACTCGGCACGAGTGTGCACGCTCACTGCCTGCACAAAGTTATCAACAATACACAAATAAAGATTTTAAAGTCACAGAAACTCGAGCCAATGAATAGAAGTTAAACAACTTTCACAACTCCTAACTAGCTAACAGTTAGCTCACTTTCTCGTCATTTTACCGACTTAACAACATCAAACACGCTGAAAATACACTCGCGGCCAAAGCCGACACTAACGGAGTGTGAGCTAAACATCAGTGCAAAACTAACTAACATATTCATGGATGCACACACGACAAAAAGAGTCCATCAGCGATCACTGCGTAGTTGGTGCAGTGAACAAGTCCGGGCATGTCTCCCTGTTGCGCTTAGAAACGTGGGTGATCAGACACGTGACCTTTTGTACAGCGCCTCTTCTGTCAAGCATGAAGAAGGGTGCGAGATGTCTGCAGTATGGCAGTTTCTGGCCACTACAATAAGAGTAGGCATGATATCAATTCCACTACAGGGGAGACTTGATGTTCTCTGCAATTAGGTGGAAAAAACAAGCGCCTAATATATCGGTATCGAAATCAGCCTCAAGATCGTGCATCCCTATATTAAAGGAATATTTTGGATCAGGTCTGATACATTTAATAATGTATCATATGCATAAAGGGATAGTTTATTTCTTAATCACTATAAGTCAATGCCTTATAAAGGGAGAAAGACCTCAGTACAATCGACAGAGGTTCTATCATATACAAAGGGTAGGGGGCAAAGGTCAGCCCTGTCTAGTCCCTCGTATCATTGCAAAACAGTTGAATTGACTCATGAATTTGCCACTTTCACAAACACATTGTAATTAAATCATCCACAAATGCTTCTGTTTGTGCCACTGGCTCACGCTTCATGTTCAGTGTTTGAGTTTATCAACCAGACGTTAGAGACCACCTCTCTCCTCACTCATGACATCAGCAGTAGAGAAACACAGTTTTTCTTTGCCCCGAGCTGCTGCTGCTGCACCTTTTTCGCTTCAATGTGCAAAGCTCCCACTGGCCTCTTCATGGGAATGCAATCTGCATTCTCCTGAATCCCTTTTATCTGCCTTTCAGATAAAGGGTCACGCTCCACAACTGCTTTCATGTTTCGCTGTTTCACCTGCAGCACTTAATGTGTTAATTTTGTCATTTATGAGTAGAACCACCCGTAGTTTAGCTCAAAGTAGCCTTCATAGAGCACTTTCATCATCACACTGCAGGAGGGAAAAACACTCTGCTATGACTGAAATAACTGCAGATGTTTCTCTTTTTCATCATCACCAAAATAACCTGACTTCATCACCGGCTGTCTGTCTGCTGCATTCTCTGCTTTTTACCTGCATGCCAAAAAGGTCTTCTGATGGTCAGAGAGCATGAAAATGATCTGAAAGCCGCCCAAAAAAAAAAAAGGGGCCGAGCGTGCTTCTGAACCAAACCAAACACGCTAAGCTGAATCGCTGCACACCTCTTGATCGAGTCATGTTTTTAATGTTTGTGCTTTGCTTTTAAGGTATAAAATGTTGGGATGGTTGGCAGACTTCTGCTGGGAAATGATGACAGGCTTTCTAGCTTGCTGTTTACTTTGGGTCTGTCTTTATCTACAATGAGGAGAGGATCAAGATGCAAGCTGTCATGCAGGAGTGCTAAAACTCTTTACAGCTATGCTGTTAATTAATCAAGGTGCTTTATATTGATAAAGTTGTCAGTACTTGAGTCTCAAAGATTTACTTTATAACCACTACATGGCAGCCACCTCAGAGTACAGACTTGGTGCCATCACAGACTGCATTGATGTTCACTAAATATAGTTATATGTTACATCAGGTTTCTTAAGCAATATCACACAAGAGGGAGTGCTGTTGTACTGAATATCAGCACGGCTGTGATTTGGTCATAGGCGTAAGTGCCAAAGAGAATCCCAGCGTGCTGATATTCAGTATAACAGCACGGCCCTCAGTGTGATATTGCTTTTATAGAACACTTCACCAAGTGGCATATATTAGTAAACAATGATAACCATGAACAGATAGTTATTTGTGTTTATCTAATCATTCAATTGGCTTCACCAACTAGTTTTTGTGTGGAACTGGACTCTTGCCAGGCGATAAATAAACACATTGCTGCTCTCTTGCTACTTTGTGTGCATCTACACCCCAGAGCAAACCAGACACTTTGTGTTGTGTACATTTATCTGTATATTTCCATTTATTGCGCAACCACTAAAATCAGTATGTTGACAGTTGCTTGATTGCGTGATTGATTAATCTAGACAGAGATTGATTGAGTGATACACATAGTTAAAAGTCCCAGTGCTGTTATACTCTACATCAGCACTCCTGGAACGCCTCTTGTCCAATCAGAACTATCGGTCAGAACTAACTCTTGTAGTATTTTCTATTTCATTTAGTGAGTCAGAAAAAGCATTTCCCCTCTTTTTCTTTCACCTAAGTGTTTGTCTTGCATATTTGAGGGTGTTAAACGCCACCTACTGCATCAGATAAAAAGATGTACGTACATCTATCAGACATAAAAAGCAATCTTCACAGTCAGCTGCCTCTTTAAAGTGTGCTCCAGATTCGCACTGACAGACAGTTTTGCACTAAGAAAAGGTTGAGATCGTCACAATGTCTGAAATCATATGTAAAGCACTTAAAGTTCATTAAAGTCACATGAAGAGACAATTTTCCACACGGATCATCAGCGAGAATGTCACAACCTTAATCCTGATTCTTGATTATTAGGGCTGTGTGGTCTTTTGTGTTGCCCAGGTTACGCTCCAGTGACAGGGATGTGCCACCCACTGAGGAGCTGCACTCTGAACCACGAGGACGGCTTCTCCTCGGCCTTTGTGGTCGCTCACGAAACCGGCCATGTGTGAGTAAAGACACGACGATGAAAGCAGCAGCGGAGTCTCACGGGCTCTTACTGCATCCAATTAAGGCGATAGTTTTGCACGGTAACTGTAGTCTGTAATTTAGTCAGCAATGTCTTTATGAAACAACAGCATGTGGATGCAGTTACTCAGGCAGACATGATGAGATTATTCAGGACTGTTGTTGGGAAAACAACTGCTTAAATGAATGCTTCTATGAAAGTGTGTAAGTACATAAGCAGCAGCACTAGAATTTACTCTCAGACCTTGTTTACACTGAGACACTTCAGGTTTTCTGACACTATCATAGAAGTCTTAATTAAATGATCATAAAAGTGTTAATTAAATTGCATGTTTTAGCTTGAGGTCATAGTTTGTGGTTCATTGCATTATGTTTAGAGTTATTGCTCATATTCTGCCCCCCTCATGTAAGGTGTGTTGTTCAAAAGGGGAAAAAATAAGCACCTCATCTCAATATAATATAATCCAGTGCAAAATAAACTTTAACTATAACCCCAACAATACATATATCAAGTACACATTTCCCACCAAAGCATAACATTGCGATAGCATAGGTTATTATGGCAGGCTTGTTCTATTGGATTGTATACATTACAACACATGATTATAGTGTGACCACAGGAGACATTCAACATTGATTTAACACTATCATATTAAAATTGAAACATTTGATGATAATAATGGTTAAAAATATTACCACAATGTTTTAAGTATTAGCATGAAGCCAAGTTTATATCAAGGTACAACTATGAAGTACTAAAAGATGTCTTCGAGGCGTGATCATATACTTGTTTTGGCTACTTATTTCTTCAACAGATATTTTTAGGAAAGTTTAAGACAAACTTAAACACTGAGGCATCGAATTACTTAATAAGGGAAATAAAAGGTTTGAAGAAACGCATGTATAGTGTTTAAAATAAATAATTTGAGAAAAAGAAAGTACCCCATTCTTCTTCCTATTATGGACTGCCCTATAGCCTGTATTTTTATGATGCTATTTTATTAAGCTAAGTACTTGGTGGTTTAGTTAGCAGAGTTTAATCACAAAAATCACCCATCCTCAAATCTATATGTAAAGTAATCTTATACATTTTATGAAATATATTTGTTTGTTTTTGTTAAACTTCTGGTAGTTAGCTTAAAATAGGTTTTTTTAAAAAGCTAGCCCCCTTTCGTTACAAAATCCTCCGTTAGCATCTCTAAAGCTAAAGAGACACATCTTCCTGTATAACCACAAATTCTAATTGTTACAGTTTGTTTTTGAGTGGATTGATCAAATCATATACAACTTGTTAATGCTTTTAGCGTGTACTGTTCTTTAGTGTTCCTACTAGACTAACTTTGTCACTTTGGATAGAGGCAGGTTAGCTGCTTTGCTAGCTGCTATGCTTAGCTAAACGGCTGCTGTCTATGGCTTCATCTTGAGGATGTTTTGATGTTCTCATCAACTCTCTGCAACAAAGCTAGAACTTTATTGTTAAACTTTTTCTTCTGAGTGAAGAACATAGTAACTTTCCACCTCTGTTCAGCTTCTGTAGTTCAATATAAGGTTAACTGGCTGCGTCATCTTCGTATATGAACATCTTTAGACCCAATCGTTAGCACATTTCCATCTATACTGGTCCATTTCACACCTCTCTCCCTAATAATGGGGCTGGAAAGGCTTCTGAAGTCTTGTCTGTGAAGTGCTCCCCCCTCCCCCACGCTGTGGAACGAAAAACCGTGCTTACAGAGTTGATTGTCTGTCATGTCGCACAAAAGATCAGAGGAGGAGGTCAGTAACCGCTTCATCTGCTGACAGAGAAGAGGGGGCACACTTCATGCTATGCCAGTTTTTACCATACCCAACAACATCAACACTGTGATGGTGTTTATGGTCGAATGATTTCAGAGTGCCTTATTTTCTGCTCGACCAGGCCGCATTGCTGAATATTTTCAAAGACTTTAAACATTGAAAAATGATAAGCAAGAGATAATGGACATTATATAAGTTCTTGAATAACTCGAGGAGTTACTCGAGGGCATTTGCTAAAGTTATGGAAATCTCTTATCAACATGCAAGACAGAAGATTCCTGATTGAAAATTGTTGGGATATTGTCGTATTTCACAGCTTTTTTCAATAGGCTCAGTACGTGACTGTGAAAGAAGAATACTTTATCTTAGTTGCTTTGTCATCCTAAAACCTTAATCAATATGACTTAGACACTGATCCCGGAGTCAACATTAGAGTTCTTCTTTTTTAAAGTACTTCTGTCACCCTTGGAGGCTATTTAACTCCATCAGCAGAATTACTCAGTATTACTGAATTGCTCTGAGAACTGGAGATTAGACTTTGAAGAGTGCGTCATGCTTCATAAATGTACCTTGCTGTAATTGCGGGCGCCCGCCTTGGAACTGTTGACTGGTCACAGCAGAAATCTTGGGTTAAAAAGAGACCGGACCAGCTGGATACCGTCTGTCTCCTCATGTCTGTGCAGGTGGCCTGTGGGTGCTCGCGTATTCACAGAACATTGCAGGTGAGGCGTAATAAGCTCTTCAAACTCCCAGTAGGTGTGAATAAGTTCCTCCTGTGCCGAGACAGATAATTAAAGGAGCAGTGGAGACAAACACTTGTATACTTGCTTACCCTTTTGCATTCGATCTCATATTAAAGCCATATTTTCTCTCATAAGACAGAGTAGTTGATTTGTGGATATTTGCCAGACTATGAGGACCAGATAAACATAGAATCTGGCATTATTGTGCAGGTCATAGCATTCAGAAGCAAGCAGGGCCGATGCAATGTAGATATAAAGTCTAGTTTCATGCATTTCATGCAGTCAGTGAGGTTACCTATCGGACAACCTTTCATTTTACATGAGTACTTGGCTTCCATAGTAATGTGCACCTAAAAGGCCATAAAATAGTGGCCTGATGTCCTCTTACTCAAGCCTGATGTTCTCTTACTCAAGCCTGATGTCCTCTTACTCAAGCCTGTATCAACCAAGCTTCGCAACAAAACACCATAAAGGGCCTCTTTTTTTATACATAGCTTTTCTTTCATGTGTAATTTAAATAAAAGCTGCAGAAATCAATAAAACTAGTACAAATTTAAAAAAAGGACAAGAAAAAAGTTTCTTTAAAAAGTCCCAAATTTCCCCCCTGGGGATCAATAAAGGATTATCTTATCTTAAAAGAAAAAGGAGAAAGAAATTTACAGTATTTATCACATTAAATATCTCTGCAAGTGAAAGGATAATTTCGATATTTTTCTCTAAATATCTGTGTAAAAGGCTTAAGTTGCTCTATAAATCAAACTTCCCATGTTGTTAGATCCAACTGGAATAAGGCGTAACACTACTGGAGGATACTGAACTTCCTGACCCCCGTACATAATAACATTTCAGTTCACTGTTGGTACAAAGAAAGGACCATAAGGAGCTGACATCCTGCTCATATCCTCTTCCATTAGCTAATGTAACTGTGGGTTTTAAGCATCGAGGATTTGCTTTAATCAGTCTCTTTGAACATCTGAAGCATGTTTCTGGGTTTTCTGGAAGCCACATTAGACAGTGTTTTTACATTATCGAGATAACTTCAGCTTCAATTAGGGTTTGTTAACGTGTACTCTGAACATATATATATTCTTGTGTTCCGTCCATCTCTGAGAACAACCAGCACCTTCTGTTGCTTAGTTTACCATTACTAGGAGAGAGCCTAAAATAATCACATTATCCGTGATACACACTCTCTTTTAGTGTCACATCTCCCACCTTTTAGCTTTACTGTTCGACAACTACTTCATTACATAGATAAGATTGAAACCGCTAGAATGTTTCCATACAGTAAATATGAAGCTACCACAAGCAGCTAGCTATCTTTGCTAAGCACAAGAGCTAGCTTGGTTTCGCCCACAGCTAACAATATGCATCATACAGCTAGGGCTCTCTTTAAGTGTCGTATCTCTTACCTTTTAGCTTTACTGTTCGACAACTACTTCATAGCTTGCTACTTTACTGGTCTCACAGTCAAAGTGTTGACTTTAAAAGTTACATTTGTTTTGGAAAAAAACACTTTTGCAGAGAGTTAGATAAGATTGAAACAACTGTAATGTTTCTATACAGTAAATATGAAGCTACCACAAGCAGCTAGCTATCTTCGCTAAGCACAAAAGCTAGCTTGGTTTCGCCCACAGCTAACAATATGCATCATACAGCTAGGGCTCTCTTTCAGTGTCATATCTCTTACCTTTTAGCTTTACTGTTCGACAACTACTTCATAGCTTGCTACTTTACTGGTCTCACAGAGTCAAAGTGGTGACAGAAAGAATAGTTACATTTTTTTGTGGAAAAAACAACACTTATTTCCTTATTTGCAGAGAGTTATAGAACATTGAAACCACTTCAGTGTTTCTGCTGTAAATATGTTACCACAAGCAGCTAGCTAACTAACAGCTAGCTTGGGTTCGTCCACAGCTAACAATATGCATCCTACAGCACCTCTAAAGCTTGATAATTCACCTTGTGTATCTTGCTTCTTTCATCCATACAAAAATCTGAGTGCAAAACTGTGTTTAAAAGAGGGTTTAACATTTGTAGGGACAAATTGCCGGCAAACAGCAGGGACTTCAGGAAGTTAACTGCTACATACCGTGAAATAGTCTGTTTCATAACCATCCATAAAACAGTGAATTAACACTCAACAAACAAGCTTCGGAGACGTTTGGAAGTAATTTATTACTTTTGAACCGAGCCAGACCAGCTGTTTAATCAAGTTTGTATGCAAAGCTAAGTAAGCCGGCTGCCAGCAGTAGCTTCATAATGGGACTAACTTTGGAAAGAATCTTGAAAGGAATTTCCCAAAATGTCAAACTTTCCTTTGGTTTCCATCGGGGTTTGAACCTGTGGCTTTTTATGACGGGCATGTAAAACCAAAAAATGTATCACACACAGAGTAAACCAATATCGAAATGGGAATCGATACAGATTGGTTTTATAATAAAAGGAACTTCTGTACCATCATTAAGTGAGCAACATTTACAGTGATTAATGAGGTACACGCCCATTAAAGGATTTGCCAAACATTCAGCATTTCTTCAAAGAGAAAGAGAAAAAAACTACTGCTATTATTCGGATGACTCTTTCATGGTAAAACTCTAAAAGCAGGAACAAAACATGATAGCTCAAGATGAGTCACGTCCCACAAGTAGCTGCACAACAGCCTACTTCAGAGTGAAGAGCACTCAACTCTTTTTTCATTAGGAATACACTTTCGCTGTTCTATGTTAATGATTTCACTACACGCATGTTACGACACGAGACAGTTTTAATTAAAGATACAATCATGTGCCAAGAGTGGGATGTAAGATGAGAATGATCCAGTTGACACCAGTAGTGATACTCATGTGAGGATTGGCATCAGTAAAATCATTGTATTCTTTAGTATGAAAATCCTCATCATATAGAGTCTAAATGTATTTTTTATTTACTATTTTTTGGTGTAGTATTTTTAACATCTTTACGACACCTGCTATTAAAAGGCTGGTTTTAAATTTGGTAAAATGTAGCTTGTCAAACTTCTCAATGGATCAGTGTTTATTGTTTTCTTAGCACAAGCAGAAGAAGAACCTTTCAAAATAAAAGACAAAAATAATTGTATGTTTTAGATAAGGACATATGATGAAAGACCGTTTTTATACTATAACACATTTTATCAATACTCTTACCAGCTCGTATTTCTTCTCTTCTCTCTCTCGTATGTTTTTTTATGTCAATGTAGCAACTGGGGAGATGCAAAAGTAGTTTCCTTATGCTCTGCTCTTCAAAACCTACACACGTTTCCTGCAACTCCCGATCAATCGTCCTTTTTCTTTCCCATAAGGCTCGGCATGGAGCACGACGGTCAGGGTAATCGTTGTGCAGATGAGACCAGCATGGGCAGCATCATGGCCCCACTCGTCCAGGCAGCTTTCCACCGCTATCACTGGTCACGTTGCAGCAAGCAGGAGCTCAATCGATACATCCAGTAGGTTCTGCTTCTCCCACTCCATAATTTCTCATTCTCGCTCCGTACAATATTGCTTTTGACAGCTTTTGTAAGATGTAGCTCAGTGTGTTATTAATTTTTGTCCTTATCTTGTCTGTTATCCAGACATCTCACATTTGTGATTCCATTACTCTTATCTTTCTCCTCAGCTCCTATGACTGCCTGCTGGATGATCCCTTTGAGCACAAGTGGCCCAAGCTTCCTGAGCTGCCTGGGATAAATTATTCAATGGACGAGCAGTGCCGCTTTGATTTTGGTGTTGGATATAAGATGTGCACAGCTGTGAGTCCTCCGCAAATCTCAGAAATATTGATTTATTTATCCTGTGGAGTCAGCAAAAATATCCCCTCTTATGTAAGGGATCATGTTCAGGGTGAGACAAGACGTTCACTAATTATTATAAGATGGAAATGTATAACTGGAGCTTTTAATTTCTTTTTTCCTCATTTAGTTTCGAACCTACGACCCCTGTAAGCAACTTTGGTGCAGCCACCCCGACAACCAGTACTTCTGTAAAACCAAAAAAGGTCCTCCAGTAGATGGAACAGAGTGTGCACCAGGAAAGGTGAGAAATGCCTCTGAATGGGCTTTTTTGTATGTGTGCAACAATTATAGCTCTCTGAAGAGAAAATCAAAAACTCTGGTTGGTTTCAAATGTCACTGTCATTACGCTCGACTTTGTGACCTTTCCGTCTCTTCCCCGGCTCTCTCTGTCGTATTTTTAGTGGTGCTTTAAGGGCCACTGCATCTGGAGAACCAGCCAGCAGCCTCAGGGCCACGACGGGAGCTGGGGCTCCTGGTCAAAGTTTGGCTCCTGCTCCAGGACGTGTGGAGGCGGAGTTCGCTCGCGCAACAGACAGTGCAACAACCCTCCGTGAGTGCAGCTGCCGTGAGGGAATTTCAGTGTCCAGAGTTTACACGATCTGTGTTCATCCAGCAGATGATGACATACTGTTAAAGTGTGAACGCAAAGCTGGACAGGCTTTGATCCAGTTCTGTCTTTGATTCAATAAACTAAAACTTGAACGTGTTCAAGAAGGAGAGCTATGATAAAATCTTTAATTAACTTTTTCCAGTCTTAAAGTCAACTCTGACGGGATGTTTTGAAGCATTAATCTAATCTTAGACACTTTATACACTTGTGGCAGCCTAAAACGATCTTTTTAAAAATAACTTTCCTTCAAGTCCTCCTGATATATTTCCTGAAAGAAAAACTTTCGATGTTTCGGAAAAAAATCATGATGTCAAACGTCTTAAAAGTCATCATGTTGTTTTTCTCGTGGCTCAGCCCTGCCTACGGTGGGCGAGACTGCCCCGGCTCCACTTTCGACTACCAGATGTGCAACACGGAGGAGTGTGCTGGCCCGTACGAGGACTTCCGTTCTCAGCAGTGCGTCCAGAGGAGCAACAAATACCACAAAAACATCAAGCACACCTGGCTACCGTATGAGCACCCAGATGGTTAGTATAAAGAGCAAAGCTTTTCAGAGGTTAGCTTAAATGCTTCATGCCAGACAAGATGAGAGATGATATTTGCAGGACGGATTCAGGTTTAAAAGTCCTCTGCGTCCCGCTGATGTCTTTGTCAGATTCTTTGGAAATAATGGTATGAACTGAGGTGTGTGCGTGCGGGTGTTTTTGTGTGTTTCAGAGGCCCGTAAGTGTGAGCTGAGCTGTAAGTCGAAGGAAACAGGGGAGGTGGTGTTCATGAACCAGGTGATGCATGATGGGACGCGCTGCAGCTACTCAGACCCCTTCAGCGTGTGCGCTCGAGGAGAGTGTTTGGTATGTCACCAATGAAACTACATGCACTTAAATAAAAGGAAAAATACTCATTTTTAATTATAATTAATGTCTTTATGCCTTGACCCTTAAAGTAGTGTATGTTAATGATGGAAATAGTGCCCTTTGAGATAGTAACAAAGTTTTATGAAACGTCACTAAGCTGTCATATCTGCTGTAACACAAACACACACACAGCTTTTATTTTGTCTTAATTTTCACCTTGAAGATAAACTTGAGACTTTTATTGTTGCGGGGCGAGCCGCTCCGTGTTTTGGCTACATCCTTGTTATGTCTGGTTTCCAATATGCATCATCACAAACCAGACTCCAAACCAGATGCTGGTTTGCTGACTTTTCCCATGGCATCATTTCCCCTGCGGAATAATTTCCGCGCGTATAAAAGTCAGACGCAGCGTCGGCCTGATTGATTGACTGTGTTTGCCTTTTCTTCCTCGCAGCATGTGGGCTGCGACAAGGAGGTCGGCTCTTACAAACAAGAGGACAAATGTGGAGTGTGCGAGGGGGACAACTCCCACTGTCGCACTGTGAAGCTGACACTCACCAAGACGCCAAAAAAGAACGGTATTTATCAGCTGTGGGGACGGATCTGGCTGACAACTGGCCTCATTAAAGCTCATTAACTTCTAAATCTTTATGATTCGAGCACAACTGGTGTCTTGAACTGACTGAGCAACCAAAGGCCAAGCTTTTTGTCTAAATGTTTCTATTTAGAAGTAATTGGCAGCTGTTACGGCCCACACTAACTGCCCTGTATTTGAGGCTCCCAGTGTGATCGTGCTGTTTCTCTTTGTCTTGTTAGGGATGCTGAAAATGTTCGACATCCCCATAGGAGCCCGCCACATTGTTATCGAAGAGAACGAGACCTCCCCTCATATAATTGGTGAGTGAGTGACATCCGTTTACGACAGTGGAAACACCTGAAGCTAAAGTGAAGCTCTAAACTCTAGTTTACCTTGTAAGACTAGCTGTACAATGTCATTGACTACAGGCTCGAGCAAAGGGCCCCCCTTCTTTGCTCGATAAAGATGAGAATTAAAGGCACGGTTCACACAAAACATACTTCAACATATAAACAGCTCTGGCTTCTTTTGTGCAGGTTTTGATTACAGGATTTAACACTAGAACCGCCAGGTGTCACAGTATAGCTAAACCCGCCATTGGGTAAAATGTACCCGCTGTTAGAATGTATTGATTTTTCAAGGTAGAGGGTTAATTTATTTATCATTTTACAACACAAAGTTGTGTAATGAAATGCTAGATGTGATGTCTTTACGCAGCTTACAAAATGCCGACATGAAAACAAATAAACTTTATTTGCAAAGCACTTTCTGAACAAGGTACCTCGCAGAAAACGAACCCAAAAAACAGCACATATAGTCCAGAGACCTCCCCACCGTCAGACTCACCTTCACTCAAGGCACTGAGTAAATCTAATGCCTGATTTACACGCATCTCTTCCTCTTATCCGTGCTGAACAGGAGTTTTTGACTTGATGAGCAACTTGATGACACACAGTAGTAGAAAAAAAAGGCGTTGCCATAGCAACATACAATGTATCAATCTAGAAGCGCGAAACGAATAGCGCAAAAATGACGGCGTTCTATATCTGGGTAAAAATAGGTATAAATGGCCATTTTTAAGATCTGGCTTCATGTTGACATTTTTTAACAATAGGGGGCGCTACCGAACACACTTTTAGGAAAAGTCTAAGACTCGGGGACTTGAATATTTCCTGGAAAAAAAGTTACATACAAATAAATATTACCCATTGGCGGTTCTAGTGTTAAACATGATATGAACAAAATACACCAGAACACTTGATCCAAGAACCACCCAACAGATTCGTTCTTAACAGCAAGAACAAAAGATTTTTATGTCTAACTCCACAGAGATTATATTTTCTCACCCACGCCCGTGACTGTAACGTCCCTTTGACTGCCTCTTTACATTTTGTTCTATATGTCAGTCATAAAACAGCGCTGCTATACCGACTCAGTGTTTGCAGATGTACTTTTACTAAAGGATAAGTGGCCTGCACTTATAAAGCACCTTTCTAGTCATCAGCTGACTCATAAGTGCTTTAGACTAAATGTCTCACACAAACATGTTTGTATTATAAATGCAGAGATTTCTAACCTGTCAAGCAAAAGTAACTTGTTCATTCACTCACAGACGTTGGGGTACAGTAGCTGGCCCAATACTCTGACATACATGATTAAAAGAGCCGTGATCAAACCTTTTACAGTCCTTTTCATGGACGATCCGCTATACCTTCTGAGCCACAGCCGACCCTGTGACAATTCTAGTTTTTAATTCTTTAGGGCCCTCCTAATAAACCTTAAAGTTTGGTATTTTTTCTGATGTCTAAATGATTTTTGTGACTGAAATTTGGAGCATCAGGTTTAAACATGCAAGTTTTTGCATTTTAGAGCGTTTGTTGGACTTAACTGTTATTGCCATGGTAACAGACTAAGAGTGAGAGAAGTTTAGGATCGGAACATCTGCTTGCATCATATGCAAATGCTGCCATGTTGATTACAACTTTGTACCCAAACCTAAAGAATCTGGCCCGAAAAAGTTTCAGAAAAACAGAACAACTAGAAATCATTGCTGTAAAAACTAAACGTGCAGCACTGACTCCACCAGCATCTTATGAATGACGCTTTTCCAGGTCAGACTCGGAGCTTATAAACTACCTTCTGTTTCACAACTCTTCCTAGCCACGGCCTGAGGAAGACACTTTGAGGATTGGAACTGGTTGCCGTTTCTTTCTTTGATATTGATGTTTTTAACAAGCCCTGATTCAAAAGGCATTTTAAACTAAATCCTTGGCTTGGTGCTTGGAAGAAAGCCCAGGGGCTTCCCTCCCTCGACAGTTAACTTTTTAGCCTTTAAGAGCGCCTGGCATTCAACTGGAGTTTAACACCTCGCCACCGTGGGCACCCAGTATCCCTCTTTTTCTCATTAAATAAGCTGTTTAGCGGATGCAATTCTGTAGGGCACGTAAAAGTTCAAACCCCAAATCAACAAGTGAGTTTGTCTTTAACTTCTGACCAACACATTTTTGGTACACTTGTTTAAAAAACGTGCTTTAAAAATAGCTGGGAATCCACTCTGGACGAGACGAGTCGAACTGTTAAAGGCTTTCCAACATTCATGTAAGAAACGAAAGAAAAAAAGGTTTTCATTGGAGAGTTCCTTCAGCAGATCAAACAGCATGCAGGGATAAAAGAGTTATCCATATTAGTATAAAGTATGTGTAGGCAGGAGGATACCCCCTGTGGCATTTCTCATCACTCAGACTTCAGAAATCTGCTTATTGATGCCGATTGTCTCTGTTCCCATTGCCAGTGAAGTATACTCCTGTTGGTCTCTTTTCTGCTGCGTCACCGTCTGACGTCACAAACGCACCCGCAACAGGGTTAGTAAACAGTGAAGATGTTACAGTGGTTAGGAGTTTTTTTCTCATGTTAATCTACACTGCAGCAGTAATTGCTTTTAATTTGAGCTGAATGGGGCTGACAAGGTGGAACACAATGCATTAATGAAGGCTTTATCTGCAAAGGCAGACTGCAGTACAAGGCAGCTGGTCAAAAGAAATGAGAACAGAGCTCTAAAATATCTCTACGTGTTAGATTGATTGACAGAATCGGATCATTCAGCTCTTGAAAGCTCTCTACTGCGAGTCAGGATTACAGCAGCCAAACCCTCTCCTCTCCTCCTCTCCTCTCTGGCTTCTATTAGCTCATGGGAAGAAGAGATGACACACAACTTTGAGAAATTACTGTTTGCTCGCCACTGCGCCAAACATCTCAGAATTCACACTCGCACGCTCCCTGCTGAAAGGAAAGTCTCAGAGTTGTTTGGCGAGGCCGGATTGTTCCTGGAATCAAGTTTTTTGAGATTTTTACTGAATGAAGCTAAAAACTACACAAAGTGCACACTTTTTTTTCCTCTACCACACATGCATAAAATCCTTTTTCTCTTCTCATTACCGACAGCTGTGAAGAATCAAGTAACTGGAAACTTCATCCTGAATGCTAAAAGTGAAGAAGCCGAATCAAAGAGCTTCATAGAGAACGGTCTACAGTGGGAGTACTCCATCGACGGCGAGAAGGAGACGCTGAAGACAAGCGGCCCTCTGCATGAAGGCATTGTCGTGCTGGTGAGTGGGACTGAAACAGCACTTTTTAAAGTTTATATCCTTAAAGTCTTAACATTTTCCTCTCCTCGTCGCAGGTCATTCCCCAGGAGGAGGATGCAAAGATCAGCTTGACGTATAAATACATCATCCACGAGGACCTGCTGCCGCTCATCACCAACAACAATGTTCTTCTGGCTGAACTGGACACCTACGAGTGGGCCCTGAAGAGCTGGTCTCAGTGCTCCAAACCCTGTGGAGGAGGTCAGTGGGTGTTTTATAAAAGAAAATTAGCAATTTAAACTGCAAACCACAGCTTGGTGTGTTCAGGCAACAGCAATCTCGGAACCCGGACACTGGTGAACATGTCGGCGTGTCCGGTTTAGCCAGCTATTAGCGATAAACAACTTCCAGGTATGAGCGGTATGAACCCCGAAAAAGAACCCGTTTTACTTTAATTAACCAGTCTTACCTTTGACGAAATTTCAACATCATGATGCAGATTAGTAAAAAGTCAAAATGAAGCTTTGTCAGGTCTGTCCTGGAGAGGAGAAGAAAGCTGCTTTTAAAATGCTCGTTTGTTAAATGGAGGTCGGATCGATCGTGATGCATTCGAGAAAGTCGGAAAACCTAAACGATGAGCGGCTTTCATGACACCGCATCAAGGGAATTTATCTCAAGTAGAATTTTAGATCCATCCTTTGTGATGCATTCGAGGAAGTCGGGAAATCTGAATGCTTTCGTGATGTTGAATTTTAGATGTAGAACAGATTGTTAGCTGTTAGCATGCAGATGTCTGTTTATAGAGATTAATAAGAAGCTAAATCATCAACAGATGATGCTGATGGGAGGTGGGATGTCATTACGCCACATTATGTTCTGCCTGCTTTTGCTCTCCTCACGGACTGTTTTTCCTGCATACTCGAAAACCTGCTGATACGTGATTGGTCAATATTACTACAAGTGTACTACAAACAGAAACCAGAAGGCTTGCCAGCCGTAAAATCCACGTCCCTGCCTACAGATTCTACATTTCTTTGCAGAATCTGTAAACAGAGATCAAGGCAACAGTAGCCCACCACGTTATTGTTGGTCTACAGTGAAAAAGTCCCTGGATGACTTGGATGACTAATTTGCTGTTATTAAGTTTTTAAAGTGTGAATTTTTTTGTTTTGTTTTGTTTTGAGCAGTAATTAAAATTGCTTTTGATTTCTGAAGGTTGAAAAATAAACCCCTAAAGCCCTGATTAAAATCCACCGGATCTTTGGAACTTGTTTTGAGCATTTTTTTTTTTTTTTTACTATTTCTGACATTAAATTAATGAATACATAATAAAAGAATAAAGAGATGAATCAATAATTGGAATATTCAATCGTAGCCTTGATTGAAACTCTAATGAGGATGGCATTGAGGGAGTCAAAGAATAATTATAGATGAGGAACAACTTCACAACTAAAAACTATCCAACTAAAAGAGACAATACACAGAGACACACAATTAAAGCTCCTGTGAAAGGTGTTTTTACTGTTTATGAAACAGACTGAAATTAATTCTGCCTGAAACTTCTGGCAGGTGTCAGACGAAGCGATTACATGCACGCTGCCTTTGTTTACATTTTCCAGGGCAAGTATTTAAAGTGAGTGGTACATATGACGGTTAAAGAAAGCAGGATGAGAGTTTTTGTTTAAAACCCCACTTAAGCACGTTCAGGTCAAAATCAGCAAAGAGAGAGAGGTACGGCTTTGTCCACAGGGGGCGCCAAAATCAACACAAACCGAAAGTTCCTCACAGGAGCTTTAAGAACAGATCAACACAATAATTAAGGGTCTTGCTAACCTTATTTTCTCTTGTAGGCCATTCATCAATATGGAAAACAATACAAAATTGGTTTCCAATATGTCTTCATGACCTTGCTGTAATATTGATTATGTCCACTTTTCCATCCTTCAGGCATTCAGTACACAAAATATGGCTGCAGGAGGAAGAGCGACAGCCGCCTGGTGCATCGTAACTTCTGTGAAACCAGCAAAAAGCCCAAACCCATCCGCAAACGCTGCAACATCCAAGAGTGCAGCCAGCCCACGTAAGTGACATTCAGCTGTACATGGTCCATTTCCTTTTTTTCTATACCTAGTGCAGGATTAAAGTAATGATGGAATAATGGCTTCACATCCTTTCATCCACTCTGACATGATTTATGCTAATTCAGGGTAAATATATGCTAAGCTTTATTGTTGTCTGTTGGAGAAGAAAAAAGGTAATAGCCATGTCACAGGAAACCTTTTCAAAGAGCCTGCTGTGCTGACAGGTGGGTGGTGGAGGAGTGGAGTCCCTGCAGTAAGACTTGCGGGAAGCTTGGCTACCAGACCAGGGTGGTGCAGTGCATGCAGATGCTCCATAACGGCACCAACAGGCCCGTCCACAGCAAACACTGCACCGCTGATCGCCCCGAGATGAGGAGAGCCTGCAACAGCACCACATGCCCCCCACAGTGGAGGACGGGGGCCTGGTCTCAGGTGAGCTAGCTGCACCAAACCTAGCCTTTTAGTGTTTACTGAGTCATGGTTTGAGCATCACTAAATTAAAGCAGGTTGAACCCCACAAATAAATTCTTACAAAGACCGATAGAAGAACAGCTAGGTAACAGCGCAGCTAAAGGTACTAGCTTACTTTAGCTAGCAGTTACGCTAATTTTAGCTGGCTGATAAATGACTATTCAGACTGAAGAATACATAATTATTGGTCAAATGTCTGACCTGATTTGATTTCCGTTTTATAAAAATGTTAACTTCAAATCACATTCGACAAAAATTACCAAATAATATTGGTTGGGTTAGCTTATCGATTAGCAGATATTTCCCTCTCAAACGTATGTACATAAATACTACTTACCATAAAATCCAGAATATAAATCGCAGTCTGTTTTGGGGGTATCTCAGAGGGAAAAGATTTTCTATAGCCATGTATTAATAAAAACATGTATACAAGTTATTTCAACACTATTTCAATGTATTTTCATTTGAAACACATTCAAAACACACACAAATTACATCCTACCATCTGTTTTCGCCATGTCGAGTTTGCAGTCCTGCTAGCTACCGGTGCGGTAGCTAGCAGGACTGTTACATTGGTCGCACCGGTATATAGTCACAGCCAAAAAAATGTATTAAAAGTGCGTCTTAAACACCACATTTTACTGTACTTTGAAACACAGACTTCTCTGTGTTCATATGGCAGTTAGAGGATATTTATTTTTTTCATATATATGGAAGTCTAAATAACTAAAAGATAAAAATAGATAGGTAGATTGCATTTGCTGGCAGCTGCGAAATGAAATGCATCTTGCGACACAATCCTCGGGGCATATGTGCTCGATCAAAGTATGTCTACTTAAGCTGTGTGTTTTGGCTCTGACGATCTCAGATTGCTGTTATGTCTGACAACATAATAGAAACGTTCCCTGGAGAGATAAAAGTCATGTTTTGACAGATTTCAGAGCGAGACGTCTCCTTGAGTTAGACTTATGTTTCATGTTAAAGAAAAAAGGATCTTTCTTAACAGGATTTTTTGTGTATAATGTCTCCAGAGATGTAGAATAATAATCACAGCTGTCCTTGGTAAAAACAAATACTTTTATTGGACATACTTTGATTGGGTGCAGTGTCCCCCGATGATTACACTGCAGCCATTGGAGGCTGTTTCATGGCTCCAGGCTGAGACAATCTACTGGACAAAAGCCTAAACTTTTTGTGCCTTTTTGTCATTTAGACCCTCAAATAAATTAAATAGGTCGTACTTTTAACAAGACTAAAACCTAGTATGTGGCTGACCACATCAGGTCAATGTGCATTTTTGTGGGCAACACTGGAAGCGTGGCGTGCGCGACTCACGCGCCGAAGAAGTAGAGAATAGGAGGCTCGCCTATTTTTACCGCGAGCTGTGCGCGGTTCTCGGTCAAAATACACGGTAAAAATGATTGTGATGAGTCCCATTGATCTCTGACGGCACTATTAACATCTCTTCCTGTAGTAAAAGTCACAGGCATGGAGAGTAAAGTATGTCAACAGTTCCGGTATGCTTTTTCAAAGTAAAACACCGATCTGGCATTCTTACTCCCCTCGTTTGTACACAATGCTTTTAATTTGAAGTGTAGCCCGGGCCGTTGTTATTTTTTTACTTTATTTGGCTCTGAAAGTACCGTCACTCACTCACTCACTCAGTCAGTCAGTCACATATAGACCCATGTGTAGGGCTATCCCTGGCAGTCAGCCAAAAATACTCGAACTAGCCTCAAGTTAAATATATATTTTGCCACACTAACAACAGTTTTTGCCACCGATAACACAGCTCATGACGCTACGGTAACTCTTGTTTACACTGTCAGAGTGCTACATATGCCTCCGAACAACGACTTTGCTAGGTTAGACAATCCTAACTTTTCATTGGTGCAACCAGATTTAGTAAACCAGTTTGTTATTTGAAATTTGTCAGTAGCTAAGAACTAACTCAGTCTGTCATAAGCATGTCATGCACTCTGAATTGATTGGATAAATGTGTCCAGCTTTAAATGTTGTATTTGGAAAACCATTACAAGAGCTTAGACACTGCTATGCCTCATTCTTCTGTAATTTTGTTAATTAACAAGTTACCTGTAGCTTAATGAGGTTCTTTTCTTTCTATTTGTGTGTGTTCATGTGTTATGGTGCGGCAGTGTTCGGTGACCTGCGGAGAGGGGATTCAGCAAAGGCAGGTGGTTTGCAAGGCCAGCGACAACACCATCGGAGAATGTGAGGGCGAGAAGCCGGAGACTGTCCTCATCTGCAACCTGAACACATGTCCAGGTGAGATCCGCGTGTAACCAGGGGGAAGATACTCACCAAAGTAGAGAAGCTGCGCTGCATGATCGAGTCATTTCCTTTTCATGATTGATGCAGGAAGACGACAGTAAAGAAGTGACACTGAATATGTTTCATTGAAGGATTGCCTGCTGCGTCAGTTAAGTCATAATTTGGCAGGAGATTATGATGTATAATGATTTTGATGTTTGATGTTTTTTTGACATTGTTTCACTGCCAGATAAAAGTGAACTAATGGTTTTGTCTCTCAGGATAATTAACTCTAATTAAGTCTGTTACAGGAATTAGCAAATTTATCATTTCTAAGGAGTGTAACAATCAACTCACACATCAGCTATGATCAAAATAAGCCTGAAACATATTTATTACCCCTGGAGGAAATGTGCATAAATTTAATTGGACCATGTTTTTCATTTTACCCATGGTCCTTTGTGTTGTTTAGCTGTAAAAACCCTTTGGAGTATGTTTAGAGGTCTGAAAAGAGTCCCGACGGATACTCTCTTTGCAGCTTTTCCTTCCTCTTCAAAGAGGTGAGGGCTACCAATCTTCTCTTTTTACTGCACAGGGAGTGAGTGCAAAACGATGGTGGGGGGGGTTTAATCAAAAAACATGAAGAAGAAGAAGTTGTCCAGGTTGTGCTCTGCGCTCTGTAAATAGCACAGAGCGTTATTATAGGGCTCTAACCACACAGCTCTGCTTTCTCGCAGCAGCAAAGGTTGTCAGGAGGTTTTTGTGTCTGGTGGCTGCTGTTTGAAGGCTTTATTTAGGTTTTGTTTTTTTTGTCCTCCACTCCAGGACAGCCGGTGTCTTCTCTCACAGTTGAAACGATGGAAAACTCCACAATAAAAGACGAAGCCGTGCACCAAAGGGATCCTGAAAACCCTGTCCACAAAATCTCTTCGAGTAAGGCGATATGTTTCACGAATCGTTTTGATTTCCAATAGAATCATCTGCAGAAAATGTGTTTCACTTTCAATCTTCTTTCGGTGACGTCCTCTCTCTTGTTATTTCTAGATGAGCCATGTCTGGGGGATAAATCGATTTTCTGTCAAATGGAGGTTCTCGCCCGTTATTGTTCCATCCCTGGATATAATAAGCTTTGTTGTGAGTCCTGTAACAAGAAAGACTTATTTGCCACACACACTCCTGACCTCCTGAACCCACCTGTGGCTTCAGTTGAACCTGAGACCTCTGCTTCTCCTCACGCTGCATCACCCAAAGCTCCGTTTACGACCCAAAACCCGCCGCAAACCACTAAATCCAATGGCAGGCGGCTTCGCTCCACCGCTCCGCCTCCAACCACCTCCGCCGCCGCCGCCGAAGCCTCGTCTTCCACAGGTGCTGCTCCGCCCCAGGGTCCCACCAGCGATTCATTCCTCACAGCTGGGAGGGGAGACTCAGACCCGGGGCCTATTCTACCTCCAGGGCCAGCGCGGCCCACAGCGGACTCCAGTGGAGGTGCCTCTAAAGAGCACAGTCCAAACAGCACTTTAGGCCCAGTCGCTGCCAGGTCAAGAAGGGACGATTTAGGATCCGAGAGGGACTCGAGTCACAGAACCCTGTCGGTTTAGAAACAGCGAGCCATGTTGTGAACGTGCTGCTCAGCGAGACGATCTCGAACATCAGCTTTGCAGCACCTCAAAGACTCGCAGTCTCGCTGCAGATGTTTTCTTTCCTTTTGTTTTTTTTTACAAAGATTTCTTTTTCCCACTCCAGTGAACTACGACCAGACCAGCGATGGTTACCTCATCTAAACTCCAGAGTGATCTGTGCGCAGCGTGGCTCCGCCCCCCCTGTGCTTCAAATATGAAACGGAAGGAGAAAAAAAAAAACGTTGTCAGGTGCTGTAAAACTAAAACGACTACAAGACGTGCTCAAAATGTGATGACTGCATTGCTACATTCATGTTTTTTATCTGTGTACAGTTGACTGTTTTTTCAAGTGCATTAGAACTACTATTGAACTTGTATTGTGAACATTTGAGGAGAGGTCAAAGGCCATGGTTTTCGAGGTGCATGTGTTAGATATGGAGACGAAAGTGTGCCATCAGAATAATTATAGACCCTGTCTTTTACAATCAATAATATATTGGCAAGTTTGAATTTTATAATTCATTTAATTAAAAAAGATGGATAATTTTTATCGTAATTTCTTAGCCCTTTATAAATACATAAGTTAATATAAATCGTTATAAAATGCTGAGAATAAATCGAATTCTAAAACAGAAAATATTACCAACAACTGTTAAAATTGACCAATGTCTCTCACTATTACTGCTAGGTTAAGTTTCCAATTTACAAAAGTTTGACAGATATGCTTATTCACTTTTACATTGAGCAGTAAATGGAAAGATTGATGCAACTCTCTGTGAATTAGCTATGAAGGCTAGGAGGCTGTTAGCTTAACCAAAAAAGCCTGGAAGCCGGTTGAGACCGTTAGCATTGCAAATTCACATATTAGCTCTTTTAACTATAACATGTTGTGTCTTGTTTGTTTAATCTTTATGCAAAACAGGTTATTTTTTTCAGTTGGACACAGTGACTCCCTGGAGTCTTGTCGTCGCCGTGAAGTTGCTAGCTTGACTAACTTACAGGGAAACGTTTCATTACGTTACATGTATGTTACAAGGTTAGATGTCCAGACTAAACGTGGGGGAAGTTTCAAATCTGTAGGTAAAAGTATGCAGGCCCCAGGCTTCTCAGCTCAGTCTGCAGGTTTCACAGTTTTTTCTACACTTTGTGTCTCAAAGTTCAGCCTCAGCTGCTTCGGAGAGCTGGCCAATCAAAAGAAAGTGGGCTTGTAGGGGCGGGGTTTCTTAAAGGGACAGAGCTGACTGAGTTGTATGAGGGCCTGCACAGAGCACCAGAGTGAGAAAAAAAACATTTAACAGTTAATTATACTAAGCAGGTATCACAGAGTGAAATATGAAGCTTGAAATCAGCATAATACTTACCTTAACTTAATACCGCCCCTTTAATTAGTTATTAAAAATTGTGTTTATTTTTTAGAGGTTTTGATTGATGTATCTCTCCACTTAAGTTAAGGCATGGTAGTGTTTCCCTTGCATTATAAGTATTTCATGTTTACAGGCATTAGAGTGCTACCAAACTCATAATCAAATTGTCATCAAGGAAGCGAAAGAGCTTATTTCCCAAAATGTCCTTCATCATTTGTCTATTTAATTTGTCATTTAGATGCAAATTTATTTCATCAGTTTAAAATGTATCTGAGTTAAGAATGTATTGAACTGAACAGGGTAAACACCTGTTATCTCTGTAATTATTCCAGTTGGCACACTCTACCCTCCGTATCCATCACTCCAGACAGGGCGCCTCGTGGCGTCTCTGTCCCCGGTGCTCTTTTTTTTTTTTTTGTTACTGTTCCCAAATCCAACATACTGGTGATTATTTCACTGGTTTAAAAAAAAAAATGATGGCATCCCCACTGTAGCATGCCCTCTGTCTGCCTTTGTAGAAGTCAGTCACTTACGCTTTAAAAACATTTGAAGAAAAAAACCCATTATGTTATTATTTCTTTTGTTACTGGTATATTTTTCAGATAATAATGTATATAGTGTAAATTTTCCGGTTATAAAAAGAAATTAACCACCAGGAATAAAACAGAAGGTATGATGCAATTGGAAAAAAATACAGGCGACTGTGGTTGGTCATACTGTCACACCATTCCTGCATTGCAGTTCATAACATCATTATGTTTATTGTATAGTTCTTGTATATACGTACGTGAATGAAAGCTTTAAATGTTAATATTTATTGAATTTTTAAGTGACATGGAGAAAAAAGTAAAACACATTTGAAAGAAAACACATTTTGTTTGTTTGTTTTCTTTTCATGTCTTTGTTGTGAAGCCTCCGTTTATTTTAAGTCATTACTGGTTTTATAAAACCTTCCATTCAAGTGTAACTTGACAAATTTAATTCACTGAGTTTTGCTCCAGAAGAGGCGCCTATTATGTTGTTTCTTTTTATGAAGTAATCAATATTTTTAACCTTTTTCAATGTGATAAAGAAGGATGAATCAGGCTAAATTGGCACATCAAATCACTTTATTCATTTCTTCCAGTCATTTCAGGGACTCATCCAGTCTATGATGACTCCTAATCAGGAGATCATAATGAGGTTCAAGTGGCACACTGTGACATTAATTCCTATAATAAGCCAGCTTCTTTCTGCCAGGCTGGCGCTGGGGCTGCTGGTGCTCGTCTCTGCGGAGCGCGGAGGCTGAGCGTCTCCTCCGGGGAGCGCTTCCGCTCTCGCTGAAAGGGCGGCACTCCGTTAGGCAGCCAGGCTATCACCGTGTCTCTGTCTCCCCGTCTTCCCCTGAGTGATGAGAGGGTGCTGCTGCCATGTGGGAATCACACATAGATTTAGTCAGCCCAGGGTGGCGCTCGCTGCGAGACGTCTGCGGAGGTGTCTGGTGAAATCTAGCTGTGCCCGGGGCAGAGCCTGATTGACAATGGACTTCGGCAGCCAGCCCTGAGAATGACATTATCTTTGTTAGGCAGGGCAAGACTTTGTAGACTTTGTGCCCCGATGAGTAAAAGGCAATTTTTAAAATCATGGCTTTAATAAAACTTTTATTTTGAAGGTCAACAATCAACTTCAATGCTCAAAAGTACTGTATTTTCCACTCTGTGACCTGTAACAGGAAATGCATACTTTGGTTTATAATCAAATACCTGCATAACTAATGACAATCCCATAAACCTCAGCTGTGCTTTTTGTTAGCTAACGAGTAGCTGCAACCATACAGTCATTGGTTGCAACAGTAGCATGCTAACACGCTAAATTAAGACAGTGGACTTTTGTGCTGCCTTTGCATTTGCAGCAAAGAGCTAAGCAGCTGCTTTTCCGGTCTCTGCAAGTGTTGCGAGTAAACAGTAATCTACTATGTCTGAACAAACAAAGAAAAGATCGATGACTGCAGATACAACTACAACTACAAGAAAAAGAAACAAACCCGACGCTCAGATGAAGGCAAACAGTCTAAAAGGGAAAGCGACCGTCAGCGAGGAAAATCAAGAGTCACGACCGTGACAAAGGGAGCCAACCGCAGACGTCTGGTTATCTGGGAAGTTTACTCCTGCAATTGCTGTTTATCGCCATAAGGTGCCGCCAAAGAGAACGAAACTGATCTCTTCGAGATTATTACTTTGAGTGCCCTTTTACTGACTAAAGCTAACCCGTATCAAGTGAAGAAAAAGAAGTGTAGAGTTTTTATCAAAATAATATACAGTGAGATATTTATCATCAGCTATGTTGCTCTATTTGCTGTTCATTACCTCCCAAAAGACACAGTAGTAGGGAGGAGAGGGAGCTTCGAGGCATGGTTATGAGTGAACTGTATGTATTTATTATTATCTACACATATACTGCACACATCATGTGTCATTACTATGACTGCTTTTTTTTAAAATGCAGCTTAAATCAGGTCCCATCGGAACCCCTCAGCTTCATCTCGCTCCACAGACCTTCCAGCAGTTCATTAACGGAGCCACTACCTCCTCGCTCCACGGCTGCCATGCTGCTGATGATTGATTGTGCTATTTATTCCCTCCACCTCCCCGAGCGAAGGTCTCAGGCACACTGAGTTGTGATTGTATATTCTTTTTTTTCTGTAGCTACCTGAAAATTGCATACTCAGTATCTTATTATTTACACTGCGTACATCTTAAAGTGCAGACCCTGAAATCAGACGTTGGGAGTGATTTATACAGTGATAACTCCAGCCTGATGGTCCCAGTCTGCACGTCATTTTAGTGTGACGTTTGACTGAAATCGACGATTGTATGTCTGCATGTTAATTAAAATGGCAAATCAAAGCAGCTGAGAAGATAAAAAAAAGTACTGGAGCGAAACCAGCACACTCACATCTCATCTCAACGCTCATGCTCATTGCAACAAATGAATATTGCACACATTTAGAGTCTGCCGAAGGGTTTCCTGTTATCGGTAACAAAATGGAAAACACAATAAATATGAATTTACCTTTACGTCCATATTCAGAAGCCACGTGAAGCGGATCCTTCCTGTGTTGTCGTCCAGAGCCTGAATGATGATGCAGGTTGGTCCATCCTCAGCTCTGCAAACATGCAAACAAACTCATCAATACTTCGCATTCAACCAAGGTTTATTTATTATGTCCACACTGCGCAGTCCTACTTATAAACTAGAACATTTAAGTTGCACTTAATATTTCTTGTGTGTTAAGTTGTCCTAAATATTTCACTTCTGTGTGTTTGTTTACAAATTTTAACTGGCGTTAACACCACATAAAATTGCATATAATCACATAACAGGACAGACTGCAAAATAAAAGTAAACAACATATAATTGGGGCTTAAAATAGTTCAAAGAGCAAGCGTGAATAAAATTGATAAAGAGATAATCAGTAGGTTAAGTACTCGGACTAGCTCGAGCATTAATGATGGCATTAGCCACACAGCCTGAGATTGGAGTGATTTATATCAGCCATCTGAAGGTAATTGGCTGTAATGGTTGTGTAGTGTGTGTGTGTGATGTATCCAAGGCTACTTGAAGTTATTTAGGTTAGTGTGCTGGGAATGCTGCTCAGTTATTTCATGTCCAGTCAAACGATTTTACTGCTCATTCTTATGATCTCGTTTAGAATCAGGTCTTTCTAGATTTCCAAACAAAACTATTGTATGGGCCCCATTTTTACAATTCTAGAGGAAAGAATTTCAGTGATTAAGAGCGATTCTGCGATAATTGATATATTGCAAGACGATCGCATGATGATAGATCACAATATCTGATTAACTGAAGAATACAACATAGCCCTAAAAAGGTAAAGTGATTGATGACAGATTGAGATGAAACAATGATGCAGTGGCTCAAACTGGCAGGGAAATCCGTTTAGAGCGCTGTATGTATTTGACAGCCTATCAATATTGTAGCATTGTCACCGAGTCCTACGGGCGAATTCACAAAGAATGGATTGTATTCGCTGAAAGCATCACTAATAGGACATCTCTTGAAACCTTTACCTGCCCAAGAGTCCCGATTACTCAAGATATTAAGCTTACGCCAATACAGCGCAAGCTTTGAAGTTGAGTGCAATTTATGCATCTCAACAGCTCTACTCCCTGCTGCGAGCGCTGCGCTCTCATGCTGCCTGAGTTCAATTCCAGCCCCAGCTGATGAGCCGGAAGTCGGGGGGGGGGCGGACAGTTAAACCGATCCCCCCCTCGAGCTATCCAGCAGGAGCAGGTCATCTGCATAAAAACACACTCCCATTCATTTCCTCCATAAGTGCTCCTCGCATCCTGAAATAAGGTGCCCCTTATGGGCCAATATAACCCCTTATTTTATATTTATTTATGTAAACGTTTTAATAACTGACTGCGGGCTGTTCAGCCTAGAGACAGTTTTAATTTTTCTGTGTTTTCAGTGAAACAAAGGTGAAATTGTTGATTTAATCGCTGGAAATTTTGTCTTTTTAAAAGGTATAATAAGTTGGATTTTCCTAGAAAAATAAAATATAGACTTTTACAAATATAATATAAATCATCACTTATGGGCTAACCCATAGCATGCTAGTGCACGAGAGAGTGAAAGTGAGCTTCTGGTGACGAAGGCCCAGTCTGAATGTGTTGTTGACAAAATACAATCAGGGACAACATAAGCAGTCATCACCATGGCTGGGCCTGTCTGCTTTTAAACTGCAGCGTACCAAGGACAGGCTGAACAACACGTTTTCAGATTGGCAGGTTTGTGACGTCACAAGCCTAAGGAGCCAATCACGTTAATGGACGGGGTGACGCCATGCATATCATTATGTTATGTTAACCTATGGCAACCACTTCGGCGAAGCGCGAGCCAGCTGTAACGGTCGTTGTAATTTTTGCAAACTCACTACTGACTACTAACGTTAACGTTACTACTACTAATTACTACATTTCAAGCTAGTTTCATCAAGATGCTGCTAAACGTTGGCAGAGACGTGTTTTGTCTGGCGGCTGGAAATGTGCACAGTGGGCGGGGCCTATGCAGATTCAGGAACTTTTAATCAGGGAGAAGGAGGAGACGCCTTGGGAGGATTTTTACAAGGTAATTAAACGTATGTTCACTTTAACAACCTGTGGCCATTAGTGCCATTGTTAAATTGGACTTATTTGTCAATGAGGCTCATTTAAATTGACCAAATGTTTGATTCTACATAATTTAAATACATGCAAACATCACCGGAGCACTGACATGTTTGTTTGGTGCATGTGTGATTTCACCCTGCACCAGTCTTGTTTGTTAAACACAACTGCAGAAATGTGCATCCTTAACTTTGCCAAGAAGCACTTTAAATATACTGGCTATTCCTCCATCCTCATAATCTTCTAAATCCTCTGATATCTATCTGATAAAATATTAGTCACGCACGAGACACACAAGTGGATTAGTGACATTGCGAGTTGTGTCTTGGCTGCATCATCCTACCTCACAAAGCCCGCCTGAGGTGGGAACGACTCCAGCTGGATCGCTGCTCCTCCGAGATAAACTCGGGACTGTTGTCTGCAGCTGTGCCTCACGCTCAAGAAATCCCTCTGGCCAATCAGATTTCCTGCTGTCTCGGCTGAAACCTCGTGAGTGACCATTGTTTCGGGACCAACCTGCTTCAGAACCTACAAGACAAGAGACACAGATTTCCAGATTAGTTTGGAAAGCCTATTGTCGTGTCTCCGTCCTGGAAGAGAGATGCCTCTCTTGGGTTTTCTTTAATGTTTGTCTCTGTTAACAGCCTCTGAATTGAGGCTCTCTCAAGGGTGTATGTGCTGTGCAGATTGAAAAGCCAACTGGCATAGATTGAGATTTGTGATTTGGGGTTTATAGCAGGTCTATGTTGTTACTTAAAGGTTGCAGTTTCACAGGCTATGAAATATCTAGTGTATTTTTTCAGAGGTCACCAGCTCACTTTGATGTGCTGTAAGCTCGGGTTCCACAGGTGCATCTCCTCCACTCTCACAAACAAGATGTCATAGAGCTCCTCCACGCTGCCCTCCAGGACGGCCTCCAGCCTGAAGACCCTCCTGTTCCCCGGCATCACTTTGCTACAGATCACGTCCCCGTTGCTCTGAAAGAAGAGGCAGCAAACAACAAAGAAAGTGTTATAATTGAAAGTCGTGGGTTCTTTCATAGCGTGAAAATGAACTTTGGAGAAGGTACAAGGTCCTGTAATGAAGATGTCACTCAAGTCGGGGCTGCAATTGAACAACCTACCTCTGTGATGTCCACTTTCCATCCGTCTTTGTCCTCCAATATACCGAGAGCCTTCCTCATCGCTTCTCGGCCTTGTTGCACGTAGAACAGCTGATCTTCTCGCGCTGGCTTTATGTCTTCATGTTTGGGCTCTGCAAAACATCCCCGTTAAGTAACCTCTCAACAACTTCACTCTCACAATCTTCATGACACAAACAGAGCTGTGTTTCTCACCGCTGTGATTGAATCCAGCATGTGTTCCTATGAAATGTTGGATGCGTCCCCACCTCTGCAGGTGCGAGATCTCCTTGCCTATCACTGCCACAGCTGCACGCTGAAGTCCTGCAGGATTGAACAGATGCAAGACGCTCAGTTTGCTTACCTTTAATGCATCCCTTTTTTTTTTTAAGATCATTGAGAGTGTGTACCTGCCATGCTCCTCAGGTGCGGGTAGGAGATTCCACAGCAGAGCTTTACAACAGCAGGCAGCATATTGTCTGTCTTTGGCGGTGACAGCGAAGCACTAGAGCAGCTCTTCAGTCTTTATACTGCCTGTGAAGGACGCTCCACGGAGATAAGGAGGAGATAGGACCTGCTCTGAATTTTGTTCTGAAGGCCACACTTGACAAGAGCTTTTTGTAACCTAAACACAGCACTGGATATAAGAGAGGAAAATCTGACACGTTGAGCTTTGATTATTGAGCATATATTTGATATATAATACATTTAAATGAAGGGGAAAAAATGTAATTTTGCAATTATGCATATAGTTTAAAGCATAACACATGATTTCCTCTTTATTTGTAAGAACTGAATGTTCAGCTTTTGTGTTTAAAAGGTGATCAATTCTGAAAAAGATGAGTTTATCATTAAGAATTTTTTAGTGAGAGGAAACGTAACAAAAACAATCACCGCAGTCATTGAAGTTTCCATACCTGTGAACGTTAACCTCAGACCGACACACAGAAGCTGTTCTGCTGTTAACACGCCGGTGAGCGAGATCCTTGCTGTTTTTTCGGTAAGTTAAGTGTGTGTTTTGGTTAGCGGAAGTTGTTACCGCAGCGCCACTCGCCGATCTCTCCATCGCCTATCACAGGGGCTATTTTGGCATCACTTTCGTACAATGGGAGCAGATGGAAACGCGTCGCCATCTTTATATACAGTTACAACCAATGACTGTATGTATAGATGGACGACACGTCTCCATCTGCTTTTAGCAGTTGCTACAATATGCTACCGCTAGCACTACCTGGTTAGATGCTAAACTGCATTTACATACCTTTTGAATGTAGTAATAATAATCGAATTAAATCCAATATGTCAGTCCATCTTAAAAGTAAAAAGCTTTATGTTTAGTGGTGTGTAGGTGATAAATTAAGCTAAATTAATTTGAATTTTTTGTGTGTCCTCCATGACACTTCTCTACCACACAGTGGGGATAAGAAATGACCTCATTAGCAGAGAGAATCATTACGGTCAAACACATGAGATGCCAGAAATTAACAGCATATATTCAGGTGTCTGAGGTGATCATTTTTGCTACAAGCCCTTTGCACTAATTGGCAGGAACCTCTGCTGCTGCAGTACTGGAAGCTGGAAGGGTTAAAGGTCTTGAGGGACCATAGAGAAGCTGACAACGTTAAGTTAACTTTGGGCCGAGCCCTGAAATGTGACCCTGAAAGACAGAGAAGATTAGAGCCGCTTTATAAGGACGAATTAACTGATAAACCTGAAGTGCTTAATGTAAAAAAGATGCTAATGTATGGATGTTTGTGCTGCTTTTAAGAGATCTAATCAATCCCTGGAGTTTGAGATTGTCGAATAGAAGAAAAGACTGAATTTTTAACACCCTTTACTATGATTCAAAAGAATCATTTCCATTGTAAATAATAATTATGGGGTTCCCACAGGGCCAAATGCTAATCAGATGTCTAGTATGATGTAGACTAAGAGAATTAATAGTGCAAATTGTGCCAACATACATGGAGATAGATGAAGGTGGTCAGAGGAGAGGAAGGGGCTGTCTGTTCTTTCCTTCTGTGAGAGAATTCCCGGGATTCAATATCATTATCCTTCATCAGCCCTCCCCCAACAACCAGGAATGTTAGAGCAGCAGGATGTGAATATTTCAGTGTGAATTACAGTGATAGTCAGTTTGGTCTGTTTCTTTTTATGCTGTGATTTATTTTTGAGAGTTTGATCATTTATTAGAATTAAAGTTAAACTTGGTCTGCACGTCATAGACAAAATGCATATTAATGAGACTCAACTCTCATTTCACAGCTGAGAAACACTTGTGGTGCCACTTGGCATCCTGACACAGACTCAAGTTGCACTTCGTCACATACTCATTTTGGGAATGATAAAATGTTCATGCTGAGCCCATTAACAAGAAATTATTTTTGCAAGCTTGATTTATCTGATTTTGTTTTAGCTCCACACAATTGTAGACTATGAAACATCCTCAACTGTCTTTGAAGGTATGGAAAAACATTGATAATGACTTAAAGGAGATGTTCGGTATTTTTAAACCTGGGCTCTATTTTTTTTACAAATTTGTGTGTCGAAATGACTCATAGGAACAAAAACTTTTGGAATCGGTCCAGTAGATGGCCTCTGCCGTAGCTGCAATACGGCTGCAATGGCTGCAACATAATCCCCTGGGGCAACACGCCCGATCAAAGTACGTCCACTAAAAGTGCTTGTTTATGCCGCTAACAGGCTCACATTGTTACTCCAGGTGTCCGACAACAGGTTCAGGTAACATCTCCGCACCCACGAGATTTTAAAACGAGACTTCTCCTTGAGCGAGACTACTGTTCCTGGTTACACAAAAAAGGATCTTACTCTTTAAAAAAAGGATGATCTTTGTAGGGATCATTTCCCTAATGTTGTCAAGGTTGAGAGACACTTAGGACCTTGTTCAGACTTTAAGCCCAAATCTGTTTTTTTGGCGTGTCCTGATTGGTTCTTGGAAGGTCTGGAGAGAAAGAACTTTGTGTTTTTTGCAAGTCATATACAGGCAACATTTGGAGGTGGTTAAAAATGTAATTGCAATTGGATATCTACACACACTTTTGAATATGGAGGTCCAAATTGGACTTTACTTCCCTTACAACGTGCCACATAACTACAAAGTAAATCCAGAGTGACAGAACTGCATCAGAGCTGCTGAGCCGAATCTTTGTGCTACTCGCAACAGTTTCCCTTTCCCTTTTTGCAGCACAACATGAAAAATGCAATTGGTTGAAGGACACGATCATGGATCTCCATTTGTCATGCTCTTACTTTGGAATGCCGCGCCACCAGAGAATGAAGTATCATTTAACTTGTTGCAGATCAGATCGGATTTTCCTGCAGTCTGAAACAACTCTTAGTATCCTGACACACGGCCTGAATTGGTTCTAAAGATGCACTTTATCGCATGCTCCTTTAGGGAATGATTAAGGTATTCATACTGAGCATCCTCCCTGATATCCACAAACAAGTCCTTGCTTTACCTCCCTCCTGGTGGCGTGACCTCAGTTTGAGGTCTGCCGGCCTGGTCAGCAGGTGAAGTTCAGCATTCACGTCATCAATGCTTCTCACAAGGACACCTGTTGGCTCTGGGAGATAAGAGGCAGCTGCTCTATCAGCAACACTCCTCACAAGGCAGCACTGAGAGGAGAGGGCGGCACTGGGCCCTCTACCAAGTATTTCACAGATACAACCCCCCCTTAACACACACACACACACACACACACACGCACACACACACATTCGCTGATATCTCAAATCATAGAAGAGAGAGGTGAAGTGCCTCTAAATAAAAGGTGAATCTAAATTAGTAATAAAAGAGTGAACAAGTGAATTAAATCAGATAATGTTTGATTCTGGAAATTGATAATTTACCAAAGGCACGCTGACTTGTAACGACCATGGAGTTTAGGGACATTTTTACCTGCTCCTACTCTGAAAAGAGGCTGGTTCAGAGATGAATGAATAAATGAAGAACGAAAGAACAAGAGAACAAACGAGAGATTTGATGAATTAAGAATGATTGAAGGAAAGAAAGAACAAACACATGAAAGAATGAATGAATGAGCCACGGAACAAACACATGAAATAATGAATGAATGAACCACAAAATGAACACAAGAAATAATTAATGAATTAACCACAAAATGAACACATGAAACAATTAATGAATGAGACACAGAACAAACATATGAAATAACTAATGAATTAACCGCAAAATAAACACATGAAATAATGAATGAATGAGCCACAAAATGAACACATGAAATAACTAATGAATTAACCGCAAGATAAACACATGAAATAATGAATTAATGAACCACAGAACGAACACATGAAATAATGAATGAATGAACCACGGAACAAACACATGAAATAATGAATGAATGAGCCACGGAACAAACACATGAAATAATGAATGAATGAACCACAAAATGAACACAAGAAATAACTAATGAATTAACCGCAAAATAAACACATGAAATAATGAATGAATGAGCCACAGAACGAACACATGAAATAATGAATGAATGAGCCACAGAACGAACACATGAAAGAATGAATGAATGAGCCACGGAACAAAGACATGAAATAATGAATGAATGAACCACAAAATAAACACATGAAATAATGAATGAATGAGCCACAGAACGAACACATGAAATAATGAATGAATCACAAAATGAACACAAGAAATAATGAATGAATGAACCACAAAATGAACACATGAAATAATGAATGAATGAACCACAGAATGAACACATGAAATAATGAATGAATGAACGACAAAATGAACACATGAAATAATGAATGAATGATGACAGAATGAAGAAATGAACGATAGAAGGAATAAATAAAAGCATGAATGTCCTGGAAGTTTGTTACTGATCCAGGCAGCATGGTAAAAAAAAACTTGGCTTGGAATCAATTCTGGGTGTAATCAACAGATCACTGCTGACCTTAGAGGTCATTTGGGTTCATACTGCAGCAGAGAATTATGGGTGGTATTTTGTCTGGATTAGTTGAGTCTTTACAGCAGAAAAACCAAGCTTCTTAAATTAAGTTAATTAATCAGTTAGCACATATCACATACATAAACACATTATTCTTTGCATTAAAAATCAGAGTACTGGGGCGCTGTTTAGCTCAGTTGGTAGAGCAGGCGCCCCATGTACAGAGGCTACAGTCCTCGTCGCACTGATCGCAGGCTCAACTCCCGGTCTGCCAATCATTTGTGCATGTCATCCCCCACTCTCTACTCCCAACATTTCCTGTCTATCTTCAGCTGTCCTATAAATAAAGCCAAAAGGCCAAAAAAACAACAAAAAAAAACAAAATCCGAGTACTCCGACCATTATGGTAATGTTCTACTTACATTAACTTAGCAAAGTAAAGAAGAAGTATCATGTATTAGCTAATGTGTTTGTCCTTGTGAGGACTCGCGCTGCAGCTCTATGAGAGCCTGTTACTCCACTACAATCCATTATAATGAGCTGCATTAAAGAGATACTAATGGTTCACTCTCTGAGTGTATTGATGTGGCTGTTCCAAAGGCTACTTTTACTTTAACTTTTTTAGTTTTACTTTGTTGGCAACATCCATCATTTTTTTTAAATCAATTTTGTTGCTTCTGTGGGTTGTTTTATCATTGTCTATGTTCGTTCATGGTCATTTTGTGTTGCCTTTTTGGGCCTCTTTGCAGTCATTTTGGGGGTTTTTTGGTACTTTTTTGTCTCTTTATAGTCATTTTGTGTCTCTTTGTAGTCGTTTTGTGTCTCTTTGTAGTCATTTTGTGTCTCTTTGTAGTCGTTTTATGTCTCTTTTCTCTCTTAGTGATCCTTTTGCATGTCCTTGTGTACATTTGTCTGGTCATTGTCTGATTTTCGGTTATCTTGCCGTTTTGTACTCATTTCATGTGGCTGCGTACCGGTGCATCAGCACTTCCTCTTATGAATCTTTTGTGAGTCTTTGCAGTCATTTCATCGACTTCCGAACTGTAATTGTTCACAGTTCATTAAGACAACAAAGGCTCTTGTGTTAGGCCCCTTTGACTCTGACAGGCTGAGTCAATAATCCACCCAAGGGCAAACACTGTGAAGATGGCAGCGCTGAGAATGAATCCTGAGAGTCACACTAGATTCACATCGACCTTCGTGTTTCTCTCACTGTGCATGCCATCAGCGGCTGCATCAACACATCAATTCATTTTTTTTAGTGATTCTCTTATTGACAATATAATGTAAAGGAGACATAATGTAAAAGTAGCTTTTGAAAGCCACAAAGGATTATTGATGTTAATTGTGCTGATGCTGCTGTATGCAGTCAAGGACAAGGCAGAGGCATCTCTATAATATCAGCATTATTATCCTTATTGTTTTTGTCATACTTAGTTTGCCATCACTTATATGTTGCCATGTGTTTTCCTTTATGTTAATCTGCACTTTAAAACATCAGGACATTTAAACAGTATTAAGATTGAGGCTGCAAATAAGACAACAGTTTGCCTTTCCTTGGATTGTATAGTATTTGTTTTCCTCGTCTTTGATTTTATTTTGAAATTCTGTTAAAATAAAAAAAAATAAAGATTCTCTTCAGGGATGACACATCAATCGCATCATTAAAACTGATTGACAAATAAGTAACGATCATTCAGACACCTGTTTTCCTCGTGTTCACGGGGTCAAAACTGTTCTTTCTCAACACAGAACAAATACCAGAGCAGTTAAGAGGAAAAAAACACAAGTAAAGGTAAACATCAACAACAACAAGTACACAGACGTTTTGAAAAGCTAGAGATGGGCAATTTCCCTTCCACGTGCTCCTGGGAGGAAATCATCAGGGTGTTGGTATTTGGAGGAATTTGTTTTGATATTTAATTTGAAAAGTTGGAAAGAAAAAGAAAGTCTCCGTCTCTGAAGTTAACACGGTATGTCCAGTGTTCCTGTGTGTTTCTAACGAAATGTTCACAGTCTGGATCTCGTCTGGCTTTGTCTAAGTCAAGGCCCCCGTCACAATGGACAGCTTACAATTGTGTGTGTGTGTGTGTGTGTGTTACAAGTCAGTTTGAGAATAGAAATTCATACATGTGTGGGAAAGGAAAAACTCTACTCTCTTCACTGATATTAACGTTTCATGGGATTTACATGAAAAATAATTATTTTATAGGCCACGCCCACTATGCAAATTTAAAACCTCCGCCTCCGTCGCAAAAACAAAACACGTCTCTGCCATCGTTTATTGGCAACTTGTTGAAACTTAGCTGGCTTGAAATGTAGTAATCAATAGTAGTAACGTTAACATTAGTAGTCAGTAGTGAGTTTGCTAACATTACGATGACGGTTACAGCTGGCTCGCGTTTCGCCGAAGTTGTTGCCATAGGTTACACATAATGATACGCATAGTGTCACCTTGTCCATTAACGGGATTGGCTCCTTAGGCTTGTGACGTCTCAAACCTGCCAATCTGAAAACGTGTTGTTCAGCCTGTCCTTGGTACACTGCGGTTTAAAAGCAGACAGGCCCAGCCATGGAGATGACTGCTGATGTTGTCCCTGATATGTCTTGTAGCACATGAAGAACACCACATGGAGATGTTTACAAGGTTAAACACTTGAGTTTCACTGGAGGGGGTCTCTAACAATAAACAGAGAGATGATGGTTTCTGTGCATCTTGGAAAGCGTCTTCACTTTATAAGAAACCCCGCCGTGCTCACAAGTCGTTTGTTTAGTGGGTAATTTGCATTTATGGATGGATGGACTGCCGAGTTATATTACGTATTATAGTAATCTATATGTTCAAATTTTACAGACAAACACTCAACTAAGCACACTGCTTGATCAAATGACTCAGATGTAAATGTGTACTATAAAAGCACACTACTAAATCACAGTGATCTGATGTTCATTTTAACTGTAAAAGTTGAAAAGAGTAATTCTACACCAACTTGCTCCTTTTTCACAGTTAAATGATGTCATAGCTGGCTGTAAACCAATAGCAATGCAGCTGTCAGTGAGCTGCTGTGAAAGACTTTTAAACTTACAGGCAGTATATGACAGACTGCTCTGACTGCAGAATGAGTGAAGGGAATTGGAGGGTGATTTAGCTTACAAAATAAATGTGTTTAAGGTACAGGAGCATTACTTATTTGGTTTCTAAGACGTATACACAAAATCTGACTAGGCAAATAAACAGTTATAGTTTAGTAAACTGAGGTGGCACCTCGGGGGGGCTTTGAGGTGGCCTGTGCCCCTCTGCTTCCCGGACACGGCCCTGTGAGTTGCAGCTTGTAGTCTGTATTTGTTACAGATGGTTGTACTTCAGCAAGTTTAATTTGTATATGTAGAAATGATGTCTAATCTTTGATATTCAAATTGTATTAACCTCCTCTGTTTGGCCTTCATGACATGGCTCAGTCACCTCTGTCCCGCTATAACCTTGCATAAGACATTTAACAAGCTGTTTTGGTCTCCCTCGAGCATTTAACCTGAAAAATGTAATATCGGGTCCATCAACAAAGCGTAGCTTCAATTTCCGCAGGGTTAATTAGATTCAAATCATTGTTTACAATCATGTAACCAAAGCAAGTGTATGTATCATCACTTAGATAATGTCCTCTATGTGTATGTATGTGGGATGAAGAGAGCGTCCTCACAAGAACAGTCCATTCAGGAAGTGCCCCAAATACATTAACATAACATTTGAGCGACAGGCCCTCGAGCAACTGTCGTGATTATGACAGGATGTAGGAGGCAATCAGTGGACTCATTTCAAACTGATAGTCAACACTGCTTTTATTTCTTTGACCTTATCACGTGTAATCACAAACCATGGTCTCTTCCACGATTTAACTGTGGAAAAACCCAACCGAACCCAAACCATACATATAGCCACATGATGAAACCTGGTCATTTTTCATCTGTGATTTGTAAAAGTCTTGGAAGATACAGAAAAAATAAGTCAGCCTTCAAATAGTCACAAAAAATAGACTGTATAAAAGACATAACTGCAGCAACCAGGCAGCAACCAATGGTTGCAGGACTACCGCTTTGAAGCCAAGAGTTTGGCATATTGGATGTGGCCATCTCTTTTAGCCAGAAGTAACCATAATGGAAGAGGGGATGGATGCCCAAGAGGTCCAATTCAGTGACTCAATTTGGCTAATTAAAGACCAGCTTCAATCCAGTAAACATGTTTATTTCTGCTATGGGGTTTGACTCACTTTTGGAGCCTCCCCCAGGTGGCCATTTGAGGAAGTGCAGCTTTTTCTT